>NW_023425540.1:54187383-56587383 GCF_014108245.1 Pipistrellus kuhlii | reverse complement strand
GGCAAAAGTAGGTTTACAGGTGTGAGTATGTAAAAGTTTATTCTTGTATTAATCTTGTATTAATTATTCTTGTATGATTTATTTGTATTACAACTGAAAACACACTTTTTGCCCACCTCTATACATCCAGAAAGTGTAGCAGAATCAATGGATAGGTAATTTGGTTCATCATATATTTTTAAAAAAATATATTTTATTGATTTTTTACAGAGAGGAAGGGAGAGAGAGAGCTAGAAACGTCGATGAGAAACATCGACCAGCTGTCTCTTGCACACGCCCCACCAGGGATGTGCCCGCAACCAATGTACATGCCCTTGACTGGAATCGAACCTGGGACCTTTCAGTCCGCAGACCGACGCTCTACCACTGAGCCAAACTGGTTTCAGCTGGTTCATCATATTATAATTCTGCTTTTCAATGAAAAGGCAAATGGATGTCTGAATTGATTTTTAAAAAAATACAAATTCTGGGTGAACAGTTCATTCAGGAAATAGTACCAACTAATGGATTTTTATTTACTTCATTATCCTGTTCACCGAGTGGGACCTATAAATACGTCAAATGTAAACAATATGGGGAACGGGTATAATGTATGAATATGTCCTTGAAATATATGTTGTGCCCTGAGAGAAACGGTATATATTTTTTGTAATCTTTATAATTGTTTGTAAAATTTATAATTTTTTAATTCGATGTTTCCATTTTTTTGTTGGTATTCTTTTTCTATTTGTTTGTAATTTTGTATTTTCCTTTGTGCTTTATATATTAATAAACAAAAAATATATATTTCATTTACCTTAAGTATAAATAAAAAAGAATAATAATATGAAATTATGTCCTCAGGGCGTTACGCACTGACACGTCCTAGTGAAAGAGTACGCGCCCCTTACAGGTTGTGTCATTAAAAGGGGAACTCCCCAGTTAACAGGTTATTCATAAAAAGGCTTCATGTTCAACTTCATTTTTGACTCTCTGACTAGTTAACCAGTTCTCCTAATTCTATAGGATGTATTACTTGAATTTGGTTTATACATAGCAGTTAAAGCTATGTATGGTACCTTCTTCCTGTATTTTTGTTACTTCCTCTTTTTAATAATCTTAAGATGTTTTTAAAAGACAATATAAATAGTCTTAAAGTTCAATACTACAACATGAAATCTCCATTTTCAATGGTTTAATTTACAATGCAAATTTTATTAAAGCGGTGATAAGGCAGGTAAGTATACTTCCTTCTTTGGATATTTCTAAAAGTCTATTCTAAGGTTTTGCTTTCCTAAATATAATAACTAAATAGAAAATGTAGTCATGAATACAATATAGGCATACATATAAAAACAATTTCATGTTAAAATTATCCTATAAGTGCTTGGAATTCAATATGCATCTAAATTATTACTTAATATTTTATACACACACAAATCAGAGATGTATTGACCTTCCTCAGACAGCAACCATAATTTAATCCTTTTTTTTAGAGGGATGCAGAGTCCTAAACCTGATATTTACATTTATTAGTGATTTATACCCTGCCTAATTCTAATGACTTTATGGTACTGGCAGCACCTCTAGCCTACAGTGCCTTTGTGAACATTAAGAAGGGCGCCCTCTGTGTGTGGGCAAGTCGACTGCAGCATTGTTCTCATGCTCTCCCTCCTAGTGTAGGGCACAAACTCACTATTATTAGGTTGGTAATGCTGTGTGGTAGGTTAAAACACAGATTTGGGATTTAAAACAAGCTAGACCTTCTTAAATGGAAGGAGCAGATAATGTAAAAGATTTTTTGGGCCGATGATGTAAAAGATTTTTCAGGCCATAACTGCACATTTGGTGCAGCTAAGGCAGAATGAGAAATATGGGTTACACACACCTGTTTCTTCATGTGATGTGCAGAGACACCTGTACATGCAACATTTTCTTGGAACTACACTCATGTGGAAGTGGCATCTATTATACCTCTTGGAATTAAAGTTCTTGATTAGCTTCAACTATTGTTGCCCCAAAGGGGTCAGCAATGGTGCACTCAGACAGGTCTTGCTTGGACCCTCCCTAAGAGCAGGAGGCGCTGTGAAAGCATAACTATGTAAAGATGCATTTTAAAGGAGCTAAACATAGTGTAGTCATTTGCTTTCTGATTTTGCCAATTAATTATGGGACGGGAATTGAAAAACCCTTTTAGATGGCCATAAACATGTTCACTAGACTGTCTCTAAAACATCAGAAACCTGAAACAGGTTTTGAGCTGATGTCAGATTACGCTTGATCACAGCCATCATGACTGATCTTCCAGAAGAGAGCAGTTTTCAAAGTAATGGCGACAATCTGTTTCTAAAAGTATCTTTGCTGGAGGAATGTCTTCGGGGTCAAACTCTCCAGTAATTTTGGCTCCAGCCAATGCCCTAACTTAGCAATGGAAGAAAATATGTCCAACAAATTACCCACCCTGGACACATTTTCTGACATTGCCTATTTTACTCATCTTTTACTGTGAGAAAGTGTATGGTTGCATCTTCTGCAAATTTAGTAACCTTTAAATTTTCTTATTAAGCAAATTCCTTGATATGGTCTTCGGAGTGATAATTCAGTATATTGTAGGTAAAACAGAAAACCTAATTTTTAATTTGAATATATAGTCTTGCCATCAATTCAACTTGACTTAATTTAAGATATGATTCTAGTTCTTGTGGCTCACAGTGGTTTGTGGAAAAAGTATTATCCCTAATAAGAAAACATGGAGAAAACAAATATAAAAATGTTCTTCCTTTAAAAAAATCACAAAACACTGCAGCCTCTATAAAAAAAAAAAAAAAAAAAAAAAAAAAAAAAAAAAAAAAAAAAAAAAAAGTATAACAGCAGGAAAGCATCATTCAGTGAATTACAGCAATTTTCTGTTCAGCAGGGCCATTTTAGACTATTTTTCTACTTTCAAAGGGAAAAAGAACTAGTGGAAGATATAAGTTCTTCCAAATACTTGTCTATAATTTTATTTTATAGAGCCCATCACTTATTTTCAATATAATAACATTTTTATAACATGACATTTTGATCACCTTGAAATCATTGAGTTATAATTAAATCATAATGTATTCTGTTAGGATGACTCAGAGTTAATTCTGTGAGGATGACTCAGAGTGAAGTCTGCAAAGTCTGCAAAGAGCTCAACTTCAAGGTCCAACATTTAACTGTCAAAAATAAGTTACAGATTGTTCCAATAACAGTAATATAGCAAAGACACATCAAACTTCATTTTCAGTAACTTCTCAGTAAACTTATACGCCAGGAGAATACTAATGACAGGGATAACGACAACAACAGCCAACACAACTACCACTACAGAGATATATTGCCTTTTGTGACCTGGAAAGGAATATTTTACTGTTCCAGTGCCTCTCTTAAGAGCCAGCTATCACACTTCCAGGCTATTCCATGGATTTGTTTGCTGGTTTCCTACCTCCTCGTTAATTGATGGTGGTGTTTTCTATTCTAAAGCAGGGTCACAAATGTCTGCTGGGGAGACAGATAAGATCCTATCTCAGGGATAGGACTGTAGGCACTCAGAAAGGTGGGCGCCCAGGAATTTCTTCCATCTCTTTCTTCCCATCCCCCTTGCAAAACTCTTTGGGGCCATGGTGATCAGGGAGATCAGGGGAAGGTCTCTACTTTGACTTTTCTCATGATCTCAAACTGAGGTTACATAGATGGTCACAAAGACATTCTTATAAGACTGGATAGCGAGAAGATGTCACAATTTTTATAGCCCAATTCTGTATTTCTTTTTAAATATAGGAGAACAACTGAAAGTCAGCAGAGTAACTATTTTGTAATGTTTCTAATCTTCAGCATCTCTCAGACTATCTTGAACATTTGTTGCCAACTTGGTACTTCTGATTCCAATCATCAAAGCATGTTGCAGGTGACACCCTTGCTTTGTGAGAATATGTGCACACACAACAAAGCCTCATTCAAACTGGATTTAGGTATTTTACATAGGAGAATGTCCAAATAACTAAGGATTAATAAACCTTTGAGCAAAACCTTTAAATAGTTTTAACCACTTTTAATAAAAAGATTTCCAAATGTAGCATATGTTTTCTTTTATTCCTAAACAGATTGAAAAGAGCCTCTTACTGTCCTCCAGGACTAGGATTATCATGAACAACAATGACTAAACTGCAGTGGAAGACTTTAAAATAGGCATCTTCGGTGAAGCACACATGAGTCTATGATCAATATAATGTATTATAATCATAAGCACTCCATACATGTTGAATATTGATGTGTCACAAAACCATAAGTTAAAAACTCCAACATACAAGGAAATGTCACAGCATGTAGAAATGTAAGAATAAGTCAGATAAAACAATGATGATAAAGCAGAAATGGAATAAACAGATAACTATGAATATATTAGTAGTCAATAATACTGCTCAAATCAGTAACCTTAGAATATATTTAATTTCTCTACTGCCAGTTTTATTTAGATCACTGGTTTTTCACTTGTGTTCCTGACATGGGAAAGCTCTACTTCATGGCTAAAAAATAACCGAAAAGTACTAGAAAAGTGCTGAAAACTGAAGATATTTTTGCTGCAAATACCTGTCATTATGTCAATCTTCCTCCTGTTACTTAAATTTGGATAATAAAAATATAAACATGTTTTTTAAAATTCTCTTAATTTCATTGAGGAATCTTTATATCACAGTTCTTTACTGCTTGCTTGCCTGGTGTGTCATCTGTACATATCTTAAAAACTAAATACCAATATGTAAATTACCTAAATTTCCCTACCTCTCTGTTACTTATACAAAGTTCTGAAAGACCATTATTTTTTAATATAACATAATATTTATGAATTGTAACATCTTTTTCTAGGTAGCCAAATAGCTGCCATATCAGCCCTTCAGACCCAAGGCTTTCAAAAAGCAGGCAGAAAATAGGGAACACGATAATAAACACAATAGCAAGCATTTCCTGAGAAATGCAACTTCATTGTGACAGTAAGGTGCCAATAATAACATTCTCTCTGTATCCAGCCTCTCTTCCACAAATGTAAACCCTAAATAATCTCGGAAGAATGTTCTACTGCACTTGAATAAAGAGCCTCTGGAAAACTTTTTTTCTTCACTTTTGAATGTTGAATGCTGCTAGCAATCAGGATTCCACATTGCCTTCCCCCCCCCCCCACACACACACACACACACACACACACGCGCGCGCGCACACACACACACACACACACACACACACACACACACACATCTGCCTCTGTGTTAAGACACTGGTTGATGCCAAGTAATGCAAAGCACAGAGGAGTGATTCATGCAGGGGCGGGTGGGGGAGTGAGGAGTGGAGAACATTCTTTACAAGTAGGCAAAAAAGCATTTGTCATGCAAACACAAAGTACTGAAGCAGGTCATTTGAAGGTAAATTTAACCTCATAAAATGATATGAAAAAATTTCTTTAAACGTCCTATTTCCTTCAAGTCATTGTAGTGAAAGCTCTGCAAAGAAATGTTTTTGGTGGTTGTTTTTTGTTGTTGTTGTTGTTGCTATTTTTACACTTGGAGATTTCAGAGAGCACTTCCTTCTGGGAGAGAGACTCTTTCCCCTGTTGTGGCTGAGCTAGGCCTGCTGAGGGTCACCTTGATCTCTTGGACACACTGAATAGTCAGTGACTTTATGCAACAACACTGGAGCGGTTAGGACGTTGACAATGAAGAAGAGAATGTAATATTGTTAGAGAAAGCTTTCTATAGCCGAGTTTGCCACACATTGTTAGCACAAACGGGTGCTCGTGTTTTAAAGAAGCAGAACAAAACAAACGTGGTTGGGTTTTTAATCAAGAAAATAAAGAAAGGAAACAATTCTGGTTAGATTTTTTTTGAGCTCCCTGGGAAACAACAAAACAACAACAGGAAAAGGAGGTTGGATGGATAAAAGCAGCAGCACTTACCGTCTCTCTTCTCAACTTGAAGATTATTCGTAGGAGAATTAAGAGAAACTGCTACAAATTAAATCCTTCATTTGTTCTCACATTCTCCAATTTTCTTAATTTGGAATTCATAAGAACACAAAAGATATTGTGTATTCACATTTCTTACGCCTCCTTTCTCACTCTACAGATGCCTACGCTCTTGAGAGAAACACTAGGTGTGTCCAAACAACATGTGGTGGCACCTCTCTGTCCTTCCTGACTAAAAATGAAGGGAATTGCCAAAGTCCTCAAAGGGCGCTCATGTTCTGGTTACCTCAGCAGGAAAATCAAACCAAACTAAACAAAACCCTTAACAAAACCCACAAACAATTTCCATATTTCAGGTAGTCTCACTTTTAGGGATAGGAGTTGGGTGAGAAAAGACTACCTAGATGCAGATCACAACAATGCTATGGAGTGGAAGGACTCATAGGATCCCCCCTGAGCTTCTCCTTTTGCATGAGGAGACTAGGATCTCAGGGAAAGCCGGGTCCTTGCTAGCCAGAGGCACCACCAGGGCCAGAGGGATGTTTTCTGACTTCTACTGGCTACTATACACATCCTTGTGATGCAAGAAACTACTTAGAGGTTCAATATATAAAATTATCCATATTTTAAATTTACTTCTATAAAAACAATGATTAGTGCCCTAGCAGGTTTGGCTCAGTGAATAGAGCACTGGCCTGCAGACTGAAGGGTCCTGGGTTCGATTCTAATCAAGGGCACGTGCCTGGGCTGCAGGCTCAATCCCCGAGCAGGAGGCAGCCAATCAATGATTCTCTCTCATCATTGATATTTCTATCTCTCTCTCCCTGTCTGAAATCAATAAAAATATATTTAAAACAACAACAAAAACACAAAATGATTACCAATGGTAGGAAGAAAAGTAGGAAAAAGAGCAGGGAAGAAGAGATTCCGTCTCAGCTATGTGAAGGCCTTACCAGGAAAAATGTACTCTTCTAACTCATGTTTTCATGGTGAGGAGGCTTTGACAATTAATTTAACAACTATTTATTGACACACTGCAATAAATAGAATACATTCCTTTCCCCGGGAACTTACAAATTAGTTGGACACACAAGCAACAAACAAGTATAGAAGCAATACAACTGCTGACAGTTGGACATGCTGCTAGGAAAAGCTGAGCAGGTTGGGGAAAGAGTATAAGGGAGGTAGGATGGGAACTATTTTTCTGGGATTGACAGAGAAGGCTGCTAAGGAGGTGGTATTTGAGCAGAGCAGGAGACTGTTGAAACTGATGTGTGAGTTGCTGATAGGATGGTAGAAAGATCTGAGATGAAAAATAGGTCAAGTTAAAGAAAATTTATTCACACTGGACCCAAGTTAGGTCTCCGTTTTCCCCCAAATGTTTTTGCCTGTCCTTTCTTTAGGTCAATACTCACAAGACTGATGAGACAATCTATCTTCTAGGCTGGCAAGAAGACAACTGAATTTATGTGTCTACAGTCAAGCTCTTTATTGCATACAACAAGCTCTTTTCTTTGTGCACCGCAGTGGATTTGGCTCCAGCAGCGCTGTATCTTGATCCCCGATATAACTCTTCCTAATGCTCCCACGCCTGCTCCACGTGCTGACTCAGACCGCCCCCTTACTTAATGGGATGACAGAGCTGCTAACACTTTTCATTGACCCTGAACTCCTCCTTAATGAAACGGGACCAGGTCGGTCAACATAGATAGGCTTCTGCCTAAATTAGAGTGGCCAGCATTGATGCAAGGTTGCTGCTTTTGTCAGAAAGTAATCACATCTCATTTTTAGTGACAGGACAAAAAAAACAAAAAACAAAAAACCCCACAAAAACAAAGATGCATTTTTCACTGCCTGACTGTCAATCTTCCTGACATTGAAGAGGTAAAATTTTTAGGTTCCCTTAGTATCTGCTACTAGGATATAGTCTGAAATTGTGAAACTTTATATATCTCACATTTTTTTTTTTTTTTTAACATATTTTATTGATTTTTTATAGAGAAGAAGAGGGAGGGACAGTGAGTTAGAAACATCAGATGAGAAACATCAGTCAGCTGCCTCCTGCACAACCCCCACTAGGGATGTGCCCGCAGCCAAGGTACATGCCCTTGACCGGAATCAAACCTGGGACCGACGCTATATCCACTGAGCCAAACCGGTTAGGGCTATCTCACATTTTTAGACAAAACACTAGATTTCACATAAGAAGCCAAAATGAAGTGTACATTGAGCGCAGATCTAAAACATATATGGGTTAGTGGCGGAGAGGTCTGCTGCATGTGCCCTGGCTGGGAATTGAACCATGCATGACCTCCTGGCTCATACATCGACACTCACCACTGAGCCATACCGGCTGGGCAAAGAAAAAAGCATGATAAATCCAAGAATTAAAATAAGAGACAGCAGCATCAAATACTGAAATCATTTCAACAGGTTCTAATATTCAAAAATGTTTTGTTTCTTGTTCTCTCAGAAAACCATCAATAGTTTTGTGATGACAATTTTGTAAAAAATATGTTTTTATTGACCTTTAGAGGGAGAAGAAGGGAGAGGGAGAGAGATAGAGAAACATGGATGTGACAGAGAAACATTGATTGGTTGCCTCCTGTAAGCACCCTGACCATGAAAAGGACAAGACTCATATAAGCTAATTCATATGTGGGATATAAAACAAAAAGCAACAAATGTACAAACAAAATAAACTTGTAGGCACAGATATCATTAAGGATGGTTACCAGAGGTAAGGGGTGAGTGGAGGATGAAGATGGTAATGGGGGTCAAATATTTGGTGATGAATGGAGACTAGACTTTGGGTGGTGAGTACACCATGGAATATACAGATGATATAATAAAAATTTATAAGTTTTATAAGTTTATACCTGAAATTTATACAATCTTATTAATCAATACTACCCCAATAAATTAAAAAATTTGTCCAATTGATCATGAAATGGACTGACCTTATGACTAATGGTGCGCTAAGTTGCTCAGTTTAAGATGTTTTTAATGTCATTTCAGAAAGCATAAGTTTCTGTACTAGTTATTTGTAAATGTGTAGTTATCCAATATAATGAAAATGTGATTTTATTTCCGTATAGATGAAATACTGTTCTACTTTAACCCATTCATTCCCATTTAAAGTTTTATATGGATCACTATTAAGAGCAACTAAAATAGTGCAGTTTTTTTTATGTAATATGAATGTTTTTTTGTGTGCACAGAATAAAAATAGGCCTAAGCCACTAGCAGCAAAAAACTAAGTGCTTTCATTGTCTACAGTAATATTTCATATTATATAAGGTAGCACTGTTTTGCTTATTAAGCAGTAAAGGTATTTGCAATTTGAGCTCTTTAAAGGAGTCAAAGAAAAACGCTTGGCCTTTATTTCTGATATGATTCAATAATATACTTTCCAGTCAGCTGGTAATAGATAGTAGTGTCCTCTCTTTAACTCAATTTTTTTACTGCAATCCATCTAGCACTGTGTAGACCTTGTCAGCTAATTGGCTGCCCATCTTCCTAACCTATGCTTACTTCAGCCATTGTAAAACTGAGTTTTCAATCAATCATATAACTGGTCAATTCATCAAGACACTAAGCTTAAGAAGATGTCAGCAAAACGTGTGCTCCAATATCAACACATCATAACCCGAAGAAAACTGGGGGATGGGGATTGGGGAGGGCTGCTTTCATGACAAGGTATATAATTACTTACCTTACTACAGCTTTTATACTAATGTAACCAGAAAAATCTCTAAATCTTACTGAGGAAAAAGCGAAATAAAAACCATGCCTAGCATCTGAAAATAAAGTGAGTCAAACTATTTCCTTGCTTATTTGGTAATGTCCAATAGGAACAATTTCCCTATCCTTCAGCATTTTTCCTTTAAGTCATGAAGAATGAGAAGCTAAGACAGGGGCCATGCCCCTTTATGGGTGAGGGGTGGGGGTGGGAATCTTCTGTAGGGTCGGCAGCAAGAGCCTGTGGGAAAGAGAGATTTTGATGGACACTATTAAAGAAAAGACCTGAGGCTCATCTGTACCTCCCCGAATCATCTGACCCCTAGGTGACCGCTGGGCGCTCTGACTGGCGCAGTGTCTGGGGGAAAGGTTAGAGCAGCCTCTGCTGCACCCTCTTCTCAGGGAAGCCACGAGGAAAGCCCTGAAGCCCCTCAGGACTCGCTCTATGCTGGAGGCTTCCTTCTGCATCTCCCCCTTCCCTCACAGAGCCCGTAAGTGCCAACTGAACAGACCAGCCAATCAGTTTAAAGAAGCCACTGTATAAATAAGGCAATTTAAAATATTTCCGCTCAAAGAAACTGAGAGACTTTGGAAAAGTTAGTCACAACGTTAGATTATACAGCCAAGTTGGATAGCCTGTATTATGCGCATGTTACATTACTATGAGGCTTCTTTGCTTCATGACAACATTATCAAGGTTACTGTTATAAACATAGAAATACGATAGATCACTTTAGTAATCATCACAGAGCTGAGAAGTTACTTCATTTATATTATACAAATGTGGGAAGTTAAAGCTTGGACTAGAGACACATGTTTCCTGTATTATCCAATTATTAACAAAATACTATTTTGATTTATTAAATATATAAATATGGGCAGATTTTGCATTGTAGTGGGAGACAGATCTGAAGGTAGGTAGCTGGGACGGAAGCTCTGGAAACACATGTATCTTTAATAAACCTCTGTTCTATCACCTATAAAGTGGTGATAATTATAATACGTCCCTTGGCTACGATGAGGATCAAATGAGAATCTGTTTAGAAAAGTAATTGGTAAGCTATAACTAGCTAAATAAATGTAATTGCTATCATTATTCTAAAGATTGCCTTTCAAAAGAGTATGGCCTGGAGAATAACTGTAAGAAACATTCCCAAATTATTGTGTATGTGCTACTCACACTTAGAGACATTCCCAAAACATAGAACCAGAAAATACCCAATTAGAAGTACTCTTTTTCTATATGTACTTTAACTTCTTTTCATCCTATGCTTGAAGTTATCCCCTATCCAATCTTATATAAGATGACCCTGGGGTGGCTCAGGCCACACAGAAGCAAGGCTGTGTATCGGAGAGCTTTACATAGAGTTTCCACTTTGAGGTTGTATGTCAGAACCCACCTTGCAGTGGGATAAATCACCATAAACAGCAAGCTGACAGCCAAAGTCAACGAGACAGTGAGGCTAAGGGTAAGGAATTAGGCCAACGTACAAAGAAATGGGAATAAGTCAAACTTGGAGTGAAGAGTCCTGGATAATTAGGAAAGTAACTCATCATGTGCCTTTTTCAGTAGGGTGTATGGTGAGTCATTTACTTAGAAATAAATGGTAATTCTCTATGTCTGAATTCCTTTCCCTGGCTCCACCTGTTTCTAGCAGACTCTTCCATTTTTGCTTCACAGCAACGATTGTTGGGAGTAAGGGGAGGATGTCGGGTAGGTAGAGGGTGATTTAGCAAAAAAGAAAAAAAAAAGAGAACTCATAGACATGGACAACAGGGTGATGATTCAGACTAAAAATATGAGTTTCACTGGAAAAACTATAAGGCAGGCATTTGTTTTTTTCATTCACTAACACACCCCAAGCTCCTAGAATAGTGCCTAGCACAAAACACTAAATAGACTAAATGAATGAATAAATAAATGCCTCCCTGAGGTAGCCATTTATCTGCATATTTTTCTAGTTCTACCTCTTTCAGGAATTTCCTTAGCTTGTTGTTTCTTTCCTATGGGGAAAGATTGAGAAGTCAAAGTCCAAATTCCAAATGAGGCAGTGGACTTCATACCTGTTGTCTATTTCACTTTCAGATTTTTGGTAAATCTTAAAGTTTCTGAGGACAGTAGCATTTGATTTCCAATGTTGATTTGATAGCATCATGTTTGGTTAATTCTTCAAAGAAAACTTAATAATATTGTTAATGCTAGTAATGATAGCAATCGATTATTGCATATATATTTACTTTGGCTAAGCACTTCAGTCACATTTATCTCATGTAATTTTTGCAAGGGCTTTATGAGATGGTAATGAATAGATGAGATTTAAAGATGCCATACAAGTAGCAAAACCAGGAGCTGAATGGGTTTGACAACAAAGCTGTTTTAATTTTCACTTCTGGTTATTATAATGGGCAGAATGCATGATGCTAATAGGCTCAACTAAAAATAAAATTATTAGATATGAGCATATCAGAAAACAAATATAGATTATTTCTTGCTCATAACAAACACCACATTGGCTGCAATAAATTCTTATTCATCAACCTGTCTCTTTACTGAAAATGAAAACTATCCATTAATTTGACTTACAAATTTTTTCTGGTATCCTGCTTGGAGTTTGATGGGCACAGCCCTTAAATCAAGATATCAAACTCTTTTCCAAGCACCTTCTGTGTGATGGCTCCATATATGATGGACAAGGTGGACAAGTAGAGGATAAAAGCAAGGGAAGGTTGCTCCTGTCGCTCGGCCTTCCAACAGGAGGCTAAACAGCTTCCAGACAGAGTAAGCTGACAGTCCTCTCCACCATGCCAGGTGCACATCAATCAGGCTCAGAGGACTGAATGACTGATTTCAAGGGAGGGGAAAGGGAGTGCCCTTTGGCCTTAAGTAGCTGCCCTAGACTACACTGTGAATGCTAAGAGGTATTTTTCCTGTGTTTTAAAGGTAACAACTGCAATTATTTCCAAGCACATAACTGCAGTTATTCATAGAGAATTCAATAAAGGTCAGGGAGCCTCTCAGACTGAAGTATGGTTTCTGGAATGGAGCCAATTACTGGCTGCATCAGAAAAGGAAAAACAGCCGGTAGATAGGAGGCTCTGAGCACTGAGAAATGAATGAGCCATCCCCAGATGGAGAAGTCTGGGTCCTCACCGGTTCATCCTTTCTGACAAGTCAGACGTAGGGGTGTCGAACTCAATCAGAGAAGGGGCCAAAATCTAAAATCCAGCCTAAATCGCGGGCCGAATGGTTTACTGAACAGTCATAAACTGTCATTGTGATGGAAACGCAGCGGAGTGCAGTGATGACAGCGCGGTGCGGGCCACATTGCAAGGCCCGGCGGGAAGGATTTGGCCCGCGTCCTTGTGTTTGACACATGTGAGGAACAAGGAATCCTGCAGGAGTCAGGAGATGTCTATGATGAATTTCCAATTTGGGAACAAGGATATTAGGACAAGGTGTGGATGCTGTTAGTCTGATTCCTATCTCTCAAGTAACAAAGCCTTCCATGAGATGACATATAACATAAAACACTTGGGAATATCAGGTTTTTAGAAGCATATGAAGAGATAAAAAAATAATCCAGTTTTTCTTGTCCACACTTTTTTTTTTTTTAAGCATTTCAGAAAAAATACTACTATTAGTAATATTACCTTAAATTTATGGAGTGATTAAAATATTCCAGGGACTGTATTAAGCACAACCTTCATCAAAATTCTGTAAGTATTATCATATGAATTTTACAGGCTATGCTATGTATCAGTTTGCAGAGGGAGGAAGGTTGAACTGAATTATATATATTTAAATATTTGACAGCAGTAGGAGATGATAGTGAAATGGAATGCAGATGTTTTTATAGTCTTTGAATATGATGTACCTCTAAGAAAAACTTAGTAAACTTATTAAAATCAATTACATAAACTTACGTTTAAATCACAAAATATACAATGATTATTACTTTATGGTTATATAATTATCCAAATAATGTTTCAAAATCATCTGAATCCCCTATTTTATGCAAAGGGATCTAATATACAAAAGACAAAAATATAGACAACAATTCTAAATATCTCCTGGGATGTTAGGATCTTGAAAACAGTAAGCTCTGGAGACTTTCCCTACTAATTAGTGGTCAACTATGTCTTAGAACAGTGGTTGGCAAACTGGCTCATGAGCTACAAGCGGCTCTTTGGCCCCTTGAGTGTGGCTCTTCCACAAAATACCATGTGTGGGCGCCCACATACAGTGCGATTGAAACTTCGTGACCCATACGCAGAAGTTGGTTTTTGGCCTGGGTGAGTCTATTTTGAAGAAGTGGTATTAAAAGAAGTTTAAGTTTTAAAAATTTGGCTCTCAAAAGAAATTTCAACCATTATACTGTTGATATTTGGCTCTGTTGACTAAAGAGTTTGTCGATCACTGTTTTAGAAGGATAACTCATATTTCTAAGCTTACATATTCTTATTAAATGTTTTTCTTCCACAAGAGGTTAAGCAATTGGCTCAGAGTTACAGTTGTGAAATTTCAGTTTAAGGCTACTGCCCATTAGGGAAGCTAGCAAAGAAAACCACTAACAAAAGTCTTTCTTCTAAGAAAGAGTAAAGCAAAGTCTAATTTAGCTAACACCAACTGATGCCTTTCTTAATACAGAGGAAGAGAGGAAGGAATATAAAATGATCATTAGGAATTTACATAGGCATCTAATGAAAAACTTCTTCCATTTCACTAAGTTCACAAAGTATTCATACTCTTTCTGAACCACCAGTCTTAGCACGAGCCACTGAATGGGAATTTACTGCCAATAATTTCTCACAGCATTCTGTTTCTCAAAGCTTTCAAACTGATTATTATAACAAAAGTAAAGGAAACTGCCAAGCACCCGGTGTTCTGTTCCTTTGAAATGTTTCTGGTCACCGTCACTGCTAACAGAAGCCCACAAGTGTTAACTAGACATTGACTGAGATGTTCAGTAAATAGGTTAACATATTCTTTGGCTTAAAAGAGACAGTGACAAAAATGTAAATTCACTTTCTTCTCCCTATCAATCACTAATATTAGAATTACATTTAAATTTTTAAATATGCCACGAAATGATCACTCAGCTTTTAATTTGAAAAGCAAATGTGAATGCAATGCTATTAAGTGAAGAAAGAAACTGCTCAAAGTTGTTTTTCATGGATATAAGAATTATGACAGGTACACTGGGGTATATTAAGATAATATATACTCCACAAGGGGTACATAATACTTTGATTTTTCTATTTTTCTTTCAACAAAATAGCTTATAGGTATGTTACTACATAATGAAAATAATAACTACCTATTTGTATAATTCACCATTTATAAATTATTTTTATTAATGCCATCACATTATCAGTTACTACTACTTTATGCAAAGTCCCTTGCTAAGGAACTGAGAGGCAGAATTATTATCAAATTTCACTGCAGAGGGAGAAGTTAATAATAATATACAGCTAATTATAATAACAATTTGGGCATCGGAAAATATTACTCCTCAGAACCTCATTTTACATAGTTTACCACTATTGAATATTTTAAAATTCATAAGATTGTAGATGTACATTTTCCCCCACTTTGGTACACCATAATGCTCATATGACTTATGAATTGGATATTTCCTTGTTTTACATGAAATTGTGGAACTGTAGCCATACAGGACTGAAAATACATATGAATCTTATGTTTAGTTAGTGACAGTACCTGCAAAATCTCATCCAATGATCTCATCGAATGCATAGAGAAATGGGCTCCACATTTAGTGGATGACCTTTATTGTTCTAGAATGTTCACCTGGAGGAAAGAGAACCTTTCTGAATTTGTAACATTATTAGCACAATAAAATTAACACACTAAGGAAGAATCAGTATTGTCAACCAACTCTCTCAAAATAAGGCAAAATCTCATATGATAGATGAAATGGAACCCTGTAAGCCTGGACAGATTGTCTCACCACAGGTTCCTCCCCAAAAGCTCTGACATGTATACTGACAGAAAGTAGCTAGCTCTTTTATAAAAAAACTAAAAATTCCATTCATCTTCTATTCTCCGACATTTTTTAAAAGCACGATCATATATAAATTCACTTTTTTGTTATTCACTTCACTTTAGTTTTCACTCTGAACTGCTGAGTAATTTTCACTCATACAAGAAGTAGTAGAAAATAGCATTATGCCCAAAATGCCATTTATCTTCACTCAAACTATGTGTTTGTCTTGACTTAGAAAGAGTGACATCCAGAGGCAAAATGCAATGTGAATGCATTATGTGTATGGAGACAGACTGCATCAGTAATAACCACCTTGAAATACAGTGGCAGCCCACAATCAAGGACATCAGCACAAGCAGAAAGTATCTGTCCATTTGTTCTTCAGAATAAGGCAAAATTGCAACTTTTTAAATAAGTAATTTGATGCAGCTTTGGTTTATTTTATCAGTTATGCTTTACAATTAAAAGGGTGATTCATTTAATAACATTTTTTATAAGAAACACATTGTCAAATTATACTAGCAAACGGAAATAAAGTAATCCATCCAACCTTTTAGTTTTTTATATCACCTGACAGAGCATTCTCCTTAAAAAAGGAAAAGAGAAAAGTCTGAAGCAGTATGAGTAGACAAAGCTTTTACAAGGATATAGCTAAAGTAAGTCTATTATAACTAGATGTAACTGATGTCTAGAATCAATAAAATTACATTGTTTGTCAACATCTGTCAGTAAAAAAACTGGCAAAAATCATCTCTCACAGGTTTCCATCTCTCTGGTGCAGGTTAAGTATTTCTGGATGTGTGGCGACCTCTTCAGGACACCAGTACCATTAGACTGAGGTAGCCAAGGAATAACAGATATGGTAACTCATGGGGTCCTGACACTCTTGCTTATCCATCTGATCATCAAAGTAGTGTCTCCCCAACTGAAAGTACTCTATTTGGCTTCTTTTGTAGGTCATATGTCCCATGTTATATCCTGGTTGCATATGTCTATATCTTATGTGTTCTTTTACATGCAAAACCCTTTGGGAGAAAGTTTCTTATTTGTTTCAGAATTCTCAATCAGAAGTAACAGAGTATGCCTTGAACTGAGACCAACATAGCTTGAGAAAGGAAAGAGGAGGATAGGAGGAAGAAAAGGAAGGAATTTACAGTGCATTTATGCAAGGTATATTTTTATAATTTTGAAAGAGAAAGTATATAACTAAAATGTAAGAATAAAAATATCACAAACCACGAAGTCATTAAAACTGAAAGTTCTAATCCTGGCAAAAAAGCCGCAAAATCTATCTGGTAGGTTTACATAAAGCTTATTTATGCAGTTGTCTAAAACAACTTAAGAGTCTCATGCTCTACCGCTGAGCTAGCCGGGCACCTCAGATGTCTAAAACAACTTAGATTGTTTTCATAATTTTAGGTTAAATAACCTGAAAATAAGCAAACCACGTTACAAATGAATTTCACAAAATTCCTGGATGTAGAGATAATTTATTACTATGTCACTTCTTTTGCTATGCCCAAGTCCTTTTCCACTTACAACTACATAGGTGGGCTAATAAATGTGGTAGTATTACTTGGAAAACATCTACTTTCAATTTGGAACAAAGAAATGGCTTTGATAAATTATGTTAATTCTATCTACTAAATAGTCTTTAATTTTACAATTCTTTTCCATCTCTGCCATAGTTTAGGCTTTTGTAATATTTTGCCTAATTGGTCTCCCTGGTCTTAAGTGTTCAAAATTTTCATAAAAGAATGTTAGAAAAAATATTAAGATCTTCATTAGCATAACAAACATTTAATAGCTATGTTAGGTCCTGAGACATTAATATAAAACTATTACTTTCATAATATCTCCTATAATGATAAGAAGTTAAGAGTTAAAATAAACTCATTGTTATAACAAATATCTACTGGTTCATCTCAAGAAGGAGGAAGAATGGAAAGGAGAAAAGGGTACAAATAAAAGGAGAGAAACAATTAAATAGCTAACAATGTAGTTCGATAAACAAGGCATTTGTTTTGGAAGATAATCAGATATAGAACAGAAAACACAGGCAAAGGGAAATCAGAGACAGAAAGGCTGAGAAAATGGATAGAGCTGGAGAGCATTATGCTAAGTGAAATAAGCCAGTCAGAGAATGGTAAATCTCATATGATCTCTCTCACTTATGAAATATAATGAACAACATAAACTGATGAACAAAAATAGATCCAGAGACAGAGAAGCATCAATCAGGCCATCAAACCTCAGAAGGAAGGTAGAGGAGGGTGGGGGTAAGGGAGAGAGATCAACCAAAGGACTTGTATGCATGCATATAAGCCTAACCATAGACACAGATACCAGGGGGCTGGGGGCATGAGGGGGGGGCAGTGAGGGGAGTAAGGATACATACGTAATACCTTAATCAATAAAGAAAAATTACATATTTAAAAAAGCAGAAAATTGAAATCAATACCCATGTATAATCTCATTATAAAAACCTATATTGTGAAATACTGATTGATTAGTCTGTTATAATAGTACTAAAATCAAGTAGTTTCTACCTTAGCAATTTGATTGACATAAATAAGATTGTATTAAAGTCTTAAATATTGAGATTGATCTGATGATTTAAAGCACTCTACTTCAAAAAAAAAAAAAAAGTGACAAATGAAAAATAACTGATTAACTATTAGAAACTTTAAAAGAAATAAATTAGTGCTATTAAATTTAGTCCTGGGTATGGCACGTTCACCATTTGCATTCATGGTAAGTCACAAAGGACATAGCTAATTGAACCTATCTATGGTAAGTCCAGTTCTTACAGTGAGGCTAATAATGCTGCAGGTAAGGAAATGAGCACCCATCACTGTCTATAAACATGGCCTGTAGGCCATGTGTGCACAAAGCTTTCACTTCTAAGAACATCCTCCAGTATTAACCTTCATGACCACATGCATTTAGAAAGTGTAAGGGCAATACTCTTAGAAAAACCATTCTTATGCCTCTGATTACATGTTTTTCTATTTTAATGTCTTATTTCATCTACTATTTCCCTTGCATTATCTCTTGCATTTTACGTAATTTAACATTAGATGTATAACATAACATTTTAAGTATATTATGCTCTTTAAGTTTCTAGAAACTTAAAGTATGCCTTTATAAAAGTCAGGTCTACTTTGTGCTGCAAAAATGAAAAAATATTTCTTTCATGTTTTGCCAATGTTAAACCATAGTCGCTGTATTCCATGTTCACATATTTCATTGTTATAATTTCATGTTACAGTGAGTTCTATTGGCCAAGAGTCCCAAGAAGACAAAATCAGTTCCTCTCCCGCTT
The DNA here is from genome assembly GCF_014108245.1 of Pipistrellus kuhlii. Lineage (NCBI taxonomy): Eukaryota > Metazoa > Chordata > Mammalia > Chiroptera > Vespertilionidae > Pipistrellus > Pipistrellus kuhlii. The sequence goes on along the minus strand of NW_023425540.1, from coordinate 56,568,353 downwards.
TTCTTCCCAGAAAACTTTCCAAAGGAAACAGGTTTCTTTCTATAAATTGTGTTTTGTTTTTTTAAAAATAAATTTATTTTAAATTTCTGAATTTAATGAAAAATATTTTTCTCTTTTTTTCCAGTTGTCATTATTATTTGTGGGACTGCCAAGTTATCAAAGCTGATATAACTCACTAAGATTTTAAAGAAAGTATTTGATAAGAAAATGAGTTAAACATCATTCTAGAGTTATTTTTCTGTCACACTAGATTAACAATACTAGAAATGACTACCATTATAAATTAGAAATAATTTTTATATTGTCTTATTTTCAAAATCCAGAGGCAAAATAAACTGTAAATTTTAAAATACATGAATGTAGCCTGGCTGGTATGACCCAGTAGGAGGTAACCAATCGATGATGTTTCTTTCTCATTGATATTTCTATCTTTCTATCCCTAGCCCTTCCTCTCTACCTAAAAATAAACATTTTTTTTAAAAAACATACATGCAGCCCTGCTGGTGTGGTTCAATGTATTGAGCATCATCCTATGAATCAAGAGGTCACAGTTCTATTCCCATTCACGGTTCTATTCCCATAACTCTAGAATGATGTTTGGGCTCAATCCCCAGTAGGTGGTGTGCAGAAGGCAGACAATCCATGTTCAGGGCTAGCCTAGCCAAACCATGAAAAAACTTTAACTACTCCTTGTTCCTTTTTCCCTTTCCTCACTCTTAAGGACTTCCTACCTGTTGACTGGGCTGCCCCAAAGTCCTAAACAATGTCTCACATATGCTGCATCTTTCCCACCAGGAACTGTAAATAAATCCTTATCTGTCCCCTGACCCTTTACCCCAAATCTTTCTTTTTTGTTTCTTAAGAAGGCACTTTTCTGGTACATTAACTCAAGCCAACATGTTAATTGATTCTAATATAAGAGAAAGCTTCCTTTCTCATTCCTGGAACATACATGTGACTTTAGGGAAAAATCTATTAAAATGAATGAAACTAGTGATGGGAAATTTTAACACTGAATAAAGCAGCAGAACAAATGATTTTTAGAAAGGTGTTCTTGGGATATCTTTTGTATGATAATCACCCTGCATATGCAAATATCTAAGCTGCACAAGAAAAAATAGGCTGAACTAGAGAAGGATTAGTACATATTTTTGACACATTTAAACTACTGAATAGTCTTCTCTGTATTGGTGCAAAATTGATCTAGATGCTAAAAATAAAAGTACAGTCTAATATATATGCAAAATTGTAATCAAATGTTGAAACAAGAAAATTAGTCATCAATGCTTAGTCAACCAACTGAGATGATCACATTTCTATGCTAATCCTGTGTTTTTAATTAACAGATAAAGCAGAAGGGGGTATCTAAACAATGGTGTTTAAAAAAATGAAAAAATAAATTTTTAAGCTCTAATTAAGTGGAGAAGCAATAACAAAACTACCGCTGCACTTCAGCAACTGTTCATTAAAAAAAAACACACACAATAAAAACCCTTGGCATATTTCTAAAATTACATTCCAAAGGCTCCTGGACCCTCTTCTGTTTTACTCGTGATCATAAAGAGTACAGATGTAGAATATAAGCTGAGCCATTATGCCAAATACCATCTGGCCTGCTGCCCTGAATCTAATTGGTCAGCAGACCAGTTCTTGTGGAAGGCAGTGGGGTCTCAGTGCAGTTCCAGAGAGAGTGCCGGCATTCACACACTAGAACTGCTTCTTTCTTTGAATATTTTCTCAAGTAAGATAACTCAAACTCCCTAACCATAAGTTTCCTCATGTGTACAATATGTACATGTGTAACAATAAACTTCCTCGTGGGTATAAAACAATCCTACATTGTTTTGAGGATTCTATTTATTCACCTTTAGATACTGGGCACTGTTTCTAGCTTTTAGAATTTAACAGTGAATAACACAGGTATAACTCATTGCCCTCACAAAGCCTACATTCGCAGATATTGCGTCTAAAGCACTCACTTAAGCCTGATACGTACTCAGTAAATCATCAATACATGTCAGCTTGAATGAGACTGAGTAAAATGATGGAATTAGAATGAGTAGGAATGCATCAGGATGAAGTTAGCAGATCTAAGACCGAGCAGTGGCCCTGTCACTGTTTAGGAGACGTTCACTTAATCTCTCGGGGCCTCAATTACTTAATCCGTACAGTGATCTTAAGGCCCCTTCTTAAGACAGAAAAGATGAAGGGGTCAAAAACATTCAAGGTAATATTTTCCTTTGCATATTTTGGCTTTATATCATATTACCATTGAATCAAGCTACATTAAACAGAAAAATGCCTTTTTTTTTTTTCAGTACCTTCAAAGTTTAGGAAAAGTTCATAAACTAGGTAATCAATTACAATTAAAAAACAGAAAAAAACCCTCAGGAGTCACTGTGAAAAACTGTAAATGATTAATATCAGACCAAATCTTTAACTTCATAAAATATAAAATCACAAAATCCCAATATAAGTTAGAAGCAGCATCTTTTATTTATCTTAAAAAGTATACATCTAAGCCTTGCCAAAAATCAGATGAAACAATCTCCTTTTAGAATATATTTAAGTGAAATTTAACATTGTCCCTTATGGGGGAAATCCTAGTTTTTTTAAACTAGATTTTCTAATGAAACTTAAAAATATAATTGGCTCCATAACCACACCTTTTCACATGTTACATATACACTAGAAACCCGGTGCACGGATTCGTGCACTGATGGGCTCCCTCAGCCTGACCTGTGCTCTCTCACAATCCAGAACCCCTCGGTGGGTTGTCAGACTGCTTGTGTCAGCTGGATCTCTGCAAGGGACCGGGCCAAAACCGGCAGTCCGACATCGAGGGATATAGTAGTGAATGAAGTGGCAGGCAGCCGGGGAGGAGCCTGAGCCCGAGCCAGAGCCCAGGCCGGTGCCATGCTGCTCCTGCTCATCACTTGGTAGAGCTGCTGGAGGTTGGAGAGGCTCACACCACCACAGCTGTGAGTGCCAGCTGCCCATAGGTTGACCATTTGCTTAGGGTTTTATATTCATAGATTTTTCAGGGTTTTACAAGTTTTGCTCAAATTACTTTACTTTTCCAGTTAAGTGCTGCAGCATTTTAGCTTTTTAAAAATTAGCCAAAAGTATGGCTAGGTATTCCTATAGTTAGCTAAATTAAATGATGTACATGACCCTTAGTAAGAAGGACCCTGTGTACCCAGCTCAGCCACATGTCTTCTGCACTTCCCATTCTTATATTGAATTATTTGTAGTTCCATGATTAAGTCCTGATCTCTTGTGAAAAATGCTGTAACTTTGCAAACAAGTTTCCTTCCGCTGAAATATTTCCCTTTCTATTCAAGGACACTCCCATTTATCAAGTCTGCAAAACTTGTCCTGATGACTTTTCCATAGCCCCCTTCCTGACAGGTCACATTAGACCCTTGTGATATCACTGCCTTGAGATTTTGTACATAGTACCATTACATTGATTATCTCTTTAAATTATTATTATTTTGTTACGTCCATTTGAGAGCAGGTACTGTGATTTTCATGTTGCTATTACCCTGGCCCAGAGTAGGCAAGTATTCACATGTGTTAAATGTATGATAGAAATATTGTTCTCAATGGATAAGAAAAACACCCTTACTATACATAAATTAAATTTATTCTTATATATAACTTATTTTGTAGAATTGTTAAGCCTTACTCCAAAAGAGCAACAACAAAATCATTGTGGTAGAGCAAACAAAACCAAAGAGGAATCAGTACAAGATTTAAAATTAGAAAAGCAAGGCATATTATACAGCACTCCTCCAAAAACACCTTTTTCAGGTACTGACAATGACATAGAATATGTTGGAATTAAGATTTGCTGCCAAAACTCCCCACAGATTATGATCTTTAATTCAAATACATAGCAATCAATAGTTTATTCTCCCTTTACTTCCCAGGGACATCAAACAAAGGACATGTCACAAAACCAACTTTTAGGAGTGATCCTAAGTAAGAATAAATCTTGCAAGATTCATCATCAATAAAACAACAACTATCATTACCATTAAATCGATTATGTCAACCTTCAATCCACTTAATGTCAATTAATGAAGTTTTAAAACTTTTTCTAGAACAGCATCTGACAACCTAATAGCAGGCCATTGCAAGTAAATACGTTCACCCTTCCTTCCCCATCCCCCAAGTTATCAGTGTACTTGAAATGTTCATATAAAGTACAAGTTGGAAATAATTTCACATTGGCCTACAGAAAAGTAATAAAGAAAATTCAGCTGAATACAACTAAAGTAAAATGCAAAATATGTAGTACTGCTCAGCTATAAATAGAAATAGTTCAATTAGAAACCCAGACTATCACGAGAACTCTCCTGGAAGTTAAATGGGAATTACAACAAGAGCACTTTCCAAAGGCAGGCCATTTCTTTACGCAATTACTTGTTTTCATTTTATAGCTGTCATACTTGTTTGCCTATAATGAAACATGCTCTGCTCTTCCTGTAATCAAAACAATAAAACACTTTCTAAAGAAAGAATATGTGTTTCCCAGTAGGTAAGATACTATTTTGGGGAGAAATAATTATTTTCAGGTAAATGAAGTCCAGTAACCTCTAATCAGGGAACAGGATAAAATTTATAACTTCATATAAAATAAAAGGCATAGTATTTAAATTTTTTGCTTTGATTTGTGGGACAAAGACTTTGTAATTCATAGACATGCATATGTTTTAGTAATGTTTTGGGATGTCAAGAATGAGTCTTTGTATCTTTCATTACTTGAAAAATGAAACTTCTGATCATGTTTTAGATTAATCAATTTTGAAATACCTCATTGGAAGTTGGAGAAAAAAAAAACATCTTTCATTGTAATGAATACTATATGTTTGATATTTCTTGGGAGAAAAAACATAAAACATGTCTTGAGTGAAAGTTTTAACTATAAATCAATTAAAATTCCACTGCAATTACTACTAACACAGAAATACTGCCACAGGATGACACATAGAAACAGGGTTTTATAGCAAAATTCATACCCATAAAAAATTCAACCCAAAGAATGACTTAAAATGAATAGGAAAAAAGTGAATTCACTCAATAGAACATTTACATAAGTTTGAAGAGAAATGAAAGACCATTGGCTAGAGGTAACATAAAATTCATTCAGGAATCATGCTTAACAAAGGAAATAATAGCACATAGTTTAGAAGAAATCAATGGAAGTGATTATAGAAAAATATGTATTGTTGCTATAACTAGTAAGAAAAATGTCAAAAATATTTATAAAAGTAAAGACAAAAAATGTGTTATGCCACAAATTACAAAATTGGGGCTTATGTGTTAACTAACATTTATCAGCACCCTGACAAATTTGACTAATTGGTCACTGGAATCTTTGTTTCGAATCCTGGAATCCTTCTCAATACACAACACTGAGAGCCATTACCAATCACTGAAAGTTGGCACTGAAACCTATTTGTCATATCTGCTCTCAGTGTCATTATTCAAGATATTTCACTTGGAACCTTCTCTGCAGGCATACAGTACATGCTATGCACAACTTTCTAGGAAATGTGGTCAAGCAAAGGCTGACTTTCAAAAATTTGTGAATGCATGAAACTTCTTAAAAAGAAAAATGGAAATATAACATTACAGCAGATGATGTTGTGGTTTAGTGAGTGGAATACATTTTTAAAAACTGCTATCTATGACTTAGAATGGTTTCAATTCTGATGATATAGATAAAAAAATATATATACTGCCCTCCACTTGCAAGAAAAGCAATCACTATAAAAGCAGCAAGAAACTGAAACAACCCCAATGCAATAGAAATTAAAGAATGTTACTGGTAATTGAAAAATTAGTAAGACAGTTTCAATAATGTACATTAGAATTTACAACCATAGAAAAGGAATCTGAGAAAAAATGGAATAACTAAAGTAGAAAATCTGATACCCATAGTAGCATTAACATATGAGCCATTAAAATTATTGATTTCCACTAAAAGGCAAAATCCTTTGTTACTTTGAACAAAAAGTGTTTTGTCTAATAAAGTAAATAATACAATTTGCTCCAAAATCAAATACTTTGTCTTTAAAAATATCTATTATAATGTAATTTGATCTCTATTTATAGAAAGTAAAACATAAATACAATGACCATTATAGGTGTTTTAAATTCCAGAAAAATAATTTCCTTATTGAAATGTTTTTAAATGTATATAATCATTAAAGCATATTTGAAGCATAAGCCTTAATTTTAGCTTTAGAATAAAACTGAACACTAAGCAAAATCTGTATGGGGGGCCCAGCCAGCATGGCTCAGTGGTTGAGCATCGACCTATGAACCGGGAGGTCACAGTTCAATTCCCGGTCAAGGCACATGCCTAGGTTGCAGGTTCAATTCCCAGTGTGGGGCATTCAGGACATAGGCCATCGATGATTCTCTCTCATCATTGACGCTTCTATCTCTTTCTCCCTCTTCCTTCCTCTTAAAAACATATATTTTTAAAAAATGTGTCGAAACTGGTTTGGCTCAGTGGTAGAGCGTCGGTCTGCGGACTGAAAGGTCCCAGGTTCGATTCCGGTCAAGGGCATGTACATTGGTTGCGGGCACATCCCCAGTAGAGGATGTGCAAGAGGCAGCTAGTCGATGTTTCTCTCTCATCGACGTTTCTAGCTCTCTATCTTTCTCCCTTCCTCTCTGTAAGAAAAATCAATAAAATATATTTTTAAAAAATGTGTATGGGGGATTAAGTACAAAAAATATCCATTGATGTGTATATCGGGGAAGTTAACTTTACTCTACTCTAATTATATATATTATATAAACCTACCAGAATGTTTAAAAACTTCAATTACACACAGCATTTTATAAATATAGTCTTATCCATACTTATGATCTGACAAATTCTGCAAGAAATCTTAAGTTGTAGTAACTTTTAGCATTAAAGAACATTAACCATAATCCAGAAAGCATTCAGAACTAGTCATAGGTTGTAATATAATTAGAGAATGTTTTCTAAAAATTTGAAATAACTAGTACACTAAAATCTTTTACATTTGGTTAAATTCACTGTCATGAATTGTTGCTCTACTGTTATGCTTTTCCATGACTTTTAAAGTAAATTCTTTGAAAAACTGGAAATAGGTGATACATGAAACAGTATTATTGGCTATGAGACTGTAGCTGCATATATGTCTAACTTGTGGTATAACTTACCACTATGTTATTCATGATTATAACAAAACAAATTTTACTTGATATGTAAATCATTGCCAATTAGTTGTATTTACCTCAAGTAAGATAGAAAAAAATGTTTCTATGAACTATACAAGGATGGGCAAAAGGTTTACAGTTGTGAGTACATAAAACAGTTTATTCTTATACCATTATTTATTATTGTATTATTTTACATAGAAATTATTGCCCTAATTTTGCCCACTCCTGTATAAACAACTATCAAATAATGCTTTTACACACAATATGAAAACTAAAATGAAAATATTTAAATTTTGTAAAAGAAATTTATTGCTGTATTGTAACAAATATATAATTTTCTAGCATTCTTTTAATAAAAGTGGAAATGTTTTTAAAATATTCTCCTTACCTGTGTATACAATTTTTACTTTCGAGATATGCCATACCACAAGCAGCATCTAATGAAAATTTCACTAATTGTTTGGGTTTTATTTCATCTTTCTTTTTTCTCAGATAGGAGAGGAAATCACCTCCTAGAAGAATTGACAGATGAAGAATCAGACAAGATCATGATGACAGTAACATTTGTCCTCTATTATAGATACCTCACAGAACAAAAAGCACAACACATTTGGCCATACTTACTGGCCATTTTGTTTGAGGTGGGGATGAAAGAAATTATAAAAAGGGTACATCTTATGAGAAAAGAGATACCATTAACTCTCTCAGGTACAGTTTTAGTACTTTAAGTGCTTCACATTGCATGTTACCTTACACAGGATGATAATATTTAAACAAAGACATGCAATTTCTCACCAATTTGCCTGACTAAAATTTTGTAAGAAATTTTACTGTCTCTCTAATATCAAATAAAAGATTGCAATTATTATGAATTAAACAAAAAAACTCAATGATATTGAATTAGTTATTAGACTCAGTAATTGCTTTAAAAATATTTTGAGATTATTAACAATACTATCAACTGTAAGTAGACCCAGACAGAGTAGGGAAATCGGTAAGATTTTGCTAATAAGATTTATTTGCTGCACCAGATTGCATTTTTAGGCATCAAATGAATTTTAATGATGTGGAGAAGCACCTTAAACCAGCATAGTTCAAAAGAAATATAATTCAAGCCACACAGTAATTTTAAATTTACTGATAGTCACATTTTGAAAAGTAACAACAAAGGGTGAAATTTACTTTAATAACATTTTTTCTTTAGCAAATAGATCCAAACATTATTTATCAACATATATCATTATAAAAATTTTAGGTGAGATATTTTACATTTTATCATCCTAAGTCTTTAGAATATGTTTAACATTTATGGGACATCTCAATTTAGATGCAAATTTTCATCTGAAAATACTTGATCTGTATTTAGAGTTCATAAAATTTACAGTTATAAAGTAAATTCATATACATAAGTTGTTCCAAACATACTTAAAATTTTCCAATAATTGAATCATGTATCAATTTTTAAAACAATTAAAATGAAATACAATTATAAATTCAGTTTTTTAAAGAAGCACTATCCACATTTCAAAAGCTCAAGAGCTCAGAAGCTATATGTGGCCAGGATTATCATGTAAAATAATACAGCCTTAAACTGAATTCATTATTAATACAGCATTGAAGGCTATGGTTTGATTATTTTTCTCTTGTTAGTGGATAATGTATTGCATTCAAATAAAGAAGTCAGATAGAAAAAAATCAAGAACCATATGATTTCACTCATATGCAGACTATAAAGCTAATAGCAAGAAATGAACAAACAAGCCAATCAAACAAAAACTTATAGACACAGACAACAGTATGCTGGTTACCAGCCGAAAGGGGAAGATAAGGAAAAGGGAATCAAATACATGGTGACAGAAGATTTGACTTGGGGTGGTAAACACACAAAGCAATATACAGATGATGTATTATATGAAACACTTATTAACCAATGTCACCCTAATATAAATATAATTAAAAATTAAAGTATATTAGAATGAATGTCCTCTAAACATAATCATTCCCACTTTCTATTAGGCCTTCAGATATTAGCCAGGTTTTTGCAAGAGAAATTAGCATTTTAATTCCCATTTCCTAAACTTTCTTATCTTTTTCACCAGGGCCTAGGCTTCCTAAAGTGGAACAATTCTAGAAGTAAAGACTTAACGGCTTTTTCTTTAATGAGAATACCTAGAAAATAAGAACCTGCCTAATTCTCCTTATAATATTCTTTTCTGAACATCTTCTTTTATTCACAAATCAAGTGTTACACAAATTTAGGTGGGCCTTTTATAAAATCAGTAAGACCTATGCTTAAAAATAACTTTAACAGTATCAGCTTCCTTCTTTCTGTTTTTCATTTTTGTCTTTTTAAGAAGAATATCAAATGTATTAAATTACTAGGGAGATTGTTGAAATAGTTTCTATAAAATTTAACTAATTTTCTGAACAAAACACAGAAAAAATAACCAACTTCTCACCTTTAATAAGCACAAAAATGTCTATTAAAATGGACTTAAAATCAATATTTAGTTCAAGTTATTATTTGGACCAATATTCCCATGTATACATTAATTCTTTGTTAGAGTACATTGGCCTATTTTAGAAAAAAATAAACCCTCTGGTTTTGAAACCTCAGAATTTGTTTACACTGTGGAATGACTTTCAAGTGAAAATATTTTTTCTGGAATTTGATTTAAAGCAGCATTATGACAACTCCAATGTTCTGTCAATACCTAATATTATTTCTCTCCCTAGATAGCTCATATTCAGCTCTTTTCTGTCTTCCTCCAGCTCTTTTTAAATTTTCTCCTTCTTACAACCCTCTGTGTACTCCCAATGCTCACCCCAGATTATAATTCTGGTAAAGAGAATTGTACAGACCACATGATGCTTAGAACATAATAATATCTCAATAAACATTTCTTGAATTAATGTGTAAAAATTATTTATATGACAAGGAGGAGATGTTATTCCACAGTCCTAGTCAGTTTCTTGCTTTTTAAATGCTTGTTAAATGTTAAAATGACATTACATTTCTTATCAATAGCACCTGTTGGATGCTATTGAAATCTACATTCCATCAATAAAACTTAGTGTATTTAAGACTCTGAGCTCTGTAACACACTACTGCCTTAGAAATTACATCATCTAAAAAAGAAATTATTTGCCAAGAAGCAAGCCTTAGCAGGTACAATTAAAACAACAAATGCATAATCTATGGGTAAACAAAGAAAAGAAACATTTAAATAGCATTAAAAATTGGCTGAAAAATTATGCCAAGTCAATAAACGTAAAGTATAGCCTGGCCAATTTGGCTCAGTTGGTTGGGGTCCTCCCGTGCACAGAAAGATCCCTGGTTTGATTCCTGGTCAGGACACATATCCAGATTGCGAGTTCAATCCCTGGTCCCGGTGTGTGCAGGAGGCAAGGGATTAATGTTTCTCTCTTTTGTTGATATTTCTCTCTCCCCCCCTCTTCTTCCCTCTCTTTATAAAAGCCAATAAAAACATTTTTAAAAAATTTAAAAAGTGAAGGTAAAGTATTGGGAAAGAGGAGTTAGATACAGCTATTTCTAAATATATGACACGGCTACATAAAGATTCAGATAAAGGGGAGTCTGTCTCTTAGTTAATCCAACAAAAATTTGCCTTAGAGAAATGTCTTGCTTACAATAATTAAATTGTTGAAGTAAAATTTAAATTTATTTCCAATTTATAGATGCAAGCCATAGACACAGTGATGTTAAGGAGATGTTATTCCACAGTCCTAGTCAGTTTCTTGCAGATGGCTATAGAAAAGCAAGGCCTCCAGTAAAAATTAAATGATTCAGTCGTGAAAGCCTGAGCCTTGGGCAAGTGCAAGCTTTAAGAACCCTGAAACAGGAAGTAAATGCACCACAGGGCTAGAGTATGGAATTACACCTAGAATACCCAGAAAGCAATTCAGACTGGCCAGAACTCTTCCCTTGGGCATGATACTTCATTGGTACTTTATTAAGTGAGGAAGAACTGGAGACTGACATCAGATCATGTAGTCTCAAGTACTCACTGAGAGGATACTGTAGAGGAGGGGTGAGGAACCTTTTTTCTGCCAAGGGCGATGTGGATATTTATAACATCATTTGAGAGCCAAAATTATCAACTTAAAAATTAGCCTGCTATATTTGGTCAAACATTTAGTTAACTCACCCCTCATGCCTTGTTAGGGCCAGAGCAGGGGCCAAGTATTCCCCACCCCTGCTGTGGAGTCCGTTTGATCTCACTTTGTCATTTTCATTAAGTATCAAGTTATAGAACCTCTCTCAGAACTTGTGATATACAAAATACTTATATATGCAGCTCATATGTATAAATATATTTATGTATGCATTGGTGGATGCATGCACATAGACACACGGGCGTGTGTATACATATAGCACAGAGTACCCTACCTGGCCGCTGCAATTAAGAATCTTGGTGTACAAAAAAGAACAAAACAAGATCACTTCTCTGTTGTAACTGTCTTAACAAGGCTTAATTCTGTGAGTAGACTACATATTAAACTAAAATAGGGTGGATTATTTTCCAGTATTCTTCATCATGATGAATTTCTAATAGAATACATTTTCAAAGCCAACTTTGGCTTACTAGGGAGAGCATGGCATGATGCGAAGAACATGGATATTGAAATCCAATTGACTCTGGTCTGATTAGCTGGCTTTGTGGCCTTGGACAAGCTGTTTAATCTTTCTAAACTTCTTTAAATAAAAATTCTATTTATGGTTCCAGATGGTTTTGAAGACTGAATGTATCTGAAGAACTAAGCATGTGCCAAGCACATAATGCACAACAATAAGCATTACAACTTATTGTTGAAGTTATTCTTTACATAACATGAGAAAGAGCTGCAGTCAGGACTGTTTGCTTCTGATACATCTATTCTTCATTCGCCACAATTTATTTTAGGAGACTGCTCTTCTCCCATTATGAAACACATTAACCTACCCCCAATAATAAGGGTGGTTCTGGATTGGCTTAACCAATGAAGTCCACTCCCTTGTGCAACTACTGGTTCAAGGACAGGCACATGACTTAATTCAGACCACTGAGATACAAGGAGGTATTTAAGAGGGGAAATAATGTTTTTGAGAAAACTACCAAGAAAGCATCATGCTTTGAAACTGAATGTGTATAGACATCATGCCATAACACAGGGACTGGCAGCCTTCAAATGGAGCCACCACCGTGGAGAGCAGAGTGAAAGAAAGAGAATAGTTTTGGGTGAAGAGTGAAGGAAAGAGAATAGTTTTGGAGCCACTGGATCAAACCTGGCCTCAAGAGTAACTTCCCTCTAGATTTTTCAATCAAGTGAACTTGTAAAATCTCTATAATATTATATATAGCTTCTGTACAATCAACTCAAAGATCCCTAGTGAATAAAATAATATCTATCAATAAATTACTTGGAGAATTAAATATTTATAAATAGAAATGTAAATATAAATACACACACATCTGGAATAAGTAGGAAACAATAAGAGGAAAGAAAAAGAAGATAGAAGCTATTACTTTCAATAGCTCTTGAAGATGTCTACTCCATGCTGTGGAAATTTGGTTTTACTGTTGTTCAGTATTAATGGAACTCTGAGGAACTAATCTCATTAAACAAACTTGGAGAAATTATGTAAATAAGAATATTAATTTATCAACTTGTCATTGGAGAAAAGATCATTAGGGTCATACTACTAATGATTTATTGTCATTAAATCATATAGAAATCTTAATTTATCTTTGAACAACTTCAAAATTCATTAATTAAATAATTACCAGTCTCTGACGACATATAAAATGTATAATTTATGTCCCATGTTTTTTAGGATATAGACTTGTTTCTAAGATGTTTGCTTCAGTTGTGATCATTTATACATTTAAAATAGGATAATAATCAAAGCACTAATAAATTGTAGAGAGCTCTTTGGAGTTTCCATTTATGCCATTGTTTAGGTTCTTATTTTTTTTTTTTAAATAAACATTTGCTCTTTAATCTGTACTAATGAAAGTTGTGGTTGTTAGCTGGCCCATCAAAAATAAGGGGAAAATCTATACAACCATAAACTATGAAAGCTGATTCAATTTTTACTCCATGAAACACAGAATAGATTTTATATAATAGGATATAAGCCAAACAATTTTTGAAGAAATCAATGCAAATACTGAAACAAGATAATACTACTGCTACATGTGGGGTATGTGTAGGAGAGATTAATTGCACAGGGGGGGAAAATTAACCAAGATGTCAAACAGGTGATGAGGTTTATACTAAGAATTACCCAAAAAAAGACTAAAAATAAGATTTTAAATACTCAATAAGAAGTTAGAAATGGATCAGTTTTGGGGAAAGATGAGGAAGATGAAAAACTGAAAATAACTTCAAGAATATACCAGCTTTCCTGATTCTACCTTTTTCTTTTAACAAAGCACTTACTGAACAGCTTGCTATCTAAGTAGAGGAATTCAGCCCAGCCAGAAGCAGAGCTGAGTGTGTGGTTTTCCCAATTTGGACTAACACATGACATTAGTCTTTTCAGATGAGGTTTCTTAATAGTCATGTTATGCTAACACTGCAGAATAGCTGAAACCTTCTGCATTTCTCCCTTGCAGATGATCTTTGAGAACATAACTTGATAGCAGTTATGATAACAGCTCTATGAAATAAAAGTACATCTCATGGGATTTCTATCTTGTTGGTTTCAAAAGGCACTACACACACACACACACACACACACACACACACACACACACACACACACACACATATATATATATATATATATATATATATATATATATATATATATATAAAATCTTGCCAGACATTATGTGAACTGCCACTACAGATTCCAGAGTTTGCTTTCACAAACGCTTAGAATGTCAGTAATAGAAATTACTCTGGAAATAAGTCTTTTTATATTATGGAGGAGGAGGAGGCTGAATTTACCTAATTTATTTTAAGGTGGTGATTTTGCTAATATTATTGAAATTCTAAAGCAAGCAATCACTTCATAAATTATATAAATGTCTAATCTCTTGGTCATACACCTGAACTAATATATTATACATCAACTGTAATTTTAAAATATTTTTAAAACTACAGAGAGCAGCAGCGTAAGTTACTTATGTTAATAAGATATATATTCATATAGGTTTCAACTTGCAAATAAAAGCACTGAAAGAAAACTAAAATTAAATAAATGAAATCAGACAGCAAAATCCCACAAGGTAGTAGAGCTGCTATTGCCAAGAAGAACTGAAAAAGGAATGGGGATCTGGGATGATCTGTCATTGTGTTTCCTATATACTCTTTGAAAGTAATACATAAGAAAATTCACTCCCTAAAACAAAATTATTTTGGGAATAAAAAACTTGCTTATTCTGACTTATGAGGCCCTTCATCACTCCGTCTCTCCTACCTTTGCAATATTATATGCCAGTCTCTCCCAGGCTCAGTGTGCCTCAGTCATTCTACCCTTCCTCCTGTTCCTCAAATATAAAAGCAATTCCTACCCATAACTTTTGCACCCTCTGTTCTCTGGGCCTCTTCCTATCCCTTTTCAAAGGTAAACTGTTTTTTATTATTCTGGTCATAACACAAGTGTCTCCTCCTGGTGTTGTCTCCTAAGGCCTCTAAAATAAACTAGGTGCCACCTGTTGCCATATCTCTGAGCAATGCTCATTTTAGAGTGAAGTTTGCAATAAATATGTGATTAGTGATAAATATATGTCTCTCCTGCTCCACTGAATTCACTGAGGAATGAGATCATGGATATACTTTTCACCAATGTATATGGTGGATGAAACTCAGTGTTTATCAAATAAAGTAATTAATCCAAATGTCACAATGGAAAGTCTTTTTTTTTTTTTTTTTACTTTATACTTTCAATGTTTTTAAAAATCTTTATTGTTGAAAATATTACATACACCCCCCCTTGACTCCTTCTAGACCCCCACCCCTACCCCAGGCCTGCACCACACTATTGTCTTGTGTACATGGGTTTGCAAATATGCATACAAGTTCTTTGGTTGGTCTCTTCCCACCCACCCTCACCTTCCCTCTGAGATTCGACAATCTGTTCTATGCTTCTACTGGTATGTCTCTGGATCTATTTTGTTCATCAGTTTATTTTGTTCATTAGATAAGATTATAAAGTCTTGAAGAAAAAAAAAAGGTATATTTTTAAGTTTCAAAGTCACTTAAATACAGTGTGATATATGTGTTTTCAATAAGTAATCATTTGGGGGGTTATTTTTTTTTTTAAATCAAAGCCGACTAGTTTGGAATATTTTTTAAATAATAATAAAACTCCTTAAAATTACAGCCTCATTAGTTTAGAAATTCCACTTTAAGAATAAAAGAATATAAAACTGACTTAAAAATAATCTCAATGACATAAATTCTTCAAATATTATGCATTATTTTATTTTTATAAAGCACTTTTAAATATGGAAATATTTGCAAAAATACAAGTATTTGCATCTTTTATCCTATTCAACAAATGATAGTTGTTACTATAAAAAAAAGTTTCTTTATTAGTTTTAGTAGCCAAGATAGAAAATATAGAGATATAGCAATTTGCTAATAGCAAATATCTTCTTAGAAGATAAGCTGATTTGAAAATCTTTGTCAAGGATCTTGATAAAGCTCTCAATACCATCAGACTAATGTGTAAGAAAAAAGTTTTAAAACACCAGTTGCCTACCTGAAAATATTTACTATGTTTAATCTCTTAAGATACAAAATGATTAAAGATGCTATATAAAGTCACTTTTTTAATCTTTCAGTTTGCTATAGAAAGCCTTTCACTTTAAGTGCAGATATTGTCAAATGTGATACTGTTGTCTCAGTTTTGACACAGAAGACTTTATGCAAATTTACGTTTTCTAGCAAAGGTTACATTTTCCTGGTGT
Organism: Pipistrellus kuhlii; assembly: GCF_014108245.1. Classification (NCBI taxonomy): domain Eukaryota; kingdom Metazoa; phylum Chordata; class Mammalia; order Chiroptera; family Vespertilionidae; genus Pipistrellus; species Pipistrellus kuhlii. The sequence goes on along the minus strand of NW_023425540.1, from coordinate 56,552,217 downwards.
ATTTATTAGGTGCTTAATTTCAGGCACAGCTGTATCATGTTCTCCCTGAAATTGAAATTCATCCCCACAAATAGATACCAATGACAATCTACTTCAGCTTTACAGAGGACAAATGAAGGCAAATAAAGAACAGGAAAGTTTCTCATGCACAAAACCTTGTTATAATGACAGTTCTAATATTATGTTTACATTTTCAATGACACAAGGCTATGCAATTCTTAATATAAAGCACAGTGCTTCAAGATGAATTTGTGAAGATGATTTATGTTTAAATACTATCTGAAAACCAAGAAAGGGAAATGGAGTACTTAAATGAGAAGAGGAATTAAAAATGACCAGGAAACTAGTGGAGAAATGAGAAAAGAACAATGCATAATGGATTTTCAGAAGAAATTAATTTGGCTTGTCATAAAATGAGCATTAACAAGTAGAAGATTGATTTCATCCTTAAAAGGGTATTCACATTTATGACACAACAAAAAACAATGTCTTAGGCCTGCAGGGCTTAAAAGGTATTCAGTATTTTCTATGGTATTTGTTATAATTGTGAAACTCTGTTTACATTATTTACCCTTGGAAGGTGATAGTGACAGCAAGACTTAGGTGTTCAGTTTAGGGTAACCTCCACCAGAAGACTCCTTAAAATGAAATAGAATGTCACTAAGATCTACAAAGCTTTGTATGATTTGAACTGATTCCCTCTCTCTGACCTCATTCAAAACAAATAAAGTCACTAATTTCAAAGGATATTAGTGCTTTTAGTGTCTGGAGAAATGGCCAGTTTAAACTATTCCATATATATTTGCTTTGGGATATTAGACAGCAAGTGAAACATTATGACAAGTCCAACATACTATTTGCTGATAAAGAAATAGAAATTAAAAAATGCCATTCCTTTTAAAAAGTTGTTTTGGAAATATTTTAATTATATCAAAATCTATTACCTGTGATATAAGTTGGCAACAGAGTGCATTTACTTTGCTTTTCATTAATGTAATATACTTGAACAAAATAAAGACCAGTGTCTAAGTTTAGATATTTTAATATGTTAATATATAAAAGAAAAAAGTTACCTATTCTCCAAAAATGAAATTTACTTTGCACTATTTTATAATTATACTTATTGAGATTCATACCAAATTTGAGAGTATTCTTTCGACATCGCCAAACAACATGAAGTAATAAACTCCACAAAATTAGGTTCTTCTTTAATAACTTATTAGCAAAATAAAATACCCAGCCATGGAGCTGACATATCTTATAACTTTTGGTAAAAAATATTAATCTGAGAATTACTATGTTATCCTTTCTCTTGAATTCACAATTTGCTGCTGTGAAGTGATACTGTTAATACAACTGGTGATGGGTTAAAGCTGAAAGGCAAGGTGCCAGATCAGAGTTTGAGGGCCCTTTTTTAGTGCCAGAAGCCATGTTCCTGAATGGTTTGCTGGCACAATTTGCCCTTTTCTACATTTAGGATTAGTGATAGAAACACAGGCAAGGCAAGTGTCCAGAGCCAAAAATGCTGGGAGCTCATTTTTAAAGGGATGGGAACTGTCATTTCCAGGGACTACTAACTATAATAACCCCCTATTGTTATGATGTCACATTACTGAAAATGCTTCTGTTGAAATCACACCAAAAAAAAATTTGCCGAAACCGGTTTGGCTCGGCGGTAGAGCATTGGTCTGCGGACTGAAAGGTCCCAGGTTCGATTCCGGTCAAGGGCATGTATCTTGGTTGCGGGCACATCCCCAGTAGGGGGTGTGCAAGAAGCAGCTGGTCGATGTTTCTCTCTCATCGATGTTTCTAGCTCTCTCTCTCTCTCCCTTCCTCTCTGTAAGAAAATCAATAATATATATATATATTTTTAAAAAATAAAATAAATTTCATGATAAGTTGACAGGGCAAAATATTTATTTTAAAAAAGAATTTAATACAATGACAAAAATTCATGAAATTACCTAAAGAAATTACAAATGGAAACAAAAAAATTAAGAAATTGCTGTCAATGGAAAGATATCTACTGAAAATTTAGAGATAATTATGAGAACAGTATTATTATGTCCAGATTTCTAAGGTAAAATCTCTGTACAATATAAACTATATGAGCTTAATTCCTTTTTTAAAAAAAATATATTTTATTGATATTTTACAGAGAGGAAAGGAGAGACATAGAGAGCTAGAAACGTCGATGAGAAACATCGACCAGCTGCCTCCTGCACACCCCCTGCCAGGGATGTGCCCACAACCAATGTACATGCCCTCAACCGGAATCGAACCTGGGACCCTTCAGTCCACAGACAGATGCTCTATCCACTGAGCCAAACCGGTTTCAGCTTAATTCCTTTTTTTAAAGCATCTTATAAAGGTAAAATATCTTTTGATGATATCTAAAAACTGGTATAAATTCTTCAATAATTCTAAAAGTTTCAAAACCATAAATCATTCTAAAATTAAGTTCCAGGATTGCCCAGGGGCACACATCTGTGTGAGCTGAGGAATGTACCAGATAATATAACATTCGGTTACTTCCAGGAAATTCTGAACTCAAAGAGAACATCCAGGTCAGAAAGGAGGAGGCAGTTTACAAGTCTCTAGTGAAAAGAGTGAAGACTAGGATTTTCTAAGGCTTGCTAAAATTAGCACCTCCATACTCAGGATCTGCAGAGACATAGTAGGTAGAGGTTAAATTGCTTAGTCTCCTATCCATCAGGATATCTTGCAGCAGCCCTAATTTAACCGTAGATATAAAAACAGATGATGAATGCCTTGCACCATAAATATTCCTTTTTTTAAAGTCATGTTTGTCACAAACAACTCATTTTCTTCATTTGAATTTCTAAATAATGCACAACTTGTTTGCAAAATGGGATCATATATCAGCATATTAGGGAGGCTTTTGTTTTTCGTTTTAGTATTTCCTAGTTCCATTTAGAATTTTGTTGGATTTTACTTATGCAGCAACTCATAGCAAACCAGTAGATAAATAAGGTATTTGTAATTCAAGAGATGATTCAAATGAAGACAGGATTATCTTGGGAGTATTCACTCTGAACGTGAATTCTCAAACGCTTATAATTTCTTCAAACATTACTGTGGTTAAAATATATTTCGGATTTCATTCCAATGGGCTCAGTTATCTGACAAGAACAGCAGCATATTAAATCTTTACATAACACATTTTTGAAATGCTTGCATATTAGTCACTAAGCAGTTATTAAATTTCTAAATCTTCTCCCCGCAGCTTGATCCCCACAGAGAATAAAGTAACTTAAAATTTTTCTGTTTACTGCAATAGCTATTACTTATCTGTGCACCAGGTGGAGAAATTATGGCACAAGGATTCCTGTATTTGCCCATAGAGTATCTTGCATAGACACTGACTTGAATTTTCATTTATATTTTCAATTCATTAAAGGTTTATGCATTTTGACCCACTTACAAACTAAATGACATAGTAGAAAACAGAGCATGATTTTTCCACTTGCTATTTAACTGATGTTGACAAGTCACTTTAAACTCTCTAAACTCCATTTAGCTTATTTGTAAGTGGGTATAAAAATACTGCCTACTAGAACAAATGACAGAATGTTAAAGTGCTGTGACGACTGTAAAATTTTATATAACTGTAAAATATTTTATATTATTATGTTACTTTTATAAGAATGAAAAACAGCTGGTTATTTCCCCATCATGCCTACTATAAAAAGAGAAAATGACAGAGAAATACTGTTTTAGAGTGGTCTGAGAGTTTGTTATGAAAGCTTTCAAATTTAAGAAAAATTTTCCTAAAGTATTATAGATTAAAGCTAAAATTCAGAGGCAATCTAATCTAGCCACTTTAGCTCTACATATAAGGAAAGAAAGACTCAAGAAGGCTAAATATTACAACATACAAACAAAACAATAAAAAATGGTGGTAGAATGGGAAGAACTAAATAAATTTTAAATGTCCCAATTTGTTTGTGGGTTATTCTTGGCTAGAGTTATAATAAAAGGGTAGAATTAGAGTTAGTGGCAGGAGCAGGTTCAGAGTTTGAGTTAAAGTTCTCGCCAGATTATAGCATTTTAGTAAGTTACTTTTTAGCCAATTATAAAATAAAAATGATGACTATGAGAACACATAAATGGTCTTGTATTAAGCACTCTAAGAAACAGATATCTACACAAATCTATCTATCTATCTATCAATATAATGTGCATTTACATACAATTAGTTTATTCATCCTTACAACTTAATTATCCTTTCTTTACAGGTAAAGAAACCAAGGTACAAAGTTTAAGGAAGTTGAGAAAGATCGCACAACTTGTACTAAGTGACTGTGTCAAGCTTTCAGCCAAGATTGGCCATTGGGCCTTTTAAAATTTACTTTTTTGATGAATGGGTGTCAAATGCTTTTACTGTATCAAGTGATATGATCATGTGATGTTTCTTTTTTTAACCTATTGATGTGATGGATTATATTAATAGATTTTTAAATTTCGAAATCAGCCTTGCAAACCTGGGTTCAATGCCTCCTGAATTTTTCATTACCATATACTTTGAGCTCTTTAATTGCTGTGGAAATATTTTTTAAAAGGAACTTTATGCTTTTGTGATTACTTAGCTTTACAAATTCTGATGTGTTCACATTGATGAGAAGGAAAAGAGTGCATAGGAAAGTAATGACAGAAAAAGTAGAGAATGGGAAGAATTTGTTACCAAGGCTTAACTTGAAAATGTCATAAAATTACTAGTATGAGTCCATTATTTTTGAACTTAATATTTTGGACCAATTTTTATGATATTAGAAAGTGAGATATAACTGGCTTAGTACCAGCTATGTCTTAAAAACGCACATTCCATACGATCCATTCTTTCTACTTTTGAGTCTTAAAATACTCAGCAATAAAGTTTAATGTAATATTCTAAGTAATAAAATATGCACTTTCCCTAGAAATATGAGAACACATGATCATATTTCAAGAGTTGTGCATGGATGTTCACATTAGCTTCATTTGTAGTAGCCCCAAACAGAAAACAAACCCAAAGTCTATTAACAGATGAATGGATAAACCCTGGTAAACTTATGTAATCTAATTCTACTCAGCAATTAAAAGGAATGATGTTACAACACAAACAAGTACCAGACTGTATGATTCCATTCATGTAAAATTATAAGAAATACTCATATATAGTTTCAGAAAGAGATCAGTGGTTGACTGGAGAGGATGACCAAGAATGTCAGGAGGAAGGAACTAAAAAGAGGCATGAGAAAAAATTGGGGATGATTGAAGTGTTCATTACTTTAGTTGTGGAGATGGTTTTAAAGGTATAAATATGTCAATACAATAAAGTATACATATATGAAAAGCATATTAAAATATTTTATATTAAGTTTCTTCTTTGTTGTTATTAAAGGCAACAAAGTAAATCCTTTGCAGTTATTACATATTATAGTAGTAAATCCCATAAAGATCAAATTATATAATATATAATTATATATTCCACAACAGAGATATATAGAGTGAAAATAAATTTAAAATGTACTGTGTCAGTTTGAAGTTATCTTTATTAACAAAAGTTGTTAACCAAAAAAACCTGGAGATGCTGAAAGTCACAAGACATACAAACTCCAAGTCAGGTTACTTTTTTTGTGTGTCCATTAGTTCATAGTTCCTAAGTGACTAAAAGCACTATGGGATTATTATATACAACCAAACTAAAGTATGTGTGCTAATGTACTTGGAATATGATAAAAATGAACTATATATAAGATACTACTATTTCACTGTTATAAAACAAAACAGACTATTTTTCTAAACATAAATATACATAGCTACATTCCATATATAACTGCAGTGCAATAATTTATTTTCTCTTTTAAAAGAGGTTGGTTGACATTTTCTAAAAAATAGCAAAGTATTATAGACTATAAAAATATTGAGTATGCATACATGTTCTTTGTCATCAGAAAATTATTAAACAAAATCAGAGACTGAACATACAGAAGTAATAAAACATGGCATTAAAATGTCATTGAATGAGACTACATCACAATGAAAAGTTTTTGCATAGCAAAGGAAACCATCAACAAAATGAAAAACAACCCAGTGAATGGGAGAACATTCACCAATGATACATCTGATAAGGGATTAATATTCAAACTTTATAAAGAACTTATAAAACTCAATACCAAAAAAGCAAACAATCCAATTTAAAAAATGCTCAAAGGACCTCAATAGACACTTCTCCAAAGAGGACATACAGATGGCCAATAGACATATGAAAAGATGCTCAACATCACTAATCTTCAGAGAAATGCAATTAAAAATCACAATGAGACATCATTCCCCACCTATCGGAATAGCTATTATCAATAAACAAACAAGTATTAGGATGTGGAGAAGAGAAAACCCTTGTTCACGGTTTGTAAGAATGCAGATGGGTACAACCACTGTGGAAAACAGTATGGAGTTGCCACAAAAATAAAAATGGAACTGCCTTATGACCCAGTGATTCCACTTCTGATAATTTACCCAAAGAAACACAAAACACTATATCGAGGAAGAATATATACACCATTATGTTCATTGCAGCATTATTTACAACTAGAGGCCTGATGCATGAAATTCATGCACAGAGATGGGGGTGGAGGGTTCCCTCAGCCCAACGTGCACTCTCTTGCAATCCGGGACACCTTGAGGGATGTCCAACTGCCAGTTTAGGCCTGATCCCTCTCACAATTCAGGACCGCTGGCTCCTAACCACTAATATGCCTGCCTGATCGCCCCTAACCACTTCTGCTTCCCTGCCTGATGCCCCTAACCACTTGCCTGCCTGCCTAATCCCCCTAGCCAATCACCTGCCTGCCTGATCACCCCTAACCACTCACCTGCCTGCCTGATAACCCCTAACTGCTTACCTGCCTCCCTAATCATCCCTGACTGCCTCTGCCTTCCTAACCACTCTGCCTGCCTGATCACCCAGAACTGCCACTGCCTCAGCCCCTACAGCCACCCTATCCTTGTCTGGAAGGATATCCGAAGCGATGTCTGGAAGGTCATTTGGCTGTCCAGTCTAATTAGCATATTATGCTTTTATTTTTATAGATAGTCAAGATTTGGAAGTAGCTCAAGTGTTCATCAAGAGATGAGTGGATAAAACAGCTATGGTACATTCAGATAATGGAATACTACTCAGCCATAAAAAGGAAGAAAATGTACCCTTTGTGACAACATGGACAGAAGTGGAGAACATGCTAAGTGAAATAAGCCAGTCAGAGAAAGACAAAGATTTCACAAATATATGGGATTTAATGAACAAACTGAACTAACAAGCAAAATAGAGACAGAATCATAGTAGAGAGCACACAGGCAGCTCTGATGGGAAGAGGGATTCAAGGGGTTTGGAAAGATTGAGCAAAAAAGTGAAAGAACTCCTTGAACATGGACAACACTGTAGTGACTGTGAGAATGGAGGAGGGTGGGTGGAGATAGAAGAGGGAACAGGGGGGATAAATGGTGATGGCAAATAAAACAAAATAATTTAAAATAAAATGTCATCATGGAAACCTCTAAAATGCTATTACCTGGAATCAGTTCCATAATGATGTAGATCGGCTGTCTCTGTGTGCAAACTCCTATAAGTTTGACAATATTGGGATGATCATATTGCTTAAGAATTCTGGATGAGAAAAGAATAAGAATAATTATTTAAATATGTATGCATTAACCTATGATCATAAGTAATGTACACAAATAGAATATACTTTAATCAATATAACTCATTTTTTAAAACTTCAGTGTGAACCGAAATTGTGATAAATAGGATATATGCAAATTTTGATAAATCTTGGCAAAAAATAGGTACAAATCAGTCCATTACCCTTAATTCCATTAAATATTCACTTAAAATTATCATTCACTCTAAATGACTAACAACCATGCTAAGTAGAAATAACTTACTTAGTCCAAAACATTTAGAACTGTCTTCCAAATATCCAGACTTAGCCACCACCACAAAAGCATAGCTGAAAAGCATGAGTGAACTCAAAACTGTAAGCTTCTAGGGTAGCATCTTTTTGTTTTGCTCTATGTACACACTTGATTTGAAATACATAAAAATAAGAATCTAATTCATGTTGATAAGCACCATTGGGTAATCCTTTCATTAAATTTTTATAATCAGAACTTTCTCGCTGACCATAATCAATTTCAAAATAGTAAGAATTCAAAAGTTTTGAGAAAGCTGTCAAAGGTTAAACAATAACTGAGTAAGAGAGTTTCAATATCAAGTTAAGCTGAAGCAGAGAATACTTAGTTTGGATAAGGCAAAATTTCAGAGGGTTATAAAATAGCACAGACTCCTAGCTCAAGTTAAAAGTAGATTAGATTCCCCCAGAGGCCTGTGTACCCTGGTGATTTCTATTACCAAATTTTACTCCACATTATCCTATTGACATAGTTATAAGCTCACTTATATTTCAAAGATGCAATTTTCTTGCCTAAGAGAATGAAAAAATAACTTCATTTGGAGAAAGATAAAACAATTTATATAACTGTTTTATATTTAGTTGTACTTGTACAACTAAAGCAAGATACCTGTAAAAAAAATTTTATATTGAAAATACAGAATGATTTATAAATGAAAAAGTAAACTTGGAAGAATTCTACAAATAAGAGAAATATTCTGACAATAACTGAGTTTGCAACTTCTACAAGGAATTAAAAAGTTTTAAAATGTTTGACTTTAATTCAAAAAGTCATTTCTGAAGCTGGAAATTGCTTAGTAAAGAAATTCCAAAAAATAGCCAGCCTGAATTCCTATAATATTTAAATAGCTAAATATAGAGCTCTATTATCTATTAAAGCACACTTAAAAGTTTTTACATGCATATTTTTATTTTTTTAATATATTTTATTGATTTCACAGAGAGGAAGGGAGAGGAATAGAGAGTTAGAAATATTGGTGAGAGAGAAACATTGATCATCTGCCTCCTGCAAGTCCCCTACTGGGGAATCAAGCCTGCAACCAAGGTACATGCCCTTGAGCAGAATCAAAGCCTGGACTCTTCAGTCCGAAGGCTGACATTCTATCCACGGAGCCAACTCGGTCAGAGCTAAAATTTTTATTTTTAAAATAAGACAAGCTCGCTTTAAAAAAGCAAGCTAAACTCTATTTTGCGATAAAACAATCACAAATTAGAAAAACAAAAAAAATAAAGATTTTTGAAAATGTTGGATATAATTTATACTATAAGAATACTTATGAATATCTATAAAATAATAAATGTATGAATTTAAAACCTTTAAATTTATTAGCATCTTTTTTTTTTTCTGAATTGCCAATACACATGAAATAGGGTTTCAACTTTCTTCTGTAGTTCAACAAATGCATCACACCAGTTTACTCCTTTGCTATCAATACTCATTTTCAGATAAATGGAGAAATGTACATGAAAGTGCTCCCTGCCATGGGACTTAGTTCACTCATTACCATATTCCCTCATTGCCATGTCCTCTGTTCTCCATGACACTTTACAAAAACTTCAATTTTATACACTAGAACATGATGGAAGCACACATACCACCAACTCACACACATCTCTGCCTCCCTCCCTTTAAACCAGGGGTAAGGAACTTTAGGCCCTTGCAATCATTTGGTCCTGCTAAGGCATGAGGGGTAAATTAATTGTTTGATCAATATAGCAGGCTAATTTTTAAGTTGATAATTTTGTATGGCCCGAGAATGAGGTTATAAATATCCAAATAGCTATTGGCAGAAAAAAAGTTCCCCACCCCTTCTTCACACCAACTATCTATAGATCCACCCATTTTCCTCCTCTCTCATTCATCAATCCATCTCTCAAAGGTAAGTCTATCCTCACTCTGTCCAAAGCACCTTTCAATTTGTTTTGTGCTTCATTGTATAAACTAGATGTTATAATTAACCGAGTGGTTTTAACTATCTGCCATAAAGAGGTAGCAAATTGGAACATTAAATTTTAGCTAATAAAGGAAAATGGCAATCATCTTAAAAAAATCAATTAGAAAAGAAACAATATGCAAATTCTGGAACAAATGCCAGAAACTAAATTAAAGAAGGCATATGAGGTTCTTAGAAAACTAACAGATGGAAAAAAAAAAAAAAAAAAGAATTAAATGATAATATCTAAGTAAGGTATGGGAGATGAAATTATATATCTAAATATTTATGTAAATTATGTCTTGTATGTAGAATGTAGTAATATTTTTATTATAAGGAAAATCACAACTGTGTGTGTGTGTGTGTGTGTGTGTGTGTGTGTGTGTGATGAAAGCAAAAAACACTGCAATGTTTTTCAAAGACTTGCAGAATACTCACTGTTTAGTAGCACCTGGTTCTTATCACTCTGCTTACCTAACTGACCCATAGTCTCACTCAAACAGAAACCTTCTGATTCCACATTGTATAAGTGCTTACTTTTGGATGAGGGCTCTGAAAGTATTTATTTCCACTTCGACAAATCATAATTTATGATATCTTCAAACTTACATTTCAGTGAGTCACTTATATTATAAATACACACTTGATATAACTTTAAAGAACTCACTTGGCTTCTTGTAAAAATTTCATTTTCAGTTCCTGAGGAACATCTTCTTTACATGTTTTAACAGCAACAGCAGTTTTATCCTTTAATATGCCTTTATATACTTCACCAAAATTTCCCTGAAAATGCAAATACATTCATTGTTTGAGATGTAAGACAGCCACATAAATCTTCACAAAATACAAAAAAAGCATGTAATGATGCATTTTGTGTTAAAGCATCAGCATTATTCAGAGTTTGAAGTGGAAATCAAGATTGGGAATGTTGCTTTTACCAATGTTCTCAACTTTAAGTATGCTACTCAACACACCGAATATTTGGGGAAAATTGAAAAATGAAAATAGGAAAATTTTTCAAGAAAATAGAACGAAAGGAGAAACTCGAATGTGACACTGTCAGAAATATCTGAGTTTTGTTACATCCAATTTGCTTTACCTGCAATTTATGAAATTTAAAAAATTACCTATTAATGATTAAAGATAAAGCAGAGATTTTGCAAGGTGCCTTTTGGTATAGAGCCACACAGCCATATTGTCAATTGGAAAGGAGTGAGAGTAAGAGACTAAGGCAGAGACAACCGAACTAGGAAGATGGGCTGTCAGCCACTGTTCTAGGTTGTCAGTCTTTAGAAGGTACCAAGGAAGAGGAGGTTCTTATCCAAATACCCATGTCACTGGTGATGAATACATTTTCTGTCAAAAGTATGAACTCCTAACCTTACTTTATGGCAAAAAAGTATTTTGACTTAAGAGGCCTAATTTTCAGTGTGAAGTCATTTTTTTCTTTTATTATAAACACAAAACATTACAGAGAAGACCTATAAGGCTAACAAAACAATTATTTTTTAGTATTCTCTTCAGGTTTTTCTACATGTGCTTATATGTTTTTACAAAGCTATAGTAATAATAATAATAATATGCAAGCATTATAAGCTTCAATACTATTCTTGCTGAGCAAGTAGCTGAAGTAGGAATCTACTTGAGTTTTTCGAGTTCTAAGGTCCATGTAACTCTTACTAATAAATATTTAACATTATTAAAAAACAAAATATTTTTTAACATTGTATTACTTGATATTTTATTTAATTTTAAAATTAGTTTACTCACACTTTAATATACTTAAATATTATAAGTTGTTACTGAATCTAATATTCAACTCTTATTTATTTAAAAACAATGATTAATTATAAATGTAGCATAATACACATTTATCATAAGTTTAAAAAAGAAAAATTTGAGCTTTTATATCTTTCCATGTTTTTTATTCTCAAGATTCTTTTCCCCCACCCCCCATTATCAGATCATTAATATATCATAGATAGAGCTGAGAGAAGATATTAATATACACAATTACTGCTGGGCCTCTACTTATCTGAATGATTCTGAAGCACTTATACTTTAACTTGTCTAAAACTTAACATTTTTCTCATTAGACTTTTCTTAACTAATTTACCTTTTTCATTTACTAGGACCACATTCATTCTCTCTGCAAGTATTCAGATTCTACCTTTGCCATATTTGTGTCTTCCTCCTTACATCTCAGAAAGGCCACCCTGATTCAAAATCTTAAGTTTCTCACCTACACTGATCTGTCACTCACCCCTTTCAACAATAAAGAATTATATTTTAAAAAATGCATGAACACAAATCTTTTAATGCTGTTCAATAATCATTATTATAATTCTGTAGAAAATTCACACTCTGATTCTTCTAAAAAATGGCTTTTCCCCTTCTTTTCTCTTAAGTCCCCTACTCTTCCTCCCTCGATCCTTATTCTTAGCTGATAATCTTGCTCGTTAGTACATTGAGAAAACTGAAGCAATCTACTAATAAAGAGAACTTTCAGGCTCTCAGCCCTACATTTACCCATCTATCAATCTTCCTTGCTGTTATAAAAATGAACTATTGTGTTTTTATTGAAGTCAATTCTCCATTGTAAATTAAATTTACTCTTTTTAAAAAATATATATTTTTATTGACTTTTCACAGAGAGGAAGAGAGAGAAGGAGAGAGAACTATTGATAGAAACATCGATGAGAGAGAATCATCGATCAGCTGCCTCTTGCACACCCCGCCTGGGGGTGTGCGCACAACCAAGGCACATGCCCCTGACCGGAATCGAACCTGGGACCTTTCAGTCCGCAGACCGACACTCTATCCACTGAGTCAAACCGTTTTCAGCTATATTTACTCTTATCTACTCAATGTCATTACTCTACCAATTCTCAAATCATAAATTTGTCACTAGATCATTCCCAACTGCAAACCAGTATGCCTACAAGGCACTACATGACCTATAACCTTCACCAACTCACTGACTTCCTGTCCTATTATAATTCTCCTTGTTTACTTAGTTACAGCCAAATGATATCCCTTGCTCTTCAAATGAAATTTTCACTGGATACTGCCTCTGTCTAGAACCCTCTTCAATAGAAGCCCACATGGCTAAATCCCTCATCTCCAAGTTTTAATTTGAAAGTAACAATTTTAATCAGGCTTACCCAAATTTCACTTTTAAAAATGGCAACTTATACTTATAGCACACTCCTAATCCCAGTATTTTCCACAGGACTCAGCACCCTTTAACATTATAAAATTTACTATTTACTATGTTTATTGCTTATCAGCCTTCCCCTGCTAGACAGAATAAAAGCTCCAAAAAGGCATTGTTTACTGAGGATTTGAGGATTAAGTAAAATATTTATTGAACACCAATTATACATAAAAAAGTCTAGAAAGAGTATAGTACTCAAAAAATTAGAATTCTTGTCTCAACCTTATATTACCACTAATATACAGTACATTATAAGTATTTGTACAGAATTGGCAATGAAAATATTAAATAACAAATCATTTTTTATTTACAGTATTAGCTGAAATGAAGCTAAACCATTATCATTGCAGTTGCAGTCTTTCATTAACATGACTAAATATTTTTGAAATTGACATCATGCTACTGCCTTATCATTTAGAAAAATAACTATTCTTTGAAATACTCTTATTAAGAAAATAGAGGTTAAAATTCCTCCTGATATACACTATTATTTCACTATTCAACAAAACATAAAAGTAATTGAAATATTGTTTTTTTTCCCAAGTACTAAAAAAAAAATCTGTCCCCTTCAACACATGATATTTCAGTAAGTGATTTAATTTGATTATTTTTAATTATATTTTCATGGAAATTTATTTAATTTCTTTGTAATGATTTTTGGTCCAATTAGTACAACTGAGTTATTGATCTAAAGTAATAGAAAGAAGAAATATTTCCTTAAGAATGACAAAGGAAATAAGCACATCACCTAATGCTTTTAGCTTGAAATGCTTTAGAAATTACTTACTAAATAAGTAATTGCAGTCAATAAAACCTGCTAGCCAGGAGTATTTCATGATTCCATTTTGAAAAGAGATTTTAAAATACTAATAAGAACCCTGTTAAGTAGATTAATTCAACAGGAATTTACTTTCTTAAAATATGTAACAGTTAAAAAATAGGAAACATTTGGTCAAGTCATCATGCTTACATTTAAAAAAAAATGTAATGAATAATCATTTTTCATTTAACATGCTGAGCTTTAAGTCTAATACTGATAACTCAGAAATGCATCAGTGATAATTTTCACAAAATATCGAGTTTACTTTTTTTCACATTGCATTGTGAAACTAAATTAAAAATATTTAATGGAAACACCTCTAATTAAGCCATTGACAAAGAAGATAACTTTACCATTGGTACTCAATTATAAATAAACAATAAATTTGCAAGTAGTCCATTTGATTATCAAATGTTTGCTATTATTGTTAGATATAATACTTTCAAATGGCCTATGAATTGAAACTTCCAACTAGACTGAAAGGGACTTCTAACCAATAATAGAGATAGCTACAAAATAAATCTTTAATCTGAAATAGGTGTCTTGCTCATACAATATTTAGATAAAATAACATTTCCAATGGTGTTATATACTGTGATTCTAGAGTTTTGAAATCCCTAAGAGCAGAATTTTACATTTTCTGATTACACATGATAGTTTTTAAAAGTAAAAGATCATCTTTAAACCTTTCAAAGGTTTTCACACATCTATTTCAGTGACCATCTCATACGTGCTACTGTGCTCTTCCAGTTAACGTGGAAGGTGCTTTGTTGTATGCTAGAACCTAAGAAGGGCTGGAGGAAAATTAAAGACTCTAGAGAGTTCTCAATTATTATAAAGACTGTCAGTTATTTACCTCACTTGATTACATACCTTGCCCAGTAATTCACCCAATGTGACATCTTCATGACTGAGAACCCATTTCTTATCCTATGGCAAAGGGAAAAAAAAGAAAAAAGAAAAAAGAAAGAGTTTTTTAGCCCAACTAAGATTACATTTCCTGTAAGATGCACTTGAGATATTGGGAAACAGATCAAAGGGGATACTTCAGTCAAACCATTAAATCTACAGCACATTAATAAGTTGTAACATCAGGAGGCTATAAAACAGATCTAAGATATGTTACTATGCAAGATATGTTAAAAATCTACATTATATAGCAAATTTCCATCAGAAATCTTCAAATGGTGGTGTCCCTGTAACTAGAATATAGCATGCACTTTTCTCTCCTCATAAAGCTTAGACTGTCATTTCAAAAGAGCTGTGTCATAAGTACATGAGAGAATTTCATTTGATAATACAAAACTTCCAATTTTCTCTTGATCATAAAGAATTCTTGTCCCAAACCACATTACTAAGAGTTAATTCTTCCACATATAAACTGTCCATGAGTTATAGCTGTTAATGACATTGCATGTAGTCCCATATCTTGCCTAAGTATTACACTTTCCTGAACTGTAATGAACAAAACTTGGGTACATAAGACCAGTGATGCAACCCATTATCTAATTACGACTTAGGGAACAGTTTATCATCTTAAAAATCTCATAATAAATCACATAATGCCATAATGTTATAAAGAAATACAGGTTTAAAAAAGGGAAATGAAGCAAGGGAAAGAAAAGGGAGGAGAGGAAGAAAAGAAGGGACAGAATAATTGAGTTATGCAGGGAAGAGTCAGAGAAGGAAAAGAAAATCCCGGAGTGATATATTTTATTCAGGATTTGTTTTTAATTAAGGTTAAAATGTAGTATTCCCCAATTACACATGTTGAAATGTAATTATGATCTATAGAATGAGTTGTAATAAGTAAATAAGCATCTTAAAGTAAAAAGCCACCCTACCTATGGCTTAAAATGTCCTAGACAGCCATTTGAAGTATTTTACCATAAGAAACACCATATGACAAACACTCAAACACCACCTTCTGTTAGATCAACTGATTTCAAAACAAAACAATTTACATGTACAGTATTTCAATCTATATTCAAAATTAAAGCTATAAAGGACCTGAAAGAAAACAGAGGAGTATCTTCACAGCTATATGAGTACACAAAGATTTTGATAGACACAAAAAGCACTAACTATAAAATAAATAATTGGAATTCATCAAAATTAGAAACACTTGTTCTTTAAAAGGCATCACTTTTTTAAAAAATGAAAAGGTAAACTATAATCTGAGAGAACAATGATTTTGTATGTACAACATATAGAGAATTTATGAGAAGACAACAACCCGATTTTAAGAAATAAGGGTGGAGGAGGGTGTAAGAGAGCAACCAAAGGACTTATATGCATGCATATAAACATAACCAAGGACACAGACAATAGGGGGGGTGAGTGCATGTGCTGGGGAGGTGGGAACGGCCGGGGATAGGTTAATAGGGGAAAAAGGAGACTTATGTAATACTTTCAACAATAAAGATTTCTTTAAAAAAAATTGGGTAAAAAATTTTTTAAGAAAATAGATAATAAGCATATAAAAATATTTTTTAACATCATTAGTCTTCAGTGACATACAAATACAAATCACAATCAGATGCTATTCCATACATATTAGAATACTAAAATTAAAAAGATTAAATGATGCCACAAGTTTGCAAGAATAGAGAAAAAGTGAAGTTCTCATACACTGTTAGTATGTAAAATGGTACAAGCCATTCTGAAAGACAATATATGACTACTTTATGATTCAGAAATTACACTCCTAGGTATAAACCCAAGAGAAATGAAAATATAAATCCACAAAAAGACATAAAAAATGTTTGAGGCAGATCTATTTATAATAGCCAAAAACTAGAAAAAATTCCAATGTCCCAGCAAAACCAGAACTGACAAGTTTTTGTATATTCAGACAATTAATTACTATTCAGCAATGAATAGCAATTTACTAGGGATACAGACAACAGCAGAGCACTTGCAAAACACTTTTCCATGGCCACAGAAGTATTTAAGTGAGAGTTGAGACAAGAACCTCAATCTTTTGTCTCCTGTTACAGTGCTTAGCTTTTATTGTGCTGAAGAGACCAAAGAACATTGCATTTAAAATAAAACTGAGTCCAATAATTTTCTGAATCTAAATCACATATATATATATATCTATATATCTATATCTATATATATATAGATATAGATATAGATATATATATATATATATATATATATAAATCATCTCAGGTAACTAAAAAGAAGGATCAAATGATAGAACATCTATAACCTGAATAAATACCATGCAATTTTTACAAATTCTTTAAGATTTCCAAGTCCTTCAGCTGAAATTGGAGCATGCTCAAGGACATGCATTTTTTTTCTTAGATATTAATCTATGACGTTATTCTATGATACAGTGAGCACTATGTTTCTAGAAAGCCAATTCATGCCAAACCCTAAAGTTGAAAAATTTCATATAAAGTCTCATTTAGGTCTATAACTGGTATATTTAATATAAAAATAGATTCTGAAATGTTTTCATTGAATTACAGAATTGAAAGATCAATGAAGCAACTGTGAGAGTTGAATCACCTTGAGCTAAGAACATATGGGCTTGAGGTAACTCAGACAGGGAGATATGGGAATTCTGCCAAGAGCACACCTTGCATCTTCAGTAACACAACTCCTCCCAAACATCTCTATGGCAGGCAATAAGATTACAACTTGCCTACTTCCAAGAACCTCCACCTATTCTCTAAAGACATTGGACATAATAGTCCAAGTCTCAATTTAGAAGTCTCTATTGCAAGTATAGGTCATTTATTAACATGGGTTTTAATTACAATTTAAAAATATGGTTGTCATGGCAACATTTTCCACTCAAGATTTTAAGATAGGTCAAGTTTATTTGTATTCTGTTACAGAAAATCTTGTGGCTTCCATAGTTGGATTAGAAGATACTGCAGCCCTAACAGTGGATAGAGTGTCAGCCTGCAGACTCAATGGTCCCAGGTTTGATTCCAGCCAAAGGCATGTAAAAAAAAAAATGTGGAAAATATAGGACTTTAAAGTTAAAAAAAAAAAACAACTCAGTAAATGAACTGGTAAAGTGAAGATAACAGAAGAAAGAACTTTTGAACTCGAGGACAAATCAAGATAATTTACCCAAATTAAACAACAAACAGAAACTAGACTGGACAGAAAATTAAACAACCTCAGAGACCTGTGGGATAATAGCAAAAGATCCAACATTTGTGCCATCATGGTCCCAGAAGAAGAGGCGAAAAGAGGGATGCTGAAAGGCCATTTAAAGACATAATGCCTAAAAATTTCCCAAGTTTGGTATAAGACACAAACATACAAATTCAAGAAACTGAGATAACTTTACATAGGGTAAACCCAAAAACCCAAGCTAAAACATATAAAAGCTAATCAGAAAATTAAAGCCAAAGAAAAGTCTTGGCAGCAGCCAGAGAGAAGTGACGCACCTACAGGAGAACATCAATTAAAGGATTCTACTCTGAACTATGGAATCCAGATGAAAGTGGCACAATATTTTTCAAGTGTTTTAAGAACTGTCAACTGATACTATATGTGGCAAAAATATATTTTAGGAATGAAGGGAAAATAATGCTATATGGAGGAAATCTAAAAGGATGTGCTCAAAAATAAACCTAAAAATAGTTCTAATATTTTCTCCCTATACCTCAAATTGTTTTGTGTATTCCAGATACTCTAAAAGGGTTGACACTGGAATCAGAAGGTTAATTAGGATAGAAAAGCCATAATAAAAGTGGTTTGTGGGACAATGACACCTTGGTTATCTTTCACAGCAACTGTGAAGAAAAGGTTAGCAGACATGTCCATGTCACCCTATTTACATTCATCTTCAGAGTCACGATGATAAGCCTTAGACAAATAAAAAATTAAGATGCTGGAATGTCCAAAAGTTACTGCATAATGCTATTCCACATGCCTGATGTGAGGAGTCTAGATGAACACATCAGCATGTTTAAAGTAAACATGAAGAATGAGGCTGTGCACATGGTACCTGGTTTGGGGGTCATTACCATGGCTGGTCATGTGAAAGGTTATGTGATCAGCAACCTGTGAGAACTCTGGACTCCAAGACTCAAATATGTCTTCCTGAGCAATGACATAGCACAAATGTTTGCAGAATGAAGGTGGAAAGACGTGTCCACACAATTCCTACATAAACAGGGCAAGGAAGCCTGTGCTTGACCTCTCCTTGGCTGCTCCTGCTGTTCTGGCAGGTATCCTATGCTAGAATAAATCTTAGCCTTGAGTATAACTTTAAGTAATGTGATTCTTTCCAGTGAATCGGTGAGCTAGTGGGTGATTGTGGGACCAACACTCCAAGGGCCGAGAGGTTACTCAGGCAGCAAGTGGCAGAACCAGTGTCTGAACCCACATCTTCCTGACCCTGAACACTATGTCCTTTCTAATTACAGTGCCTCCCAAAATAGAATAATTTAAAGTGATGTATATGACTCTTTCAAGTTCAGAGACTGACTGTCATGCAACTGTCAGTTTTAATTAACTGGAAGAAAATGGGTTGTAACACTTTATTTCAAATTTCCAAGTCTAATCCTAAAGATTTTTCACTTCTTACAGTTTATACTGTTTTATATGGTTATATTTTTTATACTTTGTTTTCAGCCAATTATTGCTATGTTAATCAATTATAGATTGTGCTTCACTCACAGGATTTACTAGATTATAATCTAATTTAAAGCTTTTGAACAATCCTTTTTTGTGAAAAAAAAACAACTTTGAAGTTGTCATCAAGTAAAATGGTTTATATACCCCTGGCAGAATATAAAATTTACTTATATATATAATCTGAAAATATGACTCATACTTCCATCTCGAGACCATTATGGTCACTAGATAATACATGACAGTTACCTTTTTCCATATTAACTCTACAAATTTTTCTTTTAAAATTTAAAGAAATCATCAAAACACAAGGAATCAACATTTAGCCATTATTAGAAATAATGGGAAATAAAGCTTAATTACAGCTTTAAAATATTAAAAGTTAAAACTTAGAATTACTTGGGCCTCACAAAGGTAGTGATTTTAAATGAAGTGAACAAAATAGCAAAGCAGCAGCTTCTCCTTTGTTCACCTGCAGAAGATACCAGCCCAGTCTGCTGGGCTGCGGGGATAATCACGCTTCTTGGTGGATTGCCACGAGTGCAGATGGCTGTTACTAACTATGCCAATCAATCCCTGCCAAAGCACTCTGGGATGGCTGCACGTCTTCCTCAAGTTATCCCTCCAAGGGGCTTTACATGGGTACAGGGATATATTTCAAGTTGAATCTCAAGCAGGTAAGTTAGTGATTAGGAGTATAATGTAAATATACACTGCACTTTGATTCTGTTCAGTTCTGCAGGGAAAAAGACCATCTACAAGAATACTTCTAACATGGCTGCAAAACTATCTATTCGATTCTCATACGTCTTCCCAATGTTCAAAATTAGAGTTCTCTAAAGATGAGATTTTTAAAAATATATATTTTATTGATTTCAGAGAGGAAGGGAGAGGGAGAGAGATAGAAACAAGAGAAAATCATTGATTGGCTGCCTCCTCCACGCCCACTACTGAGGATGGAGTCCACATGTGCCCTTGATTGGAATCGAACCTGCAGGCCAACACTCTATCCACTGAGCCAACTGGCTAAGGCTAAAAATGAGATATTTTAATGGAACATTTTCACTTTAGAATTTTTTTTTCTTTATTACTTCTGCCTTAAATACAGAACAACTCACTAATACAACCTATTTGGATACAGGAGCCAATGCCATGTAGATCCAACTTGAGAATTTAGCTTCCAGAAATAATGGAAATATAAGCTTTATCCACATCATGGTCAAATATATGGGAGTGATTATCCAGTGTAATAGCAAAAAAAAAAAAAAAGAAAGAAAAAAGACAAAAATTTAAAAGCAGACTTTTAAACATTTCTCACCACAAACATATAACACCTAAAACAGATGAGTTGCTGAACATATTGACAATATGACATTTCAGAGCCTTTATTTTGAAGTCACAAGCCCAGCATATAATTCTAAGTAGGAATAATTAACAAAATGCCACAATACAGAACATAAAATGATTGTCAGGGACTATAATTTTTCTACTATTCATACTGAGAAATAATTGCTATCTCTACATTTCTTTTCTAAACAAGTTCACAGTCAGTCTGCTTTATTACCTAGCTTAGCTTGCTTAGCACATTTGTTCCATTCAAATCTCAGGAATGCCATAGTTTTAGAGTCCAAGGATTATTCAGAATTTGATCAGCTTTGTCATTAAAATTATTAGAGTAAAAATCTTTGTTGCTAAGTATGCAAAGTAGTCTGCCTGCTGGCATTCATTTGAGAAGTTTTTAGTAATTGAATACTTGTTTTAATACTCTATAAATTAATTTTAAATAATCCCAAAGTGTTGTTTTTTTTCATCAAAAATGGGTCTTCTGCAGTAGTATTGCAGACAATCCCAATTATCACCTCAGAAAATATTTCATTACATTTGCAAGTTACAAAAAAAGAAGTTTTTATGTGTGTGATATACTATTATCCTGTTTTTGTACAGAGAATTTTAAATTGTATTTTTAAATTAATGCCTACTCAATTTCCTTACTTAGATAATGAAATTCTGTTTTTATTAATATACTACTATTAATTGAAATAAAGGCTGCATAACTGTACATATATTAATATTTTTCAACTCATTTTCATTCATCTTAACGTTAGAATGTCATTTTTTCTTAAAGAAAACTGTCAGAGCCAACAGTTACACACCCAAAGGGAGCAGTGCAGCTGGTATACGTAAAAAACTGGAGATACAGACTCTTTCTAGGTTCTGGGAACTGAGTGACTGAAAATAATCAGCTAGAAAAATATTCAGGGTCAATTTGGTCTACCAAATTTCTACCAAAAAACATATTATTCATCCGTGAATTCCATGTCTTAGATTTATCCCTTTTGCTGGTGGGATTCAATTTACCATACAGAATGTAAAAGGCAAAGAGGTTTATTAAAATGAGAACAAAGTCTAGACTCTGCTTTTAGGAGTTTATTGACCAATAAGAACAGAAGAAAGGGAGAACAGAAAGTACCTTTAAAGAGCAAAAAAAGATACTTGTAGCTTTTTCCTTTTAATCTTAGCATCTACCCTAGTTCCTTCCTACCCACATACACTTTGGCCATTAAAAACCCGGGGTCTCTATTGAGTGGGTCTGGCTCCCTTACCCCATGGCTAACTAGAAAGGAGGAGACCTGTCATTGAGTTGAAGGTCTCCTGGGGACTCTCTCCACTCTACTGTTTGAGTGGTGGCAGCTTCATGAGGAAGAGGTCTATAAGGAGGGACATCTGTCCTTCCTTCAAGGAGTATCTGGTGGAGTCATTTTGTTGGGCCAGTGGAGATATTTCTAGAGCCTGACACTGGCAAAAGGCTGCTGAGTGATACTGCAGACAATTCCATGGACTTGATCAGAACCTTCTTCCATAATTCCTAAGGAAACCAAAAAATTGAAGGCACTGCAGAATGAGCCTTCTGTGCTGTGTAGTGATTAAGAGAGCAGGCTGTGGAATCAAACTACTGGGCTTTAAATATGGCTGTGTGATTTTCATCAACTCAGCCTCTTTGAGTCAGCTTCCTTAGTTGCAAAATGAAGAGAAAAACAGTAGCTACTATTATTATACAGAGTGGTTCTAAATATAAATGAGATTTTTATAAAACGCTTAGCGCAGTGCCTAAGGCACAATATGTGCTTACTGAATATTAACTATTCTTCCTACTCAAAATCCCTCAAGCCTTAGGGGAGTGGGGAATCCATCATTTCTTATTCCCATCTACCGCAAACACCTTATATTTCCTTTTAAGCAAACCATTATCCTGCTCAGACACTCATTCAAGTATTTACTGAATATCTATTAAGTGACAGGTACAGATTAAAGATCTGTAATTAAGAACCTTGCATCCCTTTGTATGAGACTTAAGAGTGTAGTAGTAAACATTAAAACCCTCCAATGGCATCACATAGTTTTTGGAATAAAATCTTAGTTGTCTGAGACTTAGAGTTTAGTAAACATTAAAACCCTCCAATAGGTCTTGAAATTAAAAAATGCAAACCCTATTCTATAGTATGCTAGGGCTTTCCCCAAGTGGGACACAGACAGGCCCTGCTACCACCCTGGAGCAACACCCCATCAAATTGGAGCCTACACTGCCAAGACCCCATGGCACAAAGCGTGGCCCACAGCCTAGCCCAGCCTGGAAACAGTAGGTGTGGGAGCCAGGTAATCATGTCAAGTAGCAATGCCAGGCTTCCTCTCCCTAGTGACTAGCCTCCTTGGAATTTCTTCAGCCCAGGAATACGACTTGCTTTATAGCCAGGTGCAAACATTTTACAGTTTAACCAACTGTTTGTGAAGCATTTTCCTGTGTCTCATCTCATTTGATCCTCACAGAAGTCCTGTAGTAGGTAGATAGGAGACTCAGTACAACCCTATTTTCTTTTCATTAGCAAGATGCGAATAGTGATAATAAAATATTTCTTCCAATTAATTTCCTTTCAATGTGTATCAATCTGTGCACCAGGACACTAGTTTAAATATATTTAAGTATAGACTAGGAATTTTGTATCTCTTCAGATAAATTGTATCTGACTATATATTCCTTGTTTTCAAGATTAAAAGAAAGATCTAGGAAGACTCCACCGGAGAGTCTAATATTACAGCCCCTGACATCACTCTTAACATATCAAGCACCCTGTCAGACACTGGTGACTGACACTGGTGACTTTCCGTCCAGAAGACAAAACAAGCTAGGTGCTTAATGTTTAATCAAGTCAAAGAAAACTTAAAAGGCCTATAGTAAGTCAAAATTTAAATTTTACATTGTTCCTGCAAACCTGCTAAAAATCTAAGTTTATTAATAAAAATCATAATAGGATAGCATTGAGTGCAGCAAAAGTAAGTCATTTATCTCCGAATCTAATCATGAGGTAGGTGTGAAATATTTTGGCATTTGTGATAACAGATGTGTAAAGTAACTATGCTAGAATTTTTCTGCTTACAAGTTGAAGCAAAACACAACATAATTTGAATTTAAGGGGAATAAAGATAAAATGGTTCCTTATTTCCTGGTTACCACTATACCAAGAACATGATGGTTTTATGATTTGAGAGTAATAAAAACTTCATTTCATTCAGAGTAGTACCAAATCAAAAAATCATTTTTAACACATCCTGGTAATAAATCAAGAAAGGAAGAAAATGTCAAAACTCTTGAGGCAATTAATTCACCAGTTATACAAGTACGATAAATAAACAAAAGGAGTTAGTTCATCAGTAAAAAGGTTTTTTTTTTGGCAAAGTGGCTGAAAGCCAAGATTTCTCAGAATGCTCACAAAAGTGAGAATGCAGTTTTTACTTTGAACTCCTGGTTGCATAAACAAAGTCAAAAAGAAGAGTGAGGAAACAAATTATAAGCAAAAAACTCACAAAGGGATATAACAGTTGGACAAAACATAATTATTCTCACATATCTCTACTCAGGAAAGATTTCCAGCAAGCTAAATTTAGTGACGCAAAAGCCCTCCAAGTTATAAAGAAGAAAACTATAATCTAAAGAACGTTATAAAACTACTGATTACTTCCTCCCCTGATCTCAATTAATAATTTGATGGACTATCTCTCTTTTTATTATGTAAGAGTAAAAGAATGTTGGCCTATAAATATTTTAAGTTGGTCTATGGAATATTTATATATAGAAATTTTTGTCTTATTTCTACATTGTGGTAGAGAACAAATGAACTAAATTTATGCTATATTAAATATGGCCATCAATTAATATTACTGATTTTTTAAAGCACAATTTCAAAGCAAGCTTATTCCACAAATACTGATCTTGGCTTAAAGCAAGTTTAGAAATCCATTTTAAAAAATGGTTTGAGAAATTAATTTCCAATGTCAGCCTATATAAGTAAATTTGTTTTTCATAAAGTGAATTATTTATAATGAAATCTGGTAGATGTGTTAAGTGGTCAAAATAGGTAAAAAATTATTTGACTGCACAGAAATAATACCCATTTTATGTTACTTGAAAAGTTACTTTTAGCCAATTCCAAAAAAAATAAATTTTTAAATATTTTCAGGAAATTGCGGCATTGTTAGAATTTTTTCCTTCAGGATTATCTTGATGATAACAAGCTATGTCATTATCTACCACAAATATATTTTAGATTAGTTTCAGGTATACAATGATGATTAGATGTTTGTATACCTTAAGAAGTGATCATCATGATAAATCAAGTACCCACCTGGTATCATATACACTTACTAAAACTCAGGCTTTAAACAGAGAGAAAAAGGACACCTAAAAAAGGGCTCTCTCATTTTTTTCTGATATATCTCCTTGGGCAAAGAAAACTAACAAAAGATACAAATGGAACTACATTAAACTAAAAAGTTTCTGCACAGCAAAGAAAACCATCAACAAAATGAAAAGAAAACCCACTGAATGGAAGAACATATGATACATCTGATAAGAGGTCAAATCCAAAATGAAAGAACTCATACATAACTCAATATCAAAATAACAATCCAATTAAAAATGGACAAAGGAATCTGACATAAACATACAGATGGCCAATAGACGTATGAAAAGATGCTTAACATCAATAATCATCAGAGAAATGCAAATTTAAAACCACAATGAGATATCATCTCACATCTGTCAGAATGGCTATCATCAATAAATCAACAAACGACAAGTGTTATTGAGGATGTGGAGAAAAGGGAACCCTTATGCACTGCTGGTAGGAATGCAGATTGGTGCAGCCACAATGGAAAGCAGTATGGAGTTTTGTCAAAAAATAAAAAATAGAACTGCCTATTGATCCAATGATACCACTTCTGGGAATATAACACTAATTAGAAAGACTATATGCACCCCTATGGTCATTGTAACCTTATTTACAATAGCCAAGATTTGGAAGCAGCCTAAGTACCCATCAGTAGATGAGTGGATTAAAAAAAAGCTGTGGTACATTTATATAATGGAATATTACTCAGCAGTTGAGAGAGAGAGAGAGAATAGAGAAACTTATCTTTTGCAACACCAAGAATGAATATATGCTAAATGAAGTCAGTAAGAGAAAGACAAATACCGTATAATTTAACCTACCTGGGGAATCTAATGAACAAAATAAGCTGGGCATGGGGAGTTTGAGCTGGGAGGGGTGGAAGTATTGAGCAGAAAAGCTAGAGAACTCATGAACATGGACATCAGTGTGGTGATTGCAAGAGTGGAGGAGGATGGGTGGAGATGGAAGAGGACATAGAAGGAATAAATGATTATAAAAAACAACAACAAAATCAAAATAGAAACAGATTCATAGATACAGAAACAGACCGGCAGCTCTCAGAGGGGAGAGGTGCTGGGAGCTGGATAGAAAAGATGAAGGGATTAAGCAAAACAAACAAAACAAAAAACTCATAGCCAAAGATAGCACTATGGTGATTACCAGAGGGAGAGAGAGAAACATCGATGTGAAGGAGAGACATGGATTGGTTGCCTCCCACATGGACCTGGGCCGGGGATCAAACCTGAAACCCTTCAGTGCACAGGCCAAAACTCTAAACACTGAGCCACAGACCAGGGTAATCCACAATTTTCTATGAATATTTTTCAGATAAAGAAGTAATAAACTTATTGACCAAGCAGCTAAAAAAAAAAAAATCAGAATTTAAAAAGATTACTTTAAAAACAAAGATTAACACTAAATTCAGAAAGCACTTCAGCTTCCATCATCGCTAAGCTAGCAACCGGTTCTCAGCACTGAGGATCAGCGATTTAACCTGTTAACCAGGGAGTTCCCTTTTTAATGACGCAACCTGTAACGGGCGAGTACTCTTTCACTAGGACGTGTCAGTACATCACGCCCGGAGGACATAATTTCTTCTTATTTTTTTTAATTGATACTTAATGAAAATAAATGAAATATATATATATTTTTCATTTATTTATATATATAAAACACAAAGGAAAATACAAAATTACAACAACAAAAATAGAAAAGAATACCGACAAAAAAAATGGACACGTCAAATTAAAAAATTATAAATTTTACAAACAATGATAAAGATTACAAAAAATAGCCGAAACCAGTTTGGCTCAGTGGATAGAGCGTTGGCCTTCGGACCTAAAGGTCCCAGGTTCGATTCCGGTCAAGGGCATGTACCTTGCTTGCAGGCACATCCCCAGTGGGGGGTGTGCAAGAGGCAGTTGATCGGTTTCTCTCTCATCTCATCGATATTTCTAACTCTCTATCCCTCCCCTTTCCTTCCTCTCTGTAAAAAATCAATAAAATATTAAAAAAAAAAGAAAAAAAAGAAAAAAGATTACAAAAAATATATACCGTCCCTCTCGGGGTGCAACATATTGTATATGACGTATTCATACGTCCTACCTGTTCCTGATATTGTTTACGTTTGACATTTTTATAGGTCCCGCTCGGTTAACAGGTTTAAGTATGCCAAGACAGTCTTTACTTCTAATTCCCCTGCTTTTGCCATTTTATTTTATTTTATTTTATTTTTAATTTTTTTATTTTTTTAATGCATTTTATTGATTTTGTACAGAGAGGAAGGGAGAGGGATAGAGAGCTAGAAACATCGATGAGAGAGAGTCATCGATCAGCTGCCTCTTGCACACCCCCTATTGGGGATGTGCCTGCAACCAAGGTACATGCCCTTGACCGGAATCGAACCTGGGACCCTTCAGTCCCCAAGCCGATGCTCTATCTATTGAGCCAAACCGGTCTCAGCTGCTTTTGCCATTTTAAGTCTGTTCAGTGAGACTGTGGAGTTTCTTATTTTTCTTTATTTCATTATTCATCATATTCTCATAGATGTTTCTAGCATTTGCCCTTATTGAATTCTTTTTCCATTTTGGCAAAAGCAAAAGAAAAGGATAGAAAGTACTCATAATTTAAAGGAAATTAGTTATTTATTTTCATCTGCACCTCTACATTCAGTTTCCTATCAAGACAAATATGTCTCTCACTGAACACACCTCTACAATATCAAGTTCTAAGCCTCCTGCTGATCACAGTATGATCACAAGCAACACCACCAGGTATCAAAGAAAGCGACCTTAGGAAAGACTTTCTAGTCATCATAGTACAAGAAGAAAAGTGACTGTTTTAAAAATAATAGCTTTTACATAGAAACAAATTAGAAAGGCAGGAAGGATTGGAAAAGGGCTAAATTAGTATGAAAGTTGCAGATTTAGTCTCAAGATAGGTAAACAAAATTTTAAAGGGCACGGATCAGTTATCAGTCATCAAAGGCAATGTTTCCCACCCCTGCTATGAAAAGCCACCTAAATAAGCAATTCCCCAATTCTCCATAACCATCTTCTCTTCATTTAATTGTGAACCCAGCCGAGTTGTATTATCTATCTGAACATTACCAATATCTTTGATGTAATCATTATCTCTACTAACCTCACCTGCTAAGCATTTTAGCAAGCTATTACTTGATTCAAATATATTAGCATATGATCTCTACATTCAAGCTCATAGCCACAGACACATTCACAATGAACAAATACAATATAGACTGTGTTACATGAGCACTATGACTAAGTATCAAAAATACAAAAGAGAATGATTAATTTCTTTTGTATTATTGCATATTCATACTTCTCATTTTTCAAAATAAATTCATATTATTTGTGTCGAGAAATAAATGTTCAAAATTCAAAAGCATTGCAATGAGAGTAAAGATAATACAAAAACCTGAAGAAGAGAGTGGCAAAAGTTTAAGGTTTATAGTCAGCACAACTACAGGAACAACTGGACCCTGGAGAAGAGAAAATATACCCCCAAAATTTAGTTTGCATAACAGCACAGATAATAATGTAATGTCATGGATCAGGACAAACTCAGGAAGAGAAGTGCAAGTGTGGGATCAAGAATGAAGATAAATATTTTTACTTTGGGACACCCAAATCCAGCTATTGATCCTTGGAGACAAATATAATTATTGGTCAAAACCTTAGGAGACTGGTAAGAAAATGGGAGCACAATAACATTTAAAGAGGAACAGAAGTGGAGAGTCAAAATAGAAAACAGCCAGGCCGGCATGGCTCAGTGGTTGAGCATTAACCTATGAATCAGGAGGTCACAGTTCCATTCCCATTCAGGGTACATGCCTGGGTTTCAGGCTTGAGCCCCAGTGTGGGGTGTGCAGGAGGAAGCCAATCGATTCTCTTTCATCCTTGATGTTTCTATCTTTCCCTCTCCCTTCTCTCTGAAATCAATTAAAAAAGAAAAAAAAGAAAAAGAAAACAGAGTATGTTTTCCAACGTTAAGAACTATGGCAGACTGTTTAATACCCACACTTTTCCTACCAAAGTGTGGATGTCAACAGATTGTGGCAGATGCAGTAGTGTGCAGGTTATAAAGTTCAGACCATAAGGCCTTGAAGTTTCTGTCTTCATCACCTTAGACACTACCAGGTGTCTTCAAACTGCGGCCCGCAGAAGAGTCTGATCCGGCCCGCCAGGTTTTTTGGGCAGTGAGCGCAGCCGAGGTGTTACAGTAGGAATTAGTAGTTCATATAGTCCGGCCCTCCAGCTCTCTGAGGGACCGTGATCTGGCCCCCACTTTAAAAAGTTTGAGGACCCCTGCAACTTGTCAGCAGAGTGCCAACACATGAGTGAGCCCAGCCCAAATCAGCAGAGCCACAGAATCACGAGAAATCGGCCCCTGTTGTAAGATGGTATGTTTTTAGGTGGTGTATCGCACAGGAATACAAAACTGACAAAGAACCAACAAAGGACTGCACCCTGAAAGAAGCCAAAAGCAAAAGAGAAGGTAGTTTCTATGAAAAAGTGGTCAGTTTCTAAAAGTAGCTGAGATTTCAAATAGGCTGAGGATTGAGAAGAGGTCATGAAGCTACGTAGTAATAAGTCCTCTCAGACACTGGAGAGTTCATTTTCAGTAAGGTGTTCAGGGTAGATAGAAGTCTTTTTTTGGTGGATTTCAAATGAGTAGTTGAGAAAAACTGACACAATACAATAGATAAATGATGCTACTTTATAAAAACAAAAAAAAAGACATGAGCTATTTTAAAAACTGAAGGGGAAGACTGTGAATGAAAGCTCTCGCCATTAGGAAGGAGTGGCTGAAGAAAGACTGTAGGGGAAAAAGTATTTTCTAAAACTAGAGAAAAATTGACATACAGAAGGCCCAAGGAAGGTGAAAAGAGATGGAATAAGGTTGGTACTTATCTTCATTGGAACTGCTATAACTATATACCATAGACTAAATAACTTAAAAAACAAGTATGTATATCTTACAGTTCTGCAGGTGCCAGCAGATTCAACGGCCGGTATCTGGTGAGAAGCCAGTTTGGAGACCAGTGCCTTTTTACCCTCCCTCACATGGCAGAGAATGAGCCTTCCCTTTTTATAAACTCCATATAAGCTCCACCCTCATGACCCCATCTGAACCAAGTTACCTCCCAAGGGCCCGTCCTCCTAATAGCATCCCATTGGGCCACAAAGGTGCAGTGCATAACAATAAGTTAATCAGAGAAAATGAAAACTCTAAAAACAGGTGAGGTGAATGAGTAAGGGCCGAGACAAGAAAGTCGGAGGGTAGAACAGGTGGATATAATTGTTGGTAGGACTGCACAGGAGTTTGCTCTCCAGGCTCTTAGAAGAAAAGAGAAAGATCAAGTGCTAAGACCAAACAAACTGAAAACATTTTGAGCTTGAGAAAAATGGTAAAGTTTGGAAATAACTGTTTAGTCTAATTTCAGGGGACATTTATACTGCAAAGTAATATAAAGGTAAGTAGATTACAATTTTTTCCTCATTAGCTTCTGGTCTGGAATCAGGAATACCAAGTAACAAGCACATTCTAAATCTGTGAAATTCCTGCTGTGTCATTACCAATATTAATTATTATTTCATATTCTATGTTAACTAATCCATGTGGTATATCATTTTGTAAGTGAATGTTCCGGATTTTTAAGTGAATGTGGACTTCCAAATTGCTTTTTGGAATTAAAAAATATGAATTTCAGCCCAGCCAGGGTGGCTCAATGGTTGAATGTCAACCTATGGATCAGGACATCATAGTTCAATTCCTGGTCAGGGCTATATGCCTGGGTTGTGGGCTTAATCGACAGTGTAGGGCATGCAGGGGGCAGCAGCTAGGGCTGTTTAATTTTTTTAATTTTTATTTTTTATTGATTTTAGAAAGGAAGCTGGCAGGCGGACATCCCCAGAGGAGTCCCAGACTTGGAGAGGGTGCAGGCATGGCTGGGGATCCTCCCCCAGTGCACTAATTTCATGCACTGAGCCTCTAGTACTCTAGTATTGCATATGTATAAGTAGTGTGTGCGTGTGTGTGTGTGTGTGTGTGTGTGTGTGTGTGTAGGCCCGGTAGAAAATGGAATTCAATCTGCATAGCTTAAATGAAGAGATATATTTTTAAAAAGGAACTACTAGCCTGGCCAGCATGGCTCAATGGTTGAGCATCAACCTATGAACCAGGAGGTCATGGTTCGATTCCCAGTCAGGATACATACCCAGGTTGCAGGTTTAAGCTCCAGTGTGGGGCATGCAGGAGGCAGCTGATCTATGATTCTCTCTCATGATTGATGTTGCTATCTTTCTTTCCCTCTCCCTTTCTCTCTGAAGTCAATAGAAATATGTATTTTTATAAAGGAACTGCTAATAGAAGCATGGTGAGGATTAAGGGAGTAACCAGGGGTGGTTAGTTTCCAAGAAACTGCACAGTGAGCAGTCATTACTATTCCTAGCAATAAAGGGAAGGGGAGGCGGAAGTAGCTACCAGAGCCTAGTGTGTGTGGTGCTTTACAGGTGGAGCTTCCCAGTATCCACTCAGATAGACTCTAAGATCACCTCGTGGTTTTGTTTTATAAGGTTTTTTATTAATCCTCATTCAAGGATATTTTTTCCATTGATTTTCAGAGAGAGTGGAATCGATGGAAAGAGACATAGAGAGATTGCTTGCCTCCAGCATGCAGCCCGACCAGGACCAAGGATTGAACCTATAACCCAGGTATGTGCCCTTGACCAGAGTCGAATATGGAACCGACCCTTCAGTTCGTGGGTTGACATTCTAACCACTGAAACAAACCAGCTAGGGTTTGGTGTTTAATCATTTTTTAAAATTTTTTATTTCTTACTGATTTCAGAAAGGAAGGAAGAGGGAGAGATAGAAACATCAATGATAAGAGAGAATCACCGATTGGCTGCCTCCTGCATGCTTCCCCCAACCCCCACTGAGGTCAAGCCCACAACCCTGGCATATGCCCTGACTGGGAATCAAACCATGACCTCCTGGTTCATAGGTTGATGCTCAACCACTGAGCCACACTGGCCAGGCTGTTTAATGTTTTACAAAGCTACTTACATGCTCTTCATAAGAGCTTTATGAGGCAGACAGTAGGGCATTAAAATCATTTCATAAATGATAACTTTGATTCTTGTAAAGGTTCTACTCTTCCATTATGAGATAATGAAATGAAGAAAGCGGTGAAGAGTTTTCACTGAATCATAAGCTTTAATCCTGAGGAGATGTTGCAATTATAGAGGGAAAGGAACATCGAGTTGTCTTTGCTTTTACCCTTGAATCTCTTACTGGAATCTAATGGGAAGTCCATCAACTCTGCTCAAAGTCACCTCTGTGGAGTCAGCTTCCTGAGGCACAGAGCAGAGCAGAACAGGTCAGAGAATACAAGAGATTGGAGGGGAGGCAGGTTGGCAAATGGAGAATAACCCTGTGTTTGTGTGTGTGTGTGTGTGTGTGTGTGTGTGTGTGTATTCATTCCTAACTACTTATGTGAGTGATAGCCAATAAAAAATTCAGTGATTATGGAAATGTTCTATATGTGCTGTATGCAATATGCAGTCACTAGCCATGTGTCTACTGAGCCCTTATAATGTGGTGAGTGAGACAGAGGAAATCTTTAATGTAAATAGGCTGTGCACAGCACACTACGGGATATGTAATGTCCAACTGTCATCCAGAAGGGTTGTAATCATTTACATTTTCATCAGCAGAGAAGAAGAGTTCTCATTCCTTCATCTCTCCATGAGCAATGGCATTTAGCATTTTCCATTATTTGTCAATTTGATAAGAAAAGACAGAGTGTAATTGTTTTTTTAATTTATATTTTTCTTTGAGTGCTTGGGTTAAATATTTCTGTTTTGCTTTCATGGATTATTTTTTTCTTTGTTCATTTTTCTACTAGAGAGCGAGTTTGCTTTTCTTAGAATAAATTCACTCTACATATTAAATAAATGCCTGTGATATCTATTGCAAATAATTTTAAATTGTTTATGATGACTTTTGATATATAGATGTTTTACATTTTAATGCAAATTTATCAATCTTATGTTTGTGTTTTTATCCCAAGCCAATTTAGATAGTCTCAAATCAACTTACAAATAATTTATTTTTTTTATCATCCTAGTGAAAACAAAGCATTGAGATCAGTGAATTCATACCTTGAGATACCACACCTTCTCTGCCTCAAACACATAGCAATGACAGATAAAATATAAAAAGAAACCACCAAAAAGGCTGTGCTGAACTCAAAAACAAAGCATGTAAATACTTTGAAAAAACAGAGACACAAAGCAATAAATAGAGCTGATACCGCAAACCTGCTGTGCTTCTGTATGTTGTGTGTCTAGAATCAGAAGTGATGGCAAAGGTTTCCTCTTACTTAGCAAAAGGAGCTAAAAATAGATCTAAGATCCCAGCTTGAAAGAGCAAATATACAATTCATAGAAGTGAAAACCAGGAGAGCCAATACATACAGGAAAAGATGGAATTTCTCTAGTAATCATGGGGATACATTGAAACTGTCAGAATGGCAAAAATAGTAGGCATGATAAAGATATAGGGAAATAAAAACACTTTTGCCCTATTGATAAGAATACAAAGTAGCACAAACACTCAGCACCTTCTAACAGAACTAGGGATAAGCATACCCTTTCATCCTCCACTTCTAGCACAACAGGAGAAACTCGCACACATATCTCACAGCTGCGCAGGATGCTCTTTATGCATTATTTGTTATTGAAAATTAAGAGGGAAAAAAGTAAAAATATTCAGTAACAGAAAAATGTATGAACTGTGTTAGATCCATAAAATTTAAGCTTATTTAAAAAGTAAAACCATGCCAAAACCGGTCTGGCTAAGTGGATAGAGCATCGGTCTGAGGACTGAAAGGTCCCAGGTTAATTCCGGTCAAGGGCATATACATTGGTTGCGGGCACATCCCCAGTAGGGAGTGTACAGGAAGCAGAGGTTGATGTTTCTCTCTTATCAATGTTTCTAGCTCTCTAACCCTCTCCCTTCCTCTCTGTAAAAAATCAATAAAATATATTTTTTTAAATAATAAAAAATAAAACCAGTTGAAATAAATGAACCAGAGCGACATTATTAATGTAGGCAAAAATACTTTTAAAAAATGTTGAGCACAAAAATCAAGTGGCAGCATGATAAAGTTCTATGAAAATTGAAAAATGCAAAAAATACAAAACATATAAAAAATATTGCACGTGGCCAGTAAAAATAGCATAGTAAAGTTATACAATACCTCCTTCCCCCCCAAAAGGAAAATAAATCAGAGAAGTAGGTAGTAACACCATTACTCGGAAAAAGGAATAGAATCTAGGAGGGCTTCAAGTTTATCCCTATTATTTCATTTATTTCTAAAAAACTTCAAGCATGGTAATTGTTGGGGTTGGGAGGGGGGGGATGAGTTTGGATATGGGTATTTATTATTTCATTCTCTGTATTTTTTCATGTTTGAATAATTTACATTATAAAACAAACTAAAAAAAAAAAAAAAAGAACCTACAAAGAATTCCCTAGAATCTTTCAAAATAAAATATATACAAATCACTTACAAAGTAATTTGAGTGGTAGATTCAGTAACAAACAAGATGGAGTAATCCCACTACCATCAATCTCTCCTGCTGATTACAATTAAAATTCTAAACAAAATATAAAAACCAATTACCAGAGAAAACTGAAAAGTCAAAAATGGCAGGCAGACTGGAGAGGAGATGCAAAACTTATTAAAAAAAACACATAGCAACAGTGAGTTTCCTGGCTATGTGCTCCTAGAAAAAATAGGATTTTTCCCCTCTTTTGACCCAAAGGACAACTCACAGAAGCAGTGGTAGGTAGGGAAGGAAAAACTATAATCTAGGCACTTTTTCTTGGTCTCATGCTTTCTGGCAGGAGATCAAGAAAAGTGCCTAGAAACCAGAAAGTAGAGAGAGATTACCTCCCTCTCTTTTCCCTCGTTCTTCTGTCCTAGCCCGTCTGTTCCTGAAAGTGGCTGCAGTCACAGATCAGTGGGGCTGCAGCAATGAGGAAGGCACTGGGAACCCCGAAGGGAAAGAGGAAAAGGCAACTGACGGTCCCAAAAGTTCTGGGGGAACATCTTGATGTTTTTCCTTTGGCTTTTCTCTCACTCTTTATCCCAACTATAACCCCAGTAAAGAGTGGAACTGCTCAGTAGCAAGAATGGCTGAAATTCCACGAGAAACCCCTCCCCCTACAGTACTGAAATAAGTGGGGGGAGGGATGTAAATAGAGAGTCCTGTATACATCTTGAAGAGGAAAGAACTGGAGATGTTACATAATTTTGTATATGACACATCACAATATTAGAAGGCTTCTTGTCCATGGCATTACTACAAATTTTGGACTATCTTCTAAGGATGTTTTTGGACTATCTTCTAAGGAAGTTTATACAACTGACAACCTTAGAAGCTGGCAACAGACTTCTTCTCATGACTTATGGGGAAGGGAAACTGGTGGGAAGTTCACACTGCCTGCTATGCCATGAGCAATAGGCTGTCTGCATTCATTTGGGCTAGCTCTTCCTTTCCCAATAAAGTGTATGGGAGTGTGGCAAACAAACCCAGGAACATTCCAAAGCGCTGCTCTTTGGATCTGTTTGGCCACTTGAAACACAAGTGCCAGGCTCACCCTTAAGTTGCACACACTCTGATTCCATTTACATGACATTCTGGAAAAGGCAAAATGATAGACAAAAACAGGTCAGTGGTTGCTAGGGGCGAAAGGAAAAGTTTGACCACAAAAGGGCAGCATAAGGAAACTGAGGATGGAAGATACTGCTGAATGTTGATTGTGGTAGTGATCACATGACTCAAAATATTTGTCAAAACTCAGAGAAATATGAGTGAACTTTACTGAATATAACTTTCAAAATAGTAAACATATGAAAACATTAATTTGAAATTCACTTTTTTAAAATATATTTTTATTGATTTCAAAGAGGAAGAAAAAGAAAGAGAAAGAAACACCAAAGATGAGAGAGCTCCCGCTGCATGCCCTACACTGTGGATCGAGCCCAAAACCCAGGCATACAGCCCTGACCAGGTATTGAACCATGATGTCCTCCTGATCCATAGGTTGATGCTCAACCACTGAGCTACCCTGGCCAGGCTGCAATTCACATTTTTTAATTCCAAAAAGCAATTTGGAAGTTCACGTTCACTTAAAAATCTGAAACATTCACTTATAAAATGATATACCACATAGATTAGTTAACATAGAATATGAAATAATAATTAATATTGGTAATGACACACAGCAGGAATTTCACAGATTTAGAATGTGCTTGTTACTTGGTATTCCTGATTACAGACCAGAAGCTAATGATTCCTATTATCCCTGGCGTTCTTTTTT
The DNA here is from genome assembly GCF_014108245.1 of Pipistrellus kuhlii. Lineage (NCBI taxonomy): Eukaryota > Metazoa > Chordata > Mammalia > Chiroptera > Vespertilionidae > Pipistrellus > Pipistrellus kuhlii. The sequence goes on along the minus strand of NW_023425540.1, from coordinate 56,515,519 downwards.
TCTTTCAGGTGTTAAATAGGAAAAAATGCCGAGATTTCCTTTATGTAAGTTGCATCTCTTATTGTACTTTGGATTTTTTTTTTTTTTATCTTAACCTTTTACCAGCTCTTCATTATTTTCTATTTTAATAGAGACTAGATTTTACTCCTTAAAAATTTTGGCACCTGCTGCAACTCAATAAGACTGTTTCTGGTTAGCTTTACCTCAGTTCATGTTATTCATTTTATTTACTAGTATTATCACTATTTCTTAGGGTTCATCAAGCATCCCCACAATGTTATAGGGCACAAAATGATATTTAAATGTCAAATATAAAACTCAAAGTTTCTGTCCTTTCATTCACCTTCAAAACTGTCTCAAGTTTGACATTAAACTTTCGATATAAAGGCAGATAGGGTTGGATTTGGGGGCAATATATTTCACTCAACTATTTAATATCAGAGTAACTTTCTCATCTTGAATTTGAGAGATGTGAAGAGAAAAGAAACTAGAATTATTCAGCCAAAGAAAGAGAAAACCTTGAGATGATTTAATATATTTCTATGGCTAAGCTATAGCTTGAGGGCTTGAAATAGCTAAAAAAAGAATACCAAGTGCTAAAAAAAGAACAGCACTTAATGAATGAATGAATGAATGAATGAATAAAAATGAATAAAGGAAGAGGTCTTGGAGTACAGAAAAAATGTTCATTTCTTTGAGAGTACAAATTTAGCACAAATGTGATATAAACAGAAATAAAAATAATCATACATATAACCGCTAAAATATAAGAGATCAAAGTTGGTCTCCCTATTTGAAAAGCTTCTCATTTCTATTAATTTTATATATTTTCTTTAAATTTTAAAGCCTTACAAAAATGAGCGAACTAATAAGTTTTGGTTAATTTTATGTTTTTAAGTTTGTTTAATTTAGAGGAAACATGATAACTTATTGTCTGTAATTATTCAGGATTAAAAACTATACCTTTTTTCATTTGCCTTACTGATAACATTTGCCTTACTGATTAGTAGTAAACCATGTAATAATTCAATCAACTTCTTTAGTGATAAGCTAAAAACTAGATGAAACACACACACAGTGTGTGTGTGTGTGTGTGTGTGTGTGTGTGTGTGTGTAACCTGGGTATTTAATTTCAATATTGACATTTTCTCTAATATATTGTATTATTAATAATATTCTTTCTGTCTCATTACAAGTAAGAGTAGCATACATACATGCATACATATGTATAAAGATAAAACTTTTGTCAAACTCACAGGCACAATGTGTAAATGCATAGTTATTGTAATTTTCAACAAAGCCTTGTTTCATGCCACATAAGTTTCATACACATTTTAATGCTCAGAGTAGAATACTGAGACTATTTTAGTAATTATCATATGAAAATTTATGACTATTAACCTAAAAACATGTTCCAGTTCTGCAATATTCTTGGGTAGAGGGTTTTTGTATTGCTTGATTTCATTTGAGCTTTGTTTTACAGATGCTAATGAGGATGACTCAGCTCTCTGTTTCACTGAACAATTACTTTTGTCATTTTCTCTCTTGTTTGTGGCCTTAAAAAGATTATTTTCAAGTCTCTCTTGAGGCTATTACCCATTTCATCTCTTTCAACTACCAAAAATGGTCTTCCTATTTATACCTCTAAAATATTTATACGGTATTAGCACACTTTTTGTTATCCTCTCATCCTTTTCATTCTTTCTCTCTTCGCCTGCAATTTTCTTATAAATCGCCTTGCCTTTCTGTTTGCATTGCATTAGATTGTATTAAGGGGGCAGTTAGGGTGGCATGCACACACACTCATACAAATGCACACACCTATACTAGAGCAAGTGTCATCATAATGCTCTAAGCTGAAATATTGCTATCTATAAATGAAAATGTCATTCACAATACTTTTTACTGAATTTGAATCTGGCATTTTGAACTTAAAACATTAATTATCAACCTGAAATTAATTACAATATCTATCTACATGAGGGGAATATAAATGAGAACCACCAGGTTAAAACAAGTTAGCAAAATCTTACATTTTTCTCCTAATACGGCCTAAGTTGACTGACTACTAAGAGAATCAGATTACTATCATGATTCACCAATATTTTATTTCATTCCTAAGCTAAAACAAAGTTGGTTTTTATTGACATGTGTTAATTTGTTGGTTTTTATTGACATGTGTTAAGAAACTGATTTATTTGTATGTTTGTAAAAGAAAAGAAAAAAACTAAATGGATTGTATCTGTGGCATGATCCAAATCAACTCATCAATTCTTGAAAAATGTACTGAGTATCTCTTAAGTTCAAGGCACTATAGGAATACAAAATTGTTATGATCCACTTCTTGAACTTAGACTGATTACAGAAACAACATAAATGTTTACAAATAACCCAAATAATGATGAATAGAGTACAAGTGGTCTTGTTCAAATCAACAGAAATGTATTAAATGCCTTGCTGTATCATATTAAAATATTTCATATTCTTAATTATGCTTACTTATTTATGCTTATTCTCATGCTTACTCCACATGCAATTTTTATAACAGAATTACTATGAAAATGTGTGACTGTGAGTGCATATCTGTGTTTTCATGCTTTGTGTAGGTTTCTTAAGTTGTCTCACCCTTTTTTATTTTTGTTTTGTGTGTGTCTCTTTTTGGAAGAAGGACTTGGATAATACACTTTAGCTGACCTAACCTGAAACATTTTAAACCATAATTTATCCCTTGCTCTTCTGTGACCTTGAATTCTAATGACTCTCTCGCTCCTCTATGAACTGGATTCTGTTATTAAAATTCTAAAGTCTCAAAAATCAAATTTTACTGACAGACTCAGGTGAGTAACTCCAGTGTTCCCTCTGCTCTCATCTCAGGAGTTCCACTTGGCCTAGAAATAGCCGTCGTCTGCTTGATGTGTTGATAAAATGGCTAATAATGACTGTCATGTCAAAAACTTCACTGTCATGACAAAAGTTAATACTACTTTGCATGTATTTCATACCTAGAAGAGTAATGAATCAGCTATCCAGATTTCTGCCAAAAATCAGCTCAATTTTAAAATATAATTAGACTTCAACTTAGTTTAGACCAAAAGTGCCAAGACATTTTAAGAAAGCAGAAAGTAAAATAAGAGAATAGGGCTTTTGAGGAAGCAGGAAGAGGTAAGACTGATAGAATATGTTATGTCATCATTATCTGAGTATAAATCTTCGTCAGAGAGGCCATCAATCTTGTAATTCTGTGCTAGTGGCTCCTTCTCCAGAAATGCAAAGTGTGATGTTCAATTTTCTCTAAAAAATTTTTTGACCCTGTTCGTATTACAGAGTGTACAGATTAGAATCATTAAACCCATTCAACAAATTTACTGAGTACCTACTAAGGCCTAGGGAACACAATGGCACAAAATACATACCATCCTTGTCCTCCTGAGGCTTACTTTGTCATGGTAATACTATATTAGTAGTATTAAACAATTAATAGTATTAAACTATGGAAACAACTACAAATTTCCCAGGTATGTGTTACCTCATTTGATAACAGAACTGATAACGTAAGATTATCACCATTTTATAGGGTGTGGAAATGAGGCTTAAATAGGCTCAGGCTAGTAAATATATAATTACAAAAAATTGAAAATGTTGAGAAGGAAATTTGAAATATATAATGAGGTATCTGATTTTGCTTTGAAGTCAGCAACATTTCTCTTGAGAAATAATGTTTACCATTTAGCTTTCTTGGTCAATCTAAAACACAATGTAACAATTATAATCCTTAAATAGATGAACTTTATCATCTCTTTTAGAATCACATCAGAATGATTACAGTGCATATACAGCACATAAAAAGACCAAAAATAGTGTTCAGGCAGAATATCTTTTTAGATATCTTTCTTTTTGAATTCTGATGAAACTGCAAAAATCAATTTTGGAACATCAACTTCTTCAAAAAGCCATAAAATAGACATTTCTGCTTCACTGATTCTTGATCATTAGGATGCTTTGAGATGATTAAAATTTAAAGAGGTCACTGCTTATACCTCAAATAATTACCAGTCTATTCCCTGATAAATGTGATTTCTTCTCTTAATCTATTGGTAGAATACATGCAGTTTTATTTCAAATTCCTCCTATATTCTCACTAAGTGACAGTGATAGATAATTAAGAGAATTTATAGGTTCAGCATAACTTTTTTTTTAAAATCAGATTAGTGGATCTCATTCTTTAGGAACTATCAGAATTACCTAGAGGACTTTTAAAACACAGAGCTGGGTCCCACTTATAGAGTTTCGGAATTAGTAGCCCTGGGTTAAAGCCAGAAAAATCTGTGTTTATAACAGTTCACAGGTGATGCTAATGCTACTGATCCTGTGTATCCACTTTTCAAAACCACTGGTCTAGGATGTGAATCTTAGCAAGACCTACAACTAAAAGTGGAAAAGTACTATTTCCTAAATTAACTCAATTTCACTGGTTCTTAATTAGCACCACTTGTGGTCATAATAAGAAACTGTCACAAAAACTCAGTATACTTATTACAAAGATGGAATTACAGACACTGACTTTTCTATAACAGTTGGAGAAGTAGCAGAGTGAAGTGTTAGGAGCAGATTCTCAGAAGGCAAATTGCTTGGGTTAGAATCCAAGCTCTGCTACTTAATAGCTATGTATTCTTAAGAAAATTGTTGACCTTCTCTGTGCCTCAATTTTCATCTATAAAATTGGGAAAATAATAACACCTACTGGGGAGGGATAGGAAGGAACTAGACAAAGGAAGGTGAAGGGATTAGATAAAGAACATATATACATAGACCATGAACACAGAAAGTAGGGTGGTCAGGGTCAAGAAAAGGGGGAGCATATATTCAGTTTTTACTAAAACTTAAGCAAATGGTAAGAGAACCTTATTAGGTTGTTTGTCATATCTGTACAATAAAACATATGGAATCAGAGTTCAACTGATTCTTTTGCTTCTTTCAAATCATCTATATATCTATATATCTGTATATCTATATATCTATATATAACCAGGAGACAAGGAGTTCGATCTCTCGCTATGATGAAGGGAAGTCCCCAGCTGGCAGCCAGCAGCCAGAAGGCCCAATCGGCCCTGATCACTGACTAGGCCTAGGGACACTACACATGCACAAATTTTGTGCACCAGGCCTCTAGTTCAGTAATAATACTAGAGCTACTAGAAATATTCTATTACCACTTGAGAAATATGGGAATCTTATGGTAAAAAAAATGCATACATTCAATCTTCTGCAAGGTATTTGAAAATTCATATTTTTTTATGGTCCAAATCCTAAAACATGGTTTCTTTACTATGACTTCTAAATGCATCCTATGTTATTGACAAAAGACCTGAAAAAGCAACCAATATCAAAACAATTTCAAATACATTAGTTCCGGACAAGGGAATTCAGGATAAAGTTTCACATTTTTATATATTTCAGCTGAAACAGCATTGAAAAAATTATTGAGTTATTTTGGCTCGGATGGTTTTCTAATAGATAGAGAAATCAGAAAAATTATAAGAATTTATCAAAACGGGAAATAATGTCTTTCATGGACACTTAGTCAACATAGTAAAATTGGCCCGTATGAATTGTTTTTTACTAGTAATGGAAAGAACTAATAGAGTACAATATCCAACATTAACAGAATTAGGATTATTTCACATCACAGTTAATCACACATGTGGAGAGCGGCTATGGTGTTTGGACAGGTTCCTCAGACTAATGAGAGGGCACAGTCCTCTCATGGCCGCATGCAAGTCCCAGCCTGGAGGGCAAAGCCCTACCAGCACAATTATAGCCAAAAGCTATAGTTGTAAGGTTGAAACTATGATCCCACAAACAAGTGGTCTCACGTGTCCGAGTGATGTGGGCTTGATAGAGTTCAGATGCATGCAACTGAGTAGATTCAAAACCCACAAGAATGTTGTAACCATACCCTTACTTTGCCTCATGGAATCTGGCTATGAAATAAAGAGACAGTTTACAGGTTGTGGCACTGACTCTCCATCAGAGAGGACATATCCCACCCAGACCCAGCTTTTTTCTCTTCTCTGGCTTTTTTCAATCCTTCTCCACCCCCTCTCAGGCTCACCAAATCTGGCTAAGCTGATTCGGCACACACATACTTAGATTGGAAATGGATATTTCAATATTTTTAAAAATTACATCTTTCTTTTTACTCAAAGTAATGCTGCATAACATGTCTTGAACTCTTGGATTTGATTTACTACTTAAATGTGAAATATATATGTTACTTATCATAACTTAAAAGCACTGACTTTCTAAACTCTTCATTTTCCAGTTATTCTACTTTCCCATTTTAATAATGTAGACTTTCATATCCTTCTCCACTGTTTTCTTAAAGTTTATTAAATGAGAGTGCTCACCATCAAAATACACCTAATTTCTTTTCTATTTTCAGAGTGAATTCAGTATAACTCATTAGTTCAATCTGTAATGCACACATGACATGGTATCTCCCCTGTCTTTTGTCCCCAATTACAAGCATATCTGTCTCATATATCTAGGTCAAACTTATATTTCTGTAGCAGGAACTTAATGGATATTGAGGAATTTTGTGCTATTATGAAAAAGATGACCTAGTATTTAGATTATCTTGATTTTTTTTTCCTTTTATTGAATGTATTGGTGTGACAATGATTAACAAAATTATACAGGTTTCAGGTGCAAAATTCCACAACACCTCATCTGTATACTGTATTGTGTGTTCACCATCCCAAGTCAAGTCTCCTTCTATCACCATTTATCTCCCCATACTCCCTCCTCCACCCATCTCCCCTCCCTTCACACACACACCCAGGAAATCACCCCACTATCATCCATGTCCATTAGTTTTTTTGCTCCTTTTTTTTTGTTGCTTTTTTTGATATATTTAAAGTTTCCAAAGCATAATATATAATACATTTTCCCAAGTCTATAGATATTATATTTTCCAATCCAGCTAGCCATAATTTCATTACATACTATCCTATATAATAAAAGGCTAATATGTAAATCTATTGGACAGCAGAATGACTGGTCATTATAATGCACACTAACCACCAGGGGGAAGATGCTCAATGCAGAAGCTGCCCCCTGGTGGTCAGTGCACTCCCACAGGAGTGCCACTCAACCAGAAGCCAGGCTCATGGCTGGCGAGCACAATGGCAGTGGTGGGAGCCTCTCCCATCACTGCAGCAGCACTAAGGATGTCTGACTGCCAGCTTAGGCCCACTCCCTGAGGGCTCCCAGACTGCAACAGGACACAGGCCAGGCTGAGGGCGCCACCTCACAGGACATGGATTTTGTGCACCAGGGCTCAAATATGATAATAAGTGACATATTTAAAGTATTTGAGAGTTTACAAAATGTTTTCCCTATCTTGCCTTCACAACAACACTGTGAAGTTCATACAGGAGGAGAAAAGGGTTCAAAGCTATCAAGTACATTGTCTTAAGCCTTGTGAGACAATCTAGTGAGGATACAGATAGTGAAAATGTCAAACTGAATTAGCCTCTGAACACTAGTTGGTTTCCACAATGAAGCCATATGTACCTTATAAAGTACAGATCTTGCTATGACTTTTCCCAGGATAAAACTAATCAAAGCTTCCTATTGCTCCTAGAAAAGGTCAAACCCTTTAACATGGCACCTTTTAACTTCTCCAATTTCACTTCCTGCATCAATTTTCTATTGCTGCTGGTTACAAATTCTTACAAACTTAGTCATTTAAAGCAGCACGAATTTATATTTTATAATTCTGGAGCTCAGAACTTCAAAATAGGTGTCCTTGTGCTAAAATCAAGGTGTTTGCAGAGCTGGATTCCTTCTGGAAGCTTTAGGGGAGAATCCATTCCTTGCAGTTTCCAGTTTGTAGAGACTGCTCATCTTAAGTATTTATCAATACTAAAAAGTATTGATAAATACTCATACCTCTAGAGTCCACCATTAGGAAGTATCTTGAATAACAGTGAGGCCATGACTAAAACATGAGAGTCTTTTATTACTAAGAGACATACAAGTTATAATTAACAGATGGCTGCTGATCTTGATTCTATTTCTCACTAAATAGTCACCAATCAATCCTAGTCAGTTTGACCCAGTGGACAGAGTGTCGGCCTGCAAATAGGGTTTGTGTCACGTCAAGAACACATACCTTGGTTGCAGGCTCAGTCTCTTGTTGGGACACGTGAGGGAGGCAACCAATCGATGTGTCTCTTTCACATCAATGTTTCTCTTCGTTTCTCCCTCTCTCTTCCACTCTAAAAACCAATGGAAAAATATCCTTGGGTGAGGATTAACAAAGAGACAAACAAACAAAAAATAGTTACCAATCAAGGTTCAAGGATATCCACAAGATTTTAATTTCTCTGTATGGGTATTTCTGTTATATGACTTTATCTGTGGTCTAACATTAATATATATTATTTATTATACAAATAACAAGAAAGAACTTAAAGTTTCATTTTCTTTAAGGCTTATATTATATTATATATGAATGAGACTTCCCATTTTAAAAAATCACTTGAAGATGTCTTTTTAATGTCCTTGGTTGTTCTCATTTAAATCCTGTAATTTTAATGTCATTAAAATTCTTAGCATGCAAATTTAGTCTATGAAAAGTACAGCAGGATGTGGGACAAATCTTTGTGGCATAATTAAATTGTTCTCTTCAAGGACAATGTAGCAGGTGAACACTAATTTGGCTAATCTGGTCAAGAAAGATAAACGGTTCTTTTAAAAAGTGGAAACAAGCCGAAACCGGTTTGGCTCAGTGGTGGAGCGTCAGTCTGCGGACTAAAGGGTCCCAGGTTCGATTCCGGTCAGGAGCATGTACATTGGTTGCGGGCACATCCCCGGTGGGGGGTGTGCAGGAGGCGGCTGGTCAATGTTTCTCTCTCGACGTTTCTAGCTCTCTATCTCTCTCCCTTCCTCTCTGTAAAAAATCAATAAAATATATATATATATATATATATATATATTTTTTTTTTTTTTTAAGTGGAAACAAGCAAGCAATGGCTATTCTGTTCTTGTTTTTCACTTTCACTCTTTAAGTGGTTTAATATAGGGCAGTAACTTTCAAATAAATAAGAAATATTAAATATTATATAAGATGGCTTCACCACTTTAAAATTAATATCAGAGAGTAATCTCCTCAAGGTGTCAAACGAATTTTATGAAATCAATCAATTGTAGTTCCCAGAAGTATAAAATACAGATAAGCTGAATAACAGCATACCAGAATATTTTCTTTTCTGTACTTAACAATATTTATTAAGTTCAGAAGAGCATACCTACATAAGCCAGTAACTTCTAATATAAAGCAATGTTGTACAAATGGAACTGAAACAAAATATAGTTTATTTCTAAAGGGATCTCATTCATAAATCTATATCATGGTCTACTTTAGAAACATTAAACCCTAAAATTTATATATTGTCCTAAAATATATTAAACCTATATATGAAAGCACTTAATAAATATCCTGATGATATATGAAGTACTTAATAAATGTCCTGATCTTCTAAAAAATAGCACCAAATATTCACTGCATTATGGATCAGACATTGTGAATATGTAAAAATGAGAAAAAATATCCTTACTGTTTTCAAGGAGCTTATTATCTAACTAGAGGTCTAGTGCACAAAATTCGTCCCTCATCCCTGCTTGTGCCCTCTTCAGAGTCTGGGAGCCCCGCAATCAATCACCCCAAAGAGGTAGGCCCCACCCACCTGGCTAGGGCTCCTGGATGGATCGCCCTGCAGAGGGAGATCCGCCCACCCACCTCAGCCTGCTGGTTGATGGCTTGGGTCTCCCTCTGCAGGGTGATCGTGGAGACTCCCAATTGATCGACTGCCCTGCTGTACAATGGCCTGGGCCTCCCTATACAGTGATCGTGGGGCAATGGCGGGCCCCCGACCAATCACATCACACCAGCCATGGCTGGCCTGGCACTAGTGGATGTCATAGTATGGTCATCCAGAAGCTCATCCGGATGGTTGTTCCGCTGTTAGGTTGTTCAGTCCATTTGCATATTATGCTTTCATTATTATAGGTGAGAATGTCAGACATAGAAAACTAACAAATATTACAAACTGATCAAGTAAGTACAATGTGAAGCTAAAGAAAAAGGACACTTTTATGGAATCCTTTATAAATACCTGTGTTAAATAAAGTTGACAAATAATGAAGATAGAAATTACACATCAGCATCAGAGATTATCTACTTGTGGCCTGCAGGGTGTGGAGCAAGAGGAGAGCAGTCATGGTGTAGAGAGGTTATGTGACTGAAGAGACTAACTCAGCCTGGAGGTACCTTCACTCTCAGCCATACTTTTCATCAACTCACTTCTCTTACCCCTCCCACCTCTCATCTGCTCCACCTTCCCACTTCTCTACTGCTTGAATTACAGAAGTACCAACATTAAGAATACACTGTGTTATGGTGGAATACTTGAGTGCAGCCAGTGACTAAAAAGCTGACCCGGAACATTTGGACATCGCCAAAGGATACTGAACCATGATGTGGGCACATCTTAGATAGCTGTGTCATCTTTTTGACCCGGAGAAATAAAGAACTCGATTAAGTAAAAAAAAAAAAAAAAGAAAGAAAGAAAGAAAGAAAAAAGAATACTCTATGTTAGAATGCCTTTCTTTTTTTCTTGATAAAGACTTTTCTTGGTTTCTAGATTCCACTATCGTAGTCAATTGTACTCTGAGGATTTAAAACGTCAAATACATTCTTGATGTTTTTACTTCACAATTTGATAAGTAAGACATTAAAAGAGATGTGATCCTCCATTAAATTATTTAGAATATTGACAATTTCAATATAAAAAAAATATTGGCAACATATTGTGGATTTCTCTTCATAAGGTCAAAAGGTGAGTGTAAACAACAATACTTCAAAATACAGGATTCCATGTTTAATGTATTTTTTTATTCAATATGTGGATCTTCTACCAATTTTGCTAAATGTTAAATTGTTCAGGTATATTATTAAGATGAAATTTTTTAAATGTCATAGGTATATTGGTATTTTGGTACTTATTTAAACTCTCTAATGTATTGAATGCTACGTTTATTAACATTTTTATCATAAATCTGGATTTACTACTATATGCATTAAAAATTGAAAATGGAGAAAAATGCTAATAATGTTCTTCATTATGTTGGCTATTATTGAAAGATACTAAATGCAACAAACAATATTCCTAAACTTTTGCCGAAATGTTATTAAATACATTGTTATATCCCAAGAGAGAAATTTCCCTTGAAACGTATTGGCAGTAAAACTTTGCAATAAATAAATTAATATCCTTCTTCTCTAATCTCTAAATGAACTCTTTTTCTATAATGGTTTATACCTAAATTTCAAGCTCAATACAGAAATTATTACGGGTCATTAAGAGTCTGCATTTTGTATTTTAATTTCCACCATTACTGATTTTTCCCTGGTATTGATCATTTGTTTCTACTTCTATTCTAGCATTTCTTCACTTTAATGTAATTTGGCTATGGCTACACAAGTTCTTTGTGAAATAGTAAAATGAAAATTGATTTCTTTGTTTTTTAAATGTTCCAGTAAATGAATTTTTTTAAGCAACTAGAAAGATAGGTAGGCTTCAGTATTTTAGGAGGGAATGTGGTTTTACCAACTACACTTTAGATTTGCTCAGATCATATTCAGCCTTTGCTTACAAACTGAGAGATAAAAAGCATTTTCCATAGATAAATCCTAATCTTGGTATTCAAGGTTTTCATATATCTGACTTTAACCTAATTTGTTTTTTACCTCACTTACTCTTTTTTTTTTTTTTCCTCTACTGATGTTATTATTTAAGGCTCTGAGTTTTCCTTCAAGCGCAGTTTTGGCTATATCACTTAAGTTATGTGTATAAATTTTTACTCCCTCACACATTTCCCACATCCATTGATACAAACAAGGAATATAGCCTTGAACTTTAGGGTGACATCCTCACTTTCAACAGATATATTTGCTGAAACTTGGTAAGGTCTACTGCAGTTGGTTCTTTGATCATATCTTCTCTAACTTTATGTTATACAACTTCTGCCCAATATAAGGTGCTTTTCACTTTGAAGTCTGTGAATTACATATGCCTCCTAGTTTCATGAACATATTTAAATTTAAATTTTTGTTTTTCTCTTTGATATGGTTTCCAACAAAGAAGAGGGAAAAGATGCTAACTTACAAAACATTTTCAAACATTTCATAGAGGATTTCTTATACATTCTTGAGTATTTCTACATGCTTCCTGAGTCCATGCATATAGAAGGTTTTATAAATACTTTTAAACATATTTTTTTTTATTGATTTTTCCACAGAGAGGAAGGGAGAGGGATAGAGAGCTAGAAACGTCTGGGAGAGAAACATCGACCAGTTGCTTCCTGCACACCCCCTATCAGGGATGTGCCCGCAACCAATGTACATGCCCTTGACCGGAATCGAACCTGGGACCTTTCTGTCCGCAGACCGACGCTCTATCCACTGAGCCAAACCGGTTCCGGCTATAAATACTTTTAAATGATTACATGTATACTTCAGGCAATGTTTGTGATATAAATGCCAAATCCTGTCCTTTAACCTGCATTTAAAAAATTTCAATGAATTATTCTTTTAACTTCTTGGTCTTAAATTCCAATTCCCATTACACCTCAAGTATTTATAAGGTAAATAAGAAATATATGGAAAACATCACCAAAAAACCTGGCTCTTCAGACTAAAAATGTCATGATATTTAAGAAAGTTTGAAGTAGGCTTATAGGTGAAATGCCCTTAAAAGATCACTTAAGGAATTTTAGTGGTCTCCAATGTCTATCAATTTTTTGAGTAACACTGACTGAAAAATAATGTAAATGGAGCCACTCCAAAATGGAGTCAGAGCTACCACTGCAGAGGAACTGCCTGTTCATCCTAATTCTCAAATGTTTTGGATATTTAAGCTGGGCAAAATAACCTTGGGACTAGGCCACACCAACATTGTGTTACAAACAGCTGTTTGCCAAGCCAAAAGGAAAGCAAACATTCTGACTACTAGACGGAGAATTAAAGACATCCTGAGAATTATCATCCTCATGTATATAGCTAAAGCATAATTCAACTTATTTGCATCTTTAAAAAAATTCCTCCCTTGACTTAGTAATGCCTTATAGAAATTCCTCCTTTCTTTTCATGTAATTATTCCCCTTCCCTTCCTCATAAAAATCTATTGCCTTCAACCCACTAATAGAAACACTACTTGGGTTTCTGAATCAGTGCTGCCCAAATTGCTTTGGCTCTCAAGTAAACTCTTGTCTCTCACTTTTGGCTTTTCCTTTTAGGTAAACAACTGCCTCAAAATATCTGTTGGTAAAGTTTGAGATAAAAAACTGAAAGGCAGTCTATATGCTATGCGTATTATGGCAAGGTTCTTTTATTTTATCAAATGGATCGAGCCTAAAATCCAAGTTTATTTGAACTTCCCAGACTATGCTAAATGAAGGCTAAATATTCAAAATTACATGTATTTCCCATGGCACAACATGCTATATAGTTGCTCCTAGACTAAGCTTCATAGGTTTCATAAGGGTTGAGACCATATCTCATCAAGTTCTCTGTTACATCCTAGAGCTAGAATGCTAGAGTTTGGGGGAAAGTTGTTGTTGAACTACTGACATTATTGAGACTATACATTATAATTTATGCTAGCTGGGATGATAGTCAATAGATGAATAGAACCAAATCAGTTTCAAATCAGAACTTTGAAATTTTAAGAAATGTGATTTGGGATATATTATAAACTCTGAGTTTCTTCACATAATAATGGGAATAATACTGAAATTCAATTCACAGTTTTTGAACAGATATAATAAAATTAGAGAGGTGAAGTGTTATTAACACACTATACTCAATAAAGGTTCTTTTTTCACCCTTCACAATTTAAAATCTTGCAAATTTGCCTTCTATTCTGATTTACCTGTCCTGTGAAAAAGTTTAAATAAGAAAGTATATGGTATTTTGCAGTTTCCAAACTATATCCACAGATTTTTTCACATGATCTTTACAACAACTATGTGAGGATACTATAAACTGAAGATGACTTTAGGGGGCTGGCTGACTTGTCCCAGATTATGTGGTTGGTAGTGCTGAAAATGGCATTTAAAATTGAATTCTCTTTGCTCAAATTGGAGGTCAGCATGGAGATTTATATATTCTTGATGAATGTCCTAAGGAGAACATTTCATAATTTTGTCTGTTCTTCTCTTCTCCATAGACCTGATAATTGATCTAAAAGAGGCAATTAGAGTGCATATTCTAGATCAAAACTTTTTTTCCCCAAATTATCGGTTTCCTTTACCAGAAATCTAATTTATAAAGGGGAAGAGGAGAAAGTAAGGAGAAGTATTATTTAACACATGGTAGAAAAAGGTCTCTTGATAAAGTGACATTTGAACAGAAACTGAACTAAGAACAGGCCATGTGCAGATGCAACATGTTGCTAATATAAGGATAATGATAATCACCCTGTTTATAACAATGCCTCTCATCTTCCATATCAGACTTTGGAAGGCCGTATAGGAGAAATCAGCCAGTGGAGGGTTAGGGTTAAAGTCTTAGGTGCCACTGGCTTTATTACCCTGAGAAAGTTAAATTATTTCTCTATCTCTAGATTGTCTAGTTGCCTATACTTCTAAAGATAAAAAAGAATACTTTAACCACTGTGTCCTCCAGTTAGGCATTATGATGATAATATTATATTTTTATGGATAAGGGAGAAATGGGAAGTCTCAGAAGTTGCTATAAACAGAAATTATAATGAGACAATAATAGCATTCTTTATGTAGGCTAAAAATGAAGTCTGGCAAGATGGAAATTAGATGTTTTACAGCACATTATATGGTCAAAGACATTAACTTTTTACACAAATTAAATCAAGAAATAGATTCCAATTATAAGAGTACAAATGACTTCTCAAAGGAAGATACCTAACAGATAATATGACCATAACAAAATCCATATCACTTTGTTCTTTGCTCGTAATTGAAAATGATCTAACTTTCACAACCTCTGCTTTGTGGTTTTCTTATAAAAGTGCAACATGTTTCTTTAAATCAAGTGCATAACAATATTTACAACAGAGATAATGATTTGCATATTTCAAATATCAGTACTTTAGATCAGGTTAATAGCTATATAAACCTTAAATTTCCACCTCATCAAACAATTGTATATAGCCCCTTAATCTTCTATAGCTTTCAGTTTACAGTCATTTTCACAGGCAGTGCTATAAAAGCATAGATGATCAGCTCCACAGCCAGTGCTGGGGTTTGAGAGGAAGAGAATAGCCTGGAACAGTTCAGAGAATCTACTCCATTTACCTAGGCTCCTGTCATGAAAAATTTCATATAGTGAGAGGAGTAACTTTATTTGAAATTACATATTCCCACTTAAAACCAAATCTGCATTTTTATGTACTTCTTTTATAGTCTTGGTCTCTCAAATTAGACCCGGATAAACAAGTAGACAATGCAAATATTTAGCTGGCTTGTGAAAGGAGGTTCAGTATATCTGAAAATTCAGTTGTATATGTCATAAACCTAACATGGGTAAAAGTATCTTCCTTACACTGAATTTTATTTCATACTAAGATATACTGGAATTGAAGTTCATACTTTCACATGTCCAATTAAGTATACAAAACTCCTGTCATCTAAGTTCTGAATATGTCAAAGTTGTCCCCTAAGTTTATGGTTTGAGTATTTAGTGGTACCATTTACCAAGAAAGGAAGAAGAAATTTTGGAGTTAAAGGTGACAAACTCGGTTTTAGATGAAAAGTTGAAAATATTAGTTTTGGGAAATAAATAAATCCAAACTAGAAATATAAATCTGCAAGTTACTGATGTAGAATAGGAAATAAAGCCATGAGAATAGATCACCTTACCTAAACAGCTTTTAAAATTTTGCAAGACTTAGCTATTATTCACTGATGGAAGAGAAAACACTGATTTTTTTTTTTTAATTGAAGAAAAAAAGTATGACAACTTGCTCCAGACTAATGAAGAATTTTCATCAGTTTTTCTGCAATTAAAATGGAAAAGAGGAGGGAAGGGTAGGGATGAAAAAATGCTACCAAAGAATGAGCCAATCTCATAATTCTAAATATTTGCAGGAAGGTCAAAGCCTTTGCCACAGAATTAGTGTTTGGCAACTATCAAAATCTTCTATGAGAGGAATTTTTTAAGCTCAGCTTGTGAGTAAAGACTGAATAATAAAATACAAAGTATAAAGATGGACATTATATGTTCTAGATCAGGGATGGGGAACCTTTTTTCTGCCAAGGATCATTTGGATATTTGTAACAGCATTCTCAAGCCATAGAAAATTTATCACCTTAAAAATATTTGGTCAAACATTTAATTAAAGCATCCCTAATCCTTGGCAGGGCCAGACCAAATAACTCTGCCTGCCTTATGTGGCCCGAGGACTGGATGTTGCCCACCCCTGTTCTAGACTATCAAAGGAAAGGATAATAATTGTCTTGTAGATTTTCTTAGCTCAATCTGGATTATACACTAGCATTCTTGGGAATATCACTTAGTTCATATTAAAAGTTACACCTACATATATAAAAATCAAATTAGCAAGTATTAACCTACCAGGTTTTATGCCTTCCCTAGTGTGGACGAAAGGGGCTATATGCTAATCTGAGCATAGGGAAGGCCTGCATGGCGGTCTTGCAAACTCAAAGACCTAAAGTAACCACAAAGAATGGTCTAAAATTAAACTTTAACTAAAAGCAGTTATGATGGGTAGTCACCTCCTAGGCCGAAATCTTCCCTGACAAGGTCAACCTTTACTTTAACTGAGCCTATCTGTCTTTTTGTATCTATGATAACATATCCTTGAAATGTCAGGGTAACTTGTAACTTCCCTTTTTTCCAGACCCTTTGGGGCACAACCAAATGCACCAGGGCCCCTGGACCGAGACCATAAATCCCTTCATTGTTACAGTTAATTATCGACTGTTAACTATCCTGTTAATTATCGACTGTTAACTATCCTGTATCCACCTAATTAAAAGAAGTAGGTATCTATCATTTTATTTTTTTATCCAGTCCCAGAGGTTTCCCCCACTCCACCGCTTTGCTTTCTCCCACCTCTCTAATCTATCACCAATGGATTTCATGTAACCCCCCTCCTCTCCTCCTTTGATTTCAATGTATAAAAATAGATGAAAAACTGCCATTCTCTGGAGTATGATCGCAATCTGGGACCTAGGAGCTCACCTTGATATGCGTCATATTCTCCCCATCCAGGAGCTGCGTTATACCAAGGGAAGATGAACAACCTTGTGGCTGAAAGGAAACAATAGAGTCCTGGATGCCCACTGCCCTAGGCAAACCCCCAGCCCACACTGCCAGTAGTTTGTAACCATTCTTATTCTTTAGCCTACTTCCCCATGCAGTCTTCGTCCTTCTGCCCAATGTAGGTAGCTGGTTTATGTAGGGGGTGCTGAGCAGATTTTCGTGGATGACCTACTGCTCTCCCATGCTGCCAACATATTGGAATAATGCTCATACTAGTATATGATTCAACCCTGTCTCTGCTTAATTGGCTCAAGGAGTCACAGGCAGCCCAGACCCATTGGTTGTCCAATTTCTCTGTACTTGAAAGGGAAGTTATCATTTACTACCTTTAAGAGGAGCAAAATAATAGTTTTTAAAAGTTCCAATGTCTTATATTGTAAACATAACAACCATAATTAAAATTCTAATTTATTCGTGATTTATAGAAATTTTTCCTTGACATCTTAGAATCTTTTATAAACTAAACCTTTAAAAGACTGAACCATATAAAGTGAAGAAAAATCTTAGGTCTTTCAAGGAAAGCTGAGGGGAAGGGAGAGCTAGACCATTTGTAACCTAGCAAACATTGAATAAAGAGGCAATCATCTGAAACAAAATCAAGGAAATTGCTTCAACTGTATTTGCACGAGTAGTGACCACAAAACCCTTTGTATCCAAACTTCTATTAAAAAGTCTAAGAACTTTATTTACTATGGAAATTTTTAAAAGAAAAGCATTCTTTATAAAAAGAAAACAAATGTGCATATATATATACCTACCTTAGCAATAGGGTTCAACAGAACAACACCTGATTTCTTCGTGATGACCTTTTTGGTTGTAAAGTGATGCTCTATAAGTTGAGGAATGTTCGAAAAACCAGTGCCTTCAAATCTATACAAACTCTGGTGAAAAAAACAATAAAACAGAATAAATGTAAAGTCATTGTTTCAGCATGACTACATTCACTAATAAATTAAGTTACATTTAAGAAAAAATATTGTTGTACAATGTTAATACACTTAACACTACTGAGGTACACACTTAACAATGGTTAAGAGTAAACTATGTGAGGTAATGGGTGTTAATTACCTTGATCATGTTATTCATTCTACTATGTACCCTCTACACACAAATTATATTTGTCAATTATTCCTCTATAAAGTAAATATACATATTTATATTATTTCTCCCTTTGTCTTCCTTTAGTCTACTCTTAACACAGAAGCCAGGGGATCCTGTTGTATCATTCCATTACTTTACTAAAAATTCTTATCGCCCAGAACAGTGGTCAGCAAACCGCGACTCGCAAGCCACATGCGGCTCTTTGGCCCCTTGAGTGTCCTAATGCCATTTCTTCAAAACAGACTCGCCCAGGCCAAAAACCAACTTCTGCGCATGGGCCACAAAGTTTCGATCGCACTGCACGTGCATGCCCACACGTGGTATTTTGTGGAAGAGCCACATTCAAGGGGCCAAAGAAACGCATGTGGCTCATGAGCCAAAGTTTGTTGATGATTGTCTTAGAATAAAAGCCAAAGTCTTTACCATAGTCTATACAATCTATATATTCTGTGCTCGATCATTTCTCTTACTTCATCTATTAACACTACCCCATCCCACCAAGGCCACACTCATTTCCTTCTTATTTAATAAATGCACTTACAGACATTTCTTTCTCAGGACATTTACATTTGCTGCTTGAACCAGTTCCTCAGATGGACATATGGGTAATGGCTCCCGGACTTAATGGCAGTCTCTCATCAAATGTCACCTTTTCAGTGAGGCCTACTCTGGCCTCCCTCCACAATAGTCAATATCCATTTTCTCATCCCAGCTATAATACATTTCTATCCTTTTCTCACTGAATTTTCCTGCTTAGAATTTATCACTACCTAACATCACATATATTTTGCTTAACTATTCTGTTTAATTGTCTTCTCCTCCTCCTCTAAAAATAGAACTCATGGCAATATAAGTTTTTACATTTATTTTGTTCATCGCAGTATCCCCCTGGTCTAGAAGAGTGCTTGGCATATACTGCTAAGGTAAATAAACATGTGTGACTGAATGAATGCAATGCATAGAAAATGGTTGTCCAGTTAAAAGAACAAGTAAGACAACTTAGAAATGAATACTAGGAAGTTCAATAACAAGTACAATGTTTAACAGAAAACAATGACATGAAGTTCACACAGAATGAAATTTCAAATCAGACACTAGCATCATAATGCCTTATATAAACTTTTAATATACCTCTTATAACTAGAGAAACAGTGAATAGAATAATGGGACTTGTCAGTTTTCTTAATTTAGGAGTGTATCTAGTTTTCAATTTAAAGGCAGTATTCTGCCATTGACATAGTAATTGGGATGGGCCAATACAGTGAGTAATGCAAGCAACAGTACTTCCTTCATGGGCTGAAATAAAAGAAAGTGATCCGTAGCGATTATTTTATAAAGCAATCACAGAATCAGTGAAGTTCTGAGTCTGAAGACAGTGCAAACCAATTAATTCACTTCCTTAAAGATAAAAATAATGAATTTAAAAATGTTAAGACTGTGTACTTATTAAGCAACTAAGTGGCCAAGAATAGTATAGACATTTAAACTCTTTAAGGACTTGGTTCTTGATACACTCAAAATTCTGAATATTGCAATTGAGCTTGTGCAGAGGTGTATAAATTTCTTATAGCTCAAATGACCTGAAGTTCAATTCACATACAGATGGTTTTTTCTGCATGCTTTAACAATACCATGACTCGGGGAATTCAGACTAACTTTTAAATAAGACTTCTCTTTGGAGCTAAAATTATTACTAATGAAATCTTATGTGAATTCCAAAAGAAACAATAAAAAATAATAATTTTCTACAAAGATCATTTTATTGTCAGTGTATGTTTTAAATATCACATAAAATGTCAATTAAAAAATAAGTATGGCCCTGGCCAGTGTCCTCAGTGGTTAGAATGTCAGACCCACACACCATAGCGTTGTAGGTTCAATTACTGCTCAAGGGCACATACCTGGATTTCAAATTCTACCCCAGACCCAGTTGAGGTGAGTGGGGAAGGCAACTGATCAATGTGTCTCTCACATTGATGTTTTTCTTTCTTTCTGTCTATCTCTCTCCCTCCCCCTTACACTCTCCCTAAAAAGAAATCAATGCAAAAAATATCCTAGGGTGAGGATTAACCAATAAATATATAGTGTATGACTCAATTTTTATAAAATAAAATTATATAGATATATATAATTAGAATATATTTTTTAAATCTCAAAGAATATATACTGAACCCATATGGGGATGTTATTGTGAAGCACACATTCCATGATACATATTTCTGGGTTTCTATCAAGAGTAATATTACTTCTGTTTTTAATACATTTATTACAGCTAGAATTTTTCCTGAGTTATCACTGTGCAACTGAAGAATCAATCACACATATAGATGAAAAATACATAATAATCAGTTTTCGTTGCTATATGTATTTCATAATAACAAGAGAAATGTTATTAAACAAGGAAATCAAACAGAACAGAATAAGCACTCAAAAATGAGAAGGGGATTTAATGTATGTATAGGTTGCCTGAGTAGATCCCCTGAAACAAAATCAAGGATAAGCAGGCTTAAGGAGAAAAAAAAATGAAAGGAAAAATAATTTCTGAAAAAGGTTGAGATGAATAAGCTGATTAAAAACAAGATTACAACTCATTTTTTTTTTTTGTAAAAATACCTAAAAATGTAAGTCATACACTTTGTAACTTTCTCAAATAAAAATAGCACACTGAACCAGTGTACATGGAAGCATTTGGGGAATAATATTAACAAGGTTTGGGATGGCTTGTCTCAACTTTTGTTAATTTTTCAGGTGGTGTCTCAAACTTAGCTTCCTTTACTTCCCCAGTTAAAAGTTTTCATAGCACTATAAGCCTCCTCTCCAGACTGTAGGTAGGCTCTACCATTATATCCCTGGGCCTTAAGAATACTCAATTAATGCTTCCTGTAAATTAGCATTAAAAAGGTTTTGGGCACCAATTTATGAACCAGAAAGTCACATTTCGTTTCCTGGTCAGGGCACATGCCCAGGTTGTGAGCTTGATCCCCAATAGGGGCTGTGCAAGAGGCAGCTGATCAATGATTCTCTCTCATTATTAATGTTTATATCTCTCCCTCTCCCTTCATCTCTGAAATAAATCTATATATATAAAAGCCTAAGCAATGGACGCACAGACCAGTTGCTATGATGCGTTCTGACCACCAGGGGGCAGACACTCAATGCAGGAGCTGCCCTTTGGTGGTGAGTGCACTCCTACAGCCAACCTCCTGCAGATGGCTAACCTCCCACAGCCCCTCCCCCTGGCTGGCCCACTCCAATCGGCCCTGGGACCTGATCCGGGCAGGAGACAGCCCTGATTGACTCCAATTGCTGGCCAGGCCAAGGTACCCCACCCACGCACGATTTCATTCACCAGGCTTCTAGTATATATAAAGGAATATACTGAGTGTGTGTGGGTGTGTGTGGTTTCCTAAGTCATGTATCAAAGAAAATCAGTGTCATTTTTACTTAAACGTTCTGCTTGCCTTCTTTTGAGTCCCTGAATGGTTACAGAAGAATGGTTAAATAATCCCAAGTATAACAATGTGATAAGGCCAACACTTGGAATTAACTGTTATCCAAACAAATTTTGGATTCCTACTTGCTTTCACTTAGTTTTCCATAAGTCCCTTGGTATGAATTTTAAGATAGTTCAAAAAGTCTACAGATTGTGGCAGCAAAACAAAGTAAATTTAACAAGTACATTTGGAGACTAAATCTATCAGCTCAAAATGGACTGTAGCTTATGACAGAAATCTAATATCTGTTGAATGAATGCTGATTCAATACACTGAGCTATCCCAAATTTCACATAGTAATTAGAACCTCCACTTTTGTGTTAATTTTTTTTTATTGGCTTATATTCCTACACTTTACATAATACTTGCTCAAATAGTATTTCCTGCATGGATGAATGGATAAATGAATCCTATCCTATATAACAAAAGCCTAATATGCTAAGGTTCCAGTTGTCTATTCAACCAATCAAAGCATAATATGCTAATGATATGCTAAGGTTACTCAACTGCTCGCTATGACGTGCACTGACCACCAGAGGGAAGACACTCCAGCCAACTGGGACTGAGCAAGACAGGTTGGACATGCCCTGGAGCACTCCTGTAGTCCCTCCTGCTGGCCAACCTCCTGCATCCCTCCCCAGCCCCGATCATACACCAGTGGGATCCCTTTGCCTGGCCTGCGCCCTCTCACAATCGGGACCTCTCAGGGGATGTCAAAGAGCTGGTTTCAGCCCAATCCTGCAGGCCAAGTGGAGGCACTCCACTGGTGTATGATTTCGCACATTGGGCCTCTAGTGAATAAAAGTTGTTATACCATTACATGGAGAATTGTTGCTGTTTTATTATAAAATATTTATTATGTTGTTATTTTAAATTTATCGCCATATCTTAATTCAAAACTTTTGGCTCAATCACTTCTCATTTGTATATTTAATATTTCTCAGTTAATAAGTTCTACTTGGGGTGGGTACCTGGTGGAGGGGGGAAGAAATGAAGAACCTTTGTAATAATATGAACAATAAAGATTGATTAAAAAATAAATAAAAATAAATAAATAAATAAATAAAAATAAGTTCTACTAATGTCTCACTTACTCAGTTTTAAGCTGAGAAGTAGGTTACATAATTTTTATTTCATCTCCTTACAATGCATATATAAATTTCATGCATTTACTTTTTTGCAGAAATGAGTGTTTAGTAAATAAGTGGCAGATAAAAAAATCAGCACTTTCCTATAATAGCATAAAAATTATTTTGTTTTATCATGTGTATTTCCTGTTTTATAATATACAAAAGCAAATATTTAATTAATGTATATTTACTTATCAAACAGAACAAAGGTATTTGAATCTCTATGAAAATCTATCAACATTTATGACCACAAATAAACAATTTTAGGTAAAAACTCTAAATATCATCTTACATCAAACACCACAAATAGGCTAGCAACTATGGAATAGATCAGTAACACTAGAATTACACTTAAATTCAGATACTCTTAGATATGTTTATATATCTGGCTTTGTGAAATTAATGTTTGGGCTTTGTAAAATTAATATGTTTGGTTACACTACAAGGTACAGTTCTTCCTGCTTGAACTAGCTAAAACAATAGATAATCTGTGCTAACATAGTAAAAATTTAAAAATAGAAGGTATACATGTCCATATTGTTCAATCATAATGGCAGTTTCACACCATATTGAGAAGTAACTGATATGCATTCAAAAACAAAGCTTTAAAATAATTGCTAGCCTAGAGTTTGGTTGACAGAGGCAATATTATTAAAAATAACATTATTCATGATCAATGAAGACTTCAAATCTAAATATAGGCATGCCTCAGAAATACTGCAGTTTGGTTCCAAATCACTACAAAGTGAGTACATATATAAATTCTAAAACACTTTCTTACTATTTAAATTTCACAAATAAATCTCATAGAAACAAAACAATCCTATATAATAAAGTGGTAATATGCAAATTGACCATCGCTATAACACAGAAGATGTGGTCAAAGATGGCATGCCCCCTGTGGACACAAGATGGCCACCACAAAATGGCCAGAAGGGGAGGGCAGAGGGCAGTTGAGAGGGACCAAGACTGCAAGGGGGCAACCAGGCTGGCAGGGGAGGACAGTTAGGGGTGACCAGACCTGTAGGGTAGGACAGTTGGGGGCAACCAGGCCTGCAGGGGAGGGCAGTTAGGGGCAACCAGGATGGCAAGGGAGGGAAGCTAGGAGTGACCAAACCAGCAGGGGAGGACAGTTAGGGGTGACCAGTCCTCCAGGGGAAGGCAGTTGGGGGCAACCAGGCTGGCAGGGGAGGGCAGTTAGGGGAGGGCAGGCTGGCAATGGTGGGCAGTTGGGGGCGACCAGACCTGCAGGGGAAGACAGTTAGGGGCAACCAGGCCAACAGGGGAGGGCAGTTAGTGTAACCAGACCAGCAGGGGAGGGCAGTTAGGGGCAATCGGGCAGGTAAGGGAGCAGTTAGGCATTGATCAGGCTGGCAGGGGAGTGGTTAGGGGGTGATCAGGCTGGCAGGCAGAGCGGTTAGGGGCAATCAGGCAGGCGAGCAGTTGGGAGCCAGCAGTCCTGGATAGTGAGAAGGATGTCCCAGATTGGAGAGGGTGCAGGCTGGGCAGTGGGACAGCGCCCTCCATCCCCACCCCGTGCACAAATTTTGTGCACCGGGCCTCTAGTTAATTAATATTTCTAATTACATTAATATTTCTTACAAAGTAATATTTGTATTTTTTTTCTCAACTAGAGTCATCAAACATTAGAAAAATTACCTAATATTTGCATAGCACTCCACACCTTGCAAAGTATATATTCACTAATTTGATTCTCATAATCACTGTCTAAGCTATTAACCCCATTATTTAGCAAAGACAGAGATTGTAAAGTGAAAAACTGGAACTGGAATCCAAGTATTCTAAGTCTGCTTTTTTCACTGATCCACTATTTGATATTTTTACATTCTAAAATACCATAATTTTTATGTCTTCCTCTCTTAGGACATCTATCCCCTCATTAGTGTACAGCTTTTATAATTTATTACTAGATTACAAATTCCTTGATTAGAATATGATAGTCAATCATTAACTATCTGGCAATGTATCCCCTCCGCCCTTTATCCACCCCTTCTTGGCTATTGGTATATGAGAAAGGAAACAGGACCATTTAAACTCATAGATTTACTTATCCATATGAAAAAGAATTTAAAACTCCACAGTCTAAATCACCTTCAAACTCCTATTTTCAACTGAGCTCAATATTATTTAATGAGTAGGAACTAAATAAAATTACATTGGAAAACCCCTGAGGCATTTACAGAAAATACAAGCACTTTCATCTTTAACCGATCTTTGAAAATGTCAATGACAGAAGAAAACCAAATAAAATTTATAAATGTGAAGTTGTAGCAATGTCTTATTTTTAGAAAATAGTATTATGCAATTCAGTTTACTAGTAGTCACTTAAAAAAATAGCACTGAAGACAAGTTATAATTTGTAAATAGACCTTTTTTGTTTCTAAGAATATTAATTTAAATTTCTAAAGTTACATTTAAACTAGAAGTGGTCATAAGAAAAGTATTTCAGTCTTATTTAATGTATAACCTATATACAAATAGTAAGTTCAGAGCTTAGAATATAGAAAGAAACATTTCTATAAGTTACAGTTAGTTATTACTTTACCTATGATTTTTCCTCTACAATTCCTGTACCACTTAATAAATATTGCCAGCATGGTCACAGGTAGTAATAGGAAAGCTTATCTACATTCATTACAAAAGCATATACAAATTATAGGAGTTTGACAAGAAAATACTACTAGAAGCAGAAAGCCAGATGTATGAAAGTAAGCAGATAGGATTATCAAGTTGAAGTGTGAATACTAGGCAAAATTAACAAATAAGGTGAAAATTATAATACAAACAAAAATGTATACACACACTTTGAATAATTATAAAGGCATTGTTTATTAAAATACAATTCATTTTCAAATTGAGCTATAGGCTGTTAAAGTGTGTATACGATTTTTAGGGGACCCCCTGTATAAATATCTCAATGTTTCTATTTTAAGAACCTCTTTGAGTTCATCCAATGATAAAGGCTCAATCTATTTTCAAGTAATTAGTATTACTTTAGTGACTGGACAAACACTGAAATTCTATAGACTGGCAGCTTGAAAACATGTGCCATTTGAAATAATGGAGTAAAAAATGACAGAGACGACAATTCTTCATATGCCAAAAATATTAACATTTTTCAGTGGATAAAGTTAAACAAAATTTTGAGATTACCCTTCATCTGCTTACAGCTTAATAATGTATAGAACATAGTTTAGCAATGCTTAAGTACATTTTCATAAAAGTATTAGAGCAAGTAATGTTAATAGATCATCCTTTTAATTTTCATCAAATTTTATTTATGGTTTATTAATGCCGACAAGAAATAGTTTATACATAAAGGGGAAAAACTTTAATGCTAAATGAATCAGAAAATCTGTTCAATTATCATTATCCCACTAATTAAGAGATTTTATTATCATTATTTAATACAATACTTCTTTAAAAATCTCTCGTGCTGAAACCGGTTTCGCTCTATGGATGGAGCGTCAGCCTGCGAACTGAAGGGTCCTGGGTTCGATTCTGGTCAAAGGCATGTACCTTGGTTGTGGGCAAGAGGCAGCTGATTTATGTTTCTCTCTCATCGATATTTTTTACTCTCTATTTCTCTCCCTCTCTGTAAAAAATCAATAAAATATATTTTAAAAATAAAAATAAATAAATAAATAAAATAAAAATAAAAATCTCTCGTAATACCACTTTTGAAAGCAATTTCAAGGGCTTGTTTTAAGAGCATAAAATTCACAATTTAGAATCTCCAGGGGAAAAAAATATTGATAATCACATTATTTCTACTTTTAACTTAAAATGTTTTTAATGTTCAAATTTAACTCAAATATTTTAAATATTTTGCATTTAAACTTAATTCAAATTTTTTTATAAGTTAATTTATTTTTTATATATTTTATTGATTTTTTACAGAGAGGAAGGGAGAGAGATAGAGAGCTAGAAACGTCGATGAGAGAGAAACATCGACCAGCTGCCTCTTGCACACCCCCTACCGGGGATGTGCCCGCAACCAAGGTATATGTCCTTGACCGGAATCGAACCCGGGACCTTTCAGTCAGCAGACCAACGCTCTACCACTGAGCCAAACCGGTTTCGGCAAACTTAATTCAAATTTTAACAACTATTTTTAATTTACAATATTTTAAAGTACATATTTCCTTAATAAGATTAACATTTTAGTGAGTTTTGGAGCACTATATTTAAGGATTTCAGCAAAATCAAATTAAGTGCTAAACTCTGTTAACAGGCATTTATCAAAAACTATTCATCATTTTATTACCACCATGGTCTACATCAGAATATACATATAAACTAAATTAGAAACGTACATCAATATATTGTATGATAAAGTGTCTCCTTTGTCCATCAGAAAATACAGAAAGGACATATTCACCAGGTTTCCCATGGCTCTCTCGTACCAAGAAGTCTCCTTGTTGTTTTAATAGATCTTGCGCTTCTATTCTGGGAATTGCACCATGGTACCACTCCTGTTCCATCAGGGGCTTCTCAACTATGGACATCCTTTCAGAGAACTTGAGCAAATATTGGGGGGAAAAGAACACTAAATTAGAAAAAATAGCCATTTTTTCTAGCAAAATGTAAGTCAACTGCAAGTACTTCTTACTTATGTTCCTTCCTTTAATTGACCAATGAAAAGTTATACAATGAATCTAAACTTTTCATAATTTTTAAAGAAATATCTCATGGAATGCTGCTGTTGAAGTTTAGCACAAATAAAAAGCCTTCAATATTTTAAGTTTATTTGTTTTTTCTACCTGTCATACATACCTACGCACAATATCAGCATCTAGAGTTAATAATACAGTCTCCAATGCAGCATAAAACAAATCCATATAATTCAAAATTTACCAACCAAAGAATTATGAAAAAGGGGGTATTATCAGAGAAATTTATCACAAAACATTTTTATTTAAATTATTTTTTTATGGAATTAGCTCTCAATTATACGGGCTGTGCAATGTCCATGTCATATGTGACGGGAGTGCTACCTACAGCTTCATATGATGCAGCCCTGCTGCTGTGCCTTCCCATTCTTATCCACATTCCCCTCACTTCCCTAACCATTACATATGCCACATGGATGGATGGTCCTGATCCTGTGCAGCGATGGTACATAAAACTTTAGGAGAAGTATCACTGCCAATGACCAACATGCAATTACAAACGTGGCAAAAACAAGGGAAGAACAGAAGCCATAAGCATGGCAGAAAAAGAAAATTATCCGTTATTTAAGAAGCCTAATGCTAAGACCAAATAGCAGAGATAACTAAGCTGATTATATTTCCTTGAAATGTTCCTAATGAATGACAGATAGAATCACATTTTATGATTACAAGTAAAAGTTTTTTGTTTTTAATTATCCATAGAAACTAAATGGCCCTAGGTGAAAAGAATATTTTACAGGTAAGGAAAAATAATGTGCACCAACTCTTAGAATTCTTAAAATACAATATGCATAATGTCTTAATTTATAAATTGGGAAAATTTGAATTAATAATAAATGAAAGGCAAATTTTCACACATAAAGTTTTTCAGGCTAATATGATAAACTGCATCTAGGGACAAAGTATGGTATCTTTGCAGTAATGAAAACTATCTTTAAAGACAGTCTTCAGTTTTGTACCACTGAAGAGGCCCAAACCTTATTGCTCAAAGTTTCATTTTATAGCACCCAAAACTCATCCTATTGATTAAAAAAGAAAACCTTGAAAAATCTCAAATAGACATCCAAGAAGAGTACACATTTGAGTTGTGATTTCAACCACTTATGATAGTTTATTCTTTAAATATATACATAGTGTAACTATACCTGGAAATTTTTTGTAAACTAAATAAGCTTTTTCCTTTTCATACTAATCATGATATAGTATTTTCCAAAGTATTAAAATTATTTAAACCCAAAAGTGGGTTTAAAGCCCAAATTATATAAAGAATAAGCTACAACTATAAAAGATACATATATACTAGTACATTTACATATGTAGATACATTGCTTTTAAAAACAAATGTATAACCTACACAAAACATTTTGTGTATATTATATAAACAGTTTATAGGTCTTAAAGTAGGTATTTCTTTTCCAAGATTTTATCACAATGTATCTCACAGCAAATACTTGTTGAAATATTTCCAAGTCTCGCCTATGGTAAAAGTGTTTCAAATGTGTACTCTTCTTAGAAGTCTACTAAAAAATCAATAAAATAAATTCAGTTGTCAGTTCTTTATAAAGAACTTGTTTTCATCATTATCTCTCAAAAAGTCCAAATAACAAACAAGAATGTCATGTGCTAAATTTCTTGTCCTACTTCAACCTATCTTTCCAAATTTGATTTATTTAAAATTGGGAGAAAGCAATACCCAGATTATTTAAGTAAGATGGGCATTTAAAGTACAAAAGCTCAGCTAATCCTCTGAGAAACTCATTGAAGGTTGTGAGGTAAGAAATATATTTGGTGAGAAAAATAATCTTTAAAGAGCATTGAAGTCTGTTTTTAAAAACAAATGAATAAGAAGAAACTTGTATTGCTATTTCATTGCTTTTCTCTGGGTTTATTAGCTTCTTCTGGGTAGGAAGGGAAGCTCAGAAACCTGTTACTTCCCAGCCCCTAAACAATGCCATTAAGAAATGTAGGTGGAAATTACTACGTATTTGTGGATGCAGGGAAATGTCAGACATGTCCCCTGTCTGGATCTATCAGATATTTCAGGGACTTCTCTGGAAGCATTAAAAGGAAAATGTTTATTAATATGACTTAAATAAAATTCCAATGTAATTTTGCAGGCTCCATAGAATATATGATGTAGGATGTATCAGCAACAACATCCAACATCCTACGAGCTATCATAATTACTCATTACCTCAAATGTCACATCTTTCTAAGCCTCAGTGGAAAAATAATTTTTCTCTCTTGATAGGTTACCTAAGTTTTTTGCCAGAAATATAGTGGAGTGGAAGCCTTTTTTTTAAATTACTTTTTTAGTAATTTTTTTAGAGAGAGAGGAAGGGAGATAGAGAGAAAGAAACATCAATGGGGAAAAAAACTTCATCT
This sequence comes from Pipistrellus kuhlii, assembly GCF_014108245.1. Lineage (NCBI taxonomy): Eukaryota > Metazoa > Chordata > Mammalia > Chiroptera > Vespertilionidae > Pipistrellus > Pipistrellus kuhlii. The sequence goes on along the minus strand of NW_023425540.1, from coordinate 56,485,326 downwards.
ATCGGCTGCCTCCTCTTCGTCCCAGATATATATCCTGAGCAGGAATTGAACGTGACCTCCTGGCTCAACCACTGAGTCACATCAGCCATGCTCAGTATTAGTTTAGCATGATCTGGGTCACTTGTTTTAATCATTTGAGCAAAAATATAAAATAATAGATTTGCTCCCTGTGTAGTTAATTTATAAAAAATAAATCCTGATTAGCCTATCTTCAAAATTACATGTGATGATGCTAATGACTCAAAAGTTGCAAGTTTGAGCAGATTATTCCATCTTCCTAAACACGCCTGACTGTACAGGAGAATTCAGCGTGGGTATAGAAATAATATGATAAAAAAAATGTATTTTCTCTGTTGTTTTTCTAAATCTTAGTGTCTGGGGGGGGGGAAGTTGGTTGTAATTTTAGACTTTAAGAATAAAACAATTAAGGTTTAAAATATAAAATATTCAACCTGAATTAAATACATGCCTTATTAGAGGAGATAAAAAGTTGCTTTGCTAGACTTGAAGGAGAACTCTAAAAAATACAAGCAGTTTATCATATTATGCATAAAAAATTACAGTGCCCTATGAAAACAGTAAAAGCCAAGCATTATGATGCTAACATTATAACAAATGTACAAGTTAAATATAGCTGAATTATAATTATCTAATTTTCTAAAAAAGAAGCAACCAAGCAAATCATACTGAATATATTATTCTATTTAATGGAAGCATATTTTTATTTTCCAATACTTTTACTTCCTAAACTCTTAAAAAGTAATTCGAAAATAAAAACCCTAAGCAAATATATGAATTTTAAGAAGACAAAAGTTAAATATTCTTCTGATGTCTAAAACAACAATTATTTGGACCAAAATGTGCTTTATTCTAAAATATTTAGAATATTTAAAAATTTTTAAAGAACATTTTTCAAAGAGTGCTGCAATTAGAAGGGTGTTAATATATAACTAGCACACACAAGGGGCTGTAAGGTGAAGCTCAAAGTTGTTTGCTCAACCACATATTATAGAACTTATCCAATAAAAAGATGGCTCTGGAAAAGCACCATATTCTTGACAGAACTAGAATAGATCTCATTAAAAACAACGTGATTTAAAAGACTTCCAACAGAACCTTGACCAGTGTGGCTCAGTTGATTGGAGTATTGTCCCATGCACTGAGGGGTCACGAGTTCATTTCCATGTCAGGGCACATACACAGGGGGAGCACCACTCAGCCAAAAGCCAGGCTCAGCCAGAAGCCTCTCCTGCCTCCATAGCAGCACTAAGCCATCAGTGGAAATCCCCCAAGGGTTCCCAGACTGCAAGAGGGCCCAGAATTATGTGCATCGGGCCTCTAGTTCAGTCATAATAAGGATTAACCTTGAAACTATTACACCAACTGAACAAAAATAGACAAAAAAGGTAATTATTATATAACTCTATTTATGTGAAATATCCAGAATAGGCAAATCCATGGAGATCAAAAGTGGATTAGTGTATGTCAGAAAATGGGAAAGGGGAAGGGGAACTAATACTAATACTATGAAGTATCTTACTGGCAACACTGAAGTATTCTGCAACTACAGACAGTCCTCAGGTTACATCAGACTTGACATATGTCGTTTCATGATTACATCGCTATCTCCATTTATTAAAAAAAAAAAAAAAAAAAAAAAGTTCCACAAAAACCAAGATGGCAGCATAGGTGAACACTTAAACTGCTGCCTCACACAGTTTCAAAACTACGTCTAAAAGACAAAACACACACCATCCTGGACCACAGGAAAGTTACTTCGTGGAAATGCTAGAAGGAACGAGGAAAGTACATTGAAATTCAGGAGTGGCAAAAGGCTGAGATTTGTAAGGGGTGTGCAGGAGGCAGCTGATTGATGTTTCTCTCTCATCCATGTTTCTAGCTCTCTCTCCCTCTCCCTTCCTCTCTGTAAAAAATCAATAACATATATTAAAAAAAAAAACTATCTCTAGAACTTGTAATAAATTCTTAATCACATCTCCTATACTTATTTTTATGTCAAATCATAATAAATCAAGTGCTAGGAACTACTACTTGTCTGTAAAACTGTCGAACAATTACTTAAGAAAATATGGGTAGGAAATAGGACTTGAGAGTGACTTACTCTATCACAGTGTTTTTCAACCTATTTTGGGCAAAGGCACACTTGTTTCATGAAAAAAATCACGAGGCACACCACCATTAGAAAATGTTAAAAATTTTAACTCTGTGCCTATATTGACTATATATAAAGTAATTCTCTTGAATAGGAATCAAATAAACACAAAGAAAGTATTTTATAATTACTTTATTATGAAATATTAAGTAAACAAAATAGTGAAAAATTATAAAATTCTTGTCTTGTCTGCACCTACAGCACACCAGGCAACATCTCGCGGCATACTAGTGTGCCGCGGAACAGCGGTTGAAAAACGCTGCTCTATCATATTGCTTTGACTTACAATTATTTTTATTTTCATTTGCTATATAATGCCATATGAGATGGTCTGCAATAGTTCACAGGTCCCTCCCTATTCCCACAGAACTTCTGTGTACAGGAATGACAATGGCAACATCAAAGGGTGAAATATAAGTAGAAAATTTCTTTTATATAAAATATAATTTTATTCTTTTTGTTAAAATACCTAACTGACTTACTTTTCATATAAAAGATTATTTTTGGGGTAAATACTTATGGGAACATGTTTCATATACTCAAAAGGAATTATAGCAAACTAACCCAAAATATGAATGGAAATTTAAGTAATCTATGTTTAGGAAATAATTTCTTTTTCTAAATGAAACTAGGTCACAATGTCTTAAAAAAGAAATTTTAAAAGGTAAGAAAAATATTAAGATATTATTAAATAGAAACTTACAGAGATGGGGAAAGCATATAATTACTTACATTGAATATTGTTGCGTTGGCCAGTTACAATTGTAAGGCTCTTATTGTTAATAAAACATGGCTAGAAAAATTAAGTTTTACAGGTAATGAAGTGAAAAATATACTTTGGAGTTTTACTATATAAAGGGGATAAGAATATTTTTTATCTTGTTTGGCTATATAGCCACTATTACTAAAGATAACTAATGTTCTATGCACCATTGCAATATGCCACACCCAAATTTCAAACAGATTTCAATTTTATAATTAATGTGCGAAAAATTATGAACACACATATAAAATGATACATGTAAAAGTTTATATATAATAATCTGTATTATAAAAATGTTTCACTGGAAAAGAAATCTGTTTATACTATTCTTCTAACCAACTACAAAAGTTCATAAAATGTTGCCTGTAACATTTATTTGTAGTACAGGTAATTTATTATACAAGTTTATTTCTTTCCTCCTTGCATCAATGTTACACAGGGTTTTATTATATACATGCATGCAGAGACTCAGATACATACAAAAAGTTTAATTATGTACTCACTTTTCCATTTGTAAGGAAAGATATACATGTGATATTCATTGGTATATCAGAAAGAACTAAACAATGACTATTTTCAGTAGCACAAGGAATTCATCCTACTTACTGTTGAAGAGCCCAATACAGGTTTTGGAGACCTAATTATTCCAGCAATTGAATGACGAAAAGACTCAAGTTTGGATACCCTCTCCTTCCTTTCCTGAAGAGATTAAAAAAGAAGCTTTCAGCAATAGTAAACATCCAATATACATACACAGAGATGCTAAATATTAAGGTATTTATTCATAGTTCATGTCCCCCTACCATGTCTTCCAATAAAATAAAATGTAAATTTCTTAACATTAAAGATTACAAATAACAAAATGCATATAGACTCTATAGCATTTGACTTTCCTGTTCCCTCAATAAATGTTGATTAGGGTAAAATAAAAAGGAAATAGAATTTTTGTTCATTCATAAGATGAACAAAAATAAGAAATACAAAGGAAATTGATGGCGAACCAAATATTAACTGAGAGAGATACAAGCTACAAAGAACCAGTCTCAAACAGAAGATTCAGATACCACTGTAGTCTTGAGGGATTTTCAAGGAAACAAAATAGTAGGGGAAAAGCAGGAGGAGAATTACATAGAGCATATTTTTAGACAGTGAATTCCACTTAAGTAGCTGGAAAGTTTCCCAAAGATTTACATGATGATGACGATAACAACTACAACAATGATGACAACAGAGGAGGAGAAAATAAAATGAGGAGATAGTGGCAGAATGACCAAGCAGGCAAGTCCATTCAGATTGCTATTTGCCATGGAATGTACACTTTTGAGTATCATACACGACAGCTGAAGGAAACTTTTCTGTAAGATTTCAAATCTGTAAATTCAATCTTACAAATGCAAGTGAATGAGATAAGTGAAAGAGTAGAAAAGAAGAGAAAGAAAATAAATAAATGAGAAGTAGAAGATTAAAAAAAAAAAAAGAACAATGGAAAGCATGTGTGAGCATTTATAACGTAAGCATCAATAATGACTGCATATCAACTGGTACTCAGCAGCAGACAAAAGAACAAGATATACTATTGCCAACTACAATACTATTGTATATTTCCATGTCTTTCATACATAGTGATGATCAGTATTACTTGTCAGTGGAAAATAACTACAGCAGGCCACAACTAACATATTTTGTTTCCTATGTCTCCAATACCTAGTGTATGTCTCAGAGACATTTTGGCCATATGCTACCTAACAGATTCAAATTCAAATCTGAAATCCAACTTTTCTCTCCCCATTTACTTACTTTTATTGTATTTACTTTTCATTTTAATAGGTACAATATTAATAGTTCTTATTATTCTACTAATATATGCATATTAATAATTTAAAATAATCTTATGATAATCTAACAGAATAGATCTCAACATCTTTTTCATCAATTTACTTATATAACTTACAACCCAGGACTGCTGGCACCTAACCACTCGTCTGCCTACCTGCCTGATCACCAATAACTGCCTCTGTCTGCAAACCTGATCACCCCCTACCTGCCCTCCCCTGCTGGCCTGATCACCTCTAACTGCCTCTGCTTCAGCCCCGCCACCGTGGCTTTATCTGAATGACGTCTGGAAGATGTCCAGTCTAATTAGCATATTATCCTTTTATTAGTATAGATAATCAAAGGCAAATAAAGTTTATAAAACACTTTAACTAGTATCAGCTCACATGGTGCCCTGATATTTGTATTTCTACAAATAAGACATGAGATTCATTGGCCAAAGCTCCACTATATCTAGTAGTACATATCTGCTTTAAATAATAGTCTACCTAATAATAATACATCATGCTGAGCTAAATTCACTGACAGGCTGATTTTTGTATCAATGAATTAAATAGGTACTTAAAAAAATATGTTAATATTTAAAAGCTTCCTTTAAATATATAAATGGAGTATCTAACTCTGCTCGTTGGCCTGCCAGGGCTGGTAATGATACACTTATTATACCCTCCTCAACTAGAGAACTTTCTCTAGATTAAGGAGACAGGATTTCATTAGGACAAAGGACAGCCATTCAGAGTCAACATAGTTGGGGGCCAGTGTAGGGGAAAAGAGAAGCAATGTTATAAAACAATACCTTCTGTTATGAAATAATATTTGGATGCTAGGCCCAGAAAAACACTATCAGTAGAGCTACAAAACTATCTTGAAAGAAAACTTCTAGATGCAGTATCAGTTTCATATCTCATTTAAGAATAATTTTTCATTATTTTAAAATTAAATGAAGGTCTCTCGTTATATTTATGATATCCTATCTAATAAAGAGAAAATATGCTAATTAACCATCACTCCATCACAAAGATGGCTGCACCCACAGCTGAGACCAAGTTCTTGTAAGGAGCCTTAAGGAGCAATCAGCAGGGAACTGAGGCTACACCCTCCCCCACCTGGCAGGGCTTAATAAGGGACCTCAGGCCGTGCCCCCTGCCCAGAGGGACTTGATGGGGGACCTCAAGGTGTGCTTCCAGTCCTGATGCTGTGCTAGGGGATTTCAGGCTGTGCCGCCCACCCAGAGAGACTTGACAGGGACCTCAAAGTGCACCCCCAGTGCTGGGTCAGGGGAACCAGGTGGGGTTTGTCAGGGGACTTCAGGCCATGCCCGCATCTCCACACTAGGCCAGGGGACCCCAGACTGCACCCCCTGCCCGGTGGGGCTTGACAGGGGACCTCGGGCCTCACCCTCCACCCCAGCACTGGGCCAGAGTACCTGAGGCTGCACCCAGCTGTCTGGCTGGGTTGACAGGGGACCTCAAGGTGCACCCTCAGTGCTGGATCAGGGGAACTCAGGTCACGCCCCCGCCCCGCAGGCTTGATGGGGGACCTGAGGCTGCACCCTCCTCCCGGTGCTGGCCGGGGGACCTGAGGCTATGCCCCCCAGCATGGCGGGTCTTAAGAGGGGACCTCAGGCCATGCCCCCAACCCAGTGGGGCTTGACAGGGGATCTCAGGCCCTGTCCCCCACCTGGTGGGGCCTGACAGAGGACCTCAAGGCATAGCCCCCGTCCTGGTCAGGCCATGCCCCCATCCTGGTGCCAGGACAGGGAACCTGAGGCTACACCCTCTACCTGGCAGGGCTTGACAAGGGTGGGACTGGTCGGGTCTGGATCTAGCACAATGAGGGTGGTAGGAGCGGCTGGATCTGGATCTCACACAATTTGGAGGTGCATGCGCGTGGCCAGGGACTTTACTCTGGGTCCCGTGGTGAGCCCCAGACTCTGACAAGAGGAAGGTTTTAATATACATTTTACTAATTTTCTTTCATCTCTCACACAATATTAAAGGGCACAATATTAAATTATTTCCTCTAATAATTCCCCTTTTAATGTGCACGAATTTTGGAGCTATTTATGCAAAGCACCATGAAATTTGAAGGGATTGTTATACCTACAAGAAATTATAATACCAGAGAAGATTGTCTCCTGAAAAAAATTCTATGCTGTTGACAATTCCAAAATATAAATGAAATACTGCAGATATCGATATGTCCTTCATATAAGGAATGTATCTTATACGATAAAAGGCTAATAATCGACCAAACGGCAGAGTGACAAGTCATTATGATGTACACTGATCGCCAGGGGGCAGACGCTCAATGCAGGAGCTGCTCCCTGTTGGTCAGTGAGCTCCCACAAGGGGAGCCCCGCTCAACCAGAAGCCAGGCTCACAGTTGGTAAGTGCAGCAGCAGTGGTGGAAACCTCTCCCACATCCACAGCAGTGCTAAGGGAGTGGGCCTAAGCAGGCAATCAGACATTTTCCCGAGGGCTCCTAGACTGTGAGAAGGCACAAGCTAGCCTGCATGACCCCCAAAGTGCTCAAATTTTGTGCACCAGGCCTCTAGTTTATAAATAAACAAATAACTTAGTCTTTTGGAGATGTTGATTTGCTGGGGAGAATAACGGATGCATAGTTTCTATTACCATCAGGATATAAAATTTAAGTATTAAAACCGTTTCTAAATAATTTACCTTAGCAATTGGGTTCTATCTGATGGCAAATCATTTTAGAAGTATTCACTGCCTAATAAACTGGTTTGTCATGCTGTCTGTTTTCTTTAAATATTAAGGAAATTTATTAAGAGAAAGCCCCCTTGCTTAGTCAAGCATATTCATAAATAATAAAACTGGAAACCGGATGTGCAAAAGAATCATTTGAATGATTAAAATTTTGTCTTAAAATAACAATGCTAAGAAAATTTACAATATAACAGAATAGTATTTGGTGAACCATAGGTTGTAAAATGTCAGCTCATTAGGCTTGCTTTTTTTTTTAACTCTATATCTCTTAAATAAGATGACATCTCTAGGGAAACAGGACCCAAGCAGGAGGGGATAATCAGTAACTTTCCCATTCAATATCTAAATACAATTCATATTCCATCATGATTTTTCTCAAATATCTGAGCAAACTGGCCAAAGATATTATTTTATAAATTATCCAGTAGTACAAGATATACACACATTTCCTTATGAGGATCTCACTGACTCAACAATTTTAGACCTGATAGACTTTGCTCAGTAAAAAAATAAAATAAAATGATTTTTTTTTTTAAGTATACTATTATGAGTTAAATTATCTAGACTCATCTAAACTGAAATTTTGAGATTTTGCTTTTAAAACAGAGGGATTTCCTTGGCCAGTTGCTTAGTTTTTAGAGTGCTGGCCCATACAGCAAAGGGTTGCAGATTTGATTCCCAGTCAAGGATATACCTTGGTTGCAGGTTCAATCCCTGGCAGGAGGCAACCAATCCATGTGTCTCTTTTACTCTCGCTCTAACTCTCATTCTCACTCTTTCTTCTTCTCCTTCCTCTCTCCCGTCCTCCCATTCTCTCTAAATAGTAATGGAAAAATATCCTCTGAAGAGGATAAATAAATAAAACAACTGAGGTATATAATGATAAGATAGTAAATCTTTAACTTGTAAACATTAGCTACCCTAAACATTAAAACAAAACAAACAAACAAAAAATCACCCTGAAATAAAGTTTATTAAATCTAGAAAACTGGCCGAAAATTGCATTATTCTCATAAATTCTATAGAGAAATATTAAAATGTCCATATATGCACTTTTTAAATAATCTTTCCTTTCCTGCTCCAGTTTTTAGACCATATCTCTCACTAAAACAACACAGTGCCCCAGACCCATTGTCAGAAGTATAGCTGTCATCCCAAAGACAGTTTTTCTCAGCAGGAGCCCAGATGATTCCAGAGAATATACAGCAGCACTCACAGCTGGGCAGTAGCAAGGTCATAGGATTTTCTCCCTCTGGCTTTGCATGCACCTGCAGCACAGCAGCTGGAGCACTGGCTAATTTTGTCATTTGCTTTGCTAACCTCTATTTTCACACTAATTAGCACATGTGGTTTAAAGTGTTTTTTTTTCCATATTTTGGGGTCCAATATTGTTTCTTATAATAAAATGCCAGCAAAGAAAGAAGGAATTTCAAAGGCCACCAACTCCTGAGACAAAAATAAGTTGATCAAAATAAGTTTGTACAAAATAGGGCATGTATTAAAAAGACTAACATTGAAAATCACTATTATAAATTACCATGCCATAATTTTTATTCTATGACTTTCTTTTTCACAGAGATGTAACATAATAAAACTATAATATAATAATAGAACAATTATTACATTCAATTTATAACATTAAGTATGAAACTGTGGTTCATTAAGTATAAAGGTGAGGCATTATTCTGAATACCACATCTCTAGAATATTATAGGAAAAAAATAGAAAGTTTTAAGACTGAGGAATGCATATATGCACATAAACAAGCAAATATACATATTTTGAACCTGAAGCATTTAAAGGTTAAATATGACTGAAAACTAAAAATACTAACGACAGGTAAAATGATAACTTTTTTTTTTTTCATTAAAGATAAAACAGTCATCTCGGGGAGAGGCCTCTGAATATAGACATAGGAAAGTTTGGATCTACATTTCAGACATGCTTTATTCAGCGGATTACCAATTCACTAAATCTCAAAGTAGTTCAGTGAGACACAAAGGAATTTCTTTAAGTATTTTCAATCACATGAATAAAGCTGAGAGTAATATCACTATTGCTAAAGTTTTAGAGTTACGTGAGAGATAACAACCACAGTGCACCACTTCAAGTGCAGTTGAAAAAAAAATACTGACCTGGTTAAAAAGTGGCTCTAACACCATGTGCGACCACCATGTTCACTGTACATGCATTGTTCTGCACATTTAATCGTCTATAACACTATACAGTAGGTCCTGTCATCCTCATTTTAAAGATTAGAAAGACAAAGTGTGGAGTGGTTCAATAACTTTCCCAAGAACAACACTTTACTTAGAGTACTAATTCTTATATTCAAACCTATAATGTAATTCAAATAAAATAATTTCTTCTCTTTCCTACACTAACTGGGCAGCAACAAGACAATTTCTAGAACCAAAGGATTAAAATCTGGAATTTTTAAAAATTAGCCTCACTGCTCTAAGAATTATACATAAGATTAAAAAATGTATCCATAAACTCCCTTGATGCTTTTTAAAGGTACCAAAAAAATCAAACAGCTGATTATGATTAGGTTAAAATTTCAGTAGGGTTTCAGAATTTTTAAAATAACTTATTAATAACTACATGGCACTAATGATATGCCTCAATACAAACGTATTTCTGTGTTCTTACATAGATCAAAAAAACATAATTATCTTGGACTTCAGAGACATTATTACATAAAAACAAAATGATAAACTGGACAAGATGATACCAATGGATTTTATATTCTCTAAAATTTTTATGACTATAAATCAAGATAATAAGAAACTTATAAATGTAAAAAATTGTTTTTAAACCTATAAATAGTACTTATCCAATGACTACAAGACACTAATACTTAGAACACCACAACTTAAATATTAAATGTGGTAACATTAAAAAAATAAATTATGTTTCTATTACAACTCTCTTTAAATATAAGAAAAATATATGAAGATGTATAATCATTGAATTTTTTTTTAATTTAAATTCTCTATTGTTGAAAGGATTACATATGTCTTGTTTTTCCTGCATTCTTATTTGAAGGCCAGAATTTGTTTTTCCTAATATAATGAATCTGAATGAATGACAGCCTAAAATACAGGGGCATTAATTAAGGGACCTGGAAGATGTAGGTGATTTGATTTAAACTGAAAAATAGGTTCGAAATTAAACCATAAGAATTTATTATAAACTTAATGTTGAATTATATAGTTATATATCATATTAAAAAGCTTTATCAGATATTATCACTGATCATTGTTAAAAAAAGAAACATTATTTTCTTTTGCTGACAAAAACTGAAAACAAGGTAATATTGGGCTACCAGCCAGTAAGGAAACTGAAGCACCATCACAGAGTTTAAACTGAGCAATGCTTCTCCTCAGATATCTGATAAATCTTCACGCTTTTCCCTTGTAGAAACATGTAGTTTTCTCAAATCTGAGAGGTGAATGAAGTGAAAATAAAATAGAAATGAAAAACAAGCCACTTTTATTCTTTTAATGGGCTTGGCTTAACAATTGATTAATAATATTCCTTCAAACATGTTTGGTCTACTATCATATTCAGAAGAAAAATTATTCTTCCTGATAAAAGCAGCAGCATAAAACAGATCATCTGCTGGACTCAGGTCATTTCTGGGCCTAACTAAGTAGGCCTCAGACAGCCTTTCCCCTTACCATCTCTCTTCTGATTTCTGATGTGGAACCAGGCATAATTTCAGAGCTCTTCTTTGAGGAACACGCTCTACAGATTCTGGAGGTAACAGTAGGGTCCAGTCTACCCTCACAAACTGAACATTTGTATTTCTTGTCCATCTCAAATCTCAGCCAAAGCTGCCAATGGTCGGCCCACAGAAGTCAATTTGCCCATAGACTTCCTCTCTAAGCCAAAGCCAGCTAGAGAGGACACAAATCAGGACCTCCTATTTCACACTATCTCCCCCTGTTGGCATGGAAGTATACAACTCAGTTCTGGATAAAAAGAATTGCAGTATCCAACAAACTTTATGGATTTACTGGTAATAAAGAAAAATACCCTCATGAATTAAGTGATGGCCCATTGTTTAAGAAACAAATCTATTTTCTAACCAATTTTTAAAATAAAATGACTGTTTTTTTCCTACACACCTGTAGACATCTTCTGCTTTTGGGACTTGATCTTGAGATATCTGAGAACAGACCAAACTTTCAAGTGATTTTTAAAATAAAACCTTGCAAACTGCTGAGCTACAATGATTTCCTTAATCCAATGCTTTTTAATTAATTTCACCGGGGTATAATTTCCCTTATGCCTGAAATTCTTCAGATTAAAAAATAATAATAATCTACATTATACACAAATGATCTTTAAGGTCTCGTTAGAAATAAAAATTTAAAAATCTTTTGCAGCCCTTGCTAGTTTTACTCAGTGGATAGAGTGCTGGCCTATGGACCAAAGGGTCCTGGGTTCAATTCCAGGCAAGGGCACCTACAGCAGTTGCAAGCTCCTCCCCAGCCCCACCCTGATCAGGGTTGGGCATGCAGGAGGCAACCAATTGATATGTTTCTCTCACATTGATGTTTCTCTCTCTCTTTCCCTCTCTCTTCCACTCTCACTAAAAATCAATGGGAAAATATCCCCAGATGAAGATTAAAAATAATAATAAAAAAATAAAATTCCCTTGCAGCTGGAATGTGTTGAGTTTTATAATATACAATGAAAGCAATAGAGTGATTGGGGTACTTAAAACCATAAATGTTTAATCTGAAAATAAGGATCCTAAATTAATCATCTATTCTATAATAATTTATTTATTGCTATGTAAATCCTTATTTTATTCACTCCATTTTTAAAAAGGTACTATGCAATCACTAAATGCCAAATACATTGCAGTACTGTGCAAAACATTCTTTAAAATAGACCAAAGTTCAAGGAACCTTATAAAAATAAGTAGAAAAAGAACAATTGAGATCTACTATACAATGTCTTACTCAGTGAAACTTTCTTGGATTACAACTCTGATATATCTCCTCCTTTAAACCTTTTACCTCCCTTCCCAATCCAATGTAATTTAAAAAAAAAAATTAAGACCTAACCTCTTGCAAAATTTCCTCTATTTCACTACTTTAAATATATCCATATTTTTATTTGTTGTTCATAATCATTCATCTTTTTTCATGCCCACCAGGGAAAAGCTCCATTTTATATTTTGAGAATAATTTTATAAAATGATATGTCCAATAAATATTAATAGACAACAAGGGGCAAGGAGCTTCTTATGAGCCAGGCATTGTGGTAGACATTTTTAGGTAGATTATCTCATTTAATACCCCATCATAACCCTATGAGACAGGTTCTATTAATAAGCCCTTGTTTACAGATGACAAAACTGAGGAGCAGAAAGGTAAACTAAAGGAAGGTAAGCTTACATGGTCAGTTAGAGGCTAATCCACGATTCAAATCCAAGCAACCCTGTTCCAGAATCAACTACTACACTATGCTTCTTGGGCTAGGTCCCTGCTCTACCTCATCAAAAGCATCCTCCTGCCAAAAAGGAGTCTTAAAGGATGCATTAGCAATGTATTAATTTGGTCTTTTTGCTATAGGTTGATACATTTAAAAAATGCATATCGATTCTCAATATTCTTTCTTTGATCTCATTTTTTCTCTAAATCATTTTAAACATATAATTTAGATTTTACACCTACATAAGTTTACATTTTCCTATTTTTATCTTTTATTTCTTGTATGGTTTTATTAATTTATTCTTTCAATATTCACTGAGCATTTACCAGATACCTGACATATAAATTCACAGGCTCATAAAATCACAGGACTTTAAATCTGAAAATAATATTAGAGATAAAATGAATCAAAATTAATGTTTATAGTCAAGGAATATAAAATCAGGAGAATCTAGATTTCTTCCTTCGTAGGCTAGCCTAGAGAAAAGCTAATGCAGGTATTTCTCATATGATCACCTGTACCCATTGGTTTGCTCCTCACAACTAGAAAACGTGATGTCATCTAGATACCTCACTTGGCAGTCTTACAGATCACTTATATAGATAATAAACACAGTGGATGCTGTATTAGTGTCCCAGGGCTGCTATAAAAAAAAAAAAAATGGGTGGCTTAATACAACAGAAATTTATTTTCTCACGGTTCTGGAAGTCAGAAGTCTGAAATTAAGGTATTGGCAGGGCCTTGCTCCCTCCAAACCTTCTAGGGAAGGATCCTTCTTTATCCCATAGCTTCTGCTACCCCAAGTAATCCTTTTGCTAATAACAGCATAAATCCAGTCTCTGCCTCTGTCTTCAATAGTCAGTTTCTCTTTTCTTAAAAGACAGCAGTCATACTGGACTAGAGCCTATCCAGTGATTTGCAACTGTTGTCATCTCATGGCACACATAAACCAATTACTAAAATTCTGCAGCACACCAAAAAATATATTCTTTGCCAGCCCGATAAAAAACATGAGTATAATTTTTATTCATTCACACTGTTCAGCTATTGTTGTGTAGACAAAAGGGGCCACATACTAAACCTAACAAGCTCAGCGGACACCTGCGTGGTAGCCTTACAAACTCAGAGACCCTAAAGTAACCACATGGAATGGCCTGAAATCAAGTTTTTAACTAAAAGCAGTTTATGGGAGGTAGTCATATGCTGGGCTAGAATCTCCCCTGACAAAAGTCAAGCTTTACTGAGCTAGGAGGTGTGGCTCAGTTGGTTGGGCGTCCTACTGTGCACTGAAAGATTGCTGGTTTGATTGCCAGTCTGGGCTCAATGTTACACTCACATTGATGTTTCTTTTTCTTTTCTTTTCACATTGATGTTTCTTTTCTCCTCTCTCTCTCTCTCTCTCTCTCTCTCTCTCTCTCTCTCTCTCTCTCTCTCTCCAAAAATTAATTAACTACTCTTTTTTTTTTTTAAAGTCAATCTTTATCTTAATTGAGCCTGACTATTGTCTTTTTGCATTCATTATGACATACTTTTGGAAAGTCAAAGTAATTTTCTTTTTCCAGAGGTCTCAAAGCACAGGCACTACACCAGAGAGGAAACCACAAATCTCCTTAATGTTATTGTCATCATATTAATTGTTGACTGTTAATTATCCTCTACATACCTATGTAAAATAAGTATGTTTTACTTTTAATCCAATCCCAGAGGCCCCACCCCCCTCTTTGCTTTCTCCTACTTCCCTAATCTATCACCAGTGGGTTTCATGCAATCCACTTACAATTTCTCTTTTGATTGTAATGTGTAAAATAAGGTGCAAAACTGCCATATTTCCAGACCATTTTCTCAGTCCGTTGTGATTTCGCTTCCCGGCAATTATCTTCAGTTTGGCTCAAATAAATTCAGAAAAATTCTCTATAGGTTTGGATGTTTTTTACGTTTACAGTGGGCTGTTGTCATTTTATTATTATTATTATTATTATTATTATTATTATTATTAGACAATCTAAGGGAAAAAAGGGTTAGTGTTCCTAACTAAAGTCAGCTATTGCATCTTTTAAAAGTTCTTTGGCACACTGGTTGAAAATCGCTGGCCTATCCCAATGGCCTCAACTTAACCTGATTGCATTTACAGACTCTATTTCATATTCACAGGTACTGGTTATTAGAATTTCAACATGTGTTTTGGGGAAATACGTTTCAACCCATAATAGATGTGATCTTTAATTACTGAAGCAACTTGATCTTCATACTCTTTCAATTAAATAAATACATATTTATTCTTCTACCCTTTGATTTCTGATTTTAAACCTTTTCTTGGGCCATGCTAAAAGCCTATTTCCCATCCAATGGTGACTTCCTATTTAATAATCTTTGGTAAAGAACATTGTCAAAGTCATCTGTAGATTATTTTGTATACCTTATTATAAGAAAAGCTCTAAAAATAATACCGGAGTCATGATTTCTTCCTTAGAAAACGTCCCCTTCCCCCTAGAAGGTTATTTTATTTAAATATTTGATAACTCTATTTATTATAATGAATTTGAAGAACTTTCCCAATATTCAAAAAAAAAAAAAATTTACTGAACCCCCTCTTATGGCTCAAAGTCAAGGAAAGAGTAGTAAGCAAAAGTGCCTGTCTTCTTGGAGCTACAGTCTTGGGGACTAGCAGGAATAACAGAGCGCAAAATTAGATACTAAAAACATACATGCATAAACAAATGTCATAATTTAATGAGTTAATACATAAAAATACACATATTAAAGTATTTAATGCATATACATGCTTAAAAGAAACCTACCACATAGTAAATGTTAGCCACCAAAACAGTAGTTGTAGAATAATAAAGGTCCTAAAACTAAGTGCTATTTAAGAAGTGAAAAGGGGCAGGTGGGGGTAGAGGGATAATAAGAGTGTCCACTATAGCTAGAGTAGTTACAGAGATATCTCAAAGGAGTGACACTTGAGTGGAAATTATTAAAAGAAGGCAGTAAGTCCTATGAAGAACTGGGAAAAGAGTATTAGACAGGAAACAGGCCTGAGATGAGAAGAAGTGTGGCATACTCAAAGGCAATAAGATCAAGAAGGCTAGATGGTGTTAGATGAGAAGAGTGGTAGGCTATGCTGGGGAGGGGTGGGAGGTCAGGCACAAGGTCATGTAGCTTAGGCTATGATAAAGCATTGTACCTAGTTACATAGAGGCATGCCACTGGATGGTCATAAGCAGGAGATATACAGGACCATCCACAATAAGATCACTCTAGTTAATGTATAAAAAATAAAATATAGAAAGGGCAAGGGAGTAAGCAAGTAGTCTGGCTGAAGTCCTGTAGGTCACATTTTATGGTGTGTCTTATTAGAAAGATCATAGTGGAAATGCTAATAAGAGGTCAGATTTGGGATATATTTTGGAGATAGCAGCAAAAGAACTTGCTGATGGAGTGGTTGTGAGATTTGAGAAAGCGAACACAAAGGTGTTCCCCAATATTTGGACTTGAGCCACTAATTAAAGGTGAGACCATTTGCTAAGTAGAATACTGTGAGAGCAGCCGACTTGACAAGTTAAACTTGAGATAATCAGCCCAATTACTGAATGAAATAATCAAATTCTAAGCCAGTCTTTTCAATGAAGTCACTTTAAGAGTCTTATTCATACAACTGAACTGTCATACCTTATATATAGAAGATATAAAATGGTAGAAATAACTACAGCATTATTTTTTTAATATATTTTATTGATTTTTTACAGAGAGGAAGAGAGAGGGATAGAGAGTTAGAAACATCGATGAGAGAGAATCATCGATCAGCTGCCTCTTGCACACCCCCTACTGGGGATGTGCCCGCAACCACGTTACATGCCCTTGACCAGAATCGAACCTGGGACCCTTCAGTCCGCAGGCTGACGCTCTATCCATTGAGCCAAACCAGTTTCGGCTACAGCATTATTTTTACATATTCAAGAACTATGTTACAGGATGATGACTTTTAGTAGACATGTTAAAAATAGAAAACCTTCACATATAAATTTCAAAACTGTGCATTTAATTCTATTTTTAAAACATAGGTGAAAAATATCATCTCAGAAACCAAATTTCCAAAATTTGGTTTCACTGACACTGAGCTCCATCTGCTGGTAATTTCTTATCTTTATGATTTACACTATGAAAAGGAATAGAAATATTAATGTTAAAGTGGAATATAGCTTCCACCATAAATGTAGTGAAAAGCCATCATGGTAATTTTTTCTTTCTTTATAAGTACCATTTATTGAGTTTAGCTATATGCCTGAAACTGCACTAAATATATTTATAAACATTGTCTCATTAGTGATCAAAATAATTCTATGAGGTTTCTACGAATTGTTCCACATTTTACCAATTAGGAAATTTATCTTAGAGAGGTTGTTTGACTTTGTCTATGGTTATATATTTAATAGCATAGCGAAGATTTGAGAGAAGTTTTCTCTACCATTTTGTTCACTTAGCAACAGGAAATACTGCTTGGATAGAATTTAAAATATAGTGTCACAAAGTTTTGAATGTGAATGTGCCACTCTGATTCTGATAAAATTCTTCCATCTCCTCAGCCTTCAATATTCTCATCTGAACGACAGGAATAACTCCTTTGTTTTGAAATTACTGATTCTTTGCCAGTAATATTTTACCTACTTAGCATACTGTCAATTAGTTTCTTTTAATAATTTTCCTTAAATAACGTATTAGAGCAACCTAACATATGAGGCTTTTACATTGCCAAATTCTAATAGATCAAAATAAATGTCTGTTAAAGAATTATTTTTGGGATGAGGTATTTATAATAACAGCATAAATGAAGCTAGTGCATTTTCATTCTCAATGCTTTCATCTACTGGCTTCTCAGACATTGTCCAGCAAGCAGGTTGTGATTATTTTCTTTATAGTTCAATCTGTATCATTATCATGGCTGATTTTTATACTCAGTGCCTCCAAATTACTTGGATGTCTTCATCTCCAACAATGCTCATTCATGCTCAACTTCCGCATATCTGACGTTCATAATTGAGAAGTCCTTCTCTTGAAGATTTTAGGCAGAAGTCCTTCTCTTGAAGATTTTAGACCACACTTGTTAGCTTCGTATAAATCTCTTACTTACTCCAATTACACTTAGTTCTTAACTAGATTAGTATAATCAGCCCTAAACTGACCCAAGATTATTCTCCAAAGCCATATCTTCCTTTTCCCCACCCCTCTTTCTTCCATAGAGAAATATCTGGCAATTATGTTAGGGATGAGACAATATAAGGCCTTTAGTTGGTCATTTAAAGAAATTGATATTTAGCCTAAAAGTAATAAGAAGTCATTGTGCCCGGCCAGTTTGGCTAGTGGGTAAATCGTCGGCCTGCAAGACTAAAGGTTCCTGGGTTCGACTCCCGGTCAGAGCACATGCCCGGGGTTTCGGGCTCCATCCCCAGTGTGGGGCATACAGGAGGCAGCCAATCAATGATTCTCTCTCATCATTTATGTTTCTATCTCTCTCTCCGTCTCCCTTTCTCTCTGAAATCAATATATATATTGAATATATTTATATATATTCAATATATATATTGAATATATCAATATATATATATATATTTTTTTTTAAGAGGTCATTGTAACCATTCTTATGAGGATAAATATAACCAGATTTGTTCTGATTTAAAATTTTAAAAGATTACTGTGGCTGGAGTATGGAGAACAAGTTGGAAGAAGGCCACTATAGTTGGTGTATTAGTCTAGAAAAAGGGCTTTAAGTATGCAATTTCAGAAATATCATAGTAAAGGCAATTATCTTATATAATAACAAAACATATTTAAAAAGTAGAAATTCATTATATGATGCTATCAATTCTCTATATATTTGACATATAAAGAAGAATCCTTAAACAAAATTATGATGTAGATGGTTCAAATCAAAGCATATGCTATTATAAAGTAAAATAACTAGATTACTCTGCAATGAAAAGGAAATCCAATTCCTCAATACAACAAATACTGATTGAAAAATTATATTCTTACAACTAGAAAGCTAAAATCAAACATGAAGGAAAGTGTTATTTTTCAATAATCAAATAAATAAAATAAACAGGAACATCAGCCAATGTTGACTCAGGGATCAGAAAATTCTGGTATTTCCACCATTATCCAAGGGCAGCTAACAAAGAGTTCACTGTCTTAATGTGCCCCAGAAAGCAGATTTTTCTGCCCTCCAGAGCTGTAACTAAAGAATGAGAGAAAATAATCCTTGGGTTTTAGAGCATTTAGCCAACTCAGATGCCTTCAGAATTATTAGCACATTTAATCTATCAATAACCCAATTAGATAAGAAAGGGTCTACCTTCTAATTCAGCATTTCCCAAAGGATGATCCACTGCATGGTGGTCTTTTCAGAACTCTTTTTGAAAAGGGGTTAAGCCAATATTTCCAAAGACACTTTCATTCCATGTTATATTTTCCTCTCTTGGGCATTTGATACTAAAAGCTCAGAAAACTTCTCCAGTCAATACTACTATTTTGCCTTAACTCAGCATGTCCCAAATTCTAAAACTAATTTCCCCTTAAAACATTTCAAGGACATTAATTTTGTTTTTTCTGCTACCTCACTGGTCTCTCTCCAGTTTCTTACTAATTCCTTCTCTCCAAGATCCATACCTTGGAGTGCCTCAGCCTTTGTTTCTCTTTTCTCCTTTATCTGTCCCCACTCACTTGATGAGCTCATATAGTAAAATGATTATAAACAAACTGGAATCTTGTTCTTCCTTATCAAAGCTGCTCAATGTGTAGTCTATTCATGCACTTGAAACAAATTCTGTTCTTCTAATATTCCTGCTAAAAATCTTAAAGACATCCTTGACTCTTTTCTCTCATACTCCACAGTTAATCCATAAGCTCAACCTTCAAAATATATCTAGGAACTAAAAAGTCCTTGGCATTTCTGTGCTCTCACCCTTGCTCAAACAGTCATTTCCTATACCCGGGGTTAGCATTTTTCCAGCTCTGCTCCCCTTAAGTATATTCTCAACACAGTTATAATGATCCATTTTATTAAAAGTCAGAGCATGTCATTCCTTTGTTATAACCCCCCCCCCCCCCCCCCGGCCCATACCGATGCCTCCCCATTTCATACAGAGAAAAGCCATAATCCTTAATCATGGTCTGCAAGGCCCTTAGATCTGTTCTCCATTACTTCTCTAATCTCACTCTCTATACTCACCTTCCGCTCCACTCAGACCTCCTTAACTGTACTCTGAACAGTCCAAACATGTTCCTGTCTTATTGCCTTTGTAAAAAAATGTACCCTCTGACTGGAATGTTCTTTCCCCAGAAATTAAGTAACATCCTAGCTGTTCATGTCTGTTCAAATGCCACATTCCCAGTGATGCTTATCCTACCTTGCATTTAAAATTATGTCCCAACATTTGACCCTCTAAACCCCCAACCCTCTACCCTGCTCCATTTCCACCCCTTGGCATTCATTATCTTTCATTATAAATACACAGTTTATTTTATTTACTAAGCCACTCGCTACAGAATGTAATCTCTAAGAGAGATTTTTTTTCATAAGTTTTATTCACTGATGTATACATAGCATCTAGAAATGAGCTTCACATATAACAGGTGCTCAAAAAAAAACATTAAGTGAATAAATAAATGAAACATACTTATTCACAGACAACAGAGAATTATTATGTGATACTTAGTATTTATCATTTTTTCCTTTGTATTCTGGGCAAAATTAGACATGGTGAAAAAAGACAGCATTAGAAAGCATCTCTTCCTGACAGAGATGATTCTATTATCTGCTGCCATAATTTTTTAAAGATTCCTGTAAATTAATAGATGGGCTTTAATTTTCATTGAATTATATTGCCAAAATAAACATCACTACATCACCCAGCCAGCATGGCTCAGTGGTTGAGCAACGACCTATGAGCCAGTTGAGCATCGACCTATGAACTATGGTTTGATTCCTGGTCAGGGCACATATCCAGGTTGCGGGCTCGATCCCCAGTTGGGAGCTTGCAGGAGGCAAATTATCAATGATTCTCTCTCATCATTGTTGTTTTTCTCTCTCTCTCTCTTTTCCTCTCCTTCCCTCTCTGAAATCAATAAAAATATATATATATTAAAAATCACTACATTTACGCTATTAACCTGACTATATAATCCTAACCTGATTACACACCTGGGAATAGCTATAAAAATGCACAACCCGGGTCCTGTTGCTTTCCAGTGGTACAGTTCTGAAGGCATTCTTCGCCACCTGGGCGAGGGGCTGTTGGCCGTAAGGGGGTGGTTTGCAGGCCAGCCAAGTTAACGGCCTTACCCAGAAGGACATCCAGAAGGTCTCAGGAAGGTCCCCCGATCTAATTAGCATATTACTCTTTTATTAGTATAGACTAGAGGCCCGATGCACAAAATTCGTGCACAGGGGTGTGTCCCTCAGCCCAGCCTGTACTCTCTCCAATATGGGACATCCCTCTCACAATCCAGGACTGCTGGCTCCCAACTGCTTGCCTGCTTGCCTTTGTGATTGCCCCAACCACTTCTTCCTGCCAGCCTGATTGATGCCTAACTGCTACCCTGCCAGACTGTTTGCCCCTAACTACCCTCCCTTGTAGGCCTGGTCACCCCTAACTGCCCTCCCCTGCAGGCCTAGTGTCATCCCCCCCTTCCCCCCACTGCTCTCTCCTGCAGGCCTGGGTCCCTTTCAATTGCCCTTCTCTGCAGGCCCAGTCGCCTCCAACTTTCCTCCTCTGCGGTCCTGGTCACCCCTAACTGTCCTTCCCTGCAGGCTTGATCGCCCCCAGCTGCCCTCCCTTGCAGGCCTGGTCCCTCCCAACTGCCCTCTCCTGCTGGCTATCCTGTGGTGACCATCTTGTGTCCACATGGGCACAGCCATCTTGTGTGTTAGAGTGACAGTCAATTTGCATGTTATTCTTTTGTTAGATAGGATAGTATCATTACCTGTGATGGTTCTTTATATGGACTGCACCAACTATCCACAGACAAAGCCAAGGACATAGCTCAGGCTTTTTCATCCTTGCCATTATTGATATTTTGGGTTAATTTTTGTTGGGTGTGTGAAGTGAGGGGCTGTCCTGTGCACTGTAGAATGTTTAGTAGCATCACCAGACTCTACACACTAGATAACAATAGCAATTACTAACTGTGAAACTCAAATTCAATTTAAAAATAAATAAATTTAAAAATTGACAGATGTATCTTGGGGCAGGGGTGGGGATAGAGCGGGGAGTAAAACTGCTCCTTGGTGAGAACCACCAACATAAGATGAAAGAAGAAAGGAATGAAGAAATAAAGGGAGACAGGGAAAGTATTTTGTACTAGGTATTCTTAAACAGTTAATAAAACTAAAATAATTTCTAGTTGGTGGATTTAAATGTGTTTATTGTAGTTTAAGGATATTTGTAAGAAAAAAAATCTTATTGTGAAAACAATAAACACATCTTAGATAAATAATATTCTACTGTTATTAAGAAAAAAATTAATAAATAGCTTTCTCCTTATTTCTTACTTCTATCTTAAGAATAACACCCTACCTTCCTGCTGTCTCCCAGGAATAAAAACAACTGCAGTCTTTGTTTTCAGTTCTGAAGGCAAGAGAAGAGCTTTTTCCTCTGACTCTACAGGTGGTTTCTGATAGTGCTCACCAGGTGACCTGAAGGTGACTGACAAGTCTACTTTGCATTTATAAACAAGTTTAATAGGACCTGCATATTAACAAGAGCAACAATTTGTTATAGAATGAGAATTGACTTTTGTATTCACTTATTACCTACATACCACTCTTCTGGTTTCTTGTTTGATTACTTTTTGTCTTACCATAGATGTAACTGATCGTGCATCTTCTTCATAATTTATTACCGGAGGTGGCTCTTTTCCCTCATTTTCTTGCACTTTTTGCTCTAGTAATTCTTTCTGTGCTGTAAACTTTGCCTCAGTGCACCTCAGCTGCTGCACAGACTGTTTCAGCTCTTCAAGTGTCTGTTTTTGGCTTATCAGCAGCACAATACTAAAAAAGAACACATTAAGTATTGACTTAAGAAATGCAGACTTTAAAGAAACCTTATATATATAAAGAAATCTTATATATGCTTTTGTTTTCATCTTTATGAATCCTACAGAATCAGAAGAATTAGGAAACTAAATAGATTTTGAGCCATCACAGGAGTAGCATTAACAAAATGGAAGAAAATATTTGGAAGCTCAAATCAAATTCAAGATACTTTCAAGTATATTAAGATCTATAGCATTCATTTTATTTTACAGCTAAACCATCTACCTCACAAAGTACAGACACTTAAGTCCAGAAGCGTAGGGCCTAAAATGAATTAACATAACTGAAGAAGAATCTTAAATGTACTTCATATCTCACATGGAATATAGCTAGAATCAAATCTGTGCCTAGCATAAAATAAATCAAATCAAGATGACAGCCTGGTACCATGTTGTTTGTATACTAGGAGAAGTGTGTGCTCAGAGTTGGGGAAAGCAGTTCTAACCAACACTGAGGGCTGAGCTGTAAATAAGGGAATGAGCAAAAGTCCCCAAATCTTTCCAATGTCATCACTATAAAAACAAAAGACTTTCCAATCCCTCCTTTGGAGAACTACATAGCCACATGGTGCCTTATTGTGACTTTTTACCCCTTGGATGTTGCCCCTAATGGAAATTTCAAACTCACTCACCATTTAAGCCACACACACAGAAGAAAACCCAGGTAGTGGGGAACACCTTTGGAATCAGTCATACATAGTATAATAATATCTTAAAGAACTATGCCATGCACTACTAAAAGTAAGTTATTTATATGTAAGAGACAATAGAATGTCAATAGAGGAAGCTTTAAAGTTGGAGAATAAGGTCAGAAAGTTAACTTCTTCAAATAGAATTTAAAAGGATCAACATAAACTGGGTAAGTAATAGAAGGTAGTAGGAACTCTCGGTAAGAGAGTTTTATTTATAAATATGATCCTGATTGATATTCTGAAACTCAATTCCAATCAAACTGAGTAGGAAGCAACCTCAGTGATGCTTCCTCTAAAGAAAGCTGAAATCTCCTCAATTATATTGCAATGAATCTCAGGAGATTAGCCCAACAAAAAGGTAGAGAATTGATTCATGTAAAAAGGTTACATTCAGTGAAAATTTTGTATATAACATTCTTGAAAAGACAAAACTGTAGAAATGGAGCTAAGATGAAAGGATGCTAGGGACTTAGAAGGGGGTGGAAAACAGTGTATCTAGAAAAGTATAATATGAGGGAATCCTTGCAGTGATGAAAACATTTCAAGTCATGACTGTATCAAAGTCAACATCTACAATTATTTTTTTAATATATTTTATTGGTTTTTTACAGAGAGGAAGAGAGAGGGATAGAGAGTTAGAAACATTGATAAGAGAGAAACACTGATCAGCTGCCTCTTGCACACCCCCTACAGGGGATGTGCCCGCAACCAGGGAACATGCCCTTGACCGGAATCAAACCTGGGACCTTTCAGTCCGCAGGCCAACACTCTATCCACTGAGCCAAACTGGTTTCGGCTCAATATCTACAATTATAATATTAAATTATACTTTTCCAAAATGCTTCCATAGGGGCAAAGTGAATATAAAGTACATGGGACCTCTATTAAGTCATATACATAGACAGCAATCTATAATTATCCCAAATTAAATATTTAATTGAAAATATATATCACTGTTGCTGTCATCATGCTTCCTCTGGTAAGGTGAGGCTTTTTGTCTCATATGCCCTGGGTTCCTAAATAATCTGTTTTAAGGACAGGCCTTTTTTATTCTTTTTCAGAAGTTCTAAGTATCTACTACATTGTACCAATTATAATCAGAAATTCTGAGATACTATCCTACTATCAAGAATTAGGTTAAAATATAAATTTCTTGGTTTTTATTTTAGTGGTTTTTAAAAACAATGAGATTTGCAGGGGCATCATATGCCCTATTATATGGCTATGGTCAATTTTCATGTCTTATAATGAAGTCAATGCACAATACTAGCTCCTTCCAATTAATCCTATTAAGCTCTATGTACAATGACAATTTCAGATACTTTAACATCTTGCTTTTGTTCAATAGTTTTCTTTAAAGTATTGCTATAATCACTATACAATACACTATACAATTATTTTATATGCTTATAACACCATTGAGCAAACAATTATGTGTAAATTTTAATAAGAAGAAACTTATAGTAAGTTCATGATTAAATAATGCATAAGAAACCATAAAGTAAATTTAAAAAACAGAAGGAATCAGAACCTATGCATGTGCTACTTATCGGTATCTCAAACTCCTCTTCATGTAGATGGCACCTTCTGTCTTTCAGTCTCAGCTAAGATGCCATTTCCCAGGAGACCCCTGGACACCTATCTTAAGTAGGTGCTCCTCTATTATATCAGAACTACCTGTTTCACAGCAATTATCACAACTGTTAATCTCTTGTGTTGTATTGGTGCATTCCACAAAAGTATAAGCTTCATGAGACATGTAGCCATATATGTCTTACCTTTCATTGTATTCACGGCACTTAGCAGACATGCAATAAATATTGTTGAATTAATTTCCTATTTACATAGCACATTTTTTGGTAATACAAGTCATTTTAAAGTGCTGAGTCCAAGTTAAAAGTACCCTGAATTTGCAGACTAGAACAATATTTTAGATGGTTCAATTCTTACCTTCCCTACAGGCTAGATGTGGCATTTTGCAAGTCTCTTAAAACTTCTGGGCTACAGATATCATATAATTTGAAAGACAATTATGAATCAAAAGCTCTCTTAAGATCCTGCATGGCTCCAGGAGTTATGATTTTATGATGTAGAAAGTATTTTTAAGTACTAGGTGATATTGGTACAGAATTAATCATTCTCTTTTTGAAACTAAAACCAAGCACTAAAACCAATAGTAATGTTCTAGCTCTTTATGTCATTGAGTCATAAAAGACATATGCTTGGTATATTGTCCCATAAACTACTTTCTAGTACAGTAGTCAAGGATCATAAATCAAGTGAAGATTTATGTTATTTCCAGTTGAGTAAACATACTCTTAAAGTAATAAGTAAAGATATGTACACTAGAGTGATGCTTTATGTTATATTAAAATCATACCATTTCTAGTGGTTAGCTTTACTTTCTTTACCTTATTTTTTTAGATAAAATTCTGCATCATTTCAATTGAGAGCTACTTGATTTATAAGAGCTAAAATTCTGCACTTGTGTGAATTTCATGTAATATAAAAATCATTCTCTAAGTTTACTTTTCACTTTATATTACTCAATTATAGGAATCAAAACTATCAAATCATTTCTTATATAATTTATTTTGTCACTATTATTATAAGATGTTTTAAAGATAATTTCTTAAATCCAAATTTGTAGGTTTTAACTTTAGTCCTTTATTATATTATATTAATATGATAGATCCAATAATGGTATTTCTATTAAGCACAAAATTCAGTATGATTCCATTAATTTAAGAATGTAAATAGTATTTGCAAGAGAAGGTAGTTTTATTGTTTTTGTTATTTTCAAGTAGCATTGTAATGAAGCTACTGTGTGACAGAGTAGAAATAATTCTAAATCTACTTTTAAAACTGAATAAAAATTGATTTTAATTATTTAAGTGTACTTAAATATATGTATATATATACATATATACACACACAAAAAGGAAACAAAATTGAGAAATCAAACATTTCCCCAGAATCCCTGAAGACTATTTGTTTAGCAAAATACTTTAACATG
This sequence comes from Pipistrellus kuhlii, assembly GCF_014108245.1. NCBI lineage: Eukaryota > Metazoa > Chordata > Mammalia > Chiroptera > Vespertilionidae > Pipistrellus > Pipistrellus kuhlii. Next base: position 56,458,577 of record NW_023425540.1, on the reverse strand, counting down.
TTATTCAAAGACAAACTTCAACCCTACTCAAATCTAAATTAATAAGATTCTACAATGACTATTTCGTTATGTAAATATTCTTAACATTTTTAAGATTTTTTTTTAATTGAAACTAGCAATAAAACCCCTGTGGTAAAGAAGGGCTAATAGAACTTGGGTTAAATAAGACTCATCCTCTGAATTGCCTGACATAATTATCCTTTCTAATTCATTCTCCTAAGAGCACTATTAAAATCATAAGATCCAGCAAATGCTGTGATAAAAAAAGATAGAAACTTTGGAGTCAGGGACTCATGTGTTTTCTACTACTTACTAGGCACGTGGTTCTAAATTATCTAAATTCTCCTCAAGTTAAAATACAAGCAATTATACAGAAAGCAAATAAACATTCATTGGCTTACTATATATATATATAAAGCATCCAATAGAATGTGTAGAACAGAGTAAGAACTCAAGAAATGTATTTCCCATATATCCACTACCCTTTACATTTAAGCCCCCTCTTCTCTACTCCCATTCTCATCTCCTGATAAATCTAAATAGGTGAAGGAGCATGATCACACTGATTATGTAGATAAAGAGAGTCAAAATCAAGGATTTGAGTCAAGAAAGCATACCAAAAAAAATTCAAAGAAACCCACAACTTCTAGATTAAGATAACACTTGAAGATTGCCTCTTCCAACAATATATGGCCATACATGCTAGTGAGAGGGTCAGCTACCTTATTGTTTTTCTTTATAACCACTAAATTTTAAAACAGGATTCATTTACAATGTGTTCATTTATAAGCTGTAAAAAGTAGAGCTACTTTGTCTTCTGTACACATGGGAAGAAATTTATTTGTAAATAGAAAAAAGCAAAAGATAATTCTATTTTGAATGTAATATTAGCAATGGTTGATAGATTTTATTTTTATAATCCAAATAGAAGATTTAGTTATACAAAACTGAAATTTTTCAGATTAAAGGAATGCCCAGAGTAACTTAAATTTCTATTTTCGCCTCTGAAAGGCTCAGTGACTCCAATATGATATAATAATAGTAATAATAGCCATCCTATAAATGAGAGGTGCAGGCTCCTACAATGCTGAGCAGTATAATAGGATGAATGGTGCTGCCATTCACTGAAATAAGCAATACTAAGAGTGAACTAGGTTGGATTGAATTGGGTTGAATTGAAATTTTTAATTCAGTCTCAGACACAGAAAATTTAGTGTATTTTTAAGACACCCAAGGAGGCCTGTCAAGTAGGCAAATGACTGCATGGGCAGACAGTTCAGAGGAGAAATCAGGAAGTAAAAAATGTGCATCATCTTTAGGTGATCACCCAGAGATAGAGCTCAGGAGGTGAGTGGCAGGCATAACCTAGGGCCATGCCTTTAGTAACACCAAAATGGATTGGCTGAGTGGAGGAAAATAGGTTTATAAAGAAAGAGTGGCCAGAAAGAGAGGAGTAAGATCTGGCATATTGGGTCCCAAAGGCCAATCGAAAAGAAGAAACATAGCCCTAGCCGGTTTGGCTCAGATAGAGCATCAGCCAGTGGACTTAAGGGTTCCAGATTTGATTCTGGTCAAGGGCATATGCCCTGGTTGCAGCCGATCAATGATTCTCTCTCATCATTGATGTTTCTATCTCTCTATATATATATCTCTTCTTCTCCCTTCCACTCTAAAATAAAAATATATATTTTTAAAGAAGAAAAAAAGAAACAAAGTCAATAAAGTAAGATACCGTGAGATCAAATAAAACAGTTGCTAAATTTAGAATGTAGAGATCATTAGTGATCTTACACATACCTATTTCAGTAGTGATGGGAAGAAGCCAGATATCTGAAGGTTGAAAACTAAGTGGGAGTTGAGAAAATGCTTGTGCATAATCACTCTTAGAACAAGTTTAACTAAAAAAAAACGAAAAGCAAAGACAGAGGTACTATGAAAATTTAAAAAGAATTATCTGGAGTGGGCAGAGAGATAAAGATTATTTTTAGGATCAAGACCTAAGCAAAGCCCTAACCAGTGTGGCTCAGTTGGCTGAGCATCATCCCATGTACCCAAAGGTCACTGGTTCAATTCTCAGTCAGGGCCCAGCCTGGCTTGATCTCCAGTATGGGAGTACAGGAGGTACCTGATTCATATTTCTTCCTCACTGATATTTCTATCTCTCTCCCCCTCTCCTTTCTTCTCTCTCTAAAATCAATAAAACCATTTTTTAAAGACAGTCATACTTAAAAAGTGATACAGGATCCTGTCGAGAGAAAAAGGTGGGCATATATGTAAAATAATTCAAATTTTCTAAGGAAGTAAGTGATGATGGGATACGAGAGACAGACACAAGAAACAGACTTAGAATTAGGATCTGTTCCTCTATGGAAGTAAGAAAAGAGAATGGGAACAAATGTGATGGATTTGGATATCTAGTCCCAGAAAATAAGAATTGCCACCTGATGATTCTAACTCTTTTTATAATGTAGGAGAGATATTCTTTGACTTCAGTGGGAGAGATAAGGAGATCAGGCATTTGAGAAAAGTAAATATCTGAAAGTTGTGAAAATAAGAGCAAGCATAAACCAAAGAGAGAAATCCTACACATCACAATTTCCTTGAGTATGTGAGAGCATATCAGAAAGAACTCTACTTGGGCCAGTCACATGAAGGAAACTAATCCCTGTTGGAGATGCAAATCATTGCCAAAGTCAAATTAGCATTTAAAATCTTTTCAAAATCTACTTAAAACAGTAGAAAACACAATTTACACAAAAATTAAAAGCAGACTTTAACAAGACAAGTAAAATCAGAGGTTTCAGAAAAATATTCACAGATCCAGAAATCAGCAAGAAAAACAATGATGAAGCAGACTGCTATTTTTTTTTATAGCAGATTTTTATAGGTGAAGCAGACTGCTATTTTTTAATATGTTTCTTCCTTCTAACATAGTAGAAGCCAATTTCTACATATAACTGGCCCGCCATTTTCTTAACAAGGAATTCACAGTGAATCCTGTGGCCAGTGATGAGGGAAAGTAAAGATAACTTTTAACAGGATTTTTCAGAAAAGTGTTTAATATACAATATTAAAATATATAATCTGTACACTATATTAACAAACACATGCTATTTTTCTAGAGTTTTATATATCTAAGTTTTATACTTAAAATGAAATTTCAGCTTCTAGAAATTTTAAATCCATAATACACATAAAAGTAGTATTTAGTAAAATTTTAATCAATTACACTTTCTTTCTTCAAGTTATTTTTGTTTTACTTACTCAGACTTCTTTTCATAGGTCTTAGAAGATTCCTCAATTCTTTTTTCCAGCTCCAGGACAGCCTCCTCTTTGTTTAATAGCATTTGCTGTGTCTGCATAAGTTCCTCTGCTAAAGTTTTCAACCTAGAATGGACAATTTCCTCATATCAATCCATACTTTAATTACATTCACTTCATACACACACACACACACACACACACTCAGACATTTAAGGTTGTGATGTCCAAAACAGTAGCCAAATGTTATTTAATTTAAATTAAAGTAAAATTTCAGTCCCTTGGTTGCAGTTGCCTCATTTTAAGGGCTGAACGGACACATGTGGGTAGTGGCTACTTTATTGGATGGTACAGAGCAGACTATTTTGTTTTTTGTTAATCCTCACTCAAGGATGTTTTCCATTGATTTTTATAGAGTGGAAGCAGGGAGGAGGCGGAGAGAGAGAGAGAGAGAGAGACCATTGTGAGAGAGACATATAGGTTGGTTGCCTCCCAGCTGGGGAGGGGATCCAACGTGCAATCCCGGTACATGCCTGCGGTCTAGAGTCCATTTTATTAATTCCACCTCATAAAATTTATCCAAAATAATATGCTTCAATGAGTAAAAAAGATGTAATCACAGGGATGTTTATTGTGGCACTACTTGTAATTGCAATAAACAAAGGTGAACTTACTATAACACTAATGACACATAACCTTCAGGCACTTCACTAGCAAGATATCTTCCAAGGGTCTGTACTTAATTTACATTTAGTTTAGTTTTGTTCTAGTCCCCCCCCCAAAAAAAAAAATTTTTGTAAGCTTCAGTCTCCATAAAACCTGTTTCCACCCCTTGTAATATTAACAAACTGGGAAATAATTTAATGTCCATCAATAAGAAACTAAACTCAATAATCATGTTACATGAAAGCAGAACACTGTACCCTATTGAGAGTTCATAAATGTTAAGAGAACAAGGTAAAAGACGGCACAGAATAACCCCACTTGAGTAAACAATTTATATACATGTAATACTTATATATACATACTGAAAAGATACATACATTTTTAAATGAATTAACACTGGAAACTACAAATGGGGTCTATAAAAAAAGAGGGAGAGCTTGATTTTCATTGTATACCCTTCTGTAAGATATTTCAGATTTTTATTATCTGCATGTATTAATTAGTTTTGAAGGATTTGACTGTAAAGATTAAAAAAACCTAAAATAATTACTATGGATAACAACAAGTTTTCAGTACTTATATAACACTGGATATCATCCCAAACCACTGGATATCATCATCTATATCTTACAGAACTCTTACAGAGACCCAACCTCTTGAAAAATTATAAATTATAAGTTTCCAATACTGTCATATTGTGATATTTGGTTAATAAAAAAAGAAATGGAATAAGGTGGCAGTTGCCTGAAGTAATTTCCTGACATCTTTATTACTGCAACATAAATGGAATAAACCTTTTTTATTAATCTCATAGCAATTTATGTATAACCTTCTATACCAATGCACAAATATGTATTAGTTTTTCTCAAAATTAAACAGAAGGTGACTTCTAATCAATCATGCAAAAGTTTTTGTTAAAGATAGCCACCAGCAATCTGACAAATCCACCTATATTCTATGTGACCTCTTCGTTCCCCTCAACCAATCTCTCCTAATATATCATCTGCTTCTAATATTTTTCATATTTCCAAATCTTTCCAACTCACTCTTTCAAAAAGTATTCCCTTAAATAGTCTCACATAATTGCATATAATTCACCCAAAAAACAAGCTTGAGCTAAGACTGTGAAAACAGGCAAAAACAGACTTGATAAAACCAAGGCCTTAAGACATGATGAGAGTATTGCAGTATTTGTCATGCCAACAATTGAGAAGGTTGATTCAGACAGTTTAATAGGTAAAATCGGTGCCATTCCCACAACAGTCAGCAAACAGTTTCTATAAAGCTCTGAAGAGTAAAGTATTTTAGGCTTTTCCAAGAGACAAAAATCAAGGCATATTATATAGATATTAATATAAGAAAAAGGAGAAAAAGTATCCACAAATATTTTATTGACAAATTCAAAATCATCATCAATAATGATAATTGAGCTTAATTTATCATAATAACAGTCTACTCTGAGGCTAGAAATATTTTTAGGGTAATAATGTTTACCTTCATTGAAATTCAAAGCTAGTGCTTATCATCAAAATCAGCTACAAACGTTCACTTGTTAAAGCAGATATATAATGAGATTTTATGCATTTGATCTTTGAAAATATCTTTTCAAAGAGGTAAGTGTTGCGAAATACCATTATCAATCCATGAGCATATGATTTCAATTGAGTATATTTATTGCTTAGCTGGCATTTATAAAATTATATTACATGCTTTTCAGCATGTCACTATAATGAACATTTATCACTTCTAAAGTTAGGTGGGAACTCCTCAATTGCACAAGTAAGTAGATTTTGAAATGTTGAAATATCTGCACCAAGTTCCAAAATATGCTGCTAGAAACATAGCTTGAACTCAGAAAAGTCATCAGCTACAAATTTTGTTAAGAATAGTGATCTTGCTTTGTGTTTAAATGTTGGACTGCACAGGAAGTATATAGAACAACCTGATGTTTCCTGGGATTCAAATAACATTAGTTGTCATCTAAATGACTTTACTGCAGTGTAAGTTCTGCATATAAGCATTAAATTAGCTTGTAATTTTAGATTGAATTCAATAGAAAAATTATCAAATCTTTAGCACAAGCTAATATTCAAAACTTTGAGAATTCAATTTTCAATAATAACAATTGAGGGAAATTTTGATTATTTAGAAAGATTTCAATCTGGGATCTGAACTAAAAATAAACAAACAAACAAACAAAAAAAAAAAACCACCAATAAAACTTTCCACTTCTAAATCAGCAAAGTTTTATGTGATAGGGCAAGTCAAGATTTTCAGTTTCAATTTCTAATTTAAAAAAATCATGTTATAGATGATGGTAAAGTCCACAAGAGCAAATGAAGGTCACTGGTGACATGATTGATTCAATAACATATGGTTAGATTCAAATATTTTTCACAAAGTACCCAATGATGAATTATATACTGAATAACCATAGGATTATGACTCTTAACATTTCCATATGCTTTGTAAATGTGTTCACCTAAGCCTCTTTCAGATTCACACATATTTTTAATACCTTCATTTGTTACACATCTTAAAAGATTCAACTTCAATTTATACTGGATTAGTGTTGTCTTAACTTCCTCAAAAATATTCTTATCTGTAGTTGACCCACTCAGGCTATTCACAGAGAGTAAGTCTTCAGTTGCTTAAAACTAGGCACTGACTCTTCAAATAAACAACAGCTGAGCACTTTTTGATCACACCTGCTGACTCATCAAGAAGGGAAAGCACATGAAATTATGTAAATTTTTTTTTAATCAACTAATGATGTTGCTCTCAATGTCTCAGCTCTTCAAGCAAATATTCTCACTGAAAAACTAATTGTTACAACACGTTTATTTTCACTGGACATATTTCTTCAGTACTTAAATGAAGCATTACTTAATTAATTCATCATTGGTAAATGGCTTTGCTTACTTGGCTAACAAATGAACCACCCAGAAACATATTTTGGTTGCATTCTCATTTACATATTCTATTTTTCTAAAGAAAGTCTGCTGTAATGAGGTATTCCATTTTAAGTCCTCTAAGTTTTCTGACTAGCACTGTTTTCTGAGCTGGTAATATTGAATGGCATGTGTATTTGGTAATGTAAACATATATTGCATTATTTTAGCACAGCCAGGGTGTCACTGCAAAATAAACACAATGCTTTACCATCTAATTCAATAACGAAATAATCCATACTCCACTGTGACTTAGTAGTATGACATTCAAAATCCATTTTCTTTTCTTGTTTTGACTTAATAGGCATGGACTAATATTAAAAAGTAAATAAAATAATCATGGGCAGCAGTATGTGTGACACTCAAAATGCTGTTGAGTTATAACTGTGTCAACTGTGATCTGCACTGCAACAAGTAGCAGTGGGAAGTAATGAGAATACTACACATGGTCTCTGTCACAACTGCTCAACTGTGCCATTGTAGCAGATTACCCGTGGACCACAGGCAAATGAATGAGCATGGCTGTGTTTCAATAAAAAGTGTGTAGCCCGCCTGGGGTGGCTCAGTGATTGAGGGTCGAACTATCAACCAGAAGGTCATGGTTCGATCCCTGATCAGAGCATATGGCCTGGGTTGCAAGCTCAATCCCCAATGTGGAACATGCAGGAGGCAGCTGATCAATGATTCTCTCTTATCATTGATGTTTCTAACTCTCTTCCTCTCCCGCTCTGAAATCAATAAAAATACATATTTTTTAAAAGTGTGTATACATTTTTTGGGATGATGTGTGTGTGTGTGTGTGTGTGTGTGTGTGTGTATAACCCATATATAATTGATAGATACTTAATAAAAGTACAGTAAAATGCTCAGTGGCACATATTTAGATGGGCAAATGCAATAACTTTGTCACTTACTCTCATATCACTAGATTTTCATCAAGCCTGAAAAAGGGCAGGCAGCAAAACTGTACAATCCTGTTTTGGATAAAGATACTAGTTGGATAATAATCTCAGAATCTCTTATATTTATTTGAGAAAACTCTATGATACACTAAACAAAAACCAAGAACATAAATTATTTATGAGTAAGTTTCTGATAATGAAAATAATTTGTATGTTACACTGAAGAACATAAGAAAAAGAAAAATTTTAAAGTTGTCAGCTAGTTAGTCTATTATAAAAAGGCTAGTTTTCCCCAATAATTCTATAAAATTTGAGGAATATAAGTTCATTATAAATGGACTGATATTCAAGTATTAGTCCTTTGTCATTTTGGCTCATGAAGCCCTCTAAAAATTTACAGGAACTTCCCCCAAGAAAGTAACACACACACTTCTACAATTTTAGTGGGCTTATGGCAGAGATTTTCAATCCTGTATGCACATTAAAATCACGTGGAAAGCTTACCAAAAATTCCAGTGCCTGATCTTACCCTCAGTAAATATGATTTAGTTGTTTTGGGTTGGGTCCCAGGTATCAGCATTTTCTAAAGCTCCCTAAGAAATCATAATATGAAGCCAGACATAAGATCCATTATTCAGAAACTCCCTGAAATTTCTCTATAAAACAGTCTTCATTCACTCACTCACTCAACAAAGATATCAATTAATCATTCACAGCATCTGACATCTAGCCAAGAATTGTGAAGAGTCCAAGAGAAAAGTGGTCACTACTTATCAGCAGTCTGGGAGACTGCCAGTATGACTCCTATTTATAGAAAAATTCCCCAGTAGTCACAAATATTAATGATCCTCACTTCCAAACTAACATAACCTTTCACAATGGACAGGTGGTCACTGACCTCTTAAACAAACATAAAGGAATGCAAAACCAAAAGGGAAATGTTTCTGAAGTTTTTCTTAATACTATTTGATATTAACACATTAGAGCTCTTAAATGAGCTAAGGAAAAATGTAGGATACAGGTAAGCACATTCAATGAAATATTAGCATTTTCTAATAGAGCTTTTGGGAGACTTCTCTATTATAAAACTACTTAAAGCCAGTGACTCAGAAACAAAGGCTTAGTAAAAGGAACTGACACAATAAAAAAAAAAAAAAATGAATATGTAATATTCTGGAGAAAGTCATGCTAATAAAATAATTCAAAGAGATGAGAAGTAAAAGCACATTTATTTAACATTATTAATATTTGCCCCAACATGCTGCCCTACTTACCCCAACCATTCTCCTCCATTTCAAGAAATAGTCTATGTATATACAAACATACCTATATGTGCCATTTTTTATTAATAGACTCATACTATAAATATTATTCTATAACTTGTTTTTACTCTTTATCATATACTTTAGATATCTTTCCACATAAGCATACATATTAGATATCTTTCCATATAAGCATACATATAAACATACTATCTTATTTTATTTAAAATCTGCATAATGGGAAAATTATGGACATGTCAAAATTCATTTAACCAAATCTTGATTAATAAATATTTAAGATGTTTTCAGTGTTTTGCTCAAATAAAAAGACTGTTTGAGATCTTTATAGTCCTTTGCCTCTATTCAAATAATATCATATATATATTAAAAAGTAATTTCTCAGAAACCCTCATTCATATGCTAATATTAAAAGTGAGAGAATTTAACCTATGAATTATTTGAAGTATTTTTGTGTATTCTGAATTAATAACTAATGAAGTGACATATTATACCTTATAGCGGTATTCTTTTCATATCATTGAACTAACAAAAGAATTTCAGATATCAAATATTTCCCTGAAAAACCCAAGTATTGTGCTTACAATCCTTAATGTAAATAGTAATAAAAGAAAAAATACTACATAAACTGTACCATGTGCCAAGGAATATTCCATACATCCTATATTTATTCACAGAATGTTAACACTATGAGTTGGATGCCATTATTATTACCATTTTACATTTAAGGAAAATGAGACATAAAGGAATTAAGTAATCTGTCCAGTTTCACAAAGGTATTAAGCTGTACTATCAGGATTCAGACCTAGGCAACCCACCATATTATGACTATACACGTACATATCTCTTTATATTTGTAGACTAAAGTTCTGTAGAAGTAGAATTCCTAAATCAAAGTGTATGTGCAAGCTGGGTTTTGATATATATTTCCAAATTATCCTCCAAATAGGTTACATTAGTTTTTATTTCTGCCAAGACTTCATGAGGGCTTATTGCTGTATAACCTACACAACACTGGGTATTGTCAAATTATTGAATCCTTGCCAATCTGGTAGATGAAATAGCTTCTCTAAAAAACACACAAAAAACTCATATTTAATTCTCATAGAATTACTGGTCATTTGCATTTATTTTTCACAAACTATCTGTTTGCTTGTTTCATTCATTTCTATCGGACATAATATTTCAACACAATAACAAAATTAATAAATTAATAAATTAATGCCTCAAGAAAAAAAGGCATAGGGTATGATTATTTATTATTGTATTATTTTCCATACAAACAATTGTAAACCTACTTTAGTCCCACCCTGTATTAGTTTAACTTTAAAGCACTAATGTCTTGTTAAAAAGATAGGTTTTCCTCTTGCATTACATGGAATTAATGGAATTACCTTAGATTATCTTGACAGTGCCAACAGACACATTAAATAACTAATTCTTGGAATAAAATTCTTAAGGAAAACCTAATCTTAAACTTATATCCTAAATTTAGAAACTATTCAGTGAAATGTTGCTAATTTTTTGCCTCAGTAAATATGTCCTCTATTACATTATCAAAGATGTAGTCTTGAATTTATTATATTTTTGTTCATTGCTTCATCACCATAATTAAGAAATAATGATTTATAAAAATAACTAGTTTTGCTGTCCTTATACCCTGAAAAGCAATAAACCAAATTCTTCTTTGGCTATAAAAATCTTTTATTTTACATAAACTTATAATAGGTAGCTATTTTATAAATATATATATATATATTTTTTTTAATTGATTTTTATACAGAGAGAAAGGGAGAGAGAGAGAGAGTTAGAAACATCGATGAGAGAGAGTCATCGATCAGCTGCCTCCTGCACACCCCCTACCGGGGATATGCCTGCAACCAAGTACATGCCCTTGACCGGAATCGAACCCGGGACCCTTCAGTCCCCGAGCCAAACCGGTCCCGGCTACGTAGCTATTTTTAATCTTACCACATTACACTCCAATATCTATCTGCTCATTCTTTCTTGATTATTAAAATAAATTGATCCATCCTATATAATAAAACCCTAATATGCAAATCGACTGAATGGCTAAACAACCGGTAGCTATGATGTGCACTGACCACCAGGGGGCAGATACTCAATTCAGGAGCTGCCCCCTAGTGGTCAGTGCACTCCCACAGGGCTCAAGGCTGGCAAGGGCAGCCGTGGTGGTGGGAGCCTTTCCAGGCCCTGGGCCTAAGCTTTCAGTCGGACATCCCCGGAGGGTTCCTGGACTGTGAGAGGACACAAGATGGGCTGAGGAACCAACCTCCCCCCCAGTGCACAAATCTCGTGCACCAGTCCTCTAGTTTTAGTATAAAATCCTTTAAAGAATTAACCCTTGGAAACTTAAATATATAGTAAATATATGTTTAATACATCTTTATTGTTGAAAGTATTATAGGTGTCCCATTTTTTTCCACCACTGACCCCCTGCACCCCATGCTTACCACTACCATCCCAGGCCTACCACACTATTGTACTAGCATATGTCCACAGTAAATATATTTTTGATGAATAAATTATTTGGGAGCAATGTAATAGTTAAAACACACACACACACAGGAGTAATTTATATCATATTCCTTCACCACACAGCACAGGAATTAAGAAATGGAATTTGTCACGAAAATTGAGAAACCCTACCATCATTCAACTCTATTGTTTAGAGCAGAATTACTCAACCTTGACACCTTTGACATTTTCACCAGATAATTCTTTGCTGTAGGAGGCAGTTCTACAACTGAAGGATTTTCAGCAGCATTCATGGTTTCTACCCACTATCAGGGGTCCTCAAACTTTTTAAAGTGGGGGCCAGATCACGGTCCCTCAGAGAGCTGGAGGGCCGGACTATATGAACTACTAATTCCTACTGTAACACCTCGGCTGCGCTCACTGCCCAAAAAACCTGGCGGGCCGGATCAGACTCCTCTGCGGGCCGCATGTGGCCCGCGGGCCGTAGTTTGAAGACCCCTGCGACTAGATAGATACCACTAACACTTTCCCACCTAATAAAATTTTTTAAAAATGTCTCCAGATATTTATTGTCAAATTTCTCCTCGGGACAAAACTCACCCAGGGTGAGAATCACTGGTTTACAGATAACTGACATTGTAACAGTATATCTAAAACCAAAGTGAAACTATTACGAAGGACTTCAAACCTTGGGACACATCTTCAAGAATCCCAAGATAGCTGCCAGGAAAAACCTTCTAACGCAGGTACTCCCATGCCTCCATTCCTCTCAGCAATAGTCAGTCCACCATAATTACTAAGCCTTCATCTTATACAAGTGACAAGCATTGTTAGTTTCTTCAATCCCATTCAGTTACTTACCTACAACACTGTTACTGAACACAGAGATTGTTTAATTGTATTAGATGGAGACTTTTGGCTGACTCTTTTGAGATAAACTTCCAACAGGTCATATGATATAACATGCCCAATATTAAAAAGCAAATGAGTACATAATCATTTCTAGTTGTGTTTCTGGCACAGAAACAAGTACATATAGGGCTTATTAATAGATATGTTTCTTTGTGTTGCTCCTGATAAAATCAAGAGATAGGTTAAATATATGAGTAGAATCGCTTAATTATACTTTCTGAATTCAAAAAGGTACTATTAACAGACTTTAACATTTGGAAAGGACTAAAAAAACACATTAAGATTTCTCAAAAATCCTTAAAATTTTATGAAATAGCAACAACAAAGTGAAGAAAGAACTCTTTTACTAGCATATAATAGAAGACATCCCTGATTAAAGAGAACTCAATTAAAAGTTAAAGTTTTGTACTAAATGCTGCTGACATCTACACGTCTCTTATCACAAAACACTCATGTAAGTCTTCATTTCCAAAATGGTTCTGCCAGTAAGTTCTGAGAAGGAAATGGGTTAAAAAAAAAAAAAAAAAAAAAAAAAAAAAAAAAAAAAAAAAAAAAAAAAAAAAAAAAAAAAAAAAAAAAAAAAAAAAAAAAAAACTTTGAAAAGAATAAAGTATTATTCCAATATAAGATATTAGCAATAACTGAATACATTGCACAGAATTTTGATTTTTGGAATTATCAAAATTAATTAGTGAACAATGAGTAAAAGTTAATATACTTCTCAAAACATTTCATTCTGACCAAACAACAATCAGTTTATTTATTTCTGGTTTTAAAATGTTTTTATTGACTTCAGAAAGGAAGGGAAAAGGAGAGAGACAGAAGAATTAATGATGAGAAAGTATCATTGATCAGCTGCCTGCTACATACCCCTCACTGGGGATTGGGCCCACACCTCAGAAATGTGCCCTGCCTGGAAATTGAACAGTGACATTCTGGTTGACAGGTTGACACTCATCCACTGAGCAACAATGGCCAGAGGGTTTATTTTTAATTTACTTTTCATTACTTGCAAAAAATAAAAATAAAAATTGGGATTTTAAAACTCAGAATGTACAACTATAAATAAAAATAGTAATATTTAAAGCGTTCAGGTTTTGCAAATACTTACTTTACTTGCAAACTTTCTGCTGTTAAATTATTCCACATAATCTCATTTGCCTGAAGATTTTCATTTTCTTCTAATAAGGAAGTATCAAACTCAACTTCTTCCTCTTTAGCAGCTATTGTTCTAAAAAAGCATGCCAAACAATTTTGATTAATATGAATACTCTATCATGATATATCTTAGTACACACCAAAGGCAGAATATATTTTCTCATCAAAAACTATATTCACAAAGTAAACATCAATAAAATAAATCATATTAAACCCCAGGCAGCAAAGATCTAGTCATGTAGTTTCAGCCTTAATTTCCTCATTTATAGAATGTGGATATTAAGTGGTTTTATTCCTATCATGATGGTAATGAATATAAAATAAGATGATGAATGTTTGTAGAAGTAATTGATACATTATAAAATTTAATATAAAGTCATAATACTATTACTATAGAAATGTTAAAGAGACATTTTCATGGATGGATTAAAGAGATGATATCATTTCAGGCTTGAGAAATGATATAATGACAACCCTAACATTTTTAAAGATCACTATATAGGAGAAAAGACTTTGAAAATAATTAAAAGGAGACAAATTAATTTGAAATATCTAATGTCCAAACAAGCTCATCAGTATCTTATTTCAATTTAGTTAAATATTATATGATATAAAAAGTAATACTGCCATCAACACTGAAAGAAGAATGAAAATATCATACATACCTGTGAACATCTATAAAATCATTGTATTCTGTGCTAGGGTCTATCTGCTCAACTGACATTTGAATCTCTTTATGGACATTCACTATTTCCTCCGTAACAAGACTAGTTATCTGGCTGTATTCATCAAATATGCCTTTTCTGAAAACAAAAATAAAATTTTACAACATTTTAAAGTTTATCAAGAAAACATAGAACCAGAAAGGATTCAAAATAACAAACACAAGAAATGTAATATCAATATTTACAGATGGTAGTTTTATGTACCTTTACCAACCTGTATTTGAGGTGTCTAAATATAAGGTAGTGTTGATTGCTTTCTGTTTCTCAACATTATCATAGAAATGTTGGATTCCGTAACATGAAGCTGTGGGTCCACAGTAGTCTCTTTAATGTTTCTTTCTAATATCTGCAATTTCCTCATATGCCCAACCACTTGGGTCTCCTCTTGCTCCTGGGCCTCTGCTCTCCTAACTTCAATGACATCTAGATATCTCCTACTGGCCTCCACTCAGTTGCAAAAATGTCATAAAATATTTTAGTATTACCTAATAAATGCAAAAGAAAAACCTATTCTGTTGCAAAGACCTAGTCCCAACTTAAGAATGCTATACCATTGGTCATTACTGGCCTCAGCAACAAGTATGGACAGATAAGTTTATCCTGCATATTCCCAAATAAATATAAGGTATTCTCTGCTTTTCTTTTCCAAATCATTACCAAATTTATCTTATTATGAAGTATTTTCTCAGTTATTTTATTTTAAATAGTAAAATAATGTTTGGAAAAAGAAAATTAGACTTAAAATGCTCCAAGCAATGCTAGTTTGGAATAATCACAAAAATCACCTGATAGACACAATTTTTTAAAAGGAGAGAGACAGCCGAAACCAGTTAGGCTCAGTGGATAGAGTGTCAGCCTGCGAACTAAAAGGTCCCAGGTTCGATTCCGGTCAAGGACATATATGGTTGCAGGCACATCTCCAGTAGGGGGTGTGCCAGAGGCAGCTGATCAATGATCTCTCTCATTTATGTTTCTAACTCTCTATCCCTCTCTCTTCCTCTCTGTAAAAAATCAATAAAATATATTTTTAAATAAAAAAATAAAAGGGGGGAGACAGAGAAATTTAATAATAATTTAGTAAGTATCCCTGAGGATATGAACTAATAATAGTTCAAAGTACTGAATGATACAAATATAAATAAGCCTATCTAGATACCTTATAAAGCAATACAGTAAGTCGTTATGATGTGGAGATCATTAATATTCGCCTTTAAGACAAATGGGGGTGGGGGTGGGGGCATGAATTCTCCTAACATTATATGAATGAGTACTTGTGACATAGATTTCAATTTCAGTGATAGCATGATGGTTGGATTTTTTAAATGTTAGGTCTGAAACAATTTCTTAGTAGTAAACACACTGTGAGAAACCATCATATGTCTTTAAAAGATGTCCTGGTGTTATGAAAATAATTTTATTGAAGATTCATGTGAAGAGTCTGGAAACTATTAATTCATTAAATTGAGAATAGGAACATAAATATTTCTGAATAAACACTACGTAATTTAAAGTAGATGTAACTATTAATAAATGTATTTATTAAATATTTTAAGTAGAAATTTCATTATTTTTAATAACAACCTTATAAATATACATATTTAAGTTGACTAAAAACACTTTATCTTCTTGGGAAAATAAGGGACCACCAAACCCAGCTAATACAGAAGATGAAGTCTACCAAAGGGTGGCTTACATTTTTCTATTGTCTTAAATCGATATGTACGGTAAACGTGTGCATTTAGCCAACATACACTGTTAGCTCCCTGAAGGCAAACATTGTGGCCTACACATCTTTATATTTAATGTGCTTTGCAGACAGTAGAAGTCTAATAAATATTTGTTGATTTTAATCTTATACAATAAGAATATAGCAAATAAACCTTCAAAAAATCTTTTCTTCAGGCTTTTCTGTTGCTCAAATTTTAAATTCCCAACCCTGTGGAGACAGATTTCCACTTCTTAATACTTGTCAACTACTGAATTTTTTTCATATAAATTTCCTTTTAATTGGAGCAAAACAAAAACATTAAAAAAAAAAGGGGGGGGGGTGGAATTCTTGGGGTTGGCTAGAAGGTTTAAAAGAGAAGCATAAACTACAGGAATACCTGAAGTGAAAATCAAGAAGAATTTGAGGTAAAACAAGTATGAAACACCCATGGGTCTGGGTCAATAAGGAAGCTCACAAAACATGAGACAAAAGCTTAAGTAGGAGAGCAAGTAATGTTAAAATTATTGTATGACAGGATGTTATGTCAAATACAAAATGTAACTCACAGTGCCTTTATCATTTCTTCTTGCATCATCTGTAAGGAGTCGAGAAGCAGAGGAAGGGTGGTGTCATAATACTGATTCTGATGAAGCTGAGCCCCTTTCAATGCCAATACATATTGATTATGCAACATATGAAGTTTCATTGTGGCTTTGTCGTAACGATCCTTGGCCTTTTCCGGTTCTTTCCCTGAAGAAAGCATTGAAGACAGTTATAAGAGAGATAATAAACAAGTTTTATCTTCTCTGTGTGCACACAGAGCCACCACTATGTTATGTTATTTCACTCGTTTTATGGCGAATCAAAAGTTTGTTGAACATACACTATGTTCTTAGCTCTATGCAAAGTACTATTTATTTGCCAATATTTTGTATAGAGGCCGCTCTGAAGGAGGCAGGCACTGCAGTAACTGTTTGGTGAATGAAGGATAATGTTCAATGTAAAACTGTACAGATATATGAACCTTCTCATGTTCAAGCAGCAGCTTACACCAAATTGGAACAACAGCGCATATATATCACCAAGAAAATAAGGAATTTTGTAAATGTTAAATTTTGAGGTCTATGTTTAAGATATCAATAAAGACAAGGAAAGCTGGGGGACACTTTGTGGAGAGAACAGACCTTAAAAGATGAGACAAATCTAGAAAGGTAAACAACAGGAGGGTGGGGGGGCTTATCTAGGAAGGGGTTTGGGATGGGAATGGGGGAATAAGGACAATTATGTGAGACCATAATCAATAATATATATAAAATTAAAAGGCAGACTTAAGACTGGAAAATTGTAGAAAATTTAACAAAGATTATATTTTTATGAGTTTATATAAAAGTCAATAAAACACTGAAAGTTTACATTGAAAAAAGAAAAAGAAAAAGAAAGAAAGAATAGGCAATAGTTTCTCCCTTTCTTCTTCCTTCCTTCCTTTCTTCAAGGAAAGAAGGGAGGGAGGGAGAGAGGAAGGGAAGGAGGGAGGAGGAAGGAAAAGAAGGAAGCCTTAAATGTACTATTAACAGGCTTTAACATTTTAAGAAGTTTTGAGAAATCTTTATTTTTTTAAATATATCTTTATTGTTCAGACTATTACAATTGTTCCTCTTTTTTCCGCCCATAGCTCCCCTCCACCCTGTTCCCACCCTACCCTCTGCTCTTACCCCCACCCCAGTCCTCATCCATAAGTGTATGATTTTTGTCCAGTCTCTTCCCACACCCCCTACATCCTTTCCCCCCAAAGAATTGTCAGTCCACTCCTTTTCTATGGCCCTAATTCTATTATATTCACTGTTATATTTAATGTGCTTTGTTTATTCTATTCATCAGATTTTTTATTCACTTGAGTTTGAGATTCATTTGTTGACAGATATGTACTTATTGTTCATAGTTTTTTTTTAATATATTTTATTTTTTACAGAGAGGAAGAGAGAGGGATAGAGAGCTAGAAACATTGATGAGAGAATCATCCATCAGCTGCCTCTTGCACACTGCCCACTGGGGATGTGCCTGCAACCAAGGTACATGCCCCTGACCGGAATCGAACCCGGGACCTTTCAGTCCGCAGGCTGACGCTCTATCTACTGAGCCAAATCGGTTTCGGCTGTTGTTCATAATTTTTATCTTTACCTTTTTATTCTTCTTGCTCTTCTTAAAGAATACCTTTCAGTATTTCATATAATACTGGTTTGGTGGTGGTGAACTCCTTTAGCTTTTTCTTATCTGTGAAGCTCTTTATCTGACCTTCAATTCTGAATGATAGCTTTGCTGGGTAGAGTAATCTTGGTTGTAGGTTCTTGCTATTCATAACTTTGAATATTTTTTTTCCACTCCTGTCTGGCTGATTTTTCCATACGACTGTCAGCTGATTTTTCAATAATTTCTGTTGAAAAATCAGCTGACAGTCATATGGGTGCTCCCTTCTAGGTAACTGTTTTTCTCTTGCTGCTTTTAAGATTCTCTCTTTGTCTTTTGCTCTTGGCATTTTAATTATGATGTGTCTTGGTGTGGTTCTCTTTGGATTCCTTTTGTTTGGGGTTCTGTGAACTACCTGGACTTGTAAGTCTATTACTTTCACCAGGAGGGGTTAAGTTTTCTGTCATTATTTCTTCAAATAAGTTTTCAGTATCTTGCTCTCTCTCTCTCTTCTGGCACCCCCATAATTCGGATGTTGGTATGTTTGAAGTTGTCCCAAAGGCTTCTTACACTATCTTTATATTTTTGGATTCTTTTTTCTTTTCCAGTTGGGTGTTTTTTTGCTTCTTTGTATTTCAAATCTTCGACTTGAGTCTTGTGACCCTCTAGTCTGCTGCTGGATCTCTGTATATTATTTTTTATTTCAGTCAGTGTATGCTTAATTTCTAATTGGTCCTTTCTCATATCCTTGAGGGTCTTGCTAAATTTATTGGCCTTTTCTAGAAAATTCTTGAAAAACCTTATAACCATGGTTTTGAACTCTATATCCAGTCTTTTGCTTTCCTCCATTTCTTTCGTTTGTGACCTGTTTCTTTGTCTCCACATTTTGGCTGCTTCCCTGAGTTGATAGAGTGGCTTTGTGTGCTAGGTGTCCTATAGGGCACAGGTGGTTCAGCCTCCCCAGTTACTTGAAGTGGACATTCTTGGTGCACCCCTTTGTGGGCTGTGTCCACAGTCTTGTTGTAGTTAAGCCTTGATTGTTGTTGGTATCCCTGGGAGGATTTGACCTCCAAGTCAACTGGCTGTGAGGATCAGCTGTGTCTACACTGGGAGAACTTCTATACTCAACTTGGATGGGGTAGAGTCTCAGGATGGAGCAGACAGCAGTGGCTTCCATTCAGCCCTGTCCTAAGAGGCCCCTGGGTCTCAATGTTCCTTGGTAATCATTACAAGCACCTCTGAGAGAAAGCCGCCCTAGAGTTTTGTCCACTGCTATACAGTCCAATTTTTCCCCGAATGAGTCTGGGTCCCCAGAGTCTCACCCGGAACTGGAGTTTGGAGCAGTCAAGAGCTTTTGTCTCCCTCCCAATTGAGAAAGCCAGCTGCGTACTCAGTTGCCAGCCCTCTCCACACGCACGTGCCTCTGTACCTCTGCACTTCTGCAGCTCCTCTGAATCTCAGTGTGCTTTTCTCTTTCCTTCTAGTTGTAGAATTTCCACTCAGCCATCCTTCCTGTGGTTCTGGATGGTGTCCATTTTTTCTTTTAGTTGTAGTTTTGAAATTGTTGTGCAAGGCAGCAATTTAGGTGTTTACCTATGCCGCCATCTTGGTTTCTCTCTTTGAGAAATCTTAATGTGTTTAGTTCCTTCCTTCCTTCCTTCCTTTTTTTCTCCCTTTCCTCTCTCCCTCCCACTCCTTCCCTTTTTAAATTTAAATTCTTCATTGTTGAAAGTATTATATATGTCTCCTTTTTCATCTCCCTGGCTGCTCCCACCCCCAGCACATGCCCTCACCCCCATACTGTCTCTCTTCCTTCCTTTCATTCTGATTATCACCAAGAATTGTGCTAAACACTGGGAACTCAGTATTCAGCAAAGCAGAGTCTTGACATATTAACTGAGACAAAAAAATTTCTTTCTGAATGAACATTACACAGATTTTAAAATCCTATATAATAAAGAGTTAATATGTTAATTAGACCAAAAAGCAGAACGACCATCCTACTGGGGATGTGCCCGCAACCAAGGTACATGCCCTTGACCGGAATCAAACCCGGGACCTTTCAGTCCACAGACCGATGCTATACCACTGAGCCAAACTGGTTTTGGCTATTTGTACAGATTTTTAAACTGCATAGTTCCCATCTGTCTTTCTAGCTGGTGCAGAATTCTCTAAATATGCAATACTCACCTCCCTAAGATTTTATAATCCAAAATAACATTAGAAAAGTTAACAAGTTCCTAGATACTTTTTTCCTTATCAGTTTTAGTGTATGACAAATAAGCTAAAGAAAACTATTATAGTCAAATCTAATTATCATAATTATTAACACAATTTGAAAAAAAACATTTTAAAGCCTTTGAAAACATTGAAGGCAGATTCCAGTACATTAAACTAATGGTAATAAATTATTTTGAAAACTTTGGACTTAAAACTAATTTTTTTGGGGGGGGATATGTTTTCATAGAGATTGGGGGAGGGGGTGCTGTTTTTTGTAGTCTACAGCTCACATATACTTGTGAATTGGTTACAATGTGTACTTGACACAGTCACATGATTGATTGATTATTCTGTCTATTCTATCCTGCACTCTCCTTCCCTTGTAGAAAAATGAAAAGTTTGGTACAATTTGGGAAAAAAATTCTATTATATTTTTTCCTGACTTTTTTTTTAAATATATTTTATTGATTTTTTTAGAGGAAGGGAGAGAAGGATAGAGAGCTAGAAACATCAATGAGAGAGAAACATCAACCAGCTGCCTCTTGCACACCCCCTACCGGGGATGTGCCCGCAACCAATGTACATGCCCTTGACCATATTGAAACTGGGACCTAAACATAGTGCTGAAGTGCTGTTTAGTATTCTTATGTTTAAGGTGTGTATGACGTGACTTACAGAAAAAATAGATGTGTTAGATAGCTTTTAGTCATGAGTTGTAACACTGTGGTTCAATGTTAATGATTCAACAATATATATTAAACTAGTGGCTTGAAATTCATGCACATTAAAAGGGGATTAATTAGATAATTTAATATTGCTATTTGCCCTCTGTCTAATAGAATTATCAGAGATGAAAGAAAGTTAGTAAAATGTATATGAAAACCTTCCTCCTGTCAGAATCTGGGGCACACCATGGGACCTAGAGCCAAGTCCCCGCCCATCTACATGCACCTCAAAATCGCATGAGACCTAGACCCGTCCCCCTCCCCGTTGGGTTAGATCCAGACCCAGCCAGTCCCACCCTTGTCAAGCCCCACTGGGCAGGGGAACTAGCCTCAGGTCCCCTAGCCCAGTACAGGACAGGGGGCGTGGCCAGAGGTCTCCAGATGGTGTGGGGGGCATGTCTTGAGGTCCTCATCAAGCCATGGGAGGCGGGGGAGGGGGGGGCAGGGGGGGGGGGGCATGGTCTGAGGTCCCCCATCAAGCTCTGCCAGGCCAGGGGGCGCAGCCTCAGATCCCTCCGCCCAGCACCGGGAGGGGAACAAAGCCTCAAGTCCCCTTTCAAGCCCCACTGGCAGGGGGGGCACAACCTCAGGTTGAGTTCCCCCAATCCAGCACTGGGGGTGCACTTTGAGGTCCCCTAACAAGCCCTGCTGGATGGGGAGCACGGCCTGAGGTCCCCTGTCAAGCCCGGCCAGGCAAGGGGGGGGCGCAGCCTCAGGTCCCCTGGCCCTGTGCTGGGGCAGGGTGTGCAGCCTGAGGTCCCCCAGTCTAGTGCCTGGGTGGGGGGCACGGCCTGAGGTCCCCTAGCCCAGCACCAGGACGGGAAGTGCACCTTGAGGTCCCTGTCAAGCCCTGCCGGGTGGGGGGCATGGCCTAAGGTCCCCCGGCCTCGTGCCAAGGCAGGAGGCTCGGCCTGAGGTTCCCCAGACTGATGCCAGGGCAAGAGGCATGGCCTGAGGTCTCCTGTCAAACCCTGCCAAGTGGGGGGTGTAGCCTGAGGTCCCCTGTCAAGCCCTACAGAGGCAGGAGAGGGTGTAGCCTCAGGTCCCTGCTGATTGCTCATTAAGGCTCCTTAAGGGAGCTTGGCCTCATCTATGGGTGCAGCCATCTTTGTGACAGAGTGACGGTCAATTAGCATAGTCCCTCTTTATTAGATAGGATAAAGTGTCTTTAAAAAGAAACACACACAAAACAATGTATTGTTAGGTGTATTGGTGATGTATTGCTCAACTGTCAAAACTGTGACTCTTCTAGGGACAATGATTCAGTACTCGGGTAATGCTAATTTAGTTCTCACAGTAATTCTATAAAGTATAACTACTAAAAATAACAAGAATCAATTGTATAGCCAGAATCTGAGCACTTCTAATCACGTCTGCTACTGCCACGCAGTCCAAAGTAGCATAAACCAGGGCCTGGATTACTCCAATAGCCTGGAAGCAACTGGTCTTCTACGTCCATCTTTCCCCCAATCTCAGACTCTTATTTTCAACAGGCTACCAGAATTCTCCTGTAAAAATCTAAGTTAGTTCATGTCATTCCTCTGCTCAAAACCCACCAATGGCTTCCCATCTTACTCATGGTAAAGGGTTTTAAAGAACTACCAAATCCTTCATAATCTGTGTCTCCCTTGCCAACACCATCTTTCTTCCTCCGATTCTCAAACCTTCATGCCTGGCCCTTATCAATCCTTCAGATCTAGCTACACAAATGACTATACTACTTCTCAGATATGCTGGACATGATCCCATTTCAATTACTTTGCTCTGTCTATCCCCTCTGTCGTGGATTAATCTCTGCCCATAAAACCACATGATTCACTCCCTCACCTCCTCTCTTTATTTAAAGGTCTCTTTCTCCATGACAACTAATCTGATCAACCTCCAAACACCCTATCTACCTATAGTGTTTTCTCCATTGTAATTATTACTATGTAATATACTCTGTTTCACTTTTTTTTTTAATTAATTAGCTATCTTCTGCTCTAAAATGTAAGCCTTACAGAGGCAGGGATTTTTGGGAAATTTTGCTATCTGCAATATTCCTAATATAAATAACAGTGCCTGGCACAAAACCAGAAAATGTATGAATTGGTATAGTTATTATTTTAAAAATAAATTTAAACAAATAAAATTCTTAAAAAGTTAAAAGTTATAGAAAGATTACAATTTTACCTTCTGCATCAGTTCTAATAATCAAGTCCAAAACTAATATTGTTAAGGAGATCACCTATAAAATATAGAGGAAAATCAGCAAAAATATTTAACTTCTCTTAGCCTCTTTGTATGTGAAACTTAGCTTTATTTAATAAAACTAAGCAAAAAGAACACAAAGAAAGTAATTATGCTTTTATTTTATTTTTTGGAAGTTACCTCCAGAATATAAGTAAATCATGGAGCATATTCCATCCCACATAATATTTCAGTATCTAATAAGAACATTATAACTGTCACTTCAATTTCTCTAGCTTTAACCATATGCAAATTTAGATTAGTAACTAAAAATGCTATTACTCTTTATAACCTTGTAGAGTTCCTATCATATTAAGCTCCACGCAGGAATAAGCATTCATGCCTTAAGTTAGCTGCTAATATATCAGGTACTAATAAGTAGGTCCAAAAAAAAAGAAAGAAAAACCTCTCACTTTCAGGTCACTTTCAATAGAATTGATAATCAGCAAACTTAGCTTAAACTCTCTGTTGGTCTTTAGCAAGTCCTGTATCCAAATGTATTTCTTTTCTATATTGAATTGAGAGGTAAATTTGAATTTCAGAATATTTTTCTAAAGAACCTTCATTCATCATCCATACGTAATTTTGATTTTTTTAAATCTCGAAGATTTAGAGATTATTGAATAAGAAGGCCAGTTACCATTATTAGTGGACTCAAAATGAGAAAATCAACTAAAATAGATTTCTAAAGTTTTATTCATTTTTTTAAAATTTGAATTTATTTAAACACAAATTAACCATCTGCTGAGATATGAGCTAATTTCAAACTTGTTTTCATAATTAAAGTACTCTAAAGAGACAACTCAATGGATCTAATCAATTTTAATTGGCTATAAAATATCATAGAACAATTCATAATGAAGAGACAATTTAAGAAAATCTACTGCCAATTACAGAAAACTTTACTTTTTTATTTTTTTGAATGAGATGTAACAACTAATTCACCACAATCTAGCTATAGGTGCCCTCTTACTCGGTCTGCATTGCGTAGTGAGAGCATGTAAATAATCAGGGAATTTACCAATCCCTTAGCACTCTTTTGTATTTCTCACACAGAAAGAAGAATTTGAAAGAAAGATTGTTTCCCACTCTTGTCATAAAATTGTGTGAGGAGAGCTCCCTTCAGATTTCTCCAGATTGGCTCGTATGAGCATGTGTCTTGTGGAGTGGCTCATCCTGTCTTGTTTTTTTCCTGAACAAAATGTGTGATAAAACAGAAGCATACAGACTTCTACCCATGTAAGAGAAACTCCTACAAATGCTATTATCTATTTTGAAGGTTGGTAAATATAAAACACTAGGGTAATTCTATCCATATAAAATCAATTAAATATGTCACATCAGAATACATAAATATGAGGTAGTTATTTTGAACATCTTTTCTAGTACTTCAGTATATCTTTAAGTAAACTAGAAAATAAGATTAGTAAATTTACAGACATAGCCATAGAAACTAACCAAAACAAAACAGAAGAGAAGAAAGACAAGGGGAAAAAATGATCAGAGCATCAGTAGGCTGTGAGACAGTTACAAGCAGCTTAATACACAAGTACCTATAAAATCTCTGAAGGACAGCAGAAAGAGAAGTGACAGTAAATATATGTGAATATATAATGGATAAAAGTTGTCCACACTTGCTCTACCCGGTTTGGCTTAGTGGATAGAGCATCGGATGGTGGACTGAAAGGTCCCAGGTTTAATTCCAGTCAAGGGCATGTACCTTGGTTGTGGGAACATCCCCAAAAGGAGGTGTGCAAAAGGCAGCTGATCAATGTTTCACTCTCATCGATGTTTCTAACTCTCTATCTCTCTTACCTTCCTCTCTGTAAAAAACCAATAAAATGTATTTTTTTAAAAAAGTTTTCCACACTCATTAAAACTATAAACTCTCAGGTATATACAAGAAGCTCAGAAACCACAAACACAAGTTAAAAAGAAAAAAACACATCATGTCCAAATTACTCAAAGCCAATGATGAAAAGCAAATCCTAAAAGCTGTCAAAGGAAAACAAATTTGTGAAGATAAGATAGATAACACTGCAAAGAATAATACGAGGGATAATAAAAGTCATTCATAATGATTAGATAGTCATTAAGAGAATGTAACAAACTTGACTGGTTATATAGCTAACAACAGAGTCTCAAAATACATGAAGCAAGAAACTGAGAGAACTGTAAAAAGAAAGAGAAATCCACAATAACATTAGGAGATTACAATTGCCCCCTCTCAATAATTGATAGAACAAGTAGACAGAAAATCAGTAAAAACATTAAATATTTAAATAACTATATTAACCAACTGTACCAAGCTGTCAAATAAATCACTCCAACCAATTATAGAACACATAGTCTTACCAAATATAGATGAAGAATCAAGATGTGCCATACTATGGAATATATATCACGTACATAAATATAAAGAAATAGTCATAAAAAGAATATTTTCAGACCAAAATGGAATTAAATTATAAATAAAAAAATAGAACATCTCAAGAAAAATGCCATAACTTTAGAAAATTAAAAAACTCAATTATAAATAACCTATAGATCAAAAAATAACACAAGGAAATAAAAAAGTATTTTGAACTGAATGAATATGAAGACATGATTGTATATAAAAAGGATATAATGTTGCAAAAGAGTACTTAGGAATATTCATAGTACTAAATGCCTGCATTAGGAAAGAAAATAAGATATTTCTCAAATCAATGATCTTAGCTTCCACATCAAGAAAATAGAATAATTGGTACAGACTAAGCCTAAACAACGCAGAAGGAAATAATAAAGACTAAAGCATAAGGCTATTAAATAGAAAGCGAAGAAATAGGGGGAGGGGAGCAATAAGTGTTGATGAGGAAGTGTATTATATGATCTTGTAATTTTAAAGGCTTTTAAGTACATGGTAAAAAGGGGATTGAAAAGATTTCTAAGCAAATACAACCTTGTTTTTCTTATTCAGTGCTCATTAATTAACTAAGTCTGATGTTAGAGATCAATTTAAACACTTTGCATTCTATTACACAAATGCTACATAATTTCATTTAGTATACACTATTCAAAAATATTGTGCATCATTTTTTTATAAAGGAAGAATTATTACATAATTTCACAATCAGTCTATTTTGGTATTTTTTAACATATATTTTTATTGATTTCAGAGAGGAAGGAAGAGGGAGAGATAGAAACATCAATGGTGAGAGAGAATCACTGATCGGCTGCCTCCTGCATGCCCCACACTGGGAGTCAAGTCCGCAACCTGGACATGAGCCCTGGCTGGGAATTGAACCACAACCTCCTGGTTCTTAGATTGATGCTCAACCACTGAGCCACGGCCAGCGAAGCATATTTCGCTATTTTTTTTTTAATGTAAATTGGTCTAAGTGGAATCATTCCACTATTTATAAAGATAACACTCAAATGATAATAAAAAGCACTAAAATTAACATTTTTTTTTTCATAATTTTGCCATACCTTTAGCTAAAGCTTCTTTATATTTCTCTTTGGCATAATTCATTTCTTTTATTAATTGTCTATAGCTGGATTTTAATTTCTCTAATTCCGTCTTTGTAACCTGTCAAAAAAAGAAATTTTAAAAAAATTAAAACATAAATTTACATGATCAAGAACTTAAATTCACAATGGTGCACCTTACTGCTTATAGGTCAGAGTTGCTCTTTAATACACAATTACAGGCAATAAATTAAAAATTAGTGGGGGGGAGTCAATCAGGGAAAAAGGAGACATGTAATACAATTTTTAAAAATTACTGTAGCCCTGGCCCTGGACGGATGGCTCGGTAGGTTGGAGAATCATCCTTTACACCAAAAGATTACAGGTTCGACTCCCAGCCAGAGCACATAGGGCACACATCTAGGTTTCAGATTCTATGTCAACTGATGGATGTTTCTCTCTCACATCTCTCTCTCTCTCAAGTCAATTTTTAAAAATATCCTCAAGTGAGGATAAAAAATAAATTCTTTAGCTCTGGCCAAGTGACTCAGTTGGTTGGAGTGTCATCCTGTATACCAAAAGGCTGAAGGTTCAATTCCTTGTCAGGGTATATATCTAGGTTGCAGGTTCAATCCCCGGGCATGGTGTATACAGGAAGCAACCAAAACATGTTTCTCTCTCACAAAGATGTTTCTCACCCTTTCTCTCCCTCTCCCTCTCTTTCTCTAAAAAAAATCAATAAAATAAAAAAATAAAATCCTCAGGTGAGGATTAAAAGAAAAAAATTACTTTAGAAATCAGTGATAAATTCAACAGCACATAAAAAAAACTTTCTTAAAAAGCGAGCAAATCAGAAACAGTGCTGCAGTCATCTAAAATTTAAAAACCAATAAATTAATATTCTGTGTATAGAAATATTTTCTCTTATATAAAAGCTAATTTAAATATATATTTTAATTGTACAGAGTCACTCTGAGTTGCCAAAATTCGTCAGTTCTATCATGATTTTTTTTGTTAACATGGTTTATTTTTTTATTTCTTTATTAATGAAAAAATTTTTGATATTGTAACATCTCTAAAAAGAAAGTGCACCTAACAATCACTGTTAGCCAAGCAACAATCATAAATAGTAACTACATGCATGCAAGAACTTGATTATTATTTCCACAGAAGAACTAGACAAATGCAGGTTCTTGACTCTTGTCAAAAAGGCATTTAAATAGCAATTGAGAGAAAAATTAAGAATCTTAGATGTTGTTTGAAAAACTTATGGTGCAGCTTCCGAGAAGCCTAAGAAATCAGCAGTATGAAAAACTTGCCAAGCGGGCATAAGAAAACAATCTCAGAGCCCACTTCTAATATTACATCACCATCATATTTAATATGACAAAGAATGACATTGTGCAAATAAATAAAAATATTAATAACTATAATATAGATAGAAATTAGTTCAAATCATTTCCTTTTAAAAAATTTCACTGGTTGACATCTTTTTGTGAACTTTATTTTTTTATACCAGTTTCACTTTCACAACAAAATTGAGCATAAAGGACAAAGATTTCCCATATACCTCCCACCCACCTCCCACACACACACGCACACATTTGCCTCCCCCTTAGCAACAAAGCCCCAAAAGAGCATTTGTTACAAGTGATGAATCTAAAATAAAAAGTATTATCACCCAAGTCCATAATTTACATTAGGTTTCACTCTTGGTGTTGTACATAGAATGACATGTATCTACCATTATAGCATCAGACAAAGTAGTTCACTGTCTAAATCTTCTGTGCTCCACGTGTTCATTCCTCCCTCTCCTCTAACCCCTGGAAACCACTTTTTTTTTTTCCAATCACAGCTTACAGTCAATATTACTTTGAATTAATTTTAGGTGTACAGCATAGTGGTTAGACAATCATATATATTTCAATATTTCAAGTGCCCTCTTGGCAGTACTACTGATCTTTTTATTATAATCATAGTTTTTCTTTTCCCAGAATATCATACAGTATTATAATCAGACAACACATAGCCTTTTTCAGACTGTATTCTTTTACTTAGTCATATGCATTTAAGGTTCCTCAATGTCTTTCTATGGCTTTCTAGCTCCTTTCTTTTGAATGTTGGATAATATTTCATTGTCTAGATGTGCCACAGTTTGTTCATCCATTCACCCAATAAAAGACATTTTGATTGCTCCTAAGTTTTGGTATTATCAATAAACCTACTGTAAACACCCGTGTGTGTGTGTGTGTGTGTGTGTGTGTGTGTGTGTGTGCGGGGGACGGGGGGGGGGGGTTCACTTTCACAGCAAAGTTTTCAACTCCTTTGAACAAATGCCAAGGAGTGTGATTGCTGGGTCCTCTGGCAAGAGTATATTTAGTTTTATTAGAAAATGCCAATCTTCCAAAGTGGCTGTGCCCCTCTGTATCCCCACCAACAATGAATGAGAGTTCCTACCGCTCCCAGTCTTCACCAACATTTGGTGTTGTTAGGGTTGAGTGTGGTCATTCTCATAGGTATGCAGTGGTATTTCATTCTTGCTTCAATTGCATTTCCCTGATGACATGATGGGCAGCACCTTTTCATGTGCTTACTTGCCACCTGTGTAGCTTTTGGCCCAATTCTTAATCTGTTAAGGTTTTGGCCCATTTTTTAATCAGGCTGTTTGTTTTCTTAGTAGACTTTTAAGAGTTCTCTGTATATGTTAGATGACAGTCCTTTATCATATGTGTCTTTCACAAATATTTTCTCCTAGTATGGCTTACCTTTTCATTCTCTTGGCACTGTCTTTCACAAAGCACAAGTTTTTAATTTTGATTAAGTTGAGCTTAACAATTATTTATTTAATGGATTATGCTTTTAGTGTTGTACTTAAAAAGTTATCACCATATTAAGGTTATCTAGGTTTTTTCCTATGTTATCCTTTAGTCATTTTATAATTTTATGTTTTACATTTAGGACTTTGATCCATTTTAGTTAATTTTCATAAAGGGCATAAGGATGGATGTCCAATTATTCCAGCAACATTAATTTAAAATATCTTTTTTTCTGCTGTGTTCACTTTGTCACTCTGTCAATGATCTTTTGCCTGTATTTATGTGGATCTATTTCAGAGCTCTCTATTCTATTCCATTGATGTATTTATCTTTTATCTTATGTAAAATCCAAGCTATCTTGATTACTGTGTCTTTAGAGTAAGTCTTGAAGTTAGGTAAAAGTCCTCGGACTTTGTTCTTCTCCTTCAGAAATCTATGGACTCCTCTTGGTCTTTTGCCTGTTTATATAAACTTAAGGTTCAGTTTTTTAATATCCACAAAATAACTTGCTGGGATTTTTATTGGGGTCATGTTAAACCTATAGAGCAAGTTGAAAATAACTGGCATCTTGATCATACTGAGTCTTCCCAGCCACTGGATATCTCTCAAATTATTTCTTCTTTGATTCTCTCATTAGAGTTCTGTCGTTTTGATCCTACAGGTCCTGTACATACTTTGCTAGATTAATACCTAAATATTTCATTTGGGAGGATGTTAATGTATATGTTTTGTTGTTCATTGCCTCTTATCTTGTTCATTTTTTTTTGTATGTTAACATTGTACCCTGCAACCTTGCTATAATACTTAGTTCTAAGAGTTTCTTTGCTGATTCTCTTTAATTTCCTACATAGACAATCGTGTCATCTATATTTAGGTTTATATAAAGGCAGCTATATTTCTTTGTTCCCAATCTGTATACCTTTTATTTCTTTTTCTTGTCTTACTGCATTAGCTATGACTTCCAATATAATATTAAGAAACAGTGGTAAGAAGGAACATTCTTGCCTTGTTCCTGATCTTAATGAAAAAGCTTTGATTTTGTCACCATTAAGTATGATGTTAGCTGTAGGATTTTTATAGATATTCTTTATCAAGGCAACTGAGAGTTTTTATCATGAATGAGTGCTAAATTTTGTCAAATGCTGTTTCTACATCTATTCATATAATCACCTGATTTTTTTTATTAATGGCTATGTGATGGTTTCCAGTCATTGATTTTCTAATGTTGAACCAGCCACATACCTGAAATACACACCAATTGGTCACGGTGTATAATTCTTATGATACATTGTTGTATTTATTTCCTAATAATTAATAACTTTTGTGTTTATGCTCATGAGAGATGTGAATCTGTAGTTTTCTTTTCTTCTAATATCGTGTCTAGTTTTGGCATTAGGGTAAAGCTGGCCAAATAGAATGAATTAAGAAGTCTCTCTCTTTACATCTTCTCAAAGAGTTTGTAAAGAATTGGTAGGATTTCTTGCTTAAAAATTTGATAGAATTCACCAGTGAACCCATCTGAGCATACTTTCTGTTTTGGAAGGTTATTAATTAATGATTCAATTACTTTAATAGATATTTGCCTATTCAGATTATCTATTTATTCTCATTTTAGTTTTAGTAGATTGTGTTCTTCAAGGAATGGGCTCATTTCTCTACATTATCAAATTTATAGGCACTGAAGGTTCATAGTATTCCTTCATAAGCCTTTAATATCCAAGGGATAAGTAGTGATATACCTCTTTCACTTCTGAAATTAGTAATCTTTACTGTCCTGTGTTTTTGTTAATTAGCCTAGCTAGAGGTTTAGAAATTATATTGATCTTTTCAACAAACCAGTCATTTTGTTGTTTTCTCTACTGATTTCCTGTTTTCACTTTCATGGATTTCTGCTCTAATTTTTATTATTTATTTTCTTCTAATTACTCTGGATTCAATTTCCTCTTCTTTTTCTTCTGTCCTATGGTAAAAGATTAGATTATTGCTCTTAGATCTTTCTTCTTTTCTAATATTTGCTTACATTTCTACATATTTTTCTCTGTCTCTTCCAACTTTTTTTTTTCCCTTTTGGTAGTCCTTACCATTTTTTCTTGGTTGACAAGCATGATGTTTTGGAGAAAAGGAACTGATGTAAATAAGAGCTTTACTAATGTGGTGACAAAGTTGTCAGGGAGGGAAATTATTTTATAGTCCCATGACTAGGTCTCAGATTTTTACTAAGCCTGTGCCCCTGGACTGTGAACATTACATGTGTTTTTCAGTCTCCAACCCCCCTTTCATGAAACATGATGGCTAGAGTGGGCCAAAGTTGCATATTTCCCTTCCCCCAGTTTATTAAGCTCTGGTTAAACAGTTTCTCGTAAAGGCAGATCTTGTTAAGAAGACCAGAATACTCTGGCATGTGGCAAAATGGTTTCTTTTCTCCTTCCCCAACTAGGACAATGAGATTTTTCTCCAGTGTTCACTGTGAGAATCTGGTAGAGATCCAGGAGGTAAAACTCAAAGAAAATATGGGGGCTACTGAACAACTGGGTCCTCCTGAAGTTTTTAATTGTTACAGTTGTCCTCACTGAAACTCCAGGACTCGTCAATTACCATTCAGGTTTTTCTGCACCCAGCACTGGTTCCCAAGGAGGCTCTGATAGGTTGTGTCACTATATTGGCTTGTCAGTCTCTCTAATTTTGGCAGCAGCTGTTGGCCCTGTGACTTCACTTCTCTTATACACCTAAGAAGAGTTGTTCATTTTTTAAATTTTTCAACCTTTACTTATTGTTTGAATGAACCTCCAAAGTTCTTATGTGCTTGATTAGAAAAACTGGAAGCCTTAACTTTTGAAGTTGTAAAGAACCAATTCATTATTTTGCAAACTGGCAAATTAATAGCAAAAAGCAAGCATTTATCCTGCCTTCCCTTTTTAAATTATGCCTCGCGGTAACCAATAGTTGATCTAGGGAAAGTCTTAATTGAAAAATTCCAGCTAACATTACATCGGGAATTATAGAAGAAAAAGCCTGCCATTATGCAAACCCCACTGAAGTAATACATTAATCACTGAACATAAATTGTTTCTAAAACTATTAGATGAAAAGCAGAAGGGAAACTTTATTAACAGATTAATCAGGCTGGCAAAACTGGAACCTGTTAGTCTTATTTAAAAACACAAAATGGTGCTCGCTTCGGCAGCACATATACTAAAATTGGAACGATACAGAGAAGATTAGCATGGCCCCTGTGCAAGGATGACACGCAAATTCGTGAAGCGTTCCATATTTAAAAAATAAAAAATAAAAAATAAAAAAATAAAAACACAAAATGATAAATAAGCAGACACAGAAGTTATATACCTCTGAAATAAAACAAGAGAAAGTCTATACCAGCACCTCTGATGTGTACTTGTCCAAAATAAACAGCAAAAATCTTATCAAATCTCTAGATCTAACTTCCAGTTGATAGGAAAATTGGCAGATGAAGGAAAGCGTGAAATCACATCACAAGATACTAACAACAAAATCCAATATAAAGTTAATTCAATTCTATAGGGCAAAATTACCCAGTTTCTCCCACAAATAAATGGCATTTTAAAGAGGGGGGAGGACAACCTACATTAAAGAGAATTAATCAAATGTAATGTATGGGCATATTTGGATCCTAATTTAAATGAACCAACCACAAAAAGCATTTAAACAACAATAATTTGAACACAGGATATTTAATAACATTAGGAATTATTGTTCAATTTTTAAGTAGGTTAGTAATATTGTAATATAATTGTGTCTTATAAAAAAGAGTATGCATTTTAGCAATATATCCTAAAATATTTATAAATAAAATGATATCTGGAATTTTCCTTAAAATGATCCAAAATAGAAGGAAAAGTAGGTGAGAATATAGATGAAAAAGAAATTTACTATGTGGGTGAAAGGGTGGATAGGAGTTCATTTTACTATTCTCTCCTCCTTTGTACATTTGGAAATTTTCATAATTAAAACACTGTAAAATTTATCCAGAAAGGACACACTCTGAATGTAGAGAAATTTAGAAAATCCTAATCTATTTTAATTTTCTTTTATGATTAGTACTACGATACAATTTTTTTAAAGCTTAAAAGAGCTGCCGAAACCGGTTTGGCTCAGTGGATAGAGCGTCAGTCTGCGGACTGAAAGGTTCCATGTTCGATTCCGGTCAAGGGCATGTACATTGGTTGTGGGCACATCCCCACTAGGGGTGTGCAGGAGGCAGCTGGTCGATGTTTCTCTCTCATCGACATTTCTAGCTCTCTATCCCTCTCCCTTCCTCTCTGTAAAAAAATCAATAAAATATATATTTTTTTAAAAAGAAACAAACATGTTAAAGCTTAGAAGAGCTATTTCAATAAATAAAAAATAAAAGTTCTATGTGATAAAAAAAAAGCATTATATCATAGTTTAATTGGTGGTATTTTTTCTTTTATAAGAATACATAAAGTAACAGTATCCTATATAATCAAGAGGTAATATGCAAATTGACCCTCATGCCCTTACACAAGATGGCCACCTCCATGTGGTCAAAGATGGCCACCACATGATGGCTGGCAGGGGAGGGCAGTTAAGGGCAATCTGGCTGGTAGGGGAGGGCAGTTGGGGGTAATCAGGCCTGCAGGGGAGGGAAGCTGGGGAGGACCAGGCCTGCAAGGGAGGGCAGTTGGAGGCGACCAAGCCAGCAGGGGAGGAAAGTTAGGGGTGACTAGGCCAGCAGGGGAGGGCAGTTGGGGGTGACCGGGCCAGCAGGGGAGGGAAGTTGGGGGTGAGCAGGGAAGCAGGGGAGGGAAGTTAGGGGCAACCAGACAGTTGGGGCCAATCAGGCTGGCAGAAGAACAATTAGGTGTCAATCAGGCCGGCAGGGGAGTGGCTAGGGGGTGATCAGAATGGCAGGCAGGCAAGCGGGTGGGAGCCAACAGTCCCAGATTGAGAGGGACACCCCCACACACACCCAGTGTATGAATTTCATGCACCGGGCCTCTAGTATCTTATAATCAATAATGTCTTACATTCAATAAAAATAAGATGTTATTTAATATAGACACCAAAACTTATTTCTAGTCAGGAAATATAAAGAAAAACAATTTTAAAAGTCAAACAGGATAAAATATTTCAGTGCATTTAAAAGCCATTAAAGAAAATATAAAGACAAACCTTGATCATTTCTGCCTCTATCTGCTGATGAACAGCTATATAACTTTTTTTCACCTGCTGCTTGTCTTTGATCATCATGGTGAGCCTGTGTAAGGGTCCAGAATTTAGGTCCTCTGCATGTGTCTTCATTATCCTACTAAGTTGTTCTGTTTGCTGAATCATAAGTAGCCAAGACTTTTAAAAACATAAAGAAATAAAATTAGGATGTATTAAAAGTTTGCATTTAGCTGTGCTTTAATTGTCCAAGAAGCTTAAACATTTAGTGTTACACAAATGATTACAGTAAGATAAAAATAGATTTCTATCAATTGTGCATTAAGCTATGAATAGTTCATATTTAACATATTCAACTTCAAATCCTAATGCTTCAACTGTAAGTAATCAGAGACTATGCAGAATACTAGGAAAGGGACTAAAGGGACTCAGAGAGTTCACACTTGCATTCTTCTGTTTGTTTTTCTTTTCTTTTTCTTTCTTCCTTTTCTTTTTTAATCTCCACACCATCAATTTTTAGAGAATGGAAATGAGAGGGAAAGACAGAGAGAAATATCAATGTGAAAGAAACACCTCAACTGGTTCCAGCCTGGGGAGATGCCTGTAACCAAAGTACACACACTTGACTGGAATCAAACCCAGTGCCCTTCAGTCCATAGGCCTAAGCTCTATCCAATGAGCCAAACCAGCTAGGGCTTCTGTTTGTTTTCAACACAATGATATATTGTTTCTGCTCACACCATTCTAATTCCTCAAAAAGGTCACTATTTCCTGATGCAACAGAATTTTCCAGTCTTTATTCAAAACCTGTCTCTGTCTGGCATCAGATCTTGCTGACTCTTCTATTTTGGCTTGTATGAGTTCTTATCTTCCCACATACAAACTTGCTTCCTCCCTTCCAAAAGATGCTTTCCCAGTCTTTCTACCTGACCATCTTTGCTGCTTATGTCTTAAATACAGACAATCTCTGGATTTCTAGCTATAGTCATTCTCTGTTGTTAATAGATATCATCAATCCTCAATGGTTTCCAGCACAGCATATTGCCTCAAGAGCAGAGACACAAAATGGTGGAAAGGATAAGTCATTTGTTATTAGACTTTCTAATTTATAAATACTGAAAAAAGTAACAGAGGAATGCTCTTCATTATATGTCTCCTATTCAGAAACAATAATTAGAGATTTACCACAGAGAGAATCCCTGTTAAAGATGGACAAGATATGCTTTTAGATATTTACAGTTGTTTTCTACTCTAATGTTTTTAATCTGTAAATGAACAGATTTATTTTTTTATGTTAATATTCTAATGCAATCTTAAATCAAAATTGTAACCTAAAGAAAAGCAAATTCTTAGTCAAAGTCAAAACTGTCATGGTCTGAGTTAATAATATTGTCTTAAATACATTTCCATATTCATTTCTTAAAATAAATAAATAAAGCTTATGTAGAGAGGAGGGCATTTTTAGTTTGTTAAATGCTATTAAGAACGTGGAACAGCCGAAACCGGTTTGGCTCAATAGATAGAGCGTCAGCCTGCGAACTGAAGGGTCCCGGGTTCGATTCCGGTCAAGGGCATGTACCTTGGTGGCGGGCACATCCCCAGTGGGGAGTGTGCAGGAGGCAGCTGATCGATGTTTCTCTCTCATCGATGTTTCTAACTCTCTATTCCTCTCTCTTCCTTTCTGTAAAAAATCAATAAAATATATATTTAAAAAAAAAGAACATGGAACAAAACCTGTGGTCTATGAACACATATTTATATCACAAAGTTTAAAAAAAAATAAAAATAAAACACGTGAAAACAAATTTTAAAACTACACAAAAAATAACTAAAAACAAACTAAATGGCCCTAATATGTCTTGCAGGTTTACCTTTTTCATTTGTTATTTTCACTCTAAAAAATACAATGTTGGAAAAACATTCTACAGCATGAGGATAATGTTAAGGTTACAAAAAAAGAAAGTGAGAGGAACCAGTTCTTTCTCTATCTTCAAAATATAAATAATCTCTAAGTGCCTTTTTGTACAATACATTTTTGTGGTTCTATGTAGTTGTTGCAGTGTAGGGGAGAAGCCTTTTTAGAAGCCAGCATTAAAGACCACAAAACTAGAGCGAATGTCCTCCTGCTCCCAGAAGGGCACATCTTATGCTACATAACAGTTCACGGTAGTCACTGCGGGAAGTCTAAGATTTCCAAGATATATATTATCGCTCTGCCTGTCAATCCCATGTTGTCCTCAGTGTCTCCCAATCTGACCCAGGACACTATCTATAGAATCCTATACCCTCAAGAACTCCTGCTGTATGATGAGATAAGATATACCTAATACCAAAACTTTCCATTTATCTTCTAGAGTTAGCACAGACCTGGCTTTATCCTACTCCCAACCTCCAAATACTGCTTATATGTAAACATTCCCTCTCTTCCTAAAAAGTCTCTTGTCCTCAGAAACTCTGGCCACCCTTCCCATGAACAATCCATCAACAAGTCTTTCTGATTATCCCTCCCACGTCTACCACAAATCCACCCACATTTTTTATAAAAAACGCAACTGAGTGTCTGTAAACCACAATAAAGAAATGCACAATAAAATGAAATTTGCTTGCAATTAGAAACCACAAAGGAAACAGAGAGGGTTTAGAAAGTTATTTAAAGAAAAATGGATGAAAATATTCAAAACTTGAAAACTAAAACCCACAGATTCAAGAAATTCAATGAACCCAAGCACAAAAACCATAGAAAAAACCACCTTCTCAGTATCATATCTGAGTCAAATAGTCTTGGGACATTTAAATCATATATTTTTAATAAACTAGTAATATATATGAAACTTCACCAATTATAGCTCATTTTGATGAGTTCCTGGATATCTTATTTTTTGTAATAGAATTTAAAATTCTTCCCCTGTAAATGCAGCAGGAATGGACTAAGTCTCCTTCTCTGCTTACTTCATGTCACAATATCCAAAACTATAGATCTATTCTCATCTGGTGTAGCTTTTTAAAGAACCAATTGACTGGAGATATTTAGTGAGTGAGCAAGACATGGAGTCATCTTTCAATGTTTGGAGAATTTCACCTTCCATAATTAAAGCCTTTCTAACAGTAAAGGGGTTGAAATGTTTAACTTTTATTTCAAGTCCTATAAAGTCTCATATTATTAAACACTAACAAAATAACCAAAAAGAATCCTGACTAAAAATACTATGCAGATGAAAAATTATCAAATAAATCTTTTAAAAATAGAACAGAATTAATATAATCAAAGTCAATAGTTGGGTTCTAAAGATTGGCAACAAATATCTGAACTGCATTAGTTCAGTCATTGCCCAATCTCAGAAGTCACAACAACTAATGCAACTGAAACAGTAATAAAAGAAAAAGAAATTTAAAAAAATACTCCCAGCAAACAAAAAGGTTATATATAGTATAACCTTTATACTATAAAGGTTTAAAAGTATCAGTTTTACTAGGATAAATATACAATCAAAACACTCTATTCGGTTCTTTAAAAGAAAACTATATATAGGGGGAAAATGTATCTTTCAGGAAAGAATACCATGCTTTTCACCTTTGAAGTAACAGATGTGTAGTGATGTAAATCAGTATTCCATAAACAGGTAGTAATTTAAGGGTACTGAGTTCATTATACCAAAAAAGAATTTCTTCTATGACACTATGTCAAAGAATGAACTACTACTAGAGCTATAATTACAATAAAGCACTGAAAATAATCAACAAGATAACGCAAGCTTGAAAATTTCCTAAATAACAACTGTCATAAATAGATTTCTCCACAGACTATATCTTCCAACTACTCATTTTCTTTCTTCTTGCTTACATACTTTTAAAATACAACATAAAATTGCCATGAAGAATGTATGTTTCTGTACCACACAATAACTAAAAATAAATGGAACTCTGAAACAAAAGTTTTAATGCAGAGTTTGCCTACTACATAAGAAGAAGGTTTTAGAATCTCTGAGGTCTAACCAGATAGAGAAAATCAAAAGACAAGTCGTCATTACGTTTCCCTAAAACTGAGGTTTTCAAAGACTGAATTATAAGTGCAAAGGAAACCTGAGGTATTTTCCATTTAGAAGAGCCTGTGTGTCTGCATTTTCTAGTTTCCTTAGGCCAGTGGTCCACAACTCTGTCTGCAATAAGAATCAACTGGGAGCTTTTAAAAAAATACCATTTCTTAAACCCACAACCAGAGATTCTGATTTAATACTTTTCGGAAGGGGTCTAGATATCAGTATTTGTTTCCCTAGAAATTCGAATGTACAAGTTTTGCTGTAATGAAACAATGTATCCCTAATAATCACTGGGCTAGTGCAAAATCACGTAGTCAAAAATCACAGAGCGTATGGGAAAATGGTGTTACAACACAAAAAATTCATCAGGGACATACTGGAAAAAAGACGGGAACCTAATAAAAACTTTGCATAGACTTAAGAATATATAGGTACTATAATAAACTGGCACTTTACCTTAAAAAGACCCAGTGTTCGCTTGTCAAAGTAGGTGTCAGCATGATGCTTCAACTAACTTGCAAATCACTCAAATTTATACACATACACACACACACACACACACACACACACACACACACACTTACACAATTACATTGAGGAAGGGAAACACAGAGCAAATTTAGCAAAATGTTAATAAGTAATGAATAGTCGAGGGCACAGGAGAATTTTTTCTATTCTTGAAACTCAGCTATACATTTTAATTTTGTTAAATAAAGACATCAAAATCACTAGTCACAAGTCTTCTGATTCCAGTCAAGACAGAGTAACAGGAATAGCTTTATCTTCCTGCCTAAAACAACTAAAAACTGAACAAAGTACATTTAATAGACAGTACTCAAGCCACTGGATACAGGGCAATGAAGAACAGTGAACCCAGGTTACCAAATCAAGAAAATCTTCAGGCCACAGCCAAGCTAGAAAGAGCCAACCAGAACACATGAATTGCTGTGAGTTCAAGAGACTAAGTTCAGAGACACCAGGGGAATCAGTATACTAGAGAAGAGACAAGAATAGAGTACTAGAGAGAAGAAAGTGACACAAAGAAAAATCTCAGAACTGCAAAAGACACCCTCTTGATTATTTAGCTAAGGGTTGAGGAAACCATGCCAAGGAAATAACTCTCCCATAGGATTACAGAAAACACTGTCCAGAGCTCACAGAGCCACAGAACCCTGCCAGGTCCCGACAGCCAGAGTGTAAAACGTAATAATTTGGAGAGCATCCTATGAGGGCTGAGAATGATCTTGCCCCACTAGAGGAGATAAAATTCACCCTAGATTACATGTAACTCTGGTGCCACCTAACAAATGCAAAGGCAAGAACCAAATAGATCAAGCTGTGTCCAAGTAACTTAACCATATCCCAAAATAAAACTCAAGGATATTTAAAAAAATACAAAACAACCTAGTACCTTAAAAAGGTAAAATTCACACTACCTGGCATCAAATCAAAGATTACCATGCAGAAAAATACAACTCAAAATGAGAGGGAAAAAAATCAGTCAATCAAAACTAACCCGGAAATAATACAGATGTTAGAAGGCAGGGAGAATAAAGCAGTTACTATAACTGTATTCCACATGTTCAAGAAACTAAAGAATAAACATATTAAGTTGAGATGTGGAGGATATAAAAAGATTCTAACTGAACTATAACAGATAAATCTTTTTTCTTTTTTTCTTTTTTTAAAGATTTACTCATTTCAACATGAAAATGGATCAACTACTCAGTTTCTGTTTCCTTCTCTCCAATTCCCTAAACTACAGTACAGATGTCGGGTAAAAGAGATGGGTTTTGGTAGGTGTGAGAAAATAAAGAAATGGCACACATAGGCATATTTAAATTTAAATACTGGCAAGACACAAAGTGAGACTGTCAGAGAAAGGAGAAGGAGGGAGGAAGTAGCATTGCTGGAAGAGGAGTGGTCAGGAAAATGGTCAGAGTTTATCTCATTGAAAGGATTATTAAAGGGCACCAGAAATGAACAATATCTGTCATGAAAAATACATAGATATAATTTACAACAGATCTGACATTGCATAAAAACAAGATTAGAGAAATGGAGGACATAATAATAGAAACTAACTATAATAAAACACATGAAGAAAACTATGCAAAGGCACATAACAAGTTGATTAAAACCAGTGATAAAGAGCCCTAACCAGTTTGGTTCAGTGGATAGAGCATTAGCCTGCATAGTGTCCAGGTTTCAATTCCCAACAAGAACACATACCTTGGTTGCAAACTTAATCCCAATCCCCAACCCTGGTTGGGTATGTGAGGGAGGCAACCAATCGATGTTTCTCTCTCACTTCTCTTCCCTTCCCTTCCACTCTATAAAAATTAATGGAAAAAATATCCTCAAGTGAGGATAAATAAATAAATAAAATCAGCAATAAAGAAAAAATTTTAAGCACGGCCAAAGGAGGGAGGGAAGGGAATAACATATATTTCATCAGCAACAATGCAAGGAAATATTATAGTGGTATTTTTGAAGTACTGAAAGAAAAAATAAACAGCAAAAATATTCTTCAAAAATAAAGATAATATAAACATTTTCATACTTATAAAACCTAAAAAAAATGAATTATCAGCAAAATTCCATTATAAAAATGCTAAAGGCAGTGCTTCAAGAAGAAAGAAAATGATACCAGATACAAATCTAGATATACAACAAGAGATAAGGGTACAGTACATTGTAACTCAATGGGTAAACATAAAGACTTGTGTTTTTATTATCTAAAGTACTCAAAAGATAATCAACTACTTACCGCAATATTAATAATAACAAGAATGTATCATGGGATTTATCCATATGTAGTATGACCTATTTGCCTGAAGCACAATTACGATGCTATACATAATAAATGATGAAATTATTCCTCTTACCTTAGAAACATTGCTGACATAATTCACTTGAATAGTGCTTTCTTTATCAACTTGATTACAAAGGTTCTGTAAAGTAGATGCATATTCTTTATCACTTTTTATCCTCAGGGCCATAAATTTCTTCACTGTTTCCAGTAACCGTAATTCCCAGTCTTGCAATTTTAACACAGCTTCATGTGAATTCTTCAGGTCACTCCCAAACCCCATTTTTGTAAGGCACTGTCTTATCCTCCACACTGCACAAGCGAGCTTTCTAATCAGTGCATATCTGTGTATGTAAACAGAAGAAAAAAATGTTAAATCCAAAGAAAGTTTGCCTTCAAAACAAAGTTATGGCTCATTTTAGGGTTGAAAAAAAAAAAAATCACTACAACTGAATGCTTTCACACCAAAGATGTCCACCCTCACCACTTTTTTTTTTATTCAACACTGCACTGAAGGTTCTAGTAAGTACCATAAAGTAAATAAAATAATTTCTATTAAAATTGTACAGTAAAACTATATTTGCAGATGACATGACATTGTAGATAAAAAAAAAATCTTAAGCAATACAATAAAAAGTTTTAGAACTTTTATAAAAATAAATAAATAAAATTACAGGTTAGGAAATCAATATAAACAAAGATCAACTATATATCTATACACTAGCAATGATCAATCCAAAAACAAACTTTAAAACAATTTATAAGAACATCAAAAAGGATAAAATATTGCCGAGATCGGTTTGGCTCAGTGGATAGTGCGTCAGCCTGCAGACTGAAAGGTCGCAGGTTCGATTCCGGTCAAGGGCATGTACCTTGGTTGCGGGCACATCCCCAGTAGGGATGGTGCAGGAGGCAGCTTATCTATGATTCTCTCTCATGGATGTTTCTAACTCTCTATCCCTCTCTCTTCCTCTCTGTAAAAAAAATCAATAAAATAAATTTTTTTAAAAAAAGAATAAAATATTTAGGAATAAATTTTACAAAATAAATGCAAAACTTGTATTCTTAAAATTAAAAAACATTGCTACAATCAGAAAGACCTAAATAAGACTCATATCCCCAAATCCTAAAGACTTAACACTGTTAAGAAGTCAAGACTCACCAATTTGATTTAACTCAATACATATTAACATCTAAGCTAGTTTCTTTTTTTGCAAAAATTGACAAGCTAAAATTTACATAGAAATTCAAATAACCAAAAATTAACAAAAAATATTTCAAAAGAACAAAGTTAGAGTATTCACACTTCCTGATTTCAAGACCTACTGAAAAGTTACAGCAATGAAGATAATGTGGTACTGACATATGGTAGACATAGATATCAGTGAAGTAGAACAGAGGTTCCAGTTATACATCCTCACATTTATGGTTAAATTTTCTATAAGGGTGCTAAGTCTACTCAATAGGTAAAAAGGTCTTCAACTAATGATGCTGATGGGACAAATCGATTTCCACATATAAGAGAATGAAGCACAATACCTTCCTTAGAATACAATAAAAAATAAACTTTAAAGGGATGTAGCTCTAAATATCAGAGCTACATCTCTTTACAAAACTCTCCGAAGATAACAAAGTAATCTTCATGGCTTTGGCTTAGGCAATGGTTTCTTAGATACAATAACAAAAGCACAAGCAACAAAACAAAAATACATAAATTAGACTTCATCAAAATAAAAAAAAATCTGTATTTTAAAAGCCACCACCATCAAGAAAAGGAAAAGACAACCCACAAAATGGTAGAAAATATTTGCTAATTCTATCTGTCATGAAACTTCTATCTGGAATGTATAAAGAATTCTTACAACTCAATAATAAAATGACAAACCAATTAAAGTGAACAAAAGATCTGAAAAAAGATTTCTCCAAAAAGATTCACAAATGTCCAACACATACATGTAAATATGTTCAATATCATTAGTCATTAGGAAAATACAAATCAAAATCACAGTGAGATTCCACTTCACACCACCAGTATGTCTATAATCAAAATGACAGATAATATCAAGTATTGGAAACTGTGAAGAAATTAAAGCCTTCCTACACTGCTGATGGAAATGTAAACATTTCTCAAAAGTTAAACATAGAGTTATTATATTCCTCTGTTCAGTATAAACCCAGGAGAAATGAAAACATATGCCCATAGAAACACATGTGCAGAATGTTCAAGTAGAATTATTCATAACAGCCATAAAGTGGAATAATCTCAATGTCCATCAATTGATGAATACATAAATAAAACACAATATCCATACAAATAAAATACTATTTGACAATAAAAAAAAATGAAGTATAGATACAAGCTACAACATAGTAGATAAA
This sequence comes from Pipistrellus kuhlii, assembly GCF_014108245.1. Lineage (NCBI taxonomy): Eukaryota > Metazoa > Chordata > Mammalia > Chiroptera > Vespertilionidae > Pipistrellus > Pipistrellus kuhlii. The sequence goes on along the minus strand of NW_023425540.1, from coordinate 56,414,497 downwards.
CCTTATAATTATGCTACGTGAAAGAAGTCAGAATCAAAAGAATGACATACTCTATAATGTGAAATGCCCAAAGTTTAGTGACAAAAAACAGAGTAGTGGTTGCCGAAAGTTGACAAACATGGGAAGATATGAGGAGTAACTGCTGACTGATTCTGCATTTCATTTTGAGGGATAAAAATTTTCTAAAATTGAATATGGTTGCACAACTCTTTGACCTAACTAAAAAATCATTGAATTGTACAGTTTACATGGGCAAATTTTTCAGCATATGACCTATATGTTGTCAATAAGTTGTAGTCCTAGCCAGTTTTGCTCAGTGGATAGAGCATAAGACTGTGGACTGAAGGTTCCCAAGTTTGATTCCAGTCAATGGCACATACCCGAGTGTGGGCTCGATCCCCAGTTGGGGCCGTGCAGGAGGCAGCCAGTCAATGATCCTCTCTCATTGATGTTTCTATCTCTCCCTCTCCCTTCCTCTCTCTGAAATCAATAAAAATATATTTTTTAAAAGTTATAAATGCTTCTAAAAAAATAAATAAGTTGTTGTAAAAAGTCATTACAGCTTACTATGATCATCTAAAGTTCAATTATCAGAAACTTTCCCAAAATATTCTGCTTGTTTGCTATAAATTCTGAAAACTATGACACAATATATTTTGCTCTCAGCCTCCTAGAATTTCAGGCAATGAATCTTTCATGGCCAGTTAGAAAAAATGAAGAAACACACCTTTTATATTTAGTTTGGCTCCTCCATACCAGAAGTCAATTTCTTGTTAATTCAGCTGAGATCCTTTAAGCCATACAGAAAAAAAGGAGAAGAGGTTTATCTCTCTAACCTCAGTGATATCATCTAAAAAGATGGTAAAAATGTGGGTTGTCCAAATAGAGAACAAATTACAATTTCCCCCCCACTGAAAACTGTCCAGTTTTATGATCTAGCAAAAAAGTAGGAGAGGGGGAAAGTAGTGGAAAACTGTACTTCATCAAAGTTTCCGAAGTAGCAATCAGGATACTAAATGGACCTTAACATAAATAAGTCAATGTAAAGTAACTGACTTATTCACTTAATATAGAATAGGATAATTCTAGGTTTTTGTTCCACTTTGTATATAGTAGTTTTGAATATTTTATTTTTATATATTATATCTTTATGTGGCACAAAAATTTACAAGGAACATTTTTCTGTTATTCTACAGCTCAACTAAGTCTCACTGAATATACATTCTATCTCATCCAATGTTTTCAATGAAAAAGTATGGAACATTATTTGAGACTAAAGAAAGGTGGAACAGCTTACTTTTTAAAAAAAAATCATATCTAAGATTATAGTTAATTTTATTCAGCATTTGGGATAAATCAGGCAGAAACAGAGTATTATACAAAAGTGTACTAGTGTTCATCAACAAAGATGTCTATTTTTAAATAGCATCATTAAAAAGGTGAACGTATGGCTCAGACATTGAGCATTGACCTATAAATCAAAAGGTCACCAGTTGGATTCCCAGTCAGGGCATGTGCCAATCAATGTTTCTATCTCTCTAACCTTCATCCTTTCTCTCTCTAAAATCAATAAAAAACATTATTTTTTAAAAAGTGAAAGTAGTAAAAATTCTAATAAACTACTATTTCAATTTATTTCAAGCTATCTTATTTAATGTTATTCAGTTTGGATTTTAGGATCAAATGAGTTATGTTGTGTTTTCAATTCACCATAAGTAATTATTTAAAATTTTAAAGAGCCATTAAAATTTGCTATATTCTCAAAATTCATTTTGTATAAAATATATCTACAAATACATTCTTCTAAAACAAAAATGGAAGTTATTAAATAGCAAAATATAAAACACATTAGTTTCATTGGTTGAATAATAGAATTCCCGTGGTATTTCTTGTAAGTATAATGGTATATGCAAGTATTTATTATAAGTACCTCTTGTCCTTCAACTTTTGACTCAACAACTGGCAACTTTTATATTCTTTAATTACACAGATGGAAATATTATTTTGCAATATTTAAATATAATAATTAAATATAATCTTTAACAATCTATAACATAAATACAGTTTACTATGTATTGAATATTCTTTTTAAAGTAAGGCTGATTTATCTTAATTCAGATGTCTTATAAGAAAAATTATACTTAATTATTTCCTTTATTTTAATATTGACAACAAAACATACAATGAAAGATATGCTAAATTTAGAAAAATTAGAAAATACATGAATAAAAAATGTGTAATAGAAACAGAAAGTCTCTCATTCTTCTCCATCAGATATTCTCATAAGCAAGCAAGAAATTCAATAGAGTTTTTTTTTTTTCAGCTTGAATTTATAAACCTTGACTAATGAAACCTATCAAAATGACTTTGTGGTTTGAATTACTTTATCAAAATATGTTTATTCATTGATAAAAAGTACAAAATCATTAACCAGTTAAAATACAAAGATAATTATCTAATGGTATTTCTTATCTTTTATAAGCCTTAATCCTGACAGAAATCACAGTGATTCTATTTGAACAAAATATCAAGCTGCCTGCAGCAAGACAGAAACAAAGTCAAAAGCCTCCCCAGAGCATGCAAGTAATAACCACAGTGACAAACCAGAAAACTTGACCACATATAAAAATAAAATGAGGCGCTGTTTCAGAAGCAGTTACACAAGCAGGTGTGAACAGTCACCACGTCTAATTCTGAAGAGAGCATCATTAATTAAGTTAATATATGGTGACCCTGGCCACCTTAATGACACAGTCTTTAAAACTCCTCCTAGGTTGTTTTTACTTGAAAACGTTGCTCCTAGCTTACCTTAAAAAGAAATTAAATTCAACGCAAACAGCACTGGCCTGGGCAGCCTATTGGGACAGCATTAATGAATGACAATGTCCCACTCCAAGAGAATGCTGAATACTAACTGCAAGTCTATATGCAAATGAACAACATCTGTGCTTTTAAATAAACTTTTTTTTGTTTGTTTTAAAAGTGTATTTGAAAGTACTAATATTTAAAATTATTTAAGGAGAATAGAATTATTACTTTCTTTCTTTGCTTTAAGATATTAATATAAATCAACAGCTATTTATTGAGTAACTATGGGAGAGATAATGTTAGGTGTTTATAGCTAAACTAGAGGCCCTATGCACGAATCTGGTGCAAGAGTAGGCCTTCCTTCCTTCATTCCTTCCTTCCCGACTTCCCTCTCACACCCGGGACCCAGGCTGGCTTCCCTCAAGCTGCCATTAGGCACCGGAGACCCATGCTTCCCCTCTGGCCTGGCTTCGCCTGGAAGGATGTCCAGAATGACATCCAGTAGGATAAAATTTATCCAGTAGATAAAAATCTTCATTACTGCCTTTAAGCAATTTACAGTGTATGAAGACTAACTAGACAAGTTCACAGGTAATGATAAATTCACTCCAAATTCATTCAGCAACATGTACTGAGCATCTATTTGGCAAGTATATTTCTGAGTGGCAACAATACCAAGACGAATAAGATTACAGATCCTAATCTCAAGAAGCTAACAACTTCATAGGGGTGACAAATCTGAAAACCTATGTTTTCAGGTTTACAAATACAAATTGGTTACAGGTTCAGAGGGAAAACAGGAAGTATGCATAACATTTCTAATGTCCATCAAGGAGGGGCTCAGAGACATAAAAGCATAAGGTATAAAGTGTTACAGAGACACAAAGAGAAGAAAGAGCTACTAAGAAAAGAAAGATACATAGAGGACTCAATGCATGTTGATTAACTCCTGGATGGAAGTTCAGTTTTCTTATCTTCAAAACGGGGATAGTAATACCTACTTTGCAAGGTTGTCATAAAGGTCAAATGAAATAACGTATTTAATGTGTCTGACACTGGGGAGACTTATTAAAAAGTAGTCATTACTAATGAAGCCTTAGAGAAAGGACCCACATGATAGAGACTGTGGAAGAGCAAGTGGTAGAGTAGCGTTTCTTCCTAAGTGGAAGTTTAAGCATGAGCAAGGATTCACAGTTAAAAAAATGAGGAATGTGTTTGTGAAACATTACTAATTTGAAGGAAAACAGGAATAAAAGGTTTAAAAGATAAAATATGACCACAATGCATATAACCTACTTCTAAATTTGAGAAACTTTCTTTATGATCAACTAATATAACAGAGTTCAATTTTCAAATTGAGGTCAAACAATCCTTTTGCTTTAAAGAAAGTAACAGTGTCAAAAATAATTACAATATCCACATATGTACTTTCAAATAGGTTTATTAAAAGCAAGCACTAGCAGAATGGCAACCATCAAGGTCCCATCCGTAGTAAGTTAAAACCAGTCCCTAAACACTGCAATAAGACAGCCTCTCAGGCAACCCAGATCAGACAACTCCAAGTTAGAACTTGGAGTAAAGTAAGTTTCATTCTTGGGTGTGTTTTTTTATGTAACACTCTTTTCCCAAAAGGAATGGCTTGATCCCCACTCCCACCCCATCTTTTCTCTATAATCATACCCTATCAAATGTGTTTTCTTCCTTAATTGTTCTTATAGAATTCTATTTAATTTGTAAATAAACTTCCCTAAATCTCTAACCTCCACTTACCTGAAACCCAGCTCCCCCAAAGCACAGTGCAACTATACCTCTCTCCATTCTACCACCCACATCCATGAGGTTGGGGGAGGGAAGTGTGATGGGTAGTAACTTTATCCTGATTCCTTAGTGCCATTTCCGAATCACCACTCTTCCGAACATATTGAAAAATCTCTTCATTGTAATTTACATCATTCAGCTTTACCAAGTCCTAGCCAATCTAGCTGTTATTTGTCTCTAAACCTTCCTCTCAGTATCCACTTGTCCCAAAATGTTATTCTCTAAACCAATTCTTATGTTCACCCATGGAGATTTGAACCTCCAGTCTTTCTCTTCTCCAAAGACCCATTTGAGCCAGCTCCATTTCAACTACACCTGCTATGACACATGGCCTGAGTCTAAACTGTTCCATCTCTGCAATGGTAAATTTTTTTTAAGCTAACTTTATTTTTTTTTAAATATATTTTATTGATTTTTCACAGAGAGGCAGAGAGAGGGATAGATAGTTAGAAACATCGATGAGAGAGAATCATCGATCAGCTGCCTCTTGCATACCCCCTAATGGAGATGTGCCCGCAACCAAGGTACATGCCCTTGCCCAGAATCGAACCCGGGGCCTTTCAGTCCGCAGGCCGACGCTATATCCACTGAGCCAAACCGGTCCCGGCTGCAATGGTAAATTTTAATATTCTACAATAGTTTTAGGTCATAACCTAGTACATTCCATCTCTCTGGAGTCTTGACCGATTCTGTGCTCGAACTGACCAGCAGACCCTGAGCAAAGGATGAATGGATTACTCTGACACAGATTTCTCTGAAAGAGAGGCTAAGGGATTGCTTGGCTATAGGAATCAAGCTGCCCCTTTTAACTGCCTCCTTAGGCTTTCATTGTAACAACAGCTAAAACTACAATTAACTTTTAGATACAATCAACAGGGTAAGTATCCTTGAGAAAGCACATGCTTCTATAAGGTTGGGTATAAAGACTAAACATAGAGATTCCAGTAAAACACCTAGGGGCTTGGACTTGTTTGGAAAAGTCAAGGCAGGGGATGCTATCTTCTGCCAGGTCCCCAGAGGCCCCTGACCTTTCAGAGAATCCTCCTTATAGGCTTTCCAACCAAGTTCCGTGCTTCCTCACAATTCTATACCTACTCTTTGACCTCAAATAAATCTCTAGCTGTCCACCGATTAAACTATATTCCCTAAAAATTTATCAGTTCCCCCTAACTCCTCTCTCTTCTAAGATGAATATGCCACTTTTCTAGATATATCATCCAGAACTGGGATACTTTTAAGAGTGAAAGAGACGCAATTCTTCATTATGCCAGGAAAACAAGGGTAAGCTTAGACTTTCCCAGGCAAACTAGGGCATATAAGCCCCTACTTCTTTCCTTACACATATTGAATCAATTGACTTCCCCTGACTTTTCTCTTTCTACGTTTGTACTAAAAATCTCCAACTCTGACTCAATCCCTCCTGACTCACCAGCCATTAAAAAAAAAAAAAAAAAAAAAAAAAAAAGCTTAGCTAATTCTTACTAATATTTCAATATTGTGCTCATATCACCTCCTCCAAACAGCCAGCTCTTTCTCTGCAATTTGTTATCAGAGAACTCAGTAATCACAGTGTCCTATTCATGATTATATCGCCATGTTTCTCACATATCAGGCATATAGATGTACTCAATAAATCTTAAAGTTCTACTCTAATCATCCCTTATGTGTCTATTCTAAAATGCATTATATGAAAAATTAAACAAGTCAAAAAGAGTTAATTTTAAACTAACAGATAGCAATTAAACTAATAACAACTAGAAGGTGGTTGTTTTTTGTCCTGAGCTTTTTACACTTTATGTCTTATGAACCCTAAGGAACACGAAGGGCTCCTGGTGCTAACCAGGCTCAAATTTAAAAAGATTAAAAAGCACTGCCTGTTAGCCATTTCTGCCTCTCAAGCAAATTGCACCTCACAGAGAAGCTTCCGCACTGTATCTCTGCCACCTGAGCCGGCACTTATTAAGAAACTAGAGGCCCAGGGCACAGATTTATGCACCAGCGGGGTCCCTCGCCTGGCCTGTAGAGATCAGTGGACCTCCGCGCCACCGATCCCGCACAGCACAAAGTAGTGCGCAAAGTGGCAAGTGGTTGGGAAGGAGCCCAAGCCCCAACTGGGCACCGTGCCACTCCCACTCATCCCGGCCCCACTGCACTGCTCGGATGAGCAGGGGCAGTGTCCATGGGAGAGACTCATGCTACAGCAGCTGTGCTCACCAACCGTGAGCCCAGCATCTGGCACCCATCTGTCAGCTGAGCACGGGAGCACACTGACCATCAGGGGGCAGCTCCTGTATTGAATGTCTGCCCCCTGGTGGTCAGTGCATGTTAATAGGCTTTTATAGAGAGATTCTTAAAGTCCTATTTCAAACAATAGGATGAGGCTTTCCCCATCCTATTGGAGCTGTGCACCTCTGACCATTCAGAGCAACTCTGTTCTGACCAATCAGGGACCTGGGTCAGGGAATTCTGTCTATATAAGCCAGCTCCCCTAGGGCTCAGAGAGTGCACTTCCCACAGGAGACTGAAGACTGTTTCCTAGGCTCCCAAAGATGCCTCACTGGAACAGAGCAAAGCAGACCATCATGGAGCAGAGCTGCCTAGCTAAAGAGGGATCTCGCCCCAGGGCAGCCTCAGTGGTTGTGCTTTTCACAGCTGTGCTGCAGCACTATGGAGCTGTGCCACAATGATGCTGTTTTCTGTTGAGCTGTTTGCACTAAATAAAGTTTCCTTCCTCACCACACACCAAATTGGGGACTCCTGTTAGCACTGAATTGGTTCCAACAACCACTGATTGACATCCCCATACATTTTATTGCACTGGTTTCTGACTGTTATTCTCTCCTAGTTCTGTCTTTTAATACATCCATCAAATTTCAGAATTACAAAAAGATACATAGAAGTCAGGGATTAAGCAAGAAAAGCAAATTTTGGAACATATATATCAAATGATTATGTTTTGAAAATTATACAAATATAAACATGCATGTTCTTGAATATGTATAATTTAAAAGTAAAAATGGCCCTGGCCAGTGTTGCTCAGAGGCTAGAATGTTGGCCCACCCACCAATAGATCACAGGTTTGATTCCTGGTCAAGGGCATATACCTGGGTTGCAGGTTCAATTCCCAGCCCCAGTCAAGGCACATGATGTGAAGGCAACCAATCAATGTATCTCCCTCACATCAATGTCTCTCTCTCTCTCAATCTCTTTTATCCTCTCCCCTGCTCCTTTCCACTCTCTCTAAAAGTCAATGCAAAAAAATATCCTTCAGATAAGGATTAACAAAAAACAAACAAAAAAGTAAAAATTTATATACATCAAACTTTTATCATTAACTACCTCTGAAGAGTGAGACAGAATAGTGGGAAGAATGCCACTTTCTAATTTATGTACCTCTAGTTTGCATTTTTATCACAACTATATATATATACACACACACATACACACACACATACACACACCCAGTGACCGGAATGGCAGAACAACCAGAATAAGCAGTGGCTATAATAAGCACTGCAGCAGAAACCAGTCTGATCCGGACCCCTATCTCCCCCCCCCATCCCACCCCCTGCCAGCCCAGCCCCTAATTGGTCCCCAACACCCCAATCGGGGTGGGACCGGCTGGCCAACCACCCATGGCTCCTCCCTCCAGCCAGCCCATCTCTGATCCACTCCCCCACCCCAATCAGGGGTGGAGCTGGCCAGACCCCACCCATGCACGAATTCATACACCAGGCCTCTAGTAAAGATATAAAGAAAAGATTCCCCAAATAATTTTTAAAGAGTATTTTTAAAACAAAAGATTAAGAAGATAAAAATCAAATTTCACAGATACAATACTTAACATTAAAAAATTACTTCTCCTTCAAGTATTTTTTATTTAAATTTATTTTGAAAATAAAAAAGGCACTTATATCATGATAGTTACTTTTATGAAAAATCTCCCAATTACATTTTCCACTCATAGAATGCCTCCGATTTCTGAACAACTTCATTCCTGCTTTATAACCTAGGCTCCTGAACCATTCTAGCTCTAATTGAGCGCCTCAACAATAAATCGGTCTAACCACAGGTCCAACCATTACTGTGGTTGCACAGCAAAGAAATCTTTGTCCTTTTGCTCTATGTTTTAGGGAAAAAGTCTTTCGTTCATTTATTTATTGATTCTTCCAGTAACTACTTATTAAATGTCTATGACATGCCTGGCACTGAGTGAGGTCCTAAGAACACACAGATAAAAAGTACTGGTCACAGCTTCCGGGAGCTTATTAGAGGAGAAGCAGCTCTAACACAACAATAATGGCTACAAGGAATCCCTGTACACAGTGAAGTATAATCCCAGCCCAGCTGGAGGAAAGGCTTCACAGGCACCCTAACTCACCTACAGCAGTCCCTTCTTCACTGACACTTTCCTCCTTTCCTCTCAACGAAAACATGACACTTCTCCCTTTGAAAACACTGCTTAAAAGTTGCCTCCTAATCCTTAAAAAAAAACAAAAAAACACATACCTCTACTTACTCTTAAATGTCATACAACTCTTAAGGAAAACAACCATATCCGTGAAACTCAAGAGCAAGCAAGTAAAGAAAAAAAAAAAAAAAATGTTCACTGAATGCCAGCTCTACACAAATACCAGAGAGAGCAAGTACTTAAATCATTTCTCACTGGCCTACCTCTAGTTGTCTCTACTAACTTGTTTATCACTCGAATTTTAAGCTATCCCCTATTTGAAATAGTGAATTTTTCAAAAATGAATACTTAGACTACTCCAGTCACTAGGTACATATTCCTAGGAATAACCAACTGATGAGAAGGTGGAGGTGCCTAACAGCAGGTAGGGAAGGAACTCCTGTTGTTGTTTTAAATAAATATTAATATTTATTTAATAACTAGTCCCAGTGTATCAAATACAACATAAATGATCTAGTTTTCTTCCCTTTAACTTAATACAACCAAATGTAAAATCTGCAGTCAATGTATATTTAAAGTTAGAATACTATCAAATTTTTCAGCAGAAACTTTGCAGGCCAGAAGAAAATAAGATGATATAATCAAAGTGCTGAAAGTAAAAACTTCAAACAAAAAATAATCTACATAGCAAGATTATCAATCAACAAACTGTCTAAAATACTTAATAGAAACCTATCAATATACTTCAAATAAATGACTAAAATAGTAAATGATTATATGATTATATTAGAAATTGGGACTAGTAATGTTATTAACAGAAATACATAAACCAGAGAAGGAACAGGCATTTAAGAAGAAAATTAATATGTTGAGTTTAGTGACAGGCAGTGGAAAACAAAGGACTGGTACACAGGCTGAGATTGAGATTCTGCTGATTATAAGTGTTAGTTGAAAAAAATAATAATTATATCACAAATGGTACACAATTCAGTAAGATAAATAACAAGCAAAAGATAACACAAATATAAAATGACTGTAGCCTGATTAGGTAGGAGAATAGTCTAACAAAAAAACTACAAATCAATACAAGTCAAAACTTTCAAAGAAAAAATATAATCATTTTGGTAATTATTTAGTAATATAAAAATAACTATTTTACTTTTATTTTAGTAATTTACTAAGAAGATAATGTAATCCTACCTTACTACTCTTCATTGTTGGTCATATCTTAGCTAAAGTAGCAGGTCCATGTTGAAGGGTTACACATTAGGGATGAGGAAGACACAATAAAACTTTCAATGGCGTCTCACGGAATGATCATAGGTCTAGCCAGAAAATATGAGCTGCAAGAATAAATTCAAGGAGTCAGAACTGTACACTACAGAGAAAAAGGTTAAAATATACACCTGAAGTACAGAACACTATTATTGGAAATGAACTGTGGCAATATCTCACATTCATCATATTAAAAATAAGAATACTATTCTTAATTTTATCCCCTATTTACTCTCTCCCTTTCTTTCCATAAGTTTCCCAGTAAATAATGTATCTTACCTTCTCTTCTAATCTATTCCCTGAGTTTTAAATAGGTAATTCGTGTTTTTCTCATTTCACAGTATAAAACTAATTTCAAGTTTGAAGCACATCAAGAGAAGGAAACTACACTTGAATTATTATTACAGCCTAAAGAAGTAGTTAACTACGTGAGAAAAATTTTGCCAAAGACTGAGAAGGTTTGGGAAGGATTCTACCAGACATATATACTTTTTCTGTCTAACATTCTTTTCTTCTTTTTAGATATATAGTTAACCTATATTTTTCTTTTAATATATGTTTTATTGATTTTTTTTTTTTTTTTACAGAGAGGAAGGAAGATAGTTATAAACATCAATGAGAAAGAAACAGCAATCAGCCACCTCCTGCACACCCCCCACTGGGGATGTGTCCGAAACCAAGGTATGCCCTTGACCAAAATCGAATCTGGGACCCCTCAGTCTGCAGGCTGACGCTCTATCCACTGAGCCAACCTGGTTTCAGCTGTCTAACATTCTTTAGTATGCCAAAGCATGATCCTTAGATATTCTATCAACCCTTGCAACTAGAATATGTTTGTTGATTTTAGAGAGCATGGAAGGGAGAGAAAGAGGGAGGGAGAACATCAATTGGTTGCCTCGCGAAGGTACCCTGACCAGGGATCAAACCCACAACCTAAGTATGTACCCTGACCAGTAATGAAACCCACAACTTTTGGGTATACGGATGATGCTCCGTATACCCAAATCCAGCTGAGCAATCCAGCAATCCAGCTGAAATTAGAATTTCTCAGGTGTTTCTTGGTCATTCGTCTCTTATTACTGATGCCAATATATGCAATTTATAGCCATGTTGCTGTTTCTCATTTTTTGCCTCACACCTCATATTTCTAATCCTAACTTCTTGGTTTATACTTAGCTCTCCTCTTTTTTCAAGCTCCTCATTTTTGTTTGCTTATTCCGTTTCCTGTTATTCTCCCTACTTCCTTGGCTTTCATACGAATCAGAGGACATTTCATTGATGTTACCAGTATGATTACTCCTTTCATCCTGACCAAACACAGGAATATCTTCCAAGTCTCCACACCCATTTTCAAAGGGTTCTTCTTTTGCCCTCCAGACAAGTATTTTATTCTCTTCTAAATCTGAGAAGGTTCTCAATGCTATAACTGGTTGGAAATCTAATCTACATATAATGAAAGTGTTATTATGTCTAGTTCCACTAAACTGTGATATGATTGAAGACAGGGATTGTTATCTAAATATAGCCAGCATCCTACACAATACCTGGAATACTGTAGTTACCAAACAAGTGATTACAGAATGAATGAAATTCCAAGATGAATTACAACTTTCTCTGATCTGTACACTTTGGCATAAAGTAAGGTTTTGACAAGAGTTTCTATATTAAATCACAAAATTCATGACCTAAACATATATTTAAATATAAAAACTTTAATCATGACTTCCATTTTATACTGCTTTCAATATTTCTGGAATTCCCTGGAAATAGTACAATAAACAGTATTACTTACAAAAGGAAACAAAATGTAGTGCATACCTAAATGTACACATTATATTGTATTACCTAATTCCACTCTAAAGACAGATTCTCCAAAGTTACTGAACCATCCATTTAATTTTAAATTGTTTAGCCTCTCTTTATCAGCAAAGATAGTTCAAAGTTATCTACACTTCCATATTCTGGTCTCTGACTGTGATATATAAAAACATTTATTCTTCAAAAACCTAAAAACAAGCTATTCAACTGGGATTCCATGCCCACACCAAGCATTGTCAAGTGTCTTGTTCAAGAAAACTAGTCTCATGTGTTATTTATGTATCATTTTCCAACTCAAGTCTTTTTTTAAAAAATTTTAAATGAAAAAAAAACCAAAACAGTATTTTTCCACTTGATATTGAAATTATTGGGGTTAAAACTAAGCAACAATTTCTTTGGTAGAATTCTAAATGAAACATTTCTTTGTTCAACCTACTATAAACCTACGATTAAAAAAATTATAGTCCTTGTATTACTTCAAACGTATATTATCCTTATCAAAACTCATCAAAGGTTTCTACAAATTTAAAATGTATAATAATAACTTTCTGGTATACCTAATCTTGCCCACCAACTTCCCTATTTACACAGGTTGCCATCTCTAACTCACATTCATTAGTCAAACGTAGTTCCTATTCTTTAATTGTGCTTCTCCTCACAACTAGAAATAGACTGAGGCAAGAGAGGAACCTAAGATGCATAATTTATTGAGACATTCATTCTCAGGATTGTGCATGTGCCACCCTGTGGTTGCGTGACCATAAAAGTGAATAGGTCTTATTTTGTGTCTTAGTCATCTTTCATGCCTCTTACTCCTCTTACTTCTCTAATAAATAAACCAAAAAATAATTCTGACAAAGCAAATATCTAAAATTAAACAATGAATTTAAATATAACTTTTCATCTATTTAAAATAGTGTTTTCAAAGAAAATCTCTTGTTCACAATGTGATGTTAGGTGAAAAATGGATGAGGCAGGAACGATTATATACAGTAAGATTTTGGTGTGTGATTCTTTTTGTTTGTTTCTTTATTTTTCCTCAAATGAGTGCAAGTTGCATGTGCATGTAAGTGACAGACCTGTGCTATGTTTCACTCCCCTTCTTTTGGTGGCACCATCTCAATTTATTTCTATTGAACTACCCTTCTCTTACTCTTAATCCATGTAGTTTGGGTGGCACTAATTATGTATTCCCACTCTCAGGTTTCTGGAATGAGTACAAAGTTCCTGGAACAGGTATATGACCCAGGTGGGGACAATCAGCATATTCCCTCCCCCAAGCAGTAGTCCAGGAATGAACCCAATGGGACTGACAACGCACAATTTTGCAAGAACTAATGGGGACGTTATCTTTCAGCTGAGGTTGCTAAACTGAAAGAACATGATAAGTATCTATTTCATAGTGAGCCAACCAGCAAAAACAATTGCTAAAAGATGGAAAGAGATGAAGAACACTCTGAAACCATTTTGCCCCTAGATCTAATCGCACCTGAGTTCAGGTGTTAATAGATATACCTGCTACAACTTTCGTATTACTCTTGGGAAACAATTCTCTCTGGATTTCTCACATTCCTGCACAGAGCCTTTTGAGCAAAAGGTACTACAAGGATATCTGCATGACAGCCAGCCTTGGAAGCTACAGATAGAGACCTCTAATGAGCTTTGGAGAAGTAAAGTCCTCTCCTTCCCTTCCCTGGAAGAAATTACTTATATTCTTTTATTAACTCATGTTTACTATGCTGCTTTATATTTTATTTTTATTTACTTTATAGTCTAGTATAATAAACCTAAAGACATTTTGCCTTTCTACCCTGGAGAGATTTGCTCAATGAGCAATCTCTCCCCTCTGCAAGTATTCTCTTCCAATCAATGTTCCAGACTTAACAGTTACATGAAGCAATAAATTATTTTTTTTCTTATTTAATAACTCATTCGACAAATATTTGCTGAGAGCCTACATAGTTATGTGCCACACATTTTCCTACACAACAAAATAGACAAAAATTCCTGCCTTCAAGAGAGGGGACAAATACAAAATAAATAAAATGCACAGTACTGAACAGTAATAAGTATTATAAAGAGAGAAACCATAGAAAAAGGTAACAAAAAGTGTGAGGGAGGGAAGAGATTTCAAATTTATGTTAGGTGACTAAAGACTTTACAGATGAAATGAGATTTGAGCAAGGACCTAAATAGATAAGGAAGTAAGTCATATGGATATCTGAAATGGAGATTCTAGGCAAGGAGAACAGTAAGCATTTAAGAAAGAGCAAGGAGGCCTGCAGGGAGTGAATGGTAGAGTCTAGAGAAAAATCTGAGTTCAGAGAAAGATCTTGCATGAGGGAGGGACAGCAGGACCACAAAACTAGCTCATGGGAAGACCTTGAGCTTGTACTCGGAGCTGCATGGAAAGCAACTAAAACATTCTGAGTAAAGTGAGGTGATTTCTTACTTTTCAAAAGGATGACATTAATGTTCTGAGAGCAACAGCAGTAGCAGGGAGACTTATTAGGAGTTACATACAAGGAGAGAAAGGACAATATTGAACTAGAGTGACCCTAATAGAGGTGGTGAGAGCTGGTAGATTTCAGACATATTTTGAAGCCAACAGAATATGCTGAAAGATTGTGTGAGGGAAGTGAAAAAAAAGAGTCAAGAAAACCTTCAAGGTTTGAAGTCTCGGCAGAAACAAAAACAAAAAAAAGGTGTTGCCACTTATAGAAATGGTGTTACAGGCAGTTGGACAAACATGAGCAGAGTAAAGACGATGGCCCGGGTACAGAAACTCACCAGGTCAAAGCGCCCTGGATGCCTAGCACAGGGCAAAACAAGAACCTTTCCATAGTGCTGGTCATTCAGTTTGGATCCCCTGATCTTTTCCTCCCTAAAGACAACATCTAGGCCTTAGTGTAGGCCCATAAAGGCAGCAAAACCAGACAAGTGATCCTGGCTGCCTCAGGACCAGCAGCACTAATGATCCCCTGCCCTGGCCCCAAACAACCAGTGGAGACCATGACCTTGGAAGCGCATACCTGGAAAGCTGATGAATAGTCTATTGAAACCCTTCCCTGGGACCTCCCCTAAGATTTCCACCTGCGAGAGAGAAATAAAGACCCCATGAGCTCTCATCATTTGCTTCTGTCCGTCTTCCATCAAAGGGACCCCAGGAGACTTACAACCCAGGGAGCAATGGGCAGTAGCAGCTCGTCCCCAGCGAAACCCCTGAGCCTATCTCTAAGGCCCCCTTTCCTCTGACTTCCGAGTGAGTCAGAGTAGCCCAGCCTAGGCTCTGCTATTGCTGCATCTATACCCTTCCTTGTTTCACTGTCCTAAATATATTTTTGCTGAGGTCAATAAATTCTTACTTGCTTTTTTACACTTTGTCTCTTGATTGAAATCTTTGCCTCGAGAAGAAACAAAGTCTTCTCGTCTGGCCAGTAACAATGGAAGCCTAACAAATATAAAAATGTATGCCAAAATCATGTAATACAAGTAGAACTGAGTCAATAATAAAAAGTGAAGGGAATCTGGTATCCTCTATTGTAGGGTGTGAAGTCAGCAATCCTTAATAAGCAAAAACAGCTGGTAAACTGCCAACTCTTGTAAATAGGACTATGTGCCTACTAAGGATTGAACTATGGAGTACTCAGTAAAAATGTTAGAATGCTGGTATATTGCCTATTATGTAGCAGTCTTCAGAAGTCTTTCAAAAAAGCAAATAAAACAAAAACTCTTTCTGTCTTTCGTTATAAATCCAAGATGGCTCATACTGCAACTTAGAAGGTTGAAAATAAAATATCCCTAAACTAAAATTAGGCTCTTAACCACACAAAAACAAAAACTGAGAAAAGCCTGATGTTCCAGGCTCCTGCCCAAGCATTCTAGCAAAGAAGATATTTACCCATTATCAAGAACCATGCACTGTGAAACATTCTGGGAACAGGGACAACTTAGCTGTGCATTGTTACCTCAAGAAGTTTCTCTGGGTGGCCTAGAGACAGAAGCCAAGAAGGAAACTAAGAAGACTAGGATTTGCATGGTTTCTCATCCTCAGTACTACTGGCATTTTGAACTGGAAAACTCTTTGGGGGTGGGGGGGTGGGGGGGGCGCGAGGAGAGAGCTGTCCTGTAGGATGCTTAACAGTATCCTTGGGCTCTACCTTCTAGATGCTAGCAAGACCTACCTACTCAGCCCCACTGTGACAAAAAAAAATGTCTCCAGACACTGCCAAATGTTCCTGAAATATCAATTGCCTTTGTTGGAGAACCAGTGGATTAGAATGATGGGCAAAGTTGTTCAGAGACATACCAGACAATGGTTTGATTTAAGAACTAGCATTTGAGTTTTGGGTACTTGGGAGAAGTTGATCAAATGCAAGGAAATTTTTTTTAACTTGGTTTTCAAAAGTTATAGTACCTAAAAAACTCCCCAAAAAAAGTTTGTCACTGCTTAATTCCGAAGATGGTTCCCAGGACCCAAACCTTCATCAACATTAAATGAACTGTGAAGCAGTTCAGTCCCCACTAAGGGAATCTTTCTCAATATTCATCTTGTCTGTGGCCAGGGGTGACAAGAATAAGCATAATCCCAGGAAGAACCAGTGGCAGCCATATTGGCTAATAAAAAATCTTACCACACTGCCAAGGCAAGAGTTCTTGCCCTTCCTGGCCAATGAAATGTGTACATATCATGGATTGAAAAACCTCTGTAGATTGTTTCTCCTTTTTCTCTTTTCTAATTGAGATGTTTTACTGTCTTTATGCTATCCTCTTTCTAACACTGAACACTTTCTTTATTACAATCAGTTATATTTATCATTTAACCATAAGTTCGTAGGCCCTCAGCCTATCTATTCAAATAGAATTGAATTACCCAGAGATCCTTGACTTAAAGTTAGATACAGCAATTAAACAAGTCTTTGAGTTGTCTTCCTTTGTTAGGGGACAGGTGGTAAATACATCAGAAGTTGTAAGTCAAAGATTTGCACCATGTTAAGAGAGGATATTTTTTTCAAGGTGTATACATATGTAATGGAGTGCACATTGGGAAAATTTATAGTGAAAATCTTTTGGTTATATTGTCCAGTGTGCACTGCCCCTTCCCATGGTCATAGTACCTTCTTTTTCTTTCAGTGTCCCACCCACCCTGACTCTTAGTCTGTGTGGTTCAGACCATGTGGCTGACTACAGTTCCTGTTCCCTGTTGCAGCAGTTAGCATCTGGTTCAGATCTGGACTATCATTGTATGCTATCTCCCTAACCACAGCACCAATGATGAAATATGGCCCAAATTATTTAATGGGATATAATCCTAGAACTAATGCTAAAATGGGTAAGAGAAGCTCTTTTTATGTTGGGCTTGCTAAACTAAAAGAGTGTAAGCCTAGAGCCATAGAGAGCAGTCTACATGGAGAAAGCCTACCTGAATGTATATCTAACACAAGAAAAAGCCACTGGGCATGTCCTGAGGCCACTAAACCTATGGAATCCAACTCTGTACCTGAAGAGTACACTCCTGGGAACCCTAGTTCCCTGAACTAGTATGAGTAGTTTTGATCTCATACAACTGATGAAATTTAAAAATCTAATATTGTTACAGTTATCAGATGAAATTGTTATCAGTTTTCAAATGGAAAAATTGAAGTCATAAGAATTAAGTTATTGCCTAAATTCATACAAATAATTACTGGTGTCACAGATTCAACCATAACCAGGCCTGGTTGTAATATCGATCATCTTTCCACTACATCATATTCCTAGGAAAAAACCCTGAAACCCTCTATGCTTTATACTTATCTGCAACCGTAAGGTAAGTCCTTAGATGGAATGAGTACTCTATTAACATTTGTTGAATGGCCAAAAAGGAAAGAAGATTCATATGTCTTCTTTCTGTCACATTCCTGTAACAACTAGCCTCTTGTGTGACACAGAGCATTTCTGTTTAATTTTTATAATGAAGGCTACCTGAGGACATGTCTATTTCTTTACCATCTTATCTTCTTTCACAGAATGCCATTTCCAGTCACAGGGTAAATCAAGATCCAAAACACAAATAGGAATCAGAACCTTAGAAAGATCCCATCAGCGAGGTCTAGCTACTGTTCTGTTATAATTAATTATGAAACTTGAAAAAGGACACCACATCATCCTGCAAGCGATATATTGTTGTTTATGTTAATATTTTAGGATATTTGTAACTACTACATTAACTTCTAGAAAATATCAGCTATTTATAAACAGTCAAATCTGTTTCAAATATTATTGTTGAGGGTGAGAGAGAAGGGAAGCAAAACAGGATTTATGAATATAACCACCCGGACATTTTTAAGAAATCCATCTAAAAACAATGCGCATTTTTGTCAGAACATTCAATAACAATGTTTCACAAGTCAACTTTTGTTTCCCTAGAAGGTATGGTGGACTGACTCACATCCAGATTAAAGACACTGGATTCAAAGTTCCTTTTTTTAAACTTACTCAAAAACTTCTTATTTTCTCGCTAAGATCCACCAGTTTCTTAGGCCTCTTTACTTTTTCTTCACTTCTAACAGCTGGCTTTCCTTTCATGAAAATATTTTACAAAGAAACAATGTATTATCAGAATTATAATATAGGACAACCTTAGACAGAGAACAAGCCAAGATGTGGACTGGGCAGATAGCTAGGATCATGCACACCTTAGGATCTCACTTCCAATAATAGAAATTCATCTCAGCAAAACTGCAAATATTACAACATGGATCTTTAGAGTCACTCCCAAATAATTAAAACTGATGTTAGCCAGGACCGGTTTGGCTCAGCAGATAAGAGCACATGTGTCAAACACAAGGCCCGCGGGCCAAATCCGTCCCGCCAGGCCTTGCAATGTGGCCCGCACTGCGCTGTCATCACTGCACTTCACTGCGTTTCCATCACAATGACAGTTTATGAGTGTTCAGTAAACCATTCGGCCCGCAATTTAGGCTGGATTTTAGATTTTGGCCCCTTCTCTGATTGAGTTCGACACCCCTAGGATAGAGCATCGGCCTGCGGACTGAAAGGTCCCAGGTTTGATTCCGGACAAGGGCATGTACCTTGGTTGCGGGCACATCCCCTGTAGGGGGTGTGCAAGAGGCAGCTGATCGATGATTCTCTCTCATCGATGTTTCTAACTCTCTATCCCTCTCTCTTCCTCTCTGTGAAAAATCAATAAAATATATATATATATATTAAAAAAAAAACTAAAAAAAAACTGATGTTAAATCCAGGACTGCTAATTGTTGACTGTACTTAAACACCATTTGTATTCATTTCAGGTTTAGCATTAGAAAGACCAAAATGCAAATCCTGGGTCTCCTTGGATGAACAATGTGACCTGAAATTGATTCCAGAACATAAAAAGAAAATATATACACACTATTCAATTTACAGGGTTAAAAAAAAATGTACCAAAAGTGTCCAGAACTTTTAGTAAACACTAAACAAATATGAATGCCCTTCCACCACGATATCTGAATCCACATAATTTACTAAAAAGCTTTTACAACCTGTGTGGCTTAGTGGTTGAGGGTCAACCTATCAACCAGGAGGTCACACGTGCCCTGGTTGCTGGCTCGATCTCCAGGGGAGAGGAGGGAGTGCAGGAGGCAGCCAATCAATGATTCTTTCTCATCATTTATGTTTCTATCTCTCTCTCCCTCTCCCTTCCTCTCTGAAATCAATAAAAATATATATTCAAAAACTTTTACAGACAGAAATTATTTCTACTCTGGAGGTTAAAATGCTGAGGAGGGGTGAAAAAAGGAATATACATAAACAAATAATTATACAAATCTAATATAATACATTTTATATATTGGTAAGAAAAAAATCAGCCTCATGCTTTGCAAAAAGTTCATATTATATATAAATCTAGATAAAAATACATATAGTTTTCCAATATAACTATTTATAAATAATTGGGAGAGTGAGCTAACTAGTTATTTGTCATTAATTATCTGAGTCAACTGCATTGCTTAGTTCCCTTTAATTATTCTACTCCTCTAAATGTACTCAATACATAGAAAGTAAAGAGACCTGCCAAAGTGATGGTACTTTTTTTTTTAAATATATTTTATTGATTTTTTTACAGAGAGGAAGAGAGAGGGATAGAGAGTTAGAAATATCAATGAGAGAGAATCATCGACCAGCTGCCTCTTGCACACCCCCTACTGGGGATGTGCCCACAACCAAGGTACATGCCCTTGACCGGAATCAAACCTGGGACCTTTCAGTCCGAAGGCCAATGCTCTATCCACTGAGCCAAACCAGTTTCGGCTAAAGTGATGGTACTTAACCAGAATATATGTTTATGGTAAATTCAGAATGGATGTGAAATGTGACAGTGACTGTATCATTAGAAAGTCCACCCTACAACACAGACTCCATAGTTAAGCAAAAACAGTAAGGCTTGAAAATGTTTCCTTTGATTTCAAGCAAAGCAAAATTTGCAAAACATTTGTGAAAACTGAATTGTTACCAAAACTGAATATTGGTAGAAGACTCAAGTTTTTCTTTGTACAATGTGAAATTAACAAAAGAGCCCCACCAACTGACAAGAAAAACTTGGGAAATCCCACCAAGCTAAGTATTCAGAGAGCAAGAAAGGGCACAAACTATAGAAGTCTCCAAGAAGCCGACATACCCAAGAAACAGCAGCAAGCATTACAGTGATCAAGGACTAAGTCTTGAACTTTGAGATTAGAGACACTCTCGTTCTGCAAACCCCAGGACACAAGAGTCAGGAATACGTAAGAACTTTTTCATGTATCCTAAACATGTAATACTAAGCCATCAGCCTTCATTTTTGGAAGCAAAATATGGTTTAACTATTTTAATAACTCAAGTCCTATTATAAAATTGTTAAGGATCTGAAGGGCTCAGTTAAAATTTTCAATTAAATTTTATTGTATTGTATAAAGCTAGTTATATCAGAGATTTATAAAACTTTTAAGAAATACCACTTGCTAATGTCAAAGATCTAATGAACATTGTTCTTGTAAGTCTTCATTTCTAACTGAATATTATACATACTATTGTACTTCCACACGGGATGAGCTATTTTCAAGCAACCTCCTTCAAAGTGATGTAATTTTAAAGACTTTTCTGACTGAGCCGATGTAAAAACTATTTTTATATACTAAATGTCTGGAATATAAGTATTATAGTATTTAGTTTCTCCTTCTTCTAAAACTACTTGTCTCACTATGGAAATACTTTTTCTGCAAATAAAATAATTTATATAGAAAACTAATTTCAATTTTTCTACAGAAACTATTGTTATTTTATTTATAATAAAGACTGTTACTCAAATGTTTAAATGTTTGTTACTCTGATTTTGAAATGAAAGACTCTTCATTATCAATTAACACAAATTTAGTAATATTTTCTTCTATAGCATTACAATACTGATTTTATAAAGTGAAGAAGCATTCATTTAGAAAAATGTATAACTTGGATGTCACCTGTAGTACTATAAGGTATATCTCAAGGGTTACGAATAATAGCTACACACTTTTTTTAATGACTCACTTTCCTCAATAAATGAGAAAAGATTCAAGTTTATCCCAACAATGACATCAATTTCAGTCACTTGTATCCTGGTACACTTTCTTGAGCAGAAGAAAACAAAATGGAATTACAGAGCATGGCAGGGAACTGCACAATAGTGTAAGTCACACATGTAAATATATTGTACAGGATGGGAAAAAATATTGACAATCCCTGACTTAGATGACAAAACCTTTGTTTTACTGCTGGATGGGGCAATAAGGACTATCAGATTCAACTCCTAACGCTTCAATCAGTTTAGTGCTTGCTTAACAACACCCAATAACTACAGGCTGGTCTGAGCATTTAAATTGTATGTGTTTTTGAGAATTAAACCCTAAGCTCATATAAAACACATTTTGACATAGGGATATTTATAAAATACTAGAGGCCCAGTACATGAATTCATGCACATGTAGGGTCTGGCCAACCCCAGCCCAATCAAGGCCCAAGAGGCAGGGCCGGCTAGGGGGAGGTGATGCAGGAAGTTGGCCAGCCAGCTCCCGACACAATCGGGGTGTTGAGGGGCCATTCGGGGGGGGGGGGGCTGGCAACAATCAGTTGGCCAGCTGGCCCTGCCCTCTGGTCAAACTCCCAGTAGAGGGGACAATTTACATATTAGTCTTTTGTTATATAAGATTATTATATAGGATTGCTCCTTAAAAAAAATTATCATACAGTAGAATGAGGCAGAAGACACTCAACTAAGAGTTTTATGTAATTACATTTGAAAATACAAGTTTAAGTTTTAAACAGATTAAGTAAATATGGTTTAAGGGGGAACACTAGAGACTTAAGAAAGTAATAGTTTTTCTGTACCAACTTTTAAACAAATATTTTAGTTTAAATGAAAGAAATTTTGGGAAATCATCCAACAATAGATAATAATCTAGAGTGAAAGAAATTAATTCAGGAATTCAGACAAACTAGACATATTTGAGGTAAACAGCATTTAAATCTCTGACTACCCAACTGGAATAGAACTGAAGAACTATAAAAGAACAGCTAATCAGACATATTTCTAATTATTTGCTCTTCTGTACAAATGCAAATGTCATTCAATTTAAATGAACATAATATAATTATTTTAATTTTCTAAGACTAAATTTAGGGCCTTTTAGGATGCTAGAATAAACAGAGTCATACCAGGAGAGGTAAAATTAAAGTTATAATGTATGGAACCTACTTAACATGGAACTTCCTAAATTCGGGCATTTTACTCTCATTTCTTCATTAACAACTTTGTGAGGCAACTTACCGTATTTTTCGGACCATAAGACGCACTTTTTTCCCCCCAGAAGTGGGGGGGAAAAGTCCCTGCGTCTTATGGTCCAAATAGAGCCTACACATATACTTTAAAAAAAAAAGTTTTTTTACTTGCCCGGCTCTGTGTGGTCTCTGTGTGCTTGCCCGGCTCTAAAATGGTTCTAAATGCTGCTGTTTACTTTACAGGGTTGATTACATGTGTTTATGACTGTGATGTTGGGTTTTAATGCACATAAAATATTTTAGGACACTATTTGTTTCAGAATCTTTTTTTCTTCATTTCCCTTCTCTAAAAACTGGTGCATCTTATGGTCCGGTGCGTCTTATGGTCCGAAAAATACGGTAATCATCCCAGTTTTATTGATAAGAAAACTGGTTTAAAGAGATTTAAAAATTTCTGGCTCCCAAAAAAATGAATCTGTCCCTGGCCAGTGTTGCTAAATGGATAGATGGTCTGCCTGCAGACTGAAGGGTCATGGTTCGATTCCCTATCAAGAGCATGTACCTGGGTTACAAGTTCAATTCCTGGTCACTACTGTATCAATGTTTATCTCTCTCCCTTTCTCCCACTCCTTCCTTCCTTTCCTTCTCTCTCTCTCATTGCCTTCCTCCTTCCCTCCCTCCCTTCTACTCTCTCTGAAAATCAACTGGATGAGGATTAACAAAAAAATATCTTAATATTCTTTCACTGTACACACTGTATGCTGTCACCTAGCAAAAAACACCTACTTTAAAACTGTCAGTCTTTTAATTAAAATCTCCTAAAGGAGGAGATAATGTCAAGGTTATAGTAAGTGGTGATGATGTATAGACTAAAAATTAGTCATGCTTTAATAAGTGTATATGAATGTTTGGGAAATAATTTCAAATCATGCATGACAATAAAATTTTAGAAGCTGAATATATAATATCCCAAAAGTGAAGAAATCTAAAAATTGTTATAGAAAGACACTAAATAAACTTCATCTTACCTAATTTCTTAAAATTTTTTACCTAAATATGAATTCCAAAGAAAAAACTCCAGAGGCCCCATGCTGTGTCAGCCATAAAACAAACTCATATGAGTAACTAGGACTATATTTATATTTATGAAATAAGATCATTGCTTGGGTTGGATTCTTTTTTTCTGACTCCAGTGTGTCCTCTATTTATTCCTTTCCAGTTTCCTTCCAGATCTTGGAGCCTTCTTCTAATTTAGGGTAACTGAGTCTCAAGTTCAGGAAGTCTTACAGGTTTAGATGCAAGTGCAGATATACTGCAATGAAAGCCATAAAATTGCATTGATTGGTAGTATTACAAAAAAAATTTTTTCAGTTATTTTCCAACACATCAACTTTGGTGGAATTATCAGTGACTTTTCTATAGTTTTACTAAATTTATTTTAAAGCATTTAACTTTTATAATAAAAATTAAAAAGGAAGAAGAAAAGGAAAAACAGAAGGCAGAGGGGGAAACCTAGAGATGGACTTAAAAATATCTAAGTATCTTATTCTTTCCAAAGTTCCAAAACTATGACCTGCTTGTTCCCTTTAATCCCTCAGTAATATGGTAAATTAATCACACATAAATATGTCAAAGACAAGTGAGATATTTTAAAAATGCATTAACCCAAAGGTCTCTAAATTCTATAGGTTTTAATTGCAATAGTTAAGAAATTAGTTATGAAAATGATATATGAAAAATGATTCTGGGGTAAATTAAAACTAGTAAACAGGATTTAAATACTTAAAGAGTCCATTACAAAAAATATTCTTATTCCAAAACCACATATTTAGATTGATCCAATTTATTACGTATGTTATCAATGCATTGCGTAACTGGTAGCCCCTTGGACCTCTCTTCAAAAAAAAGATGCTTATTTAAAAATCAGGTACAAAAGCAGAATCTATTAACATGGGAGTCCAATTTTAGAACAGAACTTTATTTGTGTAACGAGTTCATTAGATACTCACTTTTTCTGATTACCAAAGTGCAATTTATTCATCTGATTTACAAAGATGATGACTTCTTACTCACAAGCTTGCTTTATAATAATCTCATGGAATAAAACTGCTAGAGGTTTTATAAACACTATTTACATCTACAAATAGAAATAAGTACCCTACAATATTTTGGAATGATATACAGTTACGCTGGTTTTCTATTTGATCACTTCAGTTCCTCTGTTCCTTATATTCATTATGTAACAACTGTCTTAAAAATGTAGGTATGTACCGTGTTTCCCCGAAAAAAAGACATCCTCCGAAAATAAGACCTAGCGCATGGAAAGATAAGACATCCCCTGAAAATAAGACCTAGCGCAACTCTGGGAGAAAAAATTAATATAAGACACTGTCTTATTTTCGGGGAAACAGGGTAGTTACTGAACAATTCAAGTTTTGTGCGACTGGAGGAAAGATAACGGCAAGTTTGAAATGGTCACAGACCATAGTTACCTAACAGTTGAAGATGATCTGGAAGTGATTTTTCTAACCAAAAGCCTAGACTGTTTCTTCCAAATCACTGACAACAACCCTTGAAGTATTATAGAACAGAAGCTGCATTAACTGGCCCCTGCATAATTGTACATGGTATGGTATATGTTTTATGCTGCTAGCCATCCGTGTGGAAGAGAAATAGATATTCAACAAAGGCCTTTCACGGAAGAAAATAGAGAAAACATTTCCACATTCATGGAAGAAAACAGAAAACGTTTCCACATATGCCTATGTAGTCTCCTAATACCTTCCCAATACCTTTGGCAACAGTTTCCTTGGTTCAAGAATACTGGCAGAAAACTATTCCTAGATTACAAGAGATATACTCAGCCTTCCTTTGCATTATGTGGCTCTTCATAAATATCTCTCTTAATACCATATAGATGAACCAAGGCTACAACACAATGAGGTGGTGGTTATTCTTTGCAATATTTTGTTGTATTTAATCCTATTCCCATTCCATAGGTTGAAAAGCATCTTCTAGTCTTAGATCGCTAAAAATAGTTTTGGTCTATTCTGATTGATTTTTACTTTCTACTTTTAGACACAGTGACTCCGTTTGAGAACTTTATTATTACCTTAAAATACCTCAAGGAGAACAGTATACTACCCCTCTTAGAGCCGTGGATGTCAAAGTGATAGTGAGACCACCATGATGACAGGCAGCTTCTTACCAATTAAAAAAGATTGAGCCTTCTTTTTAACCATAAGGCGAATGCATATCAGAGGCTACAAGCCTTAATTCGTTTTTAGAGCTGGGATTGCACAGCACTAGGTAACGTCACTTAGGTACAAAGTAAAAAGGGACAACTTCACAGCTAACTCCTTATCCTTGGTGCATGAGGTACCCCACCAGGCGGTACCCATATCAACCCAAAGAGCTTGCTTGAGAGAGCTGGTGCTAAGGGGAATGCCGATGGCAGAAAGCTGACCCCAGGGTGCCCCTCGGCACCTCCTCACCCCTAAATGGAGAGATCGCTGCAGAAGTGCCCTGGCTGCAGCAGCTTCACACTTAATAGTTATCTCTGTGGGGTCACCTCGGGCCCAGAAAGGACCCGGGATGGAAGGTGAGGGGCGGAGGCAGGAGGTGAGGAAGCTGACCTGGTGGGGAAGAGCTGCGGCGGGGAAGGGGAGGGGGTTGTCAAGGGAGACTGCAGGGCCCCAGAGGTAGGAACTGGGGAGCATCTAGGGGTCCGGGTGGCCGCCACCGATGGAGGACCGCGCCAGGGGAGAAGCTAGGAGGATGCGGGCGCGATGGGCGGTGCCTGCGGGCCCCCCGCCACCTCCCCACACCCCGCAGACCCCCGACCCGGCGACGGGGCGGGGCCGCGCCGCCCGCCTGCACCCGCCCCCTCAGGCTCCGGCCCCGCGGGGTGGGAGGGGTGGGAGGGGCGGGCCTCGCGGGGCCGGGCGGGCAGCGCGGCCCCAAACCCGGGGCGGGAATGCTCCGCCGCGGGCGCTGCCGGAGGAGCGGGAGACCCCGCAGCCTGGGGCGGGAGGGTGGGGGTGGCTGAGGGCGTAGGAAGAGCCTTCGGCGGCGCTGCCGCCGCCGCCGCCGCCCGGACAGAGTCGCAGGCACCCTTCTGCGGACCGGAGCGTGGAGCCCCCGTCCCCAGCCGTCCTTCCCTCCGCTTCCCCCGTCCCCCGGCGTTGCCCCGGGCAACAGCGCCCGCCGCCCGCCGCCGCGTGAAACTCACTTACCTAGAACCTGACAAGCAGGAGCCCCTCAGCCCCCGGAGCCAGTCACCACCCCGCGTCACGGGGACCGCCTCGGCCAATAGGCGCCGCTGTCACGAGTCCCCGCGGCCAATCCGGAGGCGCTCCGGTCTCGGGGCACCTCGAGGCCTCAGCCAATGGGCGCCCGCGGAAGGCGGCGCTGCCGGCCGGTCCGCAGCCCCCTCCTCCACCGCCTCCCAGGAGGTGGGGCGCGGCCGATTGGCCCGGGCCCTGGAGGGTGGGACTCGGGCTCCGGGCCCGGGGGGCGTGCGCGGACCCGGCGGAGGGCGCGGCTAGGGGAGGGGGCGAGGGGGGCGTAGGGCGCGGCCGCCGCCCTTGGGGCCCGCTCCCCGGGCCGGGGTGGGGTCCCGAAGGCCTCCTGTGTGCGCGGCCCGCTCGGGTCCCGCAGCCCGCGGCTCCGGCGGGCGTCCCGGGCTGGCGGGCGGGAGCGAGGGCGGGATGCGCCCGAGGCGGGCGGCGGCGGCGGCGGCGTCACAGGAAACTTTGAGAGACTCGCGGCCGCTGCCGGGAAGTGGCCCGGCCGGGAGTGATAAGCTGGGGCCGCCCGCGAGGGACAGACTGCCCCTCGGATCGGCTGCCGGAAAGGAATTCGGAAGGTGGGGGCGGCGGAGGCGAGATGAAATGCTCCGTGTGCCCGCGGGGGGCTGCGATCTGGGGGGGCTGCTTGGAGATCGCGGACCCCGAGCCCCTAGCCGCGCGCTCTCCACCTCCAGAGTCAGTCCCTTTTTGCCCTAAGTTTAGCTTCCATCAGCTGGAACTTTAGAATGGTTTTTCAGCTTCTTCAGAGGATGCAATTCCTTAAACTGGATCTTCCTCACCCTGTAACTCCCGCGCCCGAGACTCTTTTAAGACGGGTCCCACACTCAGAGCTGGAGCGGGGATGGATGGACGCTGTTTCACAGCGTCCTGGGCTGGTCCCGACAATAAAGGTTCTTACCTCTTTGAGAGACTTAGAACGCGTGAGGAACCCACATTGGTTTGGTCTTCCAGAGAGACTGGAGCGTCCTCCACCAAAAGGATTTAGTAGAAACTGAGTAATGCCAGCTAAGGAAGATAACTAGCTGCTCCGTAACAGTATGATCGGCATTAGTCACTATTCGAGGGTGTGTTCCTGCAGCCGACTTTTTAAGGCATTGTATCATGCATGCACTTCGGTTGAGCCACATTCTTTGCCTGGAGCAAATCGAACTTCAATCCACCTCATCTCCACGCTACTACACCCCTTGAAAACATGTACGTGGGAGCCAAACAAGACGGGGTGACTGTTTTTTTCTAAACAGGGTTGTTTATTTGACCACAGTGCAAGCCCTATCCGTAGGAAAACATACATTTTAAATTAGACTTTTCTGATCTGCCCTTTCCAAGTCAAAGAACCCAAAACATGTAAAGACAAATCAAGTTTTAAAGTAAGAGACTTAATTTTCCCATTGAAGATGGAGGAAGAGATTTCCCTTCTCAGATCGTTTACCTTAGAAAACTTGTAATTGTTGAGTACTTTTAATCTCTTTGAAGTAAAGATACTATAGTAAATCTTTTTTTTTACATATACTTTTATTGATTTCAGAGGGCAAAGGAGACAGAGAAAAACATCAATGATGAGAGAATCATTGATCAGCTGTCTCCTGCACACCCACACTAGGGATCCATCTGCAACCCCTGGCATGTGCCCTGATCTGGAATCCAACCATGATCTCCTGGTTCATAGATAGACCCTCAACCACTGAGCCACAAGATAAATCTTTTTGATGACTAAATAGGTCTTCTATCAGCTAGTGCTTTGTCAGTTTTACTTCCCAGGAATGAGCTATCTCTTTGAATGCATGCAAATATTAAGAGAGGTAATGCCCATGGATGAATAAAGAAAGGTGGTATACATATACAATGGAATATTATTAAGTCTTCCATAAAAAAGGAAATCTTGCCAATTATGACAACATGAATGGACCTTGAAGTCATTATGCTAAGTGATACCAGTCAAAGAAGTACAAATACCATATCATCTCACTTATATGTTGATTTTTTAAAAATCCTCAATCAAGACTGTCTTCATTGATTTAAAAGAGAGAGAGAGAGAGAGAGAGAGAGAGAGGAACATCCATTGATTGCCTCTCCTATTCACCCCAATCAGGACCAAAACCACAACCTAGGTACTATATGCCTTGACCAGAAATTAAACCTACAACCTTTCAGTGTACAGGATGATTCTTCAACCAACTGAGAGCATCACCAGCCATGGTTATATGTGGGATTTCTTTTTTTAAACTCATAGATACAAAGAAGAGATTGATGGTTTCCTGAGTAGGGGTTGAAATGGGTAAAGCAAGTCAAAAGATACTATTAAATTTTGTGGTATATGGCAATATGAATGAAATAAATGAATGTTTGTGTATTAAATGGTTAAATAAAGCCAAAATGCAACTTTGAGGATTGCTTCACCAAGGCATATCATTTCCAAGAACCTCGGAATTTCTCAGGATTATCTTTATACAAGGAACTCTAAATCTGAAAAGATGTACTTGATAAATTAGTTTTTATATAGTCCCAGAAAGTAGCTTTAAATAAAAGCCTGATGCCCTAGCCAATGTGGTTCAGTTGGCTGAGAGTCATCCAGTGCACTGAAAGGTCACTGGTTGATTCCTGTTCTGTTCCGGCTCAGGGTACATACCCAGGCTGTGGGTTCACTTACTAGTAGTGGTGCTTGTGGGGGGAGAAGAGGAGCAGCAGATGTTTCTCTTTCCCTCTCCCTAAAAATCAATTTTAAAATATTTAAAATAAATATATGTCTGAAGGTAGTAATAGACTGTTTGATGTACATTGTGTATGTGTTTTAAAGAACTCAAATCTCTGAAAACAGTAAGAATCTTTCCAGTTCTTCAGCAGTTCTCTCAGTTCTCACCTATTCATGCAAGAAATGTAAAAACTGTCTAGCATATGCCAAGCACTGTGCTAAGAAATTCAATTTTGAATGAATGTACTTGAAGTAAATGAATGTGGCAAAAATCTATGCTGCATTTTTGAAACTGATAAAAAAAATTATAGCAAATCCAGTATAAAATTTTCCTTCTGTTATAATCACTTTGCATTGCAACATATTTAACAAGAACTTTCTTTCACCTGATTTTAAATATACTGTGCAATTTCCTTACATCTTGTAAATGTAGGGAGAATATGGAAGAATAAAGGAAAATAATTTCTTGTCTAGATGATCCATGGGCTTCATAAAATACTAGTTACTCCCACAGGGCCTGGAAGGATATTATTTCAGTTGAAGTTGTTAGCATAGGATTTAAGAAATTCATCTTCTAGCATTAAAATTTAGATCTATACTGGGTAGGTACTATCACAGCTGTTGAAATGCCACAGTACTGCCTAGCTATAGACAAATACTAAGTCCTTAATATATATTCAATTTTCCCAAATACCAATTTTTGTTTGTTCTATAATAACGTTACTTACCTGGACAAATTAATACAATAACGTGGATATCAAACATTAAGCAATTAGTAAAAAATGATTTCAAAAGTTCTTTTTTTACCCTATCTCTCCATCACTCCACCTCCCAATTTTCCTATTTAATCATTTTTCATAATAGGCTTCAAGAGAATCTTGGCTGTGTGCCACTGATTCATAGCATAATTATCCCTCCTTTTTCTTTAATCTACATTTCTTCTTTTTTTTTCCCTTTCTGCCAAGTCCTTTGCTTTGTGACTTTCTGCTATCTCTAATTCACAATTCATGCCTAACTCCTAAAATATAATGATGAAGTATGCAATATGGAAATCATACCTATCCCTATTTATTTCTAGGGGCATTTTAAAGAAAAATAATTAAGTTTGTTCTTACTTCAAACTCTCAGTTTTGTTACATCATGATTGTCACTAAGAAGAAACTTAGTGATGATGCAAAATGAAGGTTCTAAAAAATTTAATTCATCAGAAAATAATTAACCTAAGAGGCTTACTTCAAATATTGTGATAAGAAATATCTTAGCAACTCTCAAGCTTATAATAAAGTATTGTACATCTAATCACTATGCTGTGCATTAGCTCTCCAGGACTTATTTATCTACTAGTGCCAAATTTGCATCCTTAAATAACATATCTCTAGTCTTCCCTCTGCCCCTTTTTCTGGTAGCCACTATTTTACTCTCTGTTTTAAACAGTTTGGCATTTTAGATTTCCCATTTAAGTGATATCCTACAGAATTTGTCTTTTTCTATCTGCCTTATCTCGCTTAGCATAGCACCTTCAAGGACCAGCTATGTTGTCATAAATGTCAGGATTTTCTTATTTCTCATGTCTGAATATGTGTGCGTGTGTGTGTGTGTGTGTGTGTGTGTGTGTGTGTGTGTAACATCTTCTTTATCCATTTATCCATTAAGAAGAATGTAGGTTGTTTCTGTACCTTGGCTATTGTGACGAATCCTGCAATAAACATGGAAGTGCATATATCACTTTGATATCCTGTTTTCCTTTCCTTTGAATATACACCTGAAGTGGAATTATTGGATCAGAAGGCAGCTCTATTTTAATTTTTTGATGAAGATCCATATGTTTTCTATAGTGGCTGGACCAATTTATATTCCCACCAACAGTGAACGAGGATTCCCTTTTCTTCTAAGCCTCCCGTTTTCCTGATAACAGCCATTCTAACAGGTAGGAGGTGATATCTCCTGGTGGTTTTGACTTGCATTTCCCTGATGATGAGTGATGTTAAGCATCTTTACAAGTAACTTTTAGCCATTTGGATGTTTTCTTTGGAAAATAAAAGTCTAGTTAGTTCCTTTATCCATTTATTGATTGAATTTTTTGTTACTGAGTTGTATGAGCTATTTATATATTTTAAATATTAACCCCTTATCAGCTATATGGTTTGCAAATATTGTCTCCCATCAGTAGGTTGCCTTTTCATTTTTTTATTGTTTCTTTTACTGTGCTATATAGTTTAGTTTATATAGTTCTACTTATTGAACATGCTTATACTTTTGTTGTTATATTCAAAAAAATTATTGTCCAGACCAATATCAAGGAATTTTGCCCTATGTTTCCTTCTAGGAATTTTATGGTATTAAGTTTTATTTTTAAACTAGGGTCCCAGTGAACAAATTCGTGCACCTTGAAAGGATCTGTGGGCCATGAGGCTGTGATGGGCACAGGGGTGGGTCTTGGCCCCGGCCTCCAGTGTCCTGTCTGCTGGTAGATCCAATCCCACCACCGTGGCTCCCACATGCTGAATGCTCTGGACCCACTCATATCGGCTGATGGTGCAGAGCTATTGGGGCTGGTGCCAGCAAGGATACAAGGCTGCTGCCCTGATAGCCTCTCAGGAGTAGGGGGAGGTGGAGAAGCCCTGAGGGTATTTGGGGCCACCAGCTGCCACTTGCACCCACTGACAACACCAAGCAATCAGAGCCAATGCCACACGCAGGCAGCAGGTGCGAGCACCAGACAGAATGGTGGTGCAAGGGAGCAAAGAATTTTCAGTAACCACCAGAGGCTCACCCCAATGACAGCGACCAGCACCACACCTTGGTCTGGTGCCTCCACTCACCTGCTTCACCATCCCACCACGGCCAACTCCTGCCACATTCCATGTGCACCCTCTGGTAGTCAGCACACGTCATAGCAACTGATTGTTTGATTGTTCTGCCACTCAGTCTATTTGCATATTAGCCTTTTATTATATAGGATCTTTTATCCATTTTGAGTTAATTTTTGTAAGTGATGTAAGATAATAGTCCAATTTCTTTTTTCTGCATGTGGTAACCCAGTTTTTCCAGTACCATTTGTTGAAGAAACCATCCTTTTCCCATTGAGTATTGTTGGCTTCCTTGTCAAATATTAGTTGACTATCTTTTGTGGGGATTTATTTTTGGGCTCTCTATTCTGTTTCATTGGCTTATGTGTCTATTTTTATGCCAGCATCATACTGTTTTAATTACCATAGCTTTGTGGGATTTTCATTTTTAAATAAATACTTTGAAACCTCTATTGCATTGTATGCTTTTTAATTTACCATGTAGCACTTTATTTAGTTTCTAATATATACTAGCAGTATCCTTCCATTTCAGTGGTAAAAAATGATACTAAACAATTAAGTAAATAAGACCACTTCAAGTAATGCTAAATTCTAGGTAGAAAGGGAAACAAATGTAAAATAAAATATGCACTGCTAGGTCTAGGGAGGGTCCTTGTAATTTTAGATAAGGAGACTAAGAAGGCCTCCCTTTTAAAAAATAAATATATATTTTTTAATAGAATTTCAGAGAGGAAGAGAGAGATAGAAACATCAATGATGAGAGAAAATCAATGACCAGCTGCCTCCTGCATGCCCCTCACTGGAGACAGAGCCCACAACCCAGGCATGTGCCCTAACTAGGAATTGAGCCATGACCTCCTGGTTCATAGGTCAATGCTCAACCATTGAGCCATACCATCCTGGCTAGAAAGCCTCTCTTAAAAAGATGACACATGAAATAAGACTTGAAGGAGGAGAGGGGAGAAAGAGCCATTCGCAGGAAGATTTGGAAGTGGAATGTTCTAGACAACATGGAGTGTCCCGGGGACAGAAAAAGAACCAGCATGACTGGAGCATAGTGACCCAAGAGGAAAGGGATAGGTAAATAAGATGGAGGAGAGCACAACTTGATGGGTGAGAACAACACTCTATACTTTATTCTAACTGCAACGAGAAGCCAACAGAGAGTTTTAAACAGGTGAGTAATATGATTAACTTTACTTTTTTTCAAAAGGACCATTTATGCTGCTATGTGGACAATAAATTATAAGAGAACAAGAGAAAAATTAATTAGGAGACTGCTAAAAGGAAATTATTATGGTGGTTGGTTTGAATTAACATGGTACATTGGGATGAGGGGAAGGGATGGAACTCAGGATATATGAAGAGGTGTCTTCAAGCTGACATTATTACTGTAAAATAATAGATTCTAATATAAATGAACATAATTTCAATAAAAATTACAAATATGACTCAACTCAATCAAACAGTGTTTGACTACAGGTGTCCCAGGTTTTGTGTTATATGAATCCTAACTCAAAGTATGTCTGTTCTCAGCAAGCACAGTTTTATTTGTGGAAACAACATACAATAAAGGACAATTCTTAAAAGTTAACAGATCAAAGCTGACTGCCCTGACCAGTGTGGCTCAGTTGGTTGGGCGTCATTCATCCCCTGCACTGAAAGGTTTCTGACTTGATTCCCAGTAGGGCACATTCCCAGGGCTGCAAGCTCCATCCCCATAGGAGAGCATGCAGGAGGCAGGCTATTGATAGTCCTCTCTCTCACTGATGTTTCTCTCTCTCTCTCTCCCTTTCAATTTAAAAATCAACAAAAATTTAACCCAAAAATCCCATTAAAAGTAAAAAAAACTTTGTCCCAGACTATTTCTAAAAGAAGTAATGAAACTACAGGAAAGAGGTCTGAACTCAAACTGTCACACCTCTGGCATGTGAGGATATTGTTACTTCAATAGGACTGTCAAGTTAGAGTAGAATCCAAATGCTAAAGAAGGTTACAAACAGCATGTTTAAATAATCTTTTTGTGAATACTTTTTAAAATAAACTAATCACATCCAGATGTGTCATGTTTTCTGAATCTGGATGTTAACATACTAGGTTTCAAATCTCAGTGTAGCAATAAGGACGGTCAATATTACCTGTGTAAGAAAAACGTACTAGAAACTTTAATAAGCAAGATTTGATTGATAGGAAGAAGGCATTCTTTATAAATCATTTTCTTGCAGAGAACCTGATTTTTGGCTGCCTATTTAACAATGTTAATCAATGTCCAAAGTTAGAAAAAAATTCATCAGTACTTCGTCTATCATTAATGGTATAAAATACTGCTTTTCCTATAGCAGTACTAGATTGCATTTGGTTACCTTTTACTTCATCTCCTCTTCCCCGACCCTGACTGAACTACTCAAGGTTCAAAGAGGGCTAGAAGTTTATGCATTACTTCCTTCCCCTACAGCAAATGCTAGCTGGGCCTCTGCTTCTTCATAGGCTCTAGTTAGAGAGTGTTATCAAATGCACTATTGGGTTCCAATAAATATAATGTAAACTGTGTTCAGATGTGTACCAAGCAAGTACTTTTACACACACTGTCTTATAAAAACCCTGTGAGGTAGGGATAACACTATAAAGATTTACAGATGTGAACAAAAAGAAACAAAGAGAGGTTAAATACAAGATTTATAGTCTCACAGCTTGTACGTATTGTGATTTCAATTTAGGTGACCTAATTCAATAACCACTTAACCATTATCTATGCTTCCTTGACAATTAAGTCTATTAATTCAGAAGTAGAAGAGTGATTTTGAGAGGAAAAAAGATGACCAACATCTGTGCACAATGACAAAACAGTAGGGAAGACCTAATCTTTTGAAGTAAAAAAGAGTATAGCTGATATGAAAAACCTCTTTATTGCTCTAAAAATCAGACAAACCTAAGTTTGAGAACCTGCACCATAACTTCCCAGCTATGTGGCCTTGGGGAAATTATTTAACTGAGTCTTACATTAAGACTTTTTCCTTATGTCTTTGTGGTCTAATTACTTAGTTCTCTCATTTGTAAAATGAGGATAATAAGAATACCAACCTCATAAGGTGATTATGAGTATTAAATGGAATAATGCACATAAAATATTTATCATCATGTCTGGCATTTAATACATGCTCCATAAAAGTTAGGTACTGTTACTTTTATTACTTTCTTTAAAAATTATTTTTCTTTATTGATCTTAGAGAGAGAGCTAGAGAGAGAGAGAAACATCAATGTGAGAGAGAAGCATTGATCAGCTGTCTCCCCCCTACACACACTCCCTGCCTGGGGTTTGAATCTGGAACCCCAGTATGTGCCCTGACCAGTATAAAACCCACAACCTTTCTGGTATATCAACACCCTATCCAACTAAGTCATACTGGCCAGGGCAGTAATTATTTTCATGAGCTTCTCACCTCTAAAAACCATTTTTCCTTATGTCTTTGTGGTCTAAGTAATTCTTTCTACCATCTTGAGTGGTAGTTGAGCCCTACAAAAAAGATCCCAGACAACCAGACATCTTCACTTTCTTCCTGCAATTCTATTTGCCACCCACTATATCTCTGCTGATTTACTGCCACATTACAGATTTTTATCCACACATTTTAATTTAGAACCTTCCCTTTTATCTGGCTTTGAAGCATATTGTGTTACATTCCCAACTGATACCTTTAGAGTTTGCTGCAAAGTCCTTAACATAGCTTTCCGAAAACTTAAAGTTGTTCTTAGGGGAACAATCATTGCTTTGCATTACATTATTGAATAGAAAATGCAGAAGAATACTATCAACTTTTTAATGAAATTATACGCCTGGAAGGGGAGTTGAAGTGTAAAAAGGAGAGCACCTCATTATCACTCTTCAAGCTGCTGGAGTGAAACTTAAGCCATTGCATATTTCAACATTAAAAAACTCTCTTGGATATACTAAAGAACACCATTATGCACACAGCAATAAAATGAGGAAGTTATTAGAGGGAGCCACTAAGAATAAAAGATTGCCAAAAAGATTCCTAAAATGGGTAATATAACAAGATAATTAATAAGTATTCTGAAATAGCTCTGAGATTTTCCCACTGAAACTGAATTCCTTGGGGTACTTCACTAGTCAGGGGCATTCACTTGATTTTTTTCCTTTTTAGTTAAATTATCCATACCTCTATACCTCTTACTGAGCCATGCAAGAATGTTTCTACCTATATCTAATTAAACACACACACACACACACACACACACACACACACACACACACATTGCATTTCGGTATTGGTATTTATCAGAGTACTCTGAAAATAAGCTAAGCTGTGGGGTGGGGGAGAGGGAGGGGAGGAGAGGGAGGGGAGGAAAGGGAGCAAGGCTCAGTGTTTCAGCATGGACCAATGAACCAGGAGGTCACTGTTGGATTCCTGGCCAGACTAAAAGCCTGGGGTTGTGAGCTCTGTCCCCAACAGGGGGCCTGCAGGAGGCATCTGATCAATGATTCTCATTATTGATATCTCTCACTCTCTCTTCCTCCCTCCCTTCCTCTCTATTCCTCTCTGAAATAAAGAAAAATATATTTTAAAAGAGGTAAGTGGAATTAGGCTTCTTTTTAAAGACGGAGGAAATGACAAAAGCCTTTTGAATGAAGATTAAGCATATGGCTGTCATGCTTCACCATCTTGCTATAATCCTCTAAATTTACTTCATAATGTAGAACCTCCTCTCATTGCAGAACATTTAAGAATCATTGCTTGTCACCTCCATAAACCTAGTCAGGAAAGCTGTGTGTGTTTTTAGCTGACATTATTTTGAAATACACATACACGGTTCATTTTTCCCTTGCTAGTATCCATTTATTTCATAGAGTAACTCATTTCAAATGGGATGTCCACTCATCTTTCTGTGCTTTGGGACTTATGAACTCCTCACCTTTTATGTTTATGATTCTAATTATGTAAAAATTCTCCCCTCTCCTTGGTCACTGTGTACTTAGTTACTGAGCTGGCTACAGTGTAGGGAACAGCATATATTTGATTTTTTTATTTATTATCAATTATTAAGGCTGTTCGTTAGCTCTGAATTGCTCTGCCTAGGAAGCTGCTGGGAGCTCCTTTCATGGGCTTGCACCGCATCAAAGCTTCCACCGCAACAATTAGGACCAGAATTAAGGAAACACGCAAGGCATTCTTTAAAAATAACGAAGACAAGCCAAAACCGGTTTGGCTCAGTGGATAGAGTGTGGTCCTGCGGACTGAAAGGTTCCAGGTTCGATTCTGGTCAGGGGCATGTACTTTGGTTGCAGGCACATCCCTAGTAGGAGGTGTGCAGGAGGCAGCTGATCAATGATTCTCTCTCATCGATGTTTCTAACTCTCTATCCCTCTCCTTTCCTCTCTGTAAAAAGTCAATAAAATATATTTTAAAATATTAATAATAATAATTAATAATAATAAAGACGAAACAGGAAACTTTTAGCCACACAGAAAAAGAGGGTGGAAGTTTGGGCAAAAACCGACCACATTGGCTGGAGATTTTTAGAAATCAGAGCCTTTCCAGAGGCAGCCAGTGTGTGGAGGGGAACGGGCCGAGCTTCCTCCTCCTCTGCTCGCTTCCCCCGGCTGCCAGCCCAGCTCCCAGCTCCCGGCTCCCGGCTCCCGGCTCCGGCTCGGCTCCTGCGCTCGGGCACCGAGGCCGGCGGCTCCGGGCTCCCCGCAGCCCCGGCCCAACCACAGAGAGAAGGCCCTCCTGTCCTAGAGCGGCCGCGGGCCCCGGAGGAGGCGGCTGCTCTGTCCTGGGGACGGCCCCGAGCTGCCATGCTGGGCGCGGCCCTGGGGCGGAGGGTTCCCGGGCTGCGGGGCTGCCAGGCCCTGGGCGTTTCCTGCCTGCGCGGGCGGCGGATCGTCCTCGTCCCGCCCAGGGCGCCGCCTCCTCTGGAGCCGCTTCCGACCCGGGAATGGAGCTTCCCCGGGGGCAGCGGGTGGGGAGCCCGGCTCGGAGGGCGCCTGTGGGCCGCCGCCCGGGAACCAGCCGGGGAGCGGGCAGGTCTGGCCTGACCGGTGCCGCTGACTTCCGGCGGGATGCTTCATTTCCCTCCGTTTCTAGACCACATGGTGCCGGATTTGTGAGAATCGATTAATAAGAAAATAATGTGAATTATTCGTCGAGTGCTTCCAATGGTCCTGGGATTGTTAGCTACTTAACACTGAAGCTCATCCACTCATCCATCCACCCACCCACCTACCCACCCATCCATCCATCCATCCATCCATCCACCCATCCATCCATCATCCATCCCTCCCATGCTCATTGATTGCCTGCTATGTGTCAACAAAGCTAGGAGGTGGTGATGAACGCCCACCCTTAATGAGGGAAATTGTCAGGGTCCCCGCCCTTCTGAGGCTTATTTGAAGTTGAAAGCTTGGTTGGCATATAGAAGGGAGACAGTACATAATGAACCACAAAACATTAATTACAACTTTGAGAGCTTATAACAGGGAGATTTCTATGGGGAGGTGGTATGGGGGGGTGGGAGTGTAAAGAAAGGAAGACTTCCCTAAGCAAGCCCAATTTTAACTGCAACCTGAAAGATGAGGATGAATCTGCCCGACTCCAATAATGTTCCGGGCCTGGGGAATAGCATGTATGAGGACTTAGCTGGAAGGAGCACTGTATTTCCCTAGAACCAATGACACAGGTGATACATTCTTCTCCTCATCTCCCTCACCTCCCTGTAGTAGGGTGGTGAAACTGGAAGCTAATTTTGGTCCTAATAGTCTTTCCTCATAATAATCACCATTCAGGTTCTTCCTAGCTCTTCTTTGATCAAAATAGATACTTTTGAAAATCTGAAGAAAACAATTTTATATTATCTATGCTTTTTCATTGCCTTTGGACATAAAATGCAAACATCTAACTTTCCTGAGAAGTTCTCTGTCAAACCAAGGATCCACATGCAATTCCAACTTTTGCTCTGATACCCATTGGTGTTGACTTCTTTTGGAACTGTGTGTCTTCAGCTCAGTTCTCTAGCCAACCAGCTGTTCAAAGCAACGCACATAGAAAAGAGTTGTATTCTTAGCACGATTGACACCAGGTTTCCCAAATATCTCCTCATCTCTAGAAAAATGTTTACTCCTTACCCACCTCCTACTTGCAGGATAAAGAAAGAGCTATTATTTTAAATATGTGCAACTATTGAATATAGGCACCTGTTTTATTTATAAGAATTCTATCTAATCCAACTGTAGTTGTTGTGCACTGACCCCTTTCTTCCCACTCAGGAGCCTGTCATCTCCTATCCCTCCAGATGCCAGCCAGGCGTTACAGAACCATCTGATGATAACGTCACCCCATCGATCTCCTTTCCTGCCGCAAAGGGTTATGTACATATCTTACTCTTTCATTTCCTTTGCTCGCAGCACTATAATTCTGCTTTAGTAGAATTCATATCCATTACTTTTTTCTTTTTTCCTATTTATTAGAAAATCACTTTATGAAATCTGTTTTATTCATGAACCAAAAAAGAAATAGCAAGAGCCTAGTACTACAGGGTACTAGTAATACTTGCTAGTACAGCTAACTGATCCTCCTCTTTGTATAATATCTTGTGAATATGTCTGTGATTGCATTTACCACACTGTATTATAACTCATTGTGTTATTCTCCACTCAATTAGACTTCCTTGAGGATAAAGATTGAGTCCTTGTTTCATTTGTTTCCCTTCTATTTAGCACAATGCCTGGCATGTTATAGGTGTTCAGTGACTGTATTTTGAATGGATAAAAAATAAATTCATTGTTAATGCAAAGCTTTTAAGGAAATAAGTGTAAATGGAAAGCTAACTTCTAAAGTAGAAAAATGCCTATGAATTTTCTTCGGAATCTTCACACATCTTTATCTTCTTACCCTCTAAATAAATATACTTTCCCTCAAACACTGAGTTGGGGTGTATGTGTGCTTGCATGTTTGAGTGTATGGTTGTATTTAAATGAAACTGAAGATAAGGATCAAGTATGCCCTAGACAGTTTGGCTCAGTGGATAAAGCTTTGGCCAACTGAAGGTTCCAGGGTTCAATATCAGTCAAGGGCACATAGCTCAGTTGTAGGCTTGATCCCCTCCCAGGGTCGGAGTGCGAGTGGAAGGCAACTATCCATGTGTTTTTCTCTCATCATTTCTCTCTGTTTCTCCCCCTCCCTTCCTCACTTTCTAAAAGTCAATGGGAAAATATCCTCAGGTGAGGATTAACAAAACAAACAAAAAGGTGGGGAGGAGAGGCATATTTACATTAAATTTTATGGCATAATACAAAATTGTTTTCCCAAGTTGTTCTGCCAGTTTACTAGTATACCCCCACCAACAGTGTATAAGCATTCTCACTTCTCAACACCCTCACCAACACTTGGTATTGCTCCTAGGGCAATGGAAGCTAAAGAGAACATAAAGAAATGGGACTACATCAAAATAAAAAGCTTTTTTACAGCAAAAGAAACCATCAACAAAACAATAAGAAAGCCCACTGTGTGGGAGAACATATTTGCAAATGTTACCACTGATAAAGGTTTAATCTCCAACATCTCAAACAGCTTATACAACTAAATAAAAGGAAGATGAATGATCCAATTAAGAAATGGGCAATGGACCTAAATAGAATATTTTCAAAAGAAGACAGAAGGATGGCCAAAAGGCACATGAAAACATGCTCAAAGTCACTAATTATCCGAGAGATGCAAATCAAAACAACAATGCGGTACCATCTCACACCTGTCAGAATGGCCAACATCAACAA
The DNA here is from genome assembly GCF_014108245.1 of Pipistrellus kuhlii. Classification (NCBI taxonomy): domain Eukaryota; kingdom Metazoa; phylum Chordata; class Mammalia; order Chiroptera; family Vespertilionidae; genus Pipistrellus; species Pipistrellus kuhlii. The sequence continues at coordinate 56,372,994 of NW_023425540.1, read as the reverse complement.
ATCAACAAACGACAAGTGTTGGCAAGGTTGTGGAGAAAAAGGAATCCAGGAATCCTCATGCACTGCTGGTGGAAATGCAGACTGGTGCAACCACTGTGGAGAACAGTGTGGAGTTTCCTCAAAAAACTGAAAATGGAACTCCCATTTGACCCAGTAATCCCACTCCTAGGAATATATCCCAAGAAACTACAATAGAAACACCAATTAGAAAGAATATATGCACCCCTATGTTCATAGCAGCACAATCTACAATAGCTAGAATTTGGAAACAGCCTAGGTGCCCATCAGCAGATGATTGGATCCAAAAACGATGGTACATCTACACAATGAAATACTATGCTGCCATAAAAAAGAAGGAATTCTCATCATTTGCAGCAACCTGGATGGAATTGGAGAATATCATGCTGAGTGAAATAAGCCAGTCAATGAAAGAGAAACACCACATGACCTCACTCATTTATGGATAATAAAGAACATTATAAACTGATGAACCAAAAGATAGATATAGAGACAGTAAAGCAACAAGTAGACTGTCAAATTACAGCAGGTAGGGTAGGGAGATCTGGGGGAGATAATAGATCAACCGAAGGACTTGTATACATGCATCTAAGTACAACCAATGGACACAAAACTGTGGGAAGGGGGGGTATGTATGGAAGGGGGGGGGGTAATGTTAAAATATGTACACAGATAGTAATTGAATTAAAAAATGGGGGGGGGGAAGAATAATAAAAAAATATATTAAAAAAAAAAAAGAGTGTCTGGTCAAGTGGGATCTCTGGATCAAAATTAAAAATGGAACTTCCCAAGAGGGAAGGCAGGAGAGGGTGGGTAAGTGGGGGGAGGGGAGATCAACCAAAGAACTTATATGCATATATGCAGAACCCATGGACACAGATAATATGGTGGCGAAGGCCTGGGGTGAGGCTAGAAGAGGTCAATGGAAGAAGAAGAGGGTATATGGGATACTTTCAAAAATAAATATTATTTTAAAAAATAAAAATATTTTAAAAATATCTTCTAGGTTGTTTAAAGGATAAAAGTTACCATAACTTTATATGTTTATTCTCTACTTCTTTTATATACAGTTGTTTGTATGGAAAACAATATGCAGATTATGATTATTACAATAGCTTTATTAACTCTGTTTTGAGTACTCACAACTGTACCTATTTTGCCAACTCCAGCATATACTCTCCACTATAAGTAATATTCCCTTATTCTATTTCCAACCTACTAAAACTCAAGTTTAATTAATTGCATTATTTTCTGTTTTTCTAGTGTTTACTTTTATATCTTGAAATATGGTTATGCATGTGTTATCTGATCTGTCAGCTTTGAAACCTAACTTTATAACCTTGGCTGTAACGTGGAAAAAAAGCAACATCTCAAAGACATCCCACTTTTCATGCCTTTCTCTGCTCTTCTTTTGTTAATTATATTATTTCTACATTGTCAGGATTCATAAACTTTACATTCTAGGCTGTAACCATAATTTTCATGGTTGTCTTAATCTTAGGCTTAAATGTACTCACTGATTTCTACCAGCACTGTTGGAAATAATAGTAGCTTCCCAAGGTTATTAAAAAGATCAAATGAGCTGAAACCGGTTTGGCTCAGTGGTAGAGCGTCGGTCTGTGGACTGAAAGGTCCCAGGTTCGATTCCAGTCAAGGGCATGTACATTGGTTGCGGGCACATCCCCGGTGGGGGGTGTGCAGGAGACAGCTGGTCAATGTTTCTCTCTCATCAACATTTCTAGCTCTCTATCCCTCTCTCCTCCTCTCTGTAAAAAATCAATAAAATATATTTTAAAAAAAGATCAAATGAAAATATTAGGTCCATGGTTGGCAAACTGCGGCTCGCGAGCCACGTGCAGCTCTTTGGCCCCTTGAGTGTGGCTTTTCCACAAAATACCATGGCCTGGGTGAGTCTATTTTGAAGAACTGGTCTTAGAAGAAGTTTAAGTTTAAAAAATTTGGCTCTCCAAAGAAATTTCAATCATTGTACTGTTGATATTTGGCTCTGTTGACTAATGAGTTTGCCAACCACTATATTAGGTCAATATTCATTAAACTTAACTGAGGACTTAATATATTACAGGCCCTGTGCCAGGTACCTCAGAATACAGAAGGCAACAACATTTTCTCTGCCTTTAGGGAGCCCCCATGTCTCATGGAAGAGACACACCATTTCAGGACAGTGAGATAAGAGGTGTGACAGAGATAAGGCGAGTGTCCTCCAGAACAGAGAGAAGGTGTTCTTAATCCACATTTGGGGATGAAGAGGGGGGAAAAGGATTCCTGGAGGAGGTGACAACTGAGTTGCATCTTGGAGAATAAATAAGCTATGGCTCACTGAAGATGGGCTGAACAGCATTCCTGGCTGAGACAATAGGCATAAGAGAGAATCCACATTTAATAATTTTCAGTAATCCGGAATGTATGTCCGTGGCCATAAAGTCTGAGTTGAGAAAAGACAAGTGAAGAGGCTGGAGAAACAGATAAGAGGGGAATGATGAAAGCTATGTGGAACCACCGTGTAGTCTTACGTAAAGAAATGACTGATTAGATTTGCATTTCTGATAGAGCATTGGTAGCAGCAAGTGTGCCTCTCTAAGATCTTTCAGACGGTTACAGGGGCGGGTAAAGACTAAAACTTTCCCAATCTTCTGTTTCTGAAAAGTAATCAGTCTAAAATAATCCTCATGCCGAAGAAACACATTTTGGGGTGGCCCATTTTGCTCTTGTACACTAGCTTGACTAAATAATTCTAAATTGAGTTCAAAATAAGACATTTGCTTGTCAAACATATGTAATTTAGTCGTTTCATGAATTTATCCTGGATGTATCAAAGTTACCTTGATCTAGAGAGAAGTTTTCAGAACAAACATTAGAAATAAAAGGACCTTCTCCAGTGACAACTTGTGTTGTATTCATGATTTTCTTTATTTTAACCTAGTTTCCAGTGTTTTATTCTTACCCAGACAAGGAATGCCACTGTCTAGAAGCAAATGACTATTTTATATTTTCATGGTTAAATAACACAGACTTTTAGTGTTCAAACAAACTATTGTTAGACCCTTCATTTTGGACATTAAGAAACTGAACTTTGGAATGTGACTTATTCCAGTGTCCATAGATATGGTATAATTTCTTCCTAGGAAGTCTTAAAGCTTAACAAATATAAGAGAAGTGTGCCCAAAGACTACAGAGAGGGAGGAACAGGACCCTCCTTCAACACAATGGAGAGCGTTCCAGTTTGCAGGTCAGATGGACAGCAATTAAGTGGCTGTATTGGAATTAGCTGGTTCTACCCCTACATGACTCAATTATTTGGAGGTAGTTGGTTAACTTCTCAGGTTCACAGTATCTTCACTTAAAAAATGTGGGTAGTGATGTCTAACTTTCAGGTTGTTAGGGAAACAGAAATAATATGTGGATGATATGTAATATATATTGTATATGCAAATCACTAAACACAATTGAGCCATGTAAAAAAAATGCTGATTAATTTTCTATATTATTATTCCAAAGTATAAAAGTATAGAAATAATAACGATGTATAATCAATTTGGTGTTCTGAGACTGTAACCACAGATCCTATGCTGTTTCTAAGACAGTGAGTTGCCTTTCAGAATGAAGAGGCCAAAACCACAACTCATGCTGCTGAAGAATGCTGAGGAGAGAACTTTGACTTCTAGTTGCAACCAGAACAAAACTCTCCCCATCCTGCTTGCACTACCCTCCCCAAAGGGAGGGAAGGACTAGGACACGACTGAGAACTTGAATGCTGGAAATCCTAACCCTAACCCTTTCAAAACTGAAGGGCCTGTTATCCAGAAAGATCCAGTGCTAAAGCCCCTTATTGGGCAAGTCCCAAGGTCCTCTAATTAAAACTTTTTGGGATATCCTAAGTAACCATCAATAGGCGAGTGGATAAAAAAGCTGTGGTATATTTACACAACGGAGTACTACTCAGCCATAAAAAATAAGGAAATATTATCCTTTGTGACAGCACAGGTGGACCTGGAGAACATTATGCTGAATGAAATAAGCCAATCAGGGAAAGAGGGGCACTCATATGTGGAATCTAATGAGCAAAATAAAATAACAAAAAAAATAGAGACAGACCCATGGATAAAGAACAGACTGACAGCTATCAGAGGGGTTGGGGTTGTAGGGGTGGGTGAAGGGGTCAAAGGATTAAGGGGGTGAAAAGAGAGAGAAGACTTATAGACACAGATAGCAGCAGTATGATGATTGCCAGAGGAAAATGGGGATGGGAGAAGTACTAGTAAGAGAGGGTATAGGTGTAACAATGGAAAATTGTAACCCATCCCAACATTCTTTTGACATTGTTTCTGTAATTGCACTATTTCTGTCTCTGACCAATATGTAGCTTGTAGACAAACTGCATGTTCTTATAAAAATCCTAGGAACTAACTTCAGAAGATGCAGACTCCAACCTTAGGTCATCTAAGTTCCTGGAGATTTGCTGACATTCAACCATAGAATCAGGATGACAAAGACCAGGAAGACCCACACCAGACCATCACTTGACCAGTTTTGAGGCCCTTATCAGAATGAATTGTGCTGGCCTGCAGGTAGAGAACTTTTCAACCCCCTCCCATTCATCTCTTTGTTCTGTTTTCCCTCTCCCTCCCTTTAAAAACCTCTTCCTGCACTGAGATGTTGAGATGGGCTTTGTGACGAGTCCCCCATCTACTCAGATGACTGGCACTTGAATAAAACCTCTCCTTTTTTTTTTTTGCCAGCATCTGTCTAATGAGTTTGGCTTTTGTGGAGGCAGGCAGCTGAACTTAGGTTCTGGCTACATAGCGGGGATAAATGGTAATGTACACCTCAGACCTGTATCATTTTATTAACCAATGTCACCCCCATAAATTCAATAAAAAAGAAAGTACATAAAATATTTAACATTGGGGGGAAAAAACTTACCCCAATAGTGATCCCACATATCTGTTCCCCCTAATCCCTTAAAAAACCTTCCCCAAAACTCTCAGGTGAGGATTAATAAGGAAAAAAAAAAGCAGGAAAGAAAAATAAAATTTAAAAAATAATCATGAAATTAATGGGCACAAATTATGTGCCTTGCTCTGTGCTAGATGTTTTACATATTTTATTTCACTTAATCCTTAAGATAATCTTATGAGACAGATTTTATTTTCCCATTTCACAGGAGAGGTTTTAAAGATGTTTTTATAATAGACAGTGAGGCAGATATGAACAGAGCAAGGACGATGGGTCAGGTACAAAAGGTCACCAAGGTGAAAAGCCCAGGTGCCTAGCAATGAACAACTGTAGGGTGGGACCTCGCCCCCAGGGTGATCATTCCTCCTCTAGCAAATCACTGGTCACCTGGTTTGGATCCCCTGTTCTCTCCTCACTGGAGATAACATCTAGGCCTCAATGGTATTTCAGTCCCAGGCCCAGAAAAGTAACAAAACCAGGCCAGCAACCCCATGGCTGACCTCAGGACCATCAGCATTGAATAACAATCTATTGAGATCTTTCCCTGGAACTGCCCCTAAAATCTCTACCCTTAAAATCCTTAACATGGAGGACCCAGTGTGCTCTCCCTCCCAGGAGCATGCCGGCACCTTCCCCTTTCCCTCTCACAGCCCCCTTTGCATAATTGCTTCCTCACTCCCAACCTCCTAGGACCCTTCCTTTATTTCTATAACTTATTTCTTCAACCCATTTCTTCTAGGAATTACTTCTACTGCTGTGATTTTATAAATAAATGTTCTCTTACAGTTGGAATCTTGGCTCTGAATTCTTTCTGAGCCAGAACTCAAGTACTGAGGTTGCTGAACGTAGGTCCGACCTGACCCCACTGGTCTAACACCTGGTGCTGCCCTTGCTGCCTACTGCACTTTCTCCAGGTCACGGAGTTCATTAATAAGAAGTGGAATCAGAATTTTAATCCAGGCGAGCCTGGTTCTAAAGCCCATTCTATTCTTGCTGTCCTTTGTGTTTTATACCATTAAAACTGAAGCACCTATCTTATATAAAAACTGCTGTTTGAAATTTTAACCCTCTATTTGGCTTCTGTAAATGCTTGCCTGTTTAAATAATAAGGGAAATAAGATTACTGCCACTTCAGAGAAGCCATTAAACCTTCCTTGGACAAAGTTATCAGTGCTGGAACCAGGCCAGGCCTTTGGTTGAGGTCTCAAGGCCCCAGCACATAGAGGCTCTTTAAGAACTTGCAAAGGGGGCCGGAAACACCCCATATTTGGGAGACAAGGAAGATAAAAACATATAAATAGGGAAATTCCCTCAATGGTGGGGCCCAGAATTTAAGACATTTTCCTCTGGACCCACAAGTAATAAATATAACTCCATCTCTCTAAGTATTGCTTGGTTCTTCTTCGGTTTTCTGTACCAAAACAACAATCAGGAAATTACAACCTTTTAGAATGTGGTTTCAGTTAAGTGAGCAGGATGTAGTCTCACAGGCACAATCAGGCCAAATGATCTCAAGAGATTAAGGAATGAAGTGGTGAGGAAATAAGAGGGCAGTGGCATATCAGCGACATGATGTCTGGTGGTGAAACGTTAGACATGAACAGCATTCATTGCTCAAAGTCCCATTTTCCCTAAAAACCCAATGTCACATAAAGCCTGACCTTCCTCATCCGGGAGTATGCTCCACTGGCCCTTATTATCTCAATAACGATGCCCCAGCTTTACAGGGGTTTGCCACTCTCACAGGGAATAAAGGAGTTAGACAAGTGCTTCAGGGACAGAGCATCTCATTCATCTCAGTATTCTGACCACAGAGCCTAGTGGGCTTGGAACGGGACTCTGCTCTCAGAGTCTTGCTTCAGGGCTTGTTTATCCTCATTAACATTAATACAGTGGCTGTCTTCCAGGTCACCTTGTCCCAGCATCACAGAAAAAAAAAATAAAATTACTGTCTGCTATCCTCCTTCTTTTTCTTCCTAACAGCACTGCTACCTAATATTTAAGCATAGGCAGGTGCCATTTAATAAAACACTTATAAGACAGTTAGGAAAATAATCAGCTTTAACCTTGAATCAGCAATTCTCAAATGAGAAAAACCATTGCTACTATATGAAGCAAAGAAATTCTCCAAGGATAGCAGTCAAAATGTAGAATGAAAACTAATACCCAGATTCTTGGTGAGTATTGATAGATAATGAAATAGTTAGTTAGAAGTCATTTTTTTCCTCCCCATCATACGCAAAGATTAAGAAGAATCTAGACCATCCCATCTTTGACTTATGACAGGCCTGATAAGAAAGATATGGATGCCCTGAGCAGCATGCCTCAGTGGTTAGGACATTGGCCTGGGCGACAGAGGGTTGTAGGTTCAATTCCGGTCAAGGGTACTTACCTGGGTTTCCAGTCCAATTCCCTGCCCCCCATGAAGGTGAGTGTGTGTGTGTGTGTGTGTGTGGGGGGGGGGGGCAACCAATCAATCCAATCAATCCGGACACATAAATGTTTCTTTCTCCCGCTCTTCTTTCTTCCCCCTTCTCCTCCTTCCACTTTTCTAAAATCAATGGGGAAAAAAAATATCCTCACTTCTCGGACAGGCATGGCTCAGTGGTTGAGCATCGACCTATGAACTAGAAGGTCACGGTTCAATTCTGTGGTCAGGGCACATGCTCAGGTTTTGGGCTCCATCCCCAGTGGGGGCATGCAGAAGGCATCATTGCTGTTTCTATTTCTCTCTCCCTTTTCCTTCCTCTTTGAAGTCAATAAATATATATATATATATATATTTAAAAAGGTATGGAATCTCCTAAGTAAGAGACCATAGTTCAGCTAACTAAACTTTGCATCTTTCTTTTCATTTATCTTTTTTGTTTTTATTGCATTTTTATCTCCTTCAACTCATATATTTCATGCTATTAAAATGTGTTCCTTTTAAAAATCTTTTCTATAAAATACAATAATAGTTTATAAATGTTATTCAAATGATTGTGGAAAGTAAATATGTGAAGACAATAAGAAAAGCCTACTAGTGAAAGCTCACATACATCTAACTAGCAAGAAGGGAAGAAGATCGGCAGAACATAAGTTGTACTTATGAAAGACTATTACTAGCAATAATGATGATGATGATGATAATTACAGGTAAAACTACTACTATTCAGATGTGAAATAAAAGGAAACCAAGGAAGACTCCTCAGTAAAGAATGGATAGCTCCTATTTCTGTTGTAAACTTTAGAATTAAAAATATATTAAAAGAGTGATTTATCATAGTGTGGATGAGGAAAGCTGATACTTTGAGCAAGAGTTCTCAATACTCATGCTAGTCTCCATAATTGAATGGCATGATAAAGTACAGTATATGAAGAAAAAACTGATCTAAATGATGTTAGGAGATTTTCACAAGATTTAGGAGCTCAAGAACTATAAGGTAAAAGACAGTTCAGGGGGAGGTAGGATGTCTATATTCTTGACAACATAGAGAATAAGAGACATTTTTAAGATTAAGAGAAAGATTCAAAGGTTAAGAATTTCTCATATTTCCCTTGGCAAATCAATTAGATTTTTCCCCCCCAAATAAGTGAACTATCAGATACTTTGTACACAATTTCTTTACAACGGGCATTCCTTTCTCTTGAAGGTAGCCTACTAAGTTTAAGAAAAAATATATTTCTTCCTAAATAAATTCATAACTTACAATTAATTCCATCTTATGCAAAATAACTATTATTTGGTAAAAGTTTGCTAGCAACATATTATAAAACATTGGAAATAGTTATGTCCTAGTTTAATATAAATTTTAATATATCTTTTCCTTTAAGGTTCATATAAAATGCTACTCTGTTGACAATATAATTTTGAATTATGATAGCACAATAATCAAATTATCTTAGCAAAATGAAGATAAAAAGTGAATTCACACTTTTTAATGTTTTACTTGAATTTAACATGATCTGATCCTAATTTTTTGTGAAGAAAAATTAGAATCAAATCTCTTCGATGATTGGACCAGAATAATATATCTAAGTTGTATAGATCATTAGCCATTTTAAATAAAAGTATATCAAATATATAATGTCTCAATGAAAACAAATGAGTCTATTATTCCAAGCTCAGTAAAACAAAAACACACTATTTATGTTCCTTTTCTCAGGCACTGCAGCCTTTAGCATCTCATAAATTCTAGCTAATTACATGTCAAGAGAAAAGGTTAATTATAAGTTTAATATGCTTCCTTTTTCTATCTAATGAATCAATATCACACACAGAGAACGTTAGGGGAATAGGACAGAAATGCAAGTACGTTAAAATAACTATTTTAATAGGTTCTATACATGAAAAACTTCCTAAACAATGATGTCATCCCACAATAGAAAATACTACCTAACCTTAGCATTAAGCCAGCACAAGGCATCACTAATAAAGCTTAATGGCACCCACTAATTAACAAGGTCCTTAATTGGCCAGTCTATTGCCTTGTTCTTTATAAGGCTAATCTGCTGTATAAAATAATTTAGCTGTGCAATATTTTGTGTGTGTGTGTGTGTGTGTGTGTGTGCATGTGTATATCTACTCTTCACAACTATCTAAAATAATTTTTACAATCTCATTTTATAAAAGAAGACATTTAATCTCAAAAGTAGGTGAAATGGCTCAATGCTACAGAAAATAAAGCAGCCAGATACAGCATTTGCTGAATCCAAAATCAGCCGGAGTTCATATTTCCTCACTCCACATAGCACTGCCTTTCCAACCTTGAAATGGTGATTCTACATTCAAAATAACCACCTGGATAGGGAGGTGAGGAGTTTTATAAAACCAACACAGTTGAATCATGTTTCTTCATAAAGCAGCATGATTAATGAGGTATTCACCAAGACATTGGAAATCTTTCATTTCTACTTTGCTGAATCTTGGACATAGACCCGAAGCAAACATGTCTAAGCACAGAGCACAGAACCTGTCAACTTGGCACAGTCACATCCTCATCTCCCATCTCTCCATGCCATTCTTAAAGCATCAAGTATTGTGTATAGACAAAAGCACAAAGGGAGAGCAGGAAGGCTTACATTTGATATTAGCAAAGCAAATATTTGTCCCTGAAGGAAAGACTGTAATTCTGTTCATAGCAGCAGGAATGGCACCAGGTGTTAGACCATTGAAGTCAGACTAGACCTGGCTCAACAACCTTAATACTTGAGTTCTGGCTAGGAAAGAATTTGGAGCCAAGACTTAAACTATAGAAGAACATCCTATATAATAAAATGGTAATATGCAAATTGACTGAATGGCAGAATGACCAGAATGCCTGTGGCCCCTTGCCCCAGCCAGCTCACCCCCAATTGCCCCCATCAGGGTGGACTGGCTGGACCTCACCAGTGCACGAATTAGGGCACTGGGCCTCAAGTTTATTTATAAAATCACAGCAGTAGAAGAAGTAATTCCTAGAAGAAATGGGCTTAGGAAACAAGTTACAGAGGTAAAGGAAGGGCCCTTGGAGCTTAGAAGTGAGAAAGGTAAAAATGATCCTCTGGGGGAATTGGGAGGGGGAAGATAAGGGAAAATCGAGGCATAGAGCACACTGGGTTCTTTCTTCTATGGGTTTTAAGGATAAAAGTTTTAGGGGAGGATCTCAATAGAATATTCAGCAGCTTTCCAGGTGTATTCTTTTAGGGTTGGAGTCTCCACTGACTGATTGGTTGGCACTAGGACATTGGGTCATTATTCAGTGAGTCTGGTCCTGATGTCATATGGTGTTGCAAGTCTGGTTTTGTTGCTTTTCTGGACCTAAAGATGAAATACAACTGAGGCCTAGTAGATGTTATCTCTAGGGAGGAAAGGTCTGGGGGTCTAAACCAAAGAACGAGCAAAGTGAAAAGTCAAGGGGTCCAAACTGCATGGCCAGAGATATGCTAGGGGAGGAAAGGTTGCCCTGGGGATGAGGTCCCACCCAACTGTTGTCCATTGCAAGTCACCCCGGGCTTTCCACCCTGGTGACCTTCTCTACCTGGCCCATCATCTTTGCTCTGCTCCTGTCTGTTTAACTGCCTACCACAATTCCATACTTTAAGGCAAAGCATCTCGAAGAGGAAGCTGTGTAACATTCTTTAACTGAGATGAACCTATTATACATGAGCCAATGTTATAAAAGATACAAGAGCTGAGAAATTCCTCTAAATAGGTGACAGAAACTTCAAAGTAATGAGAGCCTAATATGACCAATTCATACCTTGTATAAAACTACCAATAAAAGGTCAAGCATCAGTGTGTTAGAATGTCCTGTTGTTATCAGTGGAAGTAGGGTTTTTGGGGTGCCACGGGAATAAGAATGTCCAGAGGCCTCCACGGGAGTATGAGGTATTGCAAAACACAGTATTTCTGTGGAATTCCACCACTGAGTTTCCAAGGTCCCATTTCCCTTGTTCTGCCATAGAAGATGTGTAGCTGTGGCTTTAGCAGAGCTAGGATCAAAGCCAGAGTCCAGAGTTTTCACTTCATTTGGAGCAGTGACCAGTCCAGCATTAAGCTAACTCATTTTGTGTTCGCAGCTGCAGTCCATTACCCCATGGTGTGTGGAGTCCACATGGCCACCATGGCTATGGAGGGAACATGGGCAGGAGAAAAGCCAAAGGAACCAGAGACTGAGAGAGCCGCAAGCCAAGAGTGCCAAGAGCCAAGAGAGCAAACTCCTTTGTCTTGGGATTATGTATCCCCAAATTTTCATGGGCTTGTAGTAGCCCTGTCCCCTCTGGCCAATGATCTCTGTTCCCAGGTTTGACTGACAGGTATCTTCCTTATAACATCCAAACTTTACTCCCCTTTTTTGGACCCCATTCCCCATTGATCCTTGAGGAATGGGCTGGTTGTTCCCTGGGAAGCATGAAATTGAGCTTCCTGGTGAAGCTGCCCAGATGGCCGTGCTTACCATGTCTGGCCTCCTTTTGCTCCCTTTCTACCATTAATAACTAAGTACAATGGTATCACTGTTGCCTTTAGATAGAGGTTGCTTAATTTCCACAAATTGTGGAAAAATGTGGTTCAACTGAGGAAAAGAGCCTGTGTGTTGTTTGTGTTAGAGTTTAGTAGGTGATCTTTTTAAAGAACATTTAAAAATATATATACTTTTATTGATTTCAGAGAGGAAGAGAGAGGGAGAGAGAAATAGAAAAATCAATGATGAGAGAGAATCATTGATCGGCTGCCTCCTGCACACTGGCCACTGGGGATTGAGTCCGAAACCCAGGCATGTGCCTTGACCAGGAAGGGAACCCTGACCTCCCAGTCTATAGGTCGACGCTCAACCACTGAGCCGTACTGCCAGGCTAGTAGGTATTTTTTTCTTTTAAAGTTCTTTCTTAATGGTGCATAACATAGTGATGTATCTTGCAATCAATAATATCTTCGTTTCAATAAAATAGGATTCAAGAAAATCTGATCACAATGTCAGGCACATAGTAAGTACTTCCTAAATGACAGTTATATATGATGACAATACCCCAACACAGAACTCAAGCATGTACCCTTGACTGGAATCAAACCCAGGACCCGTCAGTCCATGGGCTGATGTTCTATCCACTGAGCCAAACCAGTTAGGGCTGATTTCATTTTCTTATGTAACCTTCTTGAATTTTTCTTTTTTTAAAACTACTTTTAAAAAAATATATGTTTTTATTGATTTTAGTGAGGAAGGGAGGAGAGAAACATCAATTATAAGATAGAATCATTGATCAGCTGCCTCCTGCACACCCTGCACTGGGGAAGGAGCCTGCAATCTGGGCATGTGCCCTGACCAGGAATTGAACTGCAACCTCCTGGTTCATGGGTCAATGTCCAACCACTGAGAAACACTGGCTGTAGAATTTAAAATGTTTTTAAATGTTAATCAGCCTGGTTGGCATGGCTCAGTGGTTGAGCATCGAACTATGAACCAGAAGGTCACAGTTTGATTCCCTATCAGGGGAACCTGGGGATCAAACCCAGTTGTGAGCTCAATCCCCAGTGTGGGCTGAGCAGGAGGCAGCCGATCAATGATTCTCTCTCATCATTGATGTTTCTATCCCTCTCTCCCTCTCCCTTCCTCTCTGAAATCAATTAAAGAATATATTTAAAATGTTAATCATGTAATATTTTAATCATACAAAAGAATGCCCATTTGCTCTCCTATTGCTGTGATATGTAGAAACGTTTTAGAAACACCTTCATTCTTCTATCTTAAAATATTCAGCAAATCTGGGTTTACAGGTTCAAGCCTCTCACCAAAATCTCTGCTGCCCAAGGCTTCATCGTGTTTACCAATCCTGCCCTAAGGACAACACCAAAAGAGGCGTGGTCAACAATTCAGAGCAAAATAACTGGGCCACCAGGGCTGGAACCTATGAGTTCACTAGCGCGCAATTTTCGTACCACCTACACCACCCACAGGCAGAAGTAATGACAATGATTAGCATTCTTGCAGTGCTTGCCAGAGGCCAGGCATGTTCCTTCATTTAATCATTAGGATGAGCCTATGAGGAGTAGGTAACCCTCTCAACCCCCCTTACAAACAAGGAAAGTTACCCTCAGTCAGATGAAGAACTTGCCCAAGGTCACAGGCTGCCCTTGACTGGAGTGTGAATTTATTCTCTCTCTCACGTCTAAGCAGGAATTCATGAAACATGAAACTGGCTGAACTAGCATTTGGTGTGGCTAAACAGGATAGAACCCAACCTCAGGAAAACTCACATGTTCTATAGCCACAGACTCCACCTCATGCCAGTGGTTCCCATTATGCTGACAAGCAAGAAAGTGACTATAGTTTAAAACCAATCTACTACTGGAAAAGCAACGTATAGTGCACGTATATATTCATTTAGTCGGTCGGCTAGCCTGTGATTCATCCATTAACCGGCTACTTATTCACAGAACACTGGAGGTCTCCGGGGACTAAGAAAATAATACAACCTCCCTTAAGCTCTCAAGGAATTTACAGCCACATAGAAGAGAACAGACAATACACACCAAACATCTGAATAACAATTAGAGTACTCGACAGCACAGTATCTTCATAATGTCCTTGCGAAATGTAAAAGCTTTTACAGTTTTCAAAATATAGTTCTAAATATCATTGGTTCCTATCATACGGTTTGTAACTTTGTTAACCTGCCTCTGTGGGTTGTATGAAGTGGGGGAAATCTCCACGGAGCTCTAACAGTGAATAACTTTAGCAATTCATCATTATATGCTCAGGTCAGTCTTCAGCTCTCTGAAAATTACATGCACTTTTCATTCTAGTTTTCTACTAAAGACAACGATTTTGTTAAAATATACTAGTAAAAAGTTCCTACAGAAATGTCAAGTAGAAGAAGGCCATGCTGCCTGCCTATCTATCTATCTATCTATCTATCTATCTATCATCTATCTATCTATCTAAAATCTATTTATAAAGAGGTAATATGCAAATTTGTCTGGGATGCCTTAACAGTCACGACTGGCCTGACTCAGAGCATGTCCCCACCCCAGCGGACACCCACAGGGATGGGGGCCTGCTCCCAGCGGCCAAGGTGCGGCTCGGAGCACACCCCCAGTGGTTGGCAGCAGGAGCGAAGCAGCCAGGGTCCTGGGTGCCAGAAGGAAGCCGGTCCCGGAAGTCAGGGAAGGAAGGCCTATTCTTGCATGCATCTTCGTCCATCGGCCTCTAGTGATTAAATTTTAAAAATGACAAATATATAACCCTATTTACGTGGTCATGTTATTAAAAAAATTAAAACTAAAGCTTTTCATCCAAATGGCTTACATAGCTAAAGAACATAGAAATATTTCAAGATCTAGTTTTCATAGACTAATTAGATAACACATTTTGAGTCATTGACATAGTCCAAAAGTCCCCAGAAAGCATTTGACCTTCATAGAGGAGAATCTTTACTTTTTCAAAACTCAAGAAAGGAAATAAAGTTGCCAGGAAGTTGGCAACTATCAGCATGGAAGAAAGGATATCAACAGCACAGATCAATTAAATTTGTAGCGCCAAGAACAATTCTATAGCAATTATTTAGGAAGCATTTTTGCAACTATGATAACTAATAACCAGAAAATTTCCATATTGGGTTAGAATTATTCATTTCATAAATAAATGGATTTCTGTTTCAGTGAAATTGCATCATAATTTCACCTTCAAATCCCCAATTTAAAGAACTCATAATATTTTTTAAAAAAAGCTAAAATTATATACATTTCTCAGAACATACTAGAATTGATTATAGATTAACATATTTAATATATGCAGCATCAACCAGGCCAGCCCAGCATTGCTCCGGACAGTCACTAACCATTTAAATAGATCATCGCTGCTCCTACTCATGCTGGAGACACATGAAGCATGTATGTACATATGATTGAATGACCCTTGCAAGTCGGAAATATGCCTTTGTTCTGGAGAATATTTTTCTGTCTTTGAAGTGCCATCTTAATGACTTTATAAAATGAATTGTGTGTGCACAATTGTAAACTAATTTTTGTGTCTTACTTCTGACTCTCCCAAACATACCCTACAAATTTGGTGAAAATCTAT
Source organism: Pipistrellus kuhlii (assembly GCF_014108245.1). Taxonomy (NCBI): domain Eukaryota; kingdom Metazoa; phylum Chordata; class Mammalia; order Chiroptera; family Vespertilionidae; genus Pipistrellus; species Pipistrellus kuhlii. Next base: position 56,357,461 of record NW_023425540.1, on the reverse strand, counting down.
TCAGCTGTTTTGTTCATGGTGTATCAAGACACAAGCAGAGACTTCATTTTTCTGTTGTTGCTGTAAATCCTCACCTGAAGATATTTTTTCCACTGATTTTTAGATAATGTGAAAGGGTGGGGGAGAGACAGAGAGAGAAGCATCAATGTGAGAGAGAGACATTGATTGGTTTCCTCTCTAACGTGCTCTGATCCAGGCTGGGGATCAAGCCTGCAACCCTTTAGTCCTTAGGCTGACATTTTAACCACTGAGAAAAATGGGCCAGGGCCAGAGACTCCATTTTATATTCAGAGATTCTATTTTCCTTATATAGGTAACAAACTGGATTTCAGAATTAAAATAACCTAAGGTAGCAAACAGTCAAATCACAGTATCCTCAAAAGATAGAGCTTAGGGCTAATTTTAAATTGTTTATTTATTTCCTTATTATATGACTAAACTTTTTCATTGATTTTAAATCACGGGTTCTGGTAAATGCTTTCCCTGTGCTTCTTAGAGCAGAGGAAGAAGTGGCCCGAATGCTTTCCTTTGAGTTTTGAATGCTGTGTGATGACTTCATAACTAGAGAGTTCACAGGAGGGTTAAGTACTGACAGCTTAAAAATAAAGCATTCGTGCCCAGCCAGAATGGTTCAGTGGTTGAGCATCCACCCATGAATCAGGAGGTCACCAGTTTAATTCCAGGGTACCGGGGTTGTGGGCTCAATCCCCAGAAGGGGGCACCCAGCAGGCAGCCACTCAATGATTCTCTCCCATCATAGATGTTTCTGTCTCTCTCCCTCTCCCTTTCTCTCTCTGAAATCACTAAAAACATATATATTTTTTAAATAAAGCATTAGTTATGGAGAAAATTAGAAGTTTATTACAGAAGTTTTAGAGCTACCTTCCAAATAAATGTAGAGAGAAAATCTTTTTTAAAATATATATATTTTATCGATTTTTTTTTTTTACAGAGAAGAAGAGTGAGGGATAGAGACATTGATGAGAGAGAAACATCGATCAGTTGCCTCTTGCACACCCGCTACTGGGAATGTGCCCGCAACCAAGGTACATGCCTTTGACCTGAATCGAATCTGGGACCTTTCAGTCTGCAGACACTCTATTCACTGAGCTAAACCGGTTTCAGCTAGAGAGAAGATCTTGAAGAAAAATGGAAAGGTGAAGAAAGATGCCAGTTCAAAATAATAGAGTTAACCTAAGGGTGCACTCCTGGAAACGCTGAATTTTCATCATATCCCAGGTTAAAAAACCCTATTTAGCTTTTAGCCTGGAATACATTTCTATAAATATCTCAGCCATTGAGTTTATTTAGTAGAGACTGCAGTTATTGTCTCATAAATAAAAAATAAATAAATAAATAAAATAGAAAAGCACACACAACCTATTTCCTTAAGGAGAGAGATTGACATTCAATCCAGAACTTAGTCTTAGAGGACTAAAAGTACCTAGAGTTTGAAAAGTTAAAAACTATACTGACTAATGGGAAATAGTATTTATTCTTTTAAAAATTGTTTTTGCCTTCTAATCAAAGTAGGCAATGCCTTAACCAGTTTGGCTCAGTGGATAGAGCGTTGGTCTGCCGACTGAAGGGTACCAGGTTCAATTCCGGTCAAAGGCATGTACCTTGGTTGCAGGAGGCAGCTGATCCATGTTTCTCTCTCATCAATGTTTCTAACTCTCTATCCCGCCCCCTTCCTCTCTGTAAAAAAATCAATAAAATATATATTTTTAAAAGTAGGCAAAAAATTCAAATGAGTTTTAGGATGTAATTCTTCTTTAATGTGCAGTTGTCACCATAGATATTTTCTTTAAATCTAGAAAAGTGTCTCAAAGGATAAGTAGAATAATAAATTAAGAGTGAACAATAGAAAACTCTGTTATTTTTTTCATCATAATCCAAGGCAAAGATCATGTTTCTATTTTAACATTCAATATTTGGACCACTCTAAGTGGCCTATTTAGCAATTTGGAGAATCTTTTTACTACAAGTTCATCTGGCAAAAATTGTATCCTGTGACTATGAGGCTACTCGAGAAATTCTCTGTCCACCAATATTGTCTGCATCAACTTCTTAGTCTCAGTCACCACTCATTTAAATAATTTATTTATGTTCAGACACCTGGAATTCAGAACACATTCTACATGTTCTTTGTAACTGTTATCACCAGTCTCACCACTAAAATTATTATATAGGGTTATTTTGCTATTAATATCTGCTTATAGACATAGCTAAATATTTGAGGTGAAAAACAAACAAACGAAACAAAACCCCTATGAGAGATAATAAAGTACAAGCATTTGTAAAACATGATGTAAAAATTATAAATCCTACTTAGGGGGTAGTAAAAACAGCCAATCTCAGAGTCTATGCTATTTGTTTTCAAAGCTGAAAAAACAAAACCTAACTACAGTGGAACGGGTAGGAATGCAGGACTTCATTTCCTATCACACTATGTCTGTATTAATGGGACAATAACTCCAGCATATAGACTTTTAAGATGTTATATTTTCATAAAAACAAACACAAGGAAGTTTCATTATAGTGTCAATTATGAGTGATTATTTATAGGTAACAAAGTTTCTGTCTTTTATGATATTTCTTTGTTTTCAATTTTCAGCACAAACATTTCCACTACTGTGTTTTAATCCTTACATTCTCTTTAAATTTCCCTTCTCCCTCTGTATTTTTAAAAATGTTTTTATTTATTTCAAAGACAAAGGGAGAGAAGAAACATAAATAATGAGAGAGAATCATTGATTGGCTTCCTCCTGCACACCCCCCACTGGGGATCAAGCCCACAAACCCTGCACACACCTCACTAGGAATCAAACCATGATCTCTTGGTTTGGGGTTGACACTCAACCACTGAACTACACCAGTTGGGATCTTTATATCTTTGGCAGCATTTCTCTTTTCCAAAAAATTTTGATATGCTTATTAAGTTCTGCAATTCCACTCTTCCATTAAGACAGTAGTTGTTAAAGTAGTTTCCTGTGTCTGCTGCTGTAACCCAACTGTAATCACACAGTGCCATATTCTGGAGGTGTTTATAGCTTGAAGATGCTAAGTTTATGAATTAAATGAGACAAGGAATATATCAATGTTTCTAAATGTTCAGTTATCCTTTTTGAAAGTTAAGACACCTTGGCTCTGTGAGTCTCATCTTCCTCATCTGTAATGTGAGGGGGTTAGAACACACAAGCTATAAGGTTTCTTTCAACTCTAACATCCTAGATTTTAGGCTGTAAGATCAGAATGCATAGCTTTAATCCTGGTTATTTTTTTATCTGCCTTAAGAAAGTTACTTACCCTATCTGTTAATGAGGATAATAACAATACCTATGTAATAGGGCTGTATAAAAATTAAGTCAATGAACATAAAAAGTCAAATAGAACATTATTCTTGATCTCAAGGATACTAGATTCTCGTGGAAAAGGAAAACAAGTAAATAAATAATTATGATTTGGTTCAGTAAGTGCTTTAATAGCAGAAAGAAGCTTGGGCATAAGCGTGTGGTACGAGCAAAGACTTATGGGATGGATAAGATCATGACTAAGATGAATCCTCACACTTGAACTAGAGTTAACTAGAATTGGCAAAGACACAGGGGTAGGGACCTGGGGACAGAAGGAGTGAAGAGGTCCATACAGACAGAATACAGTGAACAGACTGAGATACATAAGACAGCATAGAGAATTTAGAAATGAAGGTGGTTCTGCATGTCCAGAAAGGTAGCAGGACCACCTTTAAACTAGCAAAGTAGACAGGGGGCCAGCATTTAAGAAATGAGCAAAGTAAGGGAAATCTGGGAAGACTGAGAGAAACCAGAGGAGGAGAAGGAAAATGAAGCTTGGATTGCTCAATTAGATAAGATACAGCAGGGAGATTGTTCCTCAATTTTTTGTTTTTCTCTGGATTAATGGAGTTTTTTATGTGTCTGCTTTATCTCCACTATTGATTCGTTAATTATACTTCTTTGGTCTTTTAGTGGTTGTTCTAAGGCGAGGGTGGCAAATTTTTCTGTAGAGGTACAGAGAGTAAATGTTTTAGTCTTTGTGGACCATAGAGATATGAAAACAAATGAGCTTGGCTGGGCTCCAATAGAACTTTAATTACAAAACAAATGGCAGGGCAGATTTGGCTCACAGGCTGCTGTTTGCCAACTCCTGCCCTAGGGTTTACAATATGCATCTTTAACTGATCACCATGTACCCCTAAATAATATACCACTTCCAAGTATATTTTAAAGCTATGCAACATTGTATTTCCATTTCTCTTCTCATACTTTGTGCTATTTTTGTCAAATTGTCATAAATTTTACTTCTACACATTATGAACTCCAAAATCCACTGCTATTAGTTTTGTTTAAGGTCAGTTATCTTTTTTTAGATTTTTTAAATAATAAAAAAATAATTATTGCCCTGACTGATTTAGCTCAGTGGATAAAGTGTCAGCCTATCAACTGAAGGGTCCCAGGTTAAAAACCAATTCTTGGTTGTGGGCTAACTGGGGATGTGCAGGAGGCAGATGATTGATATTTCTCTCTCATCGATGTTTCTAACTCTCTAGCCCTCTTCCTTCCTCTCTGAAATCAATAAAAATATATTTTAAAATTAAATAAAGTTTAAGAAAAAATAATTGCCAAAACTGGCTTGGTTCGGTGGATAGAGCGCTGGCCTGTGGACTGAAGGGTCCCAGTTTTGATTCTGGTCGAGATCATGTACCTTGGTTGTAAGTACATCCCTAGTGGGGGGTGTGCAGGAGACAACTGATTGATATCTCTCTCATCAATGTTTCTAACTATCATTCTCCCTTCCTCTCTGTAAAAAAAAATCAATAAAAAATATTAAAAAAGAAAAAATAATTTTCTTTATGCATATATTTACAATTTCTGCTCCTCTTCATATCTTTAATTCCATCTGCTATCGTTTACTTCTGCCTCTGCTGGGATTAGGATGGCTGGAGTCATTAGGGGCTGGTGAGACATTTGTTTCTTTCAGAAGCTCTATCCACTGAGCTAAACCAGTTAGGGCTGAGACATTGGTTTCTTTCTCCACTGCTTCCCTTCATGTGGTAACTTGGCTTCCTTACATTATCGTTTCAGGGGAGTCAGATTTTTTACATGACAGGTGGCTTCTCTCAGAGCAAGTGTTCCAAGAAGGAGTCATTTCAGAGACGCAGGAAGAAACTACTAGGTGTTTTATTACCTAGCCTTGGAAGTTATACAGGTTCATTTCCATCGCATTCTCTTGCTCAAAAAGTGAGTTACAGGGTCAACCCAGATGAGGACTACACAAGGGTTTGAATATCAAGAGTACGGTTCATGGGTCAGGGGTAGGAGTAGGTGCCTGGGGAGGCATATCCTTAAAGACAAGCTACCACAGCCCAGGAACAATAAGGATTATTGTACATAAGACTGTCGAGGAAGACACTTCACTGAAGAGGTGGAACTTAGGACATTGAAGGCTAGGTGAGCTTTCCCTAAGGGAAGAAATGTGCTCAAGGTGAAATGAGCATACGATCTCAGGTAGATCTGGATTTGAATTCTGACTCATCCACTTACTAATCATCGGTTTTCTAGTTCAAAACTTCATTGGTTAGTTTCAAGGGGGGATTAGAAACAGGGGTAGTAGACCCCCAAAGTGCAGATTCTAACAAGGCTCATAAAAAAAGAAATTATTACTCATAGAAGGATTACATTCCAAGTTGTGTAAAAATGAGAGAGCCAAACCTTATTTTGAAGGCGTAGTGAGTGAGCTTCAACAGTAAGTCAGTGGTGTTAGATATAATGTACATTTTTCCCTTGGATGCTTTTAAGATTTGTTACTCAATATGAAATGTGCTCCCTCTTTTTTCTCACTGCTTTAAATATTTTCCTTTTTATCACTTATTTTGGTCAATTTCACTAGGGTGTGCTTTGGTATTCATATCCATTTCTTTTTGCTGTGGTAACAAATTTTGACAAATTCAGTGGCTTAAAACCACACACATTCTTCATCTTACAGTTCTAGATGTCAGAAGTTAAACGATGGGGTCTATGGAGCTAAAATCAAGGTGGTGGAAGAGTGGCCTTCTTCAAGGGGCCCTAGGGGAAAATTTCCTTACCTCGTTCAGCTGCTAGAGATTGCTTGCACTCCTGGGCTCCTGGCCTGTTTTCTGGGTCACTCTGAACTTCGCTTCATGATCACATCTCTTTGTGCCTTGCTTTTAGGAGAGCCTTGATGTTAGATTGGGCCCTCCCAGTTAAAGGATAACCTCCTCACTCAAGATATTTAACTTGCAAAATAACATTCACAAGTTCTGAGAATTAGGACATGGATATTTTTGAGGGATCATAATTCCACACCACAGTGCTGTGCTTTTTCATGCCCCTTCACTTGAAATTTGTTAAGCTTGCTTGCATCTGTGGGCTTATAATTGTCCTCAAACTTGGGGAAATAGTTCTTCAAAACTTGTTTCCATTTTGCAACCTACCCTTTCTTTTGTGTCCCAATATATGTGTATGAGAGCGTTTGATGTGCTTCAGGTAATTTATTCTCTATTCCTTCCTCCCTCTGCCCACTTCTGTGATTTTTTTCTGTTACTGTTGAATCTTCTGTCAATTCTATCTAATGTATTTGTCATTTTAGGAATTGTATTTTCATCTCTAGAAGTTCCATTATGGTCATTCTTATATCTTTTTTTTTTTTTCTTACCGTGTTCATCTTTCCTTCTACCTTATTGAACACATGGAATATATTTACAATAGCTGTTTTAATACTTTGCTGATTCTAACATATGTGTTATTGATCTTCTCTTACCTGAAGATCATATTGTCCTGTTTTTTGTAGGCCTGAAAATTTTTTATTGGAGGCCAGACATTTTAAATTTTATGTTGCTGAGTGTTATATTTTGTTGTTTTCTTTTAATTGTTGTTGGGCTTTGTTTAGAGTATAGTTAAGTCACTTGAAGTGAGTTTTATTTTGAGACTTGCTTCTAAGATTTGTCAAATTTGGACCAGAAGAGTCCTTAATCTAAAGCTAATCTGGCCCCACCTCTAAGGCAATAGCCCTTTGAGGAGGTCTATCTAAGATCTCACATATTAGGAAAGCTTTTCATTTGGGCTGCTGTGTGAACATGACTTCCTCCTAGTTATGCATTAATTCCAATAATGTTTATGTTTGTTCCTTTCTGTTGGTTTATTCCCTGGGTGGTTTCTTCATATGCATGCTTACTCAGAACATTACTGAGTAAGGAAAGTCTTCTGCAGATCTCCAGAGCTGTCTTCCTTTTCTCCATTACCTTACCCTGAAAATTTTAGCCACTTTGGTTTCCCTGGACTTTCAAGTCATGAAACTGCTGGTGTTTGGGTTCCCTTACTTGTGTTGTAGCTTCTCCAGGCAGAAAACTGGGGTGATAATAGGCTTCTCCTGCACATTACAGCACTGCACTACCCATTATTTATGTTTGATGAACAGTGTTTTACACATTTCATTTGATTTTTTTTACTGTTGAAGATGGGAGGGGAAATCCAGACCCTATTACTTCATCATGACAGAAAATTTTCAGTATTTTTAAACTATAAAACAAATATATCTTAAACTTACATATTTATTTAACAGAATAAATTATATATACATATACAGTCACCTCCTCAGAAGGCATTTCTTAAGAGAGGAACTATGTCAGTACTTTGTCTTATGTTCTTATCTCAGCAACAGGGGGTCTGACAATCAAAGGCTGATCTCAATTAAGGAACGGACAGAATATCAACAGCTTCACTCTTCCTCTCCAAATAAGGAGGTTCAGAATATGAGTAGATAGCTCACAGTAATTTCATATATATATGAAAATTATATATATATATATATTAATTGATTTTGGAGAGGAAGAGAAAAGAAGAGAGAGAAACATCAATGATGAGAAAGAATCACCCATTAGCTGCCTCCTGCACACCCCAGGCATATGCCCCAACTGGGAATTGAATCATGAGCCAGCTGGGCTCATAGTAACTTTTTAATTGCACACTCTAGTATCCCACAATCTCTCCAATGCCTAATGGTGAGTTTCCATGATCATGTTTGCTCACTGTGACCTTACCTGTCATGAACAAAGCTGACTGGACCAGGGCTGGGTCAATCAGTGAATAGAAATTGGGATAGAATCTATCTAATACCTACATTGCAAGACAGGAATGGTGATGGAGATTCAGAATCTGTGTGGTTGGACTACAACATGTAAACTGGAGCTGAGAGTAAACCATGGTGAGTCATCCACAGGTGCATAAAGAATGCAGTATATATACGATGATTTTTGTTATTGATTCCAATCCCTTCTTAAATTCCTGCTTATAAGCTCCTATGATACCTCTTTGTACTCATGCAATTTCTTAATTTGCAAAGACTTGTTACCTCCAACAGGCCTGGAACTTGGGTTGCTCAGATCCAACTACTGAAACACCACGTTTCTGAATTTTCTTTGCTGCCTGTCAAATTTGGAGAAGGCTTATTGTCATTTGACTGTTGCTCTTTCTACCAATGTGTATTTAACTTTTTAAGATTTGCTTTTTTTCCCTCTGGTCCTGCTACTCTGTCTCCCTCTTGCCAGCTTCTCCTGGGTCACAAAAGTGCTGCCCCCAAAGCCCAGAGAGCACAGCCTTCTGCAGTGTCTGTGGACTGACCTCTAGCATAAGGCCCATCTGACTCAAGGACCAACCATCTAGGACTCGCTCCTGGCTCCTGGCTGCTGACTCCTGGCTCCTGCCTGAGAGGAATCTGTAGAATCACACTGAGAGGCTGACACTTTTCCTATTTTAAAGGCCAGACTTAAAGGTGACATAGATTTTCCTTCTGACCTAACTTCTGGAGCAAAGCAGGCTGCCACGCTTTGTCATATTCTTCTTTACAACCCAGCCAAAGTCATGGGAGGAGTTTGGCAGTGAGGGAATGAGTATCATTCATCATGCCTCCCTTTTCCTCTCAAGAGAGTGTCTAGCTAACGCCAACCTCTATAAAGAGGCATAATCAAACACATTAATAATGAAGACTGCATGATGCTATTTTCTAGGGTTGCAAAAACGCTGAAAGCTGGCACTTTCGGAATAAAAATGCACAAGCATTGCTTCCTATACCTTGAATATGTATTATTATGAGGACTCTTTTTTTTTCTTTCACACATCCATGTTTCTCTCCAGCTGGTCATAAATTTGCTAAGTCCTGACATAAAACAATTTTTAACAAGAAGGTGCATGAGGGAAGTTGTAGTGGGTTGTTAAAGCAGTAGAGAGAAACCTAAATATTGCTGAACAGGTCATAAATGAAGCCTTAAAACGAGAGTTAGATAGTCTAAGAGTACTGATTAGAGAAATAAAAAAGTTTGAAGATTCCATGTGAATTTGGATTATAACCATTAAACCCTTTCACAAATTTACCCAGGCACAATAGATACAAACATTTTTTTTTTTCAAAAGAAGAGAAGCTTTTTGTGTCTTATCTTAGTGCAAGTTTTTGTTTTACATTTTATGAACTAAAAAGCCAAGATAAATTTTTGAATTGTAACAACAATATGCCTTTTCATCCAAACCAGAAATATATTAAAAATAAAAGTACATTATAACCAATTTTTAAAAGTAACTATTTATCCTCAAATTCCCTTTAATAATAGTAAGAAAAAGCAGCCAAGAACATGAATAGAAAATGCACAGGTGAGTAAGTATAAATAAATACTGGTAATGAAAATATGTTCAACCCCTTTAAAAAATATGCAAACTGATATTGCATCATGGTACTGTTATTTCTCCATCACATCAATAAACAGTTTTTAAAAAGATAATATTTGATGCTATAATAGTAAAGATACATTGAAATAGTTGCTCATAAAAAGTGGAACCTTTCCATTATCTGACTGAGATATGCTCATTCAGCCTTCTTATCATCTGTCTGTGGCTTTTCTTAAAGGGGCAGTGGAGGAATTGGCTAGGGAAAAGTGCAAGGATTGAAAAACAGTCTTTTAGTGTATTTCCCTGACAGACAGGTAGGGTGACCAATCATCCCAGCTTGCTCAAGGCAAGGAAATTTCCCGGGATGTGGGATTTTCCATGCTAAAATTCCTCGAGCCAAGAGCCACACCTGGGTGTCATTGAAAAATGACTTGGGGAGCTAAAATATATTCACATTGTTTTTTGGTTCATTCTGTTTTCTTATTAAAACCTCTCTTGGAGCATTCCAAGCTGTTTCTGTTATGCTACAAGGAATGGAATTTTTTGCAATTTTTCAGCCAACAGTCAAGGAAAGTAAAAAGACTCAGGAGGCTGGGTGGGGCAGCAGCACCAGGAAACCCTTAGGAGGAAAAAAAAAAAAAAAAAAGTCAAACTCAATAGGAAGGGGCTCTTATTGCCCAGGGATCTCCTACAGAAACTTATCCACCAAAAAATTGCTTTTGTAAAAAATTAAGCATTTGATCTTTTGATAAGGTCTACCACCCAAATTTTTATTCATCTTTATCCTCAATTTCAGTTTTTGAGATCTGTTGTCATGACCACATCACGAACTAAGTAGCTCAAATTTCATTTTAACCCAGGCCTCATATTCATGTACAGATTAAGTGCAAAACCAAACCTTGGTTTCACAGAATTGCACAAATAGATTCATTCTATGTGGTAAGTTAGACGGAGCCCTAATCTTTTCTAAGGTTTTAATATTATTTTGTATTAGTTTCAGGTACAGCATGGTGGTTAGATAACAATATATGTTTCAAAATGTTCCCCTGAAATTTCTAGTACACACCTGGACCCATACATAGATATTACAATATTATTGACTACATTCTCCATGCTGTACTTTACATCCACAACCCCATAACTATTTTGTAACTACCAATTTGTACTTCTTAATTCCTTCAGCTGTTTCACCATATCCCTCAGCCTCCTCCCCTCTGGCAATCATCAGTCTATTCTCTATATCTATGAGTCTTTCTGTTTTATTTGTTCATTTATTTTGTTCTTTAAATTCCACATATAAATGGAATTTTGTGATATTTGTCTTTCTCTGTCTGACTTATTTCACTTACCATAATGCCCTCTGGGTCTGCCCATGTTGTCACAAAAGGTAACATTTCATTCTTTCTTATGTACACAGCCCTATTCTTTTCCTCTGAATGTGGTTATCAGAAAGGTCAAGCAAAAAACTTCAAACGTGAAAATTCTATATAGCTAACAGTAGCATATAATCACTTAAGAATATGACAGTGAAAAGATAATTTTAAAAGTAAATGATCACTTTGTGGATGGAAAACACTGACAACACTAATACTGACAAGTTCAGGGGAAGCCTGCGTGGTGGGCCTTACAAACTCAGAGACCAACAGCAACCACATACAATGATCTGATCATAAAAGTCCCTAACTAAAAGCTGGTAGTCACATCCTAGGTCTGTAGCTTCCTTGATGACAAAGGTCCATGTTCACCTTACATGAGCCTGTCTATTGTCTTTTTTACATCTAAGATAACATACTTTTGAAATATCAGGGTAATTTCCTCTTCTAGACCGCTCAGGACACACCCAGTGCACCAGAGTAGGAGACCACAAAACCCCTCATTGTTTTCTCCTTTCCCCAATATCATCTCTATGTGCTGTAAATGTTCTTTATTAACGATCCTGAACCCATCAATGTAAAAGAAGGATCTGTTTTGACATTTTTATCTTTTATCTAATTTCAGAGATTTCCCCACTTTGCTTTCTCCTGCCTCCTTAATCTACCACCAAAGGAAGTCATGTAACCCTCTTCATGTCTCCTTTGATTTTAATGTATACAATAAACTGCCATTCTCTGGAGCATTTTCTCAACCCATTAAGATTTCCTTCCCAGAAATTGTCATCAGTTTAGTTCAAATAAACTCATAAAAATTCTCTACATGTTTGGACATTTCTTACATTGAGAACTATAATTTCCAATATTGGATGCTATTGATAAAAAAAGATTTAATATTTTTATTTCCTGCTTCAATCTAGTTAACTACACTGAATGGATAGTTAAAGTCAGACTCTAATGATTTAGGCTAATGAGATGTATTTTCTTTGTTTTCTTGAATTAGCATGTGAATGCAGTCCATTAACATTGAATTGTTTCCCCTGATTGTTGAATAAATCAGCCTGTTCTTAGGATGTGTGGCAGAAAAATATGTTTGAGAAATTAACCTATATTATTCTTTCTCCCTTTTTCTTTCTTGTACTCCCTTTCTCTCTGTTCAAGCTGTGTTAGTTTGATAAGACAAAGAATGTGACAGGGAGAACTATTCTGGGTATTTAGGCAGACAGTCATTGTCTACTGACAGGAAATGTTACTGTGCCCCAAATATGGCATAGAAGCAGTACAAAGCTACTGGTCTTGAAGGAGCTGTGCTAACCAGCACAATAGACCACCCTGCCATAAACTGACAGCAAGCACAATTGCTATTGAAAAGGCTCCATTTTGGAACCATCCCCAATTGGTGGGAGATAGTAGGAGTTGGAATGAGTCCTGTAGGCAGAAAGTAAAACTCTCCAACAAGACTATGTTTAAATTTTCTGAAGGCGAAGCAAAAACATTCCCTCAGCTTGACTAAACTTTAGACAAGCTTCTTCCTAACCATAGGCTCTTGGCTGCTTTATTTTAGAGCATTTACCTTAGAAAACTTGGAATTGTAAATCCTTTCTCTGCCTCTTTGAACATTTCTATAACCCAGGAATGCTCTCCTTAAGGACATGAAAAGCATCCTTTTAAAATGTAATTATTAAGAAAGATAGATCACCCTGACCAGTTGTCATAGTAATAGTGATAATGATAGGAAATAAGTAGAGAAAATTACAATGTTATAGCAATGGAAAATAATTAAAGAGTGTTATAGGAAATATAGAAAAATTATTTTTTGTGAAATACTTGTGTGAAATATTAAAGAGCATAGGGAATGACCACTCTGGCTACACCATATAGCTGCACCATATAGCTAAGACTATAGCTGAATTCTACTCTTAGGAATAACGTAAGTAAACGTGAAAGAAACCTTCTGAGTGACACTGTGATTGATCACCAGCTTATACTCTGATTAACACTTGTATGATGACATAAGCTACTGATAGCCACCTGGATTGCCATGAATTAGAACAGGCTTAAAAATGGGTCCCCAACTTCAGACATCCATCATTCTCTTGGTCCATGCTCCATGCTGCCTTGCTTCACTACTGACAGCGGAAGAATAGCCGAATCTCCCATCACGAGACTTGGATTGCCCTCCTCCCACTGATTCAACCCAACCAGATGGCCAGCCACCAAAGGATGGATCCGCTGCCCACAGAGGATGCTACTCTTTCCCGGGGACCCTGTTAAGTCTGAGCCCATGGCACCAGGAACCTTTTGAGTAATAAAGTGTGCTGTGTGATTTGCAATTGCATATTTTTGTGTGGTGTAATTCCTCCAGTGGTCTTAACTATTCTAATCCTAATCTTAATCCTAATATATAAAAACCCAGGGTCCGTAGCATCCAAAATGACTGAAGGATTGACCAATCAGAAATCAGTCTTGCAGTCAGTGCTGGGTTGCCATGGTGACCCAGCACTGACTGTTACTCCTGCAGGTGCAAGTGACCCAGCACTGACTGCCTGACTGCCAAGGGGAGCTGCAGATCAGGCCCACAGAGATGCTCAGGGAGAGAGAGACAGAGTCTGATTCACAGCCTCCATGGCAGCTATTGATCAGCCCTTGATTCTTTCTCTCCAGGCCTCTTGGGGGATGGGGGGGGGGGGGGAGGGGGTGGTGATCAGGCTCGCCTCTCTGTTCAGGCCCAGAGATAGGCCTGGAGATGCTGACTGACAAAAAAACCAACCAATTAGAACCAAATCTGGGTGAACTGTGAGTAGCCAATGGATGCCTTAGAGGTGGAGCTTTTGATGCTGACTGGCATAGAAACTGACCAATCAGAACCAAATTGGCTGGCAGGGGAGGGCAGTTGGGGGCAAGATCAGGCTGGCAGGGGAGGGTAGTTAGGGGTGATCAGGCAGGCAGAGGAAGTTGGGGGTGAGATCAGGCCAGCAGGGGAGGGCAGTTAGGGCGATCAGGCAGACAGGCAGAGGGGTTATAGGGGCAATCAGGCAGGCAAGCAAAGGCAGTTAGGGATGTTCAAGCAGGCAGGCAGGTGTGTGGTTAGGAGCCAGCTGTCCCAGATTGCGAGAAGGATGTCTGACTGAGATTGAGCTTTAACTGGCAATCGGACATCCCCCATTGGGTCCCAGATTGGAGAGGGTGCAGGCTTGGCTGAGGGAAATCTCCCTCCATGCATGAATTTCATGCACGGGGCCACTAGAATTAATATAAGATCAGATGATAATGCCTACCTTTGGTCCTGCTTGCTTAGAGTAGTCTTTTCCCTAGCAACTACTTAATGTTTGGACACCTGCACGGTTAAATTTATCTCAAGATACACCTTGGATAACTCCCCATATATTCTACTCAGGCACCAGTTCACTCAGTGGTTAGAGTGTCAACCCTTGAACCAAAGGGTTTGGGGTTCAATTCCTGGTCAAGGGCACGTAACTCAGTTGCAGGTTCAATCCCAGGTCCCTGTAAGAGTGAGAGCAGGAGGCAACGAATTGATGTGTCTCTCTCACATCGATGTTTCCTTATCTTTCTCCCTATTCCCTCCCTTCCATTTCCTCTAATAAATCAGTAGAAAAAAATATTCTTGTCCTTGGGTAAGAATAAAACAGAATGAAATATAGATCTTCCAGTCAACATGGAGGCATAAGTAAACACAATATGCACCCCCTCCTACAACCACTTTAAAATTACAACTAAACTAGAGAACAATCAGCATTCAGAACCACCTGAAATCTGGATGAAGGGAATTCCTACAACTAAGGATGTAAAGAAACCACATTGAGATTGGTAAGAATGGTGAAGACATGAAACAGGCTGGTCCCACACCCATGTGTGGCAGATAAAAATTTGGAGGGATATCTTGGCCTCAGAGGTATCCCCTGAGAAGGGAGGGACCCAAGACTCCACCAGACCCCACATTCCAGGGTTCCAGAGCCATAACTTCTGGCTGTGAAAACCAGAGGGATTGTGGCTGAGTGAGACAGGCTGCTGGACTTCCAGGCAGTTCCTCTTAAAGGAACCAAAGAACAAAAATGAAAACAGCTTGAACTTTTTAAATAAGCTAAGACTTTTTAAATCCCACATAACAAGAATGAATGGTGTAAAAGTTCCCTACTATTGCTGTAAAATTCAGTGTTCCCCAAACTTTTGACATATGTGTACCCCTTCTATAATTTTCGAAACACTGAGTACCCCTTGTGCTCATGAGAATGTAGAATTAGGCGCAGCTAAGCACGGTGCAGTACATATCCCCACCAAACTCCGGTGCAACGCGTACCCCCACCAAACTCTTCCCGTACCCCTGGGAAACACCACAAACAGTTCTATGGATCAGAAGTCTGGGCATAGCATCTCTCTATTGGGTCTTCTATTCGGGGTCTCACAAGAATAAAATGGGTATTAGCTGAACTGGGCTCTTAATCTGAATGCTGTTGGGAAGATTCTGCTTTCAAGCTCATTCAGGACATTGACAGTTTCTTGAGGTTTACAGGACTAGGCTTTTGTTTCCTTCATATGGCCCTCTTCATCTTCAAGCCAGCAAACAATGGCACATAGAGTCCTTCCCATGCTTTGAATATCTGACTTCTACCTGCTGGAGTGATATTTCTGCTTTTAAGAGCTCATGTAATTATGTTGGAAAAGCCAGGATAGTTTTCTTATTTTAAGGTCATTTGATTAGTAATCTTAATTACTCACTTTCGTAAAATCCATTCTGCCATGTAAAGTAACATAATCTAAGAGTAACTCAGAAGGCAAAGGTCATGGGGACACAAATTCTTCCTATTATGGATGGATTTGGAATATATTTTGGAGGTAAAGGTAAAAAATGTTTTAAAAACGTGTTTAACATTTCTTTTAATGAGACATCTACCTCTTATCCAGAAACTTATTAAAGGCCATCACATTTTCCTTTAGGATTTGCATTCATTGGTCTACAAATATACAGGATGGGGCAAAGTAGATTTGCAGTAGCAAGTATGTGAAACACAGAGTTTCATCCTTATATTATTTATTAATTATTGCATTATTTTCCATAGGAACAACTGTAAACCTACTTTTCCCACCCTGTTCTGCTTAAGTGCTTTCATTGTGCAGAAAGAGGGGAAAGACAACTATCACTCAGAAAAATTTGAATGTGGTAATAAGAATTGTGGTTTGTGAGGAAAGGACAGGATGAAATTAAGCAGAAATTTTTGAGAGTCCAAGTCACTTTTTCCACTGTTTTCTTCCATATGTGTGCTGGCATGAACAGAAGCAGAAGCAATGAATGAAGAGGAAGGTGATCTGGGCCTTTAGGTCACATATATGAGGAGGGAAACCAGAGCATATTATATTAAAGAAGGAAAGGTATTAAAAAAAAAAAAAAAAGACTCAGGAAGTTCTAATTAGGAAAAGGCCAAATAAAGGTGGAAACAGTACTGTAATAGGTCCACACAATGTCATCAACTAGCTAACCTCTTTGGAAGAAAATTTATTGAGAGGTGTACATTTCAAAAAGAAACCATTTTCATAAAAGACATCATCTCACTACCTGGAATAGAGCCTGTAATTTCATGACATTCAACTACCTATTGAGATCCTTGTCAAATACATTGTATACATACATGCATACACACACACACACACACACATTGTTTTAGGAGGGGCTACAGTTTTGTGGAGGAGAAAACCCAAGTAAAGACTGATTGGACAGCTTGATAAACCTAAGACAGGGAAATACGCTAAACCAAAGGGCCCTTGAGGGAGCTCTATATTCTCTAACAAGCACAGAGCCTCTGCAAAAATCACCCTCAACAACCACAGAAAATGCACATTTTATTTTTCTGCTCCTTCTAGCAGATACTGTTTTGGATTTCTAATGAGAAACAAGCTTGCATTCATGACCCAAATTTTAAAACCTGTAGGTCACTGTGTAGTAAACAGAGTAATAGATTTTGCTTTTCATTGCTTTGCTTTAGATCAGCTAAAACAAGTATGCCCTCTAGCCTCTAAAATCTGTACTGCAAAGACCATCTTAACAAAATTCACTTCAGCTTTAGTCTTGGTCCTTGAAGTTAAAAGTGAACAAAAATGTGGCTCACATTTACAAAGACCCCCCTCCAGGTATAAGTAAAGCAATTAATCTCATTTGGCTGCATTAATATGGCTATTGTGAGGTAAATTTGTCCTCTTAGATCTACCAGGAAAAAAAAATTTTAATTGCTTTTATGCTTTGCTTTTGT
This sequence comes from Pipistrellus kuhlii, assembly GCF_014108245.1. Lineage (NCBI taxonomy): Eukaryota > Metazoa > Chordata > Mammalia > Chiroptera > Vespertilionidae > Pipistrellus > Pipistrellus kuhlii. The sequence goes on along the minus strand of NW_023425540.1, from coordinate 56,340,130 downwards.
ACTCATAGTTTTTAAACTTTACTTATTATAGAAAAAATACTCCCTAAAATTTGCTAAGTAGGAAGTTATCTATCATGTCCTAATAAAGGCACATTTATAAAGACAAATTGTGGATGTTGCCTGCCTGACCTTCATTAGCCATCTGACATTTAGGGTGCTGATCTTTAAAAAGCTGCCTCAGCATCTTCTAATCGTGCTTTGATTTTATCTATTTCTACTTCTTTGAAACAGTCAGTGGAAGTGTTCTGAAAACACATTCTGTTTATTTATTTGTTTCTTTGATCCCTTTATGTCCTGTCTGAATGCTGGGGCCAACCTCACCTTGAAAGAATGCAATAACAGTTCTCAGGAACAGGAGCTTCAATGCCTTCATCCTGGGCCACCTTTAACAGATTTTCTGGATTTTCCCCTTTGATTTTTGAATAGTGAATATATTTAAACACACTGACATTTTGGCTAAGTCTCTTTCATGGTGTTGGAATTCAGATAATTGTCAGTTGTTTTGTATTTTGGTTTTTTTAAATACCTTCTTACCTAAAATGAATTGCTGCTAATTGCTCTGATAAACTGTAGTACATAGTTAAGAGAGAGAAAAAAAATTTTAAAAAAGCCTTAGTCAATCTAATTTTATTTAATGGACAAAGACAAATGACTGGTTCACTTTAGTGAGGAAGACCAGGGAAGAAGAGGAGACAACATTAAGGATTAAATGTTTCCAGCATTTAATCAAGTTCTGGGTCTTTAAATCTAAGTGACTAATCTCATTTGGTTAATTTAAAGCTGCTTGAAAATAACATGGGAATGGTTTGAGATATCTTCCCTGGTGTTCAAAGGACCTCATTCATAGCAACAGCTCTGTGTACCTGAACATTTTGTGTCATACAAGCGTCTTCATTTGACATCTGCACTGGAGAGAACAAACAAACAAAAATCCCCTTACAGCTCTAAAACCTCAAACCATCCTGGCGCTTTGAAAGATCTTGTCAACTTTGCATTCAAGTATGGAAGTTGTCAGGACTTTGGCAGATTTTACTTGGGTCTGTCCTGTGGTTACAGGGAAAAGGTGGCTGGGCCTGCAGTTATCCTAAAGGTGTTTTCACTCACACAAATGATGCCTGGACTGGGAACACTTCAACAGCTGGAACCAGAAGAGTGCATATTCCTCGGGCATCTGTCTCCCTCTCTGTGCTCGCTCCACGTGGTGTAAGGTGGCCAAAGCTACTACTGTATTCTGTTCACAAAGATCTACTCTGGTTCAAGGGGAGGCTCCACAGACTTGAACAGTGATTAGAAGAAATCAAAAGAATTTGTGGTTATGTTTTTAAAAACCCATAAGATCTGTTATAAGAAAAAAGAAGAAGAAATGACCTGCTTCTCCATTAGGTTATCCTTCTCCCTGATGTCCACCCATGTTCACCAGGCTGCTGCAAACTCTCTGGCTTGGAAATTCATCGGCCTTCCATTTCCCATTCTTCCTTTGTAGAGCTCTCAACTTTGGAACTACTGTTCCAAATCCTGATGATCTCTCTCTACACTAAGCTGGTTTGGTTTCTGTTTCTGACCATTCTTTGCAGCTCTGTGTACTTATGGGCAAATACTATTCCTACCACTGGGCAGGCTACTGGGAACCAGGTTCCATCCTGGGCAAGAAATAGCTTTGGTTTTCTGAAATAGAGATTGAGTAGATATTAGAGGCACTGAATTTGAAGTGAGCAAGGCCAAAAAGGAAATATGCATATGAAAGTGGCAATAGTTCACTGGACTTCTTTCTTTGTGACTAAGAATTGGGTAGAGCACGACTGGTGTGGCTGAGTGATTGGGCATCAACCTATGAACCAGGAGGTCACAGTTTAATTCCCTGAAACATGCCTGGGTTGCAGGCTTGATCCCTAGTAAGGGAGAAGGCCTGGGGCAGGGTAAGAATCGGGTGAAGGGGGACAAAGGGGAATAAAGGGGGCAATTCTGTAATACTATCAACAATAAAAATGAAATTAAAAAGATGTATCTTAATCTTTGAACTACCAACTTATAAAATAAATGGAAACATAAACCCATGCTAAACTGGGTATGATTTGTAATAAGCAAGGATTTTACCACATTGTAATCCTGCATCAACTTTTAACACAAATTCTTCCTGGCACTTCTATTGAACTGTTTTCTTGAACAGTTCACAAAATTTTTATAGATTAATTTTGGATTTTTTAAATAAAATTCCTCCTCAAAGCAGTGCTTATTTATTACCCATAATTCAGTGAACTATTTTTTTTAGTGAACTACTTCTTTTTGCTTCAATAAGAAAAACACCAGAAAAGCAATTCTGTTGCCTCGTATAATACATCTGTTCACATTTCTTATAGCTAATTTATTAAAAAAAAAAAAATTAAAATGGCAGTCTGAACTGTGCTTCTCATATTATCTGGAAATGTTGTGTGGTTAGCAGTTCAGTCTCACATTTGCAGGGGGCCAGCTGTCGAAGATGGTACCACAGGGAGTCACTCTAATTTTAAGACATGGTGCAGAGTCACATATGCCTATAAATCTAAATGCACTAGAATGCTTATGGGAGCACAGTCATCATCAGATGTGAAAATAAATCCTTTATGGCTTTCATTTTGAACTTCACCCTTTACTTGACTGAAATTATCTTCTTCAGATAATGAATGAGAGGCCTCATAATGAGTGAACAAGTTTCCAGGAGCAATCTCATTTGCAAAACTTCTTAAAATTCTTGTCAGAGCCCATTTTGAATATAGCCAGGGCAATTATTTCTATTCCCTTTAAGAAGTATTGACCTTGCTAATATTTGTGATATGTTATAGTCAACATGTAATGAGAAACCATAAAGTGCAGATTTAAAAAGTTTGAAATTCACATGTACTGGCAGCCACACCATGAAAATATGGTGTTTCATTCCACACATAGCAAAGATCATCATGCCAACCTACAAAACTGTCTCTACCTATTTTATAAAATAATTCTTACTTATATATAAAATAGTTAAAGCTTTATTAAGAGAAGGAAAAAATGGAATTCAACTCAAACACTTCCTCATTAGTTTCTGAAAAGTCAATGTAATTCCTATTAATTTATTTAATCATCTAGGTTTATAACTATGTAAGTCATAGTCTTCCTTCTTAAATATTTCTTAAAAGGAGTACAGAATCTTGCCGGGACCGGTTTGGCTCAATGGATAGAGCGTCGGCTTGGGGACTGAAGGGCCCCGGGTTCGATTCCGGTCAAGGGCATGTACCTTGGTTGCGGGCATATCCCCAGTAGGGGGTGTGCAAGAGGCAGGTGATCAATGACTCTCTCTCATTGATGTTTCTAACTCTCTATCTCTCTCCCTTCCTCTCTGTACAAAAATCAATAAAATATATATTTAAAAAAAAAAGGAGTACAGAATCTTTAATAAGTACACATTTTAAAAAATGAAAATTAATATTTAGATCAAATGTAAGCATCTTCTTCTTGCTCCTCCCCAACAGCAATTCTAAACCTTTCAATACACAAAAGTTGAGGAAACTTGGGCATGTTCCTCTGACCTCTCTGAGCCCCCAGTTCTTCAATTGTGGGCATTAAATACTCACATGTGGGATGATTAGAGAAGATGCAAAAGTAAAGGTGGTTAGTTTATTATTCCTTCAACAGGGAGTAGTCTCCTTCCTCCAAACATGGACTTTAGTAAATCACTGTTTAAAATCAGTTATCATCACCCTCCTTTGGGTTGAGGATAGGACATTGCAGATGTTATTCATTCATAGTGTCACCAAAAGCCCAAACCGATAAAACGGCAGGTAACACACTCACCATTGTTCCAGCCCAGTGCCCCACTCAGAGCCATTGCCTAACATCACTGGTCCTGATCAGGGCTACTAAGGATGGTTGAAGAAAAATCTTGGGTTATGATTGGTGATTCCAGCCTCAGAAGAGCCCCTTCGCTCAGCCTTATACATATCCCAGAGTGTTCTTGTGTCCATTTGCCATAAGGGCTATTTCATACAGTCCTTCTTGCTCTCTACTCCTCCTTCTCTCAGCAGTTGATTGTTCCTCCTATAACGCTAAAAAAATGGAGACTTCAAGACAGGTGCTTAACCTCTCACCTTCTCCCCTTGCCCCAAACCTAACTCTATTCCTCATTTTTCCCCATTTCTAGTGACCTTCAAGTTTTCCCTTTTCATTGACTTTTCCTTAGTTTGTAAATGTGGCCAAGCCTCTCCAATCCAAAAACAGCTCCTGTCAATCCTGCTGTCTCCTCTAACCACTTTCAACCATCAGTCTTACTCCTCTCTCTTTCACTGCCAGCATTCCTGAAGGAGTGTCCTGAATTCATCTCCATTTCCATCCAGACTGGGTTCCACCCCAAGCATGTTGCTGATGCTACTATGATTAATGAGTGCATTGCAGACATCATCATGGGACAGAAAGTATAAGTGTGTGTCAGTCCAGGACCTCTGGAAACATTTGCCAAGATGAGATTAGATGTGCAAGATATTTATTGAGGGAAATGCCAGTGCAGGTTAAAGGGGCTAAAGTAGGCAGGGAGAGGTCTTAGATCACACTGCAGGTCTGATACCTGTGAGAGGAGAGACGGGAGGAAGGGTTAAATGAGAAAAGTCATAGACCACAGTGCAGGTCTAAGAAAATCTTAGCTGTGCCGATGGAATGTCACTGAACAAGTTTCCTGTTAGAGAAATCCTGTGTTGAGCAAAAGTGGGTTGGCTCTACCCTTGCTGTGCTCAGTGATTGGGAGAAGACTCTGAAAGAGGGGTCTCAGTGTTGCCCGGGGGTAGAAGGTAAAAGTTATCAATCAACTATGTTCCTTACAGCAGGTTGGAGATGTGCACAGAATATCTCCATGATCACCCCAGTCTACATCTGCGGCACAGATTCACCTCTCCGTGAATGTTCTCTGAGGTCTGCATGTGCCTCTATTCCTGAAGGGAAACCAGAAAAGGGAGTTATCCTGTAGGAATAAACTATAGCCACAGTTGCTACAGTTGATCTCAATCTTCAATGATAACTATCCTCCCCCCTCCTCCCAGGGCCCCAGGCTTCCCCAGCCTCAGCCTTTCCCCAGCACACAGCCCTCCTTTGAACATCTAACTATCACTGGAATTTGATCATTTCAACCATCAGATTTTGATTGCTCTCCCACTGCCAGGAGATGGGGGTCTTCTTTATAGACTACCAGGTAAGCTCTCACATTTAGAATTTAACCTTTAACAGCTCTTATTAGGGTTCCTAACTGTCCCTTTGTGAGGCTTCAGTACAACTCAGCAATAACCAGCCAACTCCAAGGAAGGCCATGTTCTCCCCATATTTTTCAGGCCATGTTCTCCCCTGAATCCTCCCACGGACAAAGGCATTCTCCTTCCATGATATTTCCCAGCACCATCCCAGACTGCCTTTCCAGACTCATCTGCCACCTGTCTTCTCCCACAAGCACCTTAATCTCCTCACGCTTCTCCTAGTGTGTTTTGTGGCATCATGTGTACAGGCCTTTGCCAGTGGTATTGCTGCTGCCTACAGCTTTCGTTCTTTTCTACCTTTCTCCATTATTTAGATGTAGTGCAAGCATCAGATCATGAGAGAGTCATAAAGTAGATACTCCTTTGCTTTAAGGCCAGCCAGCCTTGGGTTGTAATCCCAGCTGTATCATTCACTGCTGGGAGAATTCAGTAGCTTCCTGGGGATGCAAACTCTTCTGCTGGTACTCAAAGGACAGAGATAATGAGTCTCCTGGAAAGCCCCAGAGTGCAGCTCAGGCTATGGTAAGGGTGCAGTAAGGTGCCCAGACTGGGTGCAGATGAGAGCTGAACTGGGGTTTGGGCCTTTTAAAATGCATCCAAGGACTCCTACAGGCCAGGCTGTCTCTGTAGGCCGTGGAACCCTGAACCAGTCAGAAGAATTGGGTTAATGATTGCTGGAGTGGTGAGAGGTAAAGAAGTTGAGTCAGTTGGGTCTAGACTCACATCCTGACTATTACTCAGTTGAATGACTATGGGTAATTTACTTAAGCTTTCTGAGCCTCAGATTCCTCCTGGGAAACCTGGAAACAGTGAGCCTAGCGCATAGCATGGTGGTGAGGATTGACTGGGAATGTATAGAAAGCCTCCGGTATTCTGCTCAGCACGCTACAAGAACTGGATGGAATGCTGAAATGACAGTTATCAGTTCGCATTCCCGGCTGAGGTGAGGGTCTCTCTTTAGGTCAGAAAACCTGTCACAGATGGTGAAAGGAGGCTTCATGCCTGAGGAGCCAAGCTGGCCTGTTTTGTCTTTAAAGCTCTTTGCCCCCTTCTTCCTGGACTCTCATCTTCGGTTCATTCAGTGCTCCATTTCTCCCCAAATGGCCGAGTACAGTTCTCCCCAGCTCGTGCCCAATGCTTTGAATCTCATTTCCTCTCTCACTTCTCTCACATTCACCTGTTCTGCCTGCCTCCTCCCCACCTTTGATTAGGGCTTTGCTGGGGAACTGCCTAATTAACCTGGTGAAGCTATTAAGGTCAGGGCATTAGTGGCTGATAATGCTGCTTTCTTCCTAGGGACTCCGCTGTATTTTAATAGGAGTCTCCTTACCTTGATGGGAAGGAGTGACAAATGGGCTAATTTTAGGATGCTTGCAAGGTCAACATCACTGGGACAACAACCTACATAACATCCAATCAGAGGACAGAACCGGAGAGAGGGTGCCAGACACTGGCTGAGAGCAGGCCTCTCCTGCGAAGTTGGCTCATGCTGCTGAGGGAGCAGAGCTGCCTTAAGGAGCACACCACGCTGAACTGGGCTGCAGAGAGGGCTCATGGGTGCATTTCTGGGCCACTGCTTTGACTCAGAGCCTCAGCCTCCCTGTCCTCTCCTCAGGTCTCTCTGACTCCTTCAAAGGGTCTCTTTCTAATCTCCCCCCCACCCCCCATATCACTAATGGGAGACTGTTAGAAAATACCATTCTTGCCAAGCCAGTGTGGCTCTGTGATTGAGTGTTAACCTACGAACCAGGAGGTCACGGTTCGATTCCCAGGTTGTGGGCTCCGTCCCCAGTGGGCGTGCAGAAGGCAGCCAATTGATGATTCTCTCTCATCATTGATGTTTCTATCTCTCTCTCCCTTCTTCTCTGAAATCAATAAAGTTTATATTGATTTAAAAAAAAGAAAAAAGAAAAGAAAATACCATTCTGAGGATGTAATCCTCTTGTTTAAAAATCTGTTACCAGATCCCTATTTCCTTCAAGGAAAAGTCTAAATTCCTCAGCCCGACACAAAGTCCTTCCTGCGTGGCCCGACATCCCTTGTCCAGGCTCATCTCCTGCTACCCCCTCACACACCCACACCCCAGTCCAACCATCTGACTTGTTCTTCCCTAAGGTCCCCGGACCTTACATTTATAATCCTGACACCGGATGGTCTTCTTCACCCCAACCTCACATCGTACCCAGCTCCTCCTCCTCCTCCTCCTCCTCCTCCTCCTCCTCCTCCTCTTCCTCCTCCACCTCCAGCAGACTCCCCCAAGGGCTCCCATTCACTGGCCCTCCACCCTCCCTTCACCTGGCAAACTGATTCATTTTCTCTCTCCACTTCTAAAAAGTAACTTGTTTTATATGCTTCATCCCACATTAAGGGAAAGCTCTTTAAGCATGTGGAGCATGTCCTATCTGTTTGAATCCTCAGCCTCAGAGATTCAAGGCGATCAATAAATGTGTTCTGGATGAAATGAATACGGCTATGAACGACCCAAACTTAATTTACATTCTGTATCTACCACATATTATTGGGCAATTTATTTAATCTCTCAGTGCCTCCATTTCTTATTTTTGAAAATGAGAATAAAACAACTGCTGGTGAGGATGGAAATGAGACTTCATATATGGGAAGTGTCCTGGGGGGTGGGGAGAGGGGACAGCTGGATGTCAGCTGGGCTGCTGCCTGCACCGTTGCTCACCTCCATGTGTAGCACTCTAGTTGAGTTACAATACGTTTGAAGTCACATAAGTCACTGGAGAAATCAAGAACCTGAGGGGGAAAGCCAGGGTTTTCTGAGTACCTCTGTGTGCCTCGCCTCGTGCTTTGACATTTTACTTGCTGTTCCTAAGGCTCTTTCTCCCACCTCAGGTGTCTGACTTTCTGACTGCATGTAGTTGGAGAGTAATAGTAGTTATTCAATGAACATTTTTATTTAAATAAGTTAAATAGAATCTTTTTACATTAACTGAGAGTTTGAAAACCATTTTCTTCTGCTGTGCCTTCTCAGTAATTAAGTTACAAATTCTCCAGTATTTCCTTAAACAACTACTATTTGCTGGCATACACACACACACACACACACACACACACACACACACACGCTAGTAGCTTGGTGCACAAAATTCATGCATGGTGGGGGAGTGTTACTCAGCCCAGCCTGCACCCTCTCCAATCTGGAACCCCTCAAAGGATGTCCTACTGCCAGTTTACAGGGATTCCGCCTAGACCGACAGTCAGACATCCCTCTCGCAATCTGGAACTGCTGGCTCCTAACTGCTCACCTGCCTTCTTGCCTGCCTGATTGCCCATAACGACTCTGCCTGCTGACCTGCTAGCCTTGAACTACCTCCTACCACCAGCCTGCTCACCCCCAAATGATCCTCCCAGCCAGATCACCCCCAACTGCCCCCATGCCAGTGAGCTCACCCCCCAACTGCCTCCCCTGCCGGCCTGCTCACCCCAATTGCCCCCCTTGCTGGCCTGCTCACCCCAACCTTCCCTCCCCATTGGCCTGCTCACTCCAAACTGCCCATTCCCCGCCATCTTGGTCGGGTTAATTTGCATATTCACTCTGATTGGCTGGTGGGCATAGCGAAGGTATAGTCAATTTACATGTTTCTCTTTTATTAGATAGGTTATATATATTAGAGGCCCAGTGCACAAAATTTGTGCAAGGGGGGTCCCCTCAGCCTAACCTGCACTCTCTCTAATCTGGGACTCCTCAGACATCCCTCTCACAATCTGGGATCACTGCCTCCTAACTGCTCACCTGCCTGCCTGTCTGATCGCACCTAACTGTCCCCCCCTGCTGGCCTGGTCACCCCCAACTGCCTTCCCTACCAACCTGGTTGTCCCTTACTGCCCCCTCTGCCGCCCTGGTCACCCCATGCAGCCTACTACTCAGTCATTTGGTCACCCCTCATTAACGCCCCTGCCGGCCTCTCCTTCCCCAGATCCTGTTAATACCTCAGCTTTGATTATGTTAGGTTGTAATATTTTAATAATAAATCTAGTACCATTACAAAGACCCCATTAATATTAAGATTTCTCAGTAGCATGATGACATGGCATTTTAATTTATGACACAGCATTCCCGAAGGAGTGATACTATTAAGAAATTCAATAGGCTGAAACCATTTGGCTCAATAGATAGAGCGTCGGCCTGCAGACCGAAGGGTCCCAGGTTTGATTCTGATCCAGGGCATGTACCTTGGTTGCAGGCACATCCGCAGTGGGGGGTGTGCAGGAGGCAGCTGCTCGATGTTTCTCTCTCATCAATGTTTCTAACTCTCTATCCCTCTCCCTTCCTCTCTGTAAAAAAATCAATAATATATATATATATATATATATATATATATATATATATATATATATATATAAATTCAATGGGTAAATTTTCCTTTTTTGCATCATCTGTTGAATCGATGGAATCATCACTCAAATGTTATGTTGTGCCAATGGTTGGTCTTCAGACATATTCTGTGAATGCCACCACTTTCTTTCAGCTTCAGAATGTCAACAAAACAACCAAATTCACGATTGACAATGGGAGATGGAAACACATGCATTCAATTTGCATAAGCAAAAGCTTTATATGTATGGCACATGAGTGAGTCAACATTTATTTTTAAATTGTCAGTACGCATCATAGGTACTGGCCTGTTGGTTGGTCAGTTACTTAGCCTATTATTATATAGATAGACATATATATGTGTGTGTGCATGAGTGTTTATACTGTTATTGAAAATTGGTTAAAAGAGACTAGTGTCCTTTAAATTGGAATACATGTATTTGTCTACTGGTTTTTGCCAGCTTTGTGAATAAAAAATTCAAAGAAATAAATATCTACAACAAATTAATGTATTTTCTACTAACAACAAATATAGGAAATAAAAGAGATAAAGAGATTGAGAGAGAGATTCCTATATGTATATAACTAAATAGATAAATCTTTTCCCCATTTGATAACTATTTAGAACACACTATTAGCCTGATATCTTGGAATAGCTTATTTGTTAAATGCTGGGAGAATCAAGTAACTGTAAAGGGTTCAAATTGCTATGGAATGCCAATCTTTGAGATGTATCTGCTCAAAGAAACTGACAAGAAATCTTTCAGGAGCCAGAATCAGAAAATCTTCTAGATATAAAAGCAAAAATACTACAGTAAGTTCTTGGTTCCTGAACACTTTAAAACAATTGGAAGTGACAAGAAAACATCATTTCCTTGGCTTTGTGCAAATTCAGTTTGTCATTACCTTGGGCAAGATTCTTCCAGTCCTTCACTATCAGATATGAACTATAATATATGCTGTTACTTATTGCTTACACAAGGTTGTCTCTTAAAAAATGCATATCCCCAAGTGTACATAAATAATGGTATTTTGCTGATATTTAATTTGTGTATGTTTATGAATTTTATTTGTAAAGGGCCTCATATATGCCATATGGTGTATTAGACACTGAGTATACAGCCATAAGTCAATGTCTATTCTCATGAAGTTCACATTCTGAAGACAGGAGCTGGGGGTGGATGGATAAAATATAGCTATTTAGTAAATTGATGATCAAGAAAAGTATCAGAGAGTGAAAAGTGCTGTGCACAGGGAACATAAAAGTCCCTACAGTGTGAATAGGCTAGGCAAGTTGAAGTGATGGGTTTAGTGGTAGAAGGTGAGGTGGAACATCAGACTTAGAAACTCTAAGTATTAGTTTGGATTTTATTCTCAGTGCAATGGGAAGTGTTGGAGAGAGTTTATGCTAACTAGTGACAGAATGTGAAAAACATTTAAAAATTTGGGTGGAGAACAGATTGCAGTGAGACTTGAAGCTATATTGTATGTCAACTATAATTGAAAATTACATTTACCATAAATAGATACATGAGATTTTTAGTTAGAAGGTATGATTTTGGGTTGGGAAAAACATGATGGTGGTGTAGACCGGCACAATACTCAGTTTGCTGTCCTTTTAGATTTCATTTAACTCTGGTCTGTATAGCCTGCTGAGCACTGGTTCTTACACCAGCATTAGGGATCCATGAACTAGACATTATTTAAACTGAAGCCTTGGACCAGGAGCATCACATCCCCTGAAAATTTGTTGGAAATGCTGCATCTCAGGTCTGCTGAATCCATGTCTGCATTTTAACATGACTCCAGGTGATTCGTATGCACAACGGAGTGTGAGAAGCCCTAGACTAGAAGCTTCCCAGCAGGAAAATTCTCCTTTATCTCTTATCCTTTGTGCAGTCTTGACCCAATTGCCGACCCATGGCTGCAAGTGACTTGCATCTGACTAATCTTGTACTTTCTCATTGCTTGGCCAACTCCATGCCCTCCTCCTACCTGGGTCCTTCAGTGGTTGGCTTGGGTCCCACTTTGCTTCTCTATGCTTCACCTCTGTGTGACTGTAAACAAGTTGATTTTCCAACCTAAGTCACAATGTCCTCAGCCATTAAATGGGGATAAAAAGATCTATTTCATAAAGCTCTTAAAAAAATTAAATGAGGCAATATATATAAACTCTGTACCTCAGTGCTTGGCATCATAGGACCTCAATAAGGAGTAGTTGCTATTGTAGTTGTCCTTATTCTCTCTATAGCAGTAATACAGCACTGTACCAAACAGACAGCACCCCCTGCCCTGTGGAGCTCACTTTCTCTAGGGCACTGCTAAGTAAATGCTTGCTGGGTGCTGTAGTCACATCTTGATGTGCCATATGGTCAACACCAGGCCAACGGAGTCTCGGAGATTGTCAGAACGCTAGCTGTCAGGTTTTTGTATGCTTATGATCTTTACCATATTATGCTTTTCATTATGGCTATTCATGTATTTTCTGGCTCATCAAACTCTGAGTGTCTTGCTTCTATGACTTACTCCCTGGCACCTGACACATAGTAGGTATACTCAGGGAATGATGAAATTTTAGGAAGCCCCTTTCAGAACGCTCTGTCTTTAAGTATGAGGCTGCTGCAGTGAGGGCTGTCAAGCAGCCTTCTCCAAGGAGGGTGTTCCTGGTTCCAATCAGACACCATCCTCTTGGATTACATTGCTTTTCCCTGTGGTTGAAGGTGGACATTTGTATTTCTAGCCTCACTGTTCTTAAGCAGCTTTGCCATGGATGCTGATGGCTTCAGAGAAGACTTCCAGCTAGAATGCCATGCTAACCACAGGCTGGTGCTGAGTGCACAGGTGTCTTGTCCACTATGGTACAATATCTATCCATTCTCTCTGACTTTCCGATGGAACTTTCCTGCAATGCCAAATGACTACCATCAAAATATCTGGGAAACTTTTGGTTTAAATATAAAAATAATCTCAAAAGCAATTTCATGGAGATTAAAAAAAACAAACAAACAAACAAAAAACTGCCATATGGCTCTTTTGGCCTCGTCTGCACTACTATTAATATCTAATTAACACCCATTCCTTTTCCAATTAAATCAGCAGATTTGTTTTGGCAAATCTAAGGTAAATTCAATTCGTCCTCTCTTTACTGACCCCTTCTGTAAGGTCAGGGCTGGTGCTTCTGTGAATCAGTTTCCTGAAAGTAGATCCACAGGAGCAGAGAGGACTTGGAAACCAAGATCAGCTGGTTCACGGAAACAGCATAAAATCACTTCCCAGTGGAGCTGCCCTCCTCACTGGAGTCTCCTCACCAACATGCTGATTAGCTTCTCTTTCGATAACAAGCCCCAATAAAGCCGCATCTCTCAGAAAACACCCATTTCCTCTACATCCTCAAATCCACCATCAAAATCCAAGATGCCTGGCGAGATAATTAATTCAGACATTTGACTGAACAGCCCTTTACTCCTTATTTCTCCCAAGTAGCAAGTTATGCTAAGTGCAGGGTTAGGAAAACTCTAACTCATGAAACAGGCATTCATTTTACTTTCAAATCTCCATCTCCAGGGTGAAGGGTCAGAAAAGGCTACGACAGAAAATCCTGCAGAAGAAAATCCCCCTGTTGCCCGGCAGCCAGTCATCTTCCTGCTGCATAAATCATCACATTCATCCTGCAGAACGTGGGCTCCAGCTGTCAGCAGAGGGCCCAAAAGAAGGGCTTTCTTCAAGGTCTCCGACTGTGACAGTTGCACTTATTTTGGGTCAGCCTGACCGATCAACGCCTTTTCAAAATACCAAGATTCATTAAAGAGTCACTCCTACTCCTGCACTTGGTGCTGCCCCGGCCCCACCCTGGGGATGAGAAATCCACGTCATTGTGCATGGTCTCCAACGGCAGCCCACCAAGGCCTCTTGTTCCCCTCCAAGGAACTGTCTACATGCAGTGACTGTCTACATGCTTCTGCTTCACTTCTTTTGGCAAGAAACCGAAACATTTAAATGACAAGGAGAGTGTAGACTCTTAACTCTAATCTGAAATAAATGACACAGTCCAATAAAGCTGATTTTTTTAAAGTAAATATTTCTGGACTTTCTTAACCCCATTTATTTTTATTTTTCTGTCCTCTGTATTGTCAGACATAAGATTAATACCCTTCTGAAGATTAATAGCCAAGCAGCAGGATGGCCTCAGATACACAGGGAAGGATATGACATTTGGCTTTGGCAACCTTGCCCTGCCTTTCACATCTTTCCCAGATGGCAGCATTTCCTTCTTATCACTTGTTTTCCCATCTCACCTGCAGGCCTGTGCTCATAGCCCCTCTCTGACTGCCCCAAGATCACCACTCCTGCATGTGGAATTCTCCTTCATTATCTCTCATGACAATATACCCGCCCCCTGCCCCCGACACACACACACACACACCACAAGTCTATGACCCCACCTTGGTTGGAACTAATGCTAAAATAGTGTGGTTTATTCATGAAGGTTGAGAGGAGGACATAGCAGCACATGGGTTGGAAAGCTCCTTTTATCCTCCTCTGCTTCTGCACACCTGAATCTGATGACGGTCCTTGCCATGACAACAACCTCACTGCACCTTCAGTGAAGGTGGAGGGAGGTCACCTCACTCTTGCATCTGTTCAGGTGCTGTGACCCCAGAACTTGGGAAAGAAGCCCTGGTGGGAAAGAAGTCTGTCCACAGGAATCTCCAAATGAACTTTTTAAAGTGATTCTTGCAGGGTGACACTTACATTTCCCCAAAGTAAGAACTGAAACACAAGGCAGGACCTCATTTGGCTGCTGACTCTCTACCATGAGTTCCCACAGGTGGGCCAAGAAGGTGAGGGGAGGCATGGGATAAGAGTTGACTGAAGGCAGCTACCCCTGCCTTGACTTTTCCAAATAATCCTGAGCCCCCGGGTATTTACTGGAATCATTATGCTTAGTCATAAAGCAGGCATCCTTGCTTAAAGAGACACTGCAGACGCATGTGTGTTCACAAGGATGCTTACCCTGCTGATAGTATCTAATGGTTACTTTCAGTTCAAATTGTTGTTACAATAAAAACCTGAGGAGGCAGGCAAGTGGGGCTGTTTGGTTTCTTAAACCAAGCAGTCCCTTAATCCTCTCTTTCACAGAAACTTGTGTCTGTGGGTCAGCCCCGGCACAAAGGAATCACTCCTGTGGAGCCCCTGCTGACCAGGAAGTAAGGTTTTGTTCTTACTTCAACTGTGGTTGCCATTTGCTTGAAGCAATCTGCCATTGGCCACCATCAGGTATCCATTATGGGCAGCCAGACCAGAGGCTTGCCAGTGGGGTAGGATCTGAGTGCCACTGGCAAGAATTTCATCCCTCTTGAACAAAATAACCGTCCCACAACCCTGAAGGAAGTCTTCCCACGTCCATGGTCTCAAAGGTAAACATGCATCAGAATTAGAGAGCGGGTTTGCTAAAACATGTAATATTGGCCCCATCCTTTGAAGTGTTGGTCCAATATGTTTGAGATGGGGACTGAGAATTTGCATTTTCCCTAATTCCCAGGAGTTGTTGATGCTGTTGGTCCCAGGACTACACTCTGAGAAGTACTGTTTTAGGTAAATGTAACAGGTTAGTGTAGAAGAGATTAGTGATTAACCACCTGGAGGTTCTGAGGAAAGGGTAGCCTGAAGGAGGTGAAAGAGTGGGACTGGCCTTGGGTGGGACACTGTCTTCTGACCTAGTAGGCAGCCAGACATTTTTCTGCTGCTCCTGATAAGAGGGGTGAGCCACAGGAGTCAGGTTGGTTTCTTCCTGGCTCCTTCACTTTCCATCCTTTTTTTTTTTTTTTTTTTTTTTTACTTTTTTCTCTCTCTTCCTCGTTTCCTTTCTAAGTCACTTTATCTGAGATATCTTGTAAAATAGGTTATCTCAAAACTGGATTGACAAGTAAATCAGAATGCCATCTCAGCAACAAATTTCAACTGAGATTGGGACCCTAGGGAGAAAGGTTCTATGAGGGGTGAAATGAAAAAAACAACAACTGAAGAATAGTAAGATCCTCCTCCAGATCCACACTCCTCACTCACAAGTTATTTTTTACTAGGAGACACAATTAGGCAAGTTAAACAACACTATTGCTTCTGTACCACACCTATTTTATTCAAGCTTCACAAGGTGGTACTGTTACTAATGCTTTGTTTTCAGACGAGGAAATTGAGGTTTCAAAGGCTAATCACATGGGCACAGTCACCCAGCAATGCTGACCTGGAGCACAGGTCTTAGTCCCAAGTCTGGGATGGCTACCTTCACAAGACCGACTGGAATGAATGTGATAGACGTTGCTGGTTGGGGAGGAGTTGATAATCCATAGAGGTGATATTTTGACAAATAACTAGATACTAGGGAATGGGAAGGTTCTGCAGTCTGGCTAACAAATTTAGAGGGTTGAAATATACATGCAGAATGAAAAGTAAGAAAGTGAGAGGAAGAAATGAGAACTTTGAATTGTTAGGGGAGAGATTAAGAACAGCATCAGCTCATCACCCAATTTGCCCTGAACTCTCTCTTTATCTCTGCTACCTATCACAGTGACCAGCTGGGAAAAACCCCAGGCCCTCTACTGTGCTTCAGTACCTGTGCGGACCCCTGCTCCCCCACACACACACCGGGCATGAACATATACACCAGAGGGACTGCCCCCCTGGGATTACCTTGGTTTCCCACTGTTAGCAATTTGAACTTGGCTCTACTTCTAGAATTCCCAATGAATGCCTAATGAAAATCTCTTCCAGGAGCACAGCCTATCTTCAGACTCAGCACTGGTAAGCTACACTAATTTTAAGCCAGAAGACTTCTCTTGACTCCCCTGTTTTTACAATTGACCAGTTTGAAAGCAGCAATCATTTTGATGTCTCATTTTCTCTTCCACAGAACTCAGCCAAATACCAATCCATCTGACTGGGAATGAATCTGCAACCCGGGCATGTGTCCTGACCTGGAATTGAACCTGCCAGCGTCTAGTGTACAGGTCAATGCTTTAACCGACTGAGCCACACCAGCAGGGTTTGACTCATCCTTCTAGACACAATATTTAGTAAAGGGACAGGCAGAAATGACTTAAATGAGACATGAGTCTCTGTTCTAAAGCTTTTGTCTAAAGCTTAGAGAAAGAGAAGATCATTTTCTGTAGAGAGTGCTAGAAGTAACTATGAAAAAAGACTGGGCTGCCAGGAGTTAACAAGTATAACATGATAAAGAAGCAAAAGAGAGAAAAAAGGAAAAGTGTAGGAGCAAGGTGGGAGTCCCTGGATCCAGCTCTGACTGAAGCCAGAGCACCCGCTTGAGTTTCCAGGTAAGTGGGCCAATGCACACCTTTCTGAGCTTAATCCAGTTTTAATTACGTTGCAGTCACTTCAACCTAAAGAATCCCGACCAATACAGCTTTTGTCTCTATTTTCACACATCTCCTACCCATCTACAATTATACTGAACTATTGGCTCTTGTCTCAATAGTGTAATGACTTCACGTATTTGTGCTTTTGCTTGTGATATTCTTTCCATCTGGAACACAGTATGCAATCATCCTTTTCAGCCCAATATTTTAACATCTTTCAAATGTTACCTCCCACCTGATGTCTTTTCTGCCCTTCAGCCTCTTGCCCCCATGTGAATCTCTCTCAATGGAGTCTTCTTTGCCATTAAACACAACATGTTTCACCAGTGGTTCATATTATATGCTCAATAAACTAGTATGAATTGAGCAAAGGAAAATGAAGGGCTTTACACATAGAAATGAAGCCAGCACTTGTTGAATTAAATTGACTTTAAGTCTTGAAAAAAATAACTGAAAATAGTCTGTTACCCTTCCTGGCTTTTGTTTCTTCCAGCAGACAGGTAGGCGTTGTCACTGCTCCGTCCATAATCACACATGCTACTGTAAACTGTAATTTGGCAGCATAAAAGCACTTTAGTTTGAACTTGTGGGAAGCAATAGAACTTCTGGTTACTGGGAGACATTTGATTACGTTAATACTGGTGCTTCTTCTACGTAGAGACTTGGCTGTTTTGTTATTGTTTCTATATTTGGATTCCCCCCCTCCCCTAGCCCCTCAAAGTCAATACTGTAGATTTATTTCACTAGCAATGCCAGTACTTTTGAGGCTATTGTATTGCTTTCTTCTTTCAAGTATTGCGAATTCTTCCAGCCTTGTTGGTTTTGCTATGACACCATTTGAAAGGAATGTTCAGTTGCATTCAGTGTTTATATAACAACTGCCAGTTTATCCTCTGAGTGATTTACAGCTCCTCTGTGGAATAGCAAAGTAAGGACACTGCAGTTTGGCAGAAGAGAGGCGCCTTCTAGAAATGCTGACCTGAGTGGTTAACAAGAAAAAGCCAAACACCTTGAGTTTCTTATCTATCTGATGCCAAAGGCCCACGTCTGGTCCCTTAAATTAAAATAGTTGCTTCGATGTCACATAAACATAATCTATGGGATCAGACATTGAATGCAAAAGGAATCCTAGGACTGAAATCCAGACTTTTTTTCCCCCCCCCTTCACTGCCATAACCTACATGTACTTGAAGAGCTTCTTAATAGTTTAGCAGGAAAAATATATATATATATATATATATCAGAAGGTTATGATTGACTGGTAAGTAACTTAGAAAAGGAATCTAGATAGTCTATGCTTTTTTTTTTTTCAACTTCCTGCACTGTTATTCATGTGGGGCTTTCCAGGAAAGGCTAAAAGCCAAAGGAGCATGCTGACCTTTGAATTCCCAACATATCTTCTACATCTATTTTTAAAAATCCTCACATGAGAATGAATGAAAAAAAAAAAAATATATATATATATATATGAATGAATATATATATATATATATATATGGAGAGAGAGAGAGAGAGAGAGAGAGAGAGAGAGAGAGAGAGAGAGAGAGAGAGAGAGAGAGGGAGAAGGAAGGGAGAGGGGGAAAGAGAGAGAGGGAGAGAGAGAAACATTCATGTGAGAGAGACATCCATGTGAGAGACAAACATAGATAGATTGCCTCCAGTACGCACCCTGACTGGGGATGGAGTCCTCAACCGGAGTATGTGCCCTGACTAGGAATTGAACCCAAAAATGGGATGATGCTCCAACCAACTGGGCCACACCAACCAGGGCCATTCATCTGCTTTTTATCTCAGTCATTACTGCTTCTGCTGTTTCCCAATTTCTCTCCACTTTCCTTCTTTGTGCGGGCCAGCACGGCTAAGGGTGAACCCCAGTGGGGATGATGAAAGGACTGAGAAAAGATAGGCAAGAGAAGGAAAGTGGGGACTCGGTGGGATGCAGCTTCCCTGATTAGGGACTCAGCAGTGCCACAGACTATAAGCTGATGCAACAAGGCAAAGTAAGGGCGTGGTCAAGATGTTTACAACATTCTCTTGGGTTTCCATCCTACTCAATTACATGCAGCTGATCAAGCTTTGTTTACTTGCAGCCTGTATCACTTAGGCATGTGGAGCCATAGGTTCAAGCTTACAACTATAGCTTTTGGCTATAATTGTGCTGAGAAGGCTCTGCCCTCCAGGCTGGGACTTGCACGTGGCCATGAGAGGACTGTGCCCTCTCATTAGTCAGAGGTTTGGACCTGTCCAAACACTGTAGCCACACCCTACACTTTTTTTTTCTTCTTTTTTTTTGCATAGCTTCTGTTTATTCCCCCTCTTTAGTCTCGATCATTCATAGACTTATATGTCTTACCTTCTCTCTTGTGTATTTCACTTTGTTCCCAAAATGAACAATTCCTTATAATGACTTAGTGTTTTTAGAGATATGTGCAAAGAATTTTTTAAGGAGATTTTTTTTTAAGGAAAAAAAGGGATAGGGGAATGAGGAATGTCACATATTATTGTGGATTTACACCTCTTTACTGTCATTTCTGTGGGACGTGGAGGAGGAGAAATAAATACAGGTCAGCTTCCTGAATGGGCCCGCACTTAGTTTCTGCACTTTGATGGGCTTAGTCCACTTTAACATCATTTGCATGCTTAAAAGTAATACATTTCACAAAACAAATCTCGCTGCTCTGGTATTACAGCAACATCATAATGAGCAGGAATCTAAAATGAGGTGAATTTTAAGAAAGGCAGAGTTCAACCACTCCAGCTGAGTCACTGGACTAATTGGTGGCCTCACTTCCAGGGGAAGAACTCACTTCCCAGAAGCTTTGTTGGGACTGACCATCAGTGGATTTTTCCTGATATGCTTTATGCCTGGGAGAGAAATGAAGTCCACCTTCTATAAGGTTGAATCATATTTTCAGGATGGGCTGAAATTGATAAGAAAAAAAACCAAAAGCTCAGTTCAAGTGGGCCAACCACTGGCATTTTTTGTTTGGTTAGCTACCTTAGTGTCTTTTTTTTTTTTTTTTAAGTCAGCAAGTGGTAATGATGGCTTCATAACACAACCATGGACAAGCAGCAGCAAAATTCTCAAAACAATTAATAATGAATGTGAGTCCTTCTTCCCCTCATTTCTCATTGACATTTTTATTTTCCTCCATGGTGAGACAGACCATAGTAAATCATCTACACTCAGAGGCCACTGCTCTCAGATGGCAAACATTTGCAGGGCAGTTAGTGGAGGGCAAATATTTAGCCTTTGGCTGTGGCACAGGAATTTAATCTGAGAGAAAATAAGTGATCCATTTGAGATTTAAATACATGATCTTGCCTCCATGGACCTACACAGTTTCTTTAGGGAAAAATAAAACAAGTTACCAGAAAGTATCTACTTATAAAGCTTGCAAGTTCAGATCCAGACAATCACACTAAAATGAGTCTCATAGTGAGGCCAGCAGTAATTCTTTTGCTGGTGGAGTGCTTTGCCCTCAATTGTAAAAACAAACAAAAACAAACAAGCAAAAAAACAACAACAACCGCAACATCTGTGAGCCACAATAAAGTAAAATGCAATAAAACAAGTTATGCCTGTACTTACCTACTTAGGCATTTACTAACTTCTGTCACAGGTTCAGTATTTTGGCATGTTTTAGAGATGGGATGGGGTAGCATCAGCAATCAAAAAGTAGGATCCCCATTAACTGACCATCTAGTTGGTTAAATAAGATACATGTGAAGCAAATTTTAATAAAGAATGCAGGTGGTTTTCAGCCCTATGTTGGAATCACTCGGGAGCTTTGAAAAATACCAGCACTGAGTCCTACCTATAGAGGCCTGGTTATTACAATGTAATTTGTAGTAAAGTACACTTGACCCTTGAATAATGTATAGTAAAAAGTTCATGTATAACTTTTTACTCTGCAAAAACTTAACTACTAATAACCTACAATTCACCATAGTTTGTATGTTTTATGTGTTATGTACTGTATTCTTACAGTAAAGTAAGCTATAGAGATTATTTAAAAATCATTAGGAGAGAAAATAATTTATAGTACTGTACTGTATTTCTTGATACCATAGTTTACATCATCTGTTCACAAGATGAATTATCTGTCAGTGCCTACATCAATATTGT
Organism: Pipistrellus kuhlii; assembly: GCF_014108245.1. Taxonomy (NCBI): domain Eukaryota; kingdom Metazoa; phylum Chordata; class Mammalia; order Chiroptera; family Vespertilionidae; genus Pipistrellus; species Pipistrellus kuhlii. The sequence continues at coordinate 56,319,037 of NW_023425540.1, read as the reverse complement.
CTTCTATGATACAAAACACTGTATATGTTGCAATATTACTAATAGTAGATATCAATAATGAAAATATAATGTGAAAAAGAAACATTTATTCACAGATAGAACAATGCATGCATTGAAAATGAAGAAGCAGCAATATGATGCTTTATGATAGCCTCGTCTGATTAATACAATTGCTTCATGGTAGTAAGGAAATCTCCAAAATATTTTCCAATGCATTTATTTTTAAAAATCTGCTCATGAGTAAACCAATGTTGTTCAAGGGTCAAAAGTACTTGGTTGTCTGGTGAGGACTGTAAGTCTTGGAGCTTGGTTCCCAACATTGGCAGCAAAGTCACCTGGAGGACTGTTAAAAGACCTTGCACCCAACTCAGTGAGATCAGAATCTCTGGGGATAGGGCACAGCCATCAACGTCTCTTAAAGCTCTCTAGGATTGAGAGCTATATCCTTGGGAAAAGTCATAGCAAGGGAAGGGAAGCAATGTCTGGTATAAATCAAGAAGATTCCACGAAGAAGGGCATAGGATGTTTTTGGCACAGAGGAAGGGGATGGCCTTGGGTGTGAGGAAAAGCCTGGGCAAAAGCAAAGGGCTGGAACTGAGGCTGGTGGGAGCTCAGTTGAAATACATGCTGGATAATAGCTCTCATTTGAGAAAGGTGCAAATGTTTGGAGAGACAAGGTGAGTTAAAATTGGGATTTAAAAGTCAGATGTCACACCTATTGAAATGGTGAAAATCCAAAACACTAACAGCACCAAATTCTGCAAGGAGGTGAAGCAGTAGGAATTCTAAGTCCTTGCTGGAGGGTGAACAAAAAGAAGAGCCACTTGGGGAGACAGTGTGGCACTTTCAGAGAAAACAAAACATTCTTAACATACAATCCAGCAATCATGCTCTTTGGGATTTATCCAAATGAGATGAAAACACATGTCCACACAAAGACCTGCACACAGATGCTTATAGCAACTTTATTCATAACTAGAGGCCGGGTGCACAAAATTCATACATGGGGGAAGGAGGTCCCCTCAGCCCAGCCTTCACCCTCTCACAATCCTGGACTGCTGGTTCCTAATCGTTCACCGGCCTGCCTGCCTGGTTGCCCCTAACTTCCTCCCCCTGCCAGCCTGATCACCCCTCACTGCCTCTGCATGCCAACCTGATCACTCCTAACTGCTACCCCCCTGCCAGCCTGGTCACCCCCAACTGCCCCCACCTGCCGGCCTGGTTGCCCTTAACTGCTTCCCCTGATGGCCTGGTCACCCCACGCAGCCTGCTTGTTCAGTCATTTGGTTGTCCCTCACTAATCCCCTGCCGGCCTGGTCATAGGCAGCCATCTTGTGAGGGTGTGAGGGTCAATTTGCATATTACCTGTTTATTATATAGGATTGCCTCAAATTAGAAGCAATCAAGATGTCCTTCACTGGGTGATGAATAAATAAAGCTAAAAATAATGAAAAGGCATGAAATACCATAGAGAAGTCTTAAATGCATATTAGTATGTGGGGAAAAAAAAAAAAAGCTGATTTGAAAAAGCTGCTTAATGTATGATTCCAACAATACAACACTGGAAAAGGCAAAACTATGGAGACAGAAAAAAAAAGTCAGTGGTTTCCAGGAGTTACGGGAGGGAGAGATGAATAGGAAAAGCACAAGGGTTTGGGGGGAGTGAAACTTCTGTACAATACTACAATGGTTGACACATGTCATTGTACATTTGTACAACACCAAGAGTGAATCCTAATGTAAACTATGCGCTTTGGGTGATATGGTGTGTCCATGTAAGCTCCTCAGACATAATAAATGTATCATTCTGGTGCTGGATGTTGATGGGGGACTAGGGGTATATGAGGACTCTTTATATTTTCTTCTCAATTTTGCTGTGACCCTAAAAGTGCTCTTAACAATAGTATATATTTTTAAGAGGGAAGTGGAAGGGTGAAGCTAGGATGAAGAGTTGAAAGTTTAAACCAGAGAGGTGATTTTTTACCTTTTTTTTTTTTATCTCATGTCACACAAACTAGTTACTGAAGTTCTGCAGCACACCAAAAAATATATTATAATTTTTGCCAACCTGACCAAAAACAAAATAGGTATAATTTTGATTCATTCACACTGGGTGGCTATTGTTGTTTGCTGTTGCCATTTTTTTATTTGACAATACCTGCAGGGGTCCTCAAACTTTTTAAAGTGGGGGCCAGATCACGGTCCCTCAGAGAGTTGGAGGGCCGGACTATATGAACTACTAATTCCTACTGTAACTGTAACACCTCGGCTGCGCTCACTGCCCAAAAAACCTGGCAGGCCGGATCAGACTCCTCTGCAGGCCGCATGTGGCCCGAGGGCCATAGTTTGAAGACGCCTGGGGGAAAAAAGCTCAGTGCCCCTGACTAAATAGTCAGGTAGTGGCATGTTTAAAAAATCCTTGCAGCACACTGATTGAAAATTGCTGCACTGGAGGCAACAGGATGCTTTTATGTTTCTTGGACAGGGAACAATGTGGTATGGGCAGTGTTCTAAGAAAAACACCTTGGCCACAGTTTATACAGTGGATCAAAACAGCGAGAGGCTGTGGCAATAATATAGCTGCAGGATGAGAGAGGGCTGGAGATTGGGTGAAAATCTGAAACCCACTGTGAAAGAAACCTTCATGATTGACATCTCATCTTGAGCCTTATGGTTCTCTTTTCATTATCCTGATAAATTAGAGCCATGTTGAAGTTGTCTAAAAGGGAAGGAGAAAAGTACGAAAAGAGAGTTGAACCGTGCAACTAGACTCTGCAAATCCTTACTTCAGAATGAGGCTGGGAGGCACATAGGGAAAGCACTTGAGTACATTAAAAAGCCACCGTGTGAATTATTTTAAAAATCTAATTTGCAAAGGCCATTGGCACTGCGTGGGTGCATTTGTAAGTCAGGCAGTCACCTAAGTAATCTTGAACTAAAGCTAAAGCTATAATTTCCATGAAAAGGCTCAAAATATTAAAACATTAATTGAAAAAGGGCACTTGGAAAATCCTGTTTGCAGAGTTCATTCAGCTGGGCAGGATAGGGTCAGGCCAGTTTTTCATCTGCGGGCCAGGCTAAGCCTTTTTGCATGATTGCCCTGGAAAACAAATCCTTCATATGGTAAATGAATGGCTCCTTGGTCTGTTTGCTTTATTAAAGGCCATCGCAGTCGTTTTTATTTATTATGCTCTCAGTTTCTACTAAACTCTCAAACGTGCATATAAAATGTGCTGTGTTATTTAATCTGCTAGCTATTGTTTATTCCCTCGTCTTATGAAGCCAGGGCTGGCAGCCTCAGCTTTCATTATAATGACTGTGAAGTGTCTGTGGCATCTGTGATGAGGAGCAGCCTGGCAGGACAGGGTCTGCTGTTCCCTGCTCTTCTGTGGGCCAGCAATGTGGGGGAGGGGGCACAGATGCTTTCCCAAGAGCTCCCTCCCACCCCCCAACAGCTCCTGCCAAGCCTTACTACCCTTTAGAGGACAGAAGGTAACTCAATGTCAGCAACTCGCACAAGCTAATCTTTCCTCTGAGGCAGTTGACAAAAGCTGCTGAGAACAGAAGGGATTCTGGGCTCCCTCTCTGAAGGTCTTTGCCGGTTTCAAGGTCAGGTAGGTAATACACACTGTGTTTTAATTAGAGCAGACACTACAGAGGAAACAGAGGAGAAGGAAGAAGAGAACTGGCATAGCTATTGTGGTCTAAGTACTTTACATTAGCGCATTTTATTTTTCTACCATCCAATGAGAACAAAAACATTACTTTCCTCCTGTTAGAAGAGGAGGAGGAGAAGTAGGAGAAGAGGAGGAGAAGGAGGGAGAAGAGAAGGAGGAGGGAGAGAGGAAGAAGGGAGAGAGGAAGGGGGAGGATGAGGATGAGGAGTGGAAGAGGGGTAGGAGGAGGAGTGGAAGAGGGGAGATGGGGAGGAGGGGGAGGAGGGGGAAGAAGAAGAAAGGAGAGGAAAATGAAATAACCCAAAAGCAGGCATGCAGATGAGAAGTCACTGGGCAGAGATAGAGCTGGAGGTGCTAACCCAGGCCTGCCCAGCTACAGAGCCTGAGTGAATACTTCCCATCACCCTGCTCCTTGTCATGGTTCTGTTGCCAGGCCCATTGGAACCCTGGGGCTTTGCGCCTCTCTGCCTGTGGGACTCGCTCCTTCATTACTTCTGAGGTGCTTTCCCAGATGGCAGAGCCCAAGGCTCACCCAAGGAAAGTTACTTCTCTGTCCCTCCTTCACTGTAGGTCAGCTGGGAAGTTCTCATTCTCCTCGCACACATGATTTTTGTCAGTGGTAGGATCAATTTAGCCCATCAAGCACCTTCCCATCAGGCTTGTGGCTTAAGTGAGGTGTCCACATTTGATGTGTAATATTTTGTGAATTCAATTGATGTGCTACTTCTTTGAACCCTTTTCGTAGCCCATGTTATGACCATCTGGACATTTCCTTCTCTTGGAGTTTTTGGGATGGCAGCCAAAGCAAGTACAGAATGCTGAACAGATCAATATAGTTAAGCGCATTACCATAATCCACCGACATTAAAACGTCAATACCTCATTCCCCTGGCAAAGCTTAAATCAGAAGATTCCATGGCACAGTAGATAGATTCATTAGGCTGTCACCTCTAGGAATGGATTTCAACACAGCTTCGGTCACTTAAAAAAATGAGTTTGATGTTGTTAACTTTGCCAAACTTTATCAGCATTTGGGCTCCAAGCTTAATCCAATCAGGTTAGCAGCTTTTCCTTATAAAGGGGGGACTCCATATTTGTCCCACAAAACACATGATGACAACGCAGGAATCCACTTGAGCTCTGTGTGACTGACTGGTGTTCTGTTCTATCAAATGCACCTGCAAACATTAGACTGCAAAGCTTCCCATACAACCACATCAGTGTGTTAGGCCAAGATGAAGAATTCTAAAGCTCAGTGGCTATTTCTCAGGCACCCACTGTGTGCCTAGGGCAGGATTCAGAGGACTGGGGCTTCCTTTCAGAGGGTGTATTATAATCAGGGAAACAGACAAGCAAACATACACGTGAGGCAACTTCAGGTAATTGTGGATGCTATGAGGAAAGCAGACATGAACATGTGAGGTAGAGGGGTGAGGAAAAGGCTTGCTGAGAATCTGGGCCCAGCATAGAAGAGAGTGGCCATGCAGGAGTTTGGGGGTGAGGGGAAAGGAGGAGGAGGCATCCTAGGTAGAAAGAATAGTAAATGCAATGCCCTGAGTTGAGAATAAGCTTACTTAATCTGAGAAACAGACACAAGGCCATTGGGAGCCTTAAAGTCAGAGATGCTGACAGAGCCTTCCTGGACAGGGTGAAAAACCTTTGGGAGTCACTGGGGATTTAAAGTAAAAAAGTGACTTTATTTTATTTTATTTTATTATTTATTTTAATATTTGTTATCCTTATTAATTATGGCTCATTCTTTAAAATAAATATTGTTCTGACTATGGCAGTGGTTCTGAACAGGAGGTGATTTTGCCCTCCGGGGGACATTTGTCAATGACTGGGGAATTTGTTGTCACAACTGGGGTGTGCTACTGACATCTAGTGGGTAGAGGCCAGGGATGCTGCCAAACAATCCTATAATGCTAGGGGTAGCCTCTGACAGCAACTGGCAGCCAGCAGGGGAAACAGGAAGCTGGGGCAGGGACCCAGGAGAAAGTATGGTTATTTGGCTTAGAATGGCAGCAAAAGGGTTGGAGAGAGGTAGGGCGATTCCAGATGTATTTTGGAGATAAAGTTGATAGGACTTGTGGATAAGTTGGCTATGGGAAGTAAATGAAAAAGGAGTCAAGGTTGACTCTCGTGTTTTTAGTGTGAACCACTGGGTATACAGTGAAGTCATTTACCAAGATGGGACAGAACAGGCAAGGAATCAGGTGAGAGGGGAAAGACCAAGAGTTTGTTTTTGGCATGTTAAATATGAGATCCAGTAGGTATGGAGTGGCTGAAAAATGCATCTGAAACTGAAGGTAGGGGTTGGTTATAAGCATTTATTTATTTTTTTAATATGTTTTATTGATTTTCTTACAGAGGGGAAGGCAGAGAGATAGAGTTAGAAACATCAATGAGAGAGAGTCATCGATCAGCTGCCTCTTGCACACCCCTTACTGGGGATGAGCCCGCAACCAAGGTACATGCCCTTGACCGGAATCGAACCCGGGACCTTTCAATCCGCAGGCTGATGCTCTATCCACTGAGCCAAACCGGTTTCGGCAGTTATGAGCTTTTAGACAGCATTTAAGGACATGGGACTGGATAAGGTCACCTAAGAAGAAAGGATGGCTAAGAGGAGCAGAGAGGATAATGCTGACCTGTCCAATGGTTAGGGGCCCAACTGAAGAGGAAGATGCAGCAGTGGGCACTTAGAAAGATGTTAAGGAAGCAGAAGGGAAGCCAGGGGAAGGTGGTATCCTGGCGGAAATGTGGGGAGAAGGTTGGAGAATGGAGCTGTCATCCATATTGAATGTTTCATAAAATAAAAGAGAAAAAAAAATTGGGCTGGCTCAGTTTGGTCAAGGTAGCAGCATCATAGACTAGAGTAGCTTTGGTGACATGGATGGTATTGAACCCTGACTGGAGTGGGTTGAAGAGAGCATGGGGTTTGACCTAGCCAGTTTGGCTCAGTGTATAGAGCATTAGAATCAAACCTGGGACCCTTCAGACCAAAGGGTCCCAGGTTTGATTCTAGTCAGGGGCATGTACCTTAGTTGCAGGCTCCTCCCTGGCCCAGGCCCTGGTCACAGTAAGTGCAGGAGGCAATCAATTGATGTGTTTCTCTCTTGTCTTTCCCTCTCCTCCACTCTCTCTAAAAATTAATGGAAAAATACCCCTGGGCGAGGATTAAAAAAATAAAAGAGTGAGAGCATGGGGTTTTAGAAGATGAAATCACAGAATATGAAGTGCTTGATTGTCCTTGCAATAAATATTGCTGAAAAGAAAAGCAGAGAATTGGGATGGTTTGCAGACGTCCAACTGTAGAACAACAAATAAATGTGTGTGTTTTTCTTAATAAATCCTTTCTTAAAAAAAATATTTTATTGATTTTTTACAGAGAGGAAGAGAGAGGGATAGAAACCTAGAAACATCGATGAGAGAGAAACATCGATCAGCTGCCTCTTGCACACCCCCTACTGGGAATGTGCCCGTAACCAAGGTACATGCCCTTGACTGGAATTGAACCTGGGACCTTTTAGTCAGCAGGCCGACACTCTATCCACTGAGCCAAACTGGTTTCAGCAATAAATCCTTTCTTTTGTAAATCCCAATTTGTAATATTTACTTTAAAAATTAACCAATAAGAACTTAAATATTTTGTGATTTTTTTAGGGGTTGGTATATAACACATGTATTTTATTAAAATAAAAACTATTTTATGAATGAAATTCTTAAAACATTCCAGAACCACTGAAGAACCACCAAAATGTCAGGAAAATAGTTTTTATAAACATGTATTTGGAAAACCACTACACAAAATTAATTTTAACAAAATTTCATGTGCCAGTCACTAGGGCAACAAACTTTTACTCCCAACAAGTCCTCTCTCCTGAACCTGAAATTACATAACAAAACCTTAACTGTGGTGCTCTGGAGGGGAGATAATGCCCTGAATTAGGGTAGAGAATTGTCTTGGAGATCCTAACCTGTGCCTGGTACTCTTCCTGATGTAGCTTCCATGATGAATGAATCCTATCTTTAAACATGAAAGGCTCTTGAGCTTTTGCAAACATGGAAGGCTCTCACTATCATACCAAGTCAGTGCCAATGAGGATGACCAGAGTCTGGTAATAGTTTCTGCCAGGCAAATGTCTTTTATGTAAATTGTCTTACGGGGAGCTTCCAAACTCTCTTGGATGAGAGAGTGGTTAGAGGTTGGAGATAGTCCACAATCCTTCCCACATTATCAGTATCTTCGGTATAAGACTTCTGACACAGAAAAGCTTCCCAAAGCTCCAAGAAAGACTGTATTCATGCTTTGGGGGATGTTTCTCCATTTTTAAATTTTTTTTGCACATTTCACTTTCCCTTAATATCATTTTTCACACACACACACACACACACACACACACACTTTAAGTTTCAGGCTATGTAGATTAATTTTTAGCCTTGAGATAAAAGTCCATTCCTAGCCATTTAGAATGTCTAGCTTAGTGTTTATTTGACAAGTTCAAAATGTTTTCTTGTCCCCACATTATAATAGCAGAACATTTAGTATTTGTGGCCCGAGAGATTGCACAATGACAAAGCAGAAGCATCTGAACACATTGCAATAGCAACTGAACAAGTTCACAAGTTGGAAAGACACACAACACTTGCTGGTTTTGCCGAGAATGAAAGATAAGCCTTCTGGCTTGTCTTGATTAGATCCTAAGTTAATACCATAGAATTTTGCAGTGAGGAGGGACAGCACAGTGTCATCTAGTTTTACCATCTTAATTCCCAAATAAAAAATGTAAGGTTAAGGCATAAGAGTACCTGGCGCAGGGCAGAAGAGTAGGACAAAACCAGGTCCTCCTTCATAGCATCCTCCCTGGGCTCTCTCTTCCCAAGCCCCCTCTCTACTTGGGTCTTGTGGGCAGGGCAGCCCTGCTTCCTGAGCACTGGCCTCTCCCTGTGGCTGAAGGATTCTCCAGTGTGTCAGGCTGTGTCCTGCTTTTAGCACCCTCGTCATGTAACTTCTCCTGCCCAGAATATACTCCTCCCCACAATTACTTGGCAAAAATTTCTTCATTTTCAGGATTCAGCTAGAGAGAGCCTTTCCAAGGAGCATCTTCGGATCCTTATGAGTAAAAAATAAAAACAAACAAAAAAGCATTGCCTCTTTTGGGTTTCTACTATAGAAAGAATAATAATGACTAATGCATTGAGCATTTACTACATGTTGGTAATATTACAAGCCATGTCTTGAATAACCTTGTAGCATACTTATGCGATAGGAGCTATTATTTGTCTCTAGCTTAAAAACGAGGGAATTGAAGCTCAGAAAGATTAGGTTATTTTTAAGAAGTGCCAAAAGTGAGAAGCTTCCCCTGTGGGAGCGTCAAGCATCCCTCGCGGAACCACTGTGCTATGTTACTGTACCGAATAGCGGTTGTGGCACCCATAACCTGGATGTGTACTTCAGTTTGGTATATGTCTTCCTTTCCCACTAGACTGTAAGCTGCTCAAGGGAAGGGTCTATGTTGTGACTGCTTTGCCCATATACTTAGCAGCTTCTGGCAGAGGGTCAGTACTCAATGCGTATTTGCTGAAGGAGTGCATGCATGGATGGAAATCATTTTTCATAGGTGGTCCTTAAAGTGCAGTTCCAAATCAGTCCATGCATAATGATAGTTTTTACATGAGCAGGCTGGATGGTGACTTATCTGCCCGAATGATGACTTCCCCAAATAGAAGCTACGGTTTGTTGGTAAAAATGTCAGACAATTTAAAGGCTTTATAGACTAGCAAAATCAAATATTTCTGTAGGTCACTTATGAAGACTTCAGATTTCTCTTTTTTTGTTTTGTTTTTGTTTCTTGCTAGGGAAGAAGTGGAGAGGAAGAGAGGAAGGAGGTTGCAGGGGCAGGGCTATTGGAGTGGAGGTCAGGAGAGCTGGAGCCCTGCTCTGCAGTCACTGAGCTTCAGGTGGCACTCTGGCAGCTGAGACAGCCTGTGCAAAGAGCCCCTTCCCTTTCTAAGCAGGGCTACACTTCCTTGTGTTCTCTAAGGCAGTGTTTCCCAACCTTCTCTCATGATGAGAATCACCTGGTGGAGTTGTTAAAACACAGTTTCCCGGATCCCAACTAAGAAGTGCTAAACTAGAATTTTTGGGAACATATAGGTAAAATTGTATACTTAACTAGTGCTCTAAGACAGATTTTATATACAGAGCACTTAACTAGTGCTCTAAGACAGATTTTATATACAGAGCACTTAACTAGTGCTCTAAGACAGATTTTATATACAGAGCACTAAGTTAGGTATGCAATTTTACCTATATGTTCTCAAAAATTCTAGTTTAGCACTTCTTAGTTGGGATCCGGGAAACTGTGTTTTAACAACTCCACCAGGTGATTCTCATCATGAGAGAAGGTTGGGAAACACTGCTCTATATTACAGATGTGAAGCTGCTTGATAAAAGTCAGAAAATGAAGATTCACAAAATGAAACTGAATCTATGCTTCTTTTCCAGGGCAAGGCCTTCAAAGGTTTTGCGTTAATGGTGAGAACAGCCTGAGAAGCTCTCACCTGTAAGTGGTCTTCAGCCAGAAGGGGCTGGAAATATGCTGTCACCTTGAGCTAATCTCCCAGCCCATCCTGTGGGAGGGCAGGAGCTCATTAAATGTCTCTTCTAGCACAAACTTCCCACGTTTTATTTCCCTTACTCCTGAAATCAATGCATTATCTCTCTTCACACCACCAAGATGGGTGGGCACTGGATCCGAAGGCTCTGTATGACCTGCCTCTGCTTCTTCCACTGCCTTTCTATTAATGCTCTAGATTTGGTCACATCCACCCTCTCTTCTTGATTATTGCTAGTTCAAAGTCACTTGCTTCTGTTTCTTTTTCGTTGTTTTGTTTGTTTGTTTGTTTGTTTGTTTTATTTTTGTCCCTGTGTATAGGGGGGGGGGTGTTTTTGTGTGTGTGTTGTTGTTTTTTTTAGATGATTGAGAATCATCTGATGAAATACCAGGGCTCACTTATGCCATCTTCTAGCTATAAATCTTGGGATTCACACCCATCTCTTACAATAAGAGAAATACACAAGCATATATATTAAAATGTAAAACCCTTTAAAAGAAATTACTTACTTTCCTTAGTTGTTTTGAAATTGTCTTGATTTTTAAAAAATATATTTTATTGATTTTTCACAGAGAGGAAGAGAGAGGGATAGAGAGTTAGAAACATCGATGAGAGAGCATCATCAACCAGCTGCCTCTTGCACACCCCCTACTGGGGATGTGCCTGCAACCAAGGTACAGGCCCTTGACTGGAATTGAACCCAGGACCTTTCAGTCCGCAGGCCGACGCTCTATCCACTGAGCCAAACCAGTGCCGGCTAGATTTTTAATTTTCATGATTTTATCATGAACTGTATTTTATTTAAAAAAAAAAAGTTTTTTCCCAGTGGTTAGAGCATCAGCCTGCAAACTGAAGGGTCCCGGGTTCAAGTCTGGTTAAGGGCATATGCCTAGTTTGTGGGCTCAGTCCCCAGGAAGGGACATGCAGGAGGCAGCCGATCAATGATTCTCTCTCATCATTGATGTTTCTATCTCTCTCTCCCTCTTCCTTCCTCTCTGAAATAAATAAAAATATATATTTTTAAAAAGCACAAGCACTAAAAATTTAGTATTTGAAATTAACTATAAATGCTTATTTTTTAATTCATAAAAGGCTATGACATTTTCAGTGATAAGCTATGAAGCTCACAGCATACAGTTTCTGATAGATATTTTTGGACAAGGTATGTCAGCTGTTCTTAATATTATAAGCTTCCTTTTATGCTCTAGTACTTTCCTTTTTAGACTCGCTAGATATATTTATAGAAGATCAAATTTTCCTCTCAAGCTGTTTCAATTGCATCTTTGTCAATGACTAATCTGACAGACCAAGTAGGAGATTCTTTTTTTTTTTTTTCATCTTAGCCAATGCTAAGCATATTTTGTTTTGTTTTGTTTTGTTTTGTTTTTGTGAATTCTGAGAAATCTAGCAATAATAGACAAGAAATAAAGAGTCGTCCTAACCGGTTTGGCTCAATGGATAGAGTTTTAATGGATAGAAGGGTCCCAGGTTTGATTCTGGTCAAGGGCATGTGCCTTGGTTGCAGTTGATCGATGTTTCTCTCTCATCAATGTTTCTAACTCTCTCTCCCTCTCCCTTCCTCTCTATAAAAATCAATAAAATATATTAAAAAATAAAAAAGAAAGAGTCCATGTTCTCATTCTCAAGATGGCCATCCATATATATAAAAAGCCAGGGGCTGTCACGATAGAAACAATCAGACAGACAACCAAACAGGCTGCATGGGGTGACCAGGCCAGCAGGGGCATTAGTGAAGGACGACCAGGCTGGCAGGGAGGAGACAGTTAGGGACAACCAGGCCAGTGAGGGGGCGGGGGAGGAGGGGCAGTTATAGGCAACCAGGCCAGCTGTGGTGGGGCAGTTGGGAGTAATCAGGCTGGCAGGCAGTGGCAGTTAGGGGCAACCAGGCCAGCAAGGGGGAGGAGGGGTGCGCAGGGCAGTGAAGGGCAATCAGGCCAGCAGGCAGAAGCAGTTAGAGGTGATCAGGCTGGCAGGAGGGGCAGTTAGGGCAACCAGGCCAGCAGGAGGGGCAGTTAGGGGCAATTAGGCTGGCCAGCAGGTGAGTGGTTAGGAGCAAGCAGTCCAAGATTGTGAGAGGGATGTTTGACTGCCAGTTTAGGCCTGATCCCAGAGATCAGGCCTAAATTGGCAGTCAGACATCTCCTGAGGGTCGCCAATTAGAAAGAATGCAGGCTGGCCTGAGGTGACCCTCCTTTCTCCTATGCACAAATTTTGTGCACCAGGCTTCTAGTGTGTGTGTATACACACACACACACACACACACACACACACACACACACACACTGTATTTTCCGGCGTGTAAGAAGACCCCTAATTTTACAGTTAAAACATAGGTTTAGGCCTATATTCGCTGTATAAGACTACCTCCCACTTCAAAGAAAAGACTTACTTTGCCGTCAAGATCTGCAGGTAATTTTTGTGCAATTTTGGTCTTTTGCCCCTGATTTTTGGTTGACTTCTTTTTCATTTCAAAAGTCGTCTTATACGCCAGAAAATACTATATATATATATATATATATATATATATATATATATATATATATATATATATATTTCCTCACCAGAGGATATTTTTCCCATTGATTCTGTTGGAAAGGGTGGAGGGGAGAAAGGAGAGGGAGAGAGAAAAAGAGAGACCTTGATATGAGAGAGTCACATGGATTGATTGCCTCCCACATGCACCCAGACCAGGGCCAGGGATCTAGCCTGAAAAAGGAATGATGTGCCCTTGACAGGGAATTGAACCCATGACCTTTCAGTCCTCGGGCTGATGCCCTAACCATGAAGCTAAACCAGCCAGGCAAGATGGCCATATTTTTGAGATTATCCTTTTTGCAAAGTGGCAGTGCATGCTTCTGCTTCAGTAACTTTGCTGTAATGGAAAGTCATACAAGTGTTGCCAGAATCAATACTTTAGATGCGTGCATCTGTCCCAGACAGCAGGATTCACGGTAGAAATACTGTACACCTTGTGTTTCTATTTGAAATGATCCGAGTTTCTTATTTGTAGTTATGCTGCAAGATGGTGTGATTCTGAGTCTACTTTCTTCCAAAGTGATACATAATTTTATTGCCTTGTATTTTGGAAGAATGTATTGTTTTATTTCTAAGGCATTGAAAAATTATTTCATTCCTCTGTATTTGTACCAAGAAGAAGGAAGCAATTATCCATTTCTATTTCTTCTCTTTCACATTAGTTGCCAAGCTAATCTTCCTTGTGCCTCCAGTGGACATTTGTCTACCAGTTATTTATAGTGAGCTAATGATCATTCTTCAGGAATTCCTGTCTGTGCTCCACATTTACACTGTAATAAGGCAGTCAGCTGGCAAGAAAATTCAATGAGGAAGCCCCTCTCTCAAAAACCGGCTTCAGGATTTCCCACAATTTTAGCTGGTTAGAAACAGGGCTCAGTAAGTATTCTTCCTATGCATGTCACCAACAACACATCAGGAATTTACAATAAATGGAGGCATCCTTGTGTGAATGGCAGTCAAAGTTCCTAAATGTAGACTGGGTGTGCAATTGCACTTCTGCTATTGTTTACATACCTCAAGCAAATCTTAAACCTGGCTGACAGAATGCTTCTTCCAGGAAGCCCTCAGGGCAACCAGATCTCTAAACTCCAGGGTGTATGTGCTAGGGGATTTAGAACAATTGTTCTTTCTTTGGAGGATGACTTCTTCCTCTTTCTGCTGACACCTCTAAGAGCAGGAAGAGAGCCATAAAGAGAGAAGTAACACAATACTGTGTTCTTTCCTGGCACAGCCCCTTTCCCAAGCTTCTCCCATTTTTACCAACAACCGTGCATTCTCCTTACTCTCAGACATCCAACTGGAAATAAGAAAATTGTCCTCCTTGCCGGGCTCAGAGTTTGGTAAGAGGAAAACCTGCTTAATATGAAGTATCCTAAAATAAAGTGCTTATGAAAGCAGATAAGTGGACTGAGATTTCTTATCTTCTTATTTTTGTGAGGCATTGACATTTTGTCAGGAGTGCATACTGAGCTAGGACATGGGGACATGGAAACTATTAACTACAACTTAGATGTGAACTAGAACTCCATCTCTAATGTGACATTTAGAGATAAATGTATTATTCGTGATCAGGAAGATGTAGCTTTGTTAGCCACTGGCAGCCACCTCACTACCATGAAGAAAGCCAGCCTGAGGGCCAAACCAACACAAGGAGGAAGGAAGGCAGAGCCAGTGCTGCAGGGAAATGGAGCCAGAGCCCTGTTCAAGCCAGGCTGGAGACCAAAACATTGTGTACTGCACAAGCCAATAAGACACCTTGGATGTGGAAGCCACTCTGCACATTCTGTTACTTCCAACCAAACAGCCCAATGGACTCAGAATTTGATCTCAGATTAAGGTGTTGAAAGTAACAGACTAAAAAGTGATGAAGTTGCTGAGAGGAAATTAGATATTTTAATAGACACAGTTGTATTCTAGGCTGTGAAATTGACATAACTGGATAACACAGAGATTGTGACTATGTGTCTATAATATTTAGGCTATAGCACTAGAGAACCTGGTAAGAGAAACCAATAGGTCAGAATGCCTACTGCTCTTCGATCTAATCCCTGAATAAAAAGGCAAGTGTAGCTGTCTGCTCTTCACTTCTAGGCCAGCTCTGCAGAGGATCCCTGGATACCACTTTGTACCTGGAACAGTTCCATTTTAGATTCACAGATCTTGTTACTCTTTTCCTTTTTGCTAAGACATAAGCAAACCCATTATGGTTTTCAAATAGGATTTGAACCACTTTCTTAAGAATGAATTCCACCCCTGGCTAGTGTGGCTCAGTTGATTGAGCATCGTCCCATGCACTGAGCGGTTGCCAATTCAATTCCCAGTCAGGGCACATGCCCAGGTTGCAGGCTGGATCCCAAGTAAGGGGTATATGAAAAGCAGCTGATCTATGTTTCTCATCTCTCCCCACCCCTCCCTTTTACTATCTCTAAAATCAATCAAAACATTTTTTTTTAAAAGAATGAACTCAAGTATTAGAGTAGTTCATATATAAATCTGGGTTAATTTAGAATGTCCAAACACATATTCAACTAAGAAGAAAGTAACACAGGTTATGGGGAAGATGGAGTCAGAGTGACACTTAGAAATCTTCCAAGGCAGAGGCCCAGCCTCTGGTTCCGTGTCTGTGAAGTGTGGAGAGGCATACAGAAGACATCCTGGGGGGCATCAGGGAAAATGCTTTAGCCCTTCTTAAAAGAAGTTCTGGGCAATTCCAAAAGAGAAAGAGCAGAAGGAGGTAAATTTAGACAAGAAAACATAAATAACTCAGAAGTCTCAGTAAACAATATCAGACTTGGTGGTTCAAACCCATAACTCTCCCTCCAAATGCCATTCTTTGGGACCATCCATAGAGCTATGTCTTAAAACCCAGCCTCTGCCTATCACAATGCCTTTTTTTACTTAAATGTCACAACTAAGCAGGGTACCATCTGACTGCATCCCAGTTGTGACAGATTAACCACTAAATCACCCTTGCTGGATTGGATACAGTGGGAGTTCAGTACATGGACAACCGGTCTAACTTGCTCAAGGCTCCGTGCAAGGGTATCCGGGGGTCTCAGAACAGCTCTTGCTTCTCACCCAGGCAGTTACCCTGCTTCTCCAGCTGTGTAATGGCCCAGCAATTTAACCGGACGATAAACACAAATTACACTTTTAGCTGTCCCAAACTGTCTCTATTGTGAGCACTGGAATGAGCCAGCTTAAGGGAACAAACATTCAGGGAAGAACTAGTTGTTGTATTGTCATTGCTCACAAAAAAACAGGTGGATGCAAATTCCTCATCTCATTGCTTTGTTTGGTTTGTCTTGTTTCCTCTCATTCAGACCTCTCTCTTCCCATAACCTATTTTGTATGCTGCTGGGTAGATCCAGCTCCTCTTCCCCAAAGAAAGCTAAATTGTTTTTAGATAAAAATGTCATCTGCCTTCCTCAGAATGGAAAATTCAATCATACAAATGGCTGTACAAATGACTGTGGAGCCTGATTCTCCATTTCCGATGTGGCGTCACTTAGCATGAGATGTTCTTCAGCAGCTGTTGTGCATTCAGATGGAGGCTGAAGGCCCGCCCACCAATCACAGCGGAGGACACAAAGCTGCGGCTCCCGCCCGCCAACAAATCACTCCAGGCTGGAGAAAGTTAATTGTTAAGAGAGCTGCATTTGGGTGCACCAAACTTAGAGGGCAGGCCAGAGACATTAAGTAGAAACAGTGACTTGCAGTGTGGTCTAGAGACAAATAAGTCCCTCTGGCAACGGTGGCATCCCCTGTGAGGTTAAGGCATGGAGGGTCTGAGAGCCCGAAAAGGGAGGGGCCATGAAGCTAGGAGACATGTCAGCTGGTTTTCACTGGGTTTCTACTACTGAATGCTCATTGGATATTTCCCTGGAATTACTGCTCTTCTCTGACATGTTTTTTATGATCCATCTCTTTTAGTAGACGCAGTTTAAAGGCAATTTAGTTTGTGAGTACCCATATTATTCAGACTCATGATTGGAAGGAAAGGGGCTAATTGTTAAAGACAACTGCCAAGGAAAAATTCAGGGGGATTTTCAAAAAATTTATCCTAATGTGTTTCGATAACTTTTCCCCACAAGAGTGGAAGCAATAAGTTAAAGTGCATTAGGTTCCTCATTCAGCATCCACAAAGATGGTGCAAAAGGGAAACTGAGTATCCATTTGGGGCCAGGACTCAGTGGGAGGGGTTTTAGAAAGCCCTGTAAATAGGAATTCTTATTTTCATTTGCACGGGTAAGGATATTGAGGCTGACAATATTTAAAGTGCCCAAATTTCCACACAGAGAGTGAGTGAACTAGAATTTGATCTGTCTGCCTCTAGGCTCTTTGCATTACATATTTCAACTTGGGATATATGACTTGAAAAACGTAGATTTCAGTAAATCTTTCCCACCTTGGGCCTCCTCAACATTTAGAGAAAGTAATATATGGGAATTGCATGCCTTCCCAGAGCAAATTACTCATACCTAGAGAATAATTTCTCTCTTGTATTTCCTCTTCCACAACTCTCTCTTCCCTTCTCCTATTTGTATAAGCATGGGAATTTGTAGTAGAATAAGACAGTAATCCTAGGAAAAATGTGATCATTCCCACCAAAATATGCTAAAGTGATAGTCCAAAAGGTTTGATATAATTTCTTCCTTCATCAAAAGGCATCCTTTCAAAACATAAATAAATAAATAAAATAAGCACACACTGTCCTCAGTCTGGCTGGTGAGCTCCTTATGTAAAGAAATATTTAGTCTTAAACTTCATCATGGCTTTGACCGGTATCTCAGTGGTTAGAGCACATGTGTCAAACACAAGGCCCGCGGGCCAAATCCATCCCGCCAGGCCTTGCAATGAGGCCCGCACCGCGCTGTCATCACTGCACTCCGCTGCGTTTCCATCACAATGACAGTTTATGACTGTTCAGTAAACCATTCGGCCCGCGATTTAGGCTGGATTTTAGATTTTGGCCCCTTCTCTGATTGAGTTCGACACCCCTAGGTTAGAGCCTCGACCCACTGATTGAAAGGTCTCAGGTTCAAGTCCCAGTCAAGGGCATTTACCTGGTTGCAGGTTCTCCAGCCCAGTAGGGGCTTTGTGGGAGGCAATCAATGTGTCTCTCACTCAAGTCTCAGTCTCTCTCTCTCCCTCTCTCTCTCTCTCTCTCTCTCTCTCTCTCTCTCTCTCTCTCTCTCTCTCTCTCTCTCTCTTTCTCACTTTCCTCCCACTCTCTCTAGAAATCAGTGGAGAAAATATCCTCAGGTAAAGATTAAAATAAATAAATAAATAAATAAATAAATACTCAAATAAATGTACCCTGAAGGAATATCATAGAAGCAGGGGGACAGTCTGTAAATTCCTCTATCCCCTCTATCCATACTTCTTCAGAGAATCAGAGAGAGAGGTGTAAAGACCCTGGGGTGTGCCACCATGTCAGTTTCAGCAATTTTTTTTACTCAACTTTACTTCCTTTTAGGGAGAAAACCAGGGGGTGATATTGTTTTCCCTCTACAACTCTGGAACTTGCTTTGATCAACTATCTCAAATCAACACAAAGTAGGTCAGTCTCTTAGGTTTTTTAAAGCTAAAATGTGCCTGAGAAAGGTTGCTAGCATATTGAGCCAGCATTTTAAAATTTCTTCCTTTGGCCGAGGCTGGTTTGGCTCAGTGGTAGAGCGTCGGTCTGCGGACTGCGGGGTCCCAGGTTCGATTCTGGTCAAGGACCAACCGTACATTGGTTGCAGGCACATCCCCGGTGGGGGGGGTGCAGGAGGCAGCTGGTTGATGTTTCTCTCTCATCGACGTTTCTAGCTGTCTATCTCTCTCCCTTCCTCCTCTCTGTAAAATATCAATAAAATATATATATTTTTAAATTTCTTCCTTTGAATTCATGAAACCTCCTGAGGTCTTTTCACTACATTATCACACACTCCCCTTAGGGGGCTTGTTGTTGATCTGGTTAAAAGCAAATCTGAGCACTGTCTCCTTTAATGTATCTGTTCCAGGCTGGGAGACTCTTCGTAATTGTTGTATTTCCAGATCTTTTTGGTCTCTTCTGGTTTAGACGTAGGAATGCATAGCTGCAATGTGGCAATCAAAGTAGGGAAGGTGATCATTTACATTCTAACACACACAGAGACTTTGTACTCAAGGTTACTTATAAATCAAATAGATGTCATTTCATAAACACCTCCAAACAACTGTACTCCATTACCGAAATGGGAAGCAGTGCTGTTAATGGGTATCTAAGGACTAAAATCAATTTAACTTACAGGCACTCAGCTGCTACAACAGTTGTGAACATGTCTGAATGTTAATAAACACTGATTAGTATTAATATTATACAAGACCTTAAATGTGGCTAGCATGAAATTCCTAATCTAATGGACAAAGAAGCCTGTTGACAAAGATTTATTCTCTTTATTCCCTTGTCTAAAGAAATGTTCTGTAGGTTTGTCAGTATTAACATTAGTTTCACAAAGAAATTAAGGCATTTCTTGAATTTTAGAGACAATAATAGTCTCATGAAAAGGAAGTTGAACACTCATTTGTCACTCAAAGACAACACTGAAATAATACCGAGCAAATCCATGAGCAGCAAGTGGAATGTGAAAATTAGGAGGAAAGACAGTGAAGATATGCAGATCATGATAATATAGAACAGCTGGGGAATGAGGGGCTCTTTCCCAGAGAAGTTGACAGCAGCTATGACTTGAATAGCAAGTGATAATATTGGAACATGGCTCCACTTAGGTTTCCTTTCAACATGTGTGTAAAGGATCACCATGAAGGGAAGTGAAACATATTGATTAGAATTGAAGGTTCATGTGAACCCCGAATTCTGATTTCTTCCTATTTTTTTAATCATCATTAATTGCCTTGACTACCCCGTGATACAAAATGACTGGATTAAGAGTAAAGATATAAGGAGATATAAGGGTAGGATTAATATGGGTCAGTGAATTTTACTTGAATAATATCTAGGATAATTATATGTTTTAATATTGTTATTGAGATATAATTGACATAAAATTTACATAAACATTGTGAAATGATCACTGGTCTCCCCCCGCCCCTCACCCCCAACTATCCTCCCCTGCTGGCCCAGTCATTCCTAACTGCCCACCCTTGCCAGCCTGGTCAGGGGAGGACAGTAAAGGGTGACCAGGCCGGCAAAGGAGGGCAGTTAGGGGCAACCAGGTCTGTGGGGGAGGACAGTTAGGGGCAATTGGGTTGGCAGGGGAGGGCAGTTAGGGGTGACCAGGCCAGCAATGGAGGTAAGTTAGGGGCGACACAGCCAGCAGGGCAGGGCAGTTGGGGAGGACCAGGCCTGCAGGGGAGGACAGTTAGGGGTGACCAGGCCAGCATGGGAGGGCAGTTAGGTGCAATCAGGCCAGCAGGGGAGCAGTTAGGTGTCAATCAGATTGGCAGGGAGTGGTTATGAGGTGATCGTGCTGGCAGGCAGAAGTGGTTAGGGGCAATCAGGCAGGCAGGCGAGCGGTTGGGAGGCAGCAGTCCTGGATTGTGAGAGGGATCCCAAATTGAAAAGGGTGCAGGCTGAGCTGAGGGACACACACACACACACACACACACACACACACACACACCCATGCACCAATTTTGTGCACTAGGCCTCTAATCTGATAATATGTTAGTACCCAAAATATCTAAGAACTCAATCAACTCAATAACAAAAAATATACAATCTGTTAAAAAAAAAAAAAAATGGGCAGAGGACATAAAAAGACATTTCTCCAAAGAAGACATACAGATAGCCAATAGACATACAAAAAAAAAAAAAAAATACTCAACATCATTAATCATTAGGGAAATGAAAATAAAAGTAACAATGAGTTACCACCTCATACTGTCAGAATGGCTATCACCAAGAAATCCACAAACAAGTATTGGTGAAGATGTGGAGAGAAGGGAACCCTCCTGCACTGTAGTTGATTATCTAAATTGGTACAGCCACTGGAGAAAATAGTTTTGTCAAAAAAGTAAAAGTAGAACTACTATATAACTCAGCAATTCCACTTGTATATACTCATACAAAATATACTATTTTTTTTTTGCCTTTGTATAACAATACTGAAGTCTTATAACAATAGATTATAGTTCAATTTGCCTTTTTCACTTAGTGGTATATCTTGGTTAAACTTTCCCCAATCATGTTCCCCTCATTTTTAAAAACTTGCTCATGCAATATCTTCCAGTAATAAATGCATCATCATATAATCTATTTATTATTAACTATTTGATGGAAATTTAGTGTTTCTAGTTTTTCACTAATACAAATAATACTTCAAACAAAATTATTGTTCTTGTCTTTTTGTGCAACTTATGGGTATTTTTCTAGAAAAGATACCTAGAAGTGGACTTTCTAAATAACAAGTAAAATAAAAATATTTTACTAGATTATAGGACAAAACTATCCTCTCATAAAGGTTTAATCATTGCACCCAAGAATGCAGGAGAATACCTGTGTCTCTTATACTCTTTCCTTAGCAGATATTGCCCTCATTTTCTGCAAATAAGATAGAAAATTAATTACATGTGTCTATTTTAACATGCACTGCTCTCATGTCTAAAGATGTAGACAATTTTAAGTATTAATTAGACATTCTTGTATTTTTTTCTGTGTAATGCTTGTTTTATTATGCATTTTAAAGTTTGAATGTTTGTCTTTTTCTTCATAATTTGTAAGAATTCATATTATTTTTACATTGTTTTGGCTTATACATCAGTAATCTTTTAACTTTAAGATGTCATTTTGTTTTTCAGAACTTGTGATGTGCTTTTATTGATTTTAGAGAGAGAGGCGGGAAGAGGGAAAGGGAGACAGAAACATTGAAGTGAGAGAAAAACATCAGTCAGGACCAAAACCACAACAGGGGTGTGTGCTCTGACTGGGAAGTGAACTAGTAATCTTCCAGGGCTAGAATGATGGTCAACCAGCTGAGCCACACCAGCTAAGAGATAAAACGGCTTAGGTGAGCCCATGATTTAAGAGAGAGATTTTGAAGAATCAGATTTTGAAAGGGGCATGTAAGTATTTAGGTCAAACAATATATACGGCTATAGACACACAAATATATATATACACAACTTAACTATGCAATTCAGAACAAGGTGTCAGACTTTAACTAAATTCATAGTAGACTTGTATGCTAAACACATATAAGAACCCAGAGCATAAATTCGTCCCTGAGAGAATAATAATAACTGACATATAGGACAGGAGGGAGCCATTTCACATGTTCTTTCAGCAAAAAGTATAGTAAAGGGGCTTAGAGGAAAAATGTTTCAGAGAGAGCCAGGACTTGCAAAACAGGCCAGGTGAAAAGAATATTAATTCTAATATGCAAGGCAAGCATTCAAGGGTGAAGGTCTAGAGATTGTAATCCATCCTTCTCTATGCCAAATTGAGTGCCATCCATACCATGGCAAGAAAATGTTTTATTTAGGGCCATGAACTCGTGAAAAATTGAGTAGCATCTATAAATTTTATTCACTCCTTTTTCCAGATCATTAAGGGTATTAAACTCAACCAGACACAACATGGACCCTTACAACACACCAGTACACATTGCCTTAGAGTTAATTATGCCATCATTAATCATTTGCCCATTGTTTATAATCACCTGAGCATTTTTAATACAACTAGATTCTTATTCAAGCCAGTTTTAAATTAATTTTGCAAATAAGATTTGGAGGGTTCAGATGCAATGATCTGTTGACACCTACATTCACCAATTAGGCAGTGTTCTTCCTCGCTCCTCTTTGGGAGTTTTTCTGATAGAATGTGCCCTCTGCAGATCCAGCTTTATGTTAGACACAGCTCCTCTCTGCTCCAATTGTTTACAACCTTTCTCTTTCAATAGCTGCACCATGACTTTTTAATATGTTGACATAAGAACAACTAGATGACGTTGACCTGAATCACACTTTAAAAAAAAATTGATTACATATCTGTTTTGTTCCTTATTCACTTTTTATCCATCCTGCTCCTACCTTTGTTTCAGCATTGTGCCCTGGTTCTCCACTGGCAGTAACTTGTTGATGTATTTCTTTAACACTATTTAGGGCCTTACATGCCTGGATGTATGTTCTGCACAGTGCCAATTTGGATGGATTGCATATTTTATAATGTTCTCAGACTACATTTTAAAAAGAGCTATTTTTCTTCTGTGTGTGTATTCCTGACTTTACAACAGTTCTGTACCTTCCTTCTTAAATAAATTATACGTCTATAAATTTATTACACGTTCTATTTTTCTGGGTTCGACCCTTTTCCAGCTCTCTGATTCTTTTATTAATTTTTAACTAATAAAACCCAAGTATAATATGTACATACTTTAGAAGCAAATAGTTCTCCAGGGTTTGTAATAAAAAAGAGTAGCCTTCCATCCATACTCCATCATATACATCTTCAAGAGACAACAGATTTCAACTTTTTGCTGAATATTTTGGTATTTACCTTCATGACTCAAGATAATGTGCTTGAATTTCTACCATTGATTTTTATTTTAGACATTAAAGGCCCAGTGCATGAAATTTATGCACTGGGGGGGGGAGGGAGTGTCCCTCAGCCTAGCCTGCACCCTCTTCAATCTGGGACCCCTCAGGGGATGTCCGACTGCTGCAGGGATCGGGTCTAAACTGGAGTTGGACATCCCTCTCACAATCCAGGACTGCTGACTCCTAACTATTCACTGCCTGATTGCCCCTAACAGCTTCTGCCTGCCAGCCTGATTGCCCCCTAATCACTCCCCTGCCAGCCCGATTGATGTCTAACTGCTCCCCTGCCGGCCTGATTGCCCCAACTGCCCTCCCCTGCTGGCCTGATCTCACCCCCAACTGTCCTCCCCTGCTGGCCTGATGGTTTCCAACTGCCCTCCCCTGATCTTGTGATGACAAGATCTTGGGGTGGCCATCTTGTGATCATGCAAGGGCGAGATGCCACCTAAGCTTTTATTAGTATAGATTATCTCTGAGCAAAACTCTCCACTATGAAATATGGGGATTTAGCTCATTTCCCCTGTTACTACCATACATGTGTTCCCTTTCCTTTATCTCATCCTCCCAATATGATTTATCATCATTTTTATTAGGTTAATATCAGGGTTTATTAGGTAATTGCTCTCCATAGCTGAAATGTAAAAACTTTTCCTTTCTGCTTAACTTTTTATTTTTTCTGTTATCTCAATTATTATTAAACCTTTAAGTATAATATGTTATAATGGCTCAGCATGTTTGACTGAACTGCATATTCAAAATAATCTGGGTTTTCAGGGTTAAACTGATTTTTGAGGAAAATGTCAGAGGAAGACATGTGGTTTCTAAGGAGGACAGAATGATGAGCCTAATAAAAGGGTATCTTTTTAAACTGAGATTTCTTAACCCAGTTACCCTAGAAACAATTCAAAACTCCCCCACCCCCAATTCTTCTCACTTACAAAATGGATTTAGATATTCTCAGTTTATAGATTTATTCTTTTGAAAAAAAAAATTCATTTCTTTATTTGTACCCAAAGGATTGTTTTTAACCTGTCTTACAGCAGGGAATCCATTCGGAGGAGCCTCATGGTGAATGTATTTTGGAATTTGTAAAGTAAATTGTTTGTGTGGAAATAAAACTCTCCTCAAGGGCATCCAGCTTTCTGTAGCTCCTACCCATTATTTCACATATCAAGGAAGAGTGACTCTTTCTTCTGATTACCTTACTCCCTGATTTTGAATCTCAGTCATTTTCATTCATAGTCAACTCTTTGTCCCACTATTGAGCCAACTTTGAATCCCATGCTTCACTGGGAAGATTTACCAGTCTTTTTAAAAATATGCATAAAGATGCCCTGGCTGGTGTGGGTCAGTTGGTTGGAGCATCCTTCAGGGCACTGAGCAGTCACAGGTTCAGTTCCCGGGTTGTGGGTTCAGTTCCTGATTAGGGCACATATAGGAGGCAAGCAATCAATGTTTCTCTCTCCCTTCCTTTTTCTCTAAAATCAATAAAAATAAATCATAAAGATTTGTAGGTGGGAATTCTTTCTTCCTCTTGAGGTTGCTGTGACGGGGAGGGAAGCTATGTTAGCATTCACTGTGTGCCAGCACTTCTCTGCCTAGATGAATGTACTAGTAAGTCTATTGCTATTATGACGAATTTTATTATCAGCATTTTTGCCATCTGCATGGTTTTTGCACTTGTGCTGATTGCTTTTCTCAGCTTCAAATTTCAGCCTTCATTTCAAACTGGCGATGCAAAGATGCACGTCACTGTGGGATCTCTGGGCGCTCTTTGCTGGAGCAGGGGCATGCAGCCTATGCTTTGTGGGAAGTTAAGAGGAGGAGAGGGTTTGAAAAACAGTTTAGATTAGGGATCTTTTAATTGGGGCTGTTACTCATAAGGAGAATGTTTTCAGCTTGGTGGTCTGTGAGTCAATGCAGCTTTGCAATTGTTTTGAATAATTCAATTCAGTTTAATACAAATTATTTAATAAAATATATTGACTGAGTCTCAATCTGTCCTAGGTACTTCAGACTTAGGATGCTCTGGAGGCATAAACAGGAGTCTCTGCCTTGCGTTCACTCAGCTGACCAGGTAAACTCTCACCTAAATTAGAGGCCTCGAGCCGTTCTCACAGTGAGATGGCCTGCAGGAGGTTCTGGGGGACACACAAAAAGAATATATAAGTCAGACTATAGATAATTAACGTGGGTCTATCTTCAGGATGCTTCCCACTACTTCTGGAGCAGGGGAGCAAGTCCTTCCACAGGGGAGCTTTGGTGGTTCACGTTTATGGTATGCTTGGGGGTCCAGACTGTTTTTGAAGTTATACCATTTTTAAAATATATATATTTTATTGATTTTTTACAGAGAGGAAGAGAGCGGGATAGAGAGTTAGAAACATCGAAGAGAGAGAATCATCGATCAGCTGCCTCTTGTACATCCCCTACTGGGGGTATGCCTGCAACCCAGGCACATGCCCTTGATTGGAATGGAACCTGGGACCTTCCAGTCCGCAAGCCAATGCTCTATCCACTGAGCCAAACCGGTTTGGGCAAAGTTATACCATATTAATGTCACTTGCAATAAAATGGTTTTACACATAACTAGTCCTCTCTTCCTCAGACCCTGTCATTTTGCAAGCAGGTAATTTCTGTGGGAACTATGTACCATATTCAAAAGCAGCCGTTAGCTTTCATAAATCCTACAGACATATTTCTGATGGGTATGGGCCGCTTCTTCAGAATTTGAAAATATCACAAAGGTGAAACATTTTCTTCCAAAATGCACCTTTTAAATATACTTTGCATCACATTCTGAAAACAGATTCAAAGTATATTTCTTACTCAAGTGACATTGGTAGGAAGGTTACTGACATATACACTATTCTTTATTTCTTTTTTGTACACTGTAAAGTGGGAGCCTTGCTGGGGCTTCTCTCTTTCCATTTTGGTTAATCCACCTAATTTTCACTTTGGCTTAGTGATTACCTGATTAACCCAGCAGGTGTTACCATGTACCACACAACCTTTTCATAGCAGCCAGTGTCAAAAATGCATCTATTCTTGTGTGTACCCAATAGGCCTCATGGATTTTTATTTATTCAACATTTTTAAACCACAAATTACAATTATTATTCTTTTGCTAGAATTGGATCATATTTCACCAGTGGGAGCCCCTTCAAGCTGGTTCTTGTGTTCTTTTAAAATACCTCTATTAAGTTTTGACTATTTTCTTTCTGGCAAAACAACTTGTACTTTACCTGCCCTAAATCTAGAATCAGCTATTTCTCCAATTAGCCCTAATTTCTGTTAGTGAAAATTAATATAGAAGCCAAGATCTGATTACTCAACATATTCATTGATATGCTCATTGATACTTGTTATTTTTTTCTCAGTGAACCAAGCTAGAAATTGTACATATTTTAATTTCTTTTCAATTCTTTTTCCTATGGATATATTATAGTTTATAGTTTGTAAGTATGTATAGTAAGAGTTTTATGTACTAAAGCAATTCTTCTGTTAGTTACTGATTTGACATATAGTTAAATTCATTAAATTCATTTTATTTCTAAATTGCAATTTAAAAATTTTTTATTTTACTTTTGAATACATAAAACATTTATTTGGTTCGAAAGTCAAAATAAGTAATGTATATTAGAGAAATATCATTTTTATCTCTATTCTGTCCAACCCTTACACCCCCATTAAAAAATGATTTATTGGTTTCTGATTTGTGCTAACTCTCTAATATTTAGTAAATATATATATATTATTCTTATACAATATATATACACCCTGTTTTACACTCTCATTTTTTCTTGACAATATATCATGGAGATCACTTTATATGAGTTACTATTGATCTTCTTAATTCTCTTTTAATAGTAAGATAAAAATATTTCTTTTTCTTAAGTTATATACTAGATATACTAGAGTTTATACAATCAACTCCCAGGTAAGGGAGAGAGAGAGAGAAACATCAATGATGAGAGAGAATCATTGATTGGCTGCCTCCTGCATGCCCCACACTGGGGATCAAGCCCCCAACCTGAGCATGAGCATGTGTCCCAAAAGGGAATTAAACCATGACCTCCCGGTTCATAGTTGGATGCTCAACAACTGAGTCATGGCAGCCAGGTTTATGTTTTAATCATTTTTGTGTGTGGCTTTGAGAGAGAGAGAGAGAAAGACAGAGAGAGAGACAGAGAGAGAGAGAGTTATCAGAATTTACCATTTGTCCTCAAGGCCAATATGCTTATTTGGTTTGTTCATTTACAAGTTGAGGCTGAATTCCAGTATGAATATATATCTAGGTTAGTCCTTGAAGGCTACACTAAATTGGATTTCACTTGAAGAGTCTTATTATAAAACTCACTCAACCAGACCTCTAAGTCTTTGAAATTCTTAACTATATAGGAGGATGAGAGGAAATCAGAAGTGTAAATTCAGTGACACTTTTTATTTTAACAGCAAGAAAATCGAAAAGCAATCTGAAAATTGGCAATTTCTTATCTTCATCACACATAATCTTTCCTCCTAACCATTTGCAGTATGTGACTAGACTTTCATTGGCAGCATTATACACCTCAATTCAACAGAGTGCTTATTTTAGAGGAAAGAGTGGTTTGATATTAACTTTCAATGATTTGTAATAAATAAATTTCCATATTATTACTTGGTGAGTCAAAAACAAGAAGTTCTTTTTCCTTTGAAGGCTTTTCTGTTAGTTCTGTAATCAAATTAAAAAATTTTCCTCCCCCCCCCCCCCCAGTTTTAAAGTTTTTTTTACTGATTAGATCATTGGATGTTTTATCATACATACAGAGACTAGTCAAGGAGTCTATTATTTATGATCATACGTGGCATGGTATTTTTAAAATATCTACCTAGTTCTGGACTGCAAATATGCTTTGTTCAGTACAGTGATATAAATATGATTAGAGATCCAATAGCAGAAAAAAAGGTCAAATTTATATACATTATTCTTTAGAAATTGTATTAAATACAACCAGAAATGTGTTTAGAATGTTTTTGCTGTTGTTGTGTTGATCCTCACCTGAGGATATTTTTCCTATTGATTTTTAGAGAAAGTCAAAGGGAGGGACAGAAGGGGAAGAGAGAAAAAAAGAGAAACGTTAATATGAGATAGAAACATCAAATGGTTGCCTTCTCCAAGTGCCCTGAACTGGGGCTGAGAATCAAACCTGCAACCCAGGTATGTGCCCTTGACTTGGAATCAAACCTGAGATCCTTCTGTGTGTTGGCTGATGCTCTAACCACTTATTAACACTGGCCAAGGCTGTAGTTATATTTTAAAAAGAAATATTTTTCTGAAAACTTTTCTACACAAATTTTACCAACATTTTAATTATTAAATTATTGCGATCAGAAAATTGTTTTCTTCATCTACTATGTGAAGTTATCAAAGAACCCTGAGTTAGATAAACAGACTTCAGAGTTTTGCATTTACACTAGATAAAATTCTGTTTCAAATAAGGCTAATAATAAGAATGGTGTGTTTATACACTGATCAATTTCCTG
Source organism: Pipistrellus kuhlii (assembly GCF_014108245.1). Lineage (NCBI taxonomy): Eukaryota > Metazoa > Chordata > Mammalia > Chiroptera > Vespertilionidae > Pipistrellus > Pipistrellus kuhlii. The sequence continues at coordinate 56,290,133 of NW_023425540.1, read as the reverse complement.
ATGTTATTTATGCTTCATGAAAATAGGAAAAGGCTTCCACCCTAGAAAGGGTGACCTTTTTCATTTACCAGTTAGCAAAACCAAAGGAAGATTTGAAATTGAATATAAATCTATGTAGCTGACACACATACACACACATTCAAGATCTGTCATTATTATGATTGCTGATGCATTCTGGGTTAGTCCTTCCAGGTTGATGTCTATTGGTTGCCCCCTTTTTGTTCTCCATGTGCTGGTTGTCCATAACATGGGACACGAAGCTTTGGCCCATACACACCATAGGGCTCACAGGTCTAAACCCTGACCCATATTGACTGCCACATTGTGCAGGAAACCTAGCAAGTCCTAGAGTTTAAGTGGGAAGTGTTGTTTTGATGGAGTAGGCCTCTTGTCTCCATATGCTCTAGGTATATTAGCTGGAGGCGCCAATGATCCCATAAACTGAATTAGGTTAGACAGAGATCAGAAATATGTGTCTTACTTTGACCACCAGGCATTTCTGAATGTGCGTGTCAGAAAGGAATTATATAACAAAGATGAATAGCTTTTCCTGGCTCTCCTAGCGTATCTGCTTCTTTCCTTGCTTTGTTTCAGTCAGCATTGAAAGGAACTTGGAAGATACTGTTAATTATCATTCATATTCATTCTCCTTTGCTCCTTTGACTCGAAAACATGCCTGAAGTTTTAGTTTGACACCTTACTGACCAACTAGAGATTATATTTCTCAATGTGCCTTATAGCTGTGTGAGGCCAAATAGGATTTAGGTCATTGGGATGGGAGTATATCAGATGTGGGCATTCTGGTCCCGTCCATAAAAAGAATCCCCTGTACCTGGCTCCCTCTTCCCCTCTCCACCATTCAGGGAAATGACGACAACAAGAGCAGCTGCCTTGGACCTAGAGGTGGAAGCTCCATCCTCAGGATGGTGGGGCCAGCCCAGCACCTGGTCTTGGTGTGAGCACATGGAGCAGAGCCACCCTTTCACCTAAATTGCCTACTTCTGGATTGTTACGTGAACAGGAAAGAAACTTAATGTAAGCCAATGTATTCTGGAGTCTTTTTGTTACTGTACTTTTGCTTATGTCCTCACTCATGAAACAGCTCAGAAAATCTTAACTGCTGTCTGAACCAGCAAAATCGTCATCATTTTCATTGTCCTAATGCTATTTTAATCACCTGATGTATTCACCAAGGCACTGTTCCTGTCGATTACCATATTAAAAATCAACAACACCAATGTACAGCATAAGTGCAGTATAATAATACACAGTGCAGGTGACAATGACAACAGCACATATGCATCCTGAGCAGCGTTTCTGTGCTGAGTATTGGGGCCTGTGCAGACTTCACATCTCTTCCACCAAGATGAGTGTCAGAGAGAAAATGATGTGCCTACAGATCCTTTGGAGAAGACAAGAGTGTGATTGGAAAAAAGGGCATGGAGAGGTGTGGTTCAAGTGTGGAACCACAAGTAGTATCTCTTTTGGAAACACATTTGCTGCTAAGTAACTGGTAGTAAAATAAATTCTGAAACTAAAATGAACAGCTTCAGTGAAACCTGAGGTCAAATATACTACCGGTAGAGAGCAAAAAGGCAGCGGAGTAACATCCATCACCCAATCAATGCCTGTAGGTAAAACTGTCTGCTGTTCAGACAGCTGAGGATCAGGCCTGCTCTCTACGCCTTCCCCACTTTTTATCCTTCAGAGAGAAGGCTGGCTGTGCAGAGACTGCGGGCAGCTGCAGGCGGACAGGAAGTGCAGACAGTGGAGTTCTTACAGGTTTCTGTATGTCAGAACAATTCCATTTCCAAAAACCTTTAATGCAGCTATGCAATATATTAGAATACTTGTTTTATTCACTAGTCCTGCTTAGCTATATGCCACAGACTTTATGCTGGGTCTTAGATGTGTGTATTCCTTTGTAAATCTGGTAAAAAGACCAATGTGAGAATTTCTTCTGAAACAGAAAACAGCATCAAGCATCTGAGATCTTCCTGCCACAAATTTACCCTCTCCTGAGGCACTCTTGTCTCCTCTCCAAGTATATGAATGTGTAAGGAGAATTTTGTCTGTTATGGCTGAAGACATGGGACACGTACTGCTGAAAATATCTGAAAATAGTCAATTAATACAGGAATGTGCCTCAAAGTACTCATATAGGGATAAATCAAATGACTCTTACTTTAGAAAGCCCTACAAACAATTTTTTTTGCCCACAAATTTTGAGAAATACAAGATATTAATTTTCCATGCTGACATTTCATTCATCACATGAATGAAAATTTTCATATTCCAGCAAGGGCAGTGACATCAGCACTTGTGGCCACTCTATGGTGTATCCCGTCACTCTGAGGGCAAGGTGAATGTCTACACCTTAAAAAGAATTGTTACTTCCCATTAGGTGTTGGTTTAAATATGAAAAATAGTGCCCTTTTATGAAATTTAGGGTAGCTGAGGAGCAAGATACACATAGACAAAGTGTTGACTTTTTCAGAGATTTCAAGGCCAAATGTAGTTAGCTGCTAAAAATAGAATGAGTGGTCTAAAAAAATTGTAAAAATTCTTAAAGCACCCAGCCCTGGGCCAGGGACTTCCACTTACTAGAATTGTCTCACTCAATCTTCTCCACAGCCTCTGAGTATTCTCCCCATTTGGAGAAATGAAAGCTTACAGAGTAAAGCAATCTGCTTAAATTCATGCAACTAGTAAATGAGGGGTTGGGACCAGAGGCCAAGGCTGTCTTCTCCAAGGACTTGAGCACCGTGGGCCAATTAGACTTTCGTAGGAGAAGCGACTACACTGAGCCGAGTTTTAGAGAAAAAAGCATTTGGCCAAGGGAAGAGCAAGGGCCTTCTGCGTCAGGTCTGAAGGGCATGAAGGACTGGAAGGCAGGATCCTCAATCCCAGGGGGTGATTATTTTTTTTCCTTTCTTTAAGACGTGCAAAGAGCTAAGCAGTGAGTTGTCTCTCCCATGCTTACTCTTCATTTGCTCTCTGTTTCACTGGTGGCCTAATTATATGAGTTAATTTGGAGGGCAGAAAAACCTGCATTCTATAATTCAAATGAAAAGCCCTCAATTTCTTTTTTGTAGAAAGGCATCTGGATATTAGCATTTCCAATTGTGCCCAGGAGCCAAGAAGTAGACAAACACGTCAGAGAGTTGACTTTTCATTATGTCCTTGAACATAGCATTGCAATGGAAACTCTAGTCCAATTAAGACATATGCCACAGACCTAAGGTTCCAAAAAAGCTACTCAATTTGTAAAGAAGATTCTGTTTTAAACCTCCTGGAAATATCAAGCTGGTGACTCCTAGCGCTTCTAAGACACAGTTGTCTCCAAATTGGCCCTCTGTGTTGTGCCCCGGGGCAGCACAGCAGAGCAGCAATTGTGTCTAATTAACCTCCTGCTAAACGCAAAATGTCAGAAAGGCAAATCACTGAAATAGAGTGGGATGCTGGGCTGTTGTTATTTTAAACAAGGATACAACAGGCAGTTTTAGATTTTGAGGCGACTATTCTGAAAGTTAGCAGAATATCAGTACCTTTGTGCTAGGATATTTGCATGTCAAATGGTGATGTTTGAATAGGTCTTTGATGAGGCCACATTTTAAAACCAGGAGCAGAGAAAGACAGAAATTATTATAGCTAAATATTAATTTTTCAACCAAGTTTGGCTCCATGTAAAATTCTGTTCTCTGCGTAACTCAAGGTGACTGTAGTAGTTGGATTTTTCCTTTGTTCAATCATGTGGTAGCCAGGCAGGAAGAGTAAAAGACTGCATTACTATGCAGTTGGAATAGGCCAGTGGCCGGCAAACTCATTAGTCAACAGAGCCAAATATCAACAGGACAATGATTGAAATTTCTTTTGAGAGCCAAATTGTTTAAACTTAAACTTCTTCTAACACCACTTCTTCAAAATAGACTTGCCCAGGCCATGGCATTTTGTGGAAGAGCCACACTCAAGGGGCCAAAGAGCCACAGGTGGCTCTCGAGTTTGCCGACCACTGCACCAGGGGAATGGAGCAGAGAGGGCAGTTCATTATCATTAGCAACAATAATCTTGACTTTTCCATCACAGACACATATCTGCTGTATCTTGTAAATATCTTTATCACAAGCATTTTTGCTGTGTAACGAATTTGCTGTAAAAGATAAAATAAGTGGTTGACAGTTTGTTTTACACTCAGCAGACTTAATGTATTTTGTCAGTTTTATTTCTCCATTGACAAAGAAGTTCTCACAGTATTTCCATTTTTATATTATGCAAATCTTAACTCTCATAATATTCATTACAGTGACAAATCAATGTGGTTGGCCTAAAAATAGTGGGTGACAACAACTATGTATAAAACTAGATTGCACACTTTACTAGAAAGTAACATATCTGTTTGTAAATCCGTCAGTGAGCACAGTCAACCTTCCCAACCGTTAAAACCCAAACTTTACCGCGCTATGGCAAATAGAAAAGAGATAGCTACTGATTCACAATAGTCTTCAAGCATTAATTACTGATTCTTTAGTTGGAAATTGATACTTCTCTTGATGTAGGAAGAAACTATAATGAAAAAGAAAAAAATTGTGATGCCAAATGGGATGAATCAACAACCAAAAAAGTATTTTATAATACTATCAACAAAAGACTTCAGAAAGAATGTATTTTCATTTGTTGCCATAAAGCCTTTAGTTTTGATATTAATTTTTTCATGATTCTTTATGTCCTTTTTAATAGCCCTCTCTTTTATTTTTGTTCTTTTATCTTTTTTTCTGTGAAATTGCCTTACTGGCAGTTACATAGTAAAAATGTTTGCAGTGAAATTGCTTGTGGCAAATATGTTTGCAACAAAACTACCCAGAACCCCACAAATGGATGCTACTGAAGCCGTGGAGGTAGGAAGTCAAAAGGGTCAAGGGTGGGAACTCTGCAGGAGGTGGAGACATAGAACAGAAAGACAACCTCATCACCTTTGTAACTTCTGCCATATATTTTAGTTTGCAAGTGCTGTAATTATAAAGTACCACAAATCAAGTGGCTTAACCAACAGACCTCTGTTGTCTCACAGCTCTGGAGTTTAAAAGTCTGAGTTCAAGATGTCAGCAGGGTTGGTTCCTTCTGAAGGTTGTGAGGAAGATTCAGTGCCATGCTCCTCCCTGTCTTCCCGTGGCTTGCTGGCAATCTCTGGCATTCCTTGGCTTGTAGAAGTATCACCTGGAGCTCTGCCTTCATCTTCACATGGTGCTCTCCTTATGTGACTTTCTGTGTCCCCCTTGTTATGACACCAGTCGTATTTGATGAAGTCATCCAGACTGAGTTCTGGAAGGCACTAGTTGGCTGTCTTACAGAATTTCACCATCATACATCCCAGGCCCTATGATCTAGGGCACATGTGTCAAACACAAGGCCCGCGGGCCAAATCCGTCCCGCCAGGCCTTGCAATGTGGACCGCACCGCAAGGCCTGGCGGAAATGCTGGCTGAATCACAGTAAAATAAGTTACTGTAGGACTTCTCAAAAATTTTAATAGGATAATGTACATTGTAAATTGGGATAGGGAAGGTGGTATGCAACATCTTCCTATCTCACGCTATTAAAAAAACTTTTTTCCCCCTAGAGAACTTTTTAAAACCAATCCTCTCAAGAAATATTTTGGAAAATAAAATGAAATCTGAACCCACTTCAGGAGGCCTGGCTTCCAGCTTCAGCATATTATTCAAAGAAGCTAAAACCTTTTTGAATCTTATTATCTTCCTCATCTTCAAAACTGAGGAAATTTGCTCCAAAATATTTGTTTAGGTCTTGTAAAAATAACTTACTAATTTCTTACTCACAAATGTCATGATTTAATGTCATCTACCTTTTGTGTGTGTGTGTGTGTGTGTGTGTGTGTGTGTGTGTGTGTGTCTGATTCTTTCTATTGTATTAAGGAGTTTCCACCAAATGAGGGGCTATTCTAGGCAACTTAGGTGAGACATATGAGAAAGAATCATGATACTGCTCCTCAGAAGAGTTTTCAGTCATGTAGGAGACACAGACATACCCATCTTTGTTTCTCTCAATCTTACCCATGTCTGGCTTTGGTATTCAGAAGAAATATGTGCAGCAAAAGATGCAATAAAGTGCTCTGTTATTTCTCTATTCATCTTCATTATCTCCAGTGAGATAATAAGCCAACATGAAAACCAATGAAAGGTTAACTGTCCCTTTCTCCTAATAAAGATAATATTTTAAATGGTTTCTTAGAAAAATCTGGCCTTGGTTTCTCTTTGTGACTTTCTTTAAATTAAAAACTAGCATAGAGAACTGAATGACAAGAAAATGCAATTTCATAGGAAACTTTGGATGGAACACCCAAAAAAACCAGTTTCTAGTATTAGAGAACTTTTGCACATTGTGGGCAATGGATGGCACAAAGGGCAAGTGGCTGTACCCTCACACCCTGGAGCCTGTCTCTCTTGATGATGCCCCAGTGTTCCCCAGGGTCCTGGTTCCAGATGCTGGAAGTTGGGTTTGACATCTTGAACCCACTGAGCAGTGTGGTAAGAGATTGGTACCTTCCTCTAGGGCAGGGGTGGGGAACTTTTTTTTTTTCCTGCCAACGGCCATTTGAATATTTATGACATCATTCACTTAATGTAATTCACTTAATATAAGTTGATGCTGCTATGAAAAAAGCTCCTAGATTTATTGAATTTTGAGTCCTGCCTATGGTTGCCTTGGCAGAGCCGGACTAAATGATTTCACAGGCCGTATACGGCCCGCGGGCCAGACATCCCCCACCTCTTTTCTAGGGTATGGTTGGAAGAGTTAGCAAATAAAAATACAGGATGTGTAGCTAAATATGAATTTCAGAGAAACAACAACAAAAAATTTTAGTGAAAGTATGTCCTGAATATTGAACAGGAAATATTTATGCTGAAAATTTTTGTTGTTTCTCCGAAATTTCAATATAGCAAAGCATCCTGTATTTAATCTAACAGTCCTACTCTAGGGAGCCATTTCATAATTTGTGGAGGGAATTTTGTCATCACAGTGCTATATTGTGTATGTGTTGGAGTATTTTATACAATAGGGAATTGTCCCCTAGCCACACGACTTTTGGATATCCCACTAGACACTCATAAAAACAAAGCTAGATAGTTTTAATGTGTACTGATTTAATATGCAATGGAATAATAAAAATTAGAATGCACCAACTTTTTAAATTAAGGGGTGATTTTACTTTGTTTTGTCAGGCATGTTACCAACAGTTGTTCATCATTCCTGAAAACCATGTTACTTGTGGCCACAAGGCTTGTGCTATGAGTCGCCAGTATACCACACCTGACTCAACTGTAGCTGTCACCATCACAGTGATTCTTGTGTGTGTGCAAGCCCCTGATTCTTCATTATTCTTTTTTTTAAATATATTTTATTGATTTTTTACAGAAAGGAAGGAAGAGAGATAGAGAGCTAGAAACGTCGATGAGAGAGTAACATTGACCAGCTGCCTCTTGCACACCCCCTACCGGGGATGTGCCTGCAACCAAGGTACATGCCCTTGACCGGAATCGAACCTGGGACCTTTCAGTCCGCAGACCAATGCTCTACCACTGAGCCAAACTGGTTTCGGCCTGATTCTTCATTATTCTTGACCCTAAGTTCTTACATATTAAAATATAGTATTATAAATTACTTTCCTTTTATTTCTATTTTACATTAAAATGAGGGCATTATCCATTATGTTCAAAATATTTGTGGAGATGGGTTATGTTACCTAAGAATTTCATTTCAAGAAAATAAGGGGGGCCTTGGGCTTGCTAGTGTCCATACCCACTGCCGGAGGGACCTAGAACCTCAGTTTTGTCTCCCGTGCAACATGGAAATAGGCTCAGGTGAAAAAAAGAACTTTGAAGGAAGGAAAGTGCTAAAATTTTAGAGGAAAAATAAAAAAGGTATGACTATGCAAACATATTGCAATCTCTTCACCCCTTTCTTTTTCATCTTTCTAAAGCCCCCTGAGAAGCATAAGTATTTAACTTTGATACTGCTTTGAGCATTTTTAAAATTTTATTTTTCCCCTAAGCATTTGAAGACTAATTATTATACATCATTGCATGGATGTATTTCTTTGCATTAATCAAAGTCTGTTTCATGAATCCTGAAAGATCTAAATGGAGAAGTTCAAACCCTGATGCTGCTTAGGGTTTATTAATAGCAATGTGTTCGTCAATATAAGTAATTATAATGTTGATTAGGGCTTTTTAAAAATCTACTTCTGAGTGAATACCTTGTCTCACTACACAGAGGACAGACCTAAATCCTGAAGATATCCAATATAATAATTACAATTCACATTCTAGGCTATTAAGCAATTTGCCTGGCAATTAACTCTTATATGGTATCTTAAGCCATTCTTATCATAATAGATAAATAAACCAACGAAAGAGATTGCTTGGGAGAAGGGGAAAAACAGATGCTAGTGACTAGAAGTGACAGAGAGGAAGGACAACAATGAGCCAGAATGTTCTGTTATCAAGGGCTGTGGAATAAACTCCCCTCAAAATTAGCAGCTCAAAACAATAGCCAGTTTAATTATATCTCATCATTTTGGGGGTACAGGAATTCAGGTAGGTTTCATCTGGGCCATTCTTCTGCTTCAGGCATCATCTACCAGGCACTCGGGGATTCAGCTGAAGGATGGCCTGGCCTGGAAGGTTCAAGATGACTCCCTTCCTGTGCTCGATGCCTTGACAACAGAATTAGGAGCTTAGCCATGTTAGACTCCTTGTTCCCTTCATCTCATCTTTTCTGCAAAGTAACTGGACTGGTTATTTGATAGCAAGAATGTGTCCTATAAAGTAAAGGAGTTGGTTTCATAGTGCATTGGCCCAAAAACATGTGCAGTGTCATTTTTCCTGTATTCTTTCAATCACAAATGGTACACAGATTCTGAGGGAAAGAAAAGAGACCTCACTGCTCAATGGGAAAAAGGTTGTAGAACTTGTGGCCACTTCACCAACCAGATTTGGAAGAAATAAAGAAGATGAGTGGGTTGATGGACACACATTGTACCACCCCAAAGTACCATGTCCACGCAGGAAAGAGATTGTGGAAAGAGACAGAGGGGAATGCACAGTGTAAGATGAACAAGGTTGGCAGAGGGACTGCTATGCAGTCCTGCAGAAGCCTGATAAGGTGTAAGTTAACATCATCAAAGATTACAGCATCATGCAACATGTCAATGTCACACTAGCTCAGACAAAAAAGTACAACAAGTAATATTTTAAACTATTGCATTATACAATGCATATTTTATTCCTGTAAGGTTCCTTCTCCAAAAGCCCTCTTTGGAGTGAGGAAAGAACCCAGCAAAGGCAAGACATGAAATGTTCCCGCTCGGACTTCCAAGTTAAGTTCAGGCAGCATTGCACGCAAGACTGTGAAAGAGTCAGGGAGTTTAGAGCAAGGAGGACTTGCAGTTTCAAATGAGCCAGAATTTAGGGTAATACAAATTTTGAGTTTATAAAATGTACCACAGGATAGGGAGGATAAAAATACAATTGGTTTGTCAAGAACTGGGATGTGTTATGTCACACAAACTGTTATCTACCTTTTATATGTGAATACTGCTGAGGCACAAGGCGTCTGGGCCAGAAGAAGTTCTTTATTGATACAACCACTTCAACAGCCAGAGTGGTGCTGCACATGGATCCCCCACGCCGAGTCCCACAGGCTTCTTGATGAGAATGTGGAATCTTTTAACTCAAGTGGTGAGAGATGGAGAATAATGGATTTTTTCTACTCTTTCAGAGGAGAGAAGCAGCTGCCTTCATTCCCCTCCCAGAATAAGAGGAAATAAAAAGAAAACACACATACAACTTTTGTTGCCTTGAGATAGGATGGGAAGGACCCTAACCATTTGATTGTAAATAAAATCTCTCCAAGAGTAGGATAGCCCACAGTTCCAACCTGGAGAGGTCCTGGCTTCATCTCTTTTTATATATAAATTCCTAGGAGCTAACCTGGGTGCCTATGGCAGGATGTTTGGCTTTGGGGAGATAACAGAAGTTATACTATCCTTTTGGATCAGAGCAGTTAGCTACATCATTAGGGAAACAAATGGCTACAGATCTAATCCTTATGGTATGTGAAAATGTGTCCAGGGGAAGTGAAAGCTAACATTCTCTATCTTGATGATGTTTACATTTCTGTGTCTCAGGAGGCCTGGGCTTTTTACAGGAGCACTGAGGAGTCTGGGGAAGTTTTATTTCCCTGAAATGATGTAACAGTGGTCTCCTGACATGTAGGATGACAATAAAAATACCTGCTACACTAGGAGTACAGGTGGAAGCTATATATATTTAAGGGCAGCAAGCCTACCATAAATCTGGTGCCAAAGTTAATCCATTTTTATTGCTTTTAGCTGTGTGTACAAATGACCTGATCACAGTGGCATAAGCAAACAGGAATTTATTTGCTAACAAAAAGATAAGGAGCTCAGGTCTGTCCTGAAGTTATCAAGGATTCAGACTCCAAGCTTCCTACTGCCATGTTGGTATATGGCCTGCTGGTTGCAAGATGGCTGCTCTAGCTCCTGGCAGCACAGATGCATTCCAATCAGCAAGAAAGGCAAAAGATACATATCAGGTTTTGTGTTTTTTAAGTCATGGCAACAATAGCTTTTGTGAAGCCAACCCAGTAACTTCCATTTATATCTTACTGCCCATCCCTAGCAAAAGAAAGTCTAAGAATGTGAATGCTTATAATAATGGCATTGGTACTTTGAACAAAAGTGGGTTACATTTACTGAGAGGAAGTGTGCTCAGAACAGCAACCAGCAATATCCCCATTCCCTGGGCCTCAACCTAAGGGACACCCCAAGTGGTTCGGGAGTAAACTGAATGTGGGAGAGATTTCTGCCCCACTTCCGGTCTGGAAATGGGAAAGGAGGGTCCTCTTCTTGTGCTGGAACTGTCCAGAGTGGATGGGAGGTATGTTAGGGCAGAGAGACTTAAGCACAATTTGGGTCCATCCATAAGTTCATGCCTCCCCAGTATGGCAACTCAGAAGGACCAGAAGGGCCAGAGGACTAAAAACCATCCCAGTCGGGGGTGGGGAGGAGGATGCAGAAGACATGGAGCAGGCCACCAGAGGCTCTGGCAGAATTACAAACATCAGTATCATATTTCTGCCCAAGCCCTCAGCCAGGTGTGGCCAGGTACATCAGCCATAGATGCTGTGCTACAGAGCCCAATCCCCAAAGAGCCTGCAAGGGGTGGAGGGGGTGGGTAGGGGGAGGCAGCAAAGAGATGAAGCCCCCTGCAGACCCACAAACACTGCCCCAACACTGTAATGGTCCCTACATCCCCCTGTACCCCAATATTATTGGGGTACAGGGGGATGCAAGGAAAGGCTATGAACTTGACACTGTGTTACTCTAAATCCTGAACTAATCATAATTAACCGAGAGACTAAATGTTAAACTGATTGTGACTAAATTACCTCTAACCTGCAAAATCAAGATTATTTGTCCCACCATTTAAAGAAATAATGAGTAGGATGGGGTTGGGTCCTGAATCAGCTGAATTCAGCCTAGAGACATAAAAAGTTACATGTCTACACACTAGAGAAGTATGTCAATTTAAATTCTATGGTCACTGGTAAAGTCCTGATTATGGGATGAAAGTTGTTAAAATTAGAAAGAGGTGACCATTTCTGGTAGCTATGCAGAGTGTGACGACTAAGCTAATGTCTTTACTCCTCGGAGCACAAGCACTGACTGACTGAGCCTCCCACGAGCAGATGCCATGCTTCATGCGGGCAGCCTCATTTTAACTGATAAAGTGGGGGGTACAGACTGTATATGGAGCTCTCTGAGGATGGGAGAGGGGTCCCCGCAAAGGTGAGTGAACCAAGGCAGCTTCCGCATGGTCAGGTTCTGAGTAAGGAGACTCTTGTGGGGTATGCATTAGGCTGAGGAACTCTTAACAGTTTGGGGTAAGTTAGGGGGGACGTTGTGGACAATATTTCTGCGTTAGTACCTGTTCCACTCCAAGAGAACGGATGAAATAGAATGTTTTTCAGTACCTACTTGTCATTAAGGAATTCTTAGGAGGAAGTGATAGGAGAGGAAGATGGTAAGATAATAATACTTACAATAGCTATTATTGGCTATGAATTTCTACTGTGTGGGAAACATGAAAATAATATGTATTATCTTTAATTCTTACAACAATTCTGGCATATGAAGAAGCAGACTCAGGAAGATTATGGCACTTATCCAGGAATAGACAGGGAGTTAAGCCCGGGCCAGGGACTCCAATGCCAAAGCAGGGATCTTTTCACGGTGCTGTGTGACACCTGGGACATGGGTCCCCTGCACAGCTGGGGTGACACTTAGGCCACTTACCCAAACCCTCTCACTCCAAAAACGAAAGGAGGTTTTTAGAGACAAGGAATTATATTTTACCCCTGTCCCTGGACACCCCAGTCCTGCAAAAAAAAAAAGCAGTGGCTGAAGGTCCTTACATTTAGGTCTGGGTTCCTAACCAACAAAATCTGGGTGCACAAGGAAGAGGAAGAGGATCTTCCACAGTTTGTGAGTTTGTGGTAACGGCAATAAGACTCCTGATTCCTAAAACATGCAGTCAGTCTTCCTGGTATAAACACAGTGAACTTTTTGAAATTCATAACCAATTGCATATGCATTTGGGATTTTTCCATTACATTCTTTAAGCTACTCCCTCTCAACCTCATAGCAAGTGATGTCACCCCTGGGGGGCCACCAGGGAGCACAGGGATTTCATGTGTCTTAAATCTGTGTTCAGATTACAATGGAGTCAGCCCCATTACAATATTTGCAAATATTCAGCTCATTATTTTCTTTGGATCACTGGAGTGCAACACTAAAAAAATCCAAATTTGAATTTTTGGTTTATTTCCCAGAATAGAATTCATTCTATCCAGAGCTTTATGAGTCTCTTTAGGAAGCTAAGGGCTGATCTCATCCTATCCACCACAAAAAAAAACAACCACTGAACCCTATGGTTTGCATCTCAGATATCTAACTTCCTCCTTTTGTCCAAACTCCTCAGGGTTCCCTGGGGGCGAAAAGATACTGAAGCTTGGACATAAAGGAGAGAATGACAGTGCAGGATGAGAAAGTTTATGTCACCAGCCAACACAATGTAAGAAGGTCCAATGTTTGGGAATTGATCTTCCAAACATTTTGATCTTTTCATATACAACAAAGATAGAAAAAATGTGGTATTTATTAACATGTTTCACTAATTAAATTTAAAACTTTGCTGCCACAGACTCTTGAAGTAATTTGAAACCAGGCCTACATTTAAGTATCCAAGCATATGGACTTATAATAGGACTAGTGGCCTGGTGCATGAATTCATGCACATTGAAAGGAAATTAATTAGAAGAAATATTTCAATATCACTATTCACCCTTTCTTTATAATAAAAGTGTCAACCAAATTCACAATCAACGATGACAGATCAAAACACTTGCATGTGATTGGCACCAGCAAGAGCTTTATACATATCATGCATGTGTGATTCAACTTAATCTTTTATAGATATAGAACAAACTTGCTTAATTAGACATGTTTTCTGATTTAGCTAAACTTTTTCCAACCCATTGAAGCACCCCAACTGTCTGGTAATTGTCAGAAACACAGCAGTAAACATCAACATGAAGCAGATTATTATAGTAGATCATGCAGGGAGAACAAAGGGTAAAATATCTAACTGCAGCAGTATTTGACTATATTCTGTGCAGTGAGAAAACCTAAAGTCATTTTCAAGGTCCACCATTTCTTACTTCTTTTCAGTCTGGTCAAGTTTCTAAACTTTCTAAATCTCCATTTTTCCAGCCAATGAAAAGAAAATAGGATCCCACTGAGTCTCCTATCTACCTACTCCAGGACTTCAGTGAGGATCAAATGAGATGAGGCACGGGGAAACACTTCACAGATATTTGGTTACAGTGTAAAGTGTTTCAACCTGGCTATAAAGCAAGTCATGTTCCTGGGCTGAAGAAACTACAAGGAGGCTAATGGTTGCTAGGGAGAAGAAGCTGGGTGTTGCTATGTGTTGTCATTACCCAGATGGAGGAAAGGACATTTAGCATATTAGCATTTTATATAAGTAGATAATATCATCTATTGTGTTGTCCACTGGTACCTCAAAAGTGATCCTGCAAAAAGGGAATAAGCCCAACATGCCAGGGTATGATTTTACAGCAGGAAAACTCACAATGTTTTAGGGGGTCAAGCACACCTGGGCGTGATCTGAGTTGGATCTGGCAGGTGAAGTTTGCCAGAAAGAATTTCTGGAGTAGAAGGAGGCAGATTTAGCTGGGTGGGACAAGACATTAGTGGGCAGGGCTTGGGGCAGGGTTCTGGTACCACAAGGACAAAAATACTTTAAGAAACAAAAGTAAAATCCAAGTTACAAACAGTTTACACAACCAAGGTGAAGGGGAAAGATCTGCAGTCTGATAAATTAGAGGCCACCCTTGCTACTGCCCCAAGTACCACAGACTGTGCTATTAATACAAGTGAGAAGGGGGCATTTCATGGGTTCATGAGGCTGGTTCACAGGTCAACAAAGAGGATGCTTCATTCCACACTCCAAGGGGCATCTGAAGGGCATCTCTTCCCTCTACCCAAGGACAGGGCTCTAAGGGAAGGCCAGAGAGGCAGTGTCTGCTGGGGCTGCCCCTCTCAGTGGTTCTGAATGGAAGATATTTTAATGTGCACATGTGGGGCCTTAGAACCATTAGCCTGGTACAGGTAGAGCTGACGGCACTGACTGCACATTTCCATTTATTTGTGCACATTTAAGACTGATTTAGAAATAATTCTAAAGTACCTTGCTCCAACTTGAGCATCGCATACTGTTGAGTGTGAAGAGCCAAGGAAGCAGTTCAGCTGAAGCAAAATCTATTATATTTGCTAGAGGTAAGGATCCCAGAGTTTTCAATACCAGAGTGATTTGATTCCAATCCTCTGATTTAGTTGTGTAAGTTTCTCACATGAGCCTGGAATGCTTTACACAAGAGAGATGAAGGACCAGCTGAGCAGTGAAACCAAGCAGGCCCTGCAAATTGGAATCTACCGCGCTTCCTTGCCAGAGACCGCAATGTCTGGCTGACGGAACACATTTATTTCCCTCCACTGCTGAGTCTTCGGGAGCATGCCTGTCCGCAGCTCCTCACAGCAATAAACGACTTTTTTATTCTGGTGTCCAAGCTCACCTTCCACCCAGACTGGAGTAATAAACTGCAATCTGAAGAGGTGGAAAGGTTTGCCTAGAACATAATTCTCACGCAGATTTGCTTCTGGCATCTTGTTTGGCCCCGTGTCTGAGGCTGTGATTGATTAGGGTTGGTCATGACGGCACAAAGCTGGAGCTGTTATCACTCGATGTCCCTTCCTCTGAGGAAGATAAATCCCAAGGAAAGGCCCGCGTGGCGGGAAGTGCGGAACTCAGAGCTTTCTGAGGCGTGCAAGGGGAGGCAAGTCAGCCTCGCCCACCGCCCACCGAGCTCCCAGAGAGGCCCTGGACTTTATTTTCACCAGCAGGGTAGCTACTGTTCAAAGGCACAGGGTGGCACGCACACGGGGAAAGCTTGTGTTACTTGGCTAGGCTAAATCTGCTGACAGTGAAAGGGTTAGGACGGCACTTCCCCTCTTTTTTTCCCATTGTGAATTGAAAGGCACTTTGAAAATATATTTAGTGTCTTTGAACATTTCTGGGCTCACTGCTGGTAACATTTATAGAAGCCACATGGGGACATAGAAGCCTCATTCTCAAAAGCAAGCTGAGCTGAATGAAAATAATGAACTAAATATTCTGTCCTATGTTGGGGGACGAGCCAGGCTGAGATGACAGTGGGTCCCAGTTTTCAGAAACCTAGAAATTCACCTTTGAGGCCTTTCCCCTCTGTATCCCTTATAATCACCAAGCCCTGTCAAGGTTGCCTCCTAAATATCTCCTGAATCCATCTATTGTTTCCATCTCCATCACAAATACCTGGTAGTTAGTTTTCACTGAGTCACACAAACTGTTTTCTCCCTCCTCCCCCCACAATGTAAAATATGCAGCACAATAGTATTGGTGCTTAACGATACATATTCATATAAGTATAAAGAAATACTATATAAGGTTGATCAATACCAAATCAACTATAATGGTTATATGGCATGGGCTGGTGGGGAAGGTACGTGAGGAGAGCCACACTAAGTGCATTGAACATCACTGGCACTATATCGCCTCAAACCATGTAGAAGTACATGGCATCTAGTTCTGAACTTCAAAAGCCATCACTCGGTCTCACTCCCAAATATCTTATCTTTTTGCAGCAGAAGAGATTTTCAGAATATCTTATCTGCCAAAGGTTTAGAAGTAAGTCTTGAAAATGTTTCCTACATATTCTAAATATAGTATAGTCAGCACATAGTTATTTCCCATGGGAAAAATCTCACAATTTAAATGGCTGAAAGATGTTTATAGAACACCTGCTAGTGTGTGTGTGTGTGTGTGTGTGTGTGTGTGTGTTTAGGCATGTCAATTTCATCTAAGCCACTCTAAGCAACTCTGCTTCAATGTTAATGTGTTTATGTAATCATTTTTGTTTACATATGTTTTTGTAGTTTTTAAATAGAGAATAACAACAGATGCCAAATAGGTGAACAAAACTAACAGATTTTTCATTCATTAAGATAAAATCATAGTGAAATCTTTCAGAGGTAATTAGTCGAGAGCAATCTCCACATAGTTAAGCCAGGTTTAATGAGAGAGCACATTTCTGAATTGGGTTGACTAACACAGACATGTCGAGGGCCCATTGTCCAATAAAGAAGGTTTTAGTGATAACAGTATAAGCAAATATAACTCTTGATTGTGGTCAATGAAAAAAGAATCTCTGTGTAAACCTGGGAAGTCTTGTTCTACAATAAAACTCCACTCAGCAGACCAAGTAGACTATTACTTCATCTGATGTTCAAGTTTTGTGATTATGATTGCCTTTTGTTGGTTGTATGAGGTGACTTTTATCTTGGTTTGGTGCTCTTTCTATATTAGAAAATTCTTGCTTGTCAGCCTAATAAGTTTAATAAAAAGGAAGGGGAAAAGAAAGAATAAAGGGAATTCTTCCTGATTTAGAAAGTAAACATGCTGGCTATCTTCCCTTTGCCCCTCTCCCATTGTCTAGTTTTCTCTGCCCTGCTCTGGCCCCTGGAAGCTGATGAACTGTCAGGCTGGTCTCTCCTAGATTCTGACTTTCAGTTGAATTCAAACAATGAGAGGCCCTGGGAATGGGTTGGTTTATTTCCCAGCATCTTCCCTGACAATTAGTCATGCATTATCTGCATCCCTCTACCTAAGGCCACAGCACTCGTCAGCCAATATTTCCATATATTTAACAACTCCTGGTTTTGATAATTCTTCCCCCTCTTGCCCTCAGGCATTGGGTGATCCTGCTACCTCATTACTATTATCCCAGAGACCACTAACACTGCCCTTATTAAGTTATTCTACAATTATCCAACTTAATTATAACACGTAATTCTGGCTAGAACCCTCTTTGATAGAGCTGAGCAATTTTGGTGTGAGATGAGACCTAAGAGATAGGTAGAGAAACAATTGATCTAATATGATCAGATACATTTCTTAAAGAGATTTTCCTGAGTGTAATAATAAAAACAATAATAGTAAGGAAGCCAGAATAAATATATTAGATCACTTAGGAGACTTTATCAATTGCCCATGAGAGACTATCAGTATTTGTCATAGGTTAGATGAGATAATGAAGATTATTTCCAGGTTTCCAGCTTGCATGGATGATGTAGTGGCTGTAACATGGAGATATAAGAAAAAGTATTCACTGTTTCTTCACCCTATTACCATTTCCTGATGAATCCAGAGCAGGTGTTTTGATAGAAGTGGGCCAAGGATTTTCAATGCTTTGGGCTGGATTGCAAATGATAACAATGTGGGAAAGAGTAATCAGAAGAAAGATTAGGATAAAAAGCATTGCTTGCTTTTGAATTTTGCTGAGACCCAGCCTTTGATCAAATTTGACCTAAAGAAATGAGTTGGGGTTTTCAAAATACTGAACTAGCCTCAAAAAAAGCTGATGTGTGCTCCATTCCTACCGAAGTCTGCAAGATGCCCCAAGCTTTTCAGATCACACATACAGAGCACATACTGTGTGAATAGCGACTGTGAGGTCAATGCTATTCTTGTCCTGGGGTCGAACAGGGGATTTCTGGCTCCTGCTATTTCACATTCTGCTTGTTACAAAGAGAGGTGAAATTCTCCCACAGCAGGCGAAGTTCTTTTCTCATCAGTAAAAATTCTTTTAGACGTAGTGGCTTCTAGTTATTCTCTTAATCTCTGCATCCTTGATTTTCTGATTCATGATACCTTTAGGGTAGTTTTACTACACAAAGGACATCACTCATAATGACGGTTTAGAATAATGCAAGAAATGAGTCTTTGGTGTGTTTGCTATGTAAATCAGGCCAACACGTGACGCCTCCCCCTCTCCCCCCTAAATTTACAGAATACATTTTCTTTATGATTCCCCAGGCATTCAGCCAAAGCCAAAAATCAGAACTGATTAAATTTAGGCTGGAACACACTATACTTCTATCACTTGCCTGGAATGCCTGACTCTGGAGCTTATTTGTTTCTTGTTTGTGATTTTTATGGGCTATCAAGCTGCTATAACATTGAGTATTCCTAAAATCCAGGATGGGTATGAATATTTCTTATTAAAAAGAAGTTTCTAAAGTTCTTTATATATTGACTATTGGCCCAGTGTACAAATTCATGCACAGATGGGGTCCCTTGGCCTGACCTAACAGGGCTGCAAAAGGTTGGCCAACCAGAGGCCATGGGAGGTTGGCTGTGGAGGAGCATTGACCACCAGAAAGCATCTCCTGTTTGCCCCCTGGTGGTCAGTGCACACCACAGCAACCAATCGACCTGTCATTGGGTCACTTAGGCTTTTATATATATAGATGATATTGGTTCTTCATCTGTAGTAGGCATTGCAAAATATTTTTTCCCAGTTTGGCAACTATTTTTTTTTTTAAATTTCACTTATAACACTTTTTGGCATGATAAATTTAAAAAAAATTATGTCATCTAATCTATCAATTTTTCCCTTTTAAAAAATATATTTTTTAATTGATTTCAGAAAGGAAAGAAAAGGGAGAGAAAGAAACATCAATGATGAGAGAGAATCATCATTTGGCTGCCTCCTGTATGCTCCCTGACCTCCTTCTCCCAGAGATCAAGCCAGCAATCTGAGCATGTGTCAAACCCTGGACCCTCCAGTCTGCAGGCTGATGCTCTATTCACTGAGCCAAACCAGCGAGAGCTCAATGTTTCCTTTTTATTGCCTCTGGATTTATTTAAGCTGGATTTTTAGTGCAGCTTAAATGAATCTTTCCCCTCAAAAAATCAATTCATCTTTGTTTCCCTGTGCTGTTTTATTTTTTACATTTAGATCTCTGATCCATTTGGGAAATTATTTAAATACTAGAGGCCTGATGCACAAATTTTGTGCGAGAGTAGACCACCCTTCCCCCAGCTGCTGGCACAGATCCCACCTGGCACCCAGGACTCAGGCTTCCCTTGCAGCCTGGCTTCATCTGGAAAGTTGTCCAGAAGGATACCCGGTCTAACTAGTATATTGTGCTTTTATTATTATAGATGTCTCACACAGTGATTTGAAATTCTGCCTTCATCACATACTAGATTTTATATATTTGATTCTATATATAGACTTCGTTTTATTCAATTGGTTGGTCTATTCATCACTGTACCAGAGCAACACTGTTTTAATAATAAAAGCTTCATAGCATGTTCTTATGTCTGACAGTGCTTGTCCTCTCTCAGAAATGTTACTTTTTTTTTCTTTCCTTTTTAAAAAAAAAATATATTTTATTGATTTTTTTACAGAGAGAAAGAGGCATAGAGAGTTAGAAACATCGATGAGAGAGAATCATCAATCAGCTGCCTCTTGCACGCACCCTACTGGGGATGTGCCCGCAACCAAGGTACATGCCCTTGACTGGAATCAAACCCAGGACCTTTCAGTTCCCTGGCCAACGCTCCATCCACTGAGCTAAATCGGCTTCGGCAGAAATGTTACTTTTCAATGTCTTCCTAAATATTCTTTTGTTTTTATTTTCTCATATGAATTTTGCAATCAACCTGTTTAGCTCCATTGAAAAATTAAAATTTTTTAATTAGGATAGCATTATAGTTTACAACATAATGATTTCCTTTTCCTTGAGATCAACAGAAAAGTATTTGCTCTTGCTTGTTGTCTCTTTCTGAGCTAACCTGATTAGGTCTAGTGTCCATCCAAAACCATCTCTCTCTTAAGTTACAGTCAACTATCAGAGATCTTAATTCTATCCATAATGTCTCTTGCCATATACCATAATATAATCATGAGAGTGATTTCCATCATATTCACAGGTTCAGACACACTCAAGAGTGGGGATTATAAGAGGTTGTACAAAGGGCCTAAGAATCTTAAGCGCCATCTTAGAATTCTGCTACCGACACCACAGATATATTAGAGAAAAACTAAAATATTCTACTTTTTTGTTGTAGTAACACACTCCAGTGACTACAGAAGCTGGGGAGGTGACATACATGAATAACCTGAACCAGGTCTGGCAAAGTACACTGTCACGCTTTGTTTAGCAGAGAAAGCTACTCACCTCCAAACAAATGTCACTCAAGGACATATAATAGACCACTTACCAGATCACTGATTTTTTTCAAAATAAATTAGAAATCTGAATTTGTATGTGTAATCTGCCATTTTTTTAAATGTTGGAAACTAGCTTCAATTTTAAAAATGTATATATGTTGTGGGCCAAACAATTGGTAATTAAGACTGTATTCAGATGACTTTCTATCATTTGTGGAACTAAACTATTGTGGCCCCAATACTGTATAAGTAAAATAACTGTGGGATTTTTTTGTTTTGTTTTTTGTGATTCTGAATCTTCCTTTCATCCTAAGTAATCATTGAACTTGTCCCATTTTTATGGATTCAAATAGCCCACATGAAATTCAAACTGCTTTAAATTGGTTAATCATTTCTCAAAGCATTTACCTTTCAAGCTTAAAAAAAAAAAATAATTTACCTTCCTTTTATCTTGAAACCAAATACAACAGGGCAGATTTTTATTCATGCTTCTTCTACTAAGACAAGGTATAATATATCAAGTTTTAGTAGCATTTTGATGTATTGCTTTTGAAAAAAAACCATGTGCCAAGAGATTAGTGATATGACATCTGGAGAAACAGTTGCCTTCAGGTTGAAAAGCAGAGGTTCTTTTCAATTAACTTATATCACATTAGACATTTGTAGCATGAAGTTTGACATTAGGACAAATTTATTAATAATAAATCTATTTTTCAGGTAAATTGTAAAATTCAATTAGTTACTCTCTGAAGAATGCTTTGTATGTAGGAATTGCCTTATAAACCTCATGTACAATTACTTATTAATAACTCAATATATTTGACATGAATCAAAATTTCCCATGATAATTTTGTGGTATAAATGTTGTAATTATAAACTCAATGCTTCTAAGCAAATAGGAAGGAAGGACTAGTGTAAATAGATGTAAGTATTTTGGAAATAAACAGTAATCCAAGACAATATTTAAAAGCCAAGAAAAATTGTTGTACAGGAAAATAGTAAAACTGTAGGGGAAAACAATAAGATTTGACTATGGAATGAAATAAGGGAATTAACGACACCCTATAAATTCTTATAGTATTGGAAGATTCATAAAAACACCTCAGTAGCTATAAACAGGCATCTTTTATATTAGGATTAAAAAGTGTCCCTCTCATAATATTGCCCAGTAACTTGGAAATAAAACTATTAGAACTGTTAGGACCCTGAAAAGACAATTAAAGCCGAAGCCGGTTTGGCTCAGTGGTAGAGCGTCGGTCTGCAGACTGAAAGATCCCAGGTTCGATTCTGGTCAAGGGCATGTACCTTGGTTGTGGGCATATCCCCAGTAGGGGTTGTGCAAGAGGCAGCTGATCAATGACTCTCATTGATGTTTCTAACTCTCTATCTCTCTCCCTTCCTCTCTGTACAAAAATCAACAAAATATATATTTTTTAAAATAAATAAATAAATAAAAATGGGCAAAGGATTTGGCTAGACATTTCTCCGAAGAAGATATACAAATGACCAATAAGCACATGAAAAGATAATATTTTTAGCCACTAAGGAAATGCAGATTCCAATCGCAATGAAATTCCATTTCAACCAAAGGACTTGCATGAATGCATATAAGCCTAACCAATGGACACAGACACCAGGGGGTTGAGGGCATGAGTGAAGGGGTGAGGGGGGGGGGCAGTGGGGCAACAAGGACACATATGTAATACCTTAGTCAATAAAGAAAAAAATTAATAGAAAGAAATACCATTTTATACTCACTAGGATGGCTAAAATAAAAAAGTCAGATGATAACAAGTATTGGTGAGAATATGGAGAATTCAAAACTTTCATGCGTGCTGGGGAATGTAAAATGGTGTAGTCAGTTAGAGAGCTTGTTTGGAGATTCTGGCAGGAGAGCACAGCTACTTGTATACCCTTGACTGAAAACATATCTTCTCCTCTGAGGGGAGGTCATCCTCTTCAACTGAGTGCTTACAGGTAGCTTTTGGGGAGATGCACATGGATCAGAGAGGGAGGAAAGGACACCCGCCTAGCCAGCCAGATCAGCTGAATCAGCCCTGGTGATCCATGGGGTGACAGTTGTCACAGCCATATTACCCTCACATCCTGGTGTAACCACTTTGGAAAATAGTCTGAATTTTCTTTAAATGTTAGAAATAGAACACCACTTTGTACCTACTACAATGACTAGAATTTTTAAAAGGTGATAATAATAAATGTTGGCAAGGATGTAGAGAAGTTGGACCACTCAGACATATCACAGATATTGTAGAAATGTAAAACAGTGCAGCCACTGTGGAAAACAGTCTAAGGTACTTCAGAAAGTAAGACATAATATTAATATGTATTGTAATCCAGCAATTCCAATCCTAGGTACACTCAAAATAACTGGAAGCAAGGACTAAACAGATATTCCTATATTACCGTGCACTGCGGTATTACTCACAATACCCAAAAGGTGGAAATAACCCGTGCCCATCAACAGATGAGCTGATAAATAATATGTGGTATGTATATACACAGTGGATATTATGCAGCTATAAAAATGAAGTTCTGATGCATGCTTCAATATTGATGAATTTTGAATACATCTAAGTGAAATAAGCCCCACCTGAAAAGACAAATACAAAATGATTCCACTATAAGAGGTACCCAAAATAGGCAAATTCATAAAGACAAAAAGTAAAATAAAAATTACCAGGGGTTGGGAGAAGGAGAATCAGAAATTATTACTTAATATGTATAGAGTTTTGATTTGGGGTGGTGAAAAGTTTGGAAATAGTGGTAATGGTTGTATAATATTGTGACTAATATCACTGAATTGTACAATTAAAAATAGCTAAAATGGCCCTGACCCAGGTGGCTCCGTTGGTTGGGCATTGTGCTATGCACTCAGGAGGTTGCTAGTTCGATTCCCAGTCAGGGTACATGCCCAGGTTACAGGTTTGATCCCCAATCCTTAGTAGAGGGTGTGCAGGGGGCAGGCAATCAATGTTGCACTCTCACATTAATGTTTCTCTTTCTCTGTCCCTCTCCCTTCCCTTCTCCCTCTAAAGATCAATAAAACTATTCTTTATAAAAATATTATAGTTAAACTGGCAAATGGTATGTTATATATATATATTTTACCACAATTTAATAAAATTAATAAAGTAACATACAAAAAACATTAAATTGTATACTTTAAATGGGTGAACTGTGTGTTATGTGAATTGTATTTCAACAAAACTGCTATTTTAAAAAGCTATTGCTGTTGAAGCCCCAGATACTTCTTTTTTTTAAAAACATATTTTTTTTTATTGTTCAGAGAGGAAAGGAGAGGAGAGAGAAATAGAAACACCAATGATGAGAGAGACTCATTGATTGGCTTGCCTCCTGCACTCCCTACACTGGAATTGAGCCCGCAACCTGGATGTGTGTGGGTACATAGGTCGACACTCAACCACTGAACCACACCAGCTGGGCCCTCAGATACTTCTTAAGTATCACTTATATACATACACAGAAATAAGTATTGTATATTTATGCATTGCATTTCTGATTTCCAGCAAGCTTTCCTGAATATCTCTCATCCCATCACAGTTAACTCCATTCTCTTGCTTCATAGCATTTTCTCCCTTCCAGATTACAAACTTGAGAACAGGGCCAAGTTTGCATTTAATTCACTATTGGTTCATAGTGCTTAGCATAGTGTGTGGCACATAAATAGTGTCCAATGAATGAATGATTGGGTCCAGAGTTTACATAAATATTATAGCTGTGGGTCTGATCAGTAATACTTGAAGACTATGGGTAGATAGCACAAATAGAGTTTATGTAAGACAGTGAGTAGCACATGATTTTGAAGACTGTCTTAGGAGCCCATCCCAAGAGACATATCTAAAAGCATATTAAATACAATATATATGTGAATTTATTAAAGAAAGCTCAACCCAATCGTAATTTAAAAGGTGATACAAGAATTTTCACCACCTAATAGTTAGGGTGCTATTTTATATTTGGATAAAAGGTTCACTTATATGTATGTGAAAATTGAATTTTAGAGAGAAAATGTTAACAGAAACTTTAAATTCTATAAACAAACCAAAAAATGTCAATATGAAAAGAAAACTACCAAGTAGAGGTCAAGAGATCTGATTTATTATACTTCTATTTTAAAAATGACATTTCAAGTAAAAAAATAAAAAAAGATGAATAAAACAAGTGTCTGACTTAAGAGAAAAAGAACTTTAGATTGAAGAGGTCTGAAGAACAGTAAAGCAAGAGCAAAGGGAAAACTCAAACTGAAATTGGGAAAATATTCCTGGAGCTAATTACAGTCGGCAAGTGGAACCATTTGCCTAAAGAGGTAATTATAGTAAACCCAATAACGATGTTCAAATGGAAATATGGAAATGTTAAATGTTTATGGAAAATGTGGTGTTCAGTTTTCTGATACAGGAAATTCTATTAGCTGACTCATGAATCCATTGCCCTTTTCCATCTTCTCCTTTCTTTTTGCTCCCTATGAAGTTTTGCATTTTATCTGAAACTGGGTTTGACGAGTGTTTTACAGCTGTGTGCTTAGTCAGCATTTCATATTTTATAGGAGGCATTTATCTGAATGCCCTATTAAAAATTTCACCAAAAAGATTAGGCCAGAGAAGATTATACAATATGATTTTCTCAGCTTCAGTTTAGTGCAAGAAATTCTATTTTAGCCCAAAATTCCCCAACCTAAATGACAATGTCAGTTAGTAAGATATTCAACATCTCTTATTCACACAGTTAATATTCTATGCAAATATCATACATTTATTATATATTTCAAGATACAATTTGGGATATCAAATTTAGATATCCTTTCCCACACCCCCAAAAATATAATAATAAAGGATTAAACTCATAGTATTTCAATGGGGGAGAAATTTTACCACCTATGTTTTCTTCCAGGATTTTTATGGTTTTGTCTAACATTTAAGTCTTTAATCCATTTTGAGTTTATTCTTGTGAATAGTTTAAGAAGATGGTCTAGTTTCATTTTTTTTTTGCATGTATTTGTCCAGTTTTCCCAATACCACTTATTGAATAGACTATCTTTACCCCATTGTATGTCCTTGCCTCCTGTGTCAAGTATTAATTGACCATATAAATGTGAGTTTATTTCTGGGCTCTCTCTTCTATTCCATTGATCTAGGCATTCAGTTTTATGTCATTATGCTATTTTGCTGATATGGCCTTCAGTATATTTAATAACAGGTAGCATGATTCTTCCAACTTTGTTCTTCTTTCTCAAAATTGCTGTAGCTATTTGACATCTTTTGTGGTTCCATATAATTTTTGGAATATTTGTTCTAGTTTTATGAAATTCATCACTGGTATTTTTATAGGAATTGAATGGACTCTATAGATTATTTAGGGTAGTATGGGCATTTTAATTATGTTGATTCTTCCTACCCATGAACATGGTATATGCTTCCACATATTTGTATCTTCTTCGATTTCTTTCTTCAGTGTCATATAATTTTCTAAGTACAGGTCTTTTACATCCTTGGTTAAGGTTATTCCTAGGTATTTTATTATTTTTGTGTAATTGGAAATGGGATTGTTTTCTTAATTTCCCTTTCTGATAGCTCATAATCAGCGTATAAAAATGCAATCAGTGTATAAAAATCAGTGTATAAAAATACAGTATCTAGGATTTGGAAACAGCCTAAGTGCCCATCAGCAAATGAGTGGATTAAAAAACTGTGGTACAACTACACAATGGAACACTACACAGCTGTTAAAAAAAAAAAAATTCTTACCACTTGCAACAGCATGGATGGACCTGGAGAGCATTACACTAAGCAAAATAAGCCAGCCAGACATAGAAAGATAAATATCACATGATCTCACTCATATGTGGAATATAATGAACCATATAAACTGATGAACAAAAATAGATCCAAAGACATAGAAGAACCTGCTGGAAACAAATCAGTTTCACTAAAAGAGAGATGTGGACAGGAAGCCAGGAAGGCTGGTCAACAACCTTAATTGCTCTAACCACTCACCCTTTAGTTGAGACATTGTTAGCTGAAGCAGCCTCCACCTTGTTTGTCCCGTGTAGGTTTCTGTTATTTCCTGCCTAAGGGCTACATGTAAATTTATGTTTATGTTGCCTAAGATGTTTTCCCCAAAGCCTTAATAAAAGGGGATGGCAGGGCCAGAGCAGTGAATAGTTCTCCCACTAGAGTTGGACTACCGCCTGGTCCCCCATATTGCCAAATTGAATTTCTTCAAGTCTCAAGTCTCTTCATTTGTGTGTGGCCCTTCTCCAGAACTCAAACCTTGAATTGGAACTCTTTCCACTTGGGTCGTGAAAGAGATTCCTGTAAGAACCGAACAGACCGTCAAATCTCAGAGGAAAGGCAGGGAAGTGTGGGCAGGTGGAAAGAGATCAACCAATGAATTTGCATATATGCATAACCCATACAGATAATAGGGTGGTGAAGGCCTGGGTAGGGAACAGAGGAAAGCTGGGAGAAGTGAATGGGGGGAAAAAGAGGACATATGTAATACTTTCAACAATAAAGATTTTAAAAAATAATTAAAAATTTAACTGCTTTATGACCCAGTGGAAATAAATCCAAAGAAACTATACACACTAATTCAAAAGAATATATGCACCCTTATATCCACTGAAGCATCATTTACAATAGCCAAGATCTGGACACAGCTCAAGTACACATCAGTAGATGAGTGGATAAAAACCAAGATATAAAAGACCTGTACTTGGAAAATTATATGACAATAGAACACTACTCACATATAAAAAAGAGAAATCTTACCTTTTAACAACATGGATGAACTTGGAGAGTATTATGCTAAATGATGTTAGCCTGTTAGAGAAAGACATGTACCATATTGCCGGGAATGACCTGCAGAATCCGAGTGATGGATGAATGATTACTCTGACACATGTTTCTGTGAAAGAGAGGGCTAAGAGACTGCTTGGCTCTAGGATTCAAACAGCCCCATTTGCCTGCCTCCTTAGGCTTTTATTGTCACAACAGCTTGAACTAAAATTAACCTCTAGACACAATCAGCAGGGTAAGTATCCTTGAGAAAACATGCACATCTGCAGTGTTTTTTAAGCAAGGATGTCTAAAGACTAAACATAAAGATTCTGGTAAAACACTGTCCCAGGGACTCACACTTGTTTGGAAAACTCAAGGCAGGGGCTGCCACCTTCAGCAAGATCCCTGAAGACAGGACCATGTCTTAGGCTTCTTGTGATCTATGGTGCCCAGATAGTCTTGATGCTGATGAGCATGAGATCTTAAAACACACACACACACACACACACACACACACACACACACACAAACCTGTTGAGCCCGGCCAGTGTTGTTTAGTGGTTGAGCATCAACCCATAAGCCAGGAGGTCACAGTTCAATTCCCAGTCAGGGCATATACCGGGTTATGGGCTTGATCCCCGGTAGGGGTGCAAGAGGCAGCCAATGTGCAATTCTCACTCATTATGGGTGTTTCTATCGCTCTTTCAGCCTCCCTTCTTCTCTCTGAAACCAATAAAAATTTATTTTAAAAAATACCTGTTTGAAACATTTACAGGCATTTTATTTCTATTTTTTTAAGTATCCTGATGACTTCCTTGTCTAAAAGCCTGTTCCACCACATAAACTAACTAGAAAAAAAATTAGTTTCTTGCTACCTGTTATTTAGTTTACTTCTTAAAATTAAACAATCTCAGAGGTGACAACCAAGATTTAGAGAGATTAAGTGAACATTTAAAAAAAAGTTTTCAGAGTTCAAGATAATTCTTACTTTGTCAGAATAAAAATGTTTGACATGGATAGAAAAAGAATTTAGACCTTCCTTTTATAGCTTGCTTCAGATGAAATCCTTTAGAATAGGAAAACCTTTTGGTCTTTCTTGTCTCCGTACTTCATTTGTTTATGGCTCTATGTATTATTTATGTTGTGCAAAAGCACTGTTTCTAAAATCTGTCCCATACAAAAAAAAAAAATCCACCATCCTTGTTATATCAGGCACCCTGAGAATTGATCATAAGCAGCATTAGGCAGTTAGATGAACTAAGTATAGAAATGATGATGATCGAATTGAGAAAATCAATTGCCTTTTTCCCCTCCTCACACAGTGCCCTGCAGGGAATAGATAAGTGCAGACTGCAAATAGTTTATTACTTGCTAGTTCTTCCTAATGTCGAGGCAGCACCAAAGTTGACAAGGTAACAAGTAGTCATTCAGCCAAAGGTCATTTTCTCTGGCCCAGCAGCCTCTTCACTTGGAAATACAATCTGGGTCTAATGTTGGTTTGAAAGGAAAGGTCATTATACCACCCAGCTCCAGGCTTCAACTTTCTAAAGGTTTGAAAATTGTGCTTCTTATAAAAATGAACTCAAACCTGTGATAGTTGTGCTTTATTGCCAGTGAAAAGAACTGATTACCATGGTTAGCATAACTGCTTTTATGGAGAAGGAGAAGCCAAGCAGGGGAGGATAAATCGTGTGGCTCTGTGTAGGAAGTCGAAGATAAAATTCATCACTCCAGTTAGCTTTCAGAAATAAATAGGAGGGGGAGGGGGCTCTTGATAACGATTGTCTGTGCAAGCAGATAGGGAGACAGTGAGGTCTGAGGGTGCTCCCCTGGGCAGGTCACTGGGACTACTGCGCAGAGGGGAGAAACCTCGGACAGCGGAGGCTCTTGTAGGGCAGCAAAGACTTGTGCTGAATCACCTTGTGTTGGGCACAAAGACTAGAGCCCCAAAGACAATTGGATTTACATTTACAGTTTCTTTTCTTTTTTAAATATAATTCTTTATTGTTGGAAGTATTACATATTAGTATGTCACCTTATTTCTTTTAAAAAAAATATATTTTATTGATTTTTTGCAGAGAGGAAGGTAAAGGGATAGAGAGCTAGAAACATTGATGAGAGAGAAACATCGACGAGCGCCTCCTGCGCACCCCCCACCGGGGATATGCCTGCAGCCAAGGCACATGCCCCTGACCGGAATCGAACCCGGGACCCTTCAGTCCGCAGATCGACGCTCTATCCTCTGAGCCAAACCGGTTTTGGCCCCTTCGTTCTCCCATTGACCGCCTCCAGCCTATATTTACAGTTAAAAAAAAATCCTACTGTTGAGGGCAAATCTAAGCAATTCTACTGGGGCAGAGGAAGTGAAACTTGCGTTTAAGATGCAACTTTCATCCTTTCATCCCATTCAGGGATTGGGCTCTTCTGCTTCTGGTTTTACTAATAACATTAGCGATGTTGGCCAAAGCCATTTGGCACTGACTCAGGCTTGTCTCTTTGGGAGCCAATTAGCTCCAAATTGAGTAATACTGATTATTGCATATGATATGGTTCTCCTAATCATGTTCTCTATTTAATCTCTTCACTGTTTATATTCACAAATTTTAATGCCTACTTAAATATATCTCCGATATCTGTAGATCTTCACAGCCATTCTTCAAATAAAACCAGACTTAAAATAAAACTGCTTAGTTCATAATTCAGCCCATATTACTTGAAGAGAGAAAATGACCCAGCCTCAATATATATGTGCTTCCATCGCTTACATTTTGAAACCTAACTATGGACAGATTATCTGGCATGTCCAATCATTCCTTTGGGAATTTTTCATGGGTTTGTGAATATATGTCAGAAGTGGGTTATTCAAGCTTGCTTAGATTTGTGTGCTGATCTTGTAATAACTCCACAATATATTGGCCATAATTCTTTCGGTTGGACAGCCCCCACTTGTCCACACTGCAGCATTGCAGCTTTATTTTGGGGCCATCTCCACTGCAATCTCCATCTCTCAGAGGGACAGCATCTCAGGCCACTCTGAATCACAGCAAGCTGAAAACAGAGCTGCAGTTTCTCTCTCGCCATGAAGAAAACGTGTTCCTCGGCTTTAAGTTGACTAAATGAACAGAAGGTTGGTTTTGCTTCAAAGAGAGTAAGTGCATTCACAGCGATTTATAGGTTAATTAACCCACAGGCTGGGAGGAAAACTGCCACAAATATGACAACAGGTTATATCAATATTATGAAAGAAGTCACACACATTAATAAGAACAACAGTAAGTCTCTAGTAAATGAAGTACAAAGAGCGTATAAGAGACAATCCTCAAAAAGAGTAAATGCAGCTAGTAAACAAATGTGGAGAAATGTTTGGTCCTAACAGTAATCCAATATATGCAAATTTTAAAAAGAAGATATTGCTTCAAACTTTACAACAGCACAAAATAAATAAATAAACAAAATAAAAATATCCAATGCTGCTGAAGTGTCAGAGTCCATTATGCTAATATAGGCTGCCAATCACATTTTAATTGGCTCAGACCTCCAAGGGACATTTTGACAATAAGCTTGAGAATGTTAAAATCATGCATACATTGGAGTCAATAGTTCTAAAGAAAGTAATCTAAAATGAAAAAAACACCTTTCTTGTGCATAAAGATATTCATTTCAAAATTATTTACCTTAGCAAAATTTGAAACAACTGGTCAATATGACACTTTGAACTATGTGAAATATTCCTCCTCTGCCTCAAATACATTAAAGCCTAATAGTAGACTAAAAATACAGTAGTCTTCCCCCTTATCTTCAATTTCACTTTCCAAGGTTTGCTACCTGTGATTCCATGATCCAAAATATTACATGGAAAATTCCACAAATAAGCAATTTATAATATTTAAATTGTGCGCCATTCTGGACAGGGTGATGAAATCTTGTGCCATCCTGCCCAGGACACGAATCACCCCTTTGTCCAGCATCTCCACTCTATGTATACGCCCCACAGCGGTCACCTGGCAGCCCCTCTTGGTTGTTAGATCAACTGTTACAGTATCAAAGGGCAAGAACAGTGATATTAGCAACGAATATATACCAAAGTACTCCCTTTAAGTGAAAAGGTGAAAGTTCTCAATTTAATAAGAAAAAGGAATTCTATGCTGAGGTTGCTAAGATATAAGAACAAATCTTCTATCTTCTATCCATGAAATTTTGAAGAAGGAAAAAGAAATTTGTCCTAGTTTTGCTGTCACAACTCAAACTGCAAGTTACGGCCACAATGCATGATAAGTGCTCAGTTAATAAGGAAAAGGCATTAGATTTGTGGGTGGAAGACATGGCCAGAAAACGTGTTCCCATTGATGACAATGTGCTGTGCTAGAAAGCATTGAGCCTCAAAGACTTCAGCAAGGGATCCCCTTAAATAATTCACCCTAAGCCATTTACTACATGTAAGGGATGGGTACATAGACTCAGGAACAGGTTTGAACTGAAAAATATAAAAATTTCTAAAATGGCTGTGTCTGCCAACGAAGAAGCTGCTTTCACATTTCTGGCAGAGTTGAGGAAGCTGATTAAGGAGAAAGATATCATCCAAAGCAAATCTCCAATAGTGATGACACTGGGCTCTTCTTGAAGATACCCAATAGTATGTACACTCATAGAATCACTAGGGCATAAAACATGCAAGAACAGATTAACTCTGGTGTCATATGGCAATGCTATAGGGCATAGGATAAAGCCAGGGTGTTGTACAGAGTAAATGACTCCCAGAAATAAAAACAAAACTTATCTGGGAAAAAAATAAAAAAGTATCTGCCAGTGTTCTGACAACATAATCAGAAAGTGTGGGTGGTGGCCATCATGTTTATGGAATGGCTCTGCCAATGCATCACAACAAGAAGAGTAGCACAGTACAATAAGATAATTTTTATTACAGTATATTGCTATAACTTTTCCATTTTGTTAATCTCTTACTGTGCCTAATTTACAAATTAAACTTTATCACAGTGTTTATGTATGGGGGAAAAGCAGTCCATATATAGGTTCCCTACTATCTATAGTTTCAAGCATCCATTGCAGGGTCTTGAAACTTATACCCTTACGGATAAGGGGGGATTACTGCACAGCCAAAAATGAAGTATTGAATTGAGAGATAGATGTACAAAACCCACTGAGCAAGATAAAAAGATAGAAAATGTAAGAGATATTAAGAGACATGAGGGATAGCAAGATCAGGTCCAACATATAAGTAATTGAAATTTCAGATATAAGAATAGAGAGAATGGGAAGAAGCAATATTTAAATAAATGTGGTTTATATTTTCCATCTTTAAAGAGACATGAGGGCTCAAGTGAAAGGGGACACACCAAGTCCTGAAGAAAGTAAAACCAATGCACATCTAACCACATCAAAGTGAAACCAAGAGTATCAAAATCACAGAGAAAATCCTAAAAGTTACCGAGGGAAAAGTCATACTACCTAGAAAAGAACAAAAATGGGCTCAGGCCATTCATCTCTGACGTGTATCTACATAATAATTCTAGAAAAGATTCCAAAGGTATTACTGAAAATACTGAAGCCCACTAGAAGTTGGGTTTCTCAACACTACTTGTTTCTTTATCTGCATCGGATATTTATTTCCCTATAATTTTATACCCTGGTGCCGAAGTTTCCTAGTGTTTACATCG
This sequence comes from Pipistrellus kuhlii, assembly GCF_014108245.1. NCBI lineage: Eukaryota > Metazoa > Chordata > Mammalia > Chiroptera > Vespertilionidae > Pipistrellus > Pipistrellus kuhlii. The sequence goes on along the minus strand of NW_023425540.1, from coordinate 56,256,899 downwards.
TTACTCAGTTAGTTCTCTTGTGTTTTCCCTATATATATAATCATATCACCTTGAAATAACAATACTTTTACCTCCTTTTTAGTAATGTTTCTTCATTTGGGTTCTTGGTTTTATTTAATTGTGTTGACCAGAACTTCCGGAACATGTTAAATAGCCTTGTCTTGCTCATCACTTTATGGACCACTTCCAGAGAACAACCTTAAATTAGGATAATGTCATTCAAGGGTAGAGATGGATTCTTTTTTAACATGACAAAAGATATATATTGACTCTTGTTTTATTTATAGATTATTTATAAAGAATGGATGTTAAACATTACTAAATTCATTCTCAGCATCTATGAAGATGACTATAATTTTTCTACTTTGATTTATTAATATGGCAAATTATATTAATAGTGTTTCCTGATGTTGAATTATTCCTACACTTCTTAATAAAATGCCACTTGGTCATGGTTTATTATCATTTTAATGTGCTGCTGAGTTTTGTTTGCTGATGTTTTATTTAGATTTATTACATGGATATTCATAAGAAAGTTTGATCTGTCTTTTTCTCTATCCTGCCATATTTGGGCTCTGGTATCAATGTTTTCTCATTTTATGAGAAAGAGTTGGAAGCTTTAGTTCCTTTCCTATATACTGTAACAATTTATATAGCATTAGAACTGTCTTTTTGGAGACAAATAAAATTCTCCTGTGAAAATATCTGGGCCTGATGATGTTTGGGGGATTTTATTTTGACACATTCCATGTTTCTTCTCTGATAATGTCTGTTTGTATTGTTAAATCTCTTCTGATATCAATTTTGGTAATTTAATTTTTCCTATGGCATTACTTTTATTGAGGTAATTTTCTATATCTTATGTATTACATATGTGTGCATATTTATATAAAATCTGAAACACAGATAAAATACAATAAAATACGGGTTTTCCCAAAAAAAACACCTTTAGTGACATATTGACTTGATGCACCCTGATCCCAAGCATTAATATTGTTTTCCTACAAATAAGGAATGTCTCCTTTCTAACTAAAACACAAGCATCAAATTCAGGAAACTAACACTGATATATTATTATTATCTAATCATCAACCCCCTATTTAGGTTTCACCAATTGTATCAATAATGTCCTTTCAAGCAAAAAGGTCTAGTTCAGAGTCCTCCATTCAGTTACCACATCCCTTCAGTCACCCTCAGTGTGGAAGGAGACATTCCTTCTGTGATTTTCATGATCTTGACACTTTAAAACATGATAGACCAGTTACTTTGTAGAATGTCCCACAACTTAGGTTTGTCTAATATTTTCTTACGTTTAGATTCAAATTAAGTGCCTTTGGTAGAAATATCACAGAAGTGGTGGGAAATTTTTATTTTAGTCGTTAAATTTACCACTCCCTTTTTTTAAAATCTCTGGATTTAGAGCCATAATTATAAAGTCATTCCCACACTAAATTTAGAGGGGTTTTTCACTCATTTTTCATTGGTATTTAAACTGTCAGAATCTTACCCTTAAATTTTAGATAAACCTGAAATTTATTCTTGTCTATATTGTGAAATCTAATTTTAAACCTTTTCCCAAATGGTTATCCAAGTCCATCTTTGCCTCAGTGATTCAAGATGCCACCCTTATCATATAATGGATTTCTCTATGAAGTGGGTTTTTGTTTGGGCTTTCTATTCTGTTCAGTTTTATAATAGTCTGTCTATATATGTACTACTACTACACTCCTTTAATTATCAGGGCTTTGTTATTGTTTTTGGGTGTGTTTTTCCAGATATTTCTTGCATGTTTGTTTTTCCATGCAAACTTTACGAGCAACTTTCCTAACTCCATATTAAAGCTTGTTTGTGTTTTTCTTAGGGTGGCACCACATGAATAATTTTACTTAAAGAAAATGTCATGAGTTTTCCTCTTAAAGAGCAGAGAATATATTTTGCATTTGTTCAAGTCTTTGTGTCTTTCAGGAATGTTTCAAGGTTTACCTTGTATAGGTTTTAGAAATGCCTTCACTTTATTCTTAAATATTTGCTGCAGTTATAAGTGGGGGTATTCTCTATCGTTATGTAGAGGACTTTACTTTGAAACAAATTTGCCTCACCTCTATAGTTCCCTCTCTTTCTTCTTCTACCTGAGTTAGTTGTACACTCTTTAAGCCACCCCTCTGCATGAAGTACAGCTCATCTCTTCTATTATATTACACAAGTGGAGGGTCTGGCATGTGCTAGGCAGGGTCACAAGTAGGTGGTGCACTGCTTGTCTCCAGGGCATATAATGCTCACTGTAGTCTATGGTCCTATGCAACAGCCTTGTCAGGAAGTTCACTGTATTATCTCTATTAGGCATACAGGAAGGATAGAACAGTAAGGTCTGTAGAGTGTGGCTTATTATGGAATTACATCTGGCAATATCTATCAAACATTTGTCACTTTGTTCTCTGAACAGCTCATATAAGCAGTTATTGCCTAGTACAGGGGTCGGCAACCTTTAAGACATAAAGAGCCACTTGGACCCATTTTCGAAGGAAAAAAAAACACCTGGGAGCCGCAAAACCATTGCAACATTTAAAACAAATATAACACTGTATATATTGTTTCTTACCTTAATACTATATACCGGATTGTGCAGTTAGCTGTCAATCTGAAGAAAAAAAGGACTTTTTCACTTAACAATGTAAAATATATTTTTGCAAATTAATAGCTAATTAAAATATTTAATTTACCTGGTTAATGGGATTTTTGCTCCTGAACCTCAGTGCACAGTGTCTGCACATCAGGGCTGTAAGACGTTACCTTCATTTTCACACAGGCTTGCAAGTTGTCATCTGTGAGGCGTGATCGATGTTTGTTTTTAATATATAATAGTTCATGTTGGAGAAGACCTGCTCACATACATATGTGGAGCCGAAGATAGACAGGACTCCAAATGCATACTTTTTCATGTTTATATAAGTGTTGGGGATGGCATTCCATGTTTCGAACACAAGTTTGTCCTGTTTGGGAAGGTTTTCAATATCACTCCATTTATGATTCTGAGCCAGAATGGCCTTCTGACGGGCAACATCCTCAAGAATAGCGGCCAAGCATTTGAACTTGGACACCCATATATCTTTGTCGGCTATATCAGCCAGTTCCATCTCAAGATCAGGTTGACTTACACCTGCAAATGCAATCATATTCAATAGGGATGGATCAATCGCCAGGGGAGTGACAGGGAAGGATAATGTGTTTTTTTCCTCTCTGAACTCACAGAATTGTTTCCCAAACGAACTTTGCATTGTGGTGATTGCAGACTTCAAATATTCCAAGTTTATCATATCATGACTTTGTTTGAACTCTCTCAAAGAGGGAAAGTGAGACAGTGTACCACTCTGTAAATCTTTGACAAACACTGTCAACTTGCGCTCCAATGCTAAAACCTCCTCCAGCTTGTGCAGGGATGTGCCTCCTTTCCCCTGAAGGGTTGTATTTAGTGATTTTAGATGTGCTGTCATGTCTACCATAAAATGTAATGTAAATGTCTACCGGATTGTGCAGTTAAACTTTCCACTCTGGTTGTTCCAGCTCAGGAAAGGTGAACTCTTTGCTGGCCAGGAAAGTTTTTACTTCTTCCAAACATGCGACAAAGCGTTTTAGCACCTCGCCTCTGGACAGCCACCGGACCTTGTTGTGGAGCAGGGGGTCAGAATATATGCTTTCCACCTCATCCAATAGCAAATGGAACTGGCAGTGGTTTAAACCCTCTGCCATTATCTTATTAGCAATCTGAATGACCACATCCATCACTTTTGTGCATTCCGGGAGAAATGTTTGAGCACACAATGCCTCTTGGTGCAGGATGCAATGAAATGAGAGCAGCGTTCTACCCAGAGCCTTCTGCAGTAGAGCCACAAAGCCCTTTGGTGCTCCTCTCATGCTCAGTGCCCCATCAGTAGCCACTGAGACCAGGTGGTTGGTGTTTATTTTTTCGGCACTTAAATAGTCCAGGACAGCCTTACAGATATCCTCACCCCTTGTTTGGCTGTAGTCCGGGGAGGAGGTGGCGCTGCCACTGGCACTGTAGAGCAAGTCCCCATGCAGCGCCGGGAAGACAACAGGAGCTGCAGGGTCCGGAGCCACTGGCAGCACCACATCCTTGCAGCACGGCCGTGCAGCCAGGATGTTGTCGATGCTGAACATGCTGGCGGGCATCCCCGAACCCCACGCGGGGCTGGGACCGGGACGGGACGGGAGGAGTGCCTCAGCGTGTGGGGAGTCCAGAGCCAGAGCAAACCGAAAGAGAGCGCAGGTGAGCGCGGCTGCTCCCTCCCCACCCCGCCCCTGCGCCCGCCTCAACAAGTCACCTTTTTAAAAAAAAAAAAAAACAATTCACCAGGCCCCCAATATTTTGTAAATTAATTAGTGAGCCATGCATGCCATAAAAATAATTCATCAGGCCCTCCAATATTCCGTAAATTAAATTAAGTAAATTAAATTTAAAAATGTAAATAATAATCTAATTAATTTATTTATTTAAAAAAATTTTATATAATAGCCACAAATTTCCTACAGTGTACATCTTACAAAAGGACCTGTCTCCCTTGCTTAACCAACAACAAAAATTAGTATTAGAGGTAAGTGATACAGCTCCCCGCCCGCCCCCTGCTGTCGGCCCTGCTGGGAGCCGCAGCAAAGGTTCAAAAGAGCCGCATGCGGCTCCGGAGCAGCAGGTTGCCGACCCCTGGCCTAGTAGAATAATTATTTGATTACATATCCATCTTCCTTCACCTGAATCTTTCTTTGAGAGAAATAAAGACTTAATTATTTATGAATTAACAATGTTTGGCACGTAACACTAGATGTTCAATAAAGGTTCACTGAATGAATGAATGGATGAATGAGTGAAGTTTGTCCATCACAAGCAGGTTGTACTCTATATAAGACATAAGTGTTCCTCTTCTTGTGGTTTTATTTGCTATCCCAAATTTTAAACTTGAGAATTGTTTCCAGAGTAATAAGAGGACATACTAGTAGTATTTATACCTAAAGTAGTTCTTAGACTGTGACCACTTCCATGAATTGTTAGATCCTCCTAGTGCCTCTTTTTAGTAGACATCTCAAGATATCAAAGCCATTTGATTCCTTATGAGCCCTTTGCATGTTTTCAGACACCACAGATTATACAATAGATTTATTGCCACTGTGAAAACTTCTCTAGCTAGGCAAGAAAGATTTCTCCCAAAATGATATAAGAAAAAAAGTAACTTCAGTGAAATCCACTGAACACAACCACATTTTTTCACTCTAGTTTTTACTCTCTCTAAAACCTTAAATTGAACTCACAGTGGGTGTTGTTGTTTTTAAATCCCCACCTAAGGATATGTTTTTCTGAGAGAGAGAGAGAGAGAAAGAGAGAGAGAGAGAGAGAGAGAGAGAGAGAGAGAGAGAGAGAGAGAGAGAGGAACATTGATGTGAGAGAGAAACATCAATCAATTGCCTCCATGTGTACCCTGACCAGGGATCGAACCCACAACCTAGGTATGTGTCCTGACCTGGAATGGAACTGTACTTTTCGGTGTAGGGGATGATGTTCTAACCAACTGAGCCAATGGGCTGGGCAATTCACAGTGAGTTTTTAAAGCTTCAGAGGAATACATTGTTTTCTGACATTTTCCTGGTTTACTTCTCCAGGCAAAGAGTTGTTCAATTTCATTCTGAGTCTTTCAATTTGGTAAATATCTTTACAAATACTAAAAAGATATGTTTCATATTTTTTACAAGCACATAGCACTTTTCTTTCAAGAATCCTCAAGCAGCAAGTAAACAAAAACAGTATTCTTAGAAATGACTATGAGAGGAACTAGATGTTAGTTACCACTGAATCTCTTCTCACTTGATGGAAGTGAGAAATGAGGAGGAAAAGCAAAAAAATGTCAAAAATAAAGGAAAGAACCATGGGATGATCTGATCAAATCTAAATCTCTCAAGAAAGTGCCATCAACCTTTTAGAATCAATAGCCTAATAGTCATTCATCTTCAGATGGGCTTAGGTTTCCAGAGTGCAAGAATAGGAAATGTGAGGGGGGAGGGATTATGTGATGACTAAGGCCAGCTTATTTAGGTGGGGCTAAGCAGTGGTAGGTCGTCATCTCTTTCACTATGTTGGGGAAAGCCACTGCTTCTCATGAAGCACAGGGAAGGGATATTACCACAGTAACTCTTGAGACAGGAAGGAGGGGACAGCATTCCACTTAGTGCTATGACAAAATGTTCTTGAAACAGTGAGATAAACAAGTACAAAAACACACACACACACACACAAAAAAAAACAAAACAGTAGAAGGCATGCCATTGATGGCTACAGCCAGATTGAAGGCAACTAAAACCTGGTCCTGTGTCACTCTCAGCTGTGAAAATATAGACTTTTGCCTCTTGTCTGATATCAAGAAGGGTTTTTTAAAGAAATGTCACTTGATAAAGTTTGTCAGCATGAACTTTCATCCTTACAATTTGGGAGAGAATATATATCTCATACATCCTAAATCAATTTTATCTCTACTCATATTGAAAATACAATTAAGTCATGACAATTAACTCTAAATATTAGAGTCTGGTATCCTGTTATTTCAGGGGGAAAATGTAGACAATTTAATAGGTGGTCACAGCATAGACAAGATATGTTTCAATATATAATTATTTCTACTACCACTATTCAACATAGATATACATTTAAATTTAAAATGTATAATGTCAAAGTGAAAAAAAACAGTTTTCTGTGATGTTTTAATATTTCCACTTTTCATGGGGAAGCTAAAACTTTTCTTCAGATCCTGTTTATCACAAGAACGCTTGAAAAACACACATTGTAAGACTCATTTCTTTATGAGGAAGGTTTGCATAGTCTGTGATCATTGGAGACTAATGGCATTTAGAGCTATTATTTTCTAATTGCCTGAGAACCTAAAGTCTTGGTTCTCATCACCTTAATGCTAAAATCAAGGTTTTTAATGTTAAAAGCATATTGATACCTTTTGTTACTTAAAAAATAATGACCTAGTTGTCTTTGAAATTATTACAGGCATTCTTTTGACTTCCCTATAGCAATCACAGGAGGAATGGTTATTTTCTCTGCTTTAGTCAACTTTTTTTTAGGGCTGTAAAACAATAATTAAATTAGTCTACTAAATACACATAATAGTGCCAAGAATTTTATAAGAGATTCATGAGCTTTATAAGAGATCCATAATCACTTCTGTTAGTAGCCTGAAAACAAGCAGAACATGCAAGATAACCAAAGAAATTCTGGATTTGAAACCCCTGTGGTAACTATTGATCAGCAAAAATTGAGCAGGTTATTTATGACTAACCTCATGTGATTGATATGGTCAACAACTCTGATATTAAGTTCTTTCTATTTACCATTACATAGCCAATATTCTTAGTTGTAGGAAAACAACTGAACCACTTTTGCAATTTTAGAGACTCAGCTTGTGACTTAAGTTCAATTTAACTGCCATGTATAGCCAACACCTCTATGATCAATATCAGGAAAAAAGAATGTTCTCCTGTAATAAACATTAGCAAAGGGTAAGTATATTTCTGTTCTTCAAAGACTGAATCAGTTTAATCTAATTTTAGTTCAAAGTTCCATTCATCTCTGCTTCTGCATCAGAGAGAAAATTTACTTTATTTGATTAACTACAAGGACTGGAAAGAAGTCTCTTATATATCTTAATATTAAATTCAATGCATTCACATAGAAAGGAACAATTCTCTAACCTTAAGTAAATTATCTCGAATTGCATTGGTCAAAACAAAAATGTTAATATCCAAATAGAATTTAGTGTGCTACATAAGCATGTGAAATCACTTAAAAGTAAAACTAATTATTTTGTATCAGAGCAATAATAAAAGCTAAAGTTCTGCCTCATTGTTCTCCAGTGAAGCATGAATAATTTGAGATTCAGGTAAGTTTTCATCTCCCTGAATCTCCCACAGATTTTTACCTATTTCATTATTCAAACTCTATTTCTTTAGAGAACTTTAGCTACCTCAGAACTGATGATACCAGATTTTATACCTTCTGAAATTATCATTTTTAGATCTGTCTCCAGCACTCACACAAAGCAAATTTGACCAGGTCCTACAATACAAAGAAAGATCCCAGCGCCTAACCTTGGGATTCCCACTCTCCCTGAATCTGGCCTGGTTCCACTCCACAGTCTCTAACACTCTCCCTTCAAATCTTTTTTTGTTCAGAGGTATCGGCCCCATCTATTCTTTCCAGGAAGCTACCTATAGTAAAAAAATTTAAGTATTCTCTTTTATGGCTGAAAACTCTTAATTTATTGGGTTGTTATTGGTTAATAAAATTATATAGCTTTCAAGTAGAAAACAGCATGACATAGACTACAGAGTAACCCTGGGCTACACTTTTGGTATTCTTCCTCTACCCTATCTGGAACACATTTGTTTATATGTCATTCTACCTTTTCAGACTGTGAGTTCCATAGGGACAGGGATTGCATCTCACTCTCACTGAGTCACCATTGCCTACCAGATATAGCACTATGTGCCACATATTGAGCTAAACTGTGTCATATTCACTAGTTTATTTAATTTTCCCAATAATCCTTTGGGATGTACTACCCCATTTTACAAATGAAAAAATTCACTGGGAGAGTTTAAGTAATATGTCCAAAGTCACCTAGCCAGAGTGTCAGTAAGAGAAATCATAATATATTTGCATACATTTGCATAAGCAAACATGTTGAGTTTCTTACACAAAAATCTTCTAAATAAGAATAGGAAGATAAAATATAGTGTATTCTGATTATCAGGAAAGGAAATGTATTTTCATCTTAAATATATCTTAAAAGGTCAGAGGCCCTTGGTGTATTTAAGAATTGTAATGGTAGCTCAGTTGTTTAGAGCATTGTCTGACATGCTGATTTCTCATATGATCCCCGTTCAGGGCACTTTTAAGAATCTATCAATGATGCATGAATAAGTGGAACCACAAATTGATGTTTCTTTCTCTTTTTTATTATATATATATATATATATATATATATATATATTACACACACACACACACACACACACACACACACACATATATATATATATATATATTACACACACACACACACACACACACACACACATATATATATATATATATATATATATTATATATATATAATTGATTTTTTTAACAGAGAGGAAGGGAGAGGATAGAGAGTCAGAAACACTGATGAGAGAGAAACATTGATCAGCCGCCTCCTGCACAACCTCACTGGGGATGTGCCCGCAACCAAGATACATGCCCTTGACCAGAATCAAACCTGGGACCCCTCAGATCCACTGAGCCAAACTGGTTAGGGCTGATATCTTTTGCTCTTTCTTTCTCTCTCCCTCCCCACTTCCTCTCTCTAAAATTAATCAATAAATAATTTTTAAAAAATTGTATTGGAATATTATACCATATTCCATAAAAGCCAATAAAATAGCTAAGCATGAAAAGTTCATCAAGATATGTTATATGAAAGAGCAAAATGTAAAAATTTAATATATTATGCTGGTATTTTGTATAAAAGTAGATGGATTTTTTTATGTGCATGTATATGCATAGGATAGCTCTAGAAAGATACAAAAATGTTGATAATAGTGGTTGTGCTAGAAACAAGTAAAAAAGGAGGCTTACTTTTCACTGTACCTATGTTTCATAACTCTTAAAAATTTTTGTATGTGCATGTATTACTTATTTTTAAATAAATTTAATTTTTTTGAATTTTTTAAATGGAATTATTAATTTCAACAAGACACCCAAAATTGATAGAATAATCTTATGCATATAAATCCTTTTTCTTTTTTTTTTAACAAAGCACACATTTTCCACAAGAGAGCTTTCACTGGTATATGGTCACAATGTGTGGGCTCTTCACTTTGAAATTTCACCCACAGGGGTGAGGCTGCCACTGTTTTCTTTCTTGCTAACAGAGCAGTCAGATCACAGAGATATCTACTTACACTAAAAGAATAGTAGATGTATTTAGAAAATGAAATTTCATCAGCATAAAAACAATTGGGTTGAAATGAGGCTCTCTCGACCTCACTGTCATTAGTGTCCTATTATAACCAAATAACCCAGATACCTTTGAGTCCTTTGCTGAGTTTCATGATTTATTAAGTGGAGACTCTGATTGCTTGTGCAATTAATGATATACATTTTATTTTCAAGAAGGATTTTATTCATTTCTTATAAGTATTAATCATCTTGTGATGATAAAAAAAAAAACAACTTGGAATTTGGGTCAGAAAAACTTAAGGGATTAATGTGACTCAAGTGGTTAGAATAAGACTAAAATAACCTTTATTCAGAATTTGTAAAAAATAAATAGAGTAAATTTTTCATTAGAGTGGTTTCAAAACAGAGAAGAAACATACTGGAAAGATTCCCTTTGACAAAACATAAAGATTAAGATGGGAATAACAGAATTATAAAGAGATGTTTTTCTATATTTGAAAATATGAAGAACCCATGATTAGAAAGCTGTGCTAGTCATACATCTGGACCGTATGCTTGAGACAAAAAGTCTCTATCTGAAAAAAAAAATGTGTGAAACCATTTTATGTCTATAGGTGAATATGATACCTCATCTTTTGTGTGTGTAACTTGATACTTTAAGCCCATTTTTTCCTCCTCCCCCCCCCCTTTTTTTTAATGTTCACCTGAAGACATACATGTTTACTGATTTTGAGAGACAAGGGAAGGGAGACAAGAGATCGAGAGAGAGAGAGTTAGTGATGTGAGAGAAACATTGATAGGTTGCCTTCACACACATCTTGAACAGCCTCCCACACACATCTTGACCAGGGAATCAATCCCACAACCTAGACATGTGCCTTGACTGGGAATCAAACCCTCAACCTTTCGTTGCACAGGATGATGCTCCGACTAATTGAATTACACTGGCGAGGGCCCAAATTTTCTTTAAAGCCTTACACATGAGTGAGCAAAGAATCACTTTTTCCTACCCACTCCATTGTAGCATGACAACATCCAGACAACTTTATCCAAAAAAAGGCTTTTGCCAGGAGAAACAAAGATATGTACTAAGCCGAAACCGGTTTGGCTCAGTGGTAGTGCGTTGGTCTGCGGACTGAAAGGTCCCAGGTTCGATTCCGGTCAAGGGCATGTACCTTGGTTGCAGGCACACCCCCAATAGAGGGTGTGCAAGAGGCAGCTGGTCGATGTTTCTCTCTCATCGACGTTTCTAGCTCTCTATCTCTCTCCCTTCCTCTCTGTAAAAAAATCAATAAAAATATATTTAAAAAAAAAACAAAACAAAGATATGTACTAAGAAGAGCGAACAATTTTGTTCAAATCACTAGCCTTCTTATACTGCTCTGTAATCCTTGACTGAATAGATGTCATTTCCTTTCTGCCCAACATACTATAAGATGATGGAAAAAATATAAAAGAAACTACTGAAGAAAAGAACATACATGTACTCAGAGCAGATAATCACATATTTACTTAGAAATAATAAGCTTATATACTACCAAATAGAGAACAATAAGTGATAACATTTGGTCAGTTCCTCCAAAGTATGGAAAGATTATGCAGTTATAAGCAATTAGAATGGGAAGTGATTCATGTGGGCCAGAGTTAGAGTCATAGAAACATTAGTTCGTGAGATGACTTCAGAAACATGAGAAGATTAAAAGAGGCAGGAAATGTGGCTAAACCCAAAGCAAATATTTCAATAATGCATATAGACAACAGCAAGCAAGGTATAATTAGGAAACAATGATGAAGCCAATGATTGATTCACTAGAGAAGGCAGAGAAGGTCAATCTGGAAGAACAACTGGTATAAAAGAATAGAATCTGGATTTGTTCCTCTTGAGATTAAATGCCTCCATTTGAATGTCAAGAGCCAGGGAAAATAAATTATACATACGTGCAAAGCTTAGCTATATAAAAATTCCCTGAAGTTTTAAATTTTTATAAAAGCACTTCACTTAACCAAGGTTGCAACCTCATCTGCACATGGTTGAGAAAACTAGGTGTAAGCAATAGAAGCCTTTGACTATCCCGGGGAGGAGGATCACAAACTCATACATCAAGGTCACCTAATTTGCCATTAGAAAAGTGACTCTTGCTCAGAGCCCATTCATTCTTATTATATAGAAAATCCAACTCCCCTCTCCATTACAGATTAGAAGCAAGAAATTAAAATGGGTTGCTTCTAGACTCAGGCATTCTGACCATTGTAATATTTGATAGGTGGCAGTTTGACAATGAAGAAGGAGGTAGAAAATGTATTAAAAGCAGCCATAATTGAAAGATTTTAGTAATTATTTACTTGAAACTAAGGTCAAATTACCTCAGTAAAATATCTTCATTCAATTATTTTAATGCTTCCTTTAAGCTTTCTAGTAACTTTGTTCTTATGGCAGAAGCTCATATTGTGTAATTCAAGCCAAAAAAGAATAGCTGAAAATATGCAAAAAAGCCAACTTCCTCTCATTTTCTGACCAATTACAGATGCTACATCTTTTATTTAGTTCCCCATTATGACATGTGGTTATACTTACACTTGATATCTATAACATTTGCTTCAAGAGAGCTGAACAAAGACTATTGTGCCACTACAATATCCTCCTTGTAATGCTGTAATCACATCTTTGCAGGGAAATAACAAACTTTTAAATAACAATGTTTAAAGGCATATGTGGTCCAAGAAAACACTTTTTTTTTTCTTTACTAGACAGAGTTCTTGCCAACACAGTTTTCTTCTCATTGATTTCTTATCATATAAACTGGTCTAAGTGAACACATAAAAATGGAAATTGCTTCAAGGCTGAATACAATCCCGATATAGCAGTCATACTTCGTTGCTTTTCTGTATTAATCATTAACCCACAAGAAACTAAAAGCATGCTAAGACTTACTCTGGAGTCATGTGTTTTTACCTTGGACTGCCAAACTCATGTCCAAATGTGTCTGGAAGAGCAGGTGAGGATGGTATCATGGTGTGGGAATCTGGGGTTCTTTTCTGGGGCCATATGTTATGATTCCTAAAATTAAGATAATAATAATCACAACCAATACGTTTTGAGTACTCATTATGCCCAGGCACTAAGTTGCCACCTAAATTAACTCATTTTTTTAAAAATAATAATCTATTAGGCACCATTGTTATTATTCCTATGCTAAACATAAGGCAGCTATGACTGAGTGGTTAAGTAATTTAACCATAATCGCAAAGCTATAAATTAGAGCCTAAATTCAAAAGCATGTCCATCACACAGAAACTCTCCAGTATCTCAACTGGGATTTCCTCTTCTACAATATATATTAATTACTATACCTTTCAAACAAATACTACAAGAATTGTTTTAACATTATAAAGTTGACAAGATGATACAGCATCTCCCTAATTATTGCTCTCTGCCACACCAGCTTTATGAAAAGGGTAAGGACAGCAGAGCAGAATTCTAAAACACAGCTACAGCAACCTGCAGCGCACTTGCTGATGTCCAGGAATATGTCAACAGTTGATTTTGTAGCCCTATCCTCTCCCCTTCTTGATATTAACGGAAGTCCTCAATATGACTGTTCACTTCCTTGGAAAGGCAAATATTGCCACATAACTGCTCTTAAGATTTGGTTTGTAGTCATTCCCAGGATGTTAGTCATGATTCTTTTATGTGCAAAGGGATAAGACCAACTCAAGCAATTTAAGCCAATATAACTTGAGCCAACGTAAAACTAAGGGTTTATTATTGGTTTCAAGTGAAGCTAGATGTGGTATGCAAACACGGCTTACCCCAGGTTGCTTTCATTCTCAGGATGGCCTCAACTGGTGGCAAACCTACCAGAAGGTCTAGGTTTAGCAATCTCAGAAGACATAAGGGAGTTTCTGTTTCCCACTAATTTCAGCAGAAAGCCGTACTCCGGAGTTTATTGCTGTGACTAGCCTGTTTGAGTCACAGGCCTACTTCTGAACTAATCTCTGTGGCAAGATATGTAATGCTCTCATCTGCATGTAGAAACCACTGGCTCTAGAGAGAGGCTCAAGACAGCTGAGTCACAGGCAGCTGATTCAGTGGAAGAAAGGGTTTCCCCAGAGGAAGATGGTTTCCCCTCAATATAGGAAAAAGGATGCTGAGCAGGGATAAACCTCAATGTCCCTTATATCTACCATGCCAGAGGATAAATTGCCATCTTGTCATACCACTTGGAGACTTGGGGTTCTCTGTCAAACTGACTTCCCAAAATGAATTAACCTGTGGTGAATCAAAACAAAAGTGAGTCAAAGAAGCCCTAGCCAGTTTGGCTCCATGCATAGAGCCTGCGTACTAAAGGGTCCCAGGTTTTATTCTGGTCAAGGGCATGTACCTTGGTTGTGGGCTCAGTCCTTGGCTCTGGTCAGGCATGCGGAAGGCAGCCAACTGATGTGTCTCTCTCACATCGATGTTTCTCTCTCTCTGTCTCCTCCCCCTCTAGTCTACTCTCTCTAAAAGTTAATAGACCTCTCCCAGCCCACCCCCTGCCCTTCACCCCAGGCCTTCACCACCCTATTGTCTGGTTCCAGGGTCATACATATATGTATACAAGTTCATTGATTATACAGATATGTATACAAGTTCATTGATTGATCTCTTCCCACCCACTCATCCTCCCCTGCCTTCCCTCTGAGGTTTGGCAGCTTGTTAAGTGCTTCTATGTTGTTGTTGTTTTTTTAATCTATTTTTGTTCAAAAATAAATCAATGAAAAAATATCCTTTGGTGAGGATTAACAAAAAAAATAATAATAATAATTTAAAAAATGAAGTGAGTCAAAGAATATTAACAAAATTTCACTGAATCATGGCAATGCAGATATAGCAATAGCAGAAAATGTAGCTGATGGTGGCAATCAGAGATGTTGTGGTTATTTGGACAAAGGCGACTTTTTCTTTAGTGAATAAAGAGGTATTGCTACTAAAGTACTTTGCTACACCACACTCCTCAAATCAAATTCAGATAGCTAATGCTTATTATGAAAGTAACTGCATGCTGTGTATGCATCAGACTTTGTAGCTTTACAAATTTGCAGAAAGCAATATTGTCCAGAGTAATAATTTTAAATGCCAAAAATGCTACTTGGAAATAAAACATGATGGAGCTTCAATATTCTCCTACACACAGAGCTTTTCTAATTTAATTCAATTTGTCATGCTACATAGGTTTCCATTCATTTGAAGTTGCAGTCACCCAATTCAAGCAATTCTATTCTTGTAAATATATCATTAAGAAATTTCATTTGTAAGTTAGTGTTTTTAAAGTTGGAGTCCATTTCCCATTCAAAATTTATTATAAATAGTGACTGGATTCTAAGGCTAGCCAAAGTATTAATCAAGCATTTGAATGTGCTGGGTAAAGTGCCTAGCACATTGTAATCACTTGTAGATTATTGCTATTACTATTAGTTACAATATGATAAAAGCATAAATAAAATAATCAAAATGACTGTTTTAAAATAATAAATACAAATTAAGGTAATGAGCATTTAGAAAAATTACTGACAGGGTTACTCAGTAAGTTACTATGAAGAAAAAAAAACATGATGTCCTATTTATTTTAATTCCTAATTCTACTTCACAAAGAATTTGAATTTAATATATTTCAGCTTAAATTGTTTATTATCACTAAAAAAGAATTTAAGAAATTACCTTAATACTTTTTAAAAATAGAATATTTTAACTTGTTACATTATAATTTAATTTTTGATATTCTATGTGTTGAAAAACTCAAATTTTGTAAATATAACTAGATCCATATATATGAGACTTATACTTAATGAATTGCTTTTCATTTACCAAGAACTTTTCAGAATTTCTCCTTCCACATGCTTACATCCAGATGCAATTCCATTTATAAATTGAGGACATAGTGCATTGCTATTACAAAAAAAAAAAAAAAAAAATACACAGCCATAAATGAATTTCCATCCTAATTATTTACACTTTTCTCTCTGCAACCTTAATATTCTATTCCTTGGAGCTGTTTGCAAACAAAATATCATCCAGGATTAGTAATGCAGACATTCTTTTGACATAACTGACAAGTACATGTTGATAACTTGCATAATTTCTCAGTAATATTAACTTTATTTAAGAATTAACTCCACATATGTATTATAGAATAATTAGATGCCAATTTTGATTTTTTTTAATTATGTAAATGCTAAAGATATCTAACTGCTCTCATTTATCTGACCCCTTTTACTTTAGTGACAGTTTTGGGGAGACTTTTAAAAATTAAATGTCTATTAAAAAATAAATGTAGAGAATCATGGGTGTTTAAAAATGTCAATGAGTTAGTGTCAATAAAACTGCCTCATTAGGGTTTGAACTACTACTTTCCAAGTATCTGGCACATTGCCACACAAAAAAGAGAGGAATCAGATTGACTGAAATTTGCTTTATTCTTTCATTCACTCAAAAATCACTTAATATGTGTCAGGCACGTTTCTGGGTTCTAGGAAGACAGGAGTAAATAAAACAAAGCCTCCATCCTCCATGGAACTTGTACTCTGCTTGAGAAAGACAGACAAATGAATACATAGAGTTATTTTCCTAATGGTGAAAAATGAAGCAGGGTAAGGATAAGGTGGGAGAGGGCAGGGTGGTGATCACACAAGACCTATCTCAAGAAGTGACACTTCCCAAGAGACTTGAATGAGGAAATGAGCCATACAAAAACATCTGATCAGGAAGTGCAAAGGCCCTAAGGTAGAGTAAGCTCACTGCGTTCAAGGAGCAGCAACACTCTCGTGGCTAAGACTAGTAAGCAGTCAAGAGGGAGAATGAGCCAAAACCGGTTTGCTCAGTGGATAGAGTGTCAGCATGTGGACTGAAAGGTTCCAGGTTTGATTCCAGTCAAGGGCATGTACCTTGGTTGTGGGCATATCCCTAAGTGTGCAAGAGGCAGCTGATTGATGACTCTCTCTCATCAATGTTTCTTACTCTCTATCCCTCTTTCTTCCTCTCTGTAAAAAATCAATAAAATATTTTGTTTTTGTTTTTTTAAAAAGAGGGACAATGATAGAAGATGAGGCCCTAGAAGTGGAGAAGGCAGAACCTGTAGGCATGCAGGGCATGGTAATGGGTTTAGGTTTGCTATAGTTTCAAAGTGATGCCCCTGGATGGCTGGGGATAAAGAGTGCCATGATGTGAGGTTGGAAGAAGAGGCTCCAAGGAGGTAGGAAAAAAGTCAGCCATTTCAGGTTATAACATTGATTCTTCACTGCCCAATTTTCAAGATGAAAAATAAAAACTGTTTCTGTGCAAGTGGTGCTGGGAACAGAGAAAAAAAAAAAAACAGCTGTTTAGCTGAAGTGGTACAGATGCAGCTGGAATAAAATACCTGTTTCTACAATGACTGTAGAGAAACCCCTTGCACAAACTGCCAATTTACAGTTCTTTGTGGATGGCACAATAAAGAAGAGTATCCTAGTAAAAAGCCAGCATATTTTGAGACGCATCTACCACCTTGTCTCCCCTCCCCACCCCCTTAGCCACAGCCTGACTCCTGGGAGCTGTTATGAATAGAAAAGCAGAATGGGTACTGCAGGCACTGCACACCTTCTTCCAAAGTAAAATACTGCCATCTTGAGGTTTCCAGAGTACAGAAATAAGGCAAAAAACAATGTCTGTTTAACATGTCTATATGCAAGGTATTTGATTATAGAATACCTTTACAGTAACAGAAATAGGAAGTAAGCCCTGACAAACTCACTCCCTTGCTTTGCTTGGCCCAACCTGTACAGTATTAAGTGGGAACTTTTTACAGCTGATTTTGAAAACTTTCTGTTTCAGTGGGGTGTAAATTCATTACAAATAGAGGTAGGTTTTGTTTGGGGCGATTTCCCCCCTCTGTAGCAACTAACATTACACCTGGTACCTTTTCAAAAGGTAAATCTTCTGCATCCCTTTTATGATCAATGGCCTATTCAGGTTTTTTTGTATAAATTATATTCTTGTGGGAAACATCAACTTTCTCCAGATTGTCAAATTCATTGCCATAGAGTTGCATACGATATTCTTTTGTAAAAGTTTTAGTCTCTCATCTACTTATGTTTTTTTAATATAAATTTTAATCATTAATAGTATATCGTTTTACTTTCTCTTATTGCTGGAGGATTTTAAGGACCTGCCAGGAGAGGACCGTGGCTTAGCCGGAATTCCAACTCAGGCAGGCTCACACTAAAACGCTTCCTCTCAGCCACCAGGCAATACTGCCTCTTAGCACAGATGGAATAGACATATTAAATTTTGGAAATATGTCATTATAGAAGGAAAAATGAATTTCTAACGTATTATCAGATGACCTGATATTTGTAAAAGTGAATTATAGCAAAAGTAGTCATTTGTGTTTATATGCACATTAAAAAAAAAAAAAAATTTGTAGGCATATTCACCACCAAACTGTTGACAGCAGTAGTTATCTCCGGGCTGGGAGCAGATTCTGAAACCTTTACCTTTACCACACTCTTCTCTCTAAAGAGAGTCAGCATAAAATACTAAGTCAATGAAAAGGAGGAAGAGGGGGAGGGAAGGACCCAGAGGAGGAGAAACTGGTGGTGGAGGAGACTATTGTCAATGTTGGAGGCTGTACAATGTGGAGAAGACACTGCATGTGACATGAGGAGTATCCCTCACACATTCTCTCATCTCCAGCAGCATTTCATTCTCTCCGTCTCTTCCAGCCCCTCGCCTTCTTTAATTCCCAAGTACCCCTCATCTTGATTTTTAAAAATAAATCCTTCACCCTGTGGATTCCTCCAGTTCCCATTCTTTTCTTTTTTTTTTTCTTTCCCTTTTCAAAATATGGCCCAAGATCTCAAAGAATATTGTTTTTATTCTGTTTCTATGTCCTCTCGGCCCAATGCTTCCTAACACACCTGAAGCTCATTTCCAAGGCATATCCATGCTGAAATTGTTCTCTCTGAGGTGAGCATGGGCAGCTAATAACCTCCTCCCCACTCCCCCACCTGCTCCAAACCTGGTACCGACCTGAGTGCTGGGCTCTGAGGGAGGTGCTATGGGTCCTGCAAAAACAGGGTCTGGGGAGCTGCAGAGCGATTCCTGGTCACTGGGAAAGAGGGGGCATCCCCCTCCAGGCAGGAAACGGAACTCTGCAGGGGCAGGAGGCTGAGGGAGGGCACAGAAGAAATGCAAGCACCTGTGGCCTAGGCCCTGGCTTTGCTCTTAGGACCCGGGTGTTTTAAATTGCATGCTGCCCCTGGAAGGAGGAGAGAGATGGCAGGCACACTGTGAGTTTGAAGAAGACAGATGTTGCCCTAACGGTTGCCCAGTGGTCAGCAAACTCATTAGTCAACAGAGCCAAATATCAACAGTACAACGACTGAAATTTCTTTTGAGAGCCAAATTTTTTAAACTTAAACTTCTTCTAACGCCACTTCTTCGAAATAGACTCACCCAGGCCATGGTATTTTGCGGAAGAGCCACAGTCTAGGGCTCAAAGAGCCGCAGTTTGCTAACCATTGCCCTAACGGGTTTGGCTCAGTGGATAGATGTAGGCTTGTGGACTGAAGGGTCCCAGGTTCGATTCCGGTCAAGGGCATGTACCTTGGTTGTGGGCACATCCCCAGTAGGGGGTGTGCAGGAGGCAGCAGACTAATGTTTCTCTCTCATGGATGCTTCTAACTCTCCCTCTCCCTTCCTCTCTGTAAAAAAATCAATAAAATATTTTTTTTAAAAAAAGAAGAAGAAGAAGAAAGATCTTTCCCAGGTCTGACGTCCTCACCACAATCACTGCAGGTCAAAGATGTGATTTTATCAAAAGAATCAACATCATTTTCTTACAAAATGACGTCTTTACTAACAAATTCGATGGAGTGACCCCCCCACCTCCCAATGTCTCTTAACAAGAGGTAATCAAATTCCCCGCAGAAAGGCAAGGCGGGCAGATGCCCAGATCCTACACAGAAGAGAACCTGAGTCTTTCCCTCCCATGGGAGAAGAATAGAGGAAAGGCTTGGTTTAAGGAAACCCCTGTCCTCCCTTCACAAGTTCTTTCTCATTCAGAGCGGCCCATATTGGCAGCCTAAGGAAGGAGTGGCCCAGCCCCTGTGCTCAGTGGTTGAGCGTGGACCCAGCACCAAGAGGTCGCTGGTCCGATTCCTGTCAGGGCACATGCCTAGGTTGTGAACTTGATCCCCAGCAGGGGGCATTCAGGAGCAGCCAATCGATGTTGATGTTTCTCATGGATGTTTCTCTCTCTCTTCCTCCCTTCCTCTCTCTCTCACATCAATGAAAACATTAGGGGAGAGAGAAGGAGTGGGGGAGAGGGAGAGGGGAAGGAGGAGGAGGAGGAGTGGAAACCCTAGCAGCTGCAGACATTAGGTCTTCCCTCCTCCACTGGAGCCTTCTGAGGACTGACAAAAGGGTGGGAGTGAGACCCTGCTGGCTGTGCAGGAAGGGAAAGTCTGCAGCAAAGGCCGCCTACCACAGAGCCAGGGATTTAGGCAGTGGTCTCAGGGGGGCAGGATTACTCAAGGCTCTGTAGTGCCTGGGCCTAGAGCAGCAAGGCCCATCCTGTCCTACAAGACCCCTTCCTTATCAGTGGATACAGCCCAGCTTTCAGGCTGCGGCCACAGCCAGGTATAGGTGGGCCCACGAACCCTGGGATCCAGAGGAGGAAAGAAAGAGCTTGTGGGAATGGGATCTCCCCCCTTGCTCTTTACGTACCTGTCTGCTTCCTCTCAGGCCTCAGCTCATAGGTCACCTCCACCTTGGGGCCCTCCATGCTCACCTTGACAAGGCCCCCCCTCCCCTCAAACCCCTCTAGAATCCTGGTGGTTATCACCTTTGGGTTCTGATGATCATCAGGATAAATTACGTTGTGTATTCCTTTCTTTCACTCATTTATTGCCTCTCTCTCCACAAGAACAGGAACTTATCTGCCTTGTTCCTGCCTGTCTTTGCTTGGTTTACCCCCCCCCCCAAAAAAAAAAAGAAAAAGAAAAAAAGATTTGGCGTTTGAGGTTGATAATCCAGGCAACCTTGAGAAGGAAGAACAGAGAAGGGAAGGAAGGAAAGCCAATAAAATGAGCAGGTTACCACTAAAACCAAACTGGGTCTCAGCCCTTCAAGGTTGAGGAGACTGGCCATTTATGAAACATCTCCTGGGCCTCACTGGTTAAGGAGCCCTTCAGAGGTGCTAAGGAAGCTCCGAGCACAGGCCCAGGCCTAGAGAACACCATCAGCAGGGAAACTTGAGCAGCATTGCCCCAAATAGGAACTGTATGCAGGCAACCTCTCGAGAAGACTACGTGCATGTGGCTATGCAAGAACAAGGTCGCCTCTGCCTGTTACAGCATCAGTTCCAAGATGAGGCTCTGGCACCTGGTCACTGCTCCATAAACTACAATTGAATAAAGAGAGGATTGAGACATGAATGAATAAACGTGGGGATGAATAGGGTTCTAGTAATTATAATGCCAGAGAAGATTGGTTTTTTTTTTCTTGGTGTTGGCCTTAATTTTGAACCATGTTCTTAGATTTTGCATCTTCCTTCTGCCAGGCTGAAGGTCCATCAGATTTTTCCTGCCACATACTCCTTCTGTTCCTCTTCTTGTTCCTCTTCGGCTCCTTGGCTGTTGTTTCACATTTATCTTTCGTCATGCTCATCCCACCTTCAGGGGCGGGAAAAAAAAAAAAGCATTTTCCAATTGACTTCATCTGTACTCACTTTTCAGTGAGAAAAATATTGCTAGGTTTCTTGGAAATAAATATAGCATTACTTATTGATCCAGTTTTCCTGGAATGTAAGATATTGCCTATAAATTAGTTGGCCTACTTTCAGAAGTTGCATTAATTTTGTCCAGGCCAGTTGAGTACCCTTTAATGCACAAACCGCAAGAGAAGTTGAATTTACAACAATGCACACAGCAACCATTAATCTAGACCAATGCATACTAGCGACAATGTCCTCCTTTCCTTCTTTTTATATACGGACTTTTCATCTGGGCTATGAATAGGACATCTATCTTGTCCTGAGAAAAATTGCATTATATCTTAGGGGTAATGCATTTAATCCTTGATTAATAATAGTCAAAATCTTTTAACCTTAAATGAATATTGCTGATGTGCACATTCTTTTTATTTTTCTTCCCAGAGCTCTTGGTTCTTATAAATCTGGCTTAATTTTATTACATAACAAATTCTCTGCAAGAATGATCTTTCTTTAACCATCTATATAATAAAGAGGTAATATGCAAATTTACCATCACTCCAACACACAAGATGCCCCCCCCCCAATATAGACACAAGATGGCTGTCACAAGATGGCTGGCAGGGGAGGACAGTTGGGGGTGATCATGCCTGTAAGGGAGGACAGTTGGGGGGACTAGGCCTGCAGGGGTGGGCAGTTGGGAGGACTAGGCCTGCAGGGGAGGACAGTTGGGGGAGGGAGACCCGCCTGCAGGGGCGGACAGTTAGGGGTGATCAGGCCAGCAGGGGAGCAGTTAGGTATTGATCAGGCTGTCAGGGAAGTGGTTAGGAGATGATTAGGCAGGTGAGTGAGCAGTCCTGGATGGTGAGAGGGATGTCCAACTGCCTGCATAGGCTCGATGCCACTGGGATTGGGCCTAAATAGGCAGTTGGACATTCCTCAAGGAATCCCAGATTGCAGGCTGGGCTGAGGGACACTCCCCCACCCCCTCGCACGAATTTTATGCACTGGGCCTCTAGTGCAAACAACAATAATGAATTTGAAGTTACTAATTACATCTGCTTATATTTCTAATTGTTTTCTATGGGACATTCTCTCTCATTTATCATAATGAATAGTTTTTTTCTGGCTTCATAGTTACCTGCTACAACACTGGATAATACATACAACTTTTCTGGGAGAGGTCATTTAAGTGGTACTATTTGAACTTAAAAGTATTCAATAAACTCACTTCTCTTTATGTTTTCTGTGATAATTAATTTTTATGATAATTGGCTAGGCCATGGTATCCCAGGTTTTGGTCAAACACCAGTCTAGATGTTTCTATGAAGGTATGATTAACATCTAAATCAATCAATATCTATATCTATATCTATATATCTATATCTATATCTACATATTAAATACTAAGAGGGCTGCTGTACATGAACAGAAGCTTAGGGTCAGGAGAAAAAGACTGCCATCAGTACAGATGTCTGAGCCAGGGACAAATGACTTTGACCGTGCACTAGTCAATGATGTATGTGCCAAATAGTTCACAGAAGGCCAGCAATGACTGCCCTGTGTAGTCACCAGCCCAGGGGCAGCTGAGCAGTCATGGGCTTTAGAGCCAGCAATGACTCAGAGAACACTTCTCTGGCTACCAACTCAGAGAGTCTCTCTCTCTCTCTCTCTCTCTCTCTCTCTCTCTCTCTCTCTCACACACACACACACACACACACACACACACACACACAAACACCGAACACTCTCTGGAGAGAAGCAGGTCAGAAAAAGACAATGAGATTGAATACTCAGGCCAAAGATTATGAACATCCCCCAAAAGATAATTAAAATGGAAATAGATTGAGACACTATTGATGGGCAAGATTATAATTTGTTTATTTTTCCTGCTACATAGCACTGGTGGCTGGTGAGGTATTTTTCCATACCTAAAAGGAGTGTGATTAAGAATTTTTAACACACCACACACAATTCAAAAAAATTAATTAAAGAGAACAGTAATTAAATCAAATTATAATAAGACATCTCATAGTAGGTGCCTGCTCCTTAGAAATGTCTGTATACCAGGATCTCAAACTCAAGTGCTTTAACAAGAATCGGAAAGGCAACATAAATGAATAAAACAGACTTAAGTTTAAAAGAATCTTTGGTAACCTGAGGAGCACGTACCCCAAATAAAAGCATTGCAAATTCTGCGAACTGGTTCTGACCAATGGGCCACCATTTTCAATAATATGCAATACACATGTATGTTTGTTATATATATTACAGCTTGATATAATTGTATCATAGTTAAATGTTTTATATTTGCATTTAGGCCTCCCCTTCCAAATACTGGAAAGTGTCCTATTGATCTTTATATCCCCAGGATAGATGACTAACACAGTGACCTGCAATAAGTGATTGTGGAAGAAATGGTGAATGAATGAGTAAATGGCCAGGGCCCCACAGCAATAGATCATCCAGACCAATGCGTTAACTGAATAATGGCCGGAGGAATCCAGTCACCGACCTGAGCATGGAACACCTCCCAAAGGTCGGCCTCATTGAGAAGTGACGTGCAATCAGCCGACAGCTTCCTGCTTCATGGCAGTCTGTAACCTGAGATTCTAGAAGCTCCGTGTTTGGAAAAGGCACTCATTTTTCATTAGGTGACCACTGATTAGATTATTATTGCTGGAGACAAGCTGATTAAGGAGTCACTGAATCTTTGGTCCTCCCAGGAGGGCGGTCGTTGGGGCACATTTACATAATGACAACTTCCCAGCTGGAAGCTCTCCTGTCTGCCAGTGTCACTCAGCGATGAATGCTGGGCTCTCACTGCTTGGGCCTTCAATAAATGTTTCCAATCGGGCAGTCTATTGGAGGAAATTATTATTGAAAAACTTCATAAATGGAAATGCACCCAAAAGGAATTTCTTCATGCTTCTCGGTCTCTCGCTTCACTTTTTACTAGAATGTAAGTTTCTTGAAAGTAAATTTCTTAAGGTGGTAATGGTAGGACAGTAGAGGAAGGGGAGGGTTTATATGTTCCACCTTAGAAAGAACGGGTGCATTGGGGAATTTGTTAACAGAATATCACCTTAGTCCTGGCCAGTTTGGCTTAGTGGACAGGGTGTCAGCTGTGGACTGAAGGGTCCCAGGTTCAATTCTGCTCAAGGGCACTTGCCCGGATTGTGAGCTCAATCTCTAGTAGGGGGTATGCAGGAAACAACCAAGCAATGATTCTCTCTCATTACTGATGTCCCTCTCCTTTCCTTTCTGAAATCAATTAAAATATATTTTTAAAAAGAATATCACCTTAAAAGGGATGGGAAGGCATAGGGGTGTGTGTGTGTGTGTGTGTGTGTGTGTGTGTGTGTGTTATAGGCATTGGAGAGTGGGGGATGTATTCTCTATCGGAGAGAGTCTATCCTAAATATCATTGTATCTGAAAAGTAGAAAAGTATCTTTTCATTTAATATAGTATTTTTCAAAAGAGAGCAGTCACAAGCCTCCAAGCTGTCTTGTTACTTTTTCACCCTTACTTTTCATTTTCAAAAGCTTTTCAAGGCTCATTGTGTTTCTCCATTTCTACATAAACAGTTGATTACACTCATTAAATGAAACATTCATTGTGATACGAAAGAGAGAGGGAAAGAGAGGAGTGAGAGACAAAATTCCGCCTCTGATTATTTCAGATTAGTGAAGCTTCAGTTATTTTTTAAATGGATGCCATTAATCAAGCCCTTAAGTTGAATCATAAAAAAAAAATACAAAACTGAACTTCAAATGCAACTTTGAAAATAGCCAAAAAGATGTAGGGAAAATTAGCTTATTTGTATTAAGTCTTCCAAATTAAATAAAAGTCTAATTATTTTTTTTAAAAAAAGAAAGAAAAGAAGAAAGGAAGGAGGGAAGGAAGGAAGGAAAGAAGGAAGGAAGGAAGGAAGGAGAAGGAAGGAAGGAAGCAAGGAAGGAGGGAAGGAAGGAAGGTGGGAAGGAAGGAAGGTGGGAAGGAAGGAAGGAAGGAAGGAAGGAAGGAAGGAAGGAAGGAAGGAAGGAAGGAGGGAAGGTGGGAAGGAAGGAAGGAAGGAAGGAAGGAAGGAAGGAAGGAAGGAAGGAAGGAAGAAAACTTTTTTACAGCATTGCTAGCCAGGAGTCCTTCTGGACCACGTAATCATATTCTACCCATATGTCTGAAATAGGTGAAACATTTTTTAATGCATTCTTTTAACATTATTAATTTACTTAGTAAATTTACTTTTTTTCATAGTGATGGTTACGCTCCCATGGATCCACATTGTGGAAGCACATCAAGATTGAAAAGGGTGTATTTCAAGAATGCATGGAGTTCAACATCATAAAATCTACTAATGCAATTTGCTACATTAACAGGTTAAACAGGGCAAAACATAGCAACACCAAATCTTTATTTTGCTCATGAACCTGTAATTTGGACAGGAGGAGGTAAAAATAGTCCCTCTCAGCACCGCACTGGTTTCGTTGGGGTGACTCCACTGGGGCTGAGAATTCAACTTCCGAGATAAACTCACTTACAAGCAAGTGGATGCTAGCTGTTATCTTCCAGCCAAAATTTCTAGGGGCGCCTCAGTTCCTTTCCACGGAGCTGCTTGGGCTTCCTTTCAGCATCCTGCTGGGCTCCAAAACAAGTGTTCCCGAAGACCTACGTGGAAGCTCCTGCATCTTAGGGTTTTGCCTTGGGCGTCTCCGAATGTCTGTCTACTGCATTCCATGAATTAAGCAAGTCTCTTGAGCCAGCCTAGAGCCAGGAAGAGGGGACTACCTAGTCTGGTTTGGAGGTACCAACTTTCATAGGAGTTGGATGGGAATACTAGCTGTGCACACCTGGAGACCATGTCTGTGGGGAGGCACAGCGCCCTCTCTCCCCTGGAGCTGAAGTCATTGATCCCATGGGAAGCTGAACCTGGGAGCAGCCTTTCCACGAGGCAGAGAAAGTAAGCTGGGTCTCAGATCATTGACCAGAGGACCCTCAGTGAGCACCACAGGGAATCTGTTAGCCAATCCTCTCACTGCTCTCCAGGTCTTTCTGTCTGTTTGTGTCCATTGTGTACTGGAGGCTTCCTGGGCCTCTTGAATCTGGAATCTCACGTCTTTCAATGGCTGAATACTTCAAGTCTCTCTGTTCCTTCTCTTGGCATTCCTATTATTTGAACATTGAGTTCTCTGAACTAGTTGTTTGTTTATTTGTTTGTTTGTTTGTTTTAACTTTCTTATCTTCTTATTCCTACTTTCCATCTATTTCTATTTGCCTTGCTTACAGGGAGGTTTTTCAATTTTATCTTCCAACATTCTATTGAGTTTTTCCCCACTGCTAACATGTTTTTAATTTCTAAAACTTCTTTTTGTTCTTTATTAAAAAATTTTAGCTTTCTCTTCTTGCTTCATAGTAACATTTTATCTTTCTGAGGATATTTAGAACAGTGGTTGGTTTTTTTTTGTTTGTTTGTTTGTTTGTTTGTGTGGTTTTTTTTTTAAGTTTTCTTCTACTGGTATCTGGTTAGCTTCTGTTTCCTCCAAGTTTTTGTTTTGTTTGTGTTTGCCCTTCTATCAACGTTCCTCACGTACCTGAAAATCCTCAGCTCCCTGCCCTTGGTAAAGAGTAGGGGACTAAAAAGCATGTGAAGAAGGCTCATCAACCCAGAGCTTCTCTTTAAAAGAAGAGGGCTATTTGTTGGGACAGTTGTGATATTCATATATCAGGTACTCTTCTCTGTCTGATTATATTACCAAGAGTCTTCTGACACTGACAGAAGGGTTGACTGATCTCTAGAAGCTAAATGAAGGAGGAAGGGTGGGAATCTCTGCTTCCACCTCAGCTGAGGGTGGAATTCCATTCTGTGTTACTTTACCCAGAGATAAATTTCCAGCCTTCTGCCTGGATGGACACTGGACAGAGGAGGCATGTTTATAATCCAACCATTTCTCAAACAACATTTGCCCACACCCTTTATTATAGTATGACCCCAACACACACTCCCATCCACAGACACAATGCACCACCAGCTCCACAGGCATGGAGTCCACAGGCCTGAGCTTCTCCCAGCCCTGGAGTCAGCTGTGAGCTGTGTTCCCACCCCGCGTTCCTGGCTGTTGGCTTAAGGCCGGATCTTGCAGTCCGTTTGCTCTCAGCCTTCTGCTTCCAATCTTCCAAGTTGGTTGCTGTTTTCTCCTTTCACCACGTTGGGGGTATATTTCAAAATATACCTTGTCTCTGGTCAAAAGGTGCAAACTTCCAGTTATAAAATGAATAAGTCAAGGAGACGTAATGTACAGCATGGTGGCTACAGTTAATAATAATGTGTTGTATAATATTTGAAAGTTGCTGAGAAAGTAGATCTTAAGATTTATCATCACAAAAGAAAAATGTTGTAACCATGTAAGGAGACTGATGATTCCCAAGCTTACTGTGACAATCATTTTGCAATCTATACATATATTGAATCATAGTGTTGTACACCTTGAACTACTACAATGTTATATATCAATTGCATTTCAGTAAAACTGCAAAAGAAAAAACTTATCTGTAGTTTTAGTATGGCTTAGTAAGGAACATACCCCAGTCAGCACCTTAACCTCGAAGTCTTCATTGTTTTATTTTGTATGTATATCTAGCTGCTGAGCAGTGTTCAAGTTTGTTCCTGATGAAAATGTTAGCCTCTGAAAGCGAGTAGGTAAGACATACACAAAAACAATCTAGTCTAGTTTTACGCTTGTAAAACTACTCTAAATTACCTAACTACTGCCTATCCTATGGTAGTTTAACTTTTACAAATTTTTAAGTTTATTGGCATATAAAAGTTTATTGGATGACATAGCAGTAGGGCCTGGCACCAGACTTCATTGGTTTGAAAACCAGGTCTTGTGTGGTTTATTAAACTCTTCTGAGACTCAGTTCACCTCTAAGTTTATTGAGAAGATTAAATGAGTGAAAGCAGATAAAGTGCTTTGAATAGTGCCAGGTAACTAGTAAATGCACAGTAAGTTTTAAGACTGAGAATTGAAAAAACAATTTAACATATTGACATTACATTAAGTCACCTTACATACCATTGAACAAAATGTCCTTCAAAAAAGTTAACACTGCTTCTTTAACAGGAAAATTCAAAACTTATAATAATTTCTTTTTTTTAAAATATATTTTATTGATTTTTTACAGAGAGAAAGGGAGAGAGATAGCTAGAAACGTCAATGAGAGAGAAACATCGACCAGTTGCCTCTTGCACACCCCCTACCGGGATGTGCCTGCAACCAAGGTACATGCCCTTGATCGGAATCGAACCTTGGACCTTTCAGTCTGCAGACCAACACTCTACCACTGAGCCAAACCGGTTTCGGCTAAAACATATACCGTATTTTCCGGCGTATAAAACGACCCCCTAATTTTACAGTTAAAAATTAGGTTTAGGCCTATATTCGCTGTATAAGACTACCTCCCACTTCCGAGGCAACACCAGTTCTTTTTTTAATAGACCGCCTCTCTGACTCTGGCCAATCTGAGCAGGCTTTTTACTAGAACACAGTGTAGCTTCGGGTACAGAACATGTATAATTTGCATGCATAAAAAGCCTGCTTGGATTGGCCAGAGTCAGAGAGGCGGTCTATTAAAAAAAGAACTGGTGTTGCCTCGGAAGTGGGGGGTAGTCTTATACAGCGAATATAGGCCTAAACCTATGTTTTAACTGTAAAATTAGGGGGTCGTCTTATATGCCCAGTCATCTTATATAATAATTTCTACTTTCTACTTATATTAAACTTCATCGATTCTGACAAATTCAGAAGAAGATGGTAGTTTAAACTTTCATCATAATTATACCGTCATAAAATAAACTATGAGTGGATCATTGAACATGTCACTTTAATAAAGCCAGTACATAATAGCAAGCTAAGCTCCATGGGATAATTCCTTCATTTTTTGGTGACACATGTTTTAAAAGAATTACCTTTCTTTTGGTAATTTAAGCCAAATAAGTTTTTATCTTTCTGCTATCAAAATGAACTTTCTTTTATGTTTCATTGCTTTATCAGAGAATGTAATGCTTCCCTGATGATAAAAATATTTCACCACTTGAAAAGCAACAGCACAGTTCTTATAGCATGAAGCAAGAGTGACATCTGGTGGTCATACAAGTTTATCACATTCAACTATGCACTTGGAATTATGTTATTTGTGTTTTAAGGCTCCTTTTCATAAAAAATGAAACAACAACAAAAATTTTTTTTTTGCCCTAGCTTGATTTGGCTCAGGGGACAGAGTGACGGCCTGCAGACTGAAGGGTCCCAGGTTCAATTCCTGTCAAGGGCACATGCCTGGGTTGTGGCTCGATCTCCAGTAGGGGGCGTGCAGGAGGTAGCCAATCAATGAATCTCTTGTTATTGGTATTTCTGTTTCTCAATGAAATCCATAAAAATATATATTTTTTAAAAAACTTTTTAAGATGAGTACTTTCATATTTTATGAAAATTGTTTTAGGTAAAACAACTCTTTTTGTTTTACTCTACAGAATTTACAAAATTCACCCCACAGCAAAAAGGAACAAGAAGACAAAATGATGAAGCTGATTTAGAAAAAAAAAAAAAAAAAAAAAAAAAAAAAAAAAAAAAAGATCATAGATACAAAAGAAAGACAATTGAAAGCTAAAATATAAATAATTGGTATGAATAAGAGGATAGGCCTTAGGGAACACAATTTTTAAAACTTTCAAAAACCAGAGGCATACCTAAATCTACAGGTTTAAATGGATCACTGTATTACATTTAAAAGGTAATCAACTGCTCTGCAAGACTGTGGATTCTCAGAGGGAAGGAGTGGGTGAGTGGAGGAAAGAGCTCAACCAAAGGACTTGTATGCATATGTAAAAGGAAAGAGCCACATGCTAACCTGACAAGCTCAGAGGAGCCTGCGTGGCAGTCTTGCAAACTCAGAGACCTAAAATAAGCACAAAAGATGGTTTAAAAATTAAATATTTTAACTACAAACAGGTCATAGTGGGTAGTCCTGTCCTAGGCAGATATTTTCCCAAAGATCAACTTCGATCTTCTTTTACGAAGCCCATTTGCCTTTTTGCCTCTAAGATAACATATCTATGAGATGTCTGGGTAACTTGTAACTTCCCTTTTTCTGGAGCCCCTGGAGCACAACCAAACGTGGTGGGAGCCAAGACAGATGCCTCAAATTCCTTTCCTTATCATGTTAATTGTTCCTGCTCTCACTTAAGTACACTTCCCTCATTTTACTTTTTATCCAATCCCAGGGGTTTCCCACCGCTTTGCTTTCTCCTGCCTCCTTACTCCATCACCAATGAATTTCATGTAACCCACCTATGTCCCTCCTTTGATTTCAGTGTATAAATAGAAATATAACCCCACCATTCTTCGGAGCATTATCTCAATCCTTTGAGGTTCTGTTTCCCGGCATATGTCCACAGTTTGGCTCAAACAAACTCACAAAAATTCTCTACAGGTTTCAATGGTTTTTCTCGTTAACACATACATGCACAACCCATGGACACAGACAATAGTGTGGTGAAGGCCTAGGGGAGAGAGGGAGTGAAAGGGGTGGGGGCAGGGCTAGATGGGGTCAATGGGGGAAAAAGGGGACATATGTAATACAATAAAGATTTAAAAAATAATAATAATCAACTGCTCCACAAAATCATGTATAAATATATTTACTTACATTTAATATCTTCTTTATTCAATTTAATTATTCAGTGTCCCAACTGCTTAACTAGTAGGAAATTAAGTATCTCCCTCTTGCATGTCTATCCTCTCACAGATACCCAAGAATCTGATGGCCATCGCATCCCCCAGGGTCAGAGGTAGGGTACTCCAGCCTGCACGCCTGTGCAGGAATAGAACTGGAAGTCAGTCACGTTAGAAATCAATATTGCCAGTTCCTATCTATTGTAACTAGCATAGCCGGTGGCTTCCTCCCCACAGCTGACCACCTGCAGACACGGTGCTGAAGCTGGAGGGAGGGAGCTGTGTCCCAGTGCTAACCCCAACCCTGGCAAGCACCTGGGTCAGGGGAGTGTGCCTGGAGGAGAAGGCTCTGAGATGTGTGTGGGGGGCGGGAGTGGAGGAGGGGGGATGTCTAGGAAGAGTAGAGGAAGGCCAGGGCCAGGGACAGGCATGGGCTACAGGGCTTCATTATTCCTCCCTTTTTCTCCTCCACATTTGGCTCCCAGACAAGCCCCTGGGCTGGTGCAGTGCAGTGCATTGTGCAGCAGCCACTCCCACGTGCCACCCTGGGGTATTGGGTAGCGCAAGAACGTGGCTGCAGGCTGGAGCTGATAAAGATCAGTGCAGGCATCCAGCTCTCTCCTCTTCACTGCATCTTCCTATGTCATCGGAGCTCCACCCACACCCCCACAACCATGGCCTCGGCAGCTAGGCAGGTAGAGGCAGCTCCCGTTCCTGAGAAGTAGTCTGGGCTAGGCCATAGAGCCTGGGCTAGGGGTCAGGGGTGGGATGAATGCGTGACCTGGTGCAGATTGCTTTATTCCTTGACACAACACCACTCCTAATGCATCTAGGATGACTCAGGTGGGACCTGGGTTTTATTTTTGCAATTTTTTTTTTTAAGTTAGAAAAGGAAATGCTAAGACCCAATTCACTAGATTGCTAAACTGCTTGAGCATCCTGCATGGAGAGCACTGCCCAGGTCTGACGCCCTGTGCCTGGGGGCGGGAGGGTGCCCACACTGCGGAGGTGAGTCTGTGTATTTGGAATTGGAAGGCAAGGGAGTGTCCCCATTTCTTCTATGTATTTCCTTTGTGCCCTAGGGTCTTCGGTAATTACTTAGAGTAGGGGTGTCGAACTCAATCAGAGAAGGGGCCAAAATCTAAAATCCAGCCTAAATCGCGGGCCAAATCGTTTACTGAACAGTCATAAACTGTCATTGTGATGGAAACGCAGCGGAGTGCAGTGATGACAGCGCGGTGCGGGCCACATTGCAAGGCCTGGCGGGACGGATTTGGCCCGCGGGCCTTGTGTTTGACACATGTGACTTAGAGCAAGGTTTGGGCATACTGAGGCGAGGTTGGAGGAAATGGCCGCATGGAGACAAGACCCGAGCTGCCTGGGTGAATCCAGCCTGTCTGATGGTCCTGGGTTTGCAGTGGGTGCATCTCGCCTGCCACCAACAGGCAGCTGAGCTTCTGCAGCCACCATCAGAGCAGACAGGGGGCTTACCCAGGTAAGGGCTTTGCCAGACATGGCAGAAAGATAAAGGGCATAGGAATTTAGAGAATTGGCAAAGGTGTAATTGAAATGAAAAACCTGCCCTATGTATTCTTTCCCTAATATCATTCCTGCCCCCTTTCAGAAGTAGTTTATCTTAATTATTAAAGGCCCCAGGAAATGCATTATTTAGGAGATCTTGCACAAAGGGCTTTCTTCTTCTTTTCTTTGTCCCTTTTTTCTTTTGTTTTCTTTTTTTTTTTTTTAGAATTGAAAATTTTATTTATTTATTTATTTATTTATTTAATTTATTTTTTTACATATTTTAATGATTTTTTTTGCCCCCCTCCCTCCCTCCCACATATCCCCTCCCTCCCCAGAGTTTTATGTCCATTGGTTGTACTTATATTCTTTTGTTTTCTTTCCTTCAATTTATGTAACTACTTTTGCGAATGTTTTCCTGTTGTCACATCAACTTCGATGCCTCTTACCCTTCCAGCAGCCTAGTCTAAACGTGTCAGGTTGGTCCAATTCATATCCTTAAGTATCTAAGAAGATTTTTAATAAATCTACCATTTCCCCCCATTAACAGTATTCTCTTTGTGGTGACTTTATTTCTTTGTTTTGCAGCCAAGCCTCCTTTTTTCTACTTATGAGTTTTCACAGAGCTTATCTATTTTCCCCAAGAAACATACTATTTCCTCAGTCTTAAAGATCTAAGACTGCACACTTTCATTATTATTTTTTAATTTCTTTATTGATTAAGGTATTACATATGTGTCCTCATACTACCATTATAAGACTGCATACTTTTAATTAAGTTGTACCATTTTCTTTCTTTTTTTTTCCTTTTTTTAAATTTATGGATGAGAAGGAGGCGAGGGGGCAGGGGATGGGAAACATCAGCTTGTTGTTCCAATTATTCACTGGTTGATTTTTATATGTACCCAGACTAGGATAGAACCTGAAATCTTGGCATATTGGGATAATGCTCTAACCAATTGAGCTACCCAGGTCATTCTTGATATTGCTCTTACCTCTGTAACTTCTGCTCTGCCTCAGTCACTCTGATTCAGTTGCTGTTCTGGGACTCCAACCTCTGGACTTATACATTTACTGCACCACACACACACACACACACACACACACACACACATACACATCAGCATAACCTACTTGTTCATTGCATTCCTTGCCCTGTTCAAATGTTATCTCATCTGGAGGCTTTTCTTAATCACCTATGTAAAATAGTCCCCAGCCTCCAAAACACAAATTCTGTTTTCAAGAATGTAAGCCTCTTGACTCAATCACTTTAAGTAAGTTTTAAAAGCCTGGACAGTGTGGTTCAGTGGTTGAGCTTCAAGTTATGAACCAGGCAGTCATGGTTCGATTCTCAGTCCAGGCATATTCCTGGGTTGCAAGTTTGATCCTCAGTGTAGGATATGCAGGAAGCAGCTGATCAATGATTCTCTCTTATCATTGATGTTTCTTTCTCTCCCTCTGTCTTCCTCCCTGAAATCAATAAAAATATTTTTTAATAAAAAAAGAAAGTTTTATTCAACATTATATTTTAGAAGTGTTTGGTTCAGAGTAGATTCTCAAATGTATTTGTTGATTGGATGAATAAATAATCCTTAAAGATGGATATATGTAAGTTAATTTATTAAAGAGAAATTTGTGTTTTAAATGCTGCAAGTTTTGTTGATAAAATATACACATGCACATACATATCCTGCTTTGTTTTATGAAAAGATTTAAGGTGGAGGGTAGTGAATAAAAGTGTGGACACACCTGTCAGAATGGCTATCAAAAACAAATCAACAAATGACAAGTGCTGGAGAGGATGCAGAGAAAAAGGAGCCCTCAAGCACTGCTGGTGGCAATGCAGACTGATGCAGCCACTGTGGAGAACAGTATGGTATTTATTCAAAAAACTAAAAATGGAACTCCCATTTGACCCAGTGATCCCACTTCTAGGAATATGTCCCAAGAAATAAGAAACACCAATCAGAAAGAATATATGCACCCCTATGTTCATAGCAGCACAATTTACTACAAGATTTATAGCTAAGATATGGAAACAGCCTAAGTGCCCATCAGCAGATAAGTGGATTAAAAAACTGTGGTATATCTGCACAATGGAATACTACGCTGCGGTAAAAAAAAAAAAGAAAAAAAAAAAGAAGAAGTTCTTATCATTTGCAACAGTATGGAGGGACCTGGAGAGTATTATGCTAAGTGAAATAAGCCAGTCAGAGAAAAAGATAAATATCACATTATCTCACTCATTTATGGAATATAATGAACAACATAAACTGATGAACAGGGACAGATCCAGAGACAGAGAAACACCAATCAGGCCATCAAACCTCAGAGGGAAAGTAGGGAAGGATGGGGGCAAGAAGAAGAGAGCAACCAATGGACTTATATGCATGCATATAAGCCTAACCAATGGACATGGACAACAGGGGGGTGAGGGTGTGAGTGGGGTTGTGGGGGGTGGGGAGGTAATGGGGAAATAAAGACCTTAATATAACACCTTAATCAATAAAGAAATTGAAAGAAAAAAAAAGAATACCAGGAAATAAAAAAAATAATAAAATAAAATGTGGACACATTTACAGATAAAATTGAACCACCATTAGCCAAACTATTGACCTGTGATAGCTGTGGACGCTCAGAAGCCTGTGCGGAAGAGGTGCGGTTTCTGAGCTGGGCTGAGCTAAAACAGCAGTGATTATGAACCTGCAGGTGTGTGCTAGGCCTTTCCCTCGTAATTGCTCAATACCCATTTAAGAGGCTTGTAATGCTGGCCTTACTACAGGTAAGGAAATGGGCTCCTGGTGAAGTAATTTGCCTTAACCTTCTCTCACTTTCATATGCAACTAAGCTAGTGGATTAATGAAGTGTTTAGATTACCAAACATAGTACATTGGTGGTGACTTGCAAAATGAAATTATGCTTTATTGAATTCCTGTGAAGCAGGAAATGTGAACAAAGAGGACTAAGGGCTGACATTATAGTCCTTCCTAACAATTCACTATGGAAATAAGACAGGAAAATGAAATAGGTGGGATTTGTCTAAAGCTGAAAATTGTCCTAGAGGTAGAAAGCAAATGGAAAAAATTAATGAGAAGTGTGAAGGGTTGATTTCCTAAGAATTAGTGGTAGAATCCATCTTACTTAGCATCTTTATGAATGATTGGGAGGAGACTCTATCAAAGAACTGTGGGGTGTAAGTATTTTCCTCTTGTGTTGCAGGAAAGGCTTAGATAAGAGATGGCAGTCATTGAGACGTTAAGGACTCACCTGAGGGATTTGAATAGCTGACTTTGGGCCAATTAAATGCCCTGTTACCATCAGAAGAGGGTGTGTGTGTGTGTGTGTGTGTGTGTGTGTGTGTGTGTGTAGGGGTAGTCGGGGAAGTATCCAATGACTGAAATACTGACTGAAGATGGAATAAAAATGGAAATTTGGGGGGGGAAAGGTGGGGCAAGGCTGAGTGTTGGGCAAAAAACACACAAACAACAAAACATGCACAGAAAACAAACAAAACTATTAACATTTTTCTCAGAGGTAACTGAAACCTCCCCTATGAAATTCTGAGACAACCACCACCAACAACCTCAAAAACAACACCCTTTTCCCTACTTTTATGTAAAAGTGTGAGGTTGATATGGTTGGAATATTGCGTATTTTTTATTACTACTCTTGAAAATAAGTTTTTTGAAGAACTAAACTCACTGGAAAGATGTGGGCAGGAGGTGGCTGCTTAAAGCAACTGAGAAAGTGTGAAAATACTAGGCTGAGGAGAATTGAGGAACATGGGATGTTGGTAAGAACACTGTTTTTTGTTTGTTATTTTTGCTAGTCAATCTCTGCTAAGGTATGTGTTAGGTCGCAGAAGGAGGAACACATGACATGAGAATGGTGAGGGATTATGAATTTACTCGATCATCTGCACCCAGCACCCAGTGATGGGAGTCAGCGGCTGTTAAAGGACTTTTGGCGGGCTTTTTCTGGGCAGAGACTTCTGCATGCATACCCGGAGGGGGAATAATGGAATGTAGTTGCAGCAAGCGAAATGTGGTCTAGCAAAGGGAATATCCACAGTGCAATGACCTGAAAAGCCAGTTCCTAGGGAAGGGATATGAATTCAATTGCTCTATCAAACCTAACAGTATGCATCTCTGTTGCTGGCTTTCTGGGTGTAATTCAATACTTGACCTTCCCTGGATTTAAATTGCCTTTCCAAAATCATCTTTTATTCCAGGCCATCAACATGCAGCACTGAAGTGCATCTGACTAACAAATGTTAATGAAAATCATTGTCATTATGATCCTTTAAAAACCAACTCATCTGCCCTATCCTGTGAAGCCTTCCCAAAAGATCTGTCACCCTCCCACTTGAAGATTCACAGATGCTTTGTTCCAGCCTTACTGCTTTCCACAGCACTCTTTATTCCACCTTACTTCCTAGTTATTTGTTTATTCACATACTATCCTCCATTGTTAGCTCCTCAAGACAAGAAATCTTGTATTCAACTTCAAAATTCGTTATGTATCTCTTAACATTTTTATCAGATTTATAAAGAATAAACATGTTTATGTTTTTCTAAGATATAAGTGGTGTCTTACAAGATACGAGAAACATTTAAAGGATTTGGGTGGTGGTGTACAATGTTTATGACTTGTACACAACCAGAAAAAGTCATTCATTCCTGTAAGAAGAAGATGATTGTAAAATGATGAAAATACTATGCTTTGATATATATCTTTGGTACTTCCTCAAAAAAAAATTTTTAAATATATTTTATTTGTTTTTTACAGAGGGGAAGAGAGAAGGATAGAGAGTTAGAAACATCGATGAGATAGAATCATCGATCAGCTGCCTCCTGCACACCCCACACTGGGGATGTGCCCACAACCAAGGAATATGCCCTTGAC
Organism: Pipistrellus kuhlii; assembly: GCF_014108245.1. Lineage (NCBI taxonomy): Eukaryota > Metazoa > Chordata > Mammalia > Chiroptera > Vespertilionidae > Pipistrellus > Pipistrellus kuhlii. Next base: position 56,219,012 of record NW_023425540.1, on the reverse strand, counting down.
CGGAATCAAACCTGGGACCTTTCAGTCAGCAGGCTGACGCTCTATCCACTGAGCCAAACAGGTTTTGGCTCAAAATTTTCTTAAAAATTCAGCTTAGATAAAGAAAAATGTCTAGTCTAGCTATTTGAAGAATACTGTCATAAAAGTTGGGATAGAAGAGCTGGTAAGAGGAATACAAATTTTTATTGATTGCTTTCTCTAAAAAAAAAATGACAATGAGATTCATCTATCACATCACTTCTTTTCTTGTATTTCCTTAATTAATGAAAAGCATTTACATAATTTCCCTCAGTTTTTCTCTAAGCCATTGGTAAAGAAAAAAATTCTATGGAATTTGTTAAAGATGGGTAAGGCAGACTTAGGACCATCAATCAGGTTAGGTATCAAGACTACTGCAAAGGGGTTTTATAATAGGAATATATTGTAGCATTGACAAGTGGAAATGTATAGCCAAGGTGGAAGAGGCATATGGGCATTGCCATATCAATGACTGGAAAATTACTAAGAGGAAACATCAAGATCAGGGAGATTTTAGCTAAATCAACTTAACAGGATTCTTGCTAAAGATAGGCCAGGGTGATCATGAAGTATGGTAGCAATCAACTCAGGTAGACACTGCTGTTTGGCTTCTGTACTTATTTGTTTGCTAAAACAATAGAAAGTTATTTTGATTTTCTGAACATATGTATGCTATCCCAATACTTCATTGATGATGGTTTGAATATCCCATTGATTGTGATCTCACTAGCCATCGAAGCACATTCTTCTGGGAACCAGGACAGCTCAATTATACTAAATTGTCTCAGTAGCTATGAGAAGGCTAAAAGGACTAATCCTAATGTAACCCTGATATTCAGAACCAGTGACCTGAATCCAAGCCAGCAAGCTCAGTGTACATTCCTGATAACCTATAATTAAGTCCCTTTCTCCTCACAGATACTGGTCTTGCAGAACCTGTTACTGGGAACAGTGCACTGCCCCGGAGGGAGGGTTATTAATGCTGGTGCCAGGCCAGACCATCAGATATGGCCTGGAGATTCCCCAACATCTGGGGCCCGTCTTGCAAGGCCAGCGAGAAGAACCGGAACATAATCCATGCTGGTGGGACAAAGATCACAGGGATATAAAGGAAAGCCCCATGCGTAGTCCTTCACTCAGATTTGGAAGGCTGTTCCCTGAGTCCACTAGCGTATTAAACAGTGTCCCTCCTTTTTTTTCTCAGAGGTGTCCTTGGTTTTCTTTGGTCTTCTGCAATAGCTACAGATAACGAGTTTCGGTTGACTCAGTGGTCTGGAGTCAGAACAGACCCTAAATTGTCTCAGTTTCTACAGATAATGCATTCCTGTTGACTCAGTGGTCCCGGAATCTGGATAGCACAATTGTTCTAAATTGCCCCGGTGGTCCTAAATAATGTGTTTCTGTTGATTCAGTGATTCGTAGATACTTTAGATAACTAGCTTGCTCAATTTCGCTTCTGTAAATGCTTTGCGCGAAACAGGTTCCTCATTCCAGACCCAAAGATGTAATCGATACCTTTGTGAGATTCTGCCAATATAAGCCAGATGTGGCAAGCTGTTCGGGGCTGCGAGATTTGGAGTGCTGAATTGCTCCCTCCTATGCCACTGGCTTTTAATAAATGACGCCATAATTCAACTTCTTGAGGTGTCCTTTGTAAGATGGGGATACACTGCAGCAGTCAGACACCTTCTAGGGGGTGATGGAGAAGAAGAAACCTGATCATACTGATTCAGGTTGTTTTATTAAGCTGGATGATTTATTTCCCAGGTTCTTGTCTGGATGGATTCGAGACAAAAGGTGGTAGATAAAAAGCATAGAAACTTTATTGCAAGCAAATACTACCTCTAAAACCTCACTTCTAAATTCTAAGCCTAAGACTGTGCTCCCCTTGGCACAGGGGTCCCCTAAGAAGGATGACCACTGCTTTCTTTGTCCTGAGGCATTAAATGGGCTGAAGACTCTCCTTCTCTACTGTGGGACCTTAGCCCCCAGCTCCCACAGCCCCCCACAGCCACTTCGTCATCTTATCTGTTTAAGATGGAGTCACTTTTGATTTTATCTTAGAACTTTCTCGCAATGGTGCTAGCCTGGGGATGTTTTATCTTATAGCTCTCCCAGCTGCTCACTCAGGGCTGCTTTTGACTTAACTTATGCTCATTTTAATTGCTCTGGCCAGAGATACCGCTGTCCTTGGTTTATGGCTGTTTGAATTGCTCAGGCCAGCAATGTTTCCCTCAACCCGAACCTCTCCCTCCTAAGGCATTTCTCTATCCTCTGTACAAATAAGGTAAGTACCCTGGCATCTTCAAGTCCCCATCTATGCATTTCTCCCCCTTGAGCCCTCTTTATTCCATAAGCCTTCCTAATTAAGCTAGCCAGCTAGCCCTTTCAATGTATCCCTGACTGTTGGAGCTCTTAGGACCTTTGCTCTGTGACACCAGAAATTCTGAAGATCAAGAAGAGCCAGGTTGTGCCGAGACCGGTTTGGCTCAATGGATAGAGCATCATCGGCTTGGGGACTGAAGGGATCCAGGTTCGATTCCCATCAAGGGCATGTACCTTGGTTGCGGGCTTTGGGGAAGTGATCAGGTCATAAGGATAGAGGTCTCATAAATGGGATTAGTACTTTTATAAAGAAGACATTCCACTGCTCCCTGACCCCTTTCAGGGCATGTGTGAACACAGCTAAAGTTACCTATCCATGAACCAGGAAGTGGGCCCTCACCAGACACTGAATCTGCCAGTGCCTTGACCTTGGATTTGCTAGCTTGCAGAACTATGAGAAACAAATGCTTGTTTTTTAAACTGCCCATCTATGGTATTTAGCTGTGGCAGTCCAAAAGAACTTAAGAAAAGGGTCAGTTTATTCTAGATTATAAAATAGAATAGAGAAGCCCTAGCTGGTTTGGCTTAGTGGATAGAGCATTGGCCTAGGGACTGAAGGGTCCCATGTTCCATTCCTGTCAAGGACACATCCCCAGGTTGTGGCTGGATCCCCAGTGAGGGGCATGTGGGAGACAGCCGATCAATTATTCTCTCTCATCATTGATGTTTCTGTCTCTCTCTCTCCCTTCCTCTCTGAAATCAATAAAAATATATTTATCAAAAATCAATAAAATAAAATAGGATAGTGAAGACAATTTGAAAAGTGAATTATATTTTCTTTGCTTTTGTAATACCTGAGTTTGAAAAAAGGCTATAAAGCATGTTAAAATTTTACCAAAGATTATTCAGTTTTAATGACTTACTTGCTTGGTTCACTGACTAATAACCTTTATTTATAATATGAAAGCTCAGTCTCTTTTGGTTTCATATTATCTCCCTGCATAGCAGAGATTCTGTGACTTATCAGAATAGTATTGTTTGTGCTTTATGTTTATTTTAATATATATTTTTTTAAAGAACCATGTCTTTTTTTTGAAAGAGCTAGGTTTCTTTACAATCATGTCACCTTCTATGTTGACCTTAAAAGTCTTTTATTGACATTTTGATTAAATAAGTAACCAAGTATTGTTTCTTAGTAACTTGTGAGCTTACCTCAATTAAATATTCACATATCATCTGACAACTCTTTTGAAATTGTCTACCTGATACCAGAAGCCTAAATTTTTAAAAAACAAAATAAGAATGTAAAAATATCTTTTACACCAGCAATTTTCAACCCTTTTCATTTCATGGTACACATAAACTAATTGCTAAAATTCGGCAGCACACCAAAATGTATATATTTTTGTCTGACAAAGAAAAGAAAAAAACAAGGTATTATTTTGATTCATCCACACTGAATGGCTATTGTTGTGTTGTCATTTTTTTCTTTGACAACAATAAGGAAAAGAGGTCAGTGTCCCTGACTAAATAGCCAGGTATTGTATGTTTTAAATCACTGTTTTACATTTTAAGATTTTCAAAGGGACCTCAGGAAAAAAAATGTCACAAAGATTTGGTGTTTCATGCTATAAAAAGAGAGATGCTAGAAATAAATAGATTTGTTTGCAATGTTCTTATTGTGAGAATTAGGTGGGAAGAAGAGATGCTCACCATTTCTTAGGATGGGTTTGTATTCACAAATGTCAAGATAAATTTCAGAGATTGGATGTGTTATGGAACCTCCCTAGTGCTCTGCCAGTACCCTTGCTGTCTACAATAGGTTTTTACTTTCATAGGAAATTGGATCAAAACTCAAGAAATAGCAATGTGTTGCACACCAATAGAGAATTTTCTTTCATTGTGATATATTTGGTTTGCAGTAATAACTGAACCATTACTGCATAACCTATAGATAGGTTATTTTTTTTAAATTTTTTATTCTGATACTTGCCTCCTCAGGACTCTGTAACTCCTTAAGTTACAGCCCAGAGTTTACCTCTTAAACAGATAAGGACAGGCTGAGAGACTAGTGGAAAACAACCACATCAGGCATTTCAAACTATCAGCATTTCTAAAAACAGATCTTGCTCAGGCTTCCAAGGTGATTTCACTTAAGTAACTTTCAGACCTTACCAATGAACTGAGTCTCAATTTCCAAAACTTTTTAGTCCAGAGACTCAGGTGTTTATAAGAGCAAGATCTAGCACAGCAAAAGTTATTTAGAGAGGACTGCGTGGGAAATGAGGGAAATTTTATTGTGGTTACTTGTTTAGTATACTGTTGATGTACTATTGTTCTATGTCTTGACTATATAAGGAAGTTATTTCTTTCTTCTTAAGCACCCTAACCCACAACAATTTAGTAACTGCCTTGGAGGCTGAAATAAAACATTTTTACATGGCATTTGATTCTCACTGACACCCCAGATTCACAAACTTTTTACTATGTCTTACTGCTGTTCATGACAATATATTTATATTCAATAAGAATCTGTCTCCCTTTATAACTGGACAAAATTGCTTGGAATATGTGATTTGAGAATGATGCTTTTAAATAAGCTATGACAGGCATTTTTATCGAAAACCAAGGTTGACTCTACATATGGAACCAATAAGCCCACCCAGGAAAATTGGCTTCCAGGATCCCAAGTTAACACATGATGAGAGGAAGTTCACTTAGGCAAGCCGGGAAACTTGGCCAATTTTGAGGGCCTCAAAAAGAGAGAGGAAATCATTAAATTTATAGGTACCGAACATGAAATCTGGTGAAGAGTTGTTTTGCTCCTTGATTTCTTACCCTCAGGATAGCAAATAATAGGAGTTTTTAAGATGTCCAACCAAGCTTCCTTACGAAATCTCCCAATCAGAACTGGATTTTGTGGCCTTAATGCCTAGAGCTTAAGTTTGAGTAGCAAACTCAAGGAAGCTTCTAAGGCTGGCTAACACTGCTGCTCAGAGCCTTCTCTCTAGGAGCCAGTAGTAAAAGTTCCAGACTTTCAGCGAGGCTAGGGAAGGCGAGTGAGATGCAGCAAAGTCATGCCAAGCAAAAGGACAAATCAGTAATACGGATCCTGCCTTTATTTAAAATTTTGACATTTTGTTCACTTACCGTATTTGCATTCCTTTTGATTTTCAAAAACATTGCATCAAACGATTAGTCACTCATTATTCATTGATCAGTTTTTAGTTCTCCCTTAAATCTTGTTTGGAGGCAAGTACTTCAGTTGCCTCACCCTGGTCCTGGCTTTGTTTTGTGAGCCACGTGCTCTGTGACACCTCAACTCTGCCTAGTAACAAAGCAGCCAAAAACAATAGGTTAATGAATGGGCATAGCTGTATTCCAGTAAACCTTGAACTATGAAGATTGAAACTTGAGTTTATGTGTCACAAAAAATTACTCATCTTTGGATGCCTTTTAACCATGTAAAAATGTAAAAACTATTCTTACTCAGGGGAGGTAGGAAATACAGGCATAGAGCTAAAATTGGCCCCTCGGCTGTAGTTTGTGGACTCCTCCCCTTGCTTCATCTCTATAAACAACCAAGGACACACTTAACCAAACCTGCCCTTTTGTGTGTTATTAAGAATAATCTTTGAAATTATTATTATTACCAGGAGAGAAGACTGTCAGGAAAAATTATGACATACCTTAAAATGAAAAAAGTATTACTGGGCGTCCTATGAAATGCGAGATGCGGTTTAGCCAAGTTTTATCATTATTTGTAACTTCCATTGTTTGTAAGTTTACCACTTGATTACTTATAGAGAACCACTAGTAATACAATTGATTTTTGCTGGTGAAGATGCAATTGATTATTTCCCTATGTATTTTGACCATTAAAAAATCTATTAACAAATTCATTTCAGCACTTTTGATTGCCTCTATTTGTGTCTTCAGAATCTCCTTGAACTCGATTTTTATGTGTTTCTAGTAGCCCCAATAATTGAGTTGAAACATTCTTTAACACGTTTATTTTTGTACAAGGTTTATGATTTTATCTGTTTTTGTTGTTGTTTTCTTTTTGATTCTCTCCTGAGGATTTTTTCTATTGATTTTTAGAGAGAGTGGATGAGAGAGAGAAATATCCACGTGAGAGAAACACATTGCTTGGTTGCCTTTTACATGAGCCCTTACCAGGGTCGGCGAGGATCCTACAACCCAGGTATGTGCCCTTCACTGGAATCAAACCCAGGACCCTTTGGTCCACAGGCTGACGCTCTATTCATTGAGCCAAACCTGCTAGGGCCTGATTTAATCTTTCAAATATATCCCTTAACAATGGGTTAAGACAAATATATATTATTATTAAAAGTTTAATTCCATATCCAGGGAAGTGAAGGTAGCTGTTGGATTATTCATTTAATATTTTTTGACCATCTGAAGCAGGTTGTTAAAGATGCAAACATGAATAAGGAAGACCAGTTCCTTCCTCTGAGAGTTAATGATCTAGGCCACCTCCTAGTCCTTCCTATTGATTCATCTATTGAGTTCATGATCTAGGCCACCTCCTGGTCCTCTCTCATGCTACAAATACTTATTGAGGCCTATTGTTAGTACTACAGCTCAGCCCATTTGGGTTGAATCATCTTTTTCAATATGACATTCATTGTCTTACTAACATGTTTAACCATGTTTCTATGGGGAAAATATGTTATGCATTTCAAGCAACTTATGTTGCTCAATTAAAAACCTTCACAACATCTCTATCGCTTTCTCAAATAGAAGAGGAAAAAGTCCTACTTCCATATTTCTTATTACTACAAGATTAAGAACAATTTATAAATAATTTTTAATTATTGTGTTGAAAACTCACTGTATTATCCATGGATTGTATATATTTTCCCTGTAATGGGATTATCACTTACAGTGTTTCTTAAAATCCTTTTCTGGAATTGCCTACAAATGTCGCAGTATATTATTGTTTATACCTCAGTTAGATATTCATTCATTTAAAGATAATTTGATTTTAAAAAGCATCTTAGTGTTTTGGGAAAAAATTTGGTCTCATTGTACAGATGTGAGACTAAGGATAAAAAACGATAAGGTTTTAGATGAGCTTCTTTCCACCTTAACTCTTTTTCTCATAAGAAAAGTAAAAGTTATCCAAAAGCCTTTTAGCACTTTAAAGTCTATAAAGTATTAAGTATATAGTAGTAAATGAAATTTCCATTTTAGTCCTTCAATTCCTGTTCCCCCAATTTCATTTACCAGAGAGTACCACTATTAAGAAATATGGGTACAAAAATTAACAAATTTCATGACTAGCAATATGATACATATAGACACCAAATTAAATTACTTAGGAGTTTCCAAAAATAGGTCTATAAACAATAAGTACATATATATTTTTAAAATATATTTTTTATTGATTTCAGAGAGAGGAAGGGGGAGGAAGTGAACAAAACATCAATGACGAGAGAGAATCATTGATCAGCTGCCTCCCGAACACCCCACACTGGGGATCGGAGCACACAACCCAGGCATGTGCCCTGACCGGAACTCAAACAGTCATCTCCTGGTTCATGGGTTGAAGCTCAACCACTGAGCCACACTGGCTGGGCTGCACATATAATTCTAAAACCATATTTGCCTATAATTTCCCTTTTTTTTTTATGACCATCGTAGGAACTTGGTAGATAATAAAGGTGATATTTTAGATCAGAATGTTATCACTATGCCTAAAATGCATTATCTGGTGAGTGCAGCTTACAGATTTTCTCCTAGTTTCAATAATGATCAGCATTTCTTATGTCTCCCTCCCATCATTTTTAAGATACCATTTGAAAGTAAGTTATAAATACCATATTTCACCTTAACTATTTTGAAATGCATCTCCTAACAAGAAAAGACAATCTTCTATATCATCATGGTATTCTTTTGATGCCTAACAAAATTAACAATCTACACTAATAAAAGAGAAAATGCAAATTGATTGTATCTTTGTGATACCCACCATCCAATCAGGAGTATGCAAATTAACCCAACAAACATGGCAGGTTAATTTGCATACACAGGCCCCCAGCAGCTGGGGGTGGGACGCTTGCATTGTTGCCATGGTGATGACACAGGCATTTCACACCACCCCAGCCACTCCTGGCCTCTGGGCAGCATGGGAAGGAGGAAAAGCTGTGCCTGCAGCCAGGGTAAGGAAGGCCCATTCTGCACAAATTTTCGTGCATCGGGTGTCTAGTAATTATATAATATCATCTAATATCCAGTTCATAGTCAAATATCCTTACTTGTACAAAGATAATTTTCTTTTGAATCCATTCTAGGGCCATACATTTTACTTGGTGTTTTTGTTTCTTCAGTATTTTCTAAAAAATATATTTTATTGCTTTTTCACAGAGAGGAAAAGAGAGGGAGAGTTAGAAATATCAATGAGAGAGAAACATCAGTCAGCTGCCTCCTGCACACCTCCTATTGGGGATGTGCCTGCAATCAAGGTACATGCCCTTGACTGGAATTGAACTGGATTTTTCAGTCTACAGACCGATTCTCTATCCACTGAGCCAAACCAGTCAGGGCTTCTTCAGTCTTCTTGGATTTAATCCAGATGCCCTACTTTTGTTTTCATGACATTGAATTTTTGAAGAGTCTAGGTTAGATGTTTTATAAATTATGGTTCTATATTCTTTTTTTTCTAAAGTCAGGTTTATTGAGATATGATTTATGCAGTATAAAATTCATCCTTTTTAGTGGATTGTTCTAAGAGTTTTGACAAATAAACTCAATCATGTAACCACCATCAAACCAATATAGAATACTTCGAACTCCCCCAAAAGTTTCATTCTGCATTTTTTCAGTAGATCCCTCCCTCTCTCCCCCCTGCTAAATCTTGGCAACTACTGTTCTGTTTTCTGTCTCTAGGTTTTGCCTCTTTTGGGAAAGTCATATAAATGAAATCATACACCATGTAGCCTGTTTAAAAAATACTTTTTTATTGGTTTCAGAGAGGAAAGGACAGGGAGAGAGGGATAGAAACATCAATGATGAATCATTGTTCAGCTGCCTCCTGCACACCCTCTCCTGGGGATCAAGCCTGCAACCAAGGTACATACCCTTGACCAGAATAGAACCTGGGACCCTTCAATCCACAGGCTGATGCTCTATCCACGGAACTATACCAGCTAAGGCCTATGTAGCCTTTGAATCTGACTTTTTTCACTTAGCATATATTGAAGATTTAATCAGCATGTAGATATATCACAATTTATTCATTCACTAGTGGGAAAATGAGTGGTGTGCATGTTTTGACAAATATGTTTAAAGTTGCTATAAATTTTGCATATAAACTTTTGTGTAAACATACATTCTCATTTCTTTTCAGTAATGCCTAGGACAGGGATTGCTGGATCATATGGTAACTGTGTGTTTAATTTTAGAATATTCTGGCTGCATGTTTTCCTAAATAACTGTACGAATTTGCATTTCCACCATCAGTATATCAAATATGAGAATATTGGTTGTTCCACATTCTTGCCAACACTTACGCCATTAAAACATCTTTAGCCATTCTAGTAAGACATCTTCTGAGTTTAGTTTGATTGTCTTAATGAGCAATGTTGAGCTGTATGTTTTTGAGGGCAGGACAGTTTCTGGACTAAGTGCCTTTAGAAAGACCTACCCCCCAAAAACATTAAAGTTATTCCTCTATTGTTTTTTGTTTGTTTTCTACTATCAAGCTTTCTCTCTTTTGACTGAGATAAAAAACCAAGCCCCAATGCCTATCCCAGTCTAGTCAGAAAGCTGCCAGAATTTTTCCAATCCTGACATTTTTTACTTGTTTGTGTAGATTAAAATTTGTGTAGATTAAAACCAAAGGAAGAGATAAGTTAAAGTTAGGAAGTGTCTGGTATTTCTTGAAAATTATTTTTGATGGCAGCACACACAATGAGAAGCTTTGGTGTGCCCTCTTTCATTTACACTTTCACACACACATATGCTGTCCTAATGGCACCCCAGAAAATGTATTCCATACTTGTTTTATTTTAGAAAATATTATTCCCCCATTAACCCACCCTTCAAAGTTTCTATTCAAAGGACTCATTATCCAACTTGATCTTAGCAAATGTTCCCTATAATGTGCCTGAAAAGGATTAATTTTTTTCATAGACTGTTCTCCGAAACTACACTTACAAGAATAGACTGTGAAGCATATCTCAACACTGTGGAGGTTCAGTCATTCAGAAATGAGATATTCTAGGAGTGAGGGAAAGCTGGGTGGTAATGAAAGTAGCTGAAATAGGCAATACAATTTAGAGTAGGTTTTAGGGTTAATTTCCCTTAGAATTAAAGTTCCTTTTGAAATAACATTTTTCTTTCAGCTCTTCATAGACTCTAATCATTTTCCAATAACTGTGCTTCACATATCTATTTAGTGAAGATTTGGAACACTTTCTCTTAAGACTTCCAAAGTAAATTCCCCTCTTTCATTAAAAAAAACAAACATGTAGAATGTTGTTGATGGGGAGAACGTTATTTATCCTTTCATGGTTGCCATTGGAAACAACTGTTAAGAAACAGAGCGCCTCCAGACTGCAGCACAGGACATGGCACCGATCACTATTGCGGGACTGTTACCTGCTGGCAAGTCAGCCCTGAACACCTTCGATTTGTAGTCCAATAAAGATTCAAACTGTTCAAATTAGATCAAATACATTAATGTTTAGGGATATCAACTTTAAAAATATATATCTTTTATTGATCTTAGAGAAGAAGGAAGAGGGAGAGAGAAATATCAATGATGAGAGAGAATCATTGATTAGCTGCCTTCTGGGGATCGAGCTTGCAACCCAGGCATGTGCGATTGGCCGGAATCGAACCTGGGACCCTTAAGTCCATTGAGCCAAACAGCTAGTGCAGGGATATCAATTTTTACAAATATGGAAGAAAATAGGAGAAAATACTAGATTGATTTGTCAGGGGGAATCATTGGCAAAACAATAGGAATTGGCAAGAAGCCCTAGACATACACACACAATTCTAAAATAAGGCTGAAGTACTCCCCTCCCCCCCTGAAGGGGGCCAAAAGACCCAAACACTTATATTTCACTTATTCCCATTTTTCAGGTTGGGGTGGGAGAGGTGACTCTTAATAACAAATGTTGTGGGACAACCAAATTTAAAGAAAATATGTTTATGTCTGCCTTGCCTGTTGGGTTTTAGACAATAAAATTTTAATCTCCATTCCTTTGTCTTGATATGTGGTTAGTGGGAAATAACGGACCCCAAATAGGGTTGCATCTGCATCACTGCATGCTGTAGGCATAACTGAACACACACACACAAGCTAAGTTAAAAATGACTTACAAACAGTAATACATAATCGAAAAGCAAGTAAAACAATGGGAACCCAAAGTTACTCGAAGATAACACAAGTTCTAAAATGATAAAGTGACCTAAAAGGTTGAGGGAATTTATGAGGTTAAAGAGACCAGACTCCAAATCATTTCTTCCTTTGCTTTCACACTTAGATATGGCTCTAAGTTTGTATATTTAGAGAGAAAAATAACACACACAAAAAAATACTTTATTGTCCTTTTCTATATCCAAGGAGGATTATCCACTCTCTAAGTGTAGTGACAAAGAACAACATCTGAGCATTTGGGAAGGAGGCAACAGAAGACAAAAGTCTCATAACCCAGGGATTAATAAAGCCAATAGTATCAGACATGGGATTGGAGGAGAGGAGAGTTACCAGTTTCACCACAGCCCTCTCTTCTTCTGTCCTCACTTTGTCCCAGGTGGGATTACACGTGTGATTTTAACCGGTTCTTCAAATTCATCCAGTTTGTGGGTCGTGGTTATAATTGCTTTATCTCTAGAATGGGAGATAAAGCCAGTTTTTAATAGGGAACAGGTCAGGAAGGGGCAATCTGCTATTTACTGGTCATCAGAATTGGGAGTGGAGTTAACAAATTTGGAGTGTCAACACTTAGGAGGACAATCTGTACTCTTGAATAGTTTGTGGTATTATACTGATAACACAAATCTGTCAGCATGTACAATTGGGGTTTGCCATTTGAGTCACTGAAAAGTAACTGCGTTTACCATGAGTCATTATATAACTATTTTAGAATTATACAATAAGAATCCCAATTGTTACTAAACCAAGGAGGAAAAACATGAAATTGGTTAGGGAGACACATGTAACCTACCCCATTTCCCCCTAAAGGCCTTGCTTTACCAATTAAAAAAAATCAGAAAACATCAGTTAATATAGGACATAGCTGGGCACAGAATTGAGGAAATATAAAAATACAAGTGGTAAAACACCTTTGTGGCTGATTAATTTAGTTTAAGTAGAGAAAAAAATATGTGTCTTAAGCAAAGAAAAATAAATAAATAAACACCGTGGCCTTAATTATTCCATATATTTCTATGACAATGGAAGAACAAGGAATTCTGTGTATTAACCTGTGGTTCACTATTTCCTTTCATGAGTTTAAAGTAATCTTTGTAAAGTTATGGATAATTTATTATTTTGCTTTCTCCTGTTAAACTACAAGTCTTGATTTCCAGAGGGCTGTGTTTGAGGGTTGAATACCGTACATTTTTCTATTCCCACAACCAATGATCACAAATGTAGCGATTTAAAACAACATCTATTAGTAATTTCATAGTTCTAGATCCCAGAAATGGTGACTTAGGCTCATTTGGATTCTCTGCTCAGGTCTCACAAAGCTGAAATCAAAGTGCCAGTGGGGGCAACGATCCCTTTTGTAGTTTGGGGTTATCTTCCAAGCTTATCTATTTGTTGGCAAAATTCAGAAGAGTCAGGGGCTAGTAGACCACCTGCCATTTCTGGCCACTCAGCCTTCTCCTCAACACCTTCAAGGCCAATAGCAAAAGCATCCAAGCTTTCAATCTTCCTGTATTCTTTTAAAGAGCTGGCTTGGTTACATCAGCCCCTCCCAGGATAACCTCCCTTTAAAATGCAGCTGATAAATGCTGTTGATTCTCAAGTAAACAAAGAAGGGGTTAATTCTGATGCAAGTGATAATCAGTGAAGACTGAAACACTACTAACTGCAGACTGTGGTAGCTGCTGTGAAGGACACGGACAGGGTGGTGTGACAGATTAACTAGAGAAGAGCTCTTGGGACTGGAGGTGGTGATATTCTGGCTGAGACCTGGAAGATGAGCATGAATCAGCCATGAGAAGAGCTGAGGGAAGAATAGTCCAGGCAAGCAGCTGAATGACTACGCCTGAAACCAACTATTCAAGAGTACAGATTGCCCTCCTGAATGGGATTCTCTGAAAGCTGGCTGTTTTGGCTATTATCCTTGGCTGTGAGTCTTTTGACAAAAGCACAATTCAACAAGGAATTAATTGAACACCTGGGGTGTTGCATGCCTTCTGGAGGCATACAACAATGCCTTCTGCCCCGGGAGTGTCCTTTTAGGCCACCCAGTGTACCAAGCACAATCGGTGGCATCAGTGGCATGTTAACTGTGTCCTGTCACTGGTGCCATAGGATGTTTTAGCTATTTATAAAAATCATCATTACCCCTCTGCAAGCATTAAGCCTTTTTTATACATTTATAAGCAAATGTGAATTTCAAAGGGACTATATTCTATGTCAGCAAAGAAGAAAAGGCTTTCCTGTTAAACTGTTTTCAACATTTACATTTACACAGTGGCTTTCAGTGTGAATCTATGTCCTAATGCAGGTCTACCACAAGGTTAAATTGTATTCAAATATGAAAATAAGTCATTATTTTGGAATTCTTCATCCCTCCCTAACCATCATCTTGTCTTCTCTACCTAACTCATAAATAAGTCACTTAATTCTGAAAACTCCACATAAGGAATATTTCTCAGTCCTTCCCCTACTTCATCATCCCTGCCATGACAGCCTTCATTCATACTTTTAACATTGACTCTTTGGACAATCTTTCTGCTGAAAGCATCTTCCTACTCTAGTCCATCTTCTGTACAGTTCCCAGATTATATTCCTAAAAACTGAACACAATCTGCTCTCATAGAGCTTACATTCTACTGGAAGAGACTAAAAGTTAAAAAAAAAAAAAAGGACAAAATAAATGTGTGATAACGAGGTATGTATAAAGAAAGTAAAAGCAGAGTCAGAGGAAAGAGTAAAGGAGGAAGGCATTTTATTTCATTTCAGTGTTATTAAGATATAATTGATAACACAGCACTGGGTAAGTTTAAGGGGTACAGCACAAGGAAGGAATAATTTGATAAGGTGGTGACATTTGATTACAGCAAATGTGAATGCCCTCCGGCCAAAGACCAGCAGGAACGCATCCACAGCTAAACCAAGTTGGGTTTCTTGATGTTACAGGGAAGCAGACAACACACCATGCGAAACTATGGAGGGTCTCCGTAGGAAGGGGTTGTAAACACTTATAGGATTGGCCTTGTATAAGGTGATTTGGGGAAGGATCAAAGCTTTGCCTTGAAATGGATGCTGTCAGGAAGCAGAGGTAATTTTATGATTACATATTTTAAGAATTATCTAGAAGGCAGGAAGAATGAAGCAAGGCTAAGGTTATAACTGGTCAAGAAATTGTAAGTCACTTGATATTAGCCAGAACGTTTGAACATTTTGATGGTTTGGAGAATGTTATTTGCTGTGGTTAGACACGATTATGGAGGGGCCTTACTTTTGTCTATTATGGTCACAGAGCAGCTATGTCTGATGTTGGTGTTTTCAGAAATTATGTGCAACTGAACACTCAGATCTATCTGAGAATGCCAGTGACACCAGGGTTTAGCGGTGTCAGCCCAGCTCTGGTAGTTCAGGCTGCTTTTCTTTTTGTAACAAAGCCATCAGCTTCTACAATAATCTCTAAATAATCTCGTATTTGTAATTGTTTCCTAAGTATTTAGAATATCATCAGTATTATTATTTAGGGTAGGGAGTTCTAATACTCAAACCTTTGGTAACAGTTTACTTAATCAATGCTGTAATATACAAGGCCTATGCTACATGCCTGGTAAAGAGAAAAATAGCTTGAAAGGCTCTGGAATGGAAGCAAGAACTTAGTGCTATGAATTTCAGAAACACTTCAAAAGTCTCAGAATCACGTGCCTCATCTCTAAACCAAGAAGTTAGATGATATGAGTAACTCTTGAGAGGTCTGCATGGTGCCGCGCTATCTGTGCAGTAATCACACGGGGAGGTTATCTGTGAAAATTAGATAGAGGTTTTAGGACCCCCAATCCCAAAGTCTGATTCAGCCCAAATTTCTGAGATTCATCCATGTTATTCTCTTTCTTCTTCTTCAGAAATTACTGAGTAGTATTCAACTGAATGAATATACCTGTTTATGCATTCTCTATGGATGGCCATCTGTGCTGCTTGTAGATTTTGGGGATCATGAATAAAGCTGCTGTAAACATTTCTGTGCAAGTCTTTTTGTGGATACATACTTGTTATTATTATTATTTTTTTTGGATCAATACCTATTACTGCAAATGCTAGGTCATAGTGTGTGTTCAACTTATATGAAATGAATGGGTCCATAATTTTGACATAGTGAAAAAACAAAACAAAAACAAACTTAGAATCCCTCTCTGTTTGTTCAAAGTGTAGCATCATAGAGATGGCAAACAATGTCATAACCTCAGGCAATTCCAGTCACTCCTGACTGCCTGTCCTCAAAAATTAAGCTCTGGAAGATCCGTCGACAGCCAAAGGGATGAACGCTGTGTGGATGATATCTGCAGGTAATATAGTTTGGGTGGTGCATTCGAGAGTCACAGGTAGTAACTGGTACATAAAACCCCTTCATAAATCTTTGCCTCTAGGATTCTTCATCAGAAAGGGATACTGACAGACCTAAAGCAAGTCATTCTTCACAAACAGGGCGTTATTAGCCAAGGTTTGATGGTATGCCTGTGGGAAGCCAGCCACCGTGGTGGAAGGTTACACAGGCTCAGTCAATGGTCCCTAAAGTGGATGTGCCTTCTCTTGCAATACTGCTTCCTCTCAAGTTATCCTTAGTGCCGCTTTCCTTCTGTAGGTACCCGGGCCCCACTTAAAGGAAAGCAGAGACCATTAGAAAGCAACTTTCACTTCCTTCCCAGAAACATCCACCTATCTGTACGCGTTCGTCTGTCCTTTCCTTATTCCTTCCCATCGTGGTGAAGATGGTATCCCTCCTGAGGTACTTGCCATTCCACCTTCTCAAGGGCCTTGCTGTATTCATATTTCTCTTTCTGTCTCTCTCTCTCTCTCTCTCTCTCTCTCTCTCTCTCTCTCTCTCTCTCTCTCTCTCGTAACCTCCTCGTTTGCACCGGCTTTTTCCCATCACTAAGCCTCTTCCAGTTTCTTCTCTCTTGTGAAAGCTAACCTCTCAACACCAGGTACCAGGCTAGCTGTTGTCTTATCTTTCTGGTATCATTCCAGCCAAACCTTCTGAAGGGGAGTCTGCAAAGCCTACTTCCTCTTTCTCATCTGACTCACCGAGGTCTACCTGGAACCTTTTTTTTTTTTTTTTAAACCATAAAGGAGGCATTGCACAATAATTTTTAAAAGTATATGATGGATAGATAGATGCGAGTCCAAGGGTGCTGACGGATAGCTCATCCATCACCTGAGGTTTAGGATGACCCGCTGCGTTGAGAAACTTATCTTTCCGGTGTGTACAGGTAACTTGATACATGCTTTCCTCTTGAATGAAAGTTACATAGTTAGTAGCCTAACACGAGTAACAAAGTATGACGAGTGGAGAAACACAGTAGCGTTGCACTGCCCATGAACCCTTTCCATGGGAACGCCAGTGCCCACCACCCAAGGGGTCACCCCTGGGCCACCCCGCCGAGGCGGCAGCCCCGGCACAGGCCGGCCTCCTGGCGCGACGGCTCCCCGCTGCTCCGCGGCCACGGCCTCCGGTCTGAGTCGCGGGCGGGTGGGGCGGGCGGAAGAGCCGAGCGGCTCCCGGCCAATGGCAGTTCTTGAACTTACACCTCCGGACGTCAGCGCCGCGGCTCTGCAAACGGATGTCACACAGCTGGCTCGGAAACGTCTCCGCCCGCCCCCGAAAAGGGGCGTGGGTCCCGCCGCGGCCCCGAGGAGCCCGGGGCGCCCGCAGGGAGGGTCGCGCGCCGCTGCCCGCTCGCCCCCGCGCCCTCTCGGGCCAGCCTCCCCGCTGTCCCCATCCCGGCGTCCCAGTCCGGCGGGCGGACCTCCCAGAGGGGAGCCGCCAGCATCCCATCCCCGCCCCGAGCGCGCCGCCGCCGCCGCCGCCGCCGGCTCCGCCCCTCCCGCCCCGCGCGGGCCGCGCGCTCCTGCGGCTCCCAGCCGCGTCGCGGGCGCGCGCGCCGCCGGCGGAGCCGCAGTTAAAATGGTCCGAGCGGGACCCCGCGCTGCCCCCGCCGCCGCCGCCGTTGCCGCCGCCGCCGCAGGGACGGACTGAGCCGGTGGGTCAGGCTCGGACCCGGCCGCCCAGCCTGCAGGCTCGGCCTCTCCGTCGCGCCCCCAAGCTCGCGCCCCCCCCCCTCCCCGCCCGCGCCCCCGGCCGCTCCGGGCGCAGCATGTAGCCCCGACGGGCGCCGAGCGGCCCCAGCGGACACACACCCCCGCCGCCGCCGCGCGTGTGTGTGTGCGCCCGAGGGTGCGAGCGTGAGCGCCGGGGGCCCCGCCACGCCCGAGCCCGAGCCCGAGGAGCCCGCGCCGGAGCGGCCTGCCCCGCCGCCGGGAGCCCCCTCTGCGGGCCTCCCCAAGCCCCGTCCCGGTCCCCCCTCCGCGGGGCCTTCTATATGGGCCACCTTCTCTCGAAGGAGCCGCGTAACCGCCCGAGCCAGAAGAGGCTGCGCTGCTGCAGCTGGTGCCGCCGCCGCCGCCCGCTGCTCAGGCTGCCCCGCCGCACCGCGGCCAAGGCGGCCCCGCAGCAGCAGCCGCCGCCGCCGCCGGCGGCGCCCCGGAGCCGGGACTGCTTCTTCCGCGGGCCCTGCATGCTCTGCTTCATCGTGCACAGCCCCGGCGCGCCCGCCCCCGCCGGCCCAGAGGAGGAGCCGCCGCTGTCGCCGCCGCCGCCGCCGCGGGACGGGGCCTACGCCGCCGCGGCCGCCGCCGCCTCCCCGCAGCACCTGGCGCGGCGCTACGCGGCCCTGGCCGCCGAGGACTGCGCCGCCGCCGCCCGCCGCTTCCTGCTGTCCTCCGCCGCCGCCGCCGCCGCCGCCGCCGCCGCCTCGGCCTCGTCGCCGGCCTCCTGCTGCAAGGAGCTGGGGCTGGCCGCCGCCGCCGCCTGGGAGCAGCAGGGCCGCAGCCTCCTCCTGGCCGGCGTGGGGCCCGTGCGCTTCCTGGGGCCGCCCGTCGCCGTGCAGCTCTTCCGGGCGCCCACGCCGCCGCCGCCGCCCCCCGAGCCCCCCGAGATGGTGTGCAAGCGCAAGGGGGCCGGGGTCCCCGCCTGCACCCCCTGTAAGCAGCCCCGCTGCGGCGGCGGCGGCGGGGGCTGCGGCGGCGGCGGCGGAGGAGGCCCCGCGGGAGGAGGCGCCTCGCCTCCCCGGCCCCCCGATGCCGGGTGCTGCCCGGGCTCCGAGCAGCCGCCGCTCTGCCCCCCGCCCTCCTCTCCCGCGTCCGAAGGTGCCCCCTCCGAGGCCGGCGGGGACGCGGTCCGAGCCGGGAGCACCGCCCCCTCGCCTGCCCAGCAGCAGCAGCAGCATGAATGCGGCGACACGGACTGTCAGGAGCCCCGAGAAAACCCTTGTGATTGCCCTAGGGAGCCGCCCCCCGAAACCCCGGACATCAACCAGCTGCCGCCGTCCATCCTGCTCAAGGTGGGTCTGGGCGGAGGGAGGGCGCAGGGGTGCGCGCTTGCCCCCAACCCGGCCCCTCCTGGGGAGGGGGGGTCTTCTCTCTCCTCCCTCTGAGCGCCGGGGAGGGGGGGCCCCCCCCGACAGCCAGAGACGTCCAGAGGGGAGAGACTGGGAAACCAGTGGGGGAGGATGCTTATGGCCTACTTTTAGAAGTTAGGAAAACTTGGAATCTCATGCAATGTCTTTTAATAGCTCGGGTTTGTTAGGCACAAACAAACAGGGTTCATCTGCTATTGGATTGCCAGCCCAAGTGGCTTAGAAACTCTTTGTAGCGTTTCTGTGACATGTTTTTATTAAGTGAGCAACTTGCCTAAGGGTCGGCTGGGTATAGACTTTATATATTAAAGTTCGAAAGTTTTCTAGCTACTTTCAGGTTGGATAGATGCTGGTTGATGTCACTAAGAGTTAACTTTTTCGAACATTTCCTGTGATCAGGCACTGTGCCAGAGTTTTAGATACATAATATCTAATTTAATTTCCCAAGTTACCGCGGGGAGACAGATATTGTCAATATCATTACTCTATGCAAGAAGGAACTGATATGTCATACTATGTGCCCTGCAGCACAAAGTCAGACATCTACAAGTGGTATTTGCTCTAGTGGGGCCTGAAAAGCTTGAATGACTTGCCCAAGGTCACACGTAGAAAGTAGGAGGTGTATCTGGGAATTTAGGCCTGCTTGGCTTGAGAAACCTCTTGTTTATGCTATGTTGTATTCGCTTCCTACATTTTAACCCGTACATAAAAGCGCACAGATTTCTGGAAGGTAAGGGGAGGCATTTGTTGTTGGGGTGGTGGTGGTGGTGAGCGGAGCAGAGGTGCGTGTCCTGTGGGAGCTTTGCCTCACTTTTGAATACTAAGTAACATTTGCAGTTTTGTCATTGCTGTGATAATCCTAATTGTGTGATAGAGTTTGCATTGTTATTATTAACAAGTTATTTCTTTCTTCATTTTCTCTCTTCTCCCCTCCCACTCTTTCCTGGAGCTTAATAAATGTAATCTTTCCTTGTCACAGTGATTGATATTTAAGACCAGCAGCAAATAACTTAGGTAAAAATTTGGCTACTTTTATTGTGACTGAAGTAACTGTCATCAATTACAATTGTTACTGTCTCCAATATACTTTGTATGATTAGGCTTTTTGCACATTGATAATCCCGTGTTTTTATCTGTCTTAGTGTGATGTTAATGTTCTTGACAATTATACAGCAAGAGGGGGTAAGCTAACTTCTACTTGTGTCAAAATGTAATGACTTAACTCTCATGGAGGTATATTTGTTGGAGGAGTAATTGCCTCTTTTGTGTGTCCAGGATGTGCATTTTAGAGCAGAGGGAACTTTTTTCTTTTTCTTTTTGTTTGTTTATTGGAGTTAGACAATTTTTTAAAACCTGGAATTCTTTTTTCTTTATTGATTAATGTATTACATATGTTTCCTTATACCCTCCCATTCCCCCCCCTCGCCCCGCCCCACACACACAATCATGCTCTCACCCTCCCTGTTGTCTGTGTCCATTAGGCTTATATGCATGCATACAAGTCCTTTGGTTGATCTCTCCCTCTTACCCCCACCCTCCCCTACCTTCCCTCTGAGGTTTGACAGTGTGATTGATGCTTTTCTGTCTCTGGATCTGTTTTTGTTCATCAGTCTATGTTGTTCATTATATTCCACAAATGAGTGAGAGCATGTGATACTTATCTTTCTCTGACTGGCTTATTTCGCTTAGCCTAATGCTCTCTGGTTCCATCCATGCTGTTGCAAATGGTAAGACACCCCCCCCCCCCCCCCCCCCTTTTCTTTTCTTTTCTTTTTTTTTTTCTTCTTTTTTTTCTTTTTTTCTTTTCTTTTCTTTTTTTTTTTTTTTTTTTTTTTACCACAGTGTAGTATTCCATTGTGTAGATGTTTTTTAAAAATATATTTTATTGGTTTTGTACAGAGAGGAAGGGAGAGAGATAGCGAGTTAGAAACATCGACGAGAGAGTCATCGATCAGCTGCCTCTTGCACACCCCCTACTGGAGATGTGCCCGCAACCAAGGTACATGCCCTTGACCGGAATCGAACCTGGGACCCTCCAGTCCCCAAGCCTACGCTCTATCCATTGAGCCAAACCGGTTTCGGCCATTGTGTAGATGTTTTTTAATCCACTCATCTGCTGATGGGCACTTAGGCTGTTTCCAGATCTTACCTTTGGTAAATTGTGCTGCTATGAATATAGGATGCACATATTCTTTCTGATTGGTGTTTCTAGTTTCTTGGGATATAGTCCTATAAGTGGGATCACTGGGTCAAATGGGAGTTCCATTTTTAGTGTGTGTGTTATTTATTTATTTATTCATTTTTTAGGAGACTCCACAGTGGCTGTATCGGTCTGCATTGCCACCGATGCATGAGGGTTCCTTTTTTTCTGCATCCTTGCCAGCAGTTGTTACTTGTTTATATGTTGATGATAGCCATTCTGACAGGTGTGAGATGGTACTGAATTGTCGTTTTGATTTGCATCTCTCAGATGATTAGTGACTTTGAGCATGTTTTCATATGTCTCTTGGCCTTCCTGCTGTCTTCTTTCGAAAAGTATCTATTTTTCATTGGGTTGTTTATCTTTCTTTGGTTACATTGTATGAGAAGAGGAAACTTTCTTGAGTCCTTTAAATTGGTGGGTGACATGGACAAATAAAGTATCAGCAAATATTTGGTATAGAAGATTGATTGCTGTCTTGTTATTTGTCAGGTAAGACTGTTTAAAGACAAAACAAATAAAAAAAACCAGGTATTTCCTGCTTTCTACCAAAACTGGTTATTTCTTGAGGTAAGGAACATTTGAATTAAAAAAGAAAGAAAAAAGGACATGATCTTATAATAAAGAGAATCCCCATAGGCAAACTTATTCTATATGTTACATTGTTCTTTTTTACTTTTTTTTTTTTTTTTTTTTTGCTGTGGACTATTGAAAACTTGGTCTAAGGGACTTTTGGGAATTACTCATTAGACTTGCCCTGTTGTGATGGAGAATTTGGACATGATATGTAGATATTTTACTATATTAGACACTGGAATAAAGATGGTCTATGTGGGTTTCACGGTCCTAGTTGTATTCAGCAACAAGTGAGTTGTACTGTCTGGAATGAATTGAAATCAAAGTTTTTTTTCTGTGTTTACCTGCCCAAATAGAATTTTCAGGGCTAAGGCTTTTGGGGCATAGGCTCTGTTGACATAGATCTTGTTTATGCTGTATGCCCTCCTCTAAGTACAGTGCCTGGCGTTTAGTAAATATTTATGACCAAATGAATGACCACATGTTTAGAAGTCTGTGCTGACACTCTGGGTGAATGTGCCATACCACTAAGATAAGTGTCTAAGAAATGTTTATATCTTGACTAGAGTTGTTCTGAGCTACAACAGAGCCACGTGATGTTGAGAGGATGCTGGCCATGTTTCTGGTGAGAACTGGAAGTGTCTGGCTTGGAGAAGACTTAGGCAGCTAAGGCTTTCCCTCCCTTCCTCCCCTCTTTCCTTTTCACAGTATAGGAAGGGTTGTTGCATAGAGAGGCACAAATCCATCATCTCCATTGGGAACATTCAAATACAATAGCCACTAGCCACATGTGGGTATTTAAATTTAAATTGGTTAAAATGAAATAAAATTTAAAATTCAGTTTCTAGATAACAATAGCCACATCAGTAGCCATGGGTGACTGGCCACTATTGTACTGGGCTGTGCAGATCCAGAACATTTCCATCATTTTACAAAGTTCTGGTTTGTAAAAAATTTTTTCATAAATGGCATCAAAATGTCCATGTTCTGCAGTTTGTTTGTTTGTTTATAGTTTGGTTGGTTTGGAGGTATTTTCACATTAGTGAGGGTATAGTTTCCTTCATTCTTTTTAACTGCTGCATAGTACCCCATAGTGTTATACCACCTGTATTTATTTCTCTAGTACTGGATGTTTCTAATTAATTGTTACTACAAATGATGCTAATAGATTTTTTTCCTATGTACACATCATATTTTTTCTAGGGTAGATTTCAAGAAGTGGAATTTCAGGCCCAAACTGGTTTGGCTGAGTGGATAGAGCATCAGCCTGCGGGCTGAGAGATCCCAGGTTCGATTCTCGTCAGGGGCATGTACCTTGGTTGCAGGCACATCCCCAGTGGGGGATGTGCAAGAGGCAGCTGATTGATGATTCTCTCTCATCGATGTTTCTAACTCTCTGTCTCTCTCTCTTCCTCTCTGTAGGAAAATCAATAAAATATATTTAAAAAAAGAAGTGGAATTTCAGGATTGAAGAATGTCTGTATTTGGACATTTAGAAAGTCCTATCTAACAATAAGAGCTGTGTAGAAATGAAACTAGTTCTTTCTTGAAATAGTGAGCCTCACTGGAAACCATAATTATGTAACTTCAGCACAGGAAGAGACCTTTGACAGCAGCATCTGGTCTTTCCCCATGTCTTATGCATGAAGATACAGGCTGGAGAAGTCAAGTGGCTTACTTCCCCTAAGAGAGAGAATGGCAGACCTGGGGCTAGAATCTAGCTTAGTGTTTCTAGGTCCAGAGATCTTTTCAACATCCTGTGTAAGAGGGCCTGAATAAGCTCTCAGAACTTCAATGAAAGAGAATCCTGAATGGGGAAAAGGGGCGGGACAATGGAGAGAGGAGGAGCTTACACCAGAGTCATTATGAGTCAGAGACTAATTTAAAGTTGGGCCTGTAGGGTTGAATTGTGGTCTTTAATATAAGAAATTTGAGAAGCAGGGACTAGGTCTTCAAAGGTCAACTGTGATAGTAATATTTTTTTAAGCACTTAAGTCTGTTACATTTGCTCATTGAGTGGTTATGGATTGTTTTGGATCAAATAAGCTAGCTTTGATCTTTGCTACCTGTTGCCTTTATGACTTAAGTAACCCTGCCTACTAATATCACAATTAGATATTTATATGGTAGAACCATTATGCAACAATTTTACCAAGTGATAGCAGTGGAATGTATTTCTTTATAATGGCTGTTTGAGTAACTGGATAAGTTGTGTTCTATATTTACATTTTGGAGACTTGGTGTGCTATGCTTAGATACCATTCCCTCTGCCAGCAGACCTGTTTCCAAAGAAAACCAGGTGAGAGATCCAAAATCCACCAGCACCATTAGGAAGCCGCCTCGCTGTGCACGGACCCTTGACAATGTGTCAGTAGGTGTGAAGTCTTTATTTGTACAGCTTCATGACCCACAGGTTGCTTTAGAGTTTAAGGGAGAGTTTCATAAGAGAAAGGGGCTTTGAAGGAAAGCTTACGTACCTGATTTATTTATTTTTTTCTCTCCAGATATGCGAACAAGGATGAAAGCAATGCAAATAGAGTCAAAGAAAAAAAAAATACCACTTTTTAAAGCTTTGAATGTAGATTACTAGTGGGGAAGAGTAAATTACCTGTAACATTTCATGAGTTCTTGATTTAAGGCTCCAGTACCAATAACCTCTAGAAGGCATGTCTCTAGCGTTCCAGGAATGGATGTAGCCAGCAGTGAAATGGAGTGTCCTGAGGAAGTCAGATTTAAGATTTTTCTTTGCTGAAGAATGCAAAGCAATCTTGATGAACTTAATCAGGATACCTACCCAAAGGTGTGATTTGTTTTCTTATTTTAAGAAGGCTGTAAATTTTGCCTTAACGAGTAGCTGTCAACGGGATAACCTTGAGTAGTTCTTGGCCAATTTGGAGTATTACCAGGCTGTATAAATGATAAGGAATGTAAGGGAAGATAAGTGAAGGCAAATACAGAAGCATTTAATATTAACATAAGAGTTGTGTGACTTTGGCTAAATATCCTATTTTATGTTTGACTTTGGCTAAATATATCCTGTTTTAGTTTTGCCAAAGTCTTGGCCAGTTTAAAGCCCAAGTGATATTGTAAGGCCATACAGTGGGCATTGGAGGCTGCCACTGAGAGGGCCTTGGAGCATCAATGCCCAGTAGTAATGAGTACATTTAGCTTACACATCTTTGCTTCTAGATACCATTCTCCAATAAAAGGGATCAGTGCTCCATGGAGAAATGGCAAATTTCAGGGCTAGGACAAGGAAAGTACAAGATGAGCCTAGAATATTTTGTGCCAGGACACAAGGAAGTCCTCAAAGAATGATGGACATATGTCAAAAGGATACATTGTTTCATTGTATCTCCTCCCCCGACTGAAAGTCTTCAGTGACTGGGTTTAGAATAAAACTTATTCTTATTTATTTATTTATTTATTTATTTATTTTTTAAAAAAACTTATTCTCATTTAAATTTCATAATATCAGACTTTGTGGGTTCGATCCCGGTTGGGGTGCATACAGGAGGCAACTGATGGATCTGTCCCTCCCTCCCTTCCTCCCCCTCCTCTCTCTAAAATAAAAAAGAATTTTTTTAAAAAAGTCATCATACAATATGTAGTTTGGAATATTGTGTTGCACCTTTAATACTTATCTCTTACAACACCTAGCATAGTTATTGTAAAATAGCTACAGGCAATGGATATGTCTCTCTCACATTGATGTTTTTCTCTCTCTCTCTTTCTCTTGCCCTCCTCCCCCTTCCATTCTCTCTAAAAATCAATGGGAAAAAATATTCTCAGGTGAGGATAAATTTAAAAAAAAAAAAAAAGGAAGAGAAAATAAAACCCATCACCTTTACTTCTTTTCAAATATTTATATAATTTATATACAGTTTGCCTGCTCATAAACCTTAGCTCATTTTTTTTCAGTAATATCTAATAGTAGATAAAATTTGTGCATCAAGATATGAAATGGTCAAAAGTAGGTATTGGTTTTGTTGATTTTTAAGTACTATAAGATTCTGTGGGCCCTAACCAGTTTGGCTCAGTGAATAGAGAGTTGGCCTATGGACTGAAGGGTCCCAGGTTCGATTCCGGTCATGGTATGTACCTTGGTTGCAGTCACATCCCCAGTAGGAGGTGTGCAGGAGGCAGCTGATCCATGTTTCTCTCTCATCGATGTTTCTAACTCTCTATCCCTCTCCCTTCCTCTTTGTAAAAAATCAATAAAATATATTGAAAAAAAAAAAAAAAGATTCTGTGGGATAGGTATGACCAAGTGTTAGGCAACAATGCATTTTGGAAGTTTTTTCAGTCTGAAATAATCTTATATCTTATACTAATGTCTCATTCAAAAATTGGATCTTTCAAAAGGTACAAAGTTCCAGTTATAAAATAAGTAAGTCATAGGGGAATAATATGCAGCATGGTAGCTATAGTTAATAAGATTGTATTGCATGTCTGAAAGTTGCTAAAAGAGATCTAAAAAGTTCTTACAAGAAAAAAAAAATTTCTAACTAGGTATGGTGATGGATGGTAACTAGACTTAACTGTGGTGATCATTTTGTAATGTATACAAATGTTGAATCATTATGTTGTACCTAAAAATATTATAATGTTACATGTCACTTCTACCTCAATAAAAAATAAAGAATCTTTCAAGGTATAGAAATATATGGATATCAGCCCGGTAGTGATTAATTCAGATTATATCAATAATAAGACATACGTTTTCTGGTAATTAATAGCTTAGTTCTGTTGCCCAGATCTGCCACTTAAGATCAAGAATATTAAGTTTGGCCCTGGCCTATGTGGTGCAGTTGGTTGGGCATCATCCCATACACTGAAAGGTTACTGGTTCAATTCCCAGTCAGGGCACATGCCCAGGTTGCAAGCTTGATCCCTGGTAAGAGGTGTGCAGTAGGCAGCCTATCAATGTGTTGCTCTCACATTCATGTTTCTCTCGCTAAAGCTAAATATCACTTAAAAAATCTTAAAAAAAAAAAAAAAAGAATATGAAGTTTAGTTTCAATTCAGGTCATGACTATAGGTTACTGCTGATTCCCAGGATCCATTCCCCTTACATTTTTTTTAGTAGTAACAGAATCCACCATGTTTTAGTCAGGCATGTGACCACTTAATTAGACGCTATTTCTTAGCCTCTGTGGATAGGTGTGACTGTGTAACTAAGATTTAGGTTGGAAGCTGTGAGTGGAAGCACTGTGTACAACTTTCAAGTCATACCATACAAGGCAGCTGCTTGTCCTTTGCTTCTTTCTCCTTTTTCCAAGGGCAAACTACTGGGATTAGAACAGTCAGCCATCTTTCACACTCTGAAAGATGTGAGGGCAGTGATGGAAAAGCAGCAAGATTTAAGATGATAGGCCCTGGGTTTTCTACATCCTTAATGGAGTCTGGACTTCTGTCAGGTTCAAGCCATTGCTAATGGGTTCTCTGTAAAGTAAGCCATTTCCTGGCTTGATGTACGTGCCATCAAGTTTTTCAGTGTCATCCCTTGTCCCCTCTCCCCTTGGAGTTTTCTTTATTCTTCAAATATGTTGTTCCGGGCCAGTTCTTTGCAGATGCATGCTCTTTTTTCTTCAAAATGACCTTTGAAATGCTTTTTCTTGAATCTCATATTATCCAAAGATAACTCAGAACTGCCTTTGACTATTTCATCTTAAAGCCAGTGAACAAATTTCATGTCTTAGTGCCTCCCACAGAATCCTAGGGACACGTGCACAGATGTTTGTTACGAAGATAGTTTGGGGAAGAGTGGTAATTATCTGAGGAGTTAGAATATGGGTGAGATAGCATTTTAATGACAAAGAAAAGCAGGAATCTTTAAAACATTTTAAATATATTTTTATTGATTTCAGAGAGGAAGGGAGAGGGAGAGGGAGATAGAAACATTAATGATGAGTGAGATTCATTGACCAGCTGCCTCTTGCATGCTCCACACTGAGGATTGAGCCCACAACCCAGGCATGTGCCCTGACCGGGAATCAAGCCGTGACCTCCTGGTTCTCAGATGGACGCTCAGCCACTGAGCTACTCTGGCTGGGTGAAAGCTGGAATCTTTAAATATGTTATCTATATCTGTGCAACATACTGTGTCAGGACTTAGAAGTTTAAAACCACAATCATTTATTATTTTACATTTTGTGTGGTTTTGGAATTCCCATGTGGCTTAGCTGGGTCCTTAGTATTCTTTCTTTTTACTTTTATCCATCTTTACTGGTACTGGTTTTATCTTTCCTTTACCCACTTAGTGAATTTCCTTTCACCAGGATGAAGAAGCCTCATCGAGATCCACTTAGATTTAGTCAATTACTTGTGGTTTATAACAATCATCTCACTTTTACATGAGAGAAAACTAATGTTTCAAGACGGTACTGTCCAAAGTGAAACATTTTAAATAAGGTTCTTCTTTGTTGTAATGACTATGGTCCACATATTTTCTATTCTTTAAGGAAAAAATTAGCCCTTTAAATTCATGTAGTAGTGATTTAATTGTACACAGATGATTTGGTCTCCTTAAATCGCAGTTTTCTCATGTGTAAAATGAGGAAGATGAGCATAAAAATATCCATAAGGGAGGAACTTCCAACTATGGGTGCATGAAGAGTTTGGTGACTACTCTCTACAAAAAAACAAATTAAAACTGGACAAAATTGCCCTAAATTATCTGTGCCTTTGAAATTGACCAAAGGCAGACAACATATTCTCTTTCTTAGGGAAGCTGCTAGAGCTTCAAGTGAGAAGAGCGGAAGTCTACATTCTTGCATGAGGCCTCTTCTGTAGCCCCCTGCCCCAGGACTTTTGGCAAAAACCAGAGTTTGGAAGACCAGCGTCTTTGATGCCAGAGAGGCTATGTCATTTTGGGCCAACGAGTAAAACTGCATTTGTCAACTAAAAGTGATGAAGTTGGTGGAGGACAAACAGGGAAAATCCACATACGTATCTGTAAGATTCAGGTTTTGGGGCCTACAGCTTTGGTGCCGGTGAGATGAGTGGGGGATCAGCTAGGAACTTAACAGGCAGACCTTGGAAACAAGACAACCATAGAAAGATAAGTTCTTCATCTTAATTTCTGGCTTACTGTGAAGCTATTGACATTGCAGGAGGCCCTGGGAGTGTCTAGCAGAAAGCAGGGGCTAAAGCTGACTTGAAAATGGCGAAGCCTGAGTGTGCTCTTTCCAGCCCACACAGAGATTATGGATCTCCACAAATATACTGTGTTTCAGTTGCCTGGAGTATTCAGTGCAGTGACATGCAGTGCAGATCTGTAGCCTTGGAGCAGCAGGCTTTATATACCACGTAGGCTAGGTGTATAGTAGGTTATACCGTCCAGGTTTGTGTAAGTGCACTCTGTGATATTTACATGACAAAATCACCTAATGATCCATTTCTCAGAATGCATTCCTGTT
This sequence comes from Pipistrellus kuhlii, assembly GCF_014108245.1. Taxonomy (NCBI): domain Eukaryota; kingdom Metazoa; phylum Chordata; class Mammalia; order Chiroptera; family Vespertilionidae; genus Pipistrellus; species Pipistrellus kuhlii. The sequence continues at coordinate 56,189,603 of NW_023425540.1, read as the reverse complement.
AAGTTATTTGTGACTGTGTTTAGTTATGTTCTTAGCATTTGCCCCGAGGTTTATAATTAACAGCATAATTTATAACAATTTCATTTTGGTTAATATTGTTCCGTTGGCCTGAAGCCTGTTGATGGGAGTGTCCTGGGTCAGAAATGCACACAGTGCTTGCCCAGGCACACCTCTGTCCTAGCCAGTTCGAGACATTTCCTCCAGCAGGGCCCTTATATATGTTTGGACCTGCTCTTTTGCTTCTTGTTTATGATTAAAGGTTACACTTTAGCAAAGAACCATCAGGCAACTTTGAGGAACAAGATTTATTACTTTCATATTCTGGAGGGCCCACATAGCCAGGTCATGGTTAGAGAGAATGTGGACTTGGGGCTCTGCCTTTAGTAAAGTTCAAGGGTGGGGTGTCTAGAGTTTTGCGGGTTTACTTTAATGGACAAACTTAAAGCACAAGTGCAGGGATTGGGGCAGGAATTAGAGCAGGAAGAGAGAAATGAGGCCACTCTAGGTTAGCCAGGCCTTTCTGAAGGTCAGACCTTCATGGGTGGTGGTAACCTAGTTCCTTATCTGGTTGTTTTGCTAGTAGCTGTGTCATATAACTAACAGTATGCTTACTCAAAATTGATGTATTTTGAAATAGATGTCTTGGCAATCAAAAGCTTGATGTCAGGCATTTAAACTACAAATACCAATTTAGTGTTAATCCTAATATATCAAAAGCCAGGGGCCATCATGACTGAAACAACTGTATGGACGACAAACAACAGGTTGGCTGGGGTTTAGTGAGGGACCATCAAATGACTGAAAAGCAGGCTGAATGGGACCACCAGGTCGGCAGGGAGTTTAGTGAGGGATAACCAAACAACTGAACAGCAGGCTGCATGGAGAGACCAGGCCAGCAGGAGGGCGACCAGACCGGTGGGGGGGCAGTTGGGGGGGAACAGGCCGGCAGGGGGGAGCAGTTAGGGGTGATCAGGCAGGCAGGCAAGCAGGTGAACAGTTAGAGCCAGCAGTCCCAGATTGTGAAAAGGATGTCTGACAATTGGATATCCCTCTAGGGGTCTGGATTGGAGAGGGTGCAGGCTGGGCTGAGTGGACCCCCCCCCCCACACACAAATTTTATGCACCAGGCCTCTAGTGGTATATAAAAACGTTTTCATATTTATGTTGTTATTGCTGTATATGTTTTGTGTTGATACAATTAACACAACTAATTAGATTTCTAATTATTATTTTATGTGGTTGTCATTTTCAATCCTTTAGAAATGGAGTAAAAGCCAAAAATACATTAACAATTAACTGAATTTTATATTTACCTGCATAAATACTTACCTTTATTGGTGTTCTTTATTTTTTTGGGTGTGCTTTCAAGCTACTGTGCTTTCAAGTGTTCCTTCATTTCAGTCTGAAGGATTCCCTTTAGCATTTCTTGTAGTTAGGTCTACTTGTGATAAAATCCCCCAATGTTCATTTATCTGGAAATATCTCAATTTTGCCTTCATCTTTGAAGGATAATTTTGCTAGATATAGAATTACTGGTTTAGAGTTCTTCTTTCAGCGCTTTTAAGTATGTTATCCCATTGCTTGCTGGCTTACAGGGTTTCTGATGAGAAATCAGATGTTAATTTGATTGAAAGTCTTTTGAATATAATGAATTACTTTTCTCTGCCTGCTTTCAGGGTTCTCTCTTTATCTTCTGACAATTTGATTATAATGTGTCTTAGGTAGATCTCTTTGAGTTAATCCTATTGGGATTCATTGAGTTTTATGACTGTCTAGATTTATCAGATTTGCCAGGGGACAGAAATGTTATACTTAGATTGAAATTCCTATCTCATTTTACTTGGCCTGTAATTCCATTGTTAACCTAGTTTTCAAGATTTTGCTGTGCAATTTCTTTGGGTTTCTTCTACACATGTGTAGCTTTGTGGTTAACTCAGGTTTGTTTTTGTTTTTGTTTTGTTTTTGTCACTTCTGTCACTGAATTAGGAGTGCTCTTTCCAGATCTCTCCTTTGATCATTCCTTCACACTCTGTGACCTAGTGATCTCTTTTCCTGGTTCTCTAGATAGAAAAATGGAATTTCCCTCATAGTTATAGCATGTGTTATTTGCCTGTGCTGCTATATGGATTTGCAGAATTTGGGCTGTTTACATGATGAAGTGGTAAGAAAAAGGTAATGGAGGTTCTTCTCACACTCTTTGGTCCACAGGATTTTTTCCTGGTTCTTGTGGCCAAAGATGGGCTTATGGAATTTTAGGTGCCTGCACAGCTGACACATTGCAGCTCTGTGACTGAGGCTGAATTTGGGACATGGCCAGTAGAGAGAATAGGGAAAAGTGAAAGAAAAGAGAACCCCCCGAATGGGGACTCTTCCCACATTCTCTTTTTCTTTTTTTTAAATATATTTTATTGATTTTTTACAGAGGGGAAGGGAGAGAGATAGAGAGCTAGAAACGATGAGAGAGAAACATCGACCAGCTGTCTCTTGCACACCCCTACCGGGGATGTGCCCGCAACCAAGGTACATGCCCTTGACCAGAATCAAACCTGGGACTTTTCAGTCTGTAGACCGACGCTCTACCACTGAGCCAAACCGGTTTCGGCCACATTCTTTTTCACAGAGGCTCTCTTTCTGTCCAGAGAGATGACTTTCTCTTTTTGTTTTCATTAGTTATGCCTGCCATATAGTTCTGTACTGGGGCCATCCTCAGTTCCACACTGGTAGAGAAAAGGAAACTCTGTTACTGGAAATTCTTTAAGTTTGGCTCACCTCCCCAATCCATACGTTATTAATCTTTTGGACTCCTGAGGTAATTGCATTTGCTATGTTGTCCAGTGGTTTTAGTTGTTATGAATGGGGGTGAAGGACTGCAGTGGGCCTAACTACATCTCTGCCAATGATTCTTAAGCCTGTTTCCACTTAGTCCTTGGAGGACAAAAAAAAAACAACTATCGGGTCTAGTAATAATTAATGTCGTTTTTAAACATTCGTTTAAAATCTTGCTTGGCGTTGACTTGTATTGACATAACCTTCAAACACGTGGTATCTACAGTACGTGTGAAGTGCAATTAACAAGTTTTGCTTGAAAAAGTTTGTGTTTGGTTTGGTTTTTGTTGCAAAACTAGGGCTAAGAAGATGGCGGATGAAGAGCATATTCGGCACTGCATGCTTTACGAGTTCCAATTAGGAAGAAAAGCAAGTGAGGCTGCAAAAAACATCTGTAGTGCTCTTGGTCAAGATGCAGTTAGCGCCAGAAAATGCCAGCGTTGGTTTGAGAAATTTCGCGAGGGAAATTTTTTGTTAGATGACAAGAGTGGTCGAGGCCGTGTGTCCAATTTTGATCAAGACGCTCTTCAAGCTCTTTTGGTGCAAAATCCTCAAATTACCCAACAAGAGCTTGCGACAACTTTAAATTGTTCACAAAAAACCAATTTCCAATCAATTGCGTGCACTTAGCAAAGTCCAAAAGTTTGGAAAATGGTTCCTCATGAGTTGACCGACAACCACAGTAATCAAAGAGTCACAATTTGCAGTTCGCTCCTCTCTCGTCAAAACTGTTTGCCGTTTTTAGAGCAAATTGTTACCGGAGATGAAGAATGGGTGCTGTATGTTAATTTGAAAAGGCGGCCTCAATTCTCTATCCACTGAGCCAAACCGCTTTCGACTAGAAATAATTTTTGTTAAATCATTTACTGTCTCTTTTATGTTCAGTTTTATCTGATTATCTCTGAAATATCTTATAGTTGGTTCAATTCAGGATCTCAATATGGTCCACAATTGTATTTGTGATAATGTCTCTGAATTTTAAAAAAATCAATATTGGTCCTAATCCTGACCATTGAAAAATAATTTTTACTTTTAAAATTCTTTTAAAAATAAGCATTTAATTTTGGGATAATTTTAGTCAAAAAAGTTACAAAGGTAGTGCAGACTCCTCCTTACGCACTTTCAGTTTCCCCTAAATTAATTACCTTACATTACTACGATACCTTTGTCGAAGAGTGAGATCAGCTTTGATCCCACAACATGTTTTTGTGCTTTAAAGTAGTGACCTTTTCCCAGTTCATTCCTCCTTATTCTCCTCTTATCTTTGATACTTTCTCAGCCTTTCTTTGTTTTTTCCTGATCTTGATTTTCTGAGGAGTCCTCATCACATATTTTGTGGGATGTTCTATATTTGGGATAAGCGATAGTTTCCTTGGGATTAGATTGGGTTTATGAAGTTCTGGAAAAAAATATTGTCTAGGTAAAATGTCCTTTTTATGACATTAAAAAAATCATATAAAAAGTTCACCTGGTTCTAAGGTCAGAACTATAAAACAAGGTATCTTCAGAATAGTTTCACTTTCATCCCCTTCCTAGCCTTTTCTCCCTTCCCTTAAAGATGAGTATTTTTAAAATTAATTTTTGGCCTATCCTTTTAAATTTTTTTTTTTAAATGTTGGCAAACATACACACACATACATGTGCACACTCTCACACATGCATACATCTCCTTTGCTCCTTTTCTTACGTGAAAGGTAATGTTGGTCCGTGTTTTTTACTCCTATGCCATGTTTTTCTCTTTAGGAGAGTCTCTAACAATGACTCTTCTAATAATGGCTTTTTGTATTCAACATATTTTTGTGCTTTAAAGTTAATATTTTTCTAAGAAATTAAAGCCTTTAAAATGTTTAAGCATATACATGGTTTCTTCTATATTCACAGATATTTTCCAATTTATCCCTGGATGAACGCTGCCTTTCTGCATCATTGGTTTGCAAGTACTGGCGTGACCTTTGTTTAGATTTCCAGTTTTGGAAGCAGCTGGATCTTAGTAGTCGTCAGCAGGTATATGTAATCTAATTCTCAGAAACACTCAATTTGATTTATTAAAAAAAACTTTATTCCTCTTCAGAAATTACATCTTTCATGTTGTAGTTTTTCAAGATAATTTAAATGACTGTAATCTGTAATTCTGTGCTTTAGTATCTTTGTATGTGAATTTAAGTTAAAAAAGAAGTTCTTATCGTCAAGAAGATAATTTCTAGTTTGGATTGATAATTTTGGGTTGCTTCTTAATCCTCTTTGTTTTATTCCTGTTCATTTTTCTTTTTCATTACCCCTTTAAAACAATTAAACTTTCCCCTTTTTGCAAGGGTCATATCATGAATAACAGTTTAATAGTAGAAAATGATGGCAAACATTTATATTGTACTGCTGATGTGTCATATACTGTTCTACTGGCTTTTACATATTAATTCATTTTATCTTCTTAATAACCTTATGAGTTGCACTATTATTATCCCTATTAATATATTATTGTTATAATGTTAATAATACTAACCTTATACTGTTATTATAGATGAAGTAATGGAAGCAAAATGGGATAAGATAGCTTATTTGTTTTAATTTTAATTTTAATGAAGAATTTTTTAATCCTCTTCATTACCTGGCTGCCCAAAAAGTTTATATGCTGGCATATGTTAAGGAAAAAAAAAGGGTTAATAGTGCTTATTGCAAACCATTTGCAATTCTTCCTTTAAACTTGTGTGCCAATACTTGACATTGGAAATATATAAAAATATCCAATAAGGATAGAATTTTTTTAGAGTACTAAAATTGTTCTAAATCCTTCTATGATATTTGTTAGTAGTGGTGTGCTGGTAAATGTGTAACAACTGGCTTTTGAAAATGAATGAACAAATAAAAAGCCCTAATTTGTAATAGTTGCCATTTTCTGTGATATGACTACTCTGACTGTAGTTAATTTCACGCTACCAATGTGATATCACTGTATGTAGTGATGTCATGGATTTGGAAAGAAGTACATCTTACACATCTTGTGAGTTGGAATAAGCCAACTCTCACATAACCACCATCACTCAAGAAACACCAAGGTTTTAGGAGCTCTTTCAAGAACCTAGAGACAGAAATATCAAATATGTTTTTATTATACCAAAGTTCTTACCATGCTTTAATGTCAAGCAGAAAGATTTTCTTGTGGTTTTCATTCAATAATCTAATTATTTTGTTTATTGGGGGGAATGTAATAAAACAATGGAAAATAAGGTTCTACATTAAATATATTGCTTTTTTCTCTCTCACAGGTCACTGATGAATTATTGGAGAAAATTGCATCAAGGAGTCAAAATATAATTGAAATCAACATTTCTGATTGTCGCAGTATGTCTGATACTGGCGTGTGTGTGCTAGCATTTAAGTGTCCTGGACTTCTTAGGTATACAGCCTACAGGTGTAAGCAGCTGTCTGACACCTCCATTATCGCGGTTGCCTCTCACTGCCCTTTACTTCAGAAAGTTCATGTGGGCAACCAGGACAAACTGACTGATGAAGGACTCAAACAGGTAAGTTTTAACATCTAAACTCAAAATGTCTTCTTGTAGCAGCACTTTAAAAGATTGTTGTCTTAAAAATAATTCCAAGAGACTAAAAGAAGTCCTTTTTTAATGCATACATGAATATTTGTTTGAGTTAGTGTGTAGTTGTTATAATTGATAAATTAATGCACTTGTGTTTTTGGAGTTAGTACTTGAACCTCTGTAACCAACCTTTTTAAAAAAAATTTTTGTTACTTGTATCTTGTACCAAATTTTGCTTTAGGTAACAATAGTGTGCAGTTTAGGTTTGCATGGAGCTTTAAAAATTAACCTTCAGTTTTCCTTTTATGTTACTAAACTAGAGGCCTGGTGCACTTATGTGCATGGAGTGGGCGGGTGTCCCTTAGCCCAGCCTGCACTCTCTTCAATCTGGGACCCCTCCAGGGATGTTTGATGGGCAGTCGGACATCCCTCTCACAATCCAGGACTGCTGACTCCCAACTGCTCACCTGCCTGAATGCCCTTAACCGCTTCTACCTGCCAGCCTGATCTCCCCCTAACCACCCCCTTGCCAGCCTGATTGGCACCTAACTGTCCCCCTGCTGGCCTGATTGCCTCTACCTGCCCTCCCTTTCAGGCCCGGTAACCCCTAACTTCCCTCCTCTGCTGGCCTGGTTACACCTAACTTCCCTCCCCTGCTGGCCACGTGACCCCTAACTTCTCTCCCTTGCCAGCCTGGTCGCCCCTGACTGCCCTCCCCTGCCGACCTGATCGCCCCTAACTGCCCTCTCCTTCAGGCCTGATCACCTCTAACTGCCCTCCTCTGTAGGCCTGGTCACCCCCAACTACCCTCCCTTGCAGGCCTGGTCCCTCCCAACTGTCCTCCCCTGCAGCCCCAGTCACCCCCAACTACCCTTCTCTGCTGGCCCAATTGCCCACAACTGCCCTACCCTGTTGGCCATCTTGTGTCCACATGGAGGCAACCATTTTTGACCACATGGGGGCAGCTATCTTGTGTATTGGAATGGGGTAACATGCTTATATGATTTGAAATACCTGTTTTAAGGTATAAGTGAAGTAGAAAATGAAGTAGGGAGTAGAATATGAAGAAAAAGGTGATAATTATCCATATTTATTTTATCTTAATAATTGGATTAAAAATAGTATCATAATATATTTTATGTTTGATCCACTCCCTTTGGCAATGGTTTTTAAGATTTCTTGTCAATGAATATTGAATAGCTTCTATGTGGCAAACCTAGAATTTGTGAAAATTTTGAATATTTGATAACATTCCTATTACTATACTAGGTACTTTTTGTACTTTTACATTTAGCTCTTGCAATACCTTTGCAAAATAGTTGATATTAAACTCATTTTGTAAAGGAAGAAATTAGGCCATAGAGAGATTGATGAGTTTGCCTAATGTTTAGCAAGTGGTTGAGCTGAGAATTAGCCTGGATTCTCCAAACCTACTATTGTCTTCCACATTTCTGACCAGTAGACTGTACTCTTTTGGACCCTGAAGAAGGGAGAGGTCATGTACATTACCACTCTCCCTACAGTACCCTTGACCAACATTTTTTGAAAGAATTCATTAATAATTAAATTTAAGAACTTTGTCAGGAATAATGTTTAAGTTTAGAATTGGAATGCACTTACCAATAAAAAAGAGAGTCAGTAAAGTTCTAGATTTAAATCTGATCTGAGATGAACTTAGAAATAAAAATGAAGATCCCTAAATTTAAAGATTACATATGAATTAGCTGACAACTTTGAGACTATGTAAATCTTCTCTAGAATGGTGAGGTATTTTAGAACCCCTTAATTTATAATAGATTAGATGTTTACTTCAGATTTGCATCGTGTCTGAATTATGAATTAATTATATATAAGCTAGTAATCTAATAGAAGTAGTAAAACAATCTGAATATTTTTCTTTCTGAAGTAATTCTTTTAAGTGATTGCCTTACATTAAGTAATTACAGAGTAACCTTATTGCAGTGTGGAGAATAATAATTTCCTATACCAAAGACTGCAATAGCAAGGGTCTCCTATTTTAGCCTCTTTCTTCTGATGAAATGCTTTTGTGGGATAGTAGAAAAATAATGCCTTTTCTATATATATAATAGAAATAAAAGTTTTATGAAGAAGTGTGTAGCTTTATGTACAGTACACACTGATATTTTCTATTCTATACTACAGGGTGGGCAAAAGTAGGCTTATAGTAACATTGTGACATTCTTTTGAGGTAATAAAGCTACTGTAATAATCATAAATTGCATGTACTTTTTAAAAACATATTTTTATTTTTTTTCAAAGAGAGAGAGAGAGAGAGAGAGAGAGACATCAATGATGAGAGAGAATCACTCATTAGCTTCTTCTTGCACACTCCACCCAGGGAGCGAGCCTACAACCTGAGAATGTGCCCTGACCGGGAATTGAACCATTAACTCCAGGTTCATAGGTCAACACTCAACTACTAAGCAGCACTGGCTGGACCTGCATATCTTTTTTTTCATACAAATAACTATAAACTTTGCCTACCCCTGTATTATTTTAAATAAATATTGGCCTTGATCTAATTAGGAAATTAATTTCATGACCCAGTGATATTTGATAAGTTCTGCTATGCAAGTGTATTATACTTTTAGTGAATTAACAACTTAAAAATATCTATATAATAAAGAGCCAAGGTCATATGACTATTATGACTGAAGGCTCAACCAGACCAGAAGTCAGCACTGACTGGGGCCACTGCTGATGCCCCAACCCAGCACTGTCTGCCTAGGGGGCTGTGGATCAGGCCTGGAGAGAACCTGCAGAGAGAGAGGCAGGGTGTGATCTGTAGCCTCTGGCAGCCATTGATCAGAACTTGCCTCTTTTTTCCCCCTGCCTGGCTAACAGCCGTACCTCCATTTCTCTCCAGGCCTCCACTGTAGCTGCTGATCAGCTCCACCTTTCTGATCAAGCCCTGTTGATAAGCCCAGAGATGCTGACTGGCATAGAAACTGACCAATCAGAACCAAATCTGGATGAATGTAAGGAGCCAATGGCTTTCTAGGAGGCAGAGCTTTTGACGCCAACTGACATAGAAAGTGACCAATCAGTCCCTTGTCAAGTCCCACAGGGGCAAGGGAGGGTATAGCCTCAAGTGCCTGCTGATTGCTCCTTAAGGCTCCTTATGGGAACTTGGCCTCAGCTGTGGGTGCAACCATCTTTGTGACAGAGTGATGATCAATTAGCATATCCCCTCTTTATTAGATAGGTTAAAAGGCCTAGAATGAACTATTTATAATTTATGAATTTTCTTAGGATTATTTGTTTTTACTCATAAACATAGACATTATTGAATTGTTTCTACAGATCAAGTGCAAGGTGTGTTTTTTTCTCTCCTGTTAGTACTGAAATGTTTTAGAATGCAATGCCTTTTTATTGCATTCTAAAACATTTACATTCTAAAACAATATACTTCATTGATAACATTTTACAGTGTATTTCCATCATAACTATAATTTTAATTGACTTTAATGAATACTATGTGAAAGTGTTTTGTGTTTTTTTAAAATTCTATTTACAAAAGCAGTTACATAAAGTATCTCTATTTGGAGTTCTAAGATATCTAAAATTTAATATTTTAATAATTGCATTTTACATAATAATATTTCTCAAACTTATGGTGAAATGTCTAAAAGTCAGGCTGTTTTTGGCTGAATACTGTGTGTGTGTGTGTGTGTGTGTGTGTGTTTATAAAATACCACTGTGAATATTGGTATTTTTCTTTTTATAAAAATAACTGCTAATAATTGTTTCAATGGAATGTATTTCTGTCATGCTCATCTGATAAAACTACAATCACATATTATGGGCAAGAAACAGCTAGTTAATTAAAAATAGTAAGCTATTTCACTTTTTTTAGTATCATATTACCATCTGGCCCTTGCCAGAAAAAAAGAGATAGCAGTAGCCAAAGTATTGAAATCAATCTAAGAAATTGTATCCTTTAGGTTAATATTTTATGCGACTCTGTATTTTATTTTAGCAGTATAACATCTCAATCCAATTCGTGGATCTCTATAGAAATTTCTAGAAATAGTGTCTATAGGCATCTTTTCAAATTAAAAAGGCACACAAATCAATGTTGTTACATTTAGTCTTGCTACATTACAAGATTTTAAATCTTTAAAAATAAACTTACAGAATGATATCAGGAAAATGGCAGAGTGGGCAGCTCCAAAACCTCATTTGTCCACAGAAACATGAAGAAACAAGCAGAAACGGTTAGAACCAACTTTGCTAGCACTCTGAACTGACATTGCTTTATAGCGAAAAAGTGAATGCTTAACCAAGAGAAGGGTAATTAAAAGTGGTGGGAAAGCTTTGTGGCGTTTTGATTTATCAGTGCTTCCCCAGCTTGGCAGCAGGTTTGAAGACAGCGGCTTACGTACCCAGTGTGGGATCGAGGTTCCTAATTCCAGAGGGAGACAAATTACTGTATTTGTGTATTCTAATCTGCCTGGAGCTTGTTGAGGGACTGATGCATGGTGGTGCTCTGATCTATTTCACCCAATTCAGAACTTATTGATGGTGGAAAAGCAGTGACCATTGATTGAAAACATTGTGAGGCCAATAGAAAAAAACAAAAAACAAAAACCCGCCTAAACCGGTTTGGCTCAGTGGATAGAGCATCGGCTTGGGGACTGAAAGGTCCCAGGTTCGATTCCTGTCAAGGGCATGTACCTTGGTTGCGGGCATATCCCCAGTAGGGGGTGTGCAAGAGGCAGCTGATCGATGACCCTCTCATCGATGTTTCTAACTCTCTATCTCTCTCCCTTCTTCTCTGTACAAAATCAATAAAATATATTTAAAAAAACAAAACAAAACAAAAAAACCCAAAAAACCCTTCAGATGCTTGGGGCAACAGTTTACGCCTGATTTAAGCAATGGATTACCTATGTCCTAATTGGAAAGCCAGGGAGAGAATTCCTTTGGGAAATTAGGGCTGTCGGAGGAGCTAGTATACATATGGGGGAATTTAGAAAGCCGTATGAATATACATTGAGTGGCCAGATTATTATGACCACCTGACGTTTGAGGGCAAATTAGCCGTACACTGCATAGTATGGGATATGGAAGCCGAAGGCCTGTTCAAACACCAAGATAAAACGTCTCCAATTCGCACAGGAACACAAGGATTGGACAGTCGAACATTGGAAAAGTCATGTGGTCTGATGAATCACGTTTCCAGTTACATCATGCAGATGGCAGAGTGAGGATTTCACAAAACAGCATGAAAGCATGCACCCCACATGCATGAGTACAACTCTTCAAGCTGGTGGGGGCAGTGTTATGGTTTGGGGCATGTATTCCTGGCATGATTTGGGCCCTTCAATTCATGTGGAACAACATCTGACTAGCACAACATACCTAAGTATCGTTGCTGATCAGGTTCATCCTATCATGTTGATGCCGTATCCCAATGGAGATGGCTTCTTCCAACAAGGCAATGCGCCATGCCACGGTGCTCGTATTGTGCAGGTGTGGTTTCAAGAACATGAGGGAGACTTTACCTTGCTTAGGTGGCCCCACAATCACCAGATCTCAATCCAATTGAGCATTTGTGGGACGAAGTTAAAAGAGCCATCAGGCAGCTGGTTCCACAACCATCAAATCTCACAGAACTGGACAGTGATATTCATCAGGCGTGGTGTCAGGTTCCTCACATCACCTTTCAGCATCTCGTGGAGTCAATGCCAAGAACCACCACCACAGTATTGAAGGCAAAGGGTGGCATTATGATGGGGTGGTCATAATAATCTGGCCACTCAGTGTATGTTCTAGAGCAGGGCTAGTGCTTGGGAAAGACTTGGGGAAAACATTAAACTGCCTTGGAAGTGAAGACCAACGCAGTGTTGTAAAACGGCATTGCTGAGTGTTAAAAGAGAACCCTAACATAGAACCTGTCTGTAAGGACTAGGGGAAGTATTCTTTTTTTTATTTTTTATTTTTTATTTATTGTGTGTGTGTGTGTGTATTTTTTCAATTTTATCTGGTGTTGTCTTTAAGCTCTTGGCTTTCAAGAAAATATTTGTCAGAACTTTGGAAGATCACTGGCTTGTTTCTCAGTGGTTAGAACATTGGCCTGAGCATTGAATGGTTGCGGTTTCAATTCCCAGTCAAGGGCATGTACAAGGGATTGAGCCTGCAATTTAGATATGTGTCCTGACCAGGAATCAAACCCACAACCTTTTGGTGTATGTGATGATGCTTAACCAACTGAGCCATTCAGCCAGGGCAGTGTTTTGATTTAAAAAAAAATATTTATTTGATAGAGAGAAAGAGGGATGAGAGAGAAACATCAACATTGATCGGTTGCCTCCTGCACACCCCCTACTGGGGATAGAGCCAGAAACCTAGGCATGTGCCCTGACCGATAATTGAACTGGTGACTTCTCAGTGCATGGGTTGTTGCTCAACCACTGAGCCACATTGGCCTGGCTGGGCTGGCTTCTTTTAGGTAAAGTGGCTACCAACACCCACTTCATTAACTACTTTCCTTCTGGTTGACTGGTGGGTGCCCTTAACACATTGTTGTTCTTGAGTTAGAGGAGAGTTTCTATCATGAGGCCTCTGATTTGTACATTTACTAGGGAACCAGATACTAGAATGGTATTGATAAAAATTTAGACCGTCTTAAGTGACATACTGGGGTTCTATGTGTTAGGTCCCCCATTTTCAGGGGTGAACAGTGAGAGTTAGGATTGTAGAGTGCCAGACACAAGTAGCCATGGAGTACAGGCTGAGTATGGAGAGCTGTTGTGGGAGTCAAATCCCATAAAGTTAATGACCTCCTTTACCTGGAAGGGCCCTTGGACAGCAGTTTTCCAGTATCCAGCCAAGGTGAGTGGTGCTATACATCCAGTCAACATCAACCAGAAAGGTGTTCTTATCTGATGATTACTTAGCATTTCAGAGTGTTCCTTCGTAGGATAGAAAGTATCATGGCTATAATTTCTAAGGTGCTTGTAGATTCTGTAGGTACTGACTTCTTGCTAGGATAAAATAAATAAAATTATTTACTTGACACAGGAAGAGAGCACTTACAGCTGAGGGTTTCCTTCCCTGGCACTGGCTCCTGCAGAGGGAGGTTTGTTCTATAGCTGGTATCTGCCCTGCAGGTTGTGATTCTGTGCACCCACTTTTGTTCTCTCTCCAATGGTGGGAGAGTGCTGTTCCCTGTAACATTTTCTGATGGATGTAAAGACAGTTGTTGATTTTTCAGTGCAGCTTTTTATTTGTTGTTAGGATGGTGTGGCAGCTTCTAAGTTCTTTACGTGCTGGTCTGGAAATCAGACGTTGATTTTATTTTTAAAAAGGCATTGCAATTATTGGATGATCACCTTGATTTTGCTTACACTCAATTTTATGCTTCCTATGGTTGATCTGTGAAAAGCCCAAGGTCTTTCCCAAACCCCTCTAACTTGGATGGTCTAGATGAGGCCTTACTCCAGGGCTTGGATCTGAGGTACGTGTTTGGGGCCTCAGTTGGAGGCCAGGGCTCTTATCAACATCTCATCATTTTGGCAGGGACAGAGCTACAATGTCTTTAGCACTGTCTTCTTGGAGAGAGAATGATGTATTTAGAGGAGTTATACTACTCTTAGGTAGAGGACTAATTGTGTTAAATTCAGGGCATGTTAACGGATATTCTTACAGGGTTTGGTTGATGCCCTCTGAATGTTTTCTCTGTGGATGGTTGCAGCATTGAGACATTTGAACACATCAGCAAACTGGGAAATACTTGCGTATAATGATCGACTCTAGTGCCCGGATAGTCTGGATCGTTAGGACATTTGTGGTTGGGCTAGTGGTGATTAGTGCAGAAAGCACTGATTGCAGATGCAGTCTTGCCTATTAGGTCTAAAACAGAGCATCAGTTTCTGCAGGGAGACTAAATGGCAGTAGTTATAATTATAAATGGAGCAATTTCCTCTAATAAGTGGCTTGGGCTCCCATGCTGCTAATGTCCTTTGAGGCCAGCTAGTCCAAAACATGAGGGTAATCAGCTTAAATAGCCCACTCAGGCTGCAAGAGTATGACTTTACCTGTCTTAACATGAGACTCTGCCATGCTTTCCACACACAACTGATGTCTAAGGCCCTACAAGAATACCTCCATCACTCCTTTGATGTAGATTCTGTTCTTCTATTTCTCAACAGTCCTGGTGGGTGCACTAAGTGTTGAGTTCTCTTTATTGCCTAGGATCTGAACAAATTGACAAATAAGATAAAGGAATAGTGACAGAGGAAAAGTATTAACCTTATTATTCAGAAAAGATAGATTGGAAAATGTTTGGTAATAGAGTTAAATGTGATTGTTGACTCAATGCTGGATGGTCTGGAACATTGGGTCACTTGTATTAGAGTAATGGTGATTAGTGCAGGTAGCACTGATTCAATCTTTCCTGTTTGTCTAAAAGAGAACACCAGTTTCTGCAGTGAGAGTAAAGGCTGGGTCTAGACATCTGTGCTTCTGATCAGGTGGCCAGACCAGCAGAGGCCTGCCTCTGTCGAAGTGGAGGTTGCTTGCTTCCTGTGGGCAGTTCTTGCTTTATTCCTTTTAGAACATCTGTACTGATGTCTTGCTGTGAGAGTGGAGGGTTTAGCTCACTCATCCTTCCTTCTCATCTTCCCATTATAGTTTTGGTTAAATAAGTATTCACGGTGTACATTTTACAATTATGAAATGGACCTTTTTCTCTCTAGAATTTTGTTTTTATTGAAATTAACGAATGTCCCCTTCACTTTAGTTTTTTATAGTCTTAACTAGAGGTCTGGTGCACAAATTGGTGCAAAGGTGAGGTCTGGCCGGCTCACCCCCATCACTGCTGATTGGGCTGGGCCGGCCAGGGAGAGGGACTGCCAGAGGTTGGCCAGCTGGCCCCGCCCCTGATTGGGGTGGGAGGCCCAATCAGAGGTGGGGATGGTGGGGGAGGGGAGGGGACGGGAGAGGAACCACGGGCAGTTGGCCAACCCTGCCCCCATCTGGGTGGGGGGCTAATTGGAGGGAGGGGCCTGGAGGAGACCCACTGAGCTGGAGCTGAGCATGTCCCCAGGCTTTTCAGGGAGGACGGTCTCAGCAAGGAACCAGGAACCACCAGAAGGCTCTGCAAACAGGCCCTGAGCTCCCTTTGGCCAGGTGGAATCAGAGCTGGTGTCTCTGTGTGTACATTAGACACAGCCTGGCACTAGCCTTTGTCTGTTGCTCAAATTCACTGCATCAAAAAACTTGTTCCCCTTCTTCTCTTCGGGCCCTTACAACAAATGCAGGCCAATTGGAAGACGTGGGCCCCAGTGGCAGAGCCAGGCCCCACAATCACCGGGAATTTAGACCCAAGACAACCGGGTAACAATCTCTACGGAACAGAACACACTGTTTTAGAGTCTTAATTCTCCCCTAAAATGTGCCCAGCTGCTCCTCTTTAGCCAGGAAAGACTGAACTAAGGAACCAAAGACCGAGTTTCCTCTGAGGTGGGATCCACTGGGGGCCGGCTGGTGGCAAGTCCCCTCACAGGCAGCTGCCTTCTCCCCAAGCTCAGTGTGCTCTGAGCCGGTCCATTTGTGGTGGTGATGGGTCCTGGGCTGCTGGTCAGGCAGAGGTCCACAAGGTTTCTCTCCACCACCTTCCTGGCATCCCAAGCAGTACCCTCTTGCCCGGAGTGCTAGGCGGCTGTTGCTAGAGCTGGGACTTGGAGAGTGAAGGAGCTGGCCCACACCACAAGGGACTCACAGGTGGCCAGGCCGTGACTCTCACCCATTTCTCAGTCTCACGCATATGGATTGGGCTAAAGCCCACTGCCCGAGACTGCCACCATGTGGCACGTGAAGGGGGGGTGGTCACAGCAGGGAGAGGGGCCCCTTGACCTGCCAGCCTTGGTGATGTCATCTTGGTGCCCAGTTGATTGAATTTGTTCCACAGACCCTTCATCTCAAGCTGCATGCTCATGCTGGCCACCTTCACGTTCTTCTTTACCAGTGCCTTAGCAGTGGCCGTGCAACTGGCCCTGGACCTTTGGGCATGGCAGCTGCGCTGCTGGTGGTCCCTGTGGCCCATACATCATAGCAACTGGTCATTCTGCCGTGATGGTTTCTGGGCTTTTATCTATTTCCTAGAGGGCAGTTGCACAAAGAGATTCATGCAATAGGCCTTCCTTCCCTTGGCTTCCAGCACTGGTTTACCTCTGGCACCTGGAACCCAGGCCTTTGCTCTGGCCAGAGGCTACCACCTTTGCTGCAGACTCTGGTCAGAGTCTGCCTTCTTCATCTTCACTGCAGACTCCAGCTAGCATCTGCCATCTTTGTCTTTGCTGTGGCCAGAGAGTCACTCCTGTAGATTCCTTCGACCCCTGCTCTTCCTCTCATAGCAGGCATCCTGCCCTGCCTGGCCACTCCGTGCCTGGAGCAGTTGGGTGGCCACCATCTTAACATTTTGATATGCTTACTTTACTATATATCTATACAATTATCCATTTCTTTTTAGTTAATTTTTTAGTATCTTATCTAATAAAAATGTTATGCAAATTGACCATAACTATGCTACACCCACAAACCACACCCATCGGCTAATCAGAAGCAAGTATGCAAATTAAACCAACCAAGATGGCTGTGGCCACAGAGCGAGCAGAAGGCTTGGGTTTCCTTGGCAATGGAGGAAGCCAAGCTTCCCGCACACCCTGGCTGGCCTACTCCTCTACTCAAGGCTACAAAGTTTCAATTATAGAAGATAAATAAATCCAAACAAAAATGGCAGCAGCCATGTAGCTGGAGAGAGCAGGAGGCTTGGGTTTCCCCCACTGATGGAGTAAGCCAAGCTTCCTGGCCTGCCTTGGCCTCTGCTCAAGGCTACAAAGTTTCAATTATAAAAGATAAATAAATCCCAACAAAAATGGCAGCAGCCATGGAGCTGGAGAGAACAGGAGGCTTGGGTTTCCCCTGGCGATGGAGGAAGCCAAACTTTCTGCCTGCCCTGGCCTTTCCTGGCCTCCGATCAAGGCTACAAAGTTTCAATTCTAGAAGATAAATAAATCCCAGATACCAGGGTCTCCATTTGGGTCGCTGGGTGTGTGTGGCCAGCCTGCAAACCACCACAGGCCCCTCGCCCAGGCCACCCCCCACTCTGATCTGGGGCACCTTTCAGGGCAAACCAGCCAGCCCCCACCCATGCAGCTGCCCTCTATCCTATCTAATAAAAAGTAATATGCAAATTGGCCATCACTCCAGCACACAAGATGGCTGCCCCATGTGGACACAAGATGGCTTCCACAAGATGGCCAGCAGGGGAGGGCAGTTTGGAGGGACCAGGCCTGCAAGGGAAGGCAGTTGGGGGCAATCAAGCCTGCAGAAGAGGGCAGTTAGGGGTGACCAAGCTTCCATAGGAGGGAAGTTGGGGGCGACCGGCCTACAAGGAAGGGCAGTTGTGGGGGGGCCCAGACCTGCAGGGTAGAACAGTTGGGGGGGGACCAGGCCTTCAGGGGAAGGCTGTTAGGGGTGACCAGGCCTGCAGGAGAGGGCAATTAGGGGCAATCAGGCTGGCAGGGGAACAGTTAGGCATCAATCAGGCTGGCAGGCAGAAGTGGATAGGGGCAATCAGGAAGGCAGGCAGGCAAGCAGTTGGAAGCCAGTAGTCCTGGATTGTGAGTGGAATGTCTGACTGCCTGTTTAGGCCCGATCTTACCGGGATTGGGCCAACAGGTAGTTAAACATCTCTCGAGGGGTGCCAGATTAGAGAAGGTGCAGCTTGGGCTGAGGAACCCCTCTCCCCCTGCTCTATGCATGAATTTTGTGCACCGGGCCTTTAGTATATTTAGAAAGTCATGTGTTTTTAAGGCCCATTTTAGCATTTTTAAAATTTATGGTAAGTACTCCTCTAGGAAAATTTTTATTACTAATTTACACTCTTAACAGTGGTTATTAGTATACTTTGAATCCTTGCTACACTGGGTTTTATTGTTTTTACGTAACATTTTTGTTAATTTATGATATATAGCTTGTTATTAAAGTATGTTTCTGATTGTTTTGATGAAAATATCCACTGTAGATTTTGAAAATACATTTAATTTGTTCTTTGGTGATACTTAATGTTTTTAAAAGGGATCATTGTGCTTGTTCATTAATTATTTAAGGTACAGTTGGGATTTCATTCAGGAAATCACTAGTCCTAACTAGAGTATTAGTATAGCACATTCAGCCTTTTTTCTTTTTCATAGAGTAATTGAGCCGAAGGAGAGAAATAATTGTTTGAGGTAATCAAAAGTAGAACTAGAATCTCATGAATTACATTCTTGGACTCACTGGTACTTTGCTTGACTTACTGGAACTTTTAAAAAAAAATTTATTTTAAGCCGAAACCGGTTTGGCTCAGTGGATAGAGCGTCGGCCTGTGGACTGAAGGGTCCCCGGTTTGGTTCCGGTCAAGGGCATGTGCCTTGGTTGTGGGCGCGTCCCCAGTAGGGGGTGTGCAGGAGGCAGCTGATCGATGTTTCTCTCTCATCGATGTTTCTAACTCTCTATCCCTCTCTCTTCCTCTCTGTAAAAAAAATCAATAAAATATATTTAAAAAATTATTTTAAATTCTTTATTGTTTAAAGTATTACATATAGTATTACATATATGTCTCCTCCCCCTCCCCCAATTGACCACTCTCCGGCCACCCTCACCACCTACCAGATGCCCTCATCCCCCTAGCATCTGTGGACTGGACCTTTGTTTTATTCCTTTATCTGATGTCCCACTCCCTGTAACACTATAACTGATAGAAGACTCAAGAGAAATAAGGATTTGAATTTGAAGTGTTAAGCACTCTAGGCACTTAGGAGGGCATATAGTAGTTGAAGCAAGAAAGTAGATTAGAAGGTGGAAAGGCTGTTTTAAATTATAGGTTACTTGTTTTTTATTTTAAAAGTAGTTTATAAACAATTATTTAACTTTGGTATTTCTAGAAATATGTTACCTTTGTTATTTTCTAAGCATTTAGCCAACTCTTTTTGTTTACAGCTGGGCTCAAAATGCAGAGAACTCAAAGATATTCATTTCGGCCAGTGTTACAAGATCTCAGATGAAGGCATGATCGTCATAGCTAAGGGCTGTCTGAAATTGCAAAGAATATACATGCAGGAAAACAAATTAGTAAGTACTTATATAATTTTTGTATTTTTTATTTTGTTTCTTACCTTTGAATTCCTTAGAACTTAGCTTATAAATTTTCTTCTACTTGCTATTTTTTTGGTCGTTTAAGGCAAATATTACCTAAAAGCAAGATTTGTCTCAAAACAATGATTTTTCAGATTGATCCTCTAACTGTATAGGTGCTTCAAGTTGGCACTTGCATGACAGTCGACCACTCGGGTATATTGGAAAAATTAAAGTTTAGTCGTCAAACTTAAGTATGTGGTTGTAGTTTCTTCTGATTTTCCTAGAGATTCTAATAATTCAGGATATTTGGGATTTTTTAATAATCAGGAAGATGTACACTTATAGAGTCTTTCACTAAATATAATAAAAATGGGATTCAGTGAATTGAGGTAAATAATCTTGGCAATTACATAAATTTTATATTTTAAACACACATGTATAACTTATTCACCCTTAATGTATTGTACGAAATATATTTAAAGCCATTTAGTTTTCTTTTATTGAGATATAGTTCAGATATCATAAAATTCACCTTTTTAAAGTGTATTAAGTCAGTGATTTTATTGTGCAATCATCTTCACCAGTTCTAGAATATTTTCATCACCCATAAAGGAAACCCTATGCTCATTAGCTATCATTACTCACTCCCCACTTCCTTCACCCCTAGCAACTGGCAGTCTACTTTCTGTTCCCTGTGGATTTGCCATCTCATGTAAATAGAATCACATGTTTTTTTGTGTGTGTGTCTGGCTTCTTTCACTAAGCATAATGATTTCATGGTTCATCTCTGTAGCATGTGACAGAGCTTCATTTCTTTTTTAGGACTGAATAATATTTCAGATCCACTTAATTTTGATTGAATAGATATACATTACAAGTTAACAGAAAAAGTTATCCCTAGGGAGGTACTAGTAGAATTTTCAATGCTGAGAAAAGGTGCCCTTTAAAATAGGCAAGGTGGCCTTGAATATATAGAATATTTTCAAAGAAGATTTGCTTTTTAATTGTCCCCCCCAAAAATAAAGAGATCTTTGTGTTGCCCCATTGAGTTAGTTTATAAAATTTGATAAATTCATCTTATATATTAATGTAAGTTTGAAAGGTTTCCAGAAGCATCAGATAAGACAGTGCTATTTAAAAAGATTCTAGTTAGAAATATTGAAACACTATGAATTAAAAGTAAATGCTTTTATTACTACATACAATTATATTTTTCTCTGAAATTATATGGTAAAAATATTTCACTCTTTAGTACATTTAGTTTAAACTTAATAATAATTACCACTGAGGCAGTTTGATCTTGTAGAGAGAATATGTCTTCTGGGTTAGAGAAATTGAAGTTTTGAATCCTGATATTCACTTACTTTCTTTGTGACTCTGGAAAAGTTACTTAAGCTCTCTGAGCCTCATTTGCAAATGAGGTTAATAACTGTCTTTTTGATCATTGTGGCTTTGCAGATTAAATGACATAATGTTCTAAAATTGTGTAGTACAAACTGACACCTGAAAAAGTAGTAGTTTTATGAGGTTATGACTATATTTGTTGTCTGCTGGTTTCCACTTTACAGTCAAGATAAATTAAAGGATGGTAATTTCAACTTAAAATTTTTGTATTTATCACATAATGGGAGCAATTAGTTGAGTGAATAATACTTGTTTTCTTGTTGATTAAACACAAAAAACATTTTTTTTGACACATTAAAATTTTAGTCAGTGGTTTTCCAAAGGAATTAATTGTATACCTTATATAATAAAAGCCTAAGTGCCCTGTTGATGAGTCAGCTGTTCAACCAATCAAAGTGTAATATGCTAATGATATGCTAAGGCTGCTCAACTGCCCGCTATGATGTGCACTGGCCACCAGGGGCCAGACAGTCAACCAGTCTCCCAGTTGCTGTGACATGCACTGACCATCAGGGGGCAGACACTCTGGTAGGTTAGCTTACTGCTGGGGTCCTGCTGATCAGGTCTGAGTGAGACAGGCTGTACATACCCTGGAGCCCTCCCATGCCCCTCTCCAGCTGGCCAACCTCCTGCAGCCATCTCTGGCCCTCATCATGCACCAGTGGGGTCCCTTGGCCTGCCCCTCTCACAATCTGGGAGCCCTTGGGGGATGATGGAAAGCCGGTTTCGGCCTGATCCTTCAGGCCAGGTTGACGGACCCATTGGTGCATGAATTCAGGCCTCTAGTATTTTTTATAACTGTATATGTTTTGAAGGTTCTAGTTATATTCAACTTAGATTTTTCCTAGTATTGTGTGCCATTAAAAAGTTGTTTTGTATTTGAATGCCAAGGGAATCAGTTTTGTACATAGGGTTATTTAGTAAATATTTGATTTTATTGAAACTGAAGTAATTTCACCAGATATTAAAGTTCAGTTTA
The DNA here is from genome assembly GCF_014108245.1 of Pipistrellus kuhlii. Classification (NCBI taxonomy): domain Eukaryota; kingdom Metazoa; phylum Chordata; class Mammalia; order Chiroptera; family Vespertilionidae; genus Pipistrellus; species Pipistrellus kuhlii. Next base: position 56,167,709 of record NW_023425540.1, on the reverse strand, counting down.
ATAAATTTTTTTTTTCCAATTTAAGATTCATAGAAAGAAAAATTTAGATAATTTGAACTCTTATATTGGACAGTTGCATTATTGATAACTGACTTCCCATAGGAACTTTGCTTTGTGTTTTGGGAATTTATGAAATAAGGAGAAATATTTGAATTATTTGCAAAAGTACAATTTTAAGTAGTTGGATTGTTTAACTCTGATAAGTGTTATTATTAGTCACTTAACAATGAATATTTAAAACGGGGTAAGTAGAAATAATAGTGGTCTGGTTAAAGGCAAATAATATTTATATGTGCAGTTATATAATTGATATTGCATATTTTATTACAAGTAGGAAATATAGACATAGTAATAGTTAACTCAGTATTATATAGTTAAATAGGACAAATATTTTAAATTCACAACTAATAGAAATATTTAGGAGAATACTATGTCTGTAAGGATGCCAGCAGAATTTAATCTGTGCAGATAATAATCAGCCAAGTTATTTTCCTAATAACTCTTATTAAATTCTCTCAAAGGAGTTTTAAAGCTTTATTGTGCAGTCTATGTAGCATCTATGCTATGTAGCATCATATCATAGTGTTTTTGTTTAAACATAAACTTCGTTGACTTATAAATATCCAATTGGTTGTTTTATACATTGGCAGTATTTGACTTGAGTATACTTTTCTCCCATGTTATATCTTGGCCTTTAGGTGGCAGCATTACCTTTGTGTATTTCAGTGACAGCTTTTTGTGTCCTTGGCATAGCTATAAAGATGCAATGCTTTTTACACAATTTGTACAGATATTATGGTGTATTTTTAATTTTTGTTCTTTAGGTGGTTTTAATAGTAATTTTTTTATTGCAGTAATTTGAATTATTAGGTGCAGCTAGAATGTTAAAAGGTGCACTTTCTATTTTACACGAAGTAGCAAGATATTAAAATATCCTTATTTGTGGCACTGGTTTAAGTAAGATAAACTTTAGAATAGGGGAAGGATACCTGTATTACCAAAGGGAAAACTTTTGTTCAGATGAAAATTGAGGACAATGACTTGACATTTTAAGATTAATGAATCATGGTAATGCAAAGAGTTGAGGATTTACATCTAAAATCTTTTAAAATAAAATAAAATCTTTTCAAAAGAGAATGAGTTTCTGTTTTAGTCATTTTTGAGTTACACGAGTGCCAGGTTCCTTCCTACATGGATGTATTTTGCATTCACTATAAAACACTTGTATAGGATCTAGAAATACTAGTAGATGTGAGGAATACAACTATAGTGAGGGTCTAGTATATTATTTACATAATTTCCCTGTTTCTGGCAATAGCTTTCATATCACTCCTGTGCAATACTTGCTCCAAAATTATTTAAAAGGTGTGTTTAGTTTATGTGTATAGTTATCGATGACCTAGGAACCTTATTAAGTATACTAGTATTCTCTCTGCTTCTTTCTTTGTTCTAAGTTCTGCTTCTCTCCTTTTTGAACAGAGGAGCTCTTGGGCCAGCTTTTTACTCAGTTGTAAAATAATGGGGCCAGATAGATTGTCTGTCATTTGTTATCCAATCTGATGTTTTAAAGTACTTAGGATTTTATGAATTATTATGAAAATAGCTTCTATTCTGAGTCCCATGATCATATTTGATACTAGATTATCTGTGTTATGGTATTTGTTATTGTTTTTAAAAATATTTTCTGCTTTGTAGAGTTATTATAAGTTGGGAACTAGTGTAGATTTCTGAATTATCAAGAAATTAGTCCTGTATTATGAGTAGATTTTAGAAAGTTTTAGGGAAATGTTTCTTGGTTAAAATTTGATTTTCCTGAAAGTTAATTGTGACCTTTTATTTTATTTCAACCTTCTGGTGAATTGTTTTTACTAGTGTTATAATTCTGTGACATCTCCTAGAGTCCCTTGGCTGTAACATTATTTGTAACATTGTTTTTTATTGTTTTTAATTTTATTATCCTTTGGAGGCTTATACAGATGGCATAGGATCTAAAGTCAGCTCCAGGCTTCCTTCCAGGTTGGAAGCATCAGAGGAATAATTGAGGCAAAAGCTTTATTTGAATCAAACTGAGCTCAGTTCATTACTCGATCCTGCAGTTTCTCACTCATTTGATTTGGGTTATCTTAAATTTTTACATTCTTTTCCTTGTTTGCAGAAAGGATATAATACCACTATACACATGCTCTTGTGAGGATCAGAGTAAATGAAATTAAGAGGAAAAGTACCAAATATGTTTCATGGTCCCAAACATAGGACATCTTCAATAAGGGTTACTTTTCTTCCTCTCCCTACCAGAGTTTACTTTCTGGAGTCTACCCAATTTCTTGAATTGGGCCTTGTCAGCGCCTAACATCACTACTATGTTCTTATTTCACCCATTAGCTTCCCTGCAATTTAATGATTTTTTGCTGCTTGCTTTGATTCGAGGCTCTTGCAGCAGCAAAGTAAATAGGCTGGTGGCCATTTTACCATCAGCTGGGCTATGTAAGGTAAACATTTATATCAAAGCCTAAATAGTAGTAGTTAACTCAGTATTATATGTGTTTCTTCATTCCTTTACTTTTCCACTCACAGTTCACATAGTAAAGGATTTAGTCCTCTCCTCCCCTCAGTTCTCCCCTGTACTGCTATCTTACTTCTCAGGTATTCCTTGTGAGGTAAGTTTACTTGTAATCTCATACATAAATAATTTATATTTGTGAGGAATTCTACTTTCACTTCAGCCTCCTAAGCCTCCCAGAGTAGTTATTCACCTTCATTGCCTCTTCCCTTATGTTTTTTGGAAATATTTTTTATTGAGTTTTAGAGAGATGGGTAGGGAGAGGGAGAGCAATACATTGATCAGCTGACTCCTGCACACAGGGGATTGAGCTCATAACCTAGGAATTGAACCAGCAGCCTTTTGGTGCATGGGACAGTGCCCAACCACCTGAGCCACTCCAGCCATGGTGCCCTTTACCTTCTTAACGAATGAGGTATTTACTTGCACACAGAGTGTAGTTCCCAGTGAGCAGTGATGCATGAACGTGGCATTTTAAAGAAGGGGACCTAAAGATACTGACTGCATTTTATTGTATACTGCATTTCTGGATCTTGCTGTCATTTGTTGATTTAAAAAAATAGTTACTAGTAGTTACCTTTTATTGAGTATTTATAATGTACCAGGCACTATGCAATTGTAAATAATTAATCCTCACAATTACTATAAGCAGTAGCTTATTTTTATTCCATTTTACAGATGAGTAAATTGAGGCTTAGAGAGGTTACATAATAACACCTAAATGTCAAAGTTAAGATTTTAACCCAGAGCTGTTAGATTCCCAAACCTTTGTCCCGAAGCCCCTTTGCTTTGCATGGATACATTACAGATGGGGCTGATCCATATGTCTTTGAACCAAGCAGTAATTTCCAAAAGGCATTATCTCCCTTTAAGACACTGACAGGTAGTGTGAGACATCAAAGGAAAAAGTTAATTATTGCCATGAGCAGATCATCTTTTTGCTAGGATGACAACTGATTTCAGGGGAAGCTGTAAGTACCAGTGGAGATATATTAAAATCTTTTCTGGGAAAATTAGTAAAATTATCAAAGGAGAAAACTCTTCAAGATAGTGCTTAATATTGATCTTAATCTTGTACAAATATGGACATAATTAACTTAATAGTAGAATTACACTCTTTATGTAAAAATTTTTACTTTGCAAAGTCATAGCATTTTATATGTTTTGTGAAATTTGGATTCAGATGCTAATACCATTTCATTTTTTGTCCAGCATATCTAACAGAAAATTTTACTGTATTTCAAATGTTCATTCAGTTTAGTTAACATTTGAATACCTACTATGTGCCAAGCACATATGAGAGGTGTTGAGAAATTAAAAAAGAGTCACACTGCCGAAGAGAGGTGATTTTGGCCTAGGCTAAAGTGCTATGGAAGTGCCAATCATAAAAATAGTTACTTGTGTGAGAGGTAAGGGAGGAATAGGTAATTCTATAAATAGTAGGTGACATTTGAACTGGGTCTTGAATGATATATAGCGATATGATGATTGTGAAGCAAACATTTTCTGGGGAAAAGTGATAGCAATTGGGAGAAACAGCATTAACAGAGACAGGCATCAGGAAAATATATGGAATGTTTAATAAGAAGTACATGTAACAATAAGATTAGCTTGCAGGCAGCGTGGGTCAGAGAAATGTTAATATTTGGGTCTGTAAAGGAAGGTAGTGACCAGGTTGTTAAGTTTCCAGAGACTTATGCTAAGGAATTAAGTCTTTAAGTAATGGGGATCATAACATGGGATTTCACCAAATGTGAAGCATGATTATATTTTTGGGTTTTTAAGTTATTTTTTAAAAAATTTTGAGAAACTAGGGAAAATACAGAATACTAGAAAAAATAATAACACTCTTATGCCCATTGCACAAACATTGGCAATTATTCACATTTTGTTTGTTTGTTTCTTCTTGAATTAGGAAAGAGATAAACTGTCTTTGTTGTTTTGCATCCAATGTCATCTTACTTTATCCTTTTAGTATTAAGTATATTGTTATTGATTTCAGAGAGGAAGGGAGAGCGATAGAAACATCGGTGATGAGAGAGAATCATTGATTGGCTGCCTCCTGCATGCCCCTCCTGGGGATTGAGCCCGCAACAGTGGCATGTGCCCTGACGAGGAATCGAACTGAGCAAGAAGGGTCCAGGCTTACTTTATCCTTTTAGAAGCAACTACTAGTTGCTATTCTCATTTTATTTTTAAAAAAATATATTTTTATTGATTTCAGAGAGGAAGGGAGAGGGAGAGAGAGAGAGAGAAACATCAATAATGAGAGAGCATCATTGAATGGCTGCCTCCTGCACGCCCCCTACTGGGGATGAAGCCTGAAACCTGAGCATGTGCCCTTGACCGGAATTGAACCTAGGACCCTTCACTTTGCAGATCTATGCTCTAACCACTGAGCCAAACCATATGGGGCTTCTCATTTCATTTTTAATTTGTATTATTTCCTTTTCATGTTCTCTTATCGTTTTGCTTTCTTCCAATATGTGTTCGTACCTTCAAGCTCAGCTAAATATTTTTTTTTGTCAAACATTAAAAATTCTACCAAACTCTAATGACTACTAAGAATCGTGGTCCTTTTCTTTTGTCATACATTTAATAACCTGATTCTTGAAAAGATGAAACTTAACAAGTTGCTTGCCTCTATGGTTGAGTTTGCTTAGAAGAGCTTGCTTTTATTGTTGCAGTTTAGAAAGAGATTGTTAATCATACTATTTGATACATACCTTGGTTGCTTGGTACCAAAAAAGTGCACTAAGCAGATCTCACCTAAAATTTTGTTAGAACATTGAAATTGCATTTTTGAGAGTATTATGTCATACAGAAATTACACTTACAAGTGTTTTTAAAGTTACTTTGCATAAAGTTATTAATTGCATAAATTAGTTTCATTTATTTTATCTATTTTTGTTCTTTAATATGTTCTAATAGTTTTATAGAATAAAAAATTATAGAAAGACTAAAAAGAAGCATAAACAGGTATCTTGTTAGAATAATGCTGTTAGTTTTTTCATTTTCTTAGAAGACTGTCATTTGAAAAATTTAAGGAAAAAAAATTAGTCACATGTTGGTTCAGCCAACTTTATTGTTTAACATTGGATTAATTTGTGTGTGTTTTTTTTTCAATATGGAAGTGATTTTTTTTCTAGTATACTTAGATGGCTTTCTTCCATCAAGTCCAAGTACATAGGAATCATCTATATTAAAGTCCATTTGAAACAATCAATTTTTTTCAAGTATATTTTATAGGATAATATTTTTAGATGACAAAATCAAGAATGTAATTACTGATTGTTGATCTGTATAGGAATAGGAGATTTGTCACATATAGTCTTTCACACAGAGGTAAATCATTTTCAATCTAGTGATGCATTTGCCCAGTGTCACAGGTTAATTCTTCATACCTGTGTGCCTTTCCCCTTTCTTTCTAGCAAGGCATACCTTTTTTCAGCTGTTGCTGAAACTTCCTTCACTTATTGGAATCAACATGTAATCTACTTTAATGCTTATCCTACTTTTGAGGTTCTGTATGTGTATATGTCCAAGGTTATTTATTTTTTATTCATTGTAGTATTAAAGGTACGTTAAATATGCATGCATATATTACTGGTCATGTACTTCCTCTTCTGACCCTACTTTTAAAAAGTTAAGAAAAGTTTTATTTCTTAAAAAAAAAATAAAAAAAAGATAGTGGCTTAACCTTGAAAGTGATTTTAAAAGGCTGTTAAACCAGCTTCTTGCAAATCCCTTTATTGCAGCTTCCTACAAATCCCTTATTGAATAATGAGCCATCCTTCATTGTGCATGTGTGTGTTTGGGTTAGGTTTATTAATAGATGAATATTTAAGAACCCACGCAATATTTTAATAACACTTTAAATATTATGATTAAAATGATTCCTAAACGTATTTGACCAGATTTTTATATTTTTAAGCATTTAAAAATGATTATTAATGTCTTTTTTTTTTTTTTTTTTAAAGGTTACATATACTTATCACATTATTTAAAAAAGACTAGGTCAATTTTTCAGTACTAACTTATTCTCACACTAAATTAGTATAAGAATCTGTAATTTGACAATTGGAATGACTATCTCTTGTGAATGTGTGCATTGTTTTAGGGGACCTTTCCATTTTAAGCAGTGTAAGGCAATACCCACTAAATAGTGGTGCTCGTAAAATTTTTGTGGTTTCATTTACTATTAACTTGCTCTTTGACGACTGGCCTTTCCTAATCTCACATCATGGGTTTGGAACTTCTTTCTTAAAGCTTTATAGTTGAGTTACAATACATTGTGTCCTTTGTTTTCTCCTGGAAAAGGATTTAAACAAATTTTCTGTTGCACTTGTTGAATATGTATTTCATAGTAACCACCATGAAGTTTGCAGCATTTAAGGAGATGAAGAAGCAAAGATAAAAGGTACACATTCAAGAAGGCTTGGTTTCACAGTTGGTGCATAATCCTTTCTGCTGTCATTGGTACCCTAACCCTGTACCTACCAGAACAAAAGAAACTGAATTGGAAATTGTGGGAGCTGGGGAACATTCAGTTGGCAGCCCATCGCATGGCCCATAGGCGTTGTCAGGTCTCAGTTTGATGCCCTTTATTCTTCCTGACAGATGTGAGGTAGGGTCTATGAGGGGGAAGTCATTACTAGAGAGAGGGCAGTGTCAGATCAAAAGTAACCAGTGATCAAACAAGGTAAAGGGCTGTGGAAAATAGGCTCTTTCTGGCCTCAACACCTGCCTGATCACTGAAGGGAATAGTCCTATGTGTCAGACCTAGTTGATTTTCTTTGATGTACAGTGAATTAAAAGTCAGAATGGAAGCTTAAGTGGAGTACAGAAGACTTTTACTTCCTATTCTTGAACAATTTGGTGTTTACATTTTTTACTTTAGTTATCTAGAAGTTAGAGAAGTCATTCTCTGTTAAATAAAATAATAAAGGTTGCCTATATTAACTTTATCATCACTATATATTTAGGGATAGTGATAATAAACAAACAAGTTTCAATGTAGTATGGAATGAGGTTTATAAGTCACCAAACTTAATTTCTTTCAAGCATCTAATTATAACCTTAAATCATTGATGATCTGGTAAAAGTAGTGCTTAGCAGATAGTCTAATGTATTATTTAGTAAATTAATCTAAGGGAAGTATGTTTCTGATCTTAAACGTAATACTATTTAAATGTAACACTTAAGTGAGATTTAGTGTCTCTGTTAACTTCTCTGTTTTTAAATTTTTAGATTAAATATACTATATATGTTGATCCCTTGCATTGTGCACCTTTCATTTCTAAATTATGCTCTTTCTTAGTTTTTGCTTGCTGCAATTGCAGCAATTTCTGGGATTTGATATATGGGTTAGAAAAGTTGTTGTTTTGGATGATGGGGGTAGTTGGTCAGGAATATCTAATTAATTACCAGTTTGGTATGGATTTAAGTGAAATTTAAGCTTATCAAGTAACATTTATGTTTTGTTTGTCAGTTTAGATGTCATTACTAATTCAATTAATCCAACCATTGTCATTTTTATAGGGATAAAATGATTGTACTGAATTTATTTGATTGCTAGATGCATTATTGACTCAATGACAAGTTCTCAGAGGAAAAAAAGAAAACCTACATTATTTGTATTGATTTTAAGACTTCCTTCTTCCTGTAATTTCAGAGCTACAAATTTGTAGAAAGATGTGTATCTTTTTCCTCCGTAGCTTAGTTAATTAGATTGGTCAGTAGTTTAGTATTGATCTGGTACACAAGTTTTGGTGAAATCAGATAAAAATATTTGCGTGGTGACTACAGTTGTTTTCCCCCTCCAACTTCTATTTATAACATGCAGTCTTCGTAAAATAAAAATAAAAATTTATATCTACCTTCATACTTTTGCTAATTCTTTGGAAATGAGTTATAACTAAGAATATTCAATGCTCAGAATGGTTAATTGTTTATAAATATTGAGTGATAAAACAAAATATTATTTGTACATTTTAACTTTCATTAGAACAGATTTCCCCCTTGTTTTACAAATTATGATCATTTTTATTCATTCACAAGAATGTGGAATATAGAATAAATTTTTGTACCAATCTCTGCTTTTAAGAGATTTTTCAAATGAAGAGCTCATAAATACACACCTACACATTTGTGTACATATTTGATTTCAAATTAATGTAGTATGAATTTAAAATGAGATAATTTTTGTTTCCTCCTTCCTTTATGTGATGGACTATGCTTCTTTGCTTTATAAAGTAGTCTGAGAAGTATATACATATTATCTTTGCCATCTAAAATACATCTGGGCAAGATTGCTTATCAATGATAAATTGGCACAGTTGGCATAGTGTTTAAGGTTGTAGTTTGAGAAGTTTATATAGTTTATTTAATATGATGCACAAACAAACAAAACAGTAATTTCTTCAATGATTTTAAAAAGTATTAAATAATTTTATAAAGATATAATGGTATAATTTCTTGGTTTTTCTCAGTGCACACCGATCATTTGGATAATTTAATAGAAAAAGGTTTTCATTAAATACATTTATTTATATTATTTGGGAGAATATAAGTTAAGCTTAAAGATAGAGCTTAGAGAGTAGATTGACTTTTATTCATAGAAAATAATATTGAAAGCATGGAAATGAATGCTGGTATAGATACAGGTAATATAATGCTGGAAAATATATTCTCCTTTGCTTCTTTATAATTATTATCCTAATGGATCAATTACATTTTTTATAAGTTTAACCTCATATCATTCACTTATTCATTCTTTAAGCATTTGTTGAGTGCTAACCACATAACATTGTGCATCTAGACCCATTTTTCTTGGGTGATGCCAGCCCACTTAGTTTATAGTAACTCTTAACTAGCATGAGTGATTTCCTTCTATCTTGTATTCATCTATGTAAGGGGCTGGGCTTTTAACCTTTCATATGTTGAATACTACATTTTAAGAGTAAAAATTTGAAAATGATTGCATCTAGATAATCTTTTACTTGCTAACTATGATAAGTTGTACGTTATTTTATCCTAATTACCCAATTAAGATGACATGTTTGAAGATTAAAATTAATGGAGCTATTATAGAATGTAAAACATGGAATGTTTATTACAATGACTTGTTCTGTTAGTTCTTTATAAAGATGTTTTGCTGCTAAAGAAAGACTTGTTTCACTGAGCCAGTGCAATACTTGGATAGTACAAGGTTAGTAATCCTTGAAGAATCCTATGTAATAAAAGCCTACCATGCTACATGCCCAATCATTCGTTTAACCAATCAAAGTGTAATATGCTAATGATATGCTAAGGCCACTCAACCACTTGCTATGACATGCACTGACCACCAGGGAGCAGATAGTAGACAAGTCACTATGATGTGCACTGACCAGGGGGCAGATGCTCTGACTGGTGGGTTAGTTTGCTGCTAGGGTCTGGCTGATCCGGACTGAGGGAGATAGGCTGGACACACCCTGGAGCCTTCTCATGGCCCCTCCCCACCAGGGGGCAGATGTAGCAAGCCGAGTGGTAAGGAGCAGTGAATAGGTGGGAGGTAAGAAGAGAGGGATCCTGGACTGGGAGAAAGTGTAGGTCTGGCTGAGGGACACCACCACACGCACACATTACACACACACACCCTCCCCCAGTGCATGAGTTTTGTGCACCAGGCCTCTAGTTAAATATAATGATTGGTGTTTTGGTATTATTCCATTGGGTTAATATTCTAGTTATTAGAATATAAGGTCATTGTCAACTCTATCACATAGAGTCCACCCTTACGTATGAGTAAATTCAGTTAAATACTCCCTCTGGTCATAGTATTAGAGAAATCTAGACTTCTGTGCAAATGTTTTCCTTTATTATTATACTATTGTGAATTTTAGTAAATATATTTTGGTCTCTTTTTCTTTTTTGTTTTGGCATCTGAGAAATCAAGAAATAAATAATCACCGGAGGGATGCGCTGGAGGCTTTCACTTTTAGTTCATCTACGAGAAAGCATTCAGGACTTCTGTTTTTATTATAGAATAACTTTTTTAACCCTTGTTTTCCCTTGTTTAATTTCTACTTATTTTTCTCTTGTAGGGTATATTTCCATGAGCTATCTTAATTTCTTTTTGAAAAGTGGGAGGTTATACCTAAATGAAGACAGAAGTACTTACATAAGCACATTTTAACTTTCAAACACTATCTTAGTTGGAATGGCCACTGTGTTATAATAGAAAGCACTTTAGAGCTTGAATTAGGAAGATACAGGGCTAGGTGGTCCTTTTGTCCCTTAGTTGAGTAATCTTGGACATGTGTCTCAGAGGTGGTTTTCTCATTTGTAGCATGAAAAAAAAAGTTACTTCAGATAGTTATATAAAAAGTGGTAGTCTCATGTTCAGTGATCAGTAAGATTTTTCCTTTAACCTTTAACTGTCAAGCTCTTTTTAAAAAAAAAAATATATATATATATTTTATTGATTTTTTACAGAGAGGAAGGGAGAGAGATAGAGATAGAGAGATAGAAACGTCGATGAGAGAGAAACATCGACCAGCTGCCTCTTGCACACCCCCCACTGGGGAAGTGCCTGCAACTAACGTACATGCCCCTGACCGGAATCGAACCCGGGACCTTTCAGTCCGCAGACCGACGCTCTACCACTGAGCCAAACCAGTTTCGGCTATCTGTCAAGCTCTTGATAACTATAGAAATCTAACCATGATCTTAAAACATTTGCAAAGATTCTACTCAATACTGAGAAATATGAGGCCTAAATAACCCTGTTGTCATTAAAAATACACGTGAAAGACTATAAAATTTCACTAGTCTACAAAAGTAGAAAATGAAAAGTGAAAGCCTCCAGCACATCCCTCCGGTGATTACTTTAGGAAACTTAATGCACATGCCAACTTCTACTCATATGCTCCTCTACTAGGGACGTACATTCAGTCCAAGTAGGCTTTTCCGCCTTATTCACTAATGTAGCCTCAGCCTAGGCGAGTGCCAGTCACATGATAGTTGCTCAGATGTAATCATTTTTGAATGAATGTTGGTTTTTGTGTGTCTCATAGACTAGGACATTTTAGCCATTGTTTGTTTTGTTCTCTTTTTCCTCTGTATTTCACTCATCATTAGACTGCCTCGTTTCTTTTATTTCTTTGCTTCTCTAGTCCTGCTGCTCCCTCTTTAGTCCTGGCCCCTTTGTTTTTGTGTGCGAATTGCAGAACCTCCTTATGCTTGTCAGGTGCCAACCCCCTCTCCCTATAAACCAGTTCCCAACAAATTAGTAAGGCATTTACTCTCAACAATACTACTTTTTAAACTTAAAAAACAATTAAACTGGATTATAAATGTGGAACCTGATCTTAATATTATCTTTTCCTTTGTTTTCAATAGTTTTTATCTTTACTTCTTCTTCTTCTTGGAATACTATCCCTTTCCCACCTCCCAAAACAAATCCCATTTATTTTTCAGGTCTTTCACTTACTTTTTAGATAAGGTTTTTGCCTAACTTACCTTGCTGAGTATTTGCCCTTCTGGATTCTTTCTTCCTTTGAGGTAATAGTTAATGAATTCTCCTTCATTGGCAAGGTTTTGGTTGCAGAAGTCATGCTTTTTGGTTTGATCTCTCCTTTTTCTTCCTTGACTGGATTTGATGGTGACACTGCATGAAAGGCAGTGAGTGCCTTTGTATCAGTTTTAAGCTCTTTTAACCATTGTTTTACTTTTAATTGTGGTAAGATACATGTAACATAAGATTTGCCATGTTAACTATTTTTCAATGTACAGATTAGTAATGTTAAGTACATTTGCATTATTGTGCACCAATTTCTAGTATTCTTTTCATCTCGCAAAACTGAAACTTTATACTAATTAAACAACAAGACCCGTCCTTTCTCCCTCTCCCACGTTCCTGTCAACCTCATTCTACTTTCTGTCCATGAACTTGATTCCTTCAGGTAGCTCATTTAAGTGGAATGCCATATTTGTCTTTCTGTGACTCACTAATTTTACTGAGCATAATGTCCTGAAAGTTCATCCATGTTGCAGCGCGTGTCAGAATTTTCTTCCTTTTTTATGCTAAATAATGTCCCATTTTTATGCATTTTGTATTTTCTGCATTTTGTTTACTCATTCATTCCTTGACAGAACTTAGTTGCTTTCATGTGTTAGCTATTGTCAATAATGTTTCTATGAACACAGTGTATAAGTATCTTTTTGAGACTCCTGTTTTCAATTTTTTTGAGTTTATAATCAGAAATGGAACTTCTAGATCATGTGGTAAGTCTGGTTTTAATTCTTTGAGGAACCACAATGGCTGCACCATTTTCGTTCTCACTAACAGTGCATAAGGCTTCCATTTTCTATATATCTTCACCTGACACTGTTATTGATTTTTTGATAGCTTCCATTCTATTGGGTGTGAGATGTTAACTCATTGTGGGTTTTTATTTCCCTATTGATAAGTGATGCTGAGTATCTTTTCAAATGCTTATTGGCCATTTTATATCTTTGGAGAATTGTCTATTCAAATTCTTTGCTCATTTTATTTTATTTTTAAAGATATGTTTTTAGAAAGGGGAAGAGAGAGAGAGAGAGAGAGAGAGAGAGAGAGAGACATCTATTGGTTGCCCCTAGTAACCATAACGTGGGTGTGTGCCCTGACCAAGTGTCAAACAGTGACCCATTAGTGCATGAGATAATGCTCAACCAAATGATCCACACCAGCCAGGGCTTCTTGCCCATTTTAAAATCAGGTTATTTTGTTGCTTATGTTGAGTCATAGGAATTCTTTATATATTCAGAATATATCTAAATATCTGAAGATATCATATATCTAACCCCTTGTAAGATGATGTTTAGGTCTTTGATCTATTTTTAGTTAATTTTTGTATGTGTTGTAAGGTAAGGGTTAATTATTTTGCATCTAGATATCTAGTTTTCCCAGTGTCATTTTTGAAGACTGTCCTTTTCCATTGAATGTTCTTGCCACCCTTATTTAAAGTCATTTGATAGATATGTAAAGATTTATTTCTGGACTATCTATTCCATTGGTATATAAATCTATCTTTATGTCAGTACCAGCTTTTTAATTACTATAGCTTTGTAATAAATGTTGGAATCAGGATTTGTGAGACTTCTAAACTTTTTTTTTTCTTCAAGATTGTTTTGGCTATTCAGGGTTCCATTTTAGAGTAAATTTTTCTGTTTCTGTCAAAATTGCCTTTGGGGTTTTGGTAGGGATTACATTAAATAAGTAGATTATATATATATATATATATATATATATAAATATATATATATATATATACACACATATATATATGATTGATTTTTTACAGAGAGGAAGGGAGAGAGATAGTTAGAAACATCAGCTGATCGATGACGAGAGAGAGAGTCATCGATCAGCTGCCTTCTGCACACCCCCCACTGGGGTTATGCCCGCAACCAAGGTACATACGCCTGACCAGAATCCAACCCGGGACCCTTCAGTCCCCAAGCCGATGCTCTATCCATTGAGCCAAACGGGTCTTGGCAGTATTGACATTTTAACAATATTAAATCTTCCAGCTCATGAACATGTATTTCTTTTTATTTATTTGTGTCTTCTTTAATTCTTTTAGTAATGTTTTTAGTATACAAGTCTTTCACTCCTGAATTATGTTTGTTCCTAAGTGTTTTTTTACTTTTGATGCTATTATAAATGGACTGGTAGCCCAGCGCATGAATCCATGTGCCAGTAGCTCTCTGCTGCCCTCCTGTAGCTCTCCGCCCACTGCCCGGCCTCCTGTAGCTGTCTCCTGTAGTTTTCCTACGCCTGCTTGTAGTTCGCTGCCCTACCCACCTGCAGATTCATGAACTGATGGCTGCTTGGTTGGTCGTTATGCCTCACGGTGTAATGGATAATTAGCATATTCCTCTCATTATCTAGGATAGTTTACTTAATTTCCTTTTTAGATTATTCATTGTTAGTATAGAGAAATACAACTGATTTTTGTTTGTTGGTTTTGTATTCTGAAACTTTACTGAATTCATTTATTCTAAGAATTTTCTTGGTAGAACCTTAGGTTACTATATATATATATATATATATATATATATATATTTTTTTTTTTTCATATAATCTACAAGTAGAGATAATTTTATTTATTTTTTCAATTTTTGAATGTTTTTTCCTGCCTAATTGCTCTGGCTAGGACTTCCAGTAGTTTATTAAATAGCATTGGCATAAAAATTGGCATCCTTGCCTCATACCTGATCTCAGAAGAAAAGCTTTTAGTCTTTTACTATTGGATATGGTATCAACTGTGGGACCTTTCTGTCAGTTTTTATTGGACAATATTTATCACATCTATTGTATATAGCATACTTTTTTTTAGTTATAAAATGACCATGCTATACTGTCATTCAATAAAGTTTTGAAGATTAGTCTTTTTTTTTCCTCCTTTTTTTAAAAAATCAGGATCCTTGCATACAGTTAGTTCCCAAGTAATACCTTTAATGATTGTATAGGTAGGTATTTATATGGCACTTGCCACCTTATCACTCTGTTTGGAACATCTATTAAATAATAGATGCCAATTTTATAAATGACTTTACAAAGCTAAAGTAGTAGTTTTTCCCTTCAATATCTGGCAAAGTCAGCACTTTTGATTTTATTTTTTAAAAGGATACTGATTCAAACATAAATTTATTTTAATAAACACCAAAAAATCTTGCTTTCACTGCTGTCCATCTTCTCCCTTGTTCCCTGTGTGTAAGAAATATTTTCTTTTGCGACTATAAAAAAGTAGACTTGTATATTCTCATATTCTTTTATTTTATGCAAAAAGCAAATAGTTTTGCACAAAAGTCACAGACCTCTTATAATAGATTCCAAAAATCTTTCTTTTTTTCCTCTGTGACTGTGATGTAATATGTTATTATTTGGAAGTAGCATGAGTCATTCCTTTAGTACTTGATGGTTGACATCTAGGTTGTGCTCACACTCTTGATATTATAAGAAATATTATGTCAGTTGAATGTATATTATTTTATACAAATTCAAATGTATTTGTAGAAGACATTCCCAAAGTGGGATTGCTAGGTTAAAGGGTACAGATGTTGATATACCTAAGCTCCCCCTCCCCCGCAGGGGTTTCTAATTTTGCATTCTTGTAAGCAGTGGAAATGGATTGAGATTGCTTGTTTCCCACAGCCTTGCCAATACTGTGTTGGCAGTCTTATTAGATTTTTGCCATTTTGATAGGCAAGAAGTGGTATCTGAGTTTTCATTTATGCTTTCCCCATTATGAATCTGATTTGGAATTCTTTCATATATTTAAAACCATTTGCATATTTTTTCTGTGATTGCTTATCCTTGGCTCACTTTCCTACCAAGTTGCTGATCTTTCTTTTCTAGGTTACTAGATACTTTTTATATGTTAGAGATATTGGTTCCTTGTATGTGATCAGAGTTCTAAATAATTTTTTTCCTGTTTGTCATTAGGCTTCAGCCTTTGCTTACAGAACTTTTGCCTCACAGTCATATTTAGAAAAATAATTAATATTTGTCATTTTTTTCTTTCTTGGCCTGTGAAGTTTGCGTTTAACAATAGAAAGAAGCAGCACTTTCTGAATGGACTGGAATGTCATCAGGAGCATTAACAGTGTAAATTGCATAACTTTGTGTATGGCAGAGACATTGGAATAGTCTATGACAATGGCATGCAGATATATTTCAATAATATATTCAACACCACTTTGCATTTCTGTAAATTAGGGGTTTTTATATGTAGAAAGCTTGGAAAGAGTGACCATTCTTTCAAATCTGTATGGATAAAAGACGATTTTAATTTGGTCAGCACTTGGAGAGAAGCCTCTTTCTTTCAGAATAAATGTTATAAAGTTGTGAATATGTCTCCGTGGTCACTTATATAGTGACTTCTTCCAATTCAGTGCCTTATTAGTTATATGTCCTCTAATTAAGGATTTTAGATATGAGTATTGCTATAGATTTGAACATAACAAATGCATCCATGCCTTATGATAGATGGGTAACAGAAATAAAGTGAATAATAATTTTTATTAGCAGCAACTGTTAGGCATGATGATAATTGTTTTCATTAGATATATTATTGAATAATACTATTTGGACACCTTGCTAATTGAATCAGTTGGTGATCATTTGTTTGACTTTGAAGTTTTTTTTGCATATAGGCATTAAACCTGTGCTTTAAAAAAATAATTTGTGTGAATGTTCTGAAATTAAAATCAGCATTATTATAAAATTTTAAAAAGTTAATTAGTTTTTAACAATTGAAAATAGCCAACTCAAATATGATGATATGTTGAAAATTAAGTGTATATAGGCGTATGGAATTGCTTTAGTTATTTTTTAGTTATAAAATGTAGGGCTTTTCATTTTTGAATGTTCTAGCAATTATATATTTAGTAATTGGTACTTTTATAGTTGGAGCAAAAATTATAGGAATAAGAAAACAAAGTTTAGCCTTTCCTGAAATTTAAGTGTTTAAATGAAATTCAAAATAGTCAAAACATTTAAAGTCCTAGCTTATAAAGATATTATTGTTCAAAAGACTTGTGAAAGAGATAGAATTATCATAGTCCAATTATTTTTTCTTAGTCGTCTTTTCTAGAAAAGAGAGGAAAAAAAAAAAAAAAAAAGTTGGATGCTTTCCAAGAGCTAGCTGTATGTGTGTGCATGAGAAGTTATAATCACTTGATTCAAGTCTGAGTTTTATTGGACAGGCTTGTCTGGTGGGTTAAAATCCCTTCATCCTCTCCCAGATGATAACTGGCTTGTTTTTCTCCCTTTAAAAATAGTAAGAACTTGTTTTTTATGTCTATCTCAAACTTGGTGGCATAGGCCACTTTGGCCTCCTATACTGCTGGCTTAAAGAAGGAATGAAATATGAAAAGACAAAAACAAAGAAGGGCATAAAAGAGAAGGTAAGGAAAGGAACAAAGCTCAAATGAAAGAAAAGGAGAATATTGAGGATTAAAAATGATGGAATAAATTCAAAGAAGGAAGGAGGGATAGTCTGCAATGCTAAATGTTCTAAAAGAGAATCTAATCATCTTAGAATATGTTTTTTGATGTAAGAGAATAGAGTTTTAAAGTGAAGAAATATCAAAGTTGAGTACTTTTTAAAATTATATAAAAATCATACTCAAGGCCAACATACCACTTTTGGCCTAAGACAATTTTAGGTAATGTTTGATAAACTTATTTTTTGCTGTACATGTCTCAAATACACATATTTGAGAAAAATACTGCTATTCACATTTTGATGGTGTCTAGCCTAGATTTTAGAGGTAATTAACCTAGTTTTTCAAGGAAAATTAATTGAAGTTATATATTTAAAAAATTGTTAAATTTAAAAATTATAAAAATGTTAAATTATGTTGTTTTCCTGAGAGAGAATTATCAATATATTTTTAGATTATTTTTGTCCATTTAAAGAATATTGTTATTAGGTGTGTTTATAATTATTTTCAAAATTAGTTTGCATTTAATTAGAAATAAAAATTTAAAAATATAGAAAATATTAATGTAATGCTGATAGGAAAACATTAAAATGTTCAGATTATTTCAGATCTCTGTTAAAAATATTAAATAATTCAAGTTATTTAATTTGTTAATACTTTTGCATTTCAGTGCTCAGTTACAGTCGATTAGCTATACCCTTCCCCTAATGGTAATTGCTTCCCCTAATGGTAATTAACCAAATTGAGAATGCTTTAATCCAGGAAATATGATGCTTAGCTTTTTTTTTTTTTTTTTTTTTTTTTACCATAGGTGTAATGTTACATTGATAATATTCATATCCAGAAAAATTTCAATGACAGTACATATTAATGTTTTTTAAAATGTCTTAATGGGATTTATTTGTTTTGCTTTTTCTCTGTTACTAATTTTTGCTCATAGAATGGTCATTTTCAAGATTTAGATTGGTTACATAAACCTAACACTGTTACCTACAAGAAAACTTTAAGTGGAATGCCTTATTTGAAATATTTCTTTTGTTGTCTGTATGTGTGGAATGAAACCATTGGAAGGCAGAGCTGCTTGTTCTCACCTTGTGTCTTTAGGGGAATAGACAAAGCAGAATGTTCCATCGGTATCGAAGCACACAGTCAGTCATGGTGGGGTTTGGCCCTGCTTTGGGAATATGTTATAACTTACTTGTTAAAATGAGCATATAATTTCCTCTGTGAGCTTTATAACTATAAAGTTAAAAAGGTTTTATATTATTTATTGTTCTATCATAAACATAATGAATATTAGACAGTTGTTTTCATAATCATTGCTTATTTGGCTTATAATTTTGAATGCCATTAATGGGAATGTTGAACATTTCAGTACTTGAAAACAAATTGTATCTTTATCGTGTGCTATTTATTCTGTGTACCCAGATTCTAAGTCTCATTGGGCTATTGTTTGCTATTTTCTGTTTATTATTGCGTACAGTGCCAGAAAAACGTATTCAAACACAGTTTTGGTGAGGAAAAACTACAATAATATTTCATGTTCGTAAACATCACATACAAATAGATATTAAATGCTATTAGTCTTTAAAACTAATTTCCACTTCTTGTTGTATCAAAATTCCAGGGCTTCTTTGCACATTGGTTATTAAGGAACTATTTTTAGCAATGTTGGATTACTTGGGATTTATTTAAAAATCAAAATATAAATAATTATAAATATGTTAACACATAGCACAGTATAAGGTATCTAATAAATATTGTACTTTTGGTTGATATTTGTGCATTTTACTGACTGTTTCAGCAAAGCCGTAGGAAGTGTGAAAGACATTGAGTTACTGGATCTGTTATTATTTTTGAGTTATTATATACTGGATATAGCTCAGTATTTTTTGAAGTAAGCTTGTTGATAATTATTAAGAACACAGGATATCTTTTTGTAGTGTGTGGTTTTCTCCCCCTCTATATTAGGAAACCTAACATTCATTTGTTGGGAAAGATAATTGTTTACATCCTTGATAGGCTGTCTACTAGTATATTTTATTGTATTTACAAGCATTGAAATGTTTGGTTTCATAAAAGGCATTTTTAACAAGAACCATGTACTTAATTTTAATGTTACTTAATGATCTATTAAAATTTTTATTTTGGCAAATACAATTCTATTAAAAATAATTAAGTCTCAAGTGATTGTTTATTGTCAGATAGGATGTACATATTAAATGTTTCTGCATTTAAGTCTCCACATTGGTAAGGTGTGTGTAGTTTTATGGTAAATTACATTGTTCCATTTGATTGATAGCTGAAATTCTTTGTAGCTTTTAGGAATAAATTTTAATCATATTGTTTTAAGATAGTATTTTAAATATGACTAAGTATTATATGCATATTGGTATACTTTTTTATGAATATGGCACATTAAGATGCATGGATATATTTTCTTATCATACTTAAGGTAGTTAATCTTTTTTGTATTATATCTTAACTTTTATGCTAAAATACAGCATACTTGGAGTATTTTTTTTTAATCAGATTGCAAACAATGTTCATTAAAAGTGCTTTTTGTGTCAGATTTTATGAAAAGTTATGACCAATGTTTTGGGAGTATGATTTTAACAAGTTACATAATATATATTAGAGTAATTTTTAAAAGATCTAATATTTAAACTTTACATATGTTTTCAACAACTTTATAATGAGAAATATTCTACAGAAGAGTTAACAATTAACAAAGCACCTGTTCCACTTAATTAATACTGATGGGTTTGGTGGAAACAGCTCAGAACTGGAAATTAGGACCATTCCGTACAACTAGAAATTATTATTATAAAGAATTTTAAATGTGTTGGATAAATATAGAAACAAGTAATTTTTAAAAAAGCAAAATTTGACAAATGATATTGGCTTAATGCCTAACTAATATTTTATGTAATTAGTTGGGTTTATAATAACTCATAAGATCTCTAATAGTTCAATAATTCGGTGTGATTTAGTCACTACTGATTTCTAAAATATCAACAGCATAATTACCAGTGTGTACTTTTTATTTTATTGTCTCTTCTCATATAGTGTTATCCAATTTCTGATTTATTTTATTTAGAATGTTATATTGTTTAAAAAATGACAAGGCTAAAATATATTGAGTCTAGTTTGTCTAATAATAAATAGGCATCATTGATTCCAGGAAATAAGTGTTGCCTTCCGAATTTGAAGATACTTCTCTCTTTTTTGTTTTGATATTTTAATGTTAAAATATTTACAGTTTCTATTCAAACACAGTTATCAATTAAATGTACATACATGGAATGCCTGCTATATAAAAGTTCTCTGCATAATAATGGCTCGTGCTTATGTGTGAAAGATAGGGTCATCTATTAATTGTCTTTTAAATTTAATTTGTAACTATGACAGAATTTATTGTAGCAGTTATGAGAATTTGTAATTTAAAATTTATACTGCCATGTAAAATGGTTTGCATTACAAATATAGTTTTTCTGTTGTTGTTAATCTTTTAAAAATATCTTTGCCTCACAAATATTTAAATAACAGTATGTCACCAGTTTTTTCTCCTTTGCATTTTTAGAGGCTCAGGTAAACAGGATGGATTTTATTGAAAGTCTTAATATTTCTTAAGGATAGCAATTGATGGGATTCATAGTATATCATTTTTTATGAATCATGATAGATGATGTTCAGGATAGATCTGTTGTCCTCTTTCAGAGAGCTCTCATTCCGAAGACTGTTGAATAGACGTCAGGACACAGCCTCATCAGAGAGGTGTGTGTTTGCCAGGCAGCTTCGCAGTTAGACTCAGATATTGTGCCTCTTTTGGGACCTTTAAATGAAGGCTGTTTCCTTACAGGACTTATTCTTACAGGTCAATGATAAATGTTTCCTAACATTATCAAATCTTAGGGATCTTGATTATTTCTTTTGTTTTTAAAGGATGAAAATGACCCCTTTATTTTAATACAGAAAATGACTAAGTATTGTTTTGTGTTGTCTTTTTCAAACTATCTCATATGCATTTTCTATGTAAGTAAATACAGTTTATACTATTACTCTTAAAAGCTATTTTGTGTTCTGTGATCTATGTACTAGTACTTATTGCATATTTAGGTTGTTTCTGATATTTTACTTTTTATATATTAAAAGGCTAATATGCACATCGACCAAGTGGCAGAATGACCAGTCGCTATGATACACATTGACCACCAGAAGGCAGACTCTCAATGCAGGAGCTGCCCCCTGGTGGTCAATGCACACCCACAGGGGGAGTTCAGTTCAGCCAGAGCCCTGAGCAGGGCTCAGGGCTGGTGAGTGCAGCGGTGGTGGTGGGAGTGCTAAGGATGTCCAACTGATGACTTAGCCCACTCCCTAAGCCAATGGTTGGCAAACGGCGGCTCGTGAGCCACATGCGGCTCTTTGAACCCTTGAGTGTTCTAATGCCATTTCTTCAAAATAGACTTGCCCAGGTCGTAAACCGACTTCTGTGCATGGGCCACAAAGTTTCAATTGCACTGTATGTTCGCCCCCGCACGTGGTATTTTGTGGAAGAGCCACACTCAAGGGGCCAAAAAGCCGCATGTGGCTCGTGAGCTGTGGTTTGCCGACCACTGCCCTAAGCCATCAGTCGGACATCCCCCAAGGGTTCCTGGACAGTGAGAGGACATAGGCTGGGCTGAGGGACCCCTCTGAGTGCACAAATTTTGTGCACCAGGCCTCAAGTCCTGTAATACTTTTCTATTGCCATATCAGTTTTTTTCCTTTTACCTCTCCCATAATTCCCAGGAATACATTCTGAAAGTGAAGTTTTTGGGTCCAGAGGGTATTTGCTTTAGAATTTATTGCTGTGGCAGATTGCCCTTCAGGATGAATGATTGTGTCAGTTTGTGCTCTCACCTACAGAATGCATTAGTGCCCTTTTCCCTCTACCTGTTCCACACTGTGTGTTATTTATCTTTTAATTCCTTAAAATTAGTAAATGAATAGTTATGCTTTTAAAAATTAATGATACCTGACTTATTTCCTTTCCAAGCAAGTTTTCTTATTCATTGAAGGGGAAGGATAGAGGAAGTTCGGGCAAAAGTTAATTCTGTTCTAAATAGTAGCTAGAGGTGTCACAATGCTCATGTAGATTCTCTTAGTAGTTAAGCAGTTTGGTAGAATACTTGCTTACATATATTCTACAATGGAGGGTCCCTTACAAATTAGATTAATATTTCTACCACAAATTCCATAAAGCAAAATCTATTTCACTGCACAGTATACTAGCTGGAGTCGAGTGTGTGTATTATTAAAGAATCCAACTTGGCTTGAATTTCTGTTCTACCTCTTACTAGCCATGTGATCTTGGGCAAGTTACCTAACTTCTTTGGACCTCAGTTTTTCTAAACCATAAAATGAGAACATCTTCCTCACAGGATTGTTGCAATGAGATAATGTATATAGTATGTTTAGCATAGTATCTTTATATTCTAGGCACTAAAAAAAAATAAAAACCTTTATTATTTGTCATTGTTATTCTATTTATTATTATTACTAGTACCACCATCATTATTATTTTTATTATTAATACAATAACGTTCTTTCTCATTCCTTAACTTTAGTTGATAAAAATTTTTTTTTAAAAGAGCAAGATAATGAGAAATAGCAGCAGTAGGAATTTCCTTAGGTCAAAGGAGATAAAAATATGGTAGGGTCATGTTTCTGTCAATTTATAAGAACAAATAGAATTGAGCACATGATTCTGTAAAGTACTTTCATCGATATCTGACATGTAAGAAATCATATCTCATTATTTCTCCCATTACACACTACTTAAATGAAATAGGTAAACTGTAGACTGCATTCACATATAGACAAAACTTAAGGCAAACTGGAGATACTGATAAAACTTGGCCAGCTTTTTCTTTAGTCTTTGGTATTTTACAACAACATATCTCAAAAGAAGCAATTTTTTTTATTACCTGACTTATTTCCTTTTCCTATTACTCTTCATGAGCAAAGAATAAATGTAATTTGTTTTTGTTTTTAAATATATATATATATATTTTATTGAGTTTTTACAGAGAGGAAGAGAGAGGGATAGAGAGTTAGAAACATCGATGAGAGAGAAGCATCGATCAGCTGCCTCTTGCACACCCCCTACTGGAGATGTGCCCACAACCAAGGTACATGACCTTGACCGGAATCGAACCTGGGACCTTTCAGTTTGCAGGCCGATGCTCTATCCATTGAGCCAAACCGGTTTTGGCAATAAATGTAATTTGTTATACAGAATATTTTGTCCAACAGGACTTGCTATCAGCATATCAGTTATGTACCTTTTTGAAAGGATCATCTTCAGCAAGTGGAAAGATATGTTAAACAGAATCAGGTTGATATGATATATGTAAGAAGATAGTATTGTACTTACATTACAAAAGAGTTGAAACCCTAGACTACATAACTAAAAGTCTCTTATTTGAACCTTTTTAAAAAAGGCAATTTTTGTAAAATATTTTAAACATAGACTATATTAAGATAGTATTTTCTTGTTGGCTCAAAGGATGTCTATAAGTATCAATAACATTGCTGTGTATACACAGTGGTGCACTCAGGGATAATTAAGAGGTATAGGTTACTTGACTATTAGCAGTCAGTGGTCCTAGACTACTATTGGGTTTCATCATGGATACCTAAAAACAATGTATATCATAAAAAAAAAGAAAGTATAAGAACAAATTAATGACAGAGATTGAGGAAGACATAATTATTGAAGTGAATTAGTATATTTCATGTTATAGACAATCATTAGTCAATATTTTGGATTTTTTTATATACTCAAAAGTGATAGAGAAGAGAGAGTATTAAGGTTCAAGTTCTTTATTATACACGACTTTCCAATTGCACTCAACTTAAAATACTACGACTCAGTGCTCTGTGGGTACCATGATGTAAAATGGAAGCCTGTTCCTCATGCTGAGAATGATAAAATACTTGACAAACCATTTAAAGACCCCTTCACTTAAAAGAAGTAACAGTCTGGATGTATAACTTGTTCCAAGATAAAGAATAATCCAGACGTTACATTTTTAATCCAACACTCTACAAAGCACTTTACATATTCTAATTGCTTCATTCTCATACCACACTTATTACATAGGTACTGTTGTTATCTCCACTTTCCAAATTAGGAAACTTAAAGCACAGATAAACGACAGCCAGTAAGTTTCAGAGCCTATGTTTGAATCTGGGCAGTGTCGCATTAAAATTCATGATTGCAATTAACCAAACTTTATACTGTCTCTCTTATAGCAAATTGTGTGTGTGTTTTAAAATATTTTATTGATTTTTTTTTTTTTTTTTTTTTTTTTTTTTTTTTTTTTTTTTTTTTTTTTTTTTTTTTTTATGGAGAGGAAGGGAGAGGGAGAGTTAGAAACATTGATGAGAGAGAAACATCAATCACCTGCCTCCTGCACACCCTCTACTGGGGATGTGCCCACAACCAAGGTACATGCCCTTGACCAGAATCGAACCTGGGACCTTTCAGTCTGTAGACCGACGCTCTACCACTGAGCCAAACCGGTTAGGACTCTTATAGCATATTGTTGAACCTAATGTTTTAATCCTAAAAGTAGTGAAAATTCTTCTTGGAGACCTATATCCTTTAGTAAATTATATCAAATGCTTATCTGCTAGTGTTTCTTTCTCATGCATTGCATACATCACGAAATTCAATTTTCAGGACTACCTGAGGCACTAGGAAGTCCTTCTCTCCCCCCCCACCCCCCCCCGTATATCTAAATCCTTATAGAAAAATAACAATAAATATACTTCCATATTTTTCAAGAAAATGGATATAAATTTGCCCTCAAAGTAAAACAATCCTCTAAAATACACAAATTTATATATTTCTCTGTGCACACAATTATGGATAAAAATTAAAGATCCAAATGTAATGGCTCTTAGATATCAGACTCTGTTCTTAGGACTACAGCAGTAGCATAGATAAGCATTATTCTGCCAGTAAAACATCTAATAGAGATTTTGATACAAATTTATTAGACCCAAACTGGTAGGTTGTTTTTTTATAGGAATGGAAGCAATCAGATGTCTTACACAGTAAAGGTCAATATTTTAAGGAACTTCAGTTTCAGAACTGGATGGGTAAGTGTATGGATGTTTCTTTCTGAGGAGATTAGACAGAATATTTGGAAAAGGACTACCAATGGCTGGATTTCTTACTTCAGCTAATCCCTGCGAGCTGAGACCATGGAATAATTCTCTTAGTTTTAGTCTTTATGTATATATTTTCCAGTTCAAACTGAGCATGACCAAAACCCAATTGGACTGAACTTGCGATCTAAGCCCCTTCTGTCAATGTATTTTTCTTCTGTGTTCTCATTGGGTAAAACATGTCAGTGGTTTTCCCACTTATATAGGGTAGAGACCACAGCCACATGCCTTAGAATGTTTGACAGTATCCCACTTGCATGACCTGCTTAGCAAGCCTTGTTTCTGCCAGGCCTTTACAAACCTTCTCTGCCTTGGTGGTTTTCCGAACGTTCCAGTCACACTCACTTCTTCCTTCCCCGATTTCTCTTTCCCCCTTTTGTATCAGGCTTATCTTTTAAGACTTGGTGATTTAGGACAGCTATATGAGGTAGGTATTATGATCTCTCTGTTTTCCAGATGGGGAAACTGAAGCTTAGAAAATTTCCATTTCCCAGTAACTGATCAAATTCCTCTACTTGGAATTAGAAATTGGGAAAATGAATCCATTCTGAATAGGAAATTTTCATTTTCATTTTATTGTGAAATAATGGGATGGTCTTGAGGCTTTCCCCACAGGGAAAGGGAGTCATTTTTTGAGTATGGATAAGGCTGACATATGAGGTAACAGAAAAGAAATATTGAGTGTGATAGGAAGAAACACTAAGCGAAGGAGAGAGGATAAGAGGGGTCTTGGTGCCTAGACCTTTTTATTTTATTTTTTAAAATATATTTTTAAATATTTTATTGATTTTTATTTTTATTTTTATTTTTTTTTACAGAGAGGAAGGGAGAGGGAGGATAGAGAGTTAGAAACATAGATCAGCTGCCTTCTGCATACCCTCTACGGGGGATATGCCCACAATCAAGGTACATACCCTTGACCGGAATCGAACCTTTCAGTCCGCAGGCTGATGCTCTATCCAGTGAGCCAAACCACTCAAGGCTAGACCTTTTTATTTTTGTGTCAGTGATAATTGTCAGAGATTTTCTTTTCTTTGGAGTTTATTTTAATTAATTTTTTGTTTTTGTTAATCCAAAGGTCAAAAGTAAAGCAGATGGTATATTTATGTATATTTGCTGGCTTAGTTTCAACTAAGTAGAGGAAATCTTCACTAAAAGGTGATTGTATTACACAAATTTATTTATAAAAATTTAAAAAATCTTTATTGTTGAGATTATTACAGATGTCCCTGTTTTTTTGCCCCCATACCTTTTCTCCACCCGGTTCCCACTCTGCCTCTGGCCCTCACCATCCTATTTTTGTGTGTCCATAGTTAATGCATACATGCATATTAGATCTTTGTCTAATCTCTTCCAGTCCCCACACACCCTCTTCCCCCTGAGAATCGTCAGTTTGTTCAATTTCCATGCCCCTGATTTTATTTCATTCACCAGTTTATTCTGTTCTTCAGATTTTTTATTCATTTGATTTTTAGATTCAGTTGTTGATAGATAGGTATTTGTTGCTACTTTGTTGTTCATATTTTTTTTATCTGTTTCTCCTCCTCCTCCTCCTTCAAGAATACCCTTCATCCTATATAATAAAGAGGTAATAGGCAAGTTAACCCTCACACCCTCACAAGAGGTTTTTGTTATTATATTTGTTGGTATTTTTGCATTTGAAATAAAAAATTAGAAATTTTGAGTATACATGCATACATTTCAGTAATCATCAGAATGTTATAGGTTACACTAAAGGCTTGGTGCATGAAATTCAGCTTGACCTGCACCCTTTCCAATCTAGGATCCCTCAGGGGATGTCCTATTGATGGCGTAGGCCCACGCCTGTGGTTCTCTGCTCTTTGTGGGGCCTGCCTGCTCCACACCGTGGCGACTGCCAAGGAGGCCATGCTGGGTGCTGCCTGTGGGCCGGGCTTGCCTGCTTCCAGGTCGCTGAGGCAACAGCCAAGCAGGCCGTGCTGGGAGCTGCCTGTGGGTGGGCTTGCCTGCTCCTGTATCACCAAGGCGATGACAAAGCAGGCCGTGCTGGGAGCTGCAGGTGGGCCGGGCTTGCCTGGTTCCAGGTCTCTGAGGCTGTGACCTGCTTCTGTGCTGGGGAGCTGCCTCCTCTCTGCTATCAGAGGCAATGAGGTTAATTTGTATACTCCTCCTGATTGGCTGGTGAGTGTAGCAGAGGTATGGTCAATTTACATGTTTCTCTTTTATTATATAGGATAGTTTCTGGAAAAACTCCATTTTATGTATGATCAGAGAACGAAAGTGGAAAATAATTAATGTTTTAGTATTATTAGTAACACTAGAGGCCCAATGCACAAAATTTGTGTTCTAGGGGTGGTGGGGAGGTTCTCACAGTCCAGGAGCCCTGTGGTCTGTTGCTCTGAGAGATGGGCCCCACCCACCTGGCCAGGGCTCCATGATGGATTGCTCCAAAGAGGTAGGCCCTGCCCACCCGGCCAGGGCTCCACAGTCGATTGACGTGCAGAGGGTGGCTGGGCCTTCCTCTGCGGAGTGACTGTGGGACGATGGCGGGGACCCCCTGATCGCACCCACCTCGGCTGGCCTGGTGCCAGAGTGTGTGATAGCATGGTCTTCTGGAAGGTCGTCCAGATAGTCGTTCTCCTCTCTGGTCTCTTGGTCGATTTGCATACCATGTTTTATTATTATAGTTGGACCAACAGGTGTCATCAATAGGTCCTGGGTGAGAATCCCTGGATCAAACTTAAAAACTTCGTAGTTAAAATACTACTGCTCTTTCGAAACTCTCTTGTGTGAGAAGCCTTTAGTTGACATAAAAAAAAAAGTCTTAGGAATTCATATACTATTTTATGTTGAGTGAACTCATCCCTCTTAAGTTCAGAGTTTCTTTCCACAGTGAAAGAAAGGAATTTGTCTTCTTGTTGTCTGCAGTTAGTCTTACATTGGAAGACTAAAATATGAAGAAATGGGTAGCATTGCTATTGTGTGTGTGTGTGTGTGTGTGTGTGTGTGTGTGTGTAATGATCTGGTCAAATGGAACTGGTCTGGTACTAAAAATGTGTTCTGTGTGGCTCATCTAGTGGTGGTCATTTTGCTTTCTGTTTTTAGCCATACATTATGTTTTAATATTTGGTTATTTGAGTCCTAGACCAGGTAATTTTGAGACAACAGTTAGTAAAGGGACTATATTTTGAGGCAGTCTTACACATGAGAGGATTTCAAGAACTTCTGAGCCTTGGGAAGAAGTTCAGTATTTTGAGTTGTTAATAACACTAATACTTGAATATAATGGTGAAACTGTACAATTTTATGTATAAGTGTTTCCTGAAAATGGTAGTATTTGTAACTTTAGGTGTGAGGCACTCACTGTGTTTAGAAAGTGAATGCAAATCACTGTGTTTTTTTTTTACATTGAGTTACATGTTAATTTAGTTGTGACGTTTTTGGCTTAAAGAAGTTCAATGGCTTTTATTTTTATAAAATGAACAATTACTTTGAGCTATGAATTATCACTGATTTGTCTTTCAACATATGTATTATCTATATGTGAATTTCACAGGTAACATTGTAGAAAAACTACTAGTCTGTTTATAAGGGATATATGTCATTGCTCAAATAAATATTTTGTATTAAAATATGCCACAAAGTGTAAGTATTGTATTCCTTAAAATATTCTTTAAATATAGTAAAAATTACTTAAATTAATACAATGAATGTATTTCTTAATTGATTAAATTAGATTTAAGATTTTGATGAGAAAAATTACCTTAATTAAAAAATTGTTTTGATAGAAGAAAAGTTTCAGATTTTATTTGTAGACATATTTTGTAGTATCTTAATTTTCCAAGGCTTTGGTTAGGCCAAAGCAATGATAAGCTACTTCAGTAATTTAAAAGGGTTAATTTGAAAGTGATTATTTCTTCAGGCTAAGGACTCATTTAGAAAGAATTCTAAGACTTAGTAGAAAATACATTTGGAATTTTTGGTCCAAATTTGTGGCAATATTTTCAGAAAGACTTATGATGGGTTTGGTGCACAGAAATGTTATATTTCAATCACAACATGAGAAATGGTTGGATTTCCTGTCCTAGGAGGTATTCTTAAAATTAGTTTCCTGTTATAGCAATACTTCTATCACCCATTAGTAAGGAGAAATGTTTGGATTTTGTTATTAGCAGAATTAATGACATATATTTATAAATTAAAAGACATTATCATTCTAGGAATGGGTGCGCCAAGCTTTTGGATTCCAAATTTTTGGTGGTTATACTTGATAGAAAAACCATATCTCTTAGTAAATAATTATCAACCTACTCCATTTATACTGATATACATTTTCCAGGAATAATAAATGTTTTCTTTTTAGTTACAATTAAGATAAGATTGAATACTATTACTCCAGTGTTTGTCCTTTTATATTCTTAAGGCTAGATCTATGTTTTTGCAACTGAAAACCAAAATGCAAAACTTGCCACAATTAATTTCAGTTCCATTCAGATAATAATATGGAATTTCAGTTTTTGCCAAATGTAACTTCAGGTGCCGCAAAAAACTTGCAGCATAGCCCTGCCTGTAGCTCAGTGGTTAGAGCTTCAGCCTGTGGATTGAAGGGTCTTAGGTTCAATTCCAATCAAGGGGCATTTACCCCGGTTGCAGTCTTGATCTCCAGGTGCAGGAGGCAACCATTCAATGTGTCTCTCTCACATAGATGTTTTTCTCTCTCTGTCTCTCCCCCTCCTTTCTACTCTCTAAAAATCAATGGAAAAAATACCCTTAAGTGAGGATTAACAAAAACCAAAAACAAAAAACCTGCAGAACTTGTGTGCTAAGAAATTTAGTGAAATTATTTTCTTAAAATTATTTTGCAATACATTTAATACCAACAGTTCTCCATGAAAAGATGACTTGTTTTATTTTGAAAATGCCCTTTACTAATATGCATTTTTAAAGTTCTTGAACTCATCTTATGTTTTTATCACTTACTTCATCTATATAAATATGTGCCCCCTCCATTTTAAGACTGGGTTTAGAAAACTTTGCAAAAAGGAAAACCAAAGGTCACATAATTAATAAGTGGTGAAATAGCAGATTTCAGAGATCCCTTAGTTTCATCTGTACCTTTTCTCAAATTTAATAATTACAAAAAACGCAGTGAAAAGCTGCAAAAAAGTGCTATAAAGCTGCAATTAAAATGTTCCTTGAATCAGTTTAATTTCAGAGAAAAAAACCTTCAGTATGACTGTTAGTTTTTATTATTTTCATTTATATATGTATTATATATATACTATATAATTATAAACCATATTTTAAGCTATTTTAAACTATAAATATACATTCTTTAATATTAATTTACTATGATACCTAATTATAAATTATTTGACTTATTAGTTTTATGAATTAGAAGAACTTTAGCTATATGTATATAAAAATTCTATATAGACCTTTATTATATAAATTTTAGGTAATAAAAATGTAAGCAGAAATATAAATCTTTACTTTTTTTCCTTTCTCTTTGTTATCCCTTTTTTTAGTATAAAAGAAGTTGAGTTATTTCATATTGATGAATAAATTTTAAATCTAGTAGCTTTCCTCTAGGTTTTCTCAAATAACTATCATAGCAAAATAAAATGAAAGAAAACCCCATAGAATGTATACATTTCTTCGGTATGTGGAGGATTGTCAAACATATTCACTGTACAATAAAAAGTTTTTGTGTTTCAAAAGAAATATCTTTTATAGTCATTATTTTTTAACAACAGTAAATAATTTAGTTCACATGTTTAAAACTATCATCTTTTTTTTGGAAGCATTTATTAGACAATACCAAAAATAGTACCTGAAAAAAAAAATCGCAAATTTATTTTTCTCTAAATTGGAACACTTTGAACAAATAGAAGAGAATGTTCATCTCTGTATAAAGAATCCTTCATTTTAAATCTTTGACCCAGCTGAATATTAAAGGATAGATGTGTATATATAATATATAAATGATATATATGTGTGTGCATGCATGTGTATATATACACATATATATTTCCCTTTCTGAAATAATTTCTTAAAATCAGGAGAAATTCTTCGGTATCAATTGAGGGAAACTTTTGAAAATTATTTTAATTTTTAAGTTCCTAAAATTTTTTGAGTCAGAGATACAGATATTAAATCATTTAATGCAGAGAACCAAAGATTAGTTTAAAATATATTAAAAAAAAATCTCAAGATGCTGAAATGTGACCATATGTTTCTGGTTTTAAAAATTACCCTTTTGCATTTGCTTTTGTTTTTGTGAGTTAAAAGAGATAAGGTAAAGGTTGTTTGCTATTTACACTTTCCCCCCGTTAAAATTGTAAATGCCTGAATTTGGAATTATTTGTTAATTCTAGTTGATATGTAAAGGAAGATTTGCTGTAGAAAACATTTGGATTTATAAAAACTCCATCAGTAATTTTCAGGTGATCAACAGAATAAATGTGAGAAATACTCATGACACTCTTGTCAATTGCAAAAAAAAAATTACAGGTTACATTGGTTGAAAAAGATGAAGGGATTTAGAAGTACAAAATAGAGAATAGTGAGAGATATAAATTACAGCATTGAGAATGTAGTCAATAATAATAGCCGTAATAAATACATAATGGGGCCAGGTGGTTACTTGAAACATCGGGGTGACCACTCTGAAAAGTACATGATTTTCTAACCACTATGCTGTGCACCTGAACCTAATACAAAATAATATTGAATGGAAACTGTAATTGAAGAAAAAAGCCCAGAAAAAAATATGTAGTGTGGGATCTGAGATAGGATATTGAAACAGAAGAAAAAATTATTCGGGGGGGAAAATAAATAAGACTTGTACATTAATCTTTAGTTTTTAAGTTTTGAAAATTGTACTGTGGCTACGTACATTGCTAATATTAGAGGAGGTGGATTTGAAGATATATGAAATCTCTGTTGGATTTTTGCCGCTTTTTATCAAGTCATAATTATTAAAAAATAAAAGCGTTTTTTAAAAAATAAATAAATTACCCATAACACAAACTCACAACTGTAATCAGAATTCTCTGTGAGATTGGTTACATTCTTTTTAAGCTTTGAAAAATTTATTTTCTGAAACTTTTAAGTGTAGGGTCTAAGATTTTGTTTCATTTACCCATCATTTCAGATGTTCTGGGAAGAAATATCTAATGATTTTTCCATGACATCTGCCCTTTTTTTCAGATTCTCGCCTGACATTTTATCGTGTTATTGTGTTCCACGCTATTTAGTTCCTCCGGGAGCCTTCCGACTTTCACAGGCACTGCTTCAATCAGCTTCTGCAGCGTGGATAACTTACCTAGGGACCAGGCCTTCCTGCACAAGCAGCCAGTCATGAGCAGGGGCAGACTAGCCTTGTTCTTTTTAATTTTAATATTTATATATTTTTGCATTTCAAAGTATAGAGATTCATTTTAGCAATTCATTGAAAAGTGAAAGCCACTGAGTTTCATTTAGGAAAAAAATACTTTACCTATAATGGGAGGATTATGTAGAAATGAGCCTACTTGCTGGTTTTTCTTTTCTTTTCCAAAATTTTTGCATTGTGACTTAAGCGTTTTCCTACATCAGAAATTGACTGTCTTTGTTTTTTCAGTACATAATTTTCAATGTAAACCTGCTTGTGTAGAAATTTTTTTAAAAAGTGTTTAAAAGTATCCTGTGTATGAACAAAATAGGCCTTAATGGTATTTTGGGTGGGGACAAGAACCTCAGGTTTACTTAAGGAAGAAGAGAAGTATTTGCTTAGGGAACTTTAAACTAGTTACATAGGAATTTATCCAATAAAGATACAGCTCTACCATCAGTTTAAAAGAAAAACAAGGTTTTGGTATATCTTGACTAAATGGCTTTGAAAGTACTAAAGATTTTGAAAAACTCTTACAAATCAGACTGCTTTAGAGTGAAAACAAAAATTAGGGGCTACTTATTTAAGTTAGGTATCAATATTGGAAATTTGGTAATAGAGCAAAATGTACTATATTGTATTAATAATGAAATATTGGCACTATATAAAACTGACAGTTAATTTTAAGTATTTTTTAGATCATTAAGCCAGAATTTCAATGCAGATATGGAAGAAAAGGCTCTCATTTTAAAAACTGCAAGAAAAAAAATAAATTTAAATGCTGAAATATATACTTTAAATTTTTTATTTTATTTTAAAAACATGTAAAAACTAACTTGGGTTTTAATAATGGAATAAATAAACATGAGTCTGAAAATTAAGTGAGTATAATAAATTTGGAATTGTAAAACTTCTGGTACTTTAAAATTCTGTATGAGAATAGCTTGTGTTTAGAATTCAGCCAGGCATTGAGTCTTAAGCTTATTTATTTATTTATTTATTTATTTATTGCAAATAAAGACTATAATGTTATGTAGAAGCTTGAGTTTTCAAAAATATATTAATTCTGGTTTGGCTTGATATCATAGTTTTTGTTTTAATATCATTTTCTAGCAAAGGATACAATGTTCAATACTTAGAATTCTACATTTTGAGTAAAGCTAGTACATAATGACTTAGTTATTTCTTAATTTGTAATAAACACTGGGATAATTTTTTAAAGTTTATTTCTGAGTTTCTTAACATTTTTTGCAGTACTGCATATTAATTTATAAAAGAAATGTTTTGACAACATTTTCAAACTGTGTTAGCTGAATCTCCTATAGATGAGTAAGCAGTCAGTATTAGTCTTAAAATTCATTTGCGAAGTAACCAGAATTACTTTATTGTAACATAGGAACTGTTATAATAGTGTTTTTTGCATTGAGTTTTTTGATGTTTGAGTTGTAAAAATTGCCACACAGTCTGAAAATGATTTCATTGAACTAGATACACTTTTGGGAATATTTATTTTCTTTGTAAACGGAGATTGAGCACCACCTGTTGGCCGTACTAATGTATTTCAATTTGTGAATTCAGCAAAAAAAATTTTGTTGTTGGAATGATTAGATTAATTACTTAGGTCTATATATTATATAATTCTGTCACAATATAGTTTTTCTAAAAGCTCTACTTAATAAATTCAATAAAGTGCTTTTATTATTGTAAATTATAAAATGACCCATCTAATTGTACATTTTCCCTAACTTTGCTGTATACTACTGAATAGTAAGTTATCCTTTTTAAGGAAGCAAATAGTCTTAACCATGTGTTTATTGATGAAGTTATTAAAAGAGGTCCCGAAACCGGTTTGGCTCAGTGGATAGAGTGTCGGCCTGCAGACTGAAGGGCCCTGGGTTCGATTCTGGTCAAGGGCAGGTGCCTTAGTTTCAAGCACATCCTCAGTAGGGGGCGTGCAGGAGGCAGCTGATAGATGTTTCTCTCTCTCTCCCTTCCTCTGTAAAAAAATCAATAAAATATACTTAACAAAAAGAGGTAATTATTTTATTTGCCCTATCTGGAAATTATCAAAGTAATCATCATTAAGCCAGAATTTCAATGTATTAATAGATATGGATGAAAAGACTCATACTGTACATTAGATATTTCATGTTCTTTTCTGCACTAGATTTAATTTTTAAGAATGTGAAATAATAATAATTATTTTTTAATAATTTGAAGTAAAAAAAAACCAATCAATTCTTGTGTTAAAAGCAACAATTACTATTTTTATTGCAGTTATATTTTTTGTAACTTTAGACTTTTATGTTGAATATTTTATTTCATTTGAAATAGATACATGTAACTCAAGTAGGCGTTAAGAAAACAAATTATTAATTTTAAATGTTAACTTTAATAATATATGTTATTACAAATATTAATAAAATAAGCTGTTTACTCAGCGCAAAGCAAAAACTTTCTAAAGTGACATGGATACTCTCAAGTTTATTAAAATTTATTTTCTTTAAGACTAGGTATAGAAGGCATCTGTGGTACTTCTTCCATTACTACTGATATCAAAGTGAATGCTACAGTTGCATTAATGTCCTAAACCTCATAGATTAATAATGTACAGTAAATAAATCAATGCTTTTGGGTTTTAGGGAGGGTGATCTTTTTATTTTGGATGATACTTCCTAAGAAGAAATTACTTCACGCTTAGTATTCTTAGCAATAAAGTAGTATAAGTAACACCAAAATAAACAAGTTTAAGAATCTAACCATTGGTATTTTATATTTCAGACCAGTAACACATTTTTTAAAATATAAAATCAAGACTTTTAATGTCTGATTTATTCGATTGTTTCAAAATCATGAGTCATTTCCCAATTCCCCTCAACTCCTATTGCTTTTTCCTGTTTCCATTTAATGTCTTCACTTCTTAGTTTTCTAAGCTGGAAACTTCACACAGCCCTGTCTCTCATTTCTCCTGTCAATTTTAGTTTCTAACCTTTAAAAATGACTCTTCATCCATTCTTCTCTCCACATTACTGCTCTACTTCAGTGTCCCTCATCTCTCTGATTTATTCCAGAAGCTTCCTGTTATTGTTTCCTGTCTCTTTCCAATTTTTACAGTGTTGTCAGTAGCACTGAAAAGTTTTTTTGTTTTGTTTTTCTACTGAAATATTTGGCCATATTAAAAATTCTTCTTTGGCTGTCAGTTGCCTGCCACAAATAAAATCTAAATTCCTTAGGATGGCATTTGCTGGGACCTTATAATGTGGTTACAATCTCCCTTTCTAGCCTAACTTTTCCCCTCCTCACTCTTTGAAAACAAATGTTATTTCCTTTATGAAAAGTCACTTTTGCTCTATTAGCAGTTGGAGTATATCTCCAGAAGGTCTCAATCACTAGAAGATTGTTGGCTTATATTTATATGTATAAATAGTTAAGAAAGCAGTGATTGTGTGGTTTGTTTCTTTGCTTGTTTGAACTTTGAATTTCAAGTACAAAGCATAGTCCTTGGCACACAAGAGGCTGTAAACTTATAGTAAAAAGTATAGACTCTGCAGCAAGCATAGACTCTTTGTTTTCTGGAGCAGGTACTTAATTAATTTATCAGTTCCTAAATTATACATGTAATGTGCTTAGAATATTGCCTAGTAACTAGTAAATGCTCAATGTTAACAGTTTTTTTAAAAATAAACTTTGTTATTTTAGAATTTGTGAAAGAAACAAATTTGAAGCAAAGTTCTTAAGATTTTTTTGTAATAAAATATCACATTTTAAAACTAATTTGAAATATTTTCTTAAGTACCTGAAAACCATTTGTTTACAAGTTTAGTACCTGATAATTGATATGTGTAAAGTTTTAGTAAGTCTGTCCTTCAGAGTTAAAAAGATATGCAAATGCATATAGGTAACTATATAATCTCTTTTAAAAATATGTTTTTACTGATTTTTAGAGAGAGAAGAAAAGAGAGGGTTAGATAGATAGAAACATCAGTGATGAGACAGAATCATTAATCGACTGCCTCCTGCATGCCTCCTCCTGGGACTTGAACCCACAACATGGACATTCATGTGCCCTGACTGGGAATTGAACCACTGACCTCTTGGTTCTTGGATTAAATGCTCAACAGTTGAACCTCACCAGATGAGCCTATGTAATCTTTTATTAAAGTTGTTATAATATGTCAAAGTAATGTTATTATTAACCAAAATAGTTTTTGGAGATACAAAGAAATATTGTTAAATAAATAAAATAAAAATTGGCACCATATCTTTTTAGGTAGACTTTTTAAAATTTAAAAATGAAGGCCTACCATAGGCTTTTATTTATTTAATTTTTAAAGATAGGCTGACTATAGTAATATCCGTAGGTTTTAAAGGACAGCTGTAAGATTTTTGAAGTAAGTCAGCCTATCACAAGCTTATAGCAGAAATAGACTTGTTTGTGACTGACAGTGTCTTAGATTTAATGTTTTTTGTTTTTTTCTTCCATCATTTTGGCTTGATCATTTTATTTTTTATTTTTTATTTTTTTTTACTTCTAGATATGTTCAAAATTATTTTCCTGATTTTCTTTCAGTGGGTTTTGAAGGGAGAATAGATGGGTACATAAGGAAATGCTAAGAGAAAAACAAATCTGTGTGTATGTGTCATTAAATCTTAATTTTATCAAGAGGCTTTTATTTATAATTTGGTATTGGTAAGATGAAGTTTAAAATCATCTATTGGCATTCTGCTTCTGAACCTAGACAGTTCTCCTTAAAAATTAATATAAGCATTCATAATGAATGAGAATGACTAATGTTAATATTAGCTTAGATTGTAACTGTATTTCTAAGGATCTTATAACTTTTTGAAATTATAAAAAGTATATTTCAGACAACAGAGTAAAAAGAAATTTGATCCTTTGTTGGATTAGATGTTATATTTTGTAACCTAGTATCTTTAAGAGTACATATATGGCATAATTTTAAAAAATATCATTAAATATTTTCTATGACTGAATGCTGTTAAAAATAAGTATATATTCAACAGTCTGTGCTTGTGTAACATTTTGTGTGTCGCCTTCGAATTTTTTTCTTAATGATTGACACATTACTCCTGTATGAGATCTTTATTGATAATATTCTTAAATAATTTGTGCCATTGACAATTAATAATTTAACTGCAGATGGCTCTCTGTTTACTATTTGTAAGTTTTTTCATCTTGTGATTGTAAAATGCACAATATGTTTTACTTTATAAAACACAATATGATTTCGTAAACATATAATTATTTGGGGGATATAATTAAACATTAAAGAATAAATATAGTTTAAAGACCTATAATTTTAAAGTTATACTTTATTATTTAGTTTAATGGTATGTTATTTCCTAAAAGTTGTGTGATTAAAATCATGGAGAGATATTAAAAGAAGAAACAGATATTTAAAAATTATTTTATAGGAGTAAAATTATGATTGTCTTTATACTTGACAGTATCTTTAAATTATTGGACTCACAGTTTTCACACTTTAGATTAAAATTCTTTTTAATCATGTCTTAAAATTAATGTAAAATATTTTAGTTTTTAATAAATATGCAGTATTTTACTTTATAATGGTAATTTCTCATTGCATAACTTACCAATAAATATTTTAATATTAAAGTATCAATGATAACCATATTTTCAGATTAATAAGAATATAATAGAAATATACAGTGTTTACTCAACAGATTTATTTGGTGTCTAATAAATAACTGATATTATGCTTTAAGTTTGGATATTTCCTAATTAAGTGTTATTTAGGGGGGAAAAAGACATATTAATAGAGAATGAAAATGCAGTGTTATGTGCTATAATGAGGCATGGTTTCAAAGAAACTTAGAGCAGTGCTTAAGTCTCCCTGGGGATTTAGAGAAGATTTTGTGAAATGATGATGCTTCAGTTTGTTTTCAGGGAATTGAAGTGTGTTTCTAGGTGGTAATAGAAAATAAAGAAGGGGTTTTACCATGGACACAGACAATAGTGTGCTGAAGGCTGGAGAGGGGTAGGGGGCTGCAGGGGGTCAAAGAGGGCATATGTAATACTTTCAACAAT
Organism: Pipistrellus kuhlii; assembly: GCF_014108245.1. Classification (NCBI taxonomy): domain Eukaryota; kingdom Metazoa; phylum Chordata; class Mammalia; order Chiroptera; family Vespertilionidae; genus Pipistrellus; species Pipistrellus kuhlii. The sequence goes on along the minus strand of NW_023425540.1, from coordinate 56,128,526 downwards.
AAAGAATGTGTGTTTTTTTTTTTTTTAAGCAGGATTTTTAGGATGAGGAAGCAGTATGTGCAGAGATCTGGAAGCATTTAGAGAGCATGGCCAGGAACAGGGGCTGTGAGCTAATGAGGTTGATTGGATATGCAGGCTTTTTGGAAGTTATGTTAAGAATTTTGGATTTTCTCCTGTAAGCATTGGCGAAGCATTAAAGAATATTGAGCAGGATTGTAATGTACCCACTTACATTTTTGGAAGAGTATTCTGGTTGTAGTGTGGAGGATGAGGGTAGAAAGACCAGTGAAAGGAATCAGTGCTGCACTGCCCAAAAGAGATGGAGAGGGCCTGGACTAAGGCAGTGGCAGTGGGAGCAGAAACAGGGGGTGTTGAGGAGCTAGAGTTGGCCAACAGGTCTTGATAATTAATTGGATTTTGGATTCAGAGTTTTTTCTTAATTGCTCTGATCAACTTTTAGATTTCTAGCTTGAGCTGCTACTACTCACTAACATAGACACTAATGGAAAGAGGTCATAGTTTTGAAAGTGGGGTGGACTTCAGCAGTAAACATGTTATGTTTGAGGTGTCAGAGGACACTAGCTTAGGAATGTCAAAGGAGGCAGTTGGAGGTCTAAAGATCTGAAGCCCAGAAGATAGAGTTTTGAAAAGTAAGAATTATGGTCTCAAATTCATTTCATCAGATTTATATGATAGTTTGTTAATGACTCTCCTAAGAGAAGGGTCAAGTAATGAGAGTAAAGATAATATAGAACTTGGGTTAGAGAAATTTTGAAAAAATAAATATGTGTGTATACTCTATTTTGGATTTAAGGAGCCTGGGATTCATTTCTACTGCTAGTAAATTTCAGTCCTCTGTCACCAGGTGTCTTATGTGATTAGTGAAGTTTTCTTAAAAGACAGGAGTACAGATGATGGCCCAACTAATATAGATACTTACAAATTTAGGGGATGTCTAACTTTTTAGTATAGATCCAACTTACTAAGGATGGATTGTCTGTGATTTTCTGTTGTACATGTTAATGTTTCTTTCTGTTGGCGTGGGCAATTGAGAGTTGAGAGAACAAAAATCATTAAAGTGGCCGGGACTTGTTTGGCTTAATGGGATAGAGCGTCGGCTTGGGGACTGAAGGGTCCCGGGTTCGATTCCGGTCAAGGGCATGTACCTTGGTTGTGGGCACATCCCCAGTGGGGGGTGTGCAAGAGGCAGCTGATCGGTGACTCTCTCTCATCGATGTTTCTCTCTATCTCTCTCCCTTCTCCTCTGTACAAAATCAATAAAATATATTTTTTTAAAAAATCATTAAAGTGAACCAAAATAATTGTTTTGATTTTATTCCACTCATACCATTTATTACAAATGGAAGTAGTGCAATATTTAATCTAGTATTTTATATGTATTATGTAATACATAAGTATGGGTTTTAAAAATTATCAATTACACTTGACATACAATATTTATTAGTTTCAGGTGTACAGCATAGTAGTTAGACATTTATATACCTTATGAAGTGCTCACCCAGATGTCTAGTACCCATCTGACACCATACTTAGTTATTACAGTGTTACTAAATATAGTACCTATGCTGCATTTTACATCCTCATAACTATTTTATAATTGATGAGCATGACTATTTTATAATTGATGAGCACTGTATTTATGAATTTGTTTCTGTTTTTTTTATTTTTCATTATTTTGATATTTAGATTCCACATATAAGCAAAATCATATCAAATTTGTTTTTTTCTTATTTCAATTTACATAATACTCTCTGAGTCCACCCATGTTGTTACAAATGGCAAGATTAATTACTTTTTTATGGCTGAGTAATATTCTATTATATATATGCACCACATCTTCTTTATCCATTCATCTACCGATGAACACTTAGGTTGCTTCCATATCTTGGCTATTGTAAACTAGAGGCCCAGTGCACAGGTTTGTGCGCATTGAAAGGAAATTAATTAGAAGAAATATTTTAGAGGCTTGGGAGGAACCACAGGAGGGCTCCAGGGCGTGTGCGTCCTGTCTTGCCTCCTGGTGGTCAGAGCGTGTAATAGTGACTGGTTGAACAGTCAAATGAACTTGTTGGACACTTAGCAATTAGGCTTTTATTATATGGGATAATGCTGAAATGAATACCAGGGTATATATCTTTTCAAATTTGTGTTTTGGATTTCTTTGAATAAAGAAATAGCTGGGTTGTATGGTAGTTCTAATTTTCTGAGGAACCCCTATTGTTTTCCATAGTGGCTACAACAATTTACAATTCCACCCAAGGGTTGCAGGAGTGTTCTCTTTTTTTGCAGGGATTTCAGATTAGTTGAGTTTAATAAATGATGGAATTAATGGAATTCAGAGAAGGCATAGGCAATATAAGTACTTCTATAAAAGAGGTGATGTTGATTGTAGAGCAATGTTGTGGCTCTGTTTCATTGATAAAGTGGTATTTATTTAATGTAATTTTTAGTTTATTGTAGTATTTAAAGGCAATTATAATCTAATTTCTATATAAAAATGTTCAAGGTACAACCTAAATTTATATTACATGAAAAAAGTATTTTCTAATCACCTATGCCAAAAAAATTAAGCAGAATCTGCTTGTTGACTTATCTTTTATAGTTTTTAAATAGAATCTTACTGTTTCTGACATTGCAGAGGAGCCTTTGCACATAAATAACATCCCCATAAATCATCTAAAATGTCTCAGTAAGGACCTGAATAATAACTTCTTTGAGTAGTCTGCAAATGACATCTCCGTCAGTAACTACTTTAGGATGATAACAGCATTTTGCTAACATTGCGCTTCACTCAAAAGTCTTACCTTTAGATTGGCATATGCTGTTTATATATAGTATTTGACTTGTTTGTTAGATGTCTTTTTTTTTTTTCTTAGACATTTTACTGTTACTTAGCTTGTCAGACATCATTATAAATAGGGGGATAAAAATCTTGGTGGTGGATTTCAGTGTTTTATGCTGAGCATTATTGATCCTTAAAGACTTACAATATATTATTCTAAGGTTGTCATTGCTCGAAAGGACTGAGAAGGATTAAGAAGCTACATTGACAGAAGTCATCATTTTAATGACAGGCAATTTAGTTTGAGGTAACTGAAGCAGGGAAAAGTGCAATCAATCATCACAGCAAGGATTTTCACAAATGTTTACCAGTCTATAATGAATGTTGTGCAGATCATCAAGGTCATTTGATAGTTTCTCTGAGAGTTATTTCTTCATATTCTAACAAAGCAATTCAAGTATCTTACATGTCCGTTTCCTGAAGGTCTTTGGCACAGTGAAGCAGTGAAATATAAAGGTTTAAAAAGTTGAGGAACATTTTAAAAATCCAGCTAATTCATTACATCCTTGGAAGTAGAAATGTTTTCTCTCCAGGAATATTTCCTCAAGTATCTGGGTAAAGAGCACACATAAAGGATAATTTAATATTGATAAAATTTACTTTCTTGTTACTTGTTTTGAAGCTTTAATGCAGTGTTAAACATTTTGTGGTTAGCATCTCTTCAAATTACTTCCTCTTGATTTCCTTTTAGGGGAAATCTGCATGCAGTGTATACATTTTCTTCTATCCAGGCTCCTCACTGGCTCTGAGACAGGAAATGTGGAGGAGTGCTGAGTTAGGATATTGGAGGGAGTGAAGGATATGTGTTGCATTCTTGCATGGCCAGGGCTACTTCTGGAATCACTGGAATCACTAGTTAGTTTTGGGTTCAAATTTAGACTCCATCCTTTACTGATGGAAGATCTAATCAGGATATAGAAATCTTTTTTTGTTGTTGTTCCCATTTCCTTTTCTGCAGAATGTGAATAATAGTATGTTTCCCATGCGGTGATTGTAAGGCTGAATCTTACAGTCTTTATGGGGGCATTATAGTTCTTGACACAAAATAGTACTACCAAGATATTTGTTATTTCCCTTCCCCGCCTCTCTTGCCTGAGAGCAAAGGGAGCATGGTTTCTATTTTACATCCAATGAAAATGTACTCTGGATAAGTTACAGGAGGCTTACCATAGGCTACTGCCACCTAGAAAGTGAAAATTGTGGCATGTTATTTAAAAATTGTTTTAATGATTTTATGTATTGGTTTTGGTTTAAATTTCTAATCCTCTCACCTACACCAAAACAGCAAAAAGCCTGACCTGGCTATTTATTTGACCAAGTGGTTGGTTGGAGTCTTGTGTCATAGGCTCTACCTCAGCCAACCAGATCTCTTATTGTAATAGTTTTATGGTGGAAGAAGTGTCTTTATATCCAAAACATATAAAGAACTCATACAGCTCACTAGGAAAAGAAGAACAGCAAACAATTTGATTAAAAAATGGGCACAAGATCTGAATAGACATTTTTTTCAACAAGGACATACATTTTTTGGGGGGAAGGTTATCTACAGATACCGAGAATTTCTCAATAATTAAGGCTCCGTTTTTATTCTTAAGAGCTTCTATTGTTTTCTTAGAATCTCACCCTTTATATGGTAACATGCCTGGTTTCCCTCCTTTTCGCTTTCTATGGATGTTTTCTGGATGCTTAGAGGTTGTTTACTTTTCAAATGTCTTTCTTTAAATTAAAGAGATTGGGGTGGCATTGGTTAATGAGATTATATAGGTATCAAGTGTACATTTCTATGGTACATCATCTGTATACTGCATTGTGTGGTCACCACCCAATGTCAAATAGTCTTCTGTCCCCATTTATTTGACCCCCCCTTTACTCTTTACTAACATCACCCCCTTCTCTCTGGTAACAACCATATTGTTGAGTTTTTGTTATTTTCTTTTTGTACATTCCTTCCTTCCTTCCTTCCTTCCTTCCTTCCTTCCTTCCTTCCTTCCTTCCTTCCTTCCTTCCTTCCTTCCTTCCTTCCTTCCTTCCTCTTTCTTTCTCTTTCCTTCTTTCTTTCTCTTTTCTTTTTTTTAAAATATATTTTATTGATTTTTTCAGAGAGGAAGGGAGAGAGAGAGAGAGAGTTAGAAACATTGATGAGAGAGAAACAACGACCAGCTGCCTCTTGCACACCGCCTACCGGGGATGTGCCCGCAACCAAGGTACATGCCCTTGACTGGAATAGAACCCGGGACCTTTCAGTCCGCAGACCACTACCACTGAGCCAAACCGGTTTCGGCTGTACATTTCTTTCTTTCAGTTTTATATCCCATATATGAATGAAATCATAGGGTTCTTAAATTTTTTGTCTGACTTATTTCACTTACCATGATATTCTCAAAGCCATTCTAGTGTCTTTTAATCTGCATGTTTGAAAACTTAGCTTCAGAGTTGTTGAGGAGACCTTTTAGCTTTGGATACTTGCTGTGTATGTTGAGGGGTCATAACCACACTACTTTACACTGATATATTTAGGAACAATAGGGTGAAATGCATTTCATGGCAGCACCAAGGTTTTTTATTTAATATTTCCAGTAATAAAGTAAGTCGGTGAATAAAAAGCCTCACTTCAAAGATTTCAGCTAACATTAATCATGTACTGTCTTAAGGGCTAGAGATTCAAAGATGAATGGCCCTCTTTTTTTTGGGAGAGCTTAGTTTGTGTGGGTGTTGGAAATGGGGCAAGAGAGGGTGAAGAGATGACCCAATACCCATATTTTCATATTCTTGCCTCACCTCAGTTTCCTACAAGTGTGGAGAATCAAGATTCCAGCTTTATGATCAATTGCTGATAAGAGAAATAAATAAAAACAAAGGAACTTGGTGGAGAAGGGATGATCACAGAGGATTTCTATGGCAGTGAAAATCATCTGTATGATACTGTAATGATGGATAGATGTCATTACACATTGCCCACATCCAGAGAATGTGCAGTACCAGGAGTGAACCCTAAGGGGAACGAGGGACTTTGGGACACTATGATGTGTCAGTGTCGTTGAAACATCAGTTGTAACAAGTGTACCACTCAGTGGGGGATGCTGATAATGGGGGAAGCTATGTCTGTGTGAGGGTGGGGTTATTCGGGAAATCTCTGTATCTTCCTTTAAATTTTGCTGTGAACCTAAATTTGCTCTTAGAAAATAAAGGCTTAATTTAAAAAATTAAGCAAGTTATACATTTCTTCACCTGTATTCAATATATCTTAAGTTTAATGAAGTTAGAAATATTGGGTACATTATTACCATTAAATTCTTCAGATTATTTCTCTGCTGGATTAAGATAATGATCTCAGTACTTTTGCTCTGATCTCACATATACTAAAGATTGAAAGCTTTTTTAATAGTATAGGAAACATATATTCCAAGGTAACTCAATTCATAGAGTCACTTTTAAAGTCTTTTAGTTAAAAACCTATAAAAGAGTTATAATGTAATAATTGATATAAACTTCTTTTGAGTAATGGTTATATATCTTTAAAGAAAATTTCTCCTCTCTGCCATTTTTTTAGGGGCCGATTTCTAGCTTTTTAGTTTAACACTTAAGAATAAATTCAACATAGTTCTGACTGAACAGTTTATCAGGGAAGGAGTGAAGAATCAGGCTCTCTGCTCCGACTGAAGTATTCTGCCAAGTGTCTGATGCATCTCAGAAGAAAACCATGAGAATTTAGATAATCTAAAGTTCTGGCCCTTTTCTGATAACATTGAACGGAGCCGCTTCATAGTTACAGATTTGCCTTTAAACGGTAAACTTTGAGATAAAGTGCGTTGAAAGTAAAAGGGGAAAGTGCTAGGCCAAGTTGGGTATACGCGCCATGGCACATTTGCGCATATGTGCATACGCACACACCCGACTCCATTGCAACTGTTGTCCCTTTGGAATAAAATGAAAACAGAAATGTCATTTATCTCTGGATTACTTATGAGCTGCCCATTTGGTTTATGAGTCTTCCCGTTTCCCCCTATCATCTGCCTACATGCAAACCTCTGGCTTTTCTTTCTCATTACCAAATACTAGAGATTGGAACATGCCTAGAACACACAGTAATTTAAATTAGCCAACATTGTACCTTGTTAGTAGTTATCAAACTAAGAACCAAAATGAGTTGGGAATTATTTTGGCATATATAATAGTTTATACCATCCCTATTTTTTTTTAAATTATAATGGATAAATGAATGTTGATTTAAAAAAAATAAAATTTAGAAAATGTATTGGAAACAAAATAGACATGGTCACTGATTTTTTTAATAACATCTTAGAGATAGTCCTCCACTCAAGTGTTAGTTCCTTAATTAACCTTGCATGATAGAGAAGGCCTCATCATTTTGTGTTCTCTCATTCAGCTTTATCTCCATATGATTTATTTTTCATGTACCTGTACATACCCCTATATACTATGTTTGTCTTTTAGTTTAGATTGCAAGTGCTGTGGTGGGTTTTACTTACTCTGGCACGGTGCCTACCCCAGAGCAGGCACACAATAGTTGTTGAATAAACCATAGGCAAGGGAAGCAGTTTTCACCATTTTATAGAAATGAAAATCAGTACTGAAAGATAACATTACTTCAGTTATGTTACTACTAGAAGGGGTATGATTAAGTAACACCCTGAATTTTATAAACACATCTTGAACATTGACGATTTACATAATTGAGAATTTGAAAACATTTAAATTTGTTAATCTCTACCTAAAGTAGAAGTGGTTATGTATCATTTCATAGTAGAGCTGTTAAAATTTATTTCCAGTAATAAAAATGGGGTCGGTTTTATAAAAGTATTCTAATGCATGTCTTGGGAATACTGTCTCTGCTGTGTTTGGAGGGGAAAATTTAAACCTTTTGACTCCCTTCACCCATTTCTCCTTTTTCTTTTATACCTTAAAAAATAACTCTATTGAAAAAATAATTTCAAATAGTTAGATTTCTGTGTGTTAATTTAGAAATTTTGGAATAGCAGTAGGGTGAACATTTTAGAAATCCAAACTTAAAAATATTTCAAGGTGACATTTGCAAGTGTTTATTTAGTAAACTTATAGTTCATTCCAATCTAAAAAAATAATTAGGTGTATATTTTCTAGAAATACTTTGAATATATAGATGTAAACTCCTAGATATTTTTACTACATAATATAATGCCAAATATACAAAGTATTTATAATAGCATTAGTTTCTATTCAAGTTTTTATTATTTTTATCTCAAGAAACAGGTTATATAATGCCAACTAGATTTTTAATGATTCCATAAATAATTTCTACTGATGTTTATTATTGGAAAATTCTGAAAATATTATGTTAGTTTAAAATAAAAGTTTACTAATAATTTAATGTTAAATACTTCTAATAGTAAAAAACTGCCTTTTCAAAAATTTTTAAATTTTTTCTTTTCTTTTTTTTTTTTTTAATATATTTTATTGATATTTTACAGAGAGGAAAGGAGAGAGATAGAGAGCTAGAAACGTCGATGAGAGAGAAACAACGACCAGCTGCCTCCTGTACACCCCCTACCAGGGATGTGCCCGCAACCAATGTACATGCCCTTGACCGGAATCGAACCTGGGACCTTTCAGTCCGCAGACCGACGCTCTACCACTGAGCCAAACCGGTTTCGGCTAATTTTTTCTTTTCTTTATTAAGGTATTACATATGTGTCCTTATCCTCTCATTCTCCCCTTCCCCCACCTGTGCCCTCCCTGCCCTGGTGTCTGTGTCCATTTGTTAGGCGTCTATGCAAGTATACAAGTCCTTTGGTTGATCTCTTTTCATTTCTCCAGTCCTCCCCTGCCTTCCCTCTGAGGTTTGATGATCTGATCGATGCTTCTTTGTCTCAGGATCTGAAAAAACTGCCTTTGAAACAAGTATTTTTGTGAGAACCTTATATAGTTGCAATTTGTTATGCTGTAGAATAAACCTAAATTTCCTAACCATTAGAGTTATTAAAACTTATTTCTTAGTTATCAACACATTAAAGTTAGTAATGTAATTCCTGTGAGTAATTGCACCTTACTTAGAGCTACAGTGTGATATTTCAAGCTACTCTTAGCTCATATTTTTAAATCTAGAAAATATTAATATTTTTATCTATGCCTCAACTCTGCCACACTAATCTATCACATTCTAAATTTTAGAAACTTGAAACATTTGCCGTTAGTTGACCTCTGTAAGCAAAAGCTATAGGACAGTAAGTATCTATATCTGAAGAGGGATAGGCATTTCTGTTGAAGTTAAACTTAATTTTGGTCTTGAACCTTGCTACTTAACATCTGATCTGAGGATACAGGCATCTCTTGCAAGTTTGTTAGAAATCAGAATCTGCATTTTAACAAGATGTATATGTACATTAAAGTTTGAGATGGTCTGGTTTAGAATAAGATGTTCAAACAAGCAGAGCCTGACTTTAGGATGACTAAGTATTGTTTTTCAGAAATTAAAATCCTATATAATAAAAGCATAATATGCTAAGTGTCTGACTGATTAGTTGCTATGATATGCACTGACCACCAGTAGGTCAGCTTGCTGCTGGGGTCCAGCCAATGGGGACTGGCCAACAGGGCTGGACACCTCCTGGAGCCCTCCTGCAGTCCCTTGCCAGCCAGCCAGCCAGCCAGCCAATTTCCTGTGGTCCCTCCCTGGCCAGCTGGCCCCCATTAGGCATTCAGGACTGGGTGAGACGGCCCAATTGCCCTGATCACTGGCCAGGCAAAGGGACCCCACCCATGTACGAATTTGTGCACCGGGCTTCTAATCCTATCTAATTAAGAGAGGGATACGCTAATTGACCCTCATGCCATTGTAAAAGATGGCGGCGCCCATAGCCAATAAGGAGATAATATGCTAATTGACTGCCCTGCCCTCAAAGATGGCGATGCCCACAGCCAATAAAGAGGGAATATGCTAATTGACTGCCACACCATCAAAGATGATAGTCCCCACAACCACAAGATGGTGCTACCCAGTTCCCTCGGCCTCACCGGGGCACTCACCTCCAGAGTCCCCTAGTCCCCTCAAGCCCCAGCCACCCATGGTCGGCCGAGGCTCAGGTAACCAGGGCTGGCTGAGGTTTGCACTGCTGGCAATGGCAGCAGCAGAGGTGTGATGGGGGTGTCACCTTCCCTTGATCACTAGGTCGCCTCCTCCCCTGAAGGGCTCCCAGACTGTGAGAGGGGGCAGGTCAGGCTGAGGGACCACCCTTCCAGTGCAAGAGTTTTCATGCACCAGATCTCTAGTATTTAATAATAGCACAAGTTACATAGTTTCTGGTAAAAGTAAGCATGTTATTGTATAAGTCAGCCCTGAAAACGATGGTTGCTTTAGTTTTCTCTCAACAAACGATATGGAAAGTGGCAAAATACAATTGAGCATTGAGAATCATAAGTAGAATGTTTAGTATGTATTGATTTTGTACATTAAATATTTATAAAGTGCTATTGGGTTGAGTATACACTAGATATTCATGGAAGTAGTTGAGAAGAGCAAGTAGTTTTGGCTATGATGGCTTTTGGTTTCTGTCACTTGAAAATATATATATGATTAATTGGACCAATTGTATAGATTTAAGATTTGAATTAGTACCCTTAAATGTCAAATTGAAAGTCCTTTACTGAAGATGAGTACAAAGTAGTTTGTTTTGTTCTTTTCTCTGATTTAAGTGGAATGACTAATAAATCCATATTTCAACTAGTAAGAGAACATTTGCCTTAGTTTAATTATATCAACAAAGCAACTAAAAGTACAGGGAAGTAATTAGTGTCCAAACATGAAAACAAAAATCTTTTTAATGTAGACACATCATTGATTAAAACAAAATTATAAATTAATCTGTTGCTTTTTCTAAATAGAGTTTTATGTTCCTGACAGTATTAATTTATATACAGTTTTTAAATATAGAACAAATTTATGGATCATGGATATAAGAACTGTGGCTTTGACCCTATGACAATGTCAATAAAAATTAAAAATCTATTTCTCAACTATTGCTGTAATTTTTTATGTTTTTTTTTTTATGTTCAATAATATTATATAGTATTAGGAAATGCCAATTAGGGAAGTAGAAAATAATTGATTATTTTTTTTTGAAATTAGAGTGAATTTAATTGGTACTTTTATACTGAAATTTGTTTTGGTGAAGATTCTTACTGTCATGGGTCAATAAAACTGGCAAGTTTAGAGAGCTAATCTCATTTCTTTTCTCAGCCCTGAACCTTTCTCAACAAATGAAGATATAGCAAGACCTCCTGATGAAAATCTTGCATAGTTGCTAATTCACTGTGTCAGAAAATTTCAACTTATTTCGAATTGAAGTTCCTTTATTTTCATTTTAAGCCTCTTTATTTTTCTAAATTTAAAAAATTGAAACAAAAAGCTAGCATAGAGACTGGGATCAACTTTTTCCTTTGTATAATGATTCATATAATTGATAATACCTTGTTCTACTCTTTCTTTACCAGTTTAAATAATTTGAATTCTTTCATTTGGGACAGAGCACCTTTGAATGATTTGGGTGCTCTGAAATGTTTTGGGACAATAGTAACTATAATCTTTCTGATTCATTTGGGACCAAGTGAGTTAATTGAAAAAAGGGTGTTAATTGAAAAAGGTGGAAAGATTCTTTAAAACAAATACTCCACATTGAATGATAAAATTTTCTTTCTGTTTTGGGTTGTGTTTTCAAATGAAGATAATTTTCTCTTTGCCCCTAATTATGGTTTTTGAAGATTTAAATGACGTGAGCACTTCAGCAACCTGGTGAGGTCTGTGGAAGCTTTCTCAAATTAATGTTGAAGTACATATACATGTGAAAAATACATAGATGCAGGCTTTTTTTTTTTTAAAGTATTAATGGCTAGTGAAGGAATGCTATTTCAAGATACTTCAACAACTGTATTGTGATATGGAAACAACTGATTGCTGTTGATGACAAATGCTGTGGTTTGTTGCCTATGTATGTAATTGAAGGAAGTACTAAATAGAGGAAAGTGATAGTAAGATATAATAGAAGTTAGGGAAAGTAAATAAAAAGTTTCTGAATGTAGTAGCATAAAATTTATTTTCCCACCCAAATTTATGAATTCATTAGAGTTCATGGACTCTATGATCAGAATCCTTTAATTTATCTGACAACCTTGCAGAAGTCTCTTATGAAAATTTTGTTGTTCTAGTTAGATATGTATATCATCTAAAATACTGATTTCTCCCTTCCTTTCTTTTCAGTCTATAAAAGTGTTCTCTCCCCCCCTCACCCCCCCAGTTTTATTTTGACTAAGAGTTGGAGAACTGCATTTAAGAGTAGTGGTGCCACCTAGCCAACATGGCTCAGTGGTTGAGTGTCAATCCATGAACTAGGAGGCTACAGTTGATTCCCAGTAAGGGCACATGCCTGGGTTGCCAATAGAGGGTGTGCAGGAGGCAGCCGACCAATGATTCCCTCTCATCATTGATGTTTGTATCTCTTTCTCCCTCTCTCTTTCTCTTTGAAATAAAACAAACAAAAAGAGTAGTGGTACTGGAAGTCGCCTTATTCATTCCTGGTCTTAAAGAGAGAAAAGTGTTCTACGTTAAAATATGATGTTTCATGTCAGTTTTTGCTATACAGATATTCCCTGCTATCAAAGATTACTTTACAGCCCGAATTCAGCGGTTGGTGGAGTAAGATTATCTCAATTAATTGGTTATGTATGGTTCATGAATTTTGGATAGTGAGTGATGAGAGCTAAGATAGTGAAGAAAATTGAAAACTGAAAATTTATTTGATATTTCACTACTGAGCTTCACTATCAGGTGGTTAGCTAAGTTCAGATGGAAGTTCTCTTCCATATTTAACTTGTTAAGGTTTTTTGAAAAGTATTAAGTAGGTAATAAACTTTTTAAAAAAAATATATTTTATTGATTTTGTATAGAGAGGAAGGGAGAGAGATAGAGAGTTAGAAACATCGATGAGAGAGAGTCTGCCCGCAACCAAGGTACATGCCCTTGACTGGAATCGAACCTGGGACCCTTCAGTCCCCAAGCCGACGCTCTATCCATTGAGCCAAACCGGTCTCGGCGGTAATAAACTTTATTACGTGCTTTTCCCGTATTAATAGAACTAATCATATGATGATATACTGGTATAACCACCTTTGCATTGCATAACACTTCATGGCATCATTATTATTTTTAAATATAGTCTTGAATGCAGTTAGCTAGCATTTTATTTGGAAGTTGTTTCTCCCCCCTCTCCATAAGTGAATTGGGTCCATATTTTCTTTTGTCATAATGTCTGGTTTTGGTATCAGGATCCCATTAATTAGCCTCCAAAATGAGCCGGGAATTTTCACACTCTATTTGCTGGTACAACTTGTATTATAAAGTCATTAATGTTTCCAAAAAGTTTATTAAAGCCCCCTCGTGGGCCTTGAGCTTTTTGAAAGGGGAGTTATGATTACCATTCCAATTTATTCCATGCTTTATGGTACCTTCCAGGACTCTATTTCATCTTTTGCCAATTCTGGCAGTGTTTTTCTATGAATTTATCCATTTTATCTTGACTTTCATCTATTAGCCTATATTTGTTATGACACATTCAGAAGTCTATTTAATATTTATTAGTAGCGTCCCCCTTTGCATGCAGTACCGTATATCTTTGTTCTGTCCTCACCTCTGTCTTTGATGAAAGTTTGTCAATATTTGTTATCCTCCACCCTTCAGGAAAAGCAGCCTTTGTTAATCTCTCACATGCTTTTTGTTTGTACTTTGTTAATTTTTACTCTTTATTTCCTATCTTATTGTTTTTTGAATATTATTTTCTTGCTTATTATTTAAGAGTTTCCTTTTCTTTGTTTTAGTTGTAACTTAGTTTGTGAGACAATAGCAGATATAATACTTGCTAACCCTTATGTCATTATCAGCCTGATTTTGTTTCCTTTTTAAATTGGTTTACCTTTCTTAGAAAGTATTCAGTTTGGGCCTTTGTGAGGCAAACCTTTTGTTTCCTGGAATGCCTGAGTTATTTTTATTCTGCCCTTACCTTTGAGAAACAATTTGGTTTGAAATACAATTCTATAGTCAAATATTTTCCTTCAACACTTTAAAATGTTACTATATTACATTATGTGTCCAGTGTTGTTCCAAAGTTTATCTGCTTTCTTTCTGGAAGCTTTAGAAATTTTGTCTTTCTTTTCTGTTTTCTTTTTCATTTTAATATATTTTATTGATTTGTTACAGAGAGGAAAAGAGAGGGATAGAGAGAAACATCGATGAGAGAGAGAGACATCGTTCAGCTGCCCCTTGCACCCCCCCCACCGGGGATGCGCCCGCAACCAGGGTACATGCCCTTGACCGGAATCGAACCTGGGACCCTTCAGTCTGCAGGTCGATGCTCTATCCACTGAGCCAAACTGGTTTTTGGCTCTTTTTCTTTTTTTATTTAAAGTTTAACCATAATGTCTCATGGTATAATTTTCCTGATTTGTCTTGTTAGAGATACCTTCCTTTCTGAGATATTATAGCTGTTATATTTTTACACTAATAATTAAAATGATTTCTTATTCATGCTTTATATTACTGATGTCTGAATACTGATAAGTGTATTGTGCTTATTTTAAATTATTGGGTTCATCTATTCCAATAATTCTGCTTTAGCAGATACACACTTCTCCAAATGATAAAGGGAGTCTGAAATTTTATCTGTGGAAGTGCAAGAATGTGTGATACTCATATTGATGAAATAGCTAGAGCAAGTCTGTGGAGCAGGCCAGGCAGGATTTCTGGGCATTGGAGTGAGAGCCAAATACATCCTCATCCAGGCTGCGGTTTGGTGCCCCCTCGTGATCATTGCTTCCTTTGGTTTGAATTTCCACGAGCACAATTTAGGCACTTTGGTACGCTCCAAAACAGCAGCGGCAGTACTTTCTGGTTACTTGTCTCTCATTCTGTGTGCCAGATTGGAATGCTTAGTCTAGGATAAATCTGGGCGATAAGTCTTTAACCCATTTTCTTTCACCTTGCTTCTAGAAATGTTGTTGTGTGACATGGTTTTGCCCTTGCTTTCATTTTGATCTTTTACCCTTCATTTACTCCAATCAGTGGATATTTCTGTGTTCATTTAATTGTTGATGTTCTTCATAGTGGCCTAAGTATTTGGATTTCTAGATCTATTCTTATTCCTAGGATGTTGCTACTCTATCTCTGAATGGGAATCAGGAGGCGCTCAAGATCAGTTTCTGGTCCTTGTTAATCTGGCATTGAACTCTGGCACCACTGACTTCTTGTTAACCATCCGTTGCCTCTTCTCTACCTGATGTTTTTACCCGTACCTCCC
Organism: Pipistrellus kuhlii; assembly: GCF_014108245.1. Lineage (NCBI taxonomy): Eukaryota > Metazoa > Chordata > Mammalia > Chiroptera > Vespertilionidae > Pipistrellus > Pipistrellus kuhlii. The sequence continues at coordinate 56,113,325 of NW_023425540.1, read as the reverse complement.
AAGAACCCGTAAGCTGCCACATGTTACTCTGTTGGCATTAACAGCAGACCTCTGCAGCCCAGTGTTGGTGGTGTGGTGGAAGTGTGTGCTTTGCTTATCTCAGAGGGGAGGCACGAGTAGCATTGGAAGGCTTTCTAAAGTTGTGTTTTCTTACATCCTAGGCTGCAGCACCCTGACTCCAACATGCATAGTTTTCTTTTTGTTTGTCTGCTTTTTTATTTAAGTTCCTTATGCGTATTTCCTTCACTAAGCTACAGTTTCTCCACGATTGAATTTTGTGGGGGAAGCCAGTAGTGGAGAGAGCAAGTTTCATTTTTGCCTAGGTTAAAAAAACAACAACTATTAATCTCAAATTGATAAATTTAAAACTAGCATTTTATTGCATTGCCTTCTGGTATTTAAGTCTTGATTTTATTAGCTATTGAAAAAGCTTCCTTTTAGGTACTCTTGTTATTCTTTTAGGATTCTTTTTCCTGCGAATTCTTTTTGCTTTTATTTTGTTTTGCTGTGTATTTTGTTACATCTCAGTATCACATTGTGACATGGAGAAACTGAACATGCCTTAGACTTCTTAGATGCTCTTATTTTTTTTTTTAGCAACAACATTTTGCAAAGCCTTTTTACATATCTTAATCATACTCATTTCTAACTGACCTTGTGAGGAGGAAATTGTAAGGCTCATAGAGGTCGAGTTTGTTGGAGTAATGTCACAGCCAGTAAATAATGGCAGGCCAAGGAGGTGAGCCAGGGACCAGCTCAGTTCCAGGCCTCAGTCTGCTACACTGAGCTACATTGGGAATAATTACTTACATCCGAATCCTCTGAAGTCTTTGAAACTATGCTCAATTCTAGTTTTTCAAGTAAAACATGTTTCACAGTTTTTTACTGTTGAGAAACTTTTAAGATAAGGATTTCCACAAACACACATATTCCATATTCATAGGAATTTTTGATGGGTAGTACTATGTATTTTTTGAACCAACACGCTCGCTTTGTACCTGACTCTTTTCTACATGAAATCGCTTCAATTCCTGATTCTCACAGTTTTAAAAACAGTGTTGTTTGTTCTTCCTTTTCTCCAGTTCAAATTCTGTGAAAATAGCTGATAGCAGCCAAGGACTTATTGTTGGGGAAGGGGAGGTGGGTGGGGGTGTGGGGTGGGGGAGGGAGGTGGTGGTGGTGGTGGTGGTGGTGGTGGTGGTGGTGGTGGTGAACCTGCCCCTTTTAAATCACAGAAACCTGTTGTTTATATGGAAATTGTGTAATCACTTTCATTATGATCTCTGACTGCCCTGGAAATTTGTAAGCTCTGGATATAGCATATCATGTTTAGTTTTTCTTTTGGCTACTAGGACCTCATTTGTGTCACTGGAATTTCTTTAAAATTTTCTGTGTTACCACTTTAAGAAAAAATCTGAGCAGACTCTTCTGTTGACTAGTTTTCCACAACCTAGATTATAGGATCCCAGAGAGTTTTCACAGGAAAAAAAAAAAAAAAAAAAAAAAAAAGTTCATCTAGCCTGACTGCCTTGATTATATCTGAGCAAATGGAAAGATTACCAGTAGATGACTTGGTCAAAGACTTCTCACAGACAAGGTCCAAGCCTTCCTGGAGCTCAGGTTTTCTGACTCCGACTCTGACTCTTGACAGTCTACCACTTAATCTCTTAATGAACGGTAAACAGAAATTTCGTATTTTTTATTTGAATTTGTTCCTCTCGTGGTAATCTCACATTATTTTACTTTTCAACCACTGACTGCTTCTTTGTTACCTCCCCTCACCCCGTTCCAAAGTATGACATGGCAGAAAGAGGAAGAAAAGAGAGCTAGCATTATGAAGTTCATCCTAAATTCCTGCTCTATTGTAGTCTGCCTGGTTTGCCGTACAATATACCAAAAATATTGTTAAAAACAATGTAAATATTTGTGTTGCTTTCTTCTTAAACAGCATGAAGTTATTTTCTTACATTTTGGCAGCTGGAAAGTCCAAGATCCAAGTCCGGCAGAGTTCAGTTCTGGTGAGAGCTCTCCTGCTTGCAGACGGCCACTCTTGCTGTGTCCTCACAGAGAAGGGGTAGGGAGAGATGTTCTCTTCCTCTTATGAGGCCACAGTCCTACCCCATAAAGTCTAGCCTTTATGACCTGAACCGTAGCTACTTCCTAAAGACCCTATCTCAGATAAAGACATGAGGGTTAAGGCTCCAACATGAATTTTGCGGGGGAACGAATGACTGGTCGACTGGTCACTATGACATGCACTGACCACCAGGAGGCAGATGCTCAATGCAGGACTGTTGGGTGCCAGATGCCAGGCATATAGCAGGCAAGCGCAGCTGCAGTGGCGCAAGCCTCTCCCACCTCCACGGCTGGCGCAGCAGAGCCAGGATGAGTGGGAGTGGTGCTGCACCCGGCCCCACTACTACATCCCTCAGGGGATGTGGACTGAGGATTTCGGCCTGATTCCTGCTGGCCTGCGGGGGGGTCATGCTGAAATCCACAGTTCGAGATCCCTTGCGGGGTCCTGGATTGCGAGAGGGAGCAGGCCAGACTTAGGGACCCCACTGGTGCATGAATTCATGCACTGGACATCTAGTTATAAATAGGAAAGACTGTGTGTATGTTGGAGCAGGGTATAGCTCATCCTTTATTTTCATATTGAAAGACAACAGATAATGCCTAAAATGTGAAATCAAGAAGTAGCAACATGAGCACGGCGTTTAGGGAAATGGAAGTACAGTAGATCCTCTGGTTATGTCGGAGATCTGTTCCTATGGTGCGAGTAATGCAATTTTCTCCTTAAGACGGAACCCACCTACATCACTCACATGGAGCACATACACAGCCCTAATGAACTGAAAAAAATTTTTAAAAGAAAGGTAATGATTCTTGATCTTCATTTCTGACAAATAAATAATAATAAACATAAAGCACATATGTACACACGTCAAAATGATGGAAAATTTTTTTTAAAATAAATAAGTGGGAGATGGCAACATAACCACGAAACGATGTATGTCGAGTCTGACTGCCCTGCTTATACATTCCAAAATAATCATCTGAAATAACCGAAAATGCTTACTACTTCTTGGAAGGGGTAAACTGGAGAGGGGGAAGAGGAGTTTGCTATTTTTTTTTTTTTAAACAAGCCTTCTGAAAGTTACTTGTTAATTCAAGCCAGATGCATATATAATTTTAATAAAATGAAAGCTAAAAATAAAGAACAAACAAACTTTTACTCAATGATAAATATTTTGACTTTCACACAGCTGATGCTTTGTTTGAATGTCAGGATAAGCATTGATTTTTCTTTAAAAGGGATCAACAATTAATTTGCCTAATATCAACTCAGGCATAGCAGGGAATGTACCACTAAATGTAAATTAGACAGTAATCCTTGCTTCTAAGAAAGTTGTGATCTAGCCAGGAGCTGAGATATGTGAAAATTACCTCAATGGAAGAGAGGATACAATACCTGCCAGGGAGCAGACCCTCCTGAGCCTTTCTGACTCTGCGCTTTCCGTCCGGCCTTGGGCTAATAATACTACTCATGTTTCTAGTGGTCTGGGCCTTGTTTATGATTGGCAGAGAGTTGGCAGAGTAAGAGATCTTACTCTGTTTTCTCCTGGCTTGTTCTGATCAGCATTTTGTGGGGTGGAGTTTACCTAGGAAGATACTTGCAGTTACAGAAATCCTGTAGGCAGGAACGGAATGTCTTCATCAGTAGCTCCATTCCCCCCCACCCAGCCCCTCCTAATTTTGCTCTCAGTTATGGCAGAACAAATGTTTCTTTTTGTTTGTTTGTTTGTTTGGTTGTTTAGTATCTATAGGGCAGAGAATTAAGGTACTAAAAGGTTGTTTGCAATATTTATATGAGAGAGGAACCAGATGCTCTCAGATTTCCCTCCAGACCAGTCTTTTGGGCTAAGACTCTTCTGACTGGAAGGGTGAGAGCCAGGCTTTGGCTCTGTGGCCGAGAAGACTGGCCAAGACAGGGCTGGTGGCTGCTCTGAGGGCAGGGAGCTGGCTCTTTTCAGAGAAAGCAGAGAAGTCAGTATTCACAGTTTTTGCTGAAATTTGTATGTTTGTCATGTGCCTCATTTTTTTGCTGGGCACAGCAGCTCTGTGTTTTAGGTGTTATTTCTTGGCCCTCTCCAGATGAAAAGTGTGGAATCTATTTTAAGTAACATCTTTAAATCTGAGTTTTCCTTACTGATTTGTCTTAAGCTATTGTTTATAAAACCTTGAAGAATTTGCATTAGTTTGGATTCTAAGACTTTCATTATCCGATTTTCAACCAATTTAAAGCAATTGATGTGTGAAAATAAGCTTAATGTGTGGAAATAAACTAACATGTCTCACCTGTTAGAGAAAAATGACATCATGGAAGGTGCAACTGGAAAGTCTTTCCATAGACAGAACTCCAGAGGACTCCTTGGGCTGAGGCTAGATAGGAACCCAGAACAGTTCTGTTTTCACAAACTAGGAAAACCCATCGCTACTGAATTAAAACTCAGTTATTGGATTACATTAAAAAAACTCCAATACACCTGCACCCAAGTCTTTGTTCCTTATGAGAATCCCCCCAAATCTGTCTAAATGTAGGGATTAATGAGCAAACATGGAAAATCATATCAGTTTCTAAGTTTATAATTTTAGATTCAGGGAACAACCAAATAGAAAAATTAAAATCCATTTTATGGTGTAAATGTATTAAAATATATCCAAGTTAAGCCTTCAGGATACTGGAACATACTTCTTTTTATCCATAAACTAATTATCTTTTGCCACAATTATGTTCTGTTTTAATATTATTTAGGAGTTTGGAAAAAATATATTTTAATATGCCAGAGAATGAACAACAAATGTATATCGATATATATATATATAACTTTAAGATTGATGAAGTAATTTCTTTGATGGAGGTAATGTTCAACACCCTTTCCGCTAAGTTGTACAAGTCCTTCGGACATACAGAAGAGCCGCACTAAATCACTGCTAATATCAAAGATATGTGTACAAAGGAAACTGTTTAGTATGTGGGTTACACAGTGCTCTTCTGCAACAAGTCTGTGACCTAGTAGCATACATATGTAGAGCCTGTTCTGATGAACTTAGACATTGAGACTGAAGGATTTTCTGAAGGGCATGATGTAGTTTCTCCGGTGGCCCGAATGAGGAGAGAGCAGGGGGTCAGCCATCCTTTATTCTTTGTTCCACCATTATAACTAGCTTGCCTTTGTGGGGTAAAAGTATGTTTTTATGAAATTATGGCTTATGTCAAATTATTAAGTATTAATTAATGTAGTGTATCTTTCCTTGGAACAGAAATCTGAATGTTACAGAATTCATGCTTGAGGAATTAGAGGTGTTTATTATTTCCATTTTGTCTTAGTGTTTAATTCATCTCTTGGGAGTCAGTGACATCTTTAGGATGCCTTGATGATTATTTCCAATCCTTACTGGGTCATCAAACTTAGTCACCTCAGTGATTTTAACAGTAAAGAGAAGGAAAGCTTGGGGATGGGGCTGTTTCTTCTCCGGGTTGGTATTAATTGGGGAAGAAGCTATGTCTAGGCAGAGGATTTTGAAAATTGATAACGGGTGATTTGTCTGTTCTGAAACACTAGAAAATATACAGTTAAGCCAAATTCAAGCTGAACTGGGGAAATAGACCTAAATATGTTGCAGTTTTTAAAAATTTTATTCCTATTTTTTTCTATAAGCACAGTTAACCATGTTAGATCTATTTTAACTTTCTCACTTACCAGTAAGTTTCTTTAATATAATATAGCTTGAAAATTCCTTACGTTTAAAGTTGTGCATTCTATGAAATATATTCATGCCTTAATAATTTCTATGAGTTCACATCACAAATTTATCTCAGGATACATGTAGTGTATGAAAAAGTGATTTCACATTTGTTATTACTTTTATGTGGATACTTGTGTATAGATTTCTTATTTTGCCTAATTCTTAAATCATTTCTAGTTCTAATTATATCTAGTGATTATAGCTAGATGTTACAGCCAAGGGGATGGGCTAAGTAGGGGTTAGTGGCTTTCAAACTCTGACATGCTTTATTTAGTTTTTTTCTTGTAAAGAAAACAAGGGTAGAGGGAATGGAATAGAATTTCATGAGTGATATTGAAACAACTATTAAATGGTCAGACAGTGCTTCTCAATCCCAAAGGGCTTTTTGAGAGGTGATACTTGATGGTATACTTTAACAAATAGGTAAACATTGGTAAGAGTTTAAAGTAACACCTTTAGTAGGTATGAATAATTTGAAGATAGTCTTCAAGAAATTATTCCACAAGAAATTATTACCATTATAGAAAACCTGCTAATGCACAGAAATGAGGAATTTTTAAAATACCTCCCCCCCCCCCCCTAGAATAAAATGTTCTTTCTGTAATTCACATGACCTGTCTTTTTAAAGAGAAATTTTATATACAGGTTGGGGAAAGCTTTGCCTTTCTACATTAGCTTCAACAATGCTTTGATCATGCAGTAACAGTTTTGAATATTTGTTCTGAGCACGTTTTATTGAAGTTGTAATCTGCGTTTACTTGCTGAACTGATTTATGATTATAGTTCTTTGGGGTTTCATAGATAATTAATACAGAATCCAAGTTAGTCCTTTAGAAAATGTAAAGACTCTACTCAGGGGCCTCCTACCTTCATGGTAGCTTATGCCTTTTCTAAGACCCCCAGTGTAATGGATTTATTTGGATGGTGGTCCAGGTTTGTTATGCATGATAAGAATTTGAGAATTTTTCTATTAGAACATAAGAACAGTAGCAATACTGTTAGTACTAGTTTTGTGAATGAAATGGGGTTTTGTTTTGTTTTCTCTCTGCTGCAAGGGAAATTCGATTTCTATGCTCTCTCAGGGGCCTAGAATTATTTCTGTGACTTTTTACTCTCATATCAAGGCAATACATAGCCTGATATGTGTTTCATGTATCTTTCTATATGTAGTAGAATATTCTTAAATGGTTTTAAATTCTCAGGCATATGTGCACTGACAACTTTCAGATAACAATTGACTGCTGAATCCACACCAAATATATAACTACTAGTGACCCTGTGCAAGGATTCGTGCACATTGAAAGGACATTAATTAGAATTAATTACAGCTTGGCAGAAAACCATATTTGTGCTGACACTGCCCCCGCAACAACATAACCCATGGCCGAAGGTGGAATCATGTAGCCCCACGAGGAAACAGGCTCCCTCCTCTCTAGTTCTGGAGTGTGTCACCCGAGGACCGCCACTACTAAGTCACCACAGCTTGATAGTTCCTGCATTGAGTATTTGCCCCCTGGTGGTCAGTGTACATCATATGTACTGGCCAGACGGTTGGACAGTTACTTAGCCTTTTATATATATTTTAACTTCATCTTAGTAATTTCATTTGTTCTAGAAATTTCAGAAGCAATGTGAAAATTATGTTCTTTCAGAATTCTGCTTTGTCAGAGTTTGTATTTTGTCTTAATAAAAAGCTTGCTGAAGGTGGTTTTATATTCTGATGCTTTTTAATCCTGTCAAGCTCTGTTCTTCAGTCATATTAATATGTTTCCATTCTTGTTTAATTGCTCTGAGTACTCAACACCTAAGCCAGTTTTATATCTGATAAAAAATATCTCAGTTATGAAGTTACAAATATGGGAATAATCTTAAGATTACACTAGTTCAAACAGATGAAACAATGTTTCAAAATGTGACCATATTGATCTCCAGAATGCTTATGACAGTGTATGCTCTCATCAGTAATGGCAGTGAGTTCTCTTTTCTTTATGTCCTAACACTTGTGCAAGAGCTTCTTTAAGATTTAGCAGTTCTCCTGTTAGTCACTCACTGTATAATAAAGATATGGAAAATGGTTAAAGTAATGAAGTAGATCTACAAGCATCAGTATGTCTACATCTCAGCAACATAATGTTGAATGAAAAGATACAAGCAAATTGTAGAAACACACACACACACACACACACACACACACACACACACACTAGAGGCCCGTTGCATAATATTCATGCAAGAATAGGCCCCTGGCTTCACTCCCCGCCACCTGGGAGCCAGCAAGTTCTGCTCCCCACCCCAGCCACCTGGGAGCAGGCAAGTCCCTGCTCCCTGGCCGCCTGGGAGCTGGCAAGTCCTCGCTTCTGTCTGGAGCATCACTCCAGTAGCTCCCCCCTGCTGTTTCCCCTCCCCTCAGCAGGCTTCACACCATTCTGCACCTGCTTATGCAAATTAACCTCCATCTTTGTTGGGTTAATTTGCATACTCTGTCTGATTGGCTATGGGTGTAGCAGAGTGATAGTTACTTTGCATGCTTCTCTTTTATTAGGTAAGATGCTGTTTATATAAAGAACAAAACCTGTAAAACACTTACGTCAGAGTGGTGGAATATTATTTGGCTTTACAAAGGATTTATATAATGTGGGAAAAAGTATGTTATTCATGACAGGGCAGAAAATTATCTATGACTATAACTATAATAAAACAACTGCACCTTGGACGAAAGTACGTTTATAGTTATAATACATATAAATAATATAATAATTAATAGATAATAAAAGTAGAAACTGTGTTTTGCATATTCATAACTGCAAACCTACTCTGCCGACCTCTGTATGTTTACATTGTGCTTCCTTCTGTTGATAGCCTGCTTGTCTCATAGTTTTGCTAGCTTCTTTGGGCTCAGTGTCAAGTAATGTTGTGCATTTTGAAGAGTAGATATTAGACCGTATCAGAATAATAAAATCTGACTGTAGGAGGATTTTATTAAACTGGATTTTGATTCACCTGATAACGGATCAGGCATTTCTTGAGAAGGTGTTATGTATCAATTTCTAAACTGAAGGGATCAGACTTATTTTTCTGTTCTCACTAAATAAGGAAATAGTGAGGCTGAAGACAGTGATCTGTGATTAAACAGATGAAAAGATTTATATTCTTGCCAATAACAAAAGAACTCCAAGTGAGAACAACATTGAGATCTTTTTACCCTGCAGGTTGGCAAAAATAAGTGTGATAATTCCTGGTGGTGGTAAGGGTGTGCAGAAAGGGATCTTCTCTTTCCTGGCAGAGACCAATCAGAGTAGTAATACTGGGAGGCAGTGTCACCAATGTCTCCAGAATTGAAAAGGCACGTATTCTTTGACCCAGGAGTTGCACGTCAAAGAATCATTGTAGATGTTTTCCAAAATATATGCACAAGAGTATTCAATAACAGAACAAAGTAAGCAATAAAACAGAAGATAATTTAAATATACATCAGTATGGAGTTGGTTAAGTAGATTTATGTTTTCACATGATAAAATATTATGCAGCTATTAGGTAATTGAGATAGGCTTTTGCTTATTGATATGGAGGGTCTCCAAGATACTGTAAGTGAAAAAAGAAAGCTGCAGAGCAATGCATCCAGTATATACATTGTATTCAGGGTGCCCCCAGAAAATGTACACACAGCTTAGCAGCTGATAGCTCAATTCTGAAAATGAAATGTGTTTGAATGAAAACTGCCTTTATAATTATTCAAAGTATGTATACATATTTTGGGACACCTTGTATATGCTTATATATAAGTATAAAATTAAAAATAAGAATAACAATTGCATATAGTATACAAAAACCTATTCATTAAACACTTTTGTGTAAGTAGTTGTAAGAAACTTAAGAATCTTTGGGAAGTGAAAGTGAAGAGAAGATGGCTTTTACTTTTCATTTTGTGCCTTTATGTTTCCAAACGAATACCTGTTTACCTAGTATGTTTTTTAATGCCAATAGGGTTTATCTCAGATTTTTCATATCCTCATCCTCTACCCTTATTCATACTTTCATGATAAAAAATAACACTGGCTACAATAAGGAAGCAAGTAAAAATCAGCAAGTGACAGAGTGATTATATAAAACACAGAAACAGTGAAGCTTTGCATGAGCATTGATGGTCACTAAAAAAACACCCGTCAAAATAGGTCATTATTAATAGTTATTTATTGTCTTGTTAGTTTAAAACATGATGTAAAAGGTCAGGACAGTAATAGCTAAAGCCAATTGGCCATTAACTGTGGTAATCATTGACCTTAAAAAGGAGAATTGGTCTTCTAAATGATTTTCTGAAGTTGTTAATAACTGTATTTGAAGATTAGCAGTTATACTGTGATGGTGACAAGCGTGCCAAAAGACATTGGCTCCATTCATATAAAAAATTATGTTTTTAGTGTGTAATTTGCAATAGCATTCATCAAAATTATTCATTCTTTCTAAAAGGAAAAAATTGATTGGTAGCAGTCACAGTGCCAAGGTTAGCATTAATGGTGCTGAAACATCTAAATTTCTTGGCTTTTAAACCTTTTAAAAACCTTTAAAGAGATTTATATGGCTTTTTGGATATGTAACATTTAAAAAAAAAAAGGTCACTTTTTTTTTTTTTTTTTTTTTTTTTTTGTAGCACACAAAAAAAGTAGAAGAGAGTTTTCAGCTTTTCCTAACAATTTTTACAATCTCTTCAATCATTGGGGTTTACTTTTGGGTAAAGGAAAGAAGTTAGTTTTTCTACCCTAAGGTGGTGGCCTCCAGTGTGACTTTCTCTGCACTTACATTTTATTAGTATAGGGAAATGCCTAATTGTGGGCAGGTGACCTCTAATAGCATGTTCCAGATAATATGGGTCACATTATTGTTCTCAGCTCTGCACTGCTCCTCAGGGCATCTTGCTTGGAGGAGGACAGAGTAGATAGCATTTCTAGATCCAGAGTGCAGTGTTCCCTTTCTTTCTGTTTCCATGTAAATTGCTCCCTTTTGCAAGTTTATGTCCTTACGAGGGTAAAGAACAGCCAGCTTCACTGATTGAGTAACTTAACTATAGAATTCTCCTAATTTGTAATTAAATATGCAGGATCCTGTCTAATAAAGAGGGAATATGCTAATTGATTGCCATGCCCTCACAAGATGGTGGTGCCCAGAGTCACAAGATGGCAGCACCCAGTCCCCTCAGCCATCCAGCTGGAGCCCCCCAGTCCCCTCTGCTCTGCAGGGGAAGGCAGTTGGGGGCAGTTGGGCCAGCAGGGTAGGACAGTTGGGGATGATCATGGCAGTGGAGCAGTTGAGTGTCAATCAGGTCGGCAGGGGAGCAGTTAGGGGGCTATGAGGCTGGCAGGCAGAGTGGTTAGGAGAAATCAGGCAGGCAGGCAGGCAAGTGGTTAGGAGCCAGCAGTCCCAGGTCGTGAGAGGGATGTCTGACTGCTGGTTGAAGGATGGGGCCTAAACTGGTAGTCGTACATCCCCTGAGGGACATACCCCGAGGTGTCCCATATTGGAGAGGGTGCAGGCTGGGCTGAGGGATATAACCCCTCCTCGCCCCCATGCACGAATTTCATGCACGGGGCCTCTAGTACTGTTTATAATACCAATTAGATATGCTCCTACAAATTAACATGTTGGAATAGAATAAAGCTATATATTTAGTTGTGTTTGGCCAGATCATAAGTAGAAATCAGCCTTCATTTAAAAAAAATATATTTTATTGATTTTTCACAGAGAGGAAGAGAGAGGGACAGAGAGTTAGAAACATCGATGAGAGAGAAACATCGATCAGCTGTCTCTTGCACACCCCCACTGGGGACGTGCCCACAGCCAAGGTATATGACCTTGACTGGAATCGAACCTGGGGCCATTCAGTCCACAGGCTGACGCTCTATCCACCGAACCAAATCAGTTTCGGTTCAGCCTTCATTTTTAAAAGATGTTTAAAATTTACGTTTACAGATGTTCTATAAGTCAGATGCATTCTTGGCTTGTCTCACACCCTCCTAGCAGGCAAGTGACTAAAATTCTCCTTTCTTAAAGCAGTAACTAACCATTCAGGGTCAAAAAGGGGTTAGATACATTTCTAGGCCAAGAGATCAAGATCATTGTACGCAGCCCAGCAGGTGTGGTTCAGTGGTTGAGCATTGACCTATCAACCAGGTGGTTACTGGTTCTTTAACTGGTCAGGGCACTTACTTGGGTTGCAGGCTTGATCTCCTGGGTGGGAAATGCAGGAAGCAGCCAATTAATGATTTCTCTCATCATTGAGGTTTCTATCTCTCCCTCCCTCACCTTTCCTCTCTGAAATCAGTATAAACAAGTTAAAAAAAAAAAAAAAAGGTTCAGTGTATTCATTTGTTGGTTGAGAAGGGAAAGGAGTGGGAACGGGAGCATTATGATGGGTTGAAACTGGCTTTGGAAATTTTTCAGTCTGTTCCTGCTTGAATGTTTCAATGTCCAGGATAATTTGGAAAATTCAAAAGAAGAAGGAAAGTCTATTGTAGTAATCCATATTTTTATCTTTCCTCTTCCTTCTTATTTCCCAATATCCCAAGACTAGAGGCCTGGTGCATGAAATTTGTGCATGGGGGTGGTGGGGGGGTCTTCTCAGCCCCGCCTGTACCTTCTCCAACCTGGGACCCTCAGGATGGGACCCTAAACCAGCAGTCAGACACTCCTCTCACAATCCTGGACCACTGGCTCCTAATCACTTAACTTCCTGCCTGCCTGATCATAACCTAACTGACATCTCCTTCCCCCCCCCCCCCCCCCCTGCCCCTTAGCCTGGTCACCCTTAACTGCCCCCTGCTGCTGGCCAGTTTGCCTCCAACTGCCCCTTCCTTGCCAGCCTGGTCCATCCTAACTACCTCCCCTGCTGGCCTGGTTGCCTCTAACTGCCCCCCTGCCCACGTAGTCATCTCTTACTACCCTCCCTGCCAGCCTGGTCACCCCCAACTGCCCCCTTCTGCTGGCCTGATTGCCCCTAACTTCCCCCACTGCTGGCCTGGTCACCCCACAAAGCTCCTCTGCTGGCCTGGTTGCCCCATGCAGCCTGCTGTTTAGTTGTTTGGCTGTCCCTCACTAACCTCCCCGCCAGCCTAGTTGCCCCATGCAGCCTGCTTGTTCAGTCATTTGGTTGTCCCTCACTAATCCCCCCTGCCGGCCTAGTCATGGGCAGCCATCTTGTGAGGGTGTGAGGGTTAATTTGCATATTATATCTTTATTATACAGGATGCCTTCTTTTATAATTTCCTTATGTTTTAAGAACTTTCTCTTGTTATTCTCTTAGGGTAAGTCTGCTGGTAACAAATTTTATTTTTTTAATCTAGCTTTCCTATTTTAAAGGCTCTTTTTGCTGGATATTAAATTCTGGTTTGACAGTTCTTTTAGCATTTGAAAAATAAAGCCCCATTTTCATCTGGTGTCTATGATTTCTCATGAGAAATTAGTTTTAATATTGAATTGTTTTTCAAATTACAATTATAGAGGTTTTGCTGCTTTCCTAATACTTTTGTCTTTAGTTTTTAGGAGTTTGATGATGTTATGTCCTGGTATGTATTTGACTGGTTTATCCTGTTTCAGGTACATGCATCTTCTTAAATGTGTGTTTGATTTTTTTAACCAAATTTGAGGAAAACTCTCCCATCTTTTAATGTTAATATCACATTTTTCTTTTTTTTCTTTTTTCTAGTATACTAAAGATATGAATGTTAATTTTTTTGATTTAGTGAACTAGGTGTCTAAGGCTATTGTCATTTCCCCCAGTCAATTTTCTCTGTGTTTTTCAAATTGGGAATTTTCTATAAGTCTGTTGTCAATTTCACTGATTTGTTTCTTTCTTGTCTTCATTCTGCTATTAAAACCATCTAGTGACTTTTTAAAATTTTAGTTGTTTTACTTTTCAATTCTAAATATTCCATTTGTTTTTCTTTATATCTTTCTTTCTTTTTAAAATATATATATTAATTTATTTCAGAGAAGAATGGAGAGGGGAAAGAGATAGAAACATCAATGATGAGAGAGAATCATTGATTGATTGCCTCCTGCATGCCCCCTAGTGGGAACCAATCCATTAACCCAGGTGTGCGCCCCAATTGGAAATTGAACTGTGACCTACTGGTTCATAGGTTGACACTCAACCACTGAGCCACACTGGCTGATCCTTTTATTTATTTACTGAGACTTTCTGTGTTTTTTTAAACTTTGCTTTAAGCATTTCTGTAATTGTTCATTGAAGTATTTTTTATGATGGCTTATTTACCATTTCTGTCAGAAATAAGCCAGACAGATAAAGATAATTATCATGTGATCTCTCTTAAATGTGGAACATAATGAACAAAATAAACTGATGAACAGAATAGATCCAGATGTGGAAGTGTACAATAGACTGTGATGATTCTCAGAAGGAAGAGGAGAGGCAAGGGGAGAGATTAAGACTTTATAGTCATATGGTGCACGAAATTCATGCATAGATAGGGTCCCTAGGCCTGGCCAGCAATCAGGGCCAATCAGGGCCTTCTGGCTGCCAGCTGGGGTCTTCCTTCTGGCTGCTGGCTGGGGCCTTTGTTCACTGGTTGCCAGCTACAGGCCAGGGCCTTCCTTCATTCCACATCACCCCCTGGTGGTCAGCACATATCATAGTGAGTGATAGAATTCCCAGTCTCCCAGTCAAACTCACACGGGGACACTTTGCATATTAGCCTTTTACATATATAGATAGATATGCATAATCTATGGGCACAGACAATAGAGCAGTAAAGAGAGAGGGAGGTCGTGGAGTGAGCTATACGAGTCAAAGCAGGAGAAGGCACATCTGTAATACTTTCAATAATAAAGATAAATTCAAAAAAATAGTAAAGAATTAACTAAAATAAAACTTTCATTCAATATACTTTATTATTCTGCCAAAATTGACAAAGAATATGCCCCCTTTTAACAATTGTGTTACATATAATAGCATGGCTTTCTTTTTGAAGGTTAAGTGTGCAGACCAAACAGACAAGGTCAGGTGGATGACAGATACAGCATCTTACTTCTAATTATTGTAGGTGCCTATGAAAGGAAGTGGGGCTTTATAAGGAATTTGAAATGTAAGAAAGAACATTTGGTGAGCTGTGAATGTATTTGTCTGACATGATGAAAAATGTATAACCTAATTTTAGCTTTTGTTTTTTAATGATAGATTTTCTTGTTTAAATAACATTAAACATGAATATGTAGAAATGTCCTATATCCATACATTAAGATGTTTGTACTCATTTTTTTATTTTTTATAAAGCATGTGATTATTGTCTTGCATTTATGATTAAAACGCAGATTGTTAGGGCTTTATACCTTGGTAAATATTCATTCTGGGAAGCACTTTCTCGTGTTAAAATATTAAAGCCTAATCTGAAATATTTCACAAACACAAGTGACTTTTTGAAGGTTGTGCTCTTCTATGCATTTACTTTGTGCATATTATATACCAGCTTTTCAGGGAGGGATGTGTTCTCTGTTGCTGAATATTATGAATCTACTCATATATTCATGTTAAACACCTTAGTGGGAACCTTATAATCACAGAAAAGAAACTGCTATTCCACTTATTACCCAAGACAGTGTATATTTAGGAGCATGACAAAGCCTACTTTTGGTGTTTATGCCGTGTTGTGCTTTCCAAAGGCTTTTAATAGTAGGGATGTGTTGTCATATCTAAGTGCTGTTAGAATGAAATGATTTCTTAAATTAGAACATTCAAAACACAGTTAATGTACTCTAACAAAATAAAGTTCTTCCTTTTATTACCCATCATTTTAAATCCATTGCAACATACAAGTAAACCTGTTCTGTACAGTTAAACTTGTTTTCCCTGCATTGCCCCTGCCCTGACACATACTTCAGCCTGGTGAACTAACTGTATAGAGCAGAACAGTTTGCATATGTCATTTCCATTTCTAATGGCTTGATGGTAGGTAGGTTGGATACATCATAACAGAGATTTTCACTAAATGCTGATTTTTATTATATTCTAACAAGTATAATGCTAGGAATAAAAGTTAACTGTACAATAATGTCCAAAATGCCAGCCCCAAGGAATTGGGGAAGGAAGTGTATGCACTGGGTAATGGCTGACCTTCATTGAGCACTTTGTATATGGTATGTGCCCAGTACATGGGGTTCTGTTG
The DNA here is from genome assembly GCF_014108245.1 of Pipistrellus kuhlii. Taxonomy (NCBI): domain Eukaryota; kingdom Metazoa; phylum Chordata; class Mammalia; order Chiroptera; family Vespertilionidae; genus Pipistrellus; species Pipistrellus kuhlii. The sequence continues at coordinate 56,097,342 of NW_023425540.1, read as the reverse complement.
GAATGCTCACAAGAACCCTATTTTCATACTTTTTTGGATAATAACTTCTTCACAGCTAGTAAGATGTGGAGCTGGATTACAACCCACATCTGAATACAACAGTTTCACGAGTCATATAACCATAATTTTTTGTATGTGATAAATAAAAGGTTTAATATTGCCAATTTGAAATTAGTACAATAATTATATTTAAAATCTTCTTATTCCATATTATGACCAACTAGCCAGTTAAGAAAAGTGTGACAATGGGGCATAGGAGATTCAGAAGAAACATGAGGTAAAGGGAAGGAAAAAATCAGAGGAAGGAGATAAGGTTTCAGGAAATGGCAAGGAGAGAAAGTGTTGGCGGAGGTTGAAAAGGAAGCAGAGAATGGCCAGTTACATAGGTGAGAAAAGAACCATAGGCAGTCTGGAAGACTAAATGAAATTTATCGGATCTGGCTTTCCTCTTGCTTTGTGGATTTCATCCTGCTTTTTGAAATCCTCATTGCTCTTCTACTCTTCAGAGTTCTTCCACTGAGCTTCTGGTACTTGAATTCATTTATGATGAAACTTCATTCGAAGTTATATGATTCATAATCCAAGTTGTGTGTACTATTTCTGTTTTCCCCCCTAGTTTCTTACATAATGCATGATACATTCACACAGTCAAATTTTGGTAAGTGATTTGTTTGGTGCATTTAATTTGGTTATCAATCAAAGCCTTGTGAATTTCTCTCTGTACTCATAGAAATGAATTCTCAATCTTACCATTTATGTTAGTTTAAAGGTTTATTTAGAAATAAAGTTTGATAGCATGCAAGAGACTTGACTTTTAGAGAATTAAGATCCTGCCCCCCCCCCCCCCCCCCCCCGGGATTAACCAAAGAATTTATATGCATTTATGTGTAACACCTGGAAACAGACAGTAGTGCTAGTGCAGGGTAGAGGAAGTCAATGAGGGGAGGGGAAGGGACAGCTGAAATACTTTCAACAATAAAGATAAATTTAAAAAAGATAGCCGAAACTGGTTTGGCTCAGTGGATAGAGTGTCTGTCTGCAGACTGAAGGGTCCCAGGTTCGATTCCCGTCAAGGGCATGTACCTTGGTTGCAGGCACATCCCCGGTAGAGGGTGTGCAGGAGGCAGCTGGTCGATGTTTCATCATTGCTTCTGGCTCTCTATCCCTCTCCCTTCCTCTCAGTAAAAAAACAATAAAATATATTTAAAAAAAGGATATTTTTCCTGTGATAAAGCCAAAGAATAGTATATTTATAAAGAAAGTACTTTATAATTATGTTTATGTGTCTCTTAATTGTCCACAAATTTAATATTCAAAGAGATTCTTTGTATTTTAAGTATAATATTGAGAATTTTATAACGAAAGGAGAACTGGGTTCACAGGTAACCTTGGGCTGGTTACTTTAACGTCTCTGTTTTTAAATTTGTAAAATGGAGAATGCATCTGTTTATCTTAACTGGGTGAATAGACAAATGCAAATGTGTAGTAGAAAACCCTTTGTAAATATAAGTGCTAAATACAGCTATGTCTACATTAGTATATAATATACCAATATATATTAGTATATTACTTTTTAGTTTGCCCCTTTCATTAATTAAAAGATGAGCAGATGCAGGATAGACTAATTCTTCTATTTCATTTAGATTACCCCAATATTGAATTTCAATAAACTGAAGTGGTATTAGTCAAAGAAACTTAGGGGAGGAAAGTGGTCTTATCATAGATCTTTTTAATAGGGACAGATATCTATGCCATTAATACTGTCTTTCCCTTTGACAGTACTTTAATATATTGATATAATTTATAAATATCTTTTTAGCAACCAATCTTCCTTTTCTAATCTCAGACCAGTATTAAGAAAGACAGAATGAGCAAAAAATCAGAAAGGTCAAATAAGCAATCAAATTATCAAATTTGTCATTGGTCACGAATGGAATTTTAGACTTTTAGGAAAATGATTAGTTATTAATTGTAATGCCCTGGTTGACAAGGTTTTATTTTTAAAAAAATCATGGTAAATTTTTAATGTGATTTTGAAATTACTTTGTTGGATTATTATCTCCATAAAAACTACGAGTAGTTTATTTTTCGTATTGTCTTACATGAACATTTTTGCCGAAATGATAATAGTAATATGGCTATTATTTTAAAAAGAGCCTTAACTTTTAGAGATATACCGAAATATGTACTGATAAATATGATTTTCTTTTATTCTTTATTGTTTAAAGTATTATATGAGTCTCCATTTCCCCCCTGTTAACCTTTCCCCATGAGCCCCAGCCTCTAGCATGCCATCACCTCCATACTGTCTATGTCCGTTGATTATGCTCATATGCATGCATACAAGTCCTTTGGTTGATCTCTTATCTCCTACCCCCTACCTTCCCTCATAGGTTAGTCAGTCTATTCAATGCTTGTTTTTGTTCATTAGTTTATGTTGTTTATTATATTCCACAAATGAGTGCAATCATGTGATATTTATCTTTCTCTGACTGGCTTATTTTGCTTATCATAATGCTCTCCAGTTCCATTCATGCTGTTGCAAATGGTAAAAATTCCTTCTTTTTTTGAGAAATGGAAAAGTGTAGTATAGATGTACCATAGTTATTTACATACCATAGTTTTTTAATCCACTCATTTACTGATGGGCACTTAGGCTGTTTCCAAATCTTAGCTATTGTAGTAAATTGTGCTGTTATGAACATAGGATGCACATATCCTTTCTGATTGGTGTTCCTAGTTTCTTGGGATATATTCCTAGAAGTGGGATTACTGGGTCAAGCGGAAGTTCCATTTTTAGTTTTTTGAGGAAACTTTATAATGTTCTCCACAGTGGTTGCACCAGTCTGCATTCCCACCAGCAGTGCAAGAGATTTCCTTTTTCTCCGCATCCTCGCCAACACTTGTCATTTGTTGATTTGTTGACGATAGCCTTTCAGTCAGGTTTGAGATGGTACCTCATTTTTGTTTTGATTTTCATCTCTTGGATGATTAGTGACTTTGAACATGTTTTCAAATGTCTCTTGGCCCTCTGTACGTCCTCTTTCAAAAAGTGTGTATTTAGGTCCTTTGCCTACTTTTTAAAAAATATATATATTTTATTGATTTTTTACAGAGAGGAAGAGAGAGGGATAGAGAGTTAGAAACATTGATGAGAGAAGAATCATTGATCAGCTGCCTCTTGCACACCCCCTACTGGGATGTGCCCACAACCAAGGTATGTGCCCTCGACTGGAATCGAACCCAGGATCCTTCAGTCCACAGGCTGACGCTCTATCCACTGAGCCAAACCAGTCTTGGCCCTTTACCAACTTTTTAATTGGATTGTTTATCTTCCTTTTGTTAAGTTGTATGAGTTCCCTATACATTTTGGAGATTAAATTCTTATCACAGAAAGCATTGGCAAATATGTTCTCCCATGTAGTGGGCTTTCTTGTTGTTTGTTGATGGATTCTTTTGCTGTGCAGAAGCTTTTTAAAAAAAATATTTTATTGATTTTTTTACACAGAGGAAGGGAGAGAGAGAGTTAAAAACATCGATGAGAGAGAAACATCAATCAGCTGCCTCCTGCACACCCCCTACTGGGGATGTGCCCGCAGCCAAGGTACGTGCTCTTGACGGGAATCGAACCTGGGACTCTCCACTCCGCAGGCTGAGGCTCTATTCACTGAGCAACACCGGTTTTGGCTGTGCAGAAGCTTTTTACTTTGATGTAGTTCCATTTGCTTATTTTTTCCCTTACTTTCCATTGCCCTAAGTGCTATATCGGTAAAAATATTGCTATGACAAATGTCCGCTATTTTTTTGCCTATACATTCTTCTAAGATTTTTATGGTTTCCCATCTTATTGTTTAAATCCTTTATCATTTTGAGTTTATATTTTGTGTATGGTATAAATTGGTGGTCTAGTTTCATTTTTTTTACATGTATCTGTCCAATTTTCCCAACACCATTTATTGAAGGGACTGTCTTGACTCCCTTGTATGCTCTTGCCTCCTTTGTCAAATATTAATTGTGCATAATGGCTTGAGTCAAATTCTGAGTTCTCTGTTCCATTCCATTCGTCTAATTATATGTTTTTGTGCCAGTACCAGGCAGCTTTGAGAATAGTGGCTTTGTAGTATAGTTTGATATCTGGTATTGTAATCCCTCCAATTTTGTTCTTCTTTCTCAAGATTGCTGCAGCTATCTGGAGTCTTTTTTTTTTTTTTTTTTAATTTCAGATGAATTTTTGGAGAGTTTTTTCTAGGTCTTTGAAATATGCTGTTGGTATTTTAATGGGGATTGCATTGAATCTATAGGTTGCTTTGGATAGTATGGACATTATAATGATGTTGATTCTACTAACCCAGTAAATTCTTCCATTTGTTTATGTCTTCCTCTATCTCTTTTTTCAGCGTACTGTAATTTTCTGATTACAGGTCTTTTACCTCCGTGATTAAATTTATTCCTAGGTATCTAATGCTTTTGTTGCTATGGTAAATGTAAATGTGATGTTTTATAAGTGGATGGGGCTATTGCTGAAACAAGATTGGCAGTAGTAGTAATTAGTAATCATTGTAATTAGTACTTATTAAAGCTAGATGAATGGTAAATGGGGATTTATTTTTACTATTTTTGTCTACTTTTGTATATTTTTAAAAATGTTCATAATACAAAGCTAAACAAATTAAATGTAACTGCTTTGTTAAATTTCAGATTTAGTTAATGAAATAATTATACTAACTTAAAGTCAAATTAATGAATATGAATTCTTAAATAATTACTGTTTTTCTTATGATATATAGTAGGAATGTTTATTATACTGTCTACTAAAATGATAAGAGGCATGTAATTGAATGTTTGGGAAAATCGACTTTGTAATAATTGAGTATAATTTTTTGCTTATTTCCATGTGAGCTATGTAATTATGGCATATATAGAAAGTAAAAATTCATTGACTACTGCAAATGACTATATTAATATAGGATCACACTTGTGTTGTTTAGTATTTGCTCTTTTCATTAGATTGTAAGTTCTATAAGGGTAGTCTGAATCATTGTATGTAACACAATATTTGGCACATAAAGTGTACTCAATAAATACAGGTGTCTGACTATGGTTTAAAAGAAAATTATTTATGTCTACATAATCTTCTTTTAGATTTCTTTAAAAAATTTACTAAAGATATAACATTATTACTGAAATGATTCATAAAGCAAATTCATACCAAGTATTTGTCTCCATATTTAATTATTTTATATAACAAGTAATCATTTGTTTTGTGTTTTTGTAATACTATTTCAAATGTGAAGTCTTTTTAGTGCATTAATTGTAAGGTACATAGTATACCCTGTCAAAAATATAATACAGAAGAGCAAAGGAATGTGAAAATGAAAAAAAAAACACAACACCACACCTTACATTAGCTTTTAAATAGTTGCATAAATAAATGGAGAAATTTTATGGTGTTCCACTTTTAAAACTCTAATAATGGTGTAGCTACTAGGTAGGTAAATAAAATTCCTTCTACTTGGTATTTTTAGCATCATAGTACTTCACATGTTCTTTGTCAGCTGTCTGGTGAGGGTGCTTACTGAATGTGGCCCGTGGCTAGGCCTTACTGAGGTGCTCCTGGGTGACCTGCTGCAGGCATAGCCTCCTGGCCACTCTTTAGCTGCCCTGTGTGTGCCTGCTGGACTTTGAAGTTAGTATTTCCTTCATCACCCTTCTTTTGGGGCCTTTAGCGAATAGCTTCAGCAGTTAAAGGCTTGAAGTATGTTAGAACTCAAGGGACCTGATAATTTTTAAAGCTCGTTCTCATATTACCAATAAAAAAAGACTCATTATATGAAGTCACAACCAGTCTGCCTGGCTTTCAACCCTCCATAATCAGGTTCCTCTTCAACCTCGGTTTTAGATCTAGTCAGAAGGCCTTGGCAAAACGAACTGAACTAAATTGGGATGCAATGATCAGTCTCAGATATTCCCAGAAATGTTACTAGTGGATGTGGGAGCCAGACCCGGTCACATCCCAACCTGTAGCCTCTGCTCTTGGAGTCAGGGACTGCCTTTATGCTTGCACTGCACCAGTGTTTAACATGTGTTATGCATGTAGTAAGTGCCCAAATATTTGTTGAATGAAAGGGAGTTAAGAGACTTTCAACCGAGTGAAATAGCCCTTCAATACACACATCATATATGTGACATTTTAATTTAATTTTATTTTTAAAGACATTGCTGGCTCAGTGGACTGGATACCCAATGCTGGGGTCACAGCTCTTCTGTTTTCCTGACCCACTATCCCGTTCATGTGGTTGACACCTGCTACATGTCAGAGGGGATACTTAGACAACTGAACTCGGTTCCATCTGAGTTTAGAATCCATATGGCTTCTCTAGTCTGGTGAATCTCACTGAAATGAAATACCTGGAAATGTTTTTGCTCTTTGGTTACAAAGCTCAGTTAGAACCTAGCTTAAGCAGGTTTCTTTATGCTGGCTTTATTTTACATCCAGAAGGTGAGGACACCCTAAAGGCCCGCTGACCACTCTGACTGCAAGACATGAAAAAAGTAATCAAAGGCTAGTATTCCTCCTGGAAAATCCCCTAGGAAGCAGGTTTGCTATGCCCTTGGTCTCTGTTGCTTTGCTCTTTTTTCTTGGAGGTGGAAAGAAGGCCTTGAATTGGTCTGAGAATTGGAGTGACATCAGTTAGTATCTCCACTAATTTTCTCACATTAATTTTTCAGTTCACTCCAGAATCAAAATGCTGTTTTTGCTTTCTTTCAAAATCATGCTCTTACCTACATGAATCCATTTATCTCATTCTTAGCTTCTTTGTGCCATTTGGAACCAGTAAGATCAAAATTTAAATTTTCTTGGCAGAGCTAAAGATCTTATATGCAGAACCCATAGACAGACAACAGTGTGGTGAAGGCCAGAGGAGGATGGGTGGAGGCTGGGTGGGCAAAAGTTGGGGAAACAGGGGACATCTATAAGAGTGTCAAATAAAAAAAAAGATCTATTTTCAGTATTGAACCAACAAATCATTGACGTGCATCAAGACTGTACTTCACCTGCTCTAACCTGTGTGGCTCAGTTGGTTGAGCATTGTTCCATGCATTAAGAGGTTGCCAATTTGATTCCTGGTCAGTACACATGCCTGTGTGTGCCTCTGTCCCCATTAGGGGATGTGCAGGAGGCAGGCAATTGATGTTTTTCTCTCTCTTCCTCTCTCTTCCCCTATCTCTCTAAAAATCAATAAAAATCAATTTATTAAAAAAAAACAAAAACCACTCACACTCACACACTCGCACACAAGACAATACTTCATCCACTTGTTCATTTTTATTTTGGAAGTTCCTGTTGTTGTCAGGCCCTGTGCCAGGTATGGGGCTAGAGTGGTGAATGAGATGGATGGGGAGACCGTCACATGGTGAACAAGGAGAGAAAATTGTAAGATGAAATGAGATGGGAGAGACAGGGAAGTCAGATCATGTAGGGCCTTTAGATTATAGGAGTTTGGATTTCACCCTTAAGATAATTAGTACCATGGGAAGATTTTTAAGAGCAGACTGACATGATCTGATTTACACTCCTTGAAAGATTACTGTGGCTTGATGGATGGAGAATAGATTTGTGAGGTCAAGAGTATCAGAAAGAGGGCCAGTGTGCAGGCTATTGAAGGAGTCCATGAAAAGGAGACATATCTTGGCTGAGAGTCAGGAAGGTGCATTTTTAATTTATCAGTGGCACCTTTAGTATTTAGTATGCTAAAGCATACTTTTAAGGGCGGAATTAATCTTTTATCAGATGTACTATGGATGCTGTTGGTTTTGTTATTTTAGGAAAATGCTCTTGTGTTGTTTTAGAATTAATGCTATTCACATACCTTTACTTTTCAATATATATCCAGAATGTATGAGTCACCAGTAGTAAAGCTAATGCAAAAGAGATGTAAGTTGCTACTCTTTGAAAAACTAACAGAAGTGTTCAACTTGATTTTAGCTTGACTATGAGGAAAGTGAATATGAAATTAAGTGTATGATAGTGAATATTTGGATTTTTATAAGCTACAACTTTGTGGAACAGTGAAGAAAATGTTAGCACATAATAAGATCATTTTATACATGGAAACTTTTTAGAGGTGGGGGGAGACAAAAAGGAATTTCATCCTGCCCTTTGTTTAAATATATCAGGGCCTGGTACAAATGCCAAAAGCTGTCAGTGTAACTTCTTTACAGCACTGAGGCCTCAACTTTCACATGGCTAAGAGTCATTCAGGGGCTTGTTAAAAATACAGATTCTTGGGCTTCACCCCTTTGGCTCTGAGTTTTTAATAAATTTCTTGGGATTCTAATAGGTATTGCATTAGTCAGCGTTCTCCAGAGAAATAGAATCAGTATGAGATGTGTGTGTGTGTGTGTGTGTGTGTGTGTGTGTGTGTCTGTCAGTCTGTGTGTGTATGTGTGTAGATAAATTAATGTAAGGAATTGGTTTGTGATTATGGAGGCTAAGAAGGTCCCAAATCTGCAGTTGGTAATCTGAGACACATGAAAGTTGATAGTATGCTAGAGGCCCAGTGCATGAAATTCATGCCTGTGCCCTCTCGCAGTCCAGGAAAGTTGGAGGATGCCACAGAGGCTGGAAAGGCTCCTGTTACCACTACTGTGTTCACCAGCCTGTGAGCCTGGCTTCTGGCTGATTGGTGCTCCCCCAGTGGGAGCACACTGACCACCAGGGGGAAGCTCCTGCTTTGAGCATCTGCTCCCTGGTGGTCAGTGCATGTCATAGCGACTGGTTGCTCTGCCCTTTGGTCAATTTGCATATTAGCCTTGTATTGTATAGGATAGTATAGTTCTAGTCTGAGAACAAAGGCTTAAGACATGGGAGAGCTGATGGTGTAAGTTCCAGTACAACTTTGAGTCTGAGGGTAGGAAATCTATGTCCCAGGTCTGAGAAAGCCAGAGAGAGAGAGAACAAATTCCTTCTTATTCAGTCTTTTGTTCCATTAAATGGGTTGGATAAGAGACCCTCACCCACATTAGGAAGGGCATTCTTGCTTTACTCTGTCTTCAAATGTTAATCTCATCCAGAAATACTCTTACAGAAACGCCAAATATCTGGGTACCTATTGGCATTGTCAAGTTGATGTGTAAAATCAACCATTATACCATCCAAATGGGAAAAATCTGAAGCAGTGAGGAGCAAAACTAGATTTCTTGGAAGAAACACTGGAAGGGAGAAAAACACCTTATAAACAGATCATTGTTGCACTTTAGGAACCAATTGTAAAGTGGGTGTTTTTTTTTTTTTATAGTGATAACATTTTATTCACTCTTTTGAATAAAATCTTTCTTTTTAATTTTTAAAAATCAAAAAAAATTTTTTTTACATATGTGTCCTTAAAGTTTTAATTATAAAAAAATGCCCAGCTGAAACTAGTTTGGCTCAGTGGATAGAGCCTCAGCCTGCAGACTGAAGGGTCCCAGGTTTGATTCCTGTCAAGGGTATGTACCCTGTTGTGGGCACATCCCCAGTGGGGGGGTGTGCAGGAGGCAGCTGATCGATATTTCTCTCTCATTGATGTTTCTAACTCTCTATCCCTCTCTCTTCCTCTCTGTAAAGAATCAATAAAAATATATTTTAAAAAAATGCCCAGACTAGGCAAATCCATAGACAGAAAGTTTCCAGGCAGTCGGGGGGCAGCAGGTGGAAGAGGGGAGTGATGGCCAATAGAGCCATGGGGTTTCCTTTTCCAGTGATGAACGTGTTTTGAAATTTTATATTGGTGATGGCTGCACAACCTTGTGAATATACTAAAAACCACTGAGTGGTAACCTTTGAAAAGCTGAATTTTTATAGTATGTGAATTATATGTCAATAAAAATATGTAGTGAGAGAGAGATGAAGAAGTGGAGGTAGATGGTGTCGACATCTTAGAGATGTTTTCTATGAAGTGGAAAAACGGTATGGTAGAAGAGGTGTGGGATGGAGGGAGTATTTCAAAAGCCCACAGGAAATGCTTCAGCGTGCATGCAAACTGATTCCAACGATCTAATGGCGAGGGAAGTAGGAATGGTGCAGGCTGGGCAGAGGGAATCTGAAATGCATTGGAATGCCCCTGGGTAACCTGCTTCCCATCTCTTCCCCAGGTGACAGACCAGTCCGTGAAAGCCTTTGCCGAGCACTGTCCGGAGCTTCAGTATGTGGGCTTCATGGGCTGCTCAGTAACTTCTAAAGGAGTCATTCACCTAACTAAGGTAGGTGCCCTGCTACTTCCCCTTAGGGCTTCCAATGTCATTGATAAAGGCACTGAATGAGAAATAGGTCATTATAAAAGCATGCTATTGTTTGATAAAGTTAAAACCAGTGTAACAGGCAACAACGTCAACCAGGGGTCCTCAAACTTTTTAAAGTGGGGGCCAGATCACGGTCCCTCAGAGAGCTGGAGGGCTGGACTATATGAACTACTAATTCCTACTGTAACACCTCGGCTGCGCTCACTGCCCAAAAAACCTGGCGGGCAGGATCAGACTCCTCTGCGGGCCGCATGTGGCCCGTGGGCCGTAGTTTGAAGACGCCTGGATCCCATCCTTTCTAAAATGGCTCTTTTATTTTTTTTAAATAAGCAGCTTACTTTTTTGCTTTTTTATTGCTAATAAGTGAAATATACTGAGTGGCCAGATTATTATGATCCCTGAATGCATAATAATCTGGCCACTCAGTGTATATCCTATATAATAAGAGGCTAATATGTAAATTGTCCCCTCAACCAGAATTTCCACCAGCAGGTAGGCCAGCCAAGCGCCCATGTCCCCTCCCCCTGGCCAGGCTGGCCGGACCCCACCCATGCATGTATTCATGCACCAGGCCTCTAGTATATGTACACATACACTGAGTGGCCAGATTATTATACGTTCAGAGATCATAATTGGCCACTCAGTATATATGCATGAAATAAACTGATATATGTGACAAGAATTATTTAAATGCTAACAATAATGTATTGCATTTAGAAGGTGTTTTGGTTGAAGTTTGAAGTGTTCATATGTCATTAGGTCCTCTAAACATTTGGCTTTTAAGAAGGGAATGTGGTCACTGAGTTTGTAAGGTGAAAGAGAGGCGGATGTATATAGAAAAGTAACCTTATAGCTTTCGCATACACCAAATATATGAAATCTCGTATTTTAGCACTGATGGAAATGCTAGTGCCTTTGTAATCTTGCACTTTCATGCCATCTCTTCTGCTTCCCAGAGCTCCAAAATAATTAACAGTTAATTCTTACATGTAATGAGAAAAACTGGTTACTATAAAATTTACCTTTGTATTGTATGAAATTGTCACTACATAGGTTTTAACTGTTTTATATAGTACTTAGGAGAATGAATGAGTCTTGCCTTTTCCAGTTAAAAGCTGAGATTCAGTTCACTACTGTTAGAAAACAGGTGTATTAGCAGCAAAAGGCTGACATAAAAGAGGTAAGATCCCATGTTAGTTTGGGGTTGGTCTCTTTAAGCTTACAGTTTAGCAGTAAATAATGTTTTCTTTTTTCCTTTCTAGGAAAAGAGCAACTTTTTAAAAATTACCTAGGACTGTAGCAATAAAGCACAGTGGCTAGGAGCCTGAGCTCTGTTGCCAGCTTGGGCTTGAAGCTCAGTTCTGCCACTTATTAGCTAAGCAAAAAATAAGTAAATAATTTTTCAGGGTGTTAATTGAAGTAATAAATGCGAGGTGCTTGCCTCTGTATCGAGATTGCAATAAGTGCTAAGTAAATGTTAGTTACTAATATGTATTAGCGTATGTGCTATGATACCTAAATTGCTGGAAAATCAAAGTAAACTTTGAGAGAAAAAAATCAAATCTCTGTTCTAGTCTAGTATATCTAAAACAGAGGCTGTGATAGTCCTGTGTCTTAAGTGACTGAGCAGCTTTAATTGTATTTTGAGGATCAGAACCTGAAGCCAATGGAGAGAGAGGATGGGCACCTTATTCTCAGTTATTGCTCTATGATATCATCTTAGTATAACCATGTGTAACCGTAATTTTTATTCATTTCCTGTAACCATGCCTGCACATCTTAGTAGATGAATGTTTTTCTAATCACATCTTTGCTGTTGATAGTGTAGAGTAGAAGTGCCTTAGATGAGCAGATGGTGCACAGGTGTCACAGTGACCGTATGTGGGAATTTCCATCACAGAACGTGTGCTCACTGAAAGCAAAGCAAGACTTACTGGGTCAGTGAGTGCTTCTCTGAGCATTCTGAGGTTAGCCAAAAAGTATGGTACACTGGTACATAAAAGATCAGAATTATTCTCTGACAAAATAGCAGCTACAGCACATGCCTGCACTGGATTAGATGGTGGAAACATGGGGACCCATATTTGGGAAGAAGTGATGAGAACTTTTATGGTCTTTTATTTAACGGTTGAGGATGTTAGTGGTAGAATTTAATCTCCTCTATCACAGGTATGGTTGTTGTTTTTTATTTTTTTATTGCAATGTACCTATTTATAAACATAAAATATCTCCATCTTGCTCTTCCTTCTACTTTTTAAAAACAAGTTTAGCCAAATGCAAATAAATAGTTAACCTCTAGGGCCTAAATGTTATTTGCCACTGTAGGGACTTGTAGAAACATGTCAAAAAGACCCAAAAGCCAACATGTAGTAAAGCGCTCACTGGCCTAAGTTGAGATACTGTGAGCCTCAAAAAGGAATATGATTGCAATAGATTAAAACAAACAAAATGTATAAAAGTCACAAGTCCATAGTGATATATAAAGAACAAAACAAAAATGGATTTCTTCTTTTAGCTAAGCTGGAGTAATAAGGACTAGATTTACTCTCTTCCCTGAAACAACCCCCCACCACGTCCCCACCAACCCCCCCAAAACAAACAAACAAACAAACAAACAAAACACAACAGCAACAACACACTGCTGGGGCTGACCAGCAGCGCTTGAACAATGGATGAACAGATTACTCAGACGCAGTTTGACTGTGCAGGAGAGGGCTAAGGGGCCCCTGGCTCTAGTGGCCAGAGCCGCCTCTATTGCTTGCCTCCTTAGCCTTTACTGGGATTTTTATCTTTAGATACAATCAAAAGGGTGAGTGATCTTGGGAAGACACCCGTGTTTACACTGTCCTCTTGGCAAAGGCGTCCAGGGATTAAGCGTAAGGATGCCAGTAAACACTCGGGGTCTGCACACGCACAGGCTTGTGTGGAAAAGTTAAGGAGCAATTTGGGGTGCTGCCTTTGACTCTCCCCTAAGTGGGAATTCCTATAAACAGGGCAGGTGGCCTTCCACATGCTTCCCTTTTACCAGAATGTCCTTTTTACAACTTTCCAGCTAAGTCTATTGTGCTCCCCAACATACCAGACAAAATATATGAAACAATGGTCTTCAAGACACTGGCTATCAAGGTCCATGATGCCTGAGACATGAGAAACAAACACAGGGAGCCCTGCGATTGCCTCTGTCTAATGCAGTGAAAGAGGTCCCAGCTCACAGCACTGGAGGCACCTCCAGGCGAAACTCCATTCACTGTCAGAGTGGAGACAGAAAAGAAAGTCCAGGGAGACCAAGGCAGCCAGAACTGAGAAGCCAGAAGTACCGGGGTGGCAAGAACCACATAGAGGACCTCAGAGATCTGTGGGTCCTGTGTGCATCCAACCCTGCATAACCCACGAGTAAAGAAAAAAATCAAAAGAGAAGTTAGAAAGTATTTTGAAATGAAGGATAATGAAAACACAATGCATTTGAGTTAGTGTAATACTGCTAACGTGCTCTTTTGGAAAAATGACAGTAGTGCTCCCCTCACCCATCTGCGGATTCCGTTACCTGCAGCCAACCACATTCTGAAATTATTGGATGAAAAATTCCAGAGATAAACAACTCATATGTTTTCAATTTAAAGGTCTGAGTAGTGTGATAAAGTCTCATGCCATTCTGATCCATCCTCCTGGGATGTATGTACAACACAAGAGGATATTCTGAGAGACAAAGAGACTACATGCATACAACTTTTGTTACAGTGTATTATAATAATTATTCGATTATGTTGTTAATCTCTTGTCTAACTTAAAAAATAAACTTTATCATAGGCATTTATGTATAGGGAAAAAACACACACACACCCTATATATGGAGTTTGGTACTATCTGCAGTTTTAGGCATTCTCTGGGGGTCTTGAAATGTATCCTGTGCTATTACTACTGTAATAGCCCTGAATGCCTATATAAGGAAAAAATGAAAGGTCTCAAATCAATGACATTAGCTTCTACCTTTTGACACTTGAGACAAAAAAAGAAAAAAAAAGAACAAATTAAATTAAAAGTAAACAGAGGAAAAGAAATAATAAAATTCAAAGTGGAAATAAATTCTATGGAAAATAAAAATTACAGAGAAAGTTAATAAAACCAAAAGCTATTTTTTAATAAAATAAAGTTGATAAATTTCTATTCAGAGTGATTAAGGAAGAGAGAGATATAGAGAACACAAAATGCCAGTGTCACGACTCAGCTGAGTGACATAACTTACATATTCTACAGATACTCAAAGTATAACAAGGGAATATTATGGACATCTTTATGCCTATAAATTCAACAAATTCTTTGAAATAGAAAATTTACTTGAGAGATACAAACTACCAAAGCTTACTCAAGATAAAGTAGATCATCTTAATCCCCTATATCTCTGAAAGAAATTTCATTTGTAGTTAAAAAAAATCTTCTCTCCAGTAATACTCAAGGCTCAGATTGCTCACTGGTGAATTCTACCAAATATTTGTTAATATATTTAAAAGGTTATCAGTAAGAGATGTATACTTGAAGATTTACTTGTGAAATTATACAATGTTAGGGATTTATACAATATTATACAATATTAAAAAGTGGGTAAAAAGAAGGAAAAGAGGAAATGGATAGGCCAGGAAAAGAGACAAAAAAAATGACAAAATATAGATAATTGAGTTGGGCTATAGGGCATGGGAATTGATATTAATCTCATTACATTTTTTATATTTAAAATTTTTTCATAATAAGAAAAAAGCCTGGAAGGTATCAGAAAGTTTAAAATGTTATTAATGTAACATTATAAAATCATAATATTCAATATCATAATATTAAAATTTTATATTTATTGTTGAAAGTATTACAGTTGTCCCCCTTCCCCTCCCATTGAGCCCCTCCACCCTATAACCACCCTCCTCCCCCCCTTCCTGCCCTGCCCCGCCAAGCTTTACTGCCCTACTGTCTGTGCGCATGGGTTATGCATATATATCTGTAAGTTTTTTGGGTAATCTCTTCCCATCCCTTCTTCTCCCATTCCCTCTGAGATTCATCAGTCTGTTCCATGCTTCTATGTCTCTGGATCAATTTTGTTCATCACTCTATTTTGTTCATTAGATCCCACATTTAAGTGCGATCATGTGATACTTTTCTTTCTCTGACTGGCTGATTTTGCTTAGTATAATTCTCTTCAGATCCCTCCATGCTATCTCATAGGGTGAGAGATCCTTCTTTTTTATAGTATTCCATGGTATAAATGTACCACAGCTTTTTTTATCCACTCTTCTACTAATGGGCACTTGTGCTATTTCCAGATCTTAGCTATTTTAAAGAGTGCTAATATGAATGTAAGAGTGCATATATCCTTTCTGATTGGTGTTTCAGGCTTCTCAAGATATATTTTTAGAAGTAGGATTACTGGGTCAGATAGCAGTTTCATTTTTAATTTTTGAGAAAACTCCATACTGTTTTTCATGGTGGTTGCACCAGTCCGCATTCCCACCAGCAATGGACTAGGGTTCCCTTTTCTCCACATAATAGCATTAGAGATGCTCACCATGATATTTAAGAATACAATAACCTAATATAAATTTAAAAATCAGTTGAACAAATAGGCTTATGGAGTATACAATGTCAAAAGGCTAATTATTTTTACATGTAGTTGGAGTGCAAACCTCAGAAATGTTGTGGGTTTCTGAATTTAATGCCACCTATCCTATGAATTGATTTATATCAGATCAGTTCAAATGCTTACAATTAGTCTGGAAGATCTTATTTTAAACTAGAAGCATGATGCATGAAAATTGTGCAGGAATAGGCCTTCCTTACCCTGGCTGCCGGCAATGGCTTTTCTGCTTTCCGTACAGCCCGGCTTTGTCCACAAGGATGTCCTATCTAATTAGCATATTACGCTATTATTATTATAGGTGACTATCAAGGAAGATGGCAAAGAAGTTTTGATAAAAAAGTTTATTTTTAGTATATACTATGTAAAATTTTTTATATTTTTCATAATTTAGGGATAGGTATATTTTTTAGATCATTAATATATTTTAAAGTTTTGACTGTTCATTAAGTAATAATATTAATTCTGTACTACATTAAACCTTATTGCTTCAGTTATTCAGTTTGAGGAATGGACTTCTTGGGATATGGCAGGTATGGGCTTGACTAAAGATTTTTATGTTTGCTAGTTTTTTGGGGGAAGGTGACAGCTAAATAACATGCCCAAGCTTCTGATATTTTTAAAGACCATAATCATCACATTTAAGGAATTTTTAAAAAAACCCCTCATATTTTAAAAATACTTATGCTTTTGAAAATATGAAATGTTTTCAAAAGGAAAAGAAAAATTATTATTTTTTAGTCAATTTAACATAAGTAACTGAAAGCATGTTCATTCATGCAGCTAACTCAATTTTCATCTTAATTTTCTTATTCAGAGATTAGAAATAAAAAATGGACTTTTTTGCTTTTTACATTTCCAAACAATTGATCAGTTTAGAGTGTCTTGTTCTAAAGGAAGAACATAGTACTTATTTTGCTACTTTAGGGGAGATATTGCTGTTTAGTCAGAGATTATAATTTATTTGTTTCTGACTAATTATAGTACTTGAGTGGTATTTTGTATGTGAAAAATACATATTCTTAAATTCATTAAGCTCTGAAATACTAGTATTCTGTAGTGAGTATGACCCTGTGAATACTATGAAGGGGTCTGTGTTGTTTGATCATGTTTTTGCTTCTTTCTGGTTCTTCTTTAGGAGTTTAGTTAAGCCAAAAACCAAGTGTTGAGAATATCTGTGCCCGGCCTGGTCCATTAATTTTTTTCTTAAAAGTTTGGAACAGCAAACCACTTATTGCTGTCATCAGAGCTAATGTGTAACCACTGATTATAGGACTTTGAGCAAATCACCTAATCTCTGCCTCAGTTTCCCTACCTTTAAAGTGACGATAATAATAGCACCTGCCAATCTTTAGGTTTGGAGAGGCAGAGTGCTTCACACATCGCTAAAGAAGCAGATGAAAAATAAGATTAGTTAATTACTGATAAAAATATTAATTGCATTGTATGAAAGTTCTTATGTCTTTAGTCCTCATCCACTTAATATTCTTTCATTAAAATAAAAATGAAAAATAATTTTCATGAAAATAAATCTTCCTTAAAAACTTAATGAACCTTGTTTCTACCTAAAGGTCAATGCTGGATGTTAAGATTAATAACTGTTTGTCTGCTCTTTTTTTTCTTCTTTTTCCATGCTGACTTTTTAAGGATTAATGATTTATTTAAGTTAACATACTGAACAACTAAAATCGTATTTTTTGGTATAAGTATTTTAAAAATTCCTACATAGTGATACACAGAATCAGGGGAATACACTCTTGTTCCTTAATATTATTACACAAATTAGTGTCTTTGTTTTTTATTTTTCTAAATCAATACAGGCAATGTCTACATAAATTGTATCAATTTACAACATTTACTTTTTCATTCTAAGTCAATGATACCTGTTCATCGAGGTGTTTTTCTTATATCTTATTATTCTGTTACACATACTTTAGTCGTAATGTATATGTGTTTGTATTACATTTTCATCTCAGCAGCTGCTATGGCAGAGTGTGTTAATGTGACACTGGTAGAATAAATGGATTCATCTTTCAAAATCACTCAGTTTGTGAAAGTTCTCACAAGTAAAATGAACAAATAAGTTTCTTTGTCACATCCTTTTTTGATAAAATAGTTGCTTTATGCTTAATTTAAATATATAAATATGAAATGAGGAAAGTTGGCAATCTTTTTTGAAAGGGTCTATCTTGGATCTTGGCTTTATATTTTAAATATTATTTTACTCTGCTTATATTACCCTCAGTTCACTCTTTGAATTTTGATTACACACTTGTTTCTCAATTGTGGGTTTTGTTTCAAATATTCTTGTAAAAATATGTGGATTTTCACTGTATTTATGTGGTCTCTTAACACATGAGGTCAGTCTTTATCCAGGAAAGACGTTAGGAGTTGTTGCTTCCATGTTCTTTTAGATTTTCAATTCATTCACACTGTTTTTTTGACAGAAGTTTTATTTAAGGATTGCTGTGAGTCTACCTTACTCAGTCTTGTGGTTCATGTGTGAAATTTGATGCTGGACACAGTTGGAGTCTCATCTTAGAATCAATAGGACAGACTATATGAATTAAGGAAACCAGGTTTGAGGCTTAATGAGACTAGGCATAATGTAACTTAATGAGGAAATTTACTACTGAAGAAAAAAAGTAAGCTGATCTCATTTATTAATTTAAAATAAACAGTTGCGGAGAATTTCAGAGTTAATAGAATCTAATTAATTTAAAGCATATTCAATTGATAACAAAACATTGACACTTATGTTAACCTATTAGTTTTAAATATTTATAACTGTTTTATTTTTAATTAATTCAACTATCTCATTTAAGCACTATTTTCACTTGACTTGGGCAGATGAGCCACAGGAAGTGCCTGCATGTATACATATTATGTATCGATTCTCACACACATTTAAACATAGTACATGCCCATCCTGTGTCAATTGGTCATCAATAGAGAATCCAAATAATTTGATTTTTCTTTACAATTTTGTTTAACATTGCATGATGTTTATAATGATGGTGTACAGGGGCTCCTGGATACTGAAAGGAAGATTATGTGTCTTTATTGTAGTCGTGTTCTTTGAAAATAGAGAATTCTTTTCCATAGTAACTCTGTATTAGTCAGAGGCTAAGTTCTTTATGCTACAGTAGGAGTGTGTGTTCTGAAATTTAAGGTTGGAACCTCAATATGTAACCAGAATTTAAGCCTACATGTTGTTACTCATTTTCCATATTACTTTTTGGAAATAAAGTTTGGTTCTGATCTCCCGCCTCTGCAGACACACTGGCCCAATAATAGAATCCAACAGAGACCGTTGACTAAAGGCAATTGAGCCCCTCACATGTTTGCTCTCCAGCCCAGAGGTATCACAGGCATTTACACAAAAGTTGTTTATCGCAGTGTATTTACAAAACCTTCAGAAACATAGCTGCTTCCCCCACTGTAGGCTTCCTTTCAATTGATTGTATCCCAGTGGGCTGATTGGCCAACACATTTTGTTTCCCCCGAGAAAAAGCTCCCCTCTGGAGCTTCCTCTGTTATATTCACTAGAGAAAATGCTCAGTTATTATGTTTGATCAGAGGTACTTTTTCAGCTGGCTATCCATCTTGGATCTTTAAAAATGAAACAATGTGCCTGTGCCGGGGAAAGCAGCTCCAGTTTTCACTTTTACAGCTTTCATCCGGCTCAGGGAAGAAAACAAGTTGGTTAGCACCCTGGTTTCTCAGGCAAGGTGCACGAGGACTCTGGCAATTATCCCTGTTCCTGGTTGTTGCAAAGAACTCCAATTATACCGACTACTTCTTTTCCTTGTTGGAAACTGGCCCCTCTCCCCGCTTCTTCCCTTTTGCTTTGTGCTGTTCCCAGGTCTGCTGGCCCTCAGATCCTCCCTTTCCTCTCAGCATGTTCTTCTGTAACACAGGGAGTTTCATGCTGCAGGCGGCATTTAGTGGGAGGCAGGAACCCAAAGAGAGGGAAAGCCCTCCCTCCCTTCTTCCAAGGAAGTATTGTTAGTAACACTTTAGCCTTGCCTTGGCCCAGCCCAGGACAGGTTCCCTGCAGCCTCCATTGTATGTGTGACCATGGCCATGGGTCACAGTAACATGAACTCTTCCTTTTGTCCCTCCAGCCTTGGGGTGCCTGTGGCTTCCTGCCATTGCTAAGTCTCTGGCTCACACTAGCCTCTCCAGTTCATCTCCTCAACTTCTCCTTCATCAGAATATCCAGTTTTCTTAATGAAATTCTCGTCATGTAACTTGATAAATATGTGTAGTGGCTTCTGTTTTTCTGCTTAGATACAATACATTGTCCTCTCTGTATCATTTTGTGTTTCTTACATTTGAAAAAAATAAAATTGGTGTTTATTTCCTTTCAGAGAATCTTGTGACAATGGAGATCAAAGCACAAATCATAGAATTGCACAGAATATAAGATTTAAATTAGACCTGACCCTTCTTTCGACTATCACTAGTCATACATCTTTCCTGGATGTAGACAAACTATAATCAGAGAGATAGGGGCAGCTAGCTCCATGACAACTAAGAGTAATGGAAGTACAGGGCCACGCGAGTGCCAAGAATAGGATAGCGGGCTAGCTGCCTAATTATAGAAAGGTAGTTTTTATACATGCTTCTAACAAGAATAAAATATAGATGTTTTCCTGAGCTATAGTGTATAATGCCAGTGCACAGAGGCAAATATAAAGAAAAATATTTGACTAAATAAGAAGTTATTTGTCGTGAACTAATAATTTGAGTTGGTGGTTATAAGTTACTAGTTAATTTAAGTTATACCTTAATGGTTTTAAATGACAAAAAGTAACATACTATCATGTAAGTATTTTGTATTAAGAAGTAGTGTGTTAATATATAAATCAAAGTTATAAAATTTTTCCAGTTCATTTTGAAATGATGTAATTTCATTTTTTACCTTTTTTTTAATATCCAGTAAAACTTTATAAAGATATTTTCTGTTTTACCACTTCTTATTGATAACTGATATACTACCTATAATATAGTCATCAAATTAGAGTTTTAGATCATTCACTTCTAGTTCATAACATTGGGTGTTACTAGGGAGTCAGGGACTAAAATTTACCAATTCCAGCTAGACGGGGTCAATGAGGGGTGGGGCGGGGGGGAAGAGTGGGACATATATAATACTTATATATCAACAGTAAATATTTAAAAAATTACCAGTTCCATATTTAAATATATTGTAAACAAAATGCTATTGCTTCTTGGAACTGTTATTGTAGAACAAAACTAAAACTCAGTGTAACAAATGGGATCTGATTCATGTTTAGAGGGTTCCTCGTGGATTTTGGGCACATATCCTTAAGTTCACTTTGAAAAGTTTGAGTCTTCATAGGCTTTTTTCATCTGTAAAACGTCAGTTCTTTCCTTATCATAGGCAGCAGTTGGATAGTGCTATGAATAATTAAATCAAATACAATGCCAGAAATGAACATTGTGGAAGAAATAGTTTTTTCTCCAGACCTAATTTGTTTTAGTTCATTAATATCAGATTTGTCTTCTAACTAGAAAAAGAGTATTTGGGACTTTATTTGGGGACTTCGGGGGCAGGGTGTGTGTGCGCATGGGATAATACAGGAAAGAATTATGTATAGGCTTTGGAATCTTTCTTCTCTGACAAATGGTTTAGAGACTGAGAAGAGAGAAAGCTGCTAATGGGTGGGGTTAGCTGTGGTCTTTCTGGGTGCCGGACGGTGCTCCAGATCTGTGGGGTAACCCTCACCTCAGAGAGAAGCCGCAGGTGCCTGTTGGTTGAGAGGGCCTCATGCTGCTCCTCTTTGTGTTGGGAAACCATTTTTGGGAGTATGGAAGGCCCAAGTGGCTCAGCTTGGTGGTTATCATCTGGGTGCTAGGGCTTTTTCTGAAACAATGCGTCACAGAGAGGAATACTCTTCTGAAATTCAAGCTTAGGCACTTTTTCCTCAGAGCTTTGGTTATAGGCTGAGACCCAGAAATGAGAGTGTAAGGCTAAGAGATTTTCTATGTGGAGGTGAGTTCTAGTTGCATATTCTAAAACCAGGAAGAAAGAAAGAAAAGAAGATATTTTAATTTAGAGAGTAGGTACACATTTCCATAACATTTTTGGAATGACAGAAAATAAAAACATATGCCAGAATATTTTTTCAATTAAAAATCATCATTGTCATGCCTTTGTTTTTCAGCTTTACACATTTAGAAATAAAGAATAGAATACTTTTTTTTTTTTTTTTTTCTTTAATAGTGTAAGATCAAGAGGTCAGTGTACAGGTTACTTGGCTTGGGTATGATAATTTTTCATGTTAGGGCTAAGGGCATTTCAGTTATTTTACTATTATTAAAAACTAGAAGCCCAGTGCATGAAGATTTGTGCCATAATGGGCCTTCCTTTTCCTGGCTGCTGGCACTGCCTTTGCTCTGGCCTGAGCTACCTTTCCACCTTCCCATGCTGCATATTTGTTGGGTTAATTTGCATATTCACTCCTGATTGGCTGATGGGTGTTGCAAAGGTATGGTCAATTAGCATGTTACTCTTTTATTAGGTAGTTAAAGTTGCAGCCTTACCTAGTTTGGCTCAGTGGATAGAGCATCAGCCTGAGGACTAAAGGGTCTCAGGTTTAAAAAAATATATATTTTATTGATTTTTTACAGAGAGGAAGAGAGAGAGATAGAGAGCCAGAAATGTCGATGAGAGAGAAACATTGACCAGCCGCCTCCTGCACATCCCCCACCAGGTGTGTGCCCACAGCCAACGTACATGCCCTTAACCGGAATCGTACCTGGGACCTTTCAGTCCGCAGACCGATGCTCTACCGCGGGTCTCAGGTTTGATTTCAGTCAAAGGCACATGCCCACATTGCAGGCGTGCAGGGGGCAGCTGATCAATGATTTTCATCATTGATGTTTCTATCTCTCCCTCTCCCTCCCTCTCTGAAATAATATATATATATATATATATATATATATATATATATATATATATATTAAAAAATAATAAAGTTGCAAAACTTTTATTTGGGATATAGTTCTAAAACATTCAGCACATCATAGTGTGATATGTGGATGCAAGTGAATAGAATGGATTAAAAATTCCATGAACTATCTTTTTTTTTTCTTCAAATAGATCTCTGAACTTTGTGAGAGAAAATTGACAGAGAAGTACACAACCAACAACCAGTCCAGTTAGATGAAGTGTTCTCTTTTTCCTTCCACTCATTTTTGACTTAATTTACTCTTAATTGATTTGAACTTTGGTTTATTTTTCTTATTTAAATTAAACAGTGTGAACACTTTATTTTTTAATTGAAGAATAGTTCTGTTTGTCAGTTTTTGCTCTATAAAAAAGTGGCAGGGCTTCTCAATGCTGCTAATTCTTAGTGCTCTTTGTAGCTTGTTATGAGCTCTAGAAATCTTACGTGGAGAAGAGAAAGGAATTTGGGGGAAAGAAAAGTATTAGAAAGAAAGTCAATTAGAGGCTTCGCTGCCTGCCAGAGTGGAAGAGGAGGAGCAGAGCACCCTTTCTGAATTAGTACAAGGAGCAGAAATCCAATTAACAAATTCACATTTCTGCAGCAGAAGATAGTGATTAAAATTTTGGTGAACTACTCAAAATTCTTGCCACACACATCAAAACTCTGACAACTTATGGAGGTTTTTTATTTTTATTTTCATTTTTAATGGTCTTTATTTTAAGAACAGATATGTAAATAGAGAACTGATTATGCTTCTTGTTCTAAAATGGCCTTTAATTATGCAGAATAAGAATGTTGTTTTATATTATTTAATGCTGGGGGGGGGGGGGGCGTTTGAAAGGAAGTGGGGAGGAAATGGAGAAGACAAAGAGGAAACCCCTAAGTAGTTGTAGCAGGAAGGGAACTTTGCTCCCATGGTTTCTTGGCAGTTGTTGCCAATCGATGATTCTTGCCTGATGGGCATAGTTACGTGAGGACGGCCTAGTTAGTAATTTGTGTCAAGGCAAGTATATTATATTTCTAAGGCTCACCAATTTTCCTCTCTCTAAAGTAATCAGGAAGTGAAATCTGTTTTAAAATAATGAACACCGCTCTCTCAGCACAGTGAGAACATCTTTTCAAAACTTGGGAAATAGAGTTGAGTTAGTTTAACAGATGTCAGGGAGGGGGAGGAGTGGTCATTGTAGGACCTAAATGGGCAAGCTCTGGGATTCCTTTCTGAAATTGAAATATTTTTGTTTTCTAAAGGTTTCAGACAAGGTGGGCAATATGGTCAAAGTTATTTAAGGAATATTAACCTGGCTGGTGATGTGGCAAGAAGGAGTTAGAAGGGAAAACTCTGAAGAGAAGCAGTGCAGTATAGTGTTCTAAACAGCAAAACAGAATGTGGAAAAAAATGGCAAAAGATGTCAGATCCAGTAGGAGAATGGAAGGACCAAACAGGCCTTGGATTTAGCAGCCTGGTGTGAGTAAGAGGCAGCGATTGGAAGGAATACTGAGTGAAGGTGCCAGAGAATTAAAATGGTCACTACTGTGGATAGGATAGCATTTAAGACCCTGGAAGTCCTGTTTTCATGATGAGAAAAATGTCATTGTCTCTGCTAGTTTAACAGATGTCAGGCTCTCTACTTAAAAGCTTTTATTTCTCACCGAGGCTCTCAGTTCTATGGGGTGCTGGGCGGGACTTGCCTGATGTCCTAAGTGTGGTTTATTCAGCTTTTATTACCATCTCCATACTCGAATGCCAGCTTTAACCAACCTGAGGCGCAGGCCTCATTGATGAGCGGAAGGAATGCCCTTTATTCTCTGCCTTGCCAATCCAGTTCTTCTCTAAATGTAGGCATCGGACCCTGTCAAAGTGTGGAAGCCTTCCTACGCTCAGGGACAAGAATTTCCTCTCTGCCCTGCCCTTCCCACCCGCAGCAGTCTTAGTTTTCTTTCATATTTTTTCAGTTTACCATTCAAGGACCCATGCTAAAACGCTCTTCCATTCTCCTGTGTCTCCCTCCCTGCCCCTAGCAGGAGCATCTCCCTAGTTTTCTCATAAGTGCCTTTCTCTAACCCCAGTCTCTGGGTACCTTTGGTTTCCCCAATAATCATCTTGGCAAGTCTAACAGGTGATTGGGAGATGAGTGTGTGGTACTGATCTTCAGCTTCAGTTAACCTTGTCCAGGCAGCCTGTCTTAAAACCCTTGGCTTTGATCCCTAAAGATTACAATTGGTTGTCCTAAAACTCAGCTCCAGTGAAGCCATTATCTGCAGTGCTGGCAAAAAGTAAATTAGGTACTAGTTGACATTTGAACATATTTAACTATACAGATGTATTTAGTCTCTTCAAAAATGATCACCTCCAACTGGCATCACATAAGTTATCGTGTTAGCTTGGAACAGTGGGACATCCCTGCTATCTGTCTTTGCCAAGATCCTGTGAGTCCTCTTCTGTTGCTTCATCTAGTGGAGGCAACCTGGATAACTGAGAATTTTGTTTCAATTTTTTTACTTTTCCAGAGTCTTAAGAAAATTTGGAAGTCATTTAAGGTCTTTTTATAATCCTCCAAGCCTGTGTTTCCTAGGTAACATTTTAGTGTCTCATTTTGTACTTATGTACATATACATCATACAATCATTGACTGATTTTAGTCTTTTTTGACCTGAATTGATTAAAGTAATATTTTTTTCCAAATAAAAGTGGTATTAAACTGAAAGTTGATTGCTTACATTCTGACTTGAGTTTCTTTTAAAATACTTTACTAAATGCTTAAAAACTGGAGGGAAATATTTAGAAGACCCTGTATTGTATGGCTTTGCTTCTTCAAATCCGTTGTGATTTGTATAACCCAAGACTACCAATGAATTTATAAGGAAAGTAAGTTTAATTAAAATGTCAGTTTCCTACATGTAATTACTTGTTTCAGAGTGTGAAGGATTATTTCAGGTAGCATTTTATGAAACCCTGGAGGGCACTATTATGAAATTCCCATAGCAAGGGAAAGAATGTGATGGATTTGACAGAGCTGTTTGTGGAGTTTTGCATGAAAACGTCACATCTCATACAGGTGTTCAGTATGTGTCTTCCTGGAACTGCCTTTGGATGCTGTCATATTTCAAGCTGAACTGGCTAAAATGGTCCTGGGAAGGTCACATATACGTAGTCAGTGACTGTCAGCTCATGAAAAAAATGAGCCATAATTGAATCCAAGAGTAAAACACTCTTCACGATCTCAGTAGAATGCTGGCATGTGGGAACCAAAGTCAATCTGTTTCCTCATGCATGAGTCTGTGCTCCATTGATGGGGATAAGAAATGTCCCATTTATGGACAAGAAGGATATAGGCTCAGTGTCATCTAGCACTGGGGACGAGGCATGGTTGCAAGATTTCCTATAGCTCAGGAGGCAATCTGCCAGAATTAGAGTTTTATCACATGAAGATACTTACTGGAATGGTTACTCTTTGCCATTCCATTGTTCTAGAACAGTGTTTCCCAAACTTCTCTCTTGATGAGAATCACCTGGTGGAGTTGTTAAAATACAGATTCCTGAATCCCAACTAAGAAGTGCCAAACTAGAATTTTTGGGAACATATAAATTAAGTATACAATTTTAGGTTAAGTATACAATACATATAGGTTAAGTATACAATTTTACCTATATGTTCCCAAAAATTCTAGTTTAGCACTTCTTAGTTGGGATTCAGGAATCTGTATTTTAACAACTCCACCAGGTGATTCTCATCAAGAGAGAAGTTTGGGAAACACTGTTCTAGAAGATATCTTTACATTTCCCCAACTCTGTAAGATAGTTTAGATTTGCTAACATCTCTCTCTTTATTATCTGTACTTTAATAAGTTTTTCAAACCCCTTTGGTCCTAAGTCATCTTCCCTAATGTGAGGGGACTGAATTGGCACTAAAAATGTATGTTTCTACTCTGATGGAGGAAGTAATTTTTTTTATTGTGGTAAAAAGTACATAACATGAAGTTTACCTTTTCAATCATTTTAAGGAGTATACATTTCATGGTGATTAAGTACATTCACACTATTGTGATTCAGAAATATTTTACAGTGGAGGAAGCCAAAAGATATGTAAGAATTCACATAGAAATTTTGTGTCAGAAGCTGTGCTGGTTCCCAAAATACATACGTATAGGAGATACTTTGTGTCTGGGTAAAAATTTTATGATGATGTGATTTTCTAGTTACTATAATAAGGGATAATTAGAAAAATACAGTGGAATTCTCTGTGTATTGTATGTGGCTGTATTCAGCAGTTCACAAAATACATACATGGTTATACACAGCAAAATTCATCCTTAACATTCTTAGGTTTAATAGTTATGCTTCAGGTATTTTCAAGCAGCCCTGGGGGCCTTTCCTGTGTTTCTGATTTTGCTGTGGTACCGACATGAGGCTGCTTTCAGGGCATGGGCCCAGCAAGCCGCCCGCACCTGCAATTCAGAGGCTATTTGGTTTTTCACGTGTTCTCAGAACAGTACATCTCCAACAGCAAAAAGGTTTTGGGCATTGGGATTAAAAATACTCTGTGAAAAGAGCTAACTGTGGAAATGATGTGGCTTAAGAAAACGGTGGTTTTTATATAGAAAAGGAATGGCTGTTTCAGAGCTACCGGTCTTCCCAGAAAGTCCTTTCTTGGCAGCTGAAGCTACACGTAGAGGAGTGGGCTGTGTGGACCGAGCTCCGCCTCTGTGCTTTCCTGAGCATGTGCTTCTAGAGGAGGGTAGCAACCCTCTGTGTTTAAAGGGACTAAGATTATTCTCCTTCTCTTAAGAGAAACCTGGCTTATCCTCAAGACCTTCTGTAATAATTTTTTTATTGCTGCACAGTTACCACAAACTTAGCAGCTAAAAACAATGAACGTATATTTATCATCTTACCGTTTCCACGCGTTGGGAGTTCAGACAGTACAAGCTGGTTTTTGTCCAGCGCCCCACAAGGCCTTCATCACGGTCTCGATTGGAGTTGCATGTCTTTCAAGAGCTTAGATCCTCTTACAAGTAAATGTTATTAAGCAAAAATAGCTTATTGGAAATGTAGTTCATTTGGAGAGGATAATTAAGGCCCTACCATCTTTGTGTAAACGATATGTTAATTTCCTTTAGATACTAAACATCAGGGGAAGACAGGAAACATCAGGAAAGAGTAGATGGAGAAAATGAAGAACCTAGATAAACTTCACTTCTTAAACAATGTCTTATTGCTTTCGACATGGTCAAACACACAACCTGGAATAGTATAATTTTTGGAGTACATTGATAAAATAGCACCAAGATAGCTCTGAATTAATTACTTAATTCATATTTCATCTTTTAAAAAATGAGAAAATGTATGCAAAGGTGGCATAATAATCATGAAGATATATATCTGAAATCAAACAATGTTAAAGAGAATAATCTTATCAGTTTGTGGGTACACAATATACATTTAACAGCTTCCCTATGTATTAGATTGCTAGCTTTTTATTTTTATTATTTCTCAATAGACCTGTTTGATTTTAAATGTGTTGTCATTCATATATTCATGATATTTTTATGTCCTCATTTCTCACTATGTAAAATAAAATAGTATTTAAATAGTTTATTATCTATTTTAAATATTGTACTATGATACCATGTTATCTACTTTAAATATTGTTCTATGATACTCTACTTTGAGAATGAATGTAATGTTTACTTTTATTCATCTTTCATTTTTTTTTTTTAAATCTCATTAGCTAAGGAACCTTTCCAGCTTGGACCTACGTCATATCACTGAACTGGATAATGAAACCGTGATGGAAATTGTCAAGAGGTGCAAAAATCTTAGCTCTCTCAATCTCTGTCTGAACTGGATCATAAATGACAGGTAACACATGTAATATCTTAAAAACAGTTTTCCAGAAGAAAATATGTGTTCTACGTACCAAATACTAATTATCATTATAACAAGGCATGCCAACTTTAAGGAAAATTTAAGGTAGCTATACCTTTTCAAGTAGATGTTTAAGTTTTAAGAACCTAGCTCTTTATCTTTAATTTATCCACTGTGTGTATTTGCAACACGGTTTTTATATGCTAAGTTTGCCTAAACAGTTGTAACAACAGAAATCTGTTTAATTTTTTTCTTTGTCACCCATCCAGGATATATTGCTATTTGTTAACTTTAATATATTTGCTCACTTATCAAGGAAAATAATTCTTAGAAATTGTTTCAAACATTATACACACAGATCCTTTCTCAAGGATAACATTTTGTTCTCTGTATATGTACATATAATTTTTAAAGTGGAGGTCGTGTGATGGACATAGAGTAAAAAATGTGTATAACTGGCAGGTTTTTTTTTTATATAAACAGTGATAAAACTATATTTCTTTGAAATGTTGCATGAAGGGAAAAAAGATTCAAGAACCCTTGATCGTAGACTTTTTTTTTTTAATAGTGAAAACAACTGCAAAGTATTTAACTACTGAACCATTACTGTTAGTTTAGGTAGGCTCTTATATTCAATACATAGGCACGAGACAGGTTTTTGCCCAGTAACTTTTCCAGACTAAGGTTCCTTTTAAAGATAGACCACTAAAAATATTTTGCTTTCAAAATAGAAAGCACAATTTCAGCTAAAATTAGAACCTACTTAGATTTAAATATCTTTTCACAGATAGCAACAATAATTTAAGTTTGTGTCTGATAATGCTTTAATTTTAAGACACTTTCCCCTTCTACTTAAAAAAAAATAAAATTATGTAAGTTTCACCTCCCTCCCCTTTTAATTTCCTTCTATACTTTAAAAATAATATTGCACAGGATCTGTTTTCCCCAACTATGGCTATTCTAATTACGTTTTCTTAAATTACCCTGCATTCCTCTTTAAAGTATGTAATAGCCTTTGACTTGGTTCTGTCTTGAAAAATTTACTAATCTAGAATGGACACATAGTCATCATTTATAAAATGTGTTTGTCTTTTAGTAACAGTCACTATATGAAATATATCAAAATCTAAAGGAAATTGATAAAATTTTTAAAAATAAAATTCTCTATAATGAACATCCTTCATAACAAATTATATAATAACTTTAAAATCTTTTAAATGTGTTTCATAACAACTAATAAAATGAAGTACATAAAAAATTATCCTGTGGTTTACTAGGTGTTTACCATAAGCTCAATATTGAGATAAACTTCTTAGTAATGCATCAGATTAAAAGGAGAAAACTGTTTCTGCAACAAAATGATTATGAAAATGATTGTCTTTTATTCCACAGCAGTTTTTGGTGTATACCTGCTGTGTAGCCAACTCAGGCACTCAGAGAGTAAATAAGATAATAATATTCAGCCCAAAAATTATTATATGGGTTATTTCAGGACCGTTGTACTGTAAACAGCTTGCTTAGATTTGTACCATCGAAGCAAACATATTTCCAATCCGCAAGCCTTCTTAAAGATCTTAGTTTTTACAAAGGAAACCGTTCTCCCTTAGGCTCCCTCTACCAAACCTCTTTCCGTCTCCGTCAGTTTTTCCTACTTAGCTGTAATGGTTATTTGGTATTTGGTCCTACATATATGTGCTGTAGAGATATAGTTTCAGGGAATAAAAGTGTGTTTTTATGTTTTTAATGGAAAAGTTTGGATTAATTGAGAAAACAGGCATTTTAATGAGGCTGAGCAGTAGAGTTTTAAAGATCAGACTCTTAGGTTTTAATTACACTGCTCCCACTTACCCTGTGTACTATAATCAAAGTTTCGAACATTCAAACCCACTTTGCGGTATCATCTAAATTACTCATCTCATTGTTCTTGCCATACTCTCTCACTAAGCTAAGTAATAATTGTAATTATATTGGCATAAATCTAGGACTTCCCATCAGATTTAATTATAATTTTAGCACTTAGCTCAGATGGGTTAGTAACCTTTCATATAGAGGGCACTGGGATGCACTAATGCATTTAGCCTATCAATTAGCATCTCTTTTGCATCAGTTCATTATTACCTTCTAGTAAATCAGAAGCATTTATGAACCCCTACTAAATACTTGGTCCTGTGTGTGTCTGTGCGCACTGAGTCCCTGCTGCTCTCATGGTTGCTCTCTAGGTGGCATAAGACATAATGAGATAATAGTGAACCATATATGGAGAAAGGGGAGAACAGTAACTTTATTACCCAGGTAATTAATAAGCACTTTGCTCATGTCCTCATTTAATCCTTTTGTTATGGTATTCCTGTTCAATGAAGAGGATTTGCTTGACTTTTCTTTGGCTTTTCTGATGAATGTATTTTTCCATCATTGCTGCCTTAAAAACTGGTGAAGACAAATAAGAAAAAGCAAAATAGCTAATGAGTCAGTATTTCATTTCATAGTTGGGATTCACACACAAGTGATACTTACATGTAAAATTTTTAGCTTTTTTAAAAAAGTTAATCTCATTTTCTCTCATAATTAAAGTATGATAGAACCTTTTGATAATATGTTGTACAGTATATATAGTATATGTAAAAAGGATCTATGTTTAATGCTTTAATAAAGGATTCCTTTGATACTCTTCTCAGATATTAGATATAAGTTTTATCCTGGATTTAACAGTTTTTAAGACATTCTTTTGAAGTTCAAAAACTTTAAATATGTAGTAACTGACGGTCTTGACTCTTCGGCTCCTGGTGCCTTTTAGCATTTTCAGGATCTTGAATTGATCTGTGTGACTAAGACATGCTGTTCTTTATCTTTGTTTTTCTAAAAGTACTTTTTGTGTGTTTAGAGTTAAACAGCATGATATTTTCTTGTATTCAGAAGGATGGTCTAGTAGTCATTTGACATTTACCATTGCTTTTGAATACAAATACAATCTAAGTGGTTTATAAAAAGAAGACACTGACTATTTCTACCAGTGATTTAAATTAAACATCTGGTTTTTATGTCTCCTCTTTTCTCTTTGCCTCCAAGTTTATTGAAATGTTTATTTGTATTTGATATAACTCTTTTATTATTTCACATCCAATTTGGTTTTCATTGTTTTGGCACAGAGTCAAAAGCAGCATGCTTTGAATGTAAAAAAACTGATGTGTGAAAAAATTGAATGGTTCTGAGTACTTTTATAGTGATATGCTTATAATGGCTCTTTTGTTCTCTTTTGCTAATAAGAAGTAAGTGAAATCTAATTGATTTTAATAGATCTTTACAAAATACATTTTTAATATTTAAATGGGCTATTAAAGAGGGAATTAATCTTCCCATTTTCAGTTTTTAACATTAGTCCTGAAAACAAAGTTCAGTCATATGATATATATGCCATTATTGAATACATGATTCTTCCATTGACAGTAGATCACCCTTTCTCATGAATTAAGAGTAGAGGATAACAATATAAGAAAATTGAGCCGAAGCCGGTTTGGTTCAGTGGATAGAGTGTCTGTCTGTGGACTGAGAGGTCCCAGGTTTGATTCTGGTCAAGGGCATGTGCATTGGTTGCGAGCACATCTCCGGTGGGAGGGGGGGTGCAGGAGGCAGCTGGTCAATGTTTCTCATCGACGTTTCTAGCTCTCTATCTCCCTTCCTCTCTGTAAAAAGTCAATAAAAATATATTTTAAAAAAAGAAAATTGAAAGATTCTCGAATATCCATCAGTTAAAGTCACAAACCATAACACAAGTCAAGCTGGTTGTTAAAGTAAATTATATTGCCAAGTAGTTGATCTTGCCTAGCTAGAGATTTTTGCTTTGTATTTGCAAATTAAAAAAAAAAAGTTACATTTATCGAACATTCTTTAAGGAGTTAATTTGCTGTGTGAATCTTGTGTTTCTGTAAAGGAGACTATGGCATCAGTGGGCACGCTAAATAATTTTAAATCTTAGACTGTTCTGACCAATTTATTTCAAGTATAAAATAACATTTGTAATATGTTGGTATTTCACTTTATGTATACTAGTGTTTAAAATACTAACTATAGATATTTTCTCTTTAAATAAAAGTTTTAAGATCACTTGAAGTTGCAAAGTTATGGGCCACAGCCAAGTTCAGTCCACAGAGCTGTTTTGTTTGGCCTATATGATATTTTAAAAATTGAATTATTTGCCAACACTTTAAACATTGGCATAGTTCACATGAAAATTGTGAATTTTAGCCTTCTCTTGGAAAAGTTGCATGTCTAGCAACATTGGACCACATTTCCTCATGTCAACAATTTTCCCAGGATGAGGAATGTGCTGTTCTCTTTGGCCATTCTCCATTTCTTCACCATTCCAGCATCATCTATTATTTCATATTATCTGCCTGTCTCCACCCAATCTAATATTCTCCTTTATTAACATTCAGATTGAAGAGATTTTTAAGAATTTCTCATTTTAAATTGAATGGGTTTTAAGATTGAGTCTGATAAAATATATTCAGAGCTAATGGAGTTAATCGGTTTACCTAAATTGTTTCTCCATGATTTCAGGCATCAGAACTTTGGCCAACAGGTGCAAGTTACAGGGGAAAACAGGACTCAGCTTAAAATAAGTTAAAACCTTTATTTTCATTGACTGCCTTCCAAAAATGAGAACTCACTCCCACTTAGGGTTCAAACAAGAGTGTCATAAAAGAAGTTTCCTGAATTATAAAGAAAGTTGAACTACTTTACTGAACTCCTTCGACTTTCAAGCCCGTGATTTAAAATAAATTTATTTGCAATGCTTAGTATTTAGCTCGTGGTTCCTGTGTTTATAATATTAAGAAAAATCTGAATAACATTCTTTCTCTTTTGCTTTCCCGTGTAGCCCTCTTTAGCCTTTTAGGAAGACTCAAGTTGAGTGCGGAAAGTGACAGGTTCCTCACCACCCCTTTCAGGGGGACTGACAGCACCCTGGCTCACGTAAAACTCAAGGTGGCATGCTATAAAGTCTTTTCTAACTCCCTTGATCTTCTCTGGGTGTTTATTCTGTTTCTTCTTTCAAATTTCCATCGATTCAATAAAAAACGGTGACATTTAGAAATAAAGTTCAGGGAGGATTTGAGCAGGTGTTGGTGATATAAAGTGTTTGCTGAGTGCCCATTGTGTTTTATTTCCAGGAATTGTTTTTGAACATACGCTATATATTGCATTTATAAGTGTTTGAAGACCGGGTGGATAATCTACCATCTTCCTGTGAATGTCATGTCACAGTGGACTTCAAATTTTATTTCATTTCAATCCCCTAATATTACTTAATTCTCCTAGAGACTGAGGTTTAAAGATTGCCCAAGGGGGAAACACTGTCCATTAAATCAGCAAGCATAGTTGAATTTGAGTTTGAGAATATTTTGTTTTCTGTAAAGTTAAGTGGTCTGGAGGAGAGGAATACTTTTCACCTTGGAGTATTGGATGTAATGCTGGAGCAGTTTTCTCCTATAAAAGCTTGAAAGCTAGAAATGAAGAGGCAGAAAAAATAATACCGACCATGAAAGCAGCTCTGTGTTGGAACTTACATGCCTGCTTAGAATGTAGAGCAGTATGTCTGCATACATTTGGTGCCTAATTATATGGATGGGCTGCTTAGATAGAGCTTAACTAAAACTGAATTTTGCTTATTTATGTAACCTATTGCACAGTTCTATGTTCTATGATATTGTATGTTCTATGATATTTATTTATATTTTTGCAAAAAAAAAAAAAAAAAGTAAGAAATACATTTTACCAAGTTCTGGGAGGATTGTAGGAACAGAAAGGAGTTTTTCTGAACTAATGACTCTTGTTTGAGGTTGGCACACTTTTTAACACCCTTTATATTCACAGTTATTTGTAAGAATATCCCCAGAAAATGGTATGGTGTTAGAGTAGCTACTATTCATGCTCCCAAACTGTTTACAAAGGTGATGTCTTCAAATGCATTTGAAACCATGGTTGGTTTTTGTTGTGCTAGTGAGCTCATAGAGTGTATACATTCTCTGCTTTGGACCAAGGATGATAACAAGAACTAATACCGTGTTTCCCTGAAAATAAGACATCCTCCGAAAATAAGACCTACTTACAGGTTTCCTTCTGAGTGAAATACAAGGCACCCCCCAAAAAATACAGCCCCCCTAGGCTCTGTCTCAGAATGCTATTGCTAAACATGAGAGATTTGGTCCACTGATTCTGAAAGAAATGGAGTCACAAGAAATTCACTAGGAAATTCAGGAATTTGATTGCTATGATGATGTTCCAGAAGATGATGACATGATTGTCATTGAATAAATGAGTAAATTCTTGATACTGTAGGATTCACAGTTTGTCTGGTTTATGTTGACAACTACCTTACTACCGTACCGTATACAGGTAATAAATTTCCTTTATTTTCATTTAACAATAAATGTGTACCATATTCTTCTTCATGGAAAAATAAGACATCCCCTGAAAATAAGACCTAGCGCATCTTTTGGAGCAAAAATTAATACAAGACACTGTCTTATTTTCGGGGAAACAGGGTAGTAGCTGCCAGTTATTCCAACCTGGGCCATAGAATGTGCTAAGTGTATATATACAATGTCTTATTTAATCTTTACAACAATCCCAAGGAAGAAATTAACCTCATTTTTAAATGAAGGAATTAAGGCTCTGAGAGGTTAGACAGTTCTCTGTAAATGGTGGAACTGAGCCTGGGATCCTGTTTTGTGTGTCTTGAAAGTTCACTGTCTCCCAGTGCCTTGTTCTGCCTCAGACCTGGAGTGACTGAGGTCCTGATTGGTTCAGGACCACTGCTTTTGTGGAATTCTGTCAGGTTCAGCATTTCTGTTTCTTCTGTGTTCTAGTGCCCCGTGTGTGGATGATAAATTTATGGTCAGACCCCAGATGATGCTTGAGCATTTTGAACCTCATTAGAATTGTACCTTCACTTTCCCCTATTGGATATCTGAGAGGGAACACGATTTTGGATATCTTACTGCATACAAAGAGTTGTAGATTTTTAAAAATTAATTTATCATTATTGTTGAAAGTATTACAGATGTCCTCTCTTTCCCTCCTCATTGACCCAGCCACTCTGCTCCAGCCCCCTTCTTAGGCCTTCACTGCACTATTGTCTGCCCATGGGTTATGAGTTGTAGATTTTTAAAACAAACATCGATGAGAGAGAGACATCGATCAGCCGCCTCCTGCACCCCCCCCACTGGGGATGTGCCCACAACCAAGGCACATGCCCCTGATCGGAATCGAACCAGGACCTTTCAGTCCGCAGGCCAACGCTCTATCCACTTAACCAAACTGGTTTCGGCAAAAGGCAGTTATCTTAATTAGAAGTTTTAGTACCTTTGGTAAGAAATAATTGCCATAAATAATATGCATTGCTTTTCTAGTGTATATGGCTTTTCAAAGAACTAATGATATTTTTCTGTAAAAGGGAAGTTTCTCTGATAAAATGATTTGTGCATTCATCTGCAGGGGAAATTTTTAGTGTATTCAAAGTAAATGAACGTATTTGTTCTATGGTATGTAGTGATATTGGTTCTGACATTGGTCCTTTTAATACTTCTAATTACCTAATATCATTTTCAGGGAAATACTAATTGGTATACAACACCAGAGTATTTAACCTAGTAAAATCACTGGAAAGGAAGACTCTGTGAGATGTCCATGTCTCAGCCTGGTTTGATTTTTACCTCCAACTCTGGAGATGAATGGAAATTAGATTTGAGTTTGTCTGATTGATTCTCCATGTTCACATTGTTTTGTCTTATAGAATAATGTTAATTTTATGGCATTCCTAAGATATAGTAGTAATTTTAAATTTTGGCTTTTGTCTTTGGTTCCTAGTGAGCAAACATTATCCAAATAATAACAACCAAAAGCTTCTATAGAATCATATTCTTGGTATTCTTGGATATACTACTCTACAATAAACATGTGTTTTAAGGCAATATCAAGATGAGTAACAGATATATTAAGAATTTAGTTGCAGGACTAAAAAACATGTTTTAAGATTATGACATAGAGTTTGTGATCCAGTTATGGGAAAGAATGGGACACATTTGATATGATGACGAAAGCAGAGCTATATACCCATGGATATGGAGGCTTCCTAATCTCAAACCTGTTTTTAAATTGTCAATAATGAAGAAAATCTTCATTTATTGATGAAAATAATAATAGTGTATTGCTGGACAATTTTACAACCATCTCTCTCTCCCTTACTTTCCAAGGAAGTTTTCTTATACTTAATCCCTAACCAGAAATGATAATTAAAATATTTCACTGTTGTCAAAATTTTATAATGCATGATAAATGAAGCCCAGTAAATAGTAAAAATATGAGAAAGGTGATTAAATCTGACAATTTTCTTGTAAAAGGCTTGAGATGATAAATATCTCCTGTGATTAGTTATTAATTTAGTGGAAAAGATTTTGCTTCAGCTTAAAATATTTTATGAACAGTGGCATAAAGAAATATTTTAGAAGATAAGTATACAAATGTTTAATCAGAGGAGAAATTACTGGAGCTTGATTGGTGATAATTAAAAATGGCAGACCTAACATGTATGTGACTGGCCTATTTTCCATGTGACAGTTCCTTCAGAAATTAAGAAAGAAGATATGAAAACATGAAAAATGACAGAGTACTTTCAGCTTGAATCCTTTTGCAAAAGGAAAGGATATATCATTTTTTAACCAATAAAATATTTAATTTAATGTAATAGAATAACTCATCACTGAAGTAGAAAAAAGCAAACTTGTTTCATTAACAATGTTAGTTGCACTGTGAATCATTCCTCTTAAAATGAATGTGAATTCTTTTATATTTAAAGCAAAGATAAAATAATAATGGTGTTTGTAATGGATTGCTGTATCATGTCACTGTCAAGCTGAATGGGGGACCAGTGTGTTCATCTCTGGGCCTCTGTTCCCCACCTGAGCCGCTGGCACCTTGCTCCGAGTAGTCATTTAATACCTGTGTCTTGAGAGGACTATGCAAGTGTTTATGTAGGATTTATAAATATGCTTTTAAATATGGCTTGTGCGCTGGCTGAAATCCAGGCAATTGGTTCAAATGCTCCCTTCCTTCCAGATTTGTTTCTGAGTAAAGTTGCTACTTGATAAAGTGAGGATTTCATGTCATTGTCTGGATTCAGATAGAGCTTGCTTTATGCATTGCATGCAATTTATCTGAGAGCCTTAGCCTCATTTTATTTTTTAAACAATAGATAGGATTTTAATGTTGAATCATTGGGTTTTGTCCTTTTAATAAGGTCTTTGTAATACTTTTATATGCAGAACTAGAAACTTTATTTGCCTTTCATATATAATGATATCTTACATTAATTAAAAGTAGCAAAGAAGACAATCACAGCATTTTTTTCTGCTTCTTGGTGAGAAAAGTCAGGCTGTATGATAACCAATATTGCCAATTTTTCTTTAGCCTTTTTGTAGTGGTGCTAAGTGGTGCTTTATAAATGTATGCTTAATATTCGGTTGTTTGCCTCTATGAACCTAAACATACTGATTCAGGCCTAGGTTCACATTAGAACAATTATCTGGTTAATTGCTCTGGTGTGAAAAATAGGCTCAAAAATCATCAGAACATCAAGTTGTGAAAACACTGGCAGGAGTTTCAAAACCACCAAGCATACCTACTGCAAGCCACATCAGCAAAGCAATTAATTTAGGCTAATTGCTTTTCTGTTTATTTGAGGTGCACTCTGGAAATGTCTTTTGAAATCCTGGCAATTAAGATTTGTAAGCAATATAATTATCAAATGTTAGAATAGTCACTGTTTTTCCCCCCAAAAGTGATAACTCTTCCATGTGAACCTGTCTATATAGTATCTATCACCCATATAGGACTCTGAAGTAATTAAAGCATCATAAGAGGATTCTAGTCATTTACAAGATTTCCTTTAAAATAAGTTGAGTAGGTTACCTATTATGGAACTGTAGTATGGGGCTATCTTAATCCCTAGTTATCAATTGAAATAATCTAATTTCATAAATTCACACCAAGGAGCCCCATCAGAGGAGAGATACCCAGCCCTACAGACTGGGTATCTGGCTAGTGGCGCTTTCTCCAAATGAGTGTGTATTTGGCTTCTCCTATAGCTTCTCATAATGTAATTCAGATTTCTAAATGTCTTAAAAAACTGCATGTTATTGAAATTTTCTCTCATTCAGAATTATAATTCTGGCAGCACCAGTTTGTCTAAAATGGAAAACTATTTGATTTTCCAACTCTTTGTCAATGAAGCAATAACTGATCCTCAGCTGAAAAAAATGGCAAGTTTAGGAATCAGGTCCTCACTGGAGAATGTAGAAATGGTATTAATGGGGTAATTAGCCTTTTCCTAAATTGCTTCTCTGTTTGCTCTATTGCCAGGCAGCAAGCAGCTTTTTCTTTCACCTCTTTCTTCCTTTAAGGAGCAATTCCTATGCAGTATGTTTAGTGGCATATCCTGTCCCATGAAATTCTCCGAAACAAATAAGGTTTGGCTTTTGAAGTATATATTTTAGAGACACACATCTTAAAGGAAGTCCTGGTAGCAATGATCATTTTGTGACTTTCTGGGCTGTGACAAGAAATTTGGAAAGGTATTTTAAAAATGAGATTTGATACAATAAATTAAAGATAACTTTTCAATTTTTGTTTTATCATTCTACTGTTTGTTCAGAAAGTTAAACATTAATTTCTTTAACTTATGTTTTCTTTATCCTTAATTCAGTATGAGTGGATCTCTGGGCCCAACTAGTTAACAGCATCACAAAGCTGAATTTTTCTCTAAGAATTATTTTCATGGAGAAGTACAAAAATGTATGTACTTTTTTAATGATGCATTTTTCTTTACTTCTTTTACAAACTTTGTAGTTTCTAGAAGGGCTTTATACTTGATCCAGATTTCTTGGTGATATTACTTGTTGTGGAGTGTTCAATTAGAAAGTTGCTTATTGAAAGAAGCAAAGCATCTGAAAATAAATTATTGACTATATCGAATAGAAAAGTGTCGAGGACTCTTAGAAAAATAAGGAAACCTAAATGA
Source organism: Pipistrellus kuhlii (assembly GCF_014108245.1). Taxonomy (NCBI): domain Eukaryota; kingdom Metazoa; phylum Chordata; class Mammalia; order Chiroptera; family Vespertilionidae; genus Pipistrellus; species Pipistrellus kuhlii. The sequence goes on along the minus strand of NW_023425540.1, from coordinate 56,057,524 downwards.
GAGTCAGTCACTGTGTCTGGATGTGGCTCTTATTTTGAAATCTGTTATTGAAACAGCCTAGCAGTGTTCCTCTAGTTTGGGGAAATACTTTTTGGCCTTCAAAACTTGAATTTTGCAATTATTTATATTTGCAAGATGGCATACTTTGTGAAATGTGGCATCGCCTGTCATCACATCAAGAGGCAGCATTTGTTTCTCTATCCCCTTGCATCTAGGCTGTCTTTTTGACTTGCTCTGACCAATAGGGTGTGGTGAAAATTATGTTGTGGAACTTAATAAGCTTTGGCTTCAAGACACCTTGCCACTTCTGTCCTGGCCTTTCCGAAATGCTGTTACCACCTGAAGACATCCAGAGTAGCTCTCTCAGAGGATGAGACTTCACACAGAGATAGAGGTCTAGCCAACAGCCACGACTACCTGTCCGACCCGTGAGGAGTGAGGCATCTTAGACAATCCAGGCTCAGTCAAGCTTTCTGATTCCTGTGGTGCTGTGAGCAAAACCAGTAGAACTGCTCAGCTGGGCCCAGTCCAGATTGCTGGCCTGCAGAGCTATGAACAAATAACAGCTTTTTCTTTTTTTTTTTTTAACTACTAAGTTTTGATGTGGTTCGACAGAGTCTAACTTTCTAGCTGCTTTGTGTTGAGAATTTCATATTAAGCTAGGCAAGATTATTTTATTCTTTATCTCATTTATTTTTATTTTTAATCTTTATTGTTGAAATTATTACATATGTCCCTCCATTTTTCATTTAATTATCATATCAACTTAGTGACATAAGTATCATTACACCCCACTTAATAGAAGAGGTAAAATAGTCTCAGAGAGATGAAGCATCTTGCTGATTGATGATCACAGCTAATAAGTGCAGTCAGGAGTGAATGGAGATCTGTCTGACCTCAATTCCGTCTATCCAGCTGCCTTTGGTAGCTTATTCTGTGTTTAAAAGTAGTTAGTTGCAATAAGCAGTTAAACCTACCAAAGGAGTCCACTCAGTATAAGTGGTAGCTAAACAGTATAACAATAACATTATAATAAAATAAATATTACAATGAAATGGCATCTATTTTCAGTTTCTAATATTATTTTATCATAGATAATCATCTAAGGATACAGAGGGAAAGGTAGCTCTTCGGCCTCATAAGGACCTTGAGCCTGAAAGGAATAGTGCAAATACAGATTTAAAAATACATAAATACAAGGCCTTGATTTTATATGTATTAAAAATAGATTGCAGTGTTTTGCAGTATTAAGAATACATCATTTTCTGTTTTATTGTCCTTAGGGAAAGATGGAATTGAAAAGACTCTTAGCAGAGTTGTGGCTGAGGCTTAATCACCCTTATGTTTTTGCTGTCAACATCTATATCTTCTATAAATAAGTCTTAGAGGGACATAACTTCTATGTCATATAAGCAATAATGGCACTAATACCGACCACAAAAATTCCAAGAATAGAATCTTTTCAAATGCTTTTATTTTTATATGCATTATCAAATTTTTAATTTTCATAATCATACAGTGACCATATAGCAACCAATTAGTTAATACTAATAAGTGGTTTTGTCATCTGTAACATAGCTCATCTTACCATTTACCACACCAGCACGCGAATCAGACCTGCCTTGGGGTTTGTCGCCTCTTAAAATAAAGCCTGGGAGCATTTCCTGCATGATTTATTAAGGCATTTTGAAAATTGTTTTCATTTGGGGAAATATAGTTTTTATTTATTTTTCCTTTTAACTTAAGTTTAAACTGAATTCTTATTTTTTTTATTTTGTTTGATCTATTTTTTTCTACCAGAAGTGAGCAGCGTATTTTATTATAGTATGTTGATATTTTATTGTATTACACATAAGTGCTTTGTGTCGATACATATCTGGTGAATCTTAGTTTATGTTTGGGTTGAGGAGAGAAAGTTCCATTTTTTTCCTTTTCCTTTTAATTTAGACTCAGATGTATTATACATCTATTATAATGTTACATTGATAACAGCATAAAAAATAAAACTACATCTGGGAATTGTGACTTTTCCACAACACTGGGCCCCTACCCAGAAGCTCATTAAATCTCTGTTGATAGATTAGATGGAAATAAAACCTAGAGAACATATTGTAGCTTGTGTTCAAGGTAATAGGAATAAAGCAACAGCAGAACAAACTGCTCACGCTGGTTAAGAAATAGCACAAGTCAAAATAAGTCAGTCAAAATAGTCAAGTTTATTTAATTAGTGTAGACATAGCCTTTAAAAATGCTGTATACATCACTGAATTCTCGAACATCGAGTGGTGGTTTGTGTGTGAGGTACCTGGATACAATTTAGGCTGATTGACAATATGGTAACTTTACTGGATTAAAAAAAAACCAAACAGAATGAAGAAGGCAGGGGAGAAAAACCCTAGAGAAAGATGATATATCCTTGTGGCAGTAATTTATTCTGAAAAGGGGTGACAAAATATGTCAGGACAGCACCCTGGCTTTAATTAATAAAATGTAGTAATGAATTTGAAGGAAACAGAAAGGACTTCTATAACATTTCTTTCTATTGATTTATAGACATCTGTGAAATAATGGTCTTTGAAGAAATACATATTACCTAACCATACAGTTAGTATTTTGGATATTATGGTTTTAATAGAAGTAGAACTGTTTAATAATTTACGTCTTTAAATAGATGTCCATCTTTTATAAGTTTATGCCTAGTACAGAGACATCATTACTGTATAGAGAGGCATTTTTCTTTTCTTTTTTGGTGATGGCTTTGGCAGCCATCCGTCCCAGGTCAGATGTAATAGTGAACTTGTTAGAAGCGGAGAAGTGTAGAGTTTATAAAGTGTCACCCAGCAGGCCCTGACAGGCATTCAGGCAGCCACAGGGACACTGCTGCTGCTCGGCGCCACCTCCCATTTTGAAGAGTTAGCCGCTCCAAGAGGAACAGGGTCCCAATGGCTTTGCTGCACTCCCGTTGCTTATTGTGTGCACACATACTGTACTTGTGTTTCTTCCCCCACTGACACTAGTTTCCCAGTATTTAACTTGAATGGTTGCATTTATCTCATCTAACTTGTCACTGTTAGTTGTACACCACCTTTCATTGCACTTGGTATTTAGAATCTGTTATGACCCACACTGATGGCCTTGGGGAGTGTGCGTAGGGGAGAGCGTGGGGTTTGCTCCGTGGTAACAGGAGATCCGACATGCACCTCTCTGTTTTATTAATGTCATGTAAGCATTGCTTTCACTATATTGTTGGGAGAATGGTGTCCTGTAAGCATTTAGGTGGACGAACTACCTAGGAGTAAACCTGGACAGTGGTTAATCCTCAAATCGGTTTGTCCTTAGGCACTGTATTTGTGTTATTTTGAAAGTTCTATTAAATTTATTATTTGAATGTGCCAATCATATACAGATAAAAATTTCAGTATATACAAAAAAATACATTCTTATCAGTAATGAACTTGAGTCATTGATTTCAGTAATCAATGCTTATTGATATTAAAGAGAGGGGAAGGAGGAGAGGGAGGAAATAAGAGAGGGAGGGAGGGAAGGTGTGAGGGAAGAAGAGAGAAACATGGATATGAGAAACATCAGTTGCATTCCATACATACCCGAACCAGGGATCAGACCTAAAACCTAGGCATGTATCCTGACCGGAAATCAAACCTGTAATGTTTCGTTGTTTCGGACAATACTCCAACCACCTGAGCCATGCTGGCTGGGGCTAAGTAGCTCCATTTTGAATAAATATCCCAAGTCTTAGTATAAAACCAGTTTTCTCGGTGCAGTCATTAAAATTTTTTCCCCCAAGGATTAGGCATGTCCTACAGGGTTTGTTTGATTTTAAGAATTTGTGCAAATGAAACTCATTTCCAAAGACTTCAACTTGGGAAAATCAACAACCTTTCACTTCCTATTTTAAGGGTAACAAGGAGGAAATTTTTGTTCAATTTCTATTTAATTTGCTGTGCTACTTTTGACATTCAGAAATTATGTCTTTCATGTTGACTTGCACGTGAAAAGGCGAGTAACTTTGGGATTCTGAGCTGAACAGCTCTCACAGGTGCCTATTTATTGTACATGCTGCCTCCATCTCTGCACTTTTCTCTCTCCTATGATCAGGACAATTTCTAAACAAGAATTAGTTTTTCCATAGGCCTTTGTAAAGGCCTTCTTTACCTTTCTGATCCATTACAGTGCATATTATTCTCAGCTAATGTTTTCCCTTTTAATTTGTGTAATCTTCCCTTATTTAGGCTGTTTATTTTACTTTATTTATTTATTTTTAATGTAGTCTCCAATGACATTTTCTCAGGTAATTTTCCCCCTTTAACTTAGATATTCTTCTATTCCTTAAACCAGTGGAATATTTTCTTTTATTGTTGTCAGTGTCCCTGATGACATTTTCATCTGATTCTTGACATATTCATTTTATAATGCATAGCATTGTAAGGAGTCTTTTGGTCAGTGACATTTTAGCAAACACCAGTGGCCACCAGAGAAGGTCAGTTAGACTCCAATGGAATAAACTACCCTGAAAGGCTTTTCCATCAGACTAATGAATAGAGCTTTCTTCCTTGTTCCAAACTTTTATCTTTGAGTCATTCACCGTATCACCTTGGGAAACTTAAGTTCTCTTGTACAAGGCTGGGGTAATGAGAGTTTACCTTAGTGAAATCTTTGAAGGCTTAATCATGTTTCAAAAGCACCTTGAGTATGAATCATTAGTTCATTACAGAATGGTGGCTTGGGTGGTACCATCCATCATGGATGCTTTATCACCATCACAGCCACATGATTTCCTACAAATTAACAGCGAGTGTCTTAAACTTTTTAAAGACACTAGGAAGTTACTTATTATTTATTGTGTAGTAACACTGAAGCATTCACAGTCCTCTGAAGAAAATAAGGCAATCAGGGGGTACTAATTACTATGTATTTTCATATTAATATGTAATATATTACACATTTTCATTATTAGATATTTTTAAGTAAGATCCCTTAATAAATAGATACTTTATCTTTGTGAAGTGTTTTTTACTTGCAGTTTTCATCCAAATATATTTTAATGAGTTGCACTTTTCAAAAATATTATTACATTATCTACACACACACATATATACACATATACAGTGGACTAACAGGAGATTAAAGGAAATTCAAAATGTTCTAGGGAATAGGCTCTTATTTTCTAATTTCTAGTAAAATAGAGAAAATTTAATAAATGAAAATTAAGGAAAATTAACCTCTCACTTGGAGTATTTCTGTAATTCTGAGTTTGATGTAGTTCACAGAACCTGTTTTGGAAATCATTTGAAAGGACATTGAGTTCAGCCTTCTGTCTGTAAGCTCCTGGATCTTCATCTATTAGGCTCTTCATCTTGTTCTTCTTCTTTTTTTTTTTTTTTAAATCTTCTTACCACGTTTCCCTTCATCTGTCACTGGGTCCGTTAGTTAACATATTAAATCACACTTAAGACTATCTGATACAATGATTCTTGTTACTACAAGATCAGCACTTTCTTGAAGTATATTTAAAATCAAGTTATTTGTTCTCAATTTTAAAGAAGTCTACAACACAGCCCCTTACCCTCAGAGCTTGGGCAGGTGTACGAGAGGTCTAAGGTACAGAAAAGTCTCTGGAGGGTGTTTCCCGGGAGTGGAGTGGGGAGGGCACAGGGGAGTACTGAAGGGCAGGCAGCTGAGGGAGGGACCCTGCACCCGCGGTTCCCTTTGCGTCATCTTGTTCTGGTTTTCCAGCCTGTGGCTTGCAGGTTTGTTAAAATGCTAATGAGGTTTGTTCTATTTTTATTGGCAGCTCTCCAGATTTGATTATTAATATATCTGATTAACAGTGGAATGCAACATCAGCTTGTCACTTCACTCTTTTCCTTCGATTTTTATCAGTAGAAATATAAATACCACAGTGTCAGATGGATATATACACATTTTTTTTTTAATCTGTATAAAAGTGGGATGTTGTAAGAGAACTGTCAACTGTTTAGAAATGAGCTTTTCTTGGGATGGTGGTGGGTCTCTCAGAGGCACCTTCCTTAGGGATAACAGTTTTCAGTAAGTGCCAATTGTTCCTTTTCTGGGCTTTGTTTTTCCTTCTTGTACAAACTAACGTGTAGGCTAATGTACTTCAGAATTACCCACTTGTGACTAGAAAGGGATTGAGCAATGGTCATATTCCTACCTGCTCTTTCTGAAGATTTTAACCACAGACCCTTAAAATGGAAACAAACTTCTAAGAACATCTTGAATGACTCCTTCATTTGGCAGTTTTGAAACCAAGGTTCAAAGGTCATGTGACTTGTGCAGGTTCATGAAGCTGGTGGCCAAAGTGGGGTCTGAACAGGCTTCCCCTTGACCCTAAGGCTGTGGTGTCCCATGATGCTAACCTTTCCCTCGTCAAACTAGGTACTTATTTGCCCCATCATTTGTTTTCTTTCATGGCCCAATATCTCTGGATTGTAGGCTCCTGTATTTCTTTTATGCCCCTTTAAATGGCAAAATAACAAACCACACATAAGTAGGTCTTTAATACATATTTTTTTAAAAGATTGAGACTACCTAAAAATCCCACTATCCAGACATTTTCACTGTCCACATTTTGGGAACATCCTTTCAGGAGTGAATGTGTGTGTACTCCTCTCTTCCTTCTTTTGGACTGACATTGTGTGTGCTATTTTGCAGAGTTTCCATACGTCAACAATATACTGTGGATTTATTTATTTTTTATATTTTATATATTTTATTGATTTTTTACAGAGAGGAAGAGAGAGGGATAGAGAGTTAGAAACATCGATGAGAGAGAATCATCAATCAGCTGCCTCTTGCACACCCCCTACTTGGGATGTGCCCGAAATCAAGGTACATGCCCCTGACCGGAATCGAACCCGGGACCCTTCAGTCCGCAGGCTGACGCTCTATCCACTGAGCGAAACCAGTTTCGGCTGTGGATTTATTTTTATAAATATAGATCTATGTCACCATTTCTCATGGATTTTTTGGTAGGGTTTTAGCATAGTATATTTAATTAATCACTATTGGTAGATATTTTAATTATTTGCAATATTTACTCCTATAAATAATTGCATGGTAAACATTCTTATGCCTATTGCTTTGCATACTTTTAGTTTTGTCTCCTGAGGGTCAAATTTTTGAAACAGAATTTCTGCATGCAAGGGCATACATATCTAAAATTTTTATACATCTTGCTTAATTTTCTTTAGAGATTATATAGCATGTCTGTATCCCTGCGAAGAGTGTTTGTCCATACCTATACCAACTCTGGATGCTATCATCAACTATTTTGGAGCATTTAGAACTGACTTTAAAGTTGAATAATTGAAAAAACAACAACCTTTGAATAAATTATTTAGGTACAAGTGTATTTTCCACTAAGAGGTAGTTTTGGGTAGTGGTTATAAACACAGACTCTGGAAATAGGCAGCCTGTATTTGAATGCTGGCACTGCCTCTTCCTGCTTGTTTATTTATTGACAAGTTACCTCCCTCTGTCTTGTTTTATTATCTATAAAATAGGGATGGCAGTAGTAAAGTTTGTGTGATTTAAAAGTGATTACACAGTTTCTGGCACATAATTAACTACTCAGTACATGCCCCCATAATAGTAGTTATTATTATTTCTATCAGTCAGTGAGCATTGATTTCTCTCCACAGTTATAGTGTGCAATGCTGGCATGAGGGATTTGAAAAGGAACATAAGACATTGTCATGATAAAAAAAAGACCCACCATATACCAGAAGAAATAAGGTATACGTAAATGAAAAGTTACATAATTAAGTTAATAAACAACACAAAACTACATCCTAAGAACAGGATCAATTACCAAATGGACGATACATTCATGAAATAGGGTTTCTTTGTAACACTTGGAAGTTTGCTCTGCTACTTCATATTCTTATTTTCCAACAGGACCAGCTCCTCTTGTAGTTTAGGGTGACTCCGTGTCTCAGCTGGTGCTGCATGGTCTTGGTTTGTGCCCGTCCTAACAATTAGGTGATAAATTGTATGGTTACCCTCTTTTTGATTGACATCTTCTTTCTGTAGGTGTCATTATGATTATGATGTGATGTAAAATTTTTGCTTTGGCCAAGGAGCTATGTTGACTGTTACTTTTGCTTGTTTGTTCTATTTTGGATTAATTTTGTAGTTTAATTTGGAGTACAATCTTACTTTCATTTCCTCAGAGGAAAGCTCATTCTTACCTGTCATGTACTGCTTACTATTGTTAGGAGGGAGACTCCAGAAAAATACTTTATTGCCAGGTTTTAGGTGATCCAGCATGTTGCATCATGGTACCTACTTAGACTTTATTTTTCTGAAACCAAAGAGAGGAATATTTCAGGGTGAATTAGACAGTTAGGTGGAAAATTTTAAATTTATAAATAAAACAAATCCAATATTTATTAAGAAGTCTAACGTTATTTTTGTACACAAATGTACTTGTAATGCTAAGCACATTTTGAACAATGTGTAATTCTCCATATCTTCCTTACAGGTTTAAAAAAATATTTTAAGGTCCTGCATTGTTGACATCTTAGCCATTTCCTAATATTTAATTGTCAGTTGAATCTTCTTATCTGTTTTCCTTGCCATTAATGTCACAATGATGCATTTAAAGGATTGAGGGTTTAGTTTTTGAATGAAATAAATGGTAAAGAGGAATATAAAGGAACTAGAGGCCCGACGCACAAAATCCGTGCAAGGGGCTTGGTCCTCGCAGCCGCAGGGGCTGCCCTTGGCTCTTGCAGCCCCAGCTTCGTCCGAAAGGTCATCCAGAAAGTCGTTTGGCTGTCCGGTCTAATGAGCATGTTATGCTTTTATTATTATAGATAGAGGTTGACTCTGTGATGGGACCTGGGAAAAATGAGAAACATTTTTAAGCTCTTTTATTATAACAGTTGCTTAATTAGATATTATCAAATGTTAGAGAAAAATGCTTATCACATTTGGATTATTATCTAGGAAATTCAGGCTCAGAATCATAATGGGCCTCAATGACTTTTTTTTTTTTTCCCCTGATCGGATGATAACACTGTAATTTTGTTCGATTCAATGCAACATTTATTCCTTTTCATTGGTGGGGGGACATTTATGATGTACCAGACACTTGCTTCATAGTTTAGTATTTGCAGCCCCTTGCTAAATAAGAAATGGTCTCTTCTCAGGAATAGGATAGAAGGGAAAGGGCTAGTAAGACTAGTGACTGGCCGTAGGATTTTTAGAACTCCCTGCATATTATTCCAGAATAACAGCATATACCACCAGTATTTAACATAGCTCTGACTCTGCTGGTCACTGTTCTGAAGGCTTTTGCATATATTAAACTAGTGACCTGGTGCACGGATTCATGCATATTGAAAGAAAATTAATTAAAAGTGGCCTGTGGGGTTGAACTGGGTAAGAGGGGCTGGACACATCTTGGAGCCAACCTCTCTGGCTGGCCGCACCTGTGGTGGCGCTGTGGCTTGAAGGGTATCTGTGGAGTGAGCAGTGTCCCTCCAGTAGGTGGGGTCCCTCAGCCTGGCCTGTGGGAATTGGGCCGAAACTGGCTCTCTAACATTCCCTTAGGGGTCCTGGAGTGCAACAGGGCACTCTGCAAAGTTGCTGTCGTACAGGATGTGGAACGCCAGTGCAAGTGTGCAGTAAACCAGATTTGGGGCTGACAGTGCCCCAGCAATGACATAATGGCCCAAGGTGGAATCACGTGGCTCTGCGAGGAATCAGGCTCCCTCCTCTCGGGTTTCAGGGTGCATAGCCTCAAACTCACTGCTGCCAAGTCACTGCAGCTCCCCAGCTCCTGCTTTGAGTGTCTGCCTCCTGTTGGTCAGTGCACATCATAGGACTGATTGGGCCATCGGACAATTAGCATAATAAACATATATATATATATATATATAAAATTTCTAACAACTGTGAGGTAGATGCTGTTTATTATTCATTCCCATTTTTCAAATGAGGATCCAAGGCCCATTGTCACTATTTCCTATTCCAGGTGAACTCTTCAAAGAAGCATTCATGATGATTCACATGTCTCTTTTGTGTCTCATAAATGTTAATTCATTACTTGTGTGAGTCAAGATATCCGAGAGAAAATTACTGAGTGTTTTTATTCATTTACCATGGCCAGGCGTTTGGACAGGGCAGTGAGCAGAACATGTGCATTCCCTGCCTTCACAGAGTTTATGGTTTAGCAGCATGTGCCTCTGACATGGTTAAGGGATTTCTGAATCATTGTAAGATACTTTTGTCAGTTTTCATTTTTATCATTTTGATTCATTCTTTTTAACTCTGTTGAGCATACTGAAATCTTGTTTACTATTCCTATAATTGAAGGAATGAATGGACTCTAATTTGCATGTGTGGATAGTTTTCAATTACTGTACATTAAACTTTATATATCCTGGATTTACACATGTTGCACTATTACTTCCTTCAGCTGCCTTGTATATACCAGCTTTCATTGCTCTCACTGGTAAAACGTGTCGCTGTCTCTAAGTGTATGAGAAAGGACCTTCCTCTGGGACTTTTTGTCTTTAGTTAGGACATTAAAATAAACATAGAACACAATTTTTAAAAAACTATTAGTTGCTAACTTTTTCCCAATAGAATGCCAACCTAATTTTACTCTGCATTCTCAAAGCTGGTGACTGAGAGCTTTCTTCCGCTACTCCTTTTATCAGAAGCAAGTACTGGTTTGTCTAATTACTGTACTGTAGCTACAATTATAGAGAAAAGGTCAGCGTAGTCATGGTCAATTAACGTAGGGAACAGCTACATTTATAACCACTAAGAGCCATTATGCCAGTGTAGCGCTGTTCATCAGCATGTCCCCCTTTTCCTAGGATATATAAATCTAATCTTGGAGTATAGTACACTCACCCTGCTAAAGGCCTTCGGTGCTGTGGAGAAGAGATTAGAGCAAGCATCTTATAATTATAGATCCTTTCACTGCGTCTCATCATGGATTTTAAAAAACTTGCTTACAGTAATGAGTAGACAGGCACTGCAAGTCCCTGGTTGGCCCTTATATTTTTAGGTATTTGGCAAAGCAAAGTAGCCTGTTGAGATTTAGGTTTTCTGACCTTTTTCTGGTGACTAACAGGGATGTACTATTTAACTAAAATTCTTATTGCAGTCATGCTTCATTTTATATGTAGGAAAAAAATATAAACCTTTTACTATCCAAATGAGAAAATATTCCTGGGATCTTAGTTAACATTGCCATTATAACTTTTATATATCTTAATGTAGTGTTTAAGGATTTTAACATAAAAAACACCATTGGGTTTAGTTCAAGTTAAGAAAATACGATAGAAATGAAATGTTCATGTTAATTTCACCCCTTATGGAAAGTCTGAACACTTCTCAGTATATTTTTATGTGCTGTGCAGGTTGTACCACACACCACCAGGTTTTTATAAATCTGAAGGCTGTCTTCCTAAGTAATCCTTTTGTTTCGGTTGTTATTTGAATCAAATTGCATAGTGTTTGGAATCAAGGAAAAGGAGGTGGGAAAATTGTCTGACTTAGGCTTGTGAGGGATATGAGACCATACCTACAACTTGATGTTCTGGAGTAGATTCCTCTATTCACTGTAATTGTTTGTGGGTATTATCAGGCCAAAGACATTCTGACCTTGATTTTCTGAGTCCTTTACAAATCTTAAAGATGGTTCTAATTGAAATACTATTTACTTGCTGGGAGCAGGACCTTGGTTCCTCTTTCCTTGTAGGTATAACTCTGGGCCTTTGGTGCTCCCCATAGCTATATATCTTTTCCAGTATCTTCCACACCCAATAGAAAAACGTAAAATTGAGATTTATCAAGGCTTTCTTTTATTTTAGGCCTTAGATGCCATCATCTTGAACTCCCTGAACTGAAAGTCGTGTTAAACTCATTCAGCCCAGTTAGCTCTAAATCAGCCTGGATCTGAGACATTTCATATTACTGCACAGTCAGTGACAGTAACTTTGTTTTTGATGCCATATGAATTAGCTTTTGGATTGAATTGATTTTAGGATCTTCAATCTCCAGTCTATAAGTCACCTTGGAATATAGTCCCTAGTTCTGCTCCTTCCGCTTCAGACTCTACTTACTAATGTTTGAATAAAAATGCCAACTACCCCAGTGACCTATGCACATATGCACATGGACACGCACACAAACACACACAAGATGTCAAAAATTGGTTGTGATTGCTTTATAGTATTATTTGTAAAAATTTGATGATATCTTAAAATATTATAAGATATAACACTTCCTTTTTGCTTATTAAGCCCTTTCTGAGGTTTATAATTTTCTTATAGGTTCTATATATTTCATTTAAAAAATTTTTTTTATGTATTCAGTAAGTTTTTTTTGCTATTTTGAATGTTATTTCAATGTTTTGTAACTGGTTATTATTGGCAAATGCGAGTACACTTTTTGTACATTTTACATATATTTTTGTATATAAATTTGTAATTGACAATCTTTCTGATTTTTTATTGTTTCTGATAATCTTGCAGTCAATTCTTTTGGATTTAAAGGTAGACAGTCACATCATTTGGAAATAATGATAATTACCATCTTTTCCCCCAAATTTTGCCTTTTATTTTCTTCATATATTTTATTTCAGTTTTAGGATATCAAGAGCAAGTTATAGTCTTAAAGCTTAATTTTAAAAATCTACTTTTTGTTTTTCCTAAACTTTTTGCCTCTTTTTAAAATTTTTATCTTTTATTGTCTAAAGTTTTACATATGTCTCCTTTCCCCCCAATTATTCCCCCCCCCCCCCTGCCATTCCCACTCCTGGCAAGCCCCCACCACCCCAGTGTCTGTGTCCATTGGTTATACTAATATGCATGCATACAAGTCCTTTGGTTGCTCTCTAACCCACCATCCCCTATCATTTGTCTCTGGATCTATTCTTATTCATTAAATTATGTTGATCATTATATCCCACATATGAGTGAGATTTATCTTTCTTTAACTGGCTTATTTTGCTAGCATAATGCTTTCCAGTTCCATCCATGCTATTGCAAATGATAAAAGTTCTTTCTTTTTTATAGCAGCAAAGTATTCCATTGTGTACATGTACCACAAGTTTTTTAATCCAGTTATCCGCTGATGGGCACTTAGCTGTTACCAGATATTAGCTATTGTAAAGTGTGCTGCTATGAACATAGGGGTATATATATCCTTTCTGATTGGTGTTTCTGGTTTCTTGGGATATAATCCTAGAAGTGGGATCACTGGGTCAAATAGGAGTTCCATATTTAACTTTTTGAGGAAACATATCCAGTGTTATAAAGCTAGTTGGTGCCATAGTTGAATTTGAATTCAGTTCAGTGCCTTGTATCATAATGCTTTCAATTTGTTGAATCAGAGTTTCAAAAGAGGAAAATAAAAATTTCTTATATAGATCCATATTTGAAGATTCAACATATATGCTACCTACCACTTTAGGATTGCCAAGTAAAATACAGCACACCCAGTTCAATTTGAATTTCAGATAAAAACAACCGATGCTTTTTAGTATAAATACAGGGGTGGGCAAAAGTAGATTCACAGTTGTTCATATGGAAAAATAAATAATAAATAACAATGTAAGAATAAACTCTGTTTCATGTCCTCACCACTGTAAACTTATTTTTGCTCACCCTTGTATATCCATGCAATGTTTGTATTTTCATTTGCTAAACCTGGCACCTTACATTACTTTGGGGGGCGAGGAGGTTTCTTTTCCTAACTCTCATTCTCCCTGTCCCTCCAGGCCCCTGACTGAGGAGGCTCTGATCTCGAATTTCAGAATTTTGGTTTTCTCTACGGTCCTTATCATTTCACTTCACTTGTTTGTAATACTGATTCTTCATTTCTATGAGGTATTTAACCCTTTGCACTCCGCTGTCCCTTCTCAGGGGACATCGGAATTCTAGCATATCATTCGGATGTCCCCTCTCAGAGGAGATTGCAGTTTATTAGTGATTACAGGGAATTGAGTTTCCGCCGCAAAGTAGTGTCGAGTAGCTGGTAGCCAATGTCCAGAATGGTTCGGAGTGCAAAGGGTTAGACTTCAACTTTTCAGTGCTTTACCCATTGAATGAATGAATCCTTACATCTACTGCCCTGCTGAGCCATATTATAGCCTGAGGCAAAAATTTTAGAATGTGTGCTCCTGTATCCACTTATTAAAATATCCTCTCATAGTTTGTAACAAATAGAAAAAGTAAAAGTCTATAGTTAAAAAAAATATGATATGTAAAGCATATCAGCCTCTCTGCTGGACACTGTTTCAGCACCAGTAAACCTTGTTGGTGAACAGACTCATGGCCTGGGAGGTAGCCGCCAGCTGGTTGGAAATGATGGTGTCTGTTACACAATAATGCAGGGTCTTAAAGCAAAGAGCAATGAACCATCTTTGTTTAAAATTTATGTTTTATTTATCATTGATTTGCTCATTAATTTTTATTCTTTAATATATTGTACTAAATTATTATCTTGATTTATAATATTATTACCTTTTTAAATCTTGTGCTTCCAGTTAAATCTTTGGAGGATTTCAAGAAGTTATTTTATTTTAGTATAAACTTATGTTTTTATATCTTGGTCACCTATATATTCAGGTTCATCGGTGACCTCGAATATAAAATCTGTAGAACTCATGAAGTCTAACCTCTTTTTTATAGATAAATTGATCACAGTGGCAAAGTTGAGAGTAGTATTTCTTGCTCATTGTGGTTTCTGCAGGCCATTTACATTTAGGCTTCCCTGTGGGAAAATGTAGCATTTAAGTCCTTCTTCTTCTTTTTTCTTTTTTCTTTTTTTACCTTTGACATTAAATTCCAGAGAATAAAGACTGTCACTGGAGTCTATTGTCTTCATTATTGTAGGGATTAATGCATATTGCTTATCTATGGATCACTTATTTTAAAATTCTGCCAGGTTTTTCACAGAGGAAAAAATGTGAAAAACATAGATGTCCTAATTTAAAGTACCTTTCTGTTTTGTAAAATAGATTGTTTTTGATTTTTATGGGTAACATTGGATGCTAGGTCATAGTTACATTCTCAAAAAGTTCCACTATTGTAATTATCTGTCTAAGTAAACTTTCTTCTAGGTGTCTATAGATGGCTGTTCTTCCTAGGATTGCCCTCTTGACTTCTGATTTGGGAATTAAGATTTTGATAGAAACCTTAACTCACCTTCCTGTATAACTTGCTTCATTAGAGCTGATGAAGTAAGATCCACAGCAAATTCAGAACTCTGGAGATATGACAGACAACCTGGTACAAATCTTTTAGGAGACAAGCTGAAGAGTTTGATTGATAGGTTGTCTTATAATTTTGTGAAGCAAAGAGAATTTTCTTATTAACCAATGAGACAGATGGGCTCAAGTTTGAAGGGCTTAGTTTAGTTCTGCTTGTATTTGGATGACTCTTTATCCTTTTTATAGTAAGTAAAGCAAGCAGAGACTAGAGTTTATCCAATATGAATTTTGAGGCAACTAGTATGTAAATTATGATACTTGATGCTCTCATTTGAAGAAAGTTCAAATATTTATAAAAGGAAATAAAGGGATTCTTCACTGAAGACTTCAGCAAACTATTATGCCAAAATTATAGGCCTCACAAAAGAAGCTATGGCATGTTATTTAATCAGGCAATCTGAGAAGGGCAGTTTGGTTAATAGAGCAGCCATAAGGAATGAGAGGCCCACATAAAAACTAAGGTTGTCAGGTTCATCAGTATGCTAAAATAAAACCATTGTATGGAAAGTTGTTGGGGGGAAAGATAGTTTTGTAATATTACAGATTATTATTTTGAAGGGCAAAAACTACCTTTACAAATGGTGAAATCCAGCAGGCATCACCTCAATCAACTGATCAATCATCACCATCAATAATGGGGAAAATGGACATTATGTGCCTTCAGATGTGATCCTGTGGATAGTACAGCATCTCCAATAGTCTTCTTGTAAAAAAAAAAATGCTTAATATGAATTTAATTACAAAGCAATAATTAGTTACATGGAGATTATGGGACATCCTATAAGACAATTGATGTGGAATCTTAAAAATATGTCAATATGATGAAAGGCTAGAGCAAAAATTAAAGGACTGTGACAAATGCAATGCATGATCCTTCATTAATACCAAAAAGGCATTAAGAACATAATTGGGACAAGTATAGATTGTATAAGAGAAAAATGTGTTAAAGTTAAATTTCTTGGGTATAATAGTGATATTGTGATTTAATAGGAAGATGTTTTAGTTCGTAGGAAATATGTTTTGAAGTATTTATTTTAAAAAATTAGATGTTTGAAACTTACTTTCAGATGATTCTGCAAAGAAAAACAATGTGTGTTCGAAGCAATACAGCAAATGTGGTGAAATGTTAACAATTATTAAATCTATATAAAAGGTTTACAGATATACCTTTCTTTTGGTTTTTCTTTTCAGTATGTTGGGGAAATTTTTCAAAATTAAAAGTTAAAAACAACAAAATAAGTATCAAATCCCTAACTATATACAAGATTGAAAGCTAAGGGGCATAGAATTTGGGGAAATCTCCCCAGAGTTCTCTGTCAATGGTTTTTCTCTCTCTAATACATTGGACTTTGGAGCAGAAAAAAAAAAATTAAGGTAAAAAGGGATATTTTTAAAATATGAGCCACATGGTACATAAGAAAATTCTTAGAGAACGTAGGCTATCATAAAGGGCACATCTTTCCTATTCATAATAAAGTAATGAATAATGAATTTGAACTTAGTATGAAAACGAATAGAGGTGACTTCCAGAAAGTGCAGAGTGTGGGCTGTGATATGAGGGTTGGTGTTTGGAATGCTAAACTGCAGCCACTGTCATGGACTGTCTAAAGAGACTCATGTGTCTAAGGTAGCAATGGAAGCTAGGACTAGAGCCCAACTCTTTTATGCTTAACACACACAAAATATGGAGACCGAGGAATGTAAATGGGTGATAATGAGAAATCCAGTACCAGCTAGAAACTATCTTTGAAGGAAAAAATTGGTAGCTAAGGCATTCTTCAGATGGCAGTTTATCTTAGTGTTTGTATATAAAAATGTCTAATCATTTATATTGTTGTGCTATTTTGACTTTAATAAAAGTCTCCTTTTCTTTCATAAAAACCCATAGTATATATATTGTTAAATGACTTACCCCAAGGTTCAGCTCCATTCTTCATGATGGTGACATGGTTGATTTGAGCCTATGTCATCTGATTCAGCAGTCCTTTACTTCAGTATGTTTCTGACACATCTCCCTCAGAGAATTTGTTAGGAGGTTTAAATGATACCATGTATGTGAAAAGGCTAGAGAAATTAAAGGATTTGCTCCCTACATAATTCAGGTATTTTTAAAATTGAATGTTTACTTTGGAGGCCATAAGGAAAGCTAAATATAGTTCCTACCCTCAGGGAATTTACAGGGTATTGAATCAGATATGAGTATCAATCACTGTCATCCTACGAGCTACACTGTGGTACGTGCCACAAAATAGTAGTGGAAAGAGAACAGGCTTTCTTTTCACACAAATAGAACCATAGTGTTTCCCATGTACCGTGCAGCCTTGACAAAGTGACCCAAGTCTTGGTTTTATCATGAGGAAAGTGTGAAACCCTGCTTTACTCGGGAGTCATGAGGCGTGATACTGTCTTAACAGAGCACAGTGACTGACAACAAAGCTAGCATTTCATAAGTAATAATGATGTTGTTGTGACCTATTTTTATTTGGCTCGATATTCTATATTTTTCTCAGCACCAGTAGCACCATTTGGTGGCCATCAGGTTTACATATGATAATGTTGAGAATCAACTCAATTGACCTGTTGTACCCTTTGAGACCTTTATAAGGTATTAATCTGTAAATCTGGGGATGCATTTATTTATCTTTTCTGTATTATATTTGGTTTGTTTTCAGTTTTTGGTTATTATGAGCTGCTGATGTGGAAAAAAAATATTTTTTAGATATGTTTTTACTAGAGCCCAGTGCATGAAATTTGTGCAATGGCAGGGTCCCTAGCAGCCAACAGCCGCTAGCTGCAGCTGGGGCCGACCTTCATTCTGCACCTCTGAGAGAGAGAGAGAAAAACATTGATGAAAGAGAAATATCAATTGGCTGCCTCTTCACACGCTCTACTGGGGGCCAGGCCTGCAATCCAGGCATGTGTGCTGACCAGGAATTAAACCATTGACCATTTGGTGTATGGGACAATATTCAACCAACTGAGCTACACTGGCTAGGTCGAATATTCTTTATATATATGTCTCAAGCACATGTACAAAAGGTTTTTGAGGGCATAGAGCTAGGATTGGAACAGTTGTAGGATGCCAAACTTTTTCAAAGTAGTCAAATAAATTTATACTCAAAACAGCAGTGGATGAGACTCCATTTGTCCCATATTCTCACAAATGCTTGTGAAACCGCCTTCATCATTATTACTCAAGAAATCTCATTGTTGTTTTAATTTGCATTTCCCAGATTAGATAACACCCTTTTCAATTTATTTAGTTTTTTAAAAAAAATGTCTTACACAATTTCATAATTTTCCTCAGCAAGAGATAGTACATATTTCGTTAATTATTCTTAGACGTTATTTCTATCGTAAGTGGTATTTAAAAAATATTTTTCTAACTTTTGCTGATATGTAGATATATAACTTTTTAATGTTAATTTTTATATCTGACAACTTTGTTATTCTCTTATTAATTTAGTTGTAGGTTCTTTGGGGTTTTCTACATAAACACAACATTTATAAATGATAACAGTTTTGTTTCTTAACTGTTATGTAACTGTTCTTGGTTTAGGTACTTGATTAGATTCTTACAAGTTTAGAATTTCTGTATTTTTCTGTTGAGAATGTTTTATTATTCCGTTATGACCTTTTCTCTATTAATGCTTTTGACTTCATGTGTCTTTTGTTTGATATTAATGTAGCACATTGGCTTTCTTTTAAAGAATTTAATATTAGCTACAGAGTTTAATTCATTTGCACTTATGTGACTTCTAGCATTGGGTTTTTAAAAACTGAGTTATTAGTTTTTAAATTTATTTAACTCTCTTAACCTCCCCACTCCTCTCCCATTTTCTCTTACCTTCTTTTGGATTCACTAGCATTTGTTGTTGTTTTTTTCTCTCTCTCTCTCTCTTTTTTTTTTTTTAATATTGATGGTTACCTCACTATTTTAATATACATGCTTAACAGAATATAAAGGTAATTAGTATGTATTTTTTTTTGTCAAACTTACATTTCCCTTTTCCCATGAGAAATTATTATTGTTTTATACAATTGATGTTTATTTAGGTTTACCCATATACTTATGAGTATATTTGTTTACCATTTCTTCTTTCATTTCTGTCCTTACATCTGGGGTTATTTCTCCATGGTGTTCATTATAATATCTTTTAGAAGAGGCTCATTCTGTTTTTCTTTTGAGTATGTTATTACTTTATTCTTTTGGGAGATAGTGTGACTGTGTATTGAAATTATGGTTTATTTTCTTTCCTCCCAATGAAGATATTTTAGTGTCTTTTGGCATTCTTTATTTTAGTGTCTTTTGGCATTCTTTATTGCAGTTCAAAAGTTATTGTGAGTCTAATTGATATTTCTTTATAGATGATTAGTCTTTACTTTCAGGCAGATTTTAACATCTCTTTATCTCTCATACAATGTGGTTTTATGATGTATTGAGTGAGGTGTGAATTTCTTTTTATTATGCATATAACCTGTTGGACTCTTCAGATCTGCAGATTGGTTTTCATCAGTTCTCAATAATCTTTGCCATTATCTCTTTGAAATTTTTAATTTACTCACATGCTATGTGATGTGATTACACATGTGTTGTTTTCTTTTATTTAATTCCTACTTAATATCTCATTACCTCTCCATCATATTTTTTTTCATCTTTTTATCTGTCTGGATTATTTCTTCAGACATATCTTAAACTACTTGATGTTGATATTGATTGTTTCTAAATTTTAAAATATATAGTGAAGGCAAGTGATATGTAGAACTATATTCTACAAGAAACTGAGTCATTAAAATGAATTAATTTGCCCTTCTCTCCGTGGCTTATTCCAGCAGCATAATCACAGTATCTTATAGAAAAATGAATTATGTGGATTGATATTTACATTTATTGTATCTAAAAAGTATTTCCCACTTCTTAATTTGAAAAACAAGTCAAGTCCTTTTATTTTCTAAAATATATATTAATAATTTTAGATGCAATCAAGGCTAACCTTAAGGTTTACCTTTTATTTGCTGTCATATCTATCAAATTCTTCTAATGTGAGTTTTAAAAAAAATTTCTCAATTTTTAAAGTGCTCCTCCAGCTGGAAGTGAACTTTATACATTTTCCCTACATCTTTTTTCTTTTATTTTTCAATAAGAAATTTCAGTGATTATTTTATAGGAAAGTATCTGTATTTCAAATAATTTCTTAGTCATTTATGTGAAAGTAAATATATTATAATTTTATCTATTTGATTCACTATTGTGACACCAATGAACCTTAATCATTTTATTAATATTGAAAGCACTTATTTGATTTTGAGTTGCTGAATTATTTAATATTACTTTAAAAAATTTAATTACATTTCAAGACGACACTAAACGAACAAAACAGAAAGGTTCTTTAAAGGGAAATTAAAATCATGATATAGATTTTATTTTATAGAAAGTTCTTTTAAAACAGAGGAAAAAAAACTCTAAAATAACTGTACTATAATGACACATTAATAATAGTTATATAAAAACATTTATATACATTATGTAAAAACAGAGTAAGCCTTTAAAATACATAAATAGTTTAATAACCCCAAGAGAGGAGTATCTATAAAATCTCTATAAAAGTAAATGTAAGATATAATTTGATAAATGTTGCATTTTAATTTTTGAAAGAATTATAATTGTTTCCATTTTTCTGTGAAGAAAGGTCATCAAAATTATGTTCCTGCCAATTTTCTCTTAACAAAATAACTGTCAATGGACTGTGTATGGTGGAAAAGAGGGGGTGTAGCAGATAAGAGAGTAGGGTGCTGCTGCATTAGCAGAATTTTATTCTGCTCCAGCTTTATGTTGGATATGACAGATCTCTTGAGTTTTTGCTGTTTTTCTGGTCTTTGACATGATTTCACGATCTTTTTCTGCTTTAATTGGTCTGGGGGTTTCCAGCTTTCACTATCAGTGTTTCCACCCCAGGACACAGCTTCTCTGAATTTATATCTTTTCCTCTTGTGGGGAAATTTGAGATAGTTTTGGAGCTGAGGGGAGTGACTGGCTCTCCAGAAGTGTTCTAGATCTTTGGTTGTTGGCATCACCCTTATGGCTTAAGTCTTTAAGACTTTTGAAACTTAAAAATCAGGGCATTGCAACTCAAAAGCCTTGGTTTATTAAACTCAAGGAAGTGTCTGATTCTGATTTTTCTAAGATTTGTCTAAAGCAGTGACTTGGATTCCTACCTCTTAGATGAGGGGATGAACCATGGCATACTAGGACCTGTGCTAGGAGGGAGAATCACCCCTTGTGCCCATTTACATTGATAATGAAATAGGAAGTTACCCCAGAGTAATTTTAGAGGCCATGAATTAAAACAATCCTCATTTAACTATGGGGATTTATCAATATTTTTGTGCCAAAGAGGTGGTAGATTAATTCAGAGTTTAAGACAGTTGCTTTGGTGATAAGAGGCTTAATAGCCTGTGCATAATTCTGTGTATTTCTCTGTCTTGGTTAATGATTGTTTCTGAATTGTAAAGATTTATTTTTTTGGACAACAGAGGTGTCGTGCTATATTCTGTAAGGGTTTTTTTTTGTTTGTTTTTTTGTTTTGTTGTTGTTTTTTTCTTTTTCTTCCCATCCTTTAAAAACAGCTTTGAGGCACCAGAAGTTCTGATTTCAAATAACTGTTGAAAACTCATCTCCCTGTTGTATAGAATAATTATCTTTATCTGATAATCCACATTCTTTTTTGCAGAACTGGGGCTAAATGTATCTGTTTTATATCCTTGACTTCCCCACAGTAATATACATTGAGAAACACTTCTTAACATTTGTGAAAGTAAATGAAGGAAATTGATGAGTTAGCATGTGTTTAGTTTGGTGGGGAGATACAATGGAACTCCTGTTGATTTATTTGATGTTGGATTACGCAAACTAGCTCTAACAGTTCTGAGATGTTGGTGTAGTAAAGAATAGAGTTCTGATTTTTGCCACATGATCTCTACTCAGTTGCTTTTGTTTTTAAGTTAATTATTTTGTTCTTGATGTTTTTATTCTACAAGTACTTCTTAATTCATGATGACAGAAGTAGAAAAGATGTGTTAAGTAAACTTCATGTATACATTTAAAATCACAAAGTATGTTCCTCAATTCATCATTGGCAAATGCCATAAACTAGATTAATGAAGCAGCTGTTTTATCTAATGCTATTAATTTATTAGTTCTGGTGGGTTTGAATTAAAGCTTCATAATTCTAAAACAACGCATCGAAAATGTTATAATGTTTCTGTACTGCATTTGCATTTTTAAATATAAAAAACTTTGCAAAATTATCAGTCTGTGAGTCTCACTAAATTACTAGGATATTAAACATGTTTATTTTCAATATATATGGAGATTCAGAGTCATGAACTCCATTTTACTAGTTTCTCCAGGTACCATAGGCCAACTAAAAGATTTTGTCAGTTTCATTCCTATTATGATTTCATTCAGTTGGAGAATTTCAGTAGATTACATGTGTTAAAGAAGTTTCTGATAAGAAAAAGTATGCAAAATCTATTAGACATACTGTATAAGTAATATTTATGAAATAGTTTAAAATATATTGGCCATACAGAATTACTAGGTACAGTATTTTGCCTACAGCAGTTGACTATCAAATGATTAGAAATGTTGGAATGATTGGCACGTTTTTGAAAGAAAAATCTGCAAAAGTCTATATCTACCCTTGGCAAGTTGCCAAATCGATGTTGTTATGGCATTTTAATATAATTTTATTCTTATAGCCAACTTTTAAATATTTTTTTTGCTGTGGGAAATTACTTTCTCCAGTTGATAAATGATTAAATAAGGGCATTTTAATGTTAGAAATAATTCCAGTATAGTTGTATTAGTTCACAAAAGTACATAAATATAAGCCCAAATGATTTAACATTTATCACATCATTTTAAATTCATACAGGCTTAGCTCATTAAACACTTTTTAAGAATCACCTTCCTCCAGATAATCATTGGGATGTAAAGTATAGCAAAGGGAATATAGTTTATAGTATTGTAATAACTCTGAATGGTGCCAGGTGGGTACTGGAAATATTGGAGGGAACACTTTAAGTATATGGATTTCTAACCACTATGCTCTACATCTGAAACCAAAACAAAATAATAATTATTTTGTTGGATATAAAAGATCATAAAAAAATAAATAAGACTAACTCATCAAAGAAAAAAATGAAAAAGCAACACATTAACTCAATGAAAAGGCTAGATTGTTCTAATCAATGAACTCTACAAGAATAGTTTATTCTTAGCTAATACGTGTTTATGTCTCCTATTTATTAACAACAACAAAAAGCATTCTTTGTAAAAATCTGATTTTCTAAGAGAAATGCAATCTGTGAGAGAGAGAGAGAGAGAGAGAGAGAGAGAGAGAGAGAATCACTTTCCCTCAAAACACGTACTACATTGACTCTTAGAGGGCATTAGAATAAAACTGAATGTGCTAGATCACAGTAACCTAATGGCGTAGACAGTTCCCTCATTTGTTTGAGAAATGGTTCAAATTAAAGAAACTTGTATTTAAACTTTGATTCTTTTTAATTTGGTCTAAGTGTGTCGGAAATAGCAAAGAATGATAGAGCCAAAGAAAGTTTTCCAGGATTATCAGGCATCCTTAGTTCTGCTATCATCTTAGAAACATTGGTTGCTTTCTATATACTTTTTAATAGTTGTAGAGGAAAAGATGTTGTAACATCTTTCTATAATTTTTTAGTCATAAATTCTTTCCATTAGCTCAGGTATTTAAAAAATCAAGATCTCTTTATCTGTTTCCTGGGACATAAATTAAATAATTAAGCATGTGGGTTGTATTTTCTCTGCCAAAATGGAGTCTTCTCCCTCATTCACCTGGAGGAAAATTGAAGAAGCTTCCACAGGCAGGATGAGTATCCATCTAAGAAAGCCTCACTTTGTTTTCCATGAAGGATTGCAAGGTAACAGGAGACCAGTAGAAATACCTTCACTTCATTTAAGGGGCTCAGTGAAGGTTTGTTGTTAGTGACTTTGTTGGAGTGGCCTGGGCTTCAAAATATACTTAAGTATTCACATAAATAAATGAGAATGGAGTTATTTTAGATGCTGATGTTGGTAAAGGCAGAGCAGGAGAGAGCAGGGTAGTCAGGAGATTATTTCATTGTATGAAGTGTGGACATAAACAGATGCTTGCGATTGCACTGGGTTCAGATTCTTTATAAAATACTGCAGCAATGAATAAATACAGCAATAGCATGTCTGTTTGATTTAAAATGTGTATGTGAATGCTGTTCTTCTGATAAAATACATTATTAGCCCACATTCATTTGTTAAAGAATATATTTATTATCTTAATAATCCTTCCTGATAGTATGTCATAAATTTCTTGTTCAAGCATTGAAATTCATTATCAAAGGACTTTTTACATTTAAAAGAAATCTTTTCAATTCCTCATCTTTTTTCTTTTTTTTTTTCTTTTTTTGTTTCCAATTAGATTTTAAACACAATGACTAGTATTATTTATTAGTATTACTTATGTAGGCTCCAGGGGTAAAAACAGTTCAGAAAATTGATATTCACTTTTAAACAAACAGCAGTTTTGGGCAGAGGGGCCCTGTGGTGCCAATGCACCGCTGTTGGAGTTGATTTAAGGAAATAATAAGGAGGATCTGGAAATTCAAGCTTAACTGGTTTACCATTTACTGTATCATTTTGGTTCTGTACAGATTTAGCTCATTAAACACCTTTTCAGAATCTCCTTTAGCTGGAAGTAGAGTGGGAAAAATTCCCAAAACAGTCTTTGAAAAATTACTGTTTGCAAAAAAAAAGATTATAGAGGAAGCAAAATATTGAATTCAAAGTAATTATAATTAGAGTGTAGCCTCTTGTAGTTTCTAAAGCACCAGTGCAAAAATGATAAGAAGAGAGGAAGAGAATGATTTAAATGTAGACAAATTAATGCCAATTAAAGTGGGGTTAAAATTAATGCCCACTTTGTATTATTGTGTTTGTATATGCTTGTCGTCTTACACACCCTGCTAGCACTTTTAGCATAGGTTTTTATATGCCAGGATTTTAAAGATAAGTGTAATAGTCCCAGCTCTGAAGGAACTGACATTCTAATAGGAGAAACAAACTTTTAAAGAAATAATGAAAGTGCATGAAGTAAATACGTAAAGTTACATTAGAGCTACACCAGCGGGCAGGTGAATCCACTCAGCCTGGGGTGAGATACTTCCCAGAGGTGGGATGCCTGGACACCAAGGGCTTTATGGAGGTGGGATGTCTTCCATGATGAGGGAGATTTTCCCATGTGGCCCCTGTTGGAGTGCAGTACCCATGTGTGTAGTCCTGGAGGCATAAAATAACACTCCTCTCATATTGCTGGAATGTCTGATTTGAGGACGAAAGAGTAGAAAGTGATTATGGAGAAGCTAACAGTGTTCTAGTAGGTCATGCAGTTACTTGGGTGCCATCTTGAAGTTTTTGGAAAGACCTTCAGAGATTCCTTATTTCTTTCAGATTAATTAGGGCTGAGGCCTGATCAGATGTGTGTTTAGAAATAGAATTTGCCCTGGCTGGAGGGCTCAGTTGGTGGGAGCATCATACTTACTCCAAAAGGTTGCAGGTTTGATTCCCATATCTAGGTTGTGTGTTAGATCCTGGTTGGGGCATGTATGGGAAGCAACCAATCGATATTTCTTAATTTCTCACTAGAAATCAATAAACATATATTCGAGTGAGGATAGGGAAAAAATAATTTATATAAACGTATAGAAAGAGAAAAGATCAGTGCCCTTGTATCATTGAAAAAAATATATTGATTGGTCCCTATAGTGGCTTGAGCAAGGTTTAAGGTCCTGAGGTTATAAAGCAAAGAAAACCTTTTGTGGCCCTGCTCACATGATAGCAACCACACAGACATTATAGCAAATCAGAATACAGTGTGGGGAGGTCTAGAGTCATAGCAGTTCTGAAAAGAAAAGAAATGTGATTAGCTGTCAGATCAGTGTGTGTGTCACAGGTGTCGGTCAGGGGAGGGAATACAAGGGTGGCTTTATATGAAGAAGGTAGAACACTCAACCTGAGATCTGGAAGATGAGTGGAATTTGTCAAGTAGATGAGCCATTTGCCAAGTGAAGAAGCCATTCTGGGCAGGCAGAATGAGGCATGCGTGGACTAGAGGTAGTTCATTGTTACTAAACAGAGAGGATAGGGAATGGGACAAGAAAGGTAAATAAGGGCCAACCTGAAGAAAGCTGTGAGCAGAGGAGTGACATCGCATTTCCTTAGGACAAACAAGAGTTCCAGATCGTAATTTAAAGGTAAGTGTTGTAAGGAAACAATCTGCATAGTCCAGCAAAAGATGTTGATGCCCAGACTTAGAGCAGGGATAGGGTGGAGTTATTAGGGGAAAAAAGGTAAGAAAATTGGTTAGGAGATGGAAATAGAGTCTTGGCATCTGGTTTGATATAGGCAGTGAAAAAAGGGATGGCTCAAGTTTCTTTGGATGTAATCCCCTGAACAAGGTAAGTCATCTTTAACTTTGTGGGATATCCTTAAGTTTATATTTACTCGGCTATTGAATCTGGAGGGTAGAATTGGGAGGGAAATCTGAGTCTGGTTTAGGGAGATGTCAGTATATGGCAGCTATTAAAGCCTAGGTATGGACACACTTTCTCAGAATTACTAGAGCATAAGGGACCAGATATCAGCTCAGTGAACACCATTGGTAGATGGTGGGCAGAAGAAGTTGAAACCCCAGAGAAAATGAGAAAAGAGGACTCAGAAAAAAAGTTTTTGTTACTTGAACCCAAAGGTAAGTGCCATATGCCTCAGAGATGGTTATGAAATGAAGGCCTCGGAGAAAGACCTTTGGATTTAGCATTATGATCGTGCTGACTTTGTGAAAGCTGTTTTATTAAAGAAGTGGAGGGGGAAAATGCCAGAGTATAGTGGATTGAAGAGTTTTGTGTAGTGTTTTTTATTTTTGTTTGTTTGTTTGTTTTAAGGTGGATTTAGAGGCCAAGTCAAAGGAGGAAAGAGAAAGAGAAGATGTAAATGAAAGGAGAGGGAAATTCTAGGAGTGAGATCTAAGAGGAATGCAAGGGGCTTGGCTGGGAATAAGGAATGTCAGGAAGAATTAACCTTGAGGAGGAGAGATAGATATCCTCTAGGTCTGAGAACAGATGGTAGATGCTGATTAACATTTGTAGGGTTTGAGGGGTGAAATAAGTTGAAAGGAGTGCATGCTCCATGGTCTCTAATTGTTCTTTGAAAGAGTTCCGAGATAAAAGCTTGAGTCTAGGAAGGAATTGGGTGGGGCCCTTAAGACAGGAGCTGAAATTTGGAAGAGCTGCTGTGGGAAGTGGCTGAGGGAACTGACCAGCAGAATGTGGAATTGTTGAGTGGTTTTGAGAGCTTGGAAACCATAAATTTGTACTGGCACCAGTCCACACGATTGTTGTATTACCTCCAGCAAAATTCAGCAGCCCAGTTATGAAAACTCAAAAAATTGTTGACTTAAACTGATTCTGGAAAGGCTGTGAACCCAGGATGGCATAAGATAGCTGTCAAAGTCCATGAATTCAGCTTTGTAGATGGCAGAATAGACTCAATAATTATGTGAATTTTAAAATTAGCAAATGCTGTATCTCAGGTGCTAAGTAGACATGATTTGTTCCCTTAGTGTTTCCTACTTTTTTCAGGAATATTCTCTGTTACTTAACGATTGTACATAATCACAGCAAAACACACACACACACACACACACACACACACACACACACACACAATATGATGTGATTTTAGTTCTCCAAGTGCCTGTTTTATGCCCAGAAGCTTCTTTATTTCAGTCATATCATTTTATCTATATATTAAAGATTTCTGAAGTGGTCATGTAAGAATACCAGTTTATTCCTTGATGAATGAAGTTATCTGAAGGAAGATAAATGCTCTTTCCCAATGACGTAGCAAATCTGAGACTGTTTTTACCTCAAGTCTAGCTCTTCTGTGGCCCTCTCCATAAAGCTTGCCCAGGTCTTCTCTTTTAAGTTGGTCACCTGATCTCTCTGCCACTGTTCCTGTGGCCTCTTTTCATACCGTGTTCATATGGTAGTTATCACAGAATTTCATGCCTTTTCCCATATAATTTTGAGTTCCACGAATGCAGGGACTGAGTCATACTTATCCTTGTATTTCCAGTGCCTCCCTGTTGCCCTGCACAAAAGAGACACTAAAGCAGCAGTAGGTAAATGACTCCTTCATTCCTCACGGCAAAGGCCCCTGAATGAGAGACAGAAAGAATACAATTATGTGGCTAGTTAATAACTTCTCTTTGCCCCTTCTTCCCATTGTATTATCATCAGGTTTATCTTTGACTAGTTTAAGAGGTATTTGTCTGTTTGATTTTAATCCCAGTTATTCTAGGCATTAGAATAGTAGGAAAGCATAAAATCTATATATATAATCCAAAAGCCCACACAAGATCCTTTACCAAAATTACTGATAGGCAAAAATTTGAGTTTTATACTTTCTCTTTTATACTCTATACTTAAGTTCTCTGGATAATGCATATTTAGAGTAAAGCCAGTGAAAAACTAGCCAGACATTTCAGGGAGAAAGAGAAAATGGGAAGAAAAGGTTTTCTAATAAATGTCTGTAATTTTGATGTTTGTAGTCTGAACCATATTCTCTTTACTTGACCTTGTTTTACTTTTGCTCTTAAGATTACTTTCCCCAATTACATAGAGTCTGTTTTTAAAATAACTTTGGGCAAATTACTGAATAATATATTAGCTTGCCAATACTCTCATTGTCTTTTTTTCATTTAGCATCTTTAAGATATCTTTGCATTATAAACATCTTAGTCCTGAAAACATTTATAGGTAGTGACAAAAAATAGCACAAAGATTCTTGAAAAATACTACAAAGTAACTTAAAATTCAAGTAGTAAGCAGTTTAAATTTTTAATAGTTGTAGGATTTTTATTTTAGAAGTATATCCATATTATCAACTAGAAGTCTGATGCACGAAGATTTGTGCCAGAATGGGCCTTCCTTTCCCTGGTTGCTGGTACCGCCTTTGCTCTGGCCAGAGCTGCCTTTTTGCCTTCCAACGCTGCTCAGAGCCCAGGAGTGGCTGCATATGCAAATTAACCCGCCATCTTTGTTGGGTTAATTTGCATACTCACTCCTGATTGGCTGGTGGGCATTGCAAAGGTATGGTCAGTTAGCATGTAACTCTTTTATTAGTTAGATGGTTTAGTCATAGATTGTATTTCTTAGCAACTCAATCAATTTTCACTGGACCTAAAGATAAATGTGATGGTGCTCTTTTTCCTCCAAATTTGAAATTTCATTTTGTTCAGCAAATAAAGTATGAAATAAGTGTCTATGTGGTCATGTTAGACTATAATGAGGAAGAGGGGCACTACTGAGATAGCGGTCCAGAAACTGGTAAATCTGAAAACTGATTTCCTGACTCTCACTAGAAGTGGCAATTCACAAGTATAGTGCATTTTCCAAAGCAGATAATTGTTAGGCGGTGATAAGCTCTGGAATAATTAAATACTCTCATCAGTGTGTAGTTATCATCTTTGGTAGTTTTTTCAAAAGTGGCAGCTACTTTACTCTCATGCATAAGATTACCAGCAGATGATATCGATTTTTGAAAATATAAGAGGTTAAGGGTGACATTCCTGATTTTGTGAACATGGGTGGTAGAGAGGTAAAGAGCAACATCATGACATGGAGGCAAAGAGCAGGGGAGAGGCTTTCCAAGTAATGCAAAGGAGAGAAAAAGCAGCCTTAGGGTGCTGTAGATCATGTGCAGATTAACCAATTTTTATAGCGTTCGAATGAAATGAAGGACACTTATAAGAGCTTACACTGAATGCAATTATCTTTCCTTAAAAATGACATTTTTAGATTTTTCCATATTTCACCATTAACCTTATGATTTTTATCGTAGAGGAGATGCATTTAGTTCATGGAGAATTTCAGTTAATGCAACTTGTACAATGTTACAATGTAGAATTTCTGATAACTCTAGTTTTTAATTTTTATTATCTTTTGTTTAAAAGATTAGATGATGTTATCTAACCAAATGAGTTTATTAGAATTGAAAGTAAAAGTTACCTTTTCTTTATATATAAATGTAATTTTAAGTTATAGTTTTAAAGTAATCAATAGATTAAAAGTGATTTCAAAATAACAATTCTGGATTTGTTAATTTTAATTCTTTTTTTTTGCCATATTAAGAAAAAATGTAATGAACAAAACAATTTCTCAGACTAACTTAGAAACATGAGGTTCCCTCTGAGTTTAGACCACAGTCCTAATAATAACCACCCACAGAAACTTCTGGGACTGCTGAACCCTCTAAATTTTCACTGGGTTGGGCTCTATTCACAGTGCAAGTTTAATATCATTATCAACTTTTCTTCTGAAGGATCAGCTTTATATATCTTTGGTGTGTACAAAGACTACATTGTTTGTTTGCATGGAGTGGCTATAGTAGTACTTATAGCTACTTCTTTGACCATAGTCCTTCATAATGTTTGCCTACTTCTTATGGTCACAACCCACTTTGGAAGAAGGAATACCAATGTTTAAACTTGATTACAGCACGCCAAGGAACATGTTACTGAAATTTGCTATCACTGCTACTTAGTGGTTTTGGATCTGATATTTGAATCCTTTTTTTTTCTTCTTTTTTTTTTTTTTTAAATATTCAACAGGCTTAAAATGCATTAGCCTATTTTCCTTTTTGTAAAAATGAGAATTATTTGTAAGAAATGAATGATTGAATGATTATTAACCAGTAGTAATTTGAATTCTTTATAAAGGTAAATTTATAATTAGATTAAAAAGAGTCTTCCCATTTCTAAATATAAGAGGTTTAACTTATCTGTAATATTTTTCTTTTACATATAGACATCACACATATATGTATATATGCATTTTGAGAGTAAGTAAAATATATATTTTTAAAAGTAATCCTACTTTTTCTCTCTACTGTTTTGAAATATTAACCATTATTGCTTTATTGATGATTGAACTACCCCTTATCTTTGCCATGCCTACAAAGAACCATGTAGGAAGCATTGACAGCTATAGTGGTGACTATTTTAGAACTTCTTTGTCTCCATCATGCTACCTCCTAAAAATGCACAACTAAAAAATGCGTTTTTCTGGGAGTTTGGAGATATTCCTTACTCCAGAGATTAGAGGAGTTGATTAGAAAATAAGTAACTACCTTATTCTTCTGCTCCTCTACCCCATAAACCCCCAATCCAAGATTGAGAAGAAAAGAAAATGCCTGATGCAAATGTCACCTTTTATAATAAAGATCTTTCTTCCCTTTCTGTCTCTGGATCTCAAAATTCCTTGTGTATGTAGCCTAAGTTCCTTGCTGTTGACTTAGAAAGACATTTCAGGAGCATAAAGAATGGTGAAGGACAATAGGCAGTAGAAAAATCTACATTTCTTCACTTCACTACTGATGAATGCTTAGGCATTGGTGGAGGACTGAATCTCTCACAGACATGGTTTGAAGTTAGCCATGGCTCTTTTCCCATCAACATCCCAGATGCTGCATCTCTTGTACTTTTGAATGTCAAGGAAAAATCACCAGGAACAAAAATAGCACATTCAGTCCTGCTCTTTATTGAAACCATCCTTTTAAACACGATGGAGATGTATCAGAGAAAGGTTTGTGGGGGTCTCAGCTCCCCTCAGAACCAGAACCAGCTTTCTCCCTCCAAATCTGTGCTGACAGGTAGCATGTAAACGCTGGGAGCCAGTTATAGAAATGCACTGGTAAGATGATTTCCACAGGCGTACCTCCTCCCATCTGACTGATTCTCCCAGGCTCCTCTAATGAAATTCTGAAGCTGCCAGTACACGTGGGATATATTACATAGGTGGCTGTTAACCTTTTTAAATCTGTGGGTTTCTGATCAGAAAGCATTTATTTGGACCATAAGAGTAGCAGTGATATTTTATATCTAAAACATTATGACAAAAATGTAGTTAGATGATGTTTTGATCATTCATATACAAAATCATTAAATACTAAATTTTTAGCCGTTTTTGTCAATAAGGAAGAGAAAGAAAAGGAAATACAGTGGAGTTCGATGTGTAGCAGAGCGGAGGGTGAAGAATCATACTTTGAGGGTTTCTACTGAAGAAACGGCTAACTGTGGGTGACTTCAGGGGCCAGGAGGATGTTGAAATAAGGGTTGGAAATCAATGGATTTAGCAGTATAAGGCACATCTTACACATATGTAGGATGTTAAAATCAACTTCTTCATAGAGAATTTCCAGTGTTTACTCTTGTCACAAAATAGTCCCCTACGGTGCCTCTGCAGACACAATTATGTTTCTTCTTTTCTTCATTATGCTGTGCCAGGCTCTTCTTGGAAAGAGAGCTCTGCCATTATCCCCAAAAAAGTGGCTGCAGTTCAGTTATGTGGTTTGAGGTAAAAAAATCAGTTGCATTTTTTTTATTTGTCATTTTCTAAAATTACATCTATTTGCTATTTTTAAACGTATGGGTAGACATACAAATATGCCCTAGTTAAAAAAATCCTATGTATTAAATTACAACTTTAAAATGAGACAAAGTCAAGAGGAGATTGTTCTTATTATAAATTGATTTCTTAAACAAAAAGAGATTCACTCTGTGACTCCCTGATATATTTTCTATATATTTTTTACCACATATATATTTATATATTTTCTTCCAACTCAAATTTTGAGATACATTTTCCCTTTCATATAGTTTCCCTCAGTGGACTATTACAGTCATATAACAAATACTAGAGTTGTTTGTCATGGGACTTACCTTAAGAGTTGCTATTCATTGTTTTCTTTTGCCATTTTCGGAAAAAATGGAACTAAATCTTTCGGCTTTGCTAAATAATCTTCAAAACAGCTAATAATGACTGCCCATAGTCAGTCTCATTTTTAGTAGTGCTTAAATTTTTAATATTAGAACATTAGAAGTGATTTAAAAGTATAGTCTTTAAGGTGTAGTAAGGCATTACTACTGAGCACCTACTATTGTTGGGCTTCTTATCCTTTTACAGATGTCAACTCATTGGACTGTGATTTCAACTGACGAGGAAAAGGGAACATCAAATTTAAATACAGTCAAGATTTTCAACTAGTAATACAAAATGGAAGCTGAGAATGTTTGGTTCCATAGCCTAAGCATTTTTTCCACTCTTTTATTCTGTTTTCTTTTCATCTTCCTTCTCCCCACCTTCTTTTTATTTGCTACAAACAGAATACCATCTTTCCCTTCCCTTTGCCTCACTCCATTTTTTTTCTTTCATCTCTTCCAATCAATCTCTGCATGCTGTCTGTATTCCTGACTCTGTGGTTGGTACTGGGAATTCAGTGTTACCCTCAGGAAATTTAAAATTTATACTCCAGAATGGGCTGTTCATTTGTGCTCTGAATGAATGAGTGAAAGATCAAATGAATGAATGGAGAAAATAAAATAGATACTTTAGATTTTTCTCATTTTTGAATAGCTTATTATTGGTATAAGCAAATAAGACTATTAGTAAATAAGACTAAATTGACAGCTAGAATCCCAATGCAGAAACTATTAGGAACGATCTACAATAATAAAAGAGAAGCATGCAAATTGACCACACCTCTGCTATGCCCAAAAGCCGCGCCCACCAGCCAATCAGGAACAAGTATGCAAATTAACCCAACTAAGATGGCTGTGGCCCACAGAGTGAGCAGGGGACCTGGGTTGCCCCCAGTGATGGAGGAAGCCAAGCTTCCCACAGCCCTGGTTTGCCCTGGCATCTGCTCAAGGTTACATTGATCACCTGTCTCCTGCATGCCCCCTACTGCAGTCGAGCCTACAACCAGGGTATGTGCCCTTGACTGGAATCGAATCTGGCACCTTTCAGTCCACAGGCAGATGCTCTGTCTACCGAGCCAAACCAGCTAGGGCTAAAATATATTTCTTTGGAAAAACAGATTATTCTTCTAGTAGAATACTAGTTTGAATATGATTATACATGTAAATTTGTGTGCCAGTTACTTTAAATGATTACATGAAAAAAAAATCCCTAATATTTAGCCTGGACATTTATTGAGATAAGTTTAGAAATTACAAGAGAAATCTGGAAGTTATAATGGAACTGTAATTACTGTATCTCTATAATAATTAGTATTCCTGATTATAACAAATACTGTAATAACTATTTCTTACCAAATGGTGCTCTTAAAGTCCCTCTGTAGTAAGAATTTATATTTTGATGAAAATGTGGTCTCTTGCTGCTTTGAGAATATAAGGGAATTCACAGTGGTGATTAGCTTGTGTGGAGTGTATCTTCTCCCCTCCTCCCACCACATTTTTTTCTAATGGAATGTTTTATTAGGGTTTTCCTTTAGAGGTGTGAGTTCTCATTATTAAAACCAATAATGCTATGTAAGTTGTCTTTCCGTAGAGCATCTGCCTCACTGCAATTTTAAATCATTCATAGTCACCCTATTAATGAGGACTCTGGGGTCTCTTCATTTGTGAATTTGGTGCCTGAATTCCTGGGCTGCTTGCACATCTTTCACAAATCACTCTTACAGCAAAATATTATTACCAAACAGTCATGGGCTTATTTATAATGGAATTCAGGCCTTCCAATGGTGAATAGTCAAGGAAACACATTTATTATTTAAGATTCATTAGATGCTCAAGGAACCTTTTAATGTAACCGGGGAGTAATAATTTAACTGGTGTCAGAAATAACTTGAACCAAGAAGTTTGTGTCAGAATAGACATAAAACAGGAGCAGTACTAAACTTGCAAAATTGTTCCTGTTCCTGTGTAAAATATGTTATTTATTTCAGTAGCAGAGTCAAGGATTGCATAGAGATTTATTTTGATATGTCTCTTGAGTTTTGCTGTTTTTCTAAAATTTGAAGGTTTAGAAAGACAAAAATCTGGGGTAATAAAAATACTACTTTTTCTATCTTTACTTGTCAGAAGCAAAGTCTAAATGAGAAACATATTAAAAATGAGGACTAGTACTTTAAAGTCCCTCATTTAGGTTAGGTCACAAAAATATGGGGCTATTAATTGACTTGTAAGAGCTATTGTACTCTCAGCACACTGGCTGATGGGGTTGTGGCCATCTGAATGGGATATTACAGCAGACTTTGTTTATCAGTTTTGCCTTAGAAGTTGATAGATTGCCTACAAGGTAGCAACAGAAAATAATTGGGTTGAGAAGTTTTCAGCAGCTGTCTTTACATAGGAACTTGTTCTAGGTTTTTACATTTTACTACCTGGAGTAACATCTTGAATAGATAGTCATTTTCTCTTTATCCATATAAATTGAGTACACATAGAACATCAGCCCCTGACATCACATCCCTGGACCTAATGATTACATTGGCAGATCATAATTTTATTGTAGTTTCAACATCATCTCCTCAAAATTATATTACTATATCCAGATAGGTATAAATATCTTTTCCACTCCCACTCTCAGCTTCTTGATTACTAAAATATGTGATTCTCTGCTAATTTTAAGGTTTGTGTTTCTTAGGTTGGGATGGCAAGTTCATGTTTGTATGAGAGAAAGAGAAATTATTCTTTCAATTTTTTCCTATTCTAAGTCTGAGTTCTGGTTTCACATACTTTTTTAGTGTGTCTTTCTTCACTTATAATAAACATTATATTTCAAAACGCAATTACATTTATTATTATGTACACAGTTATATACATATGTGTGACAAAGTTGGGAAGAATCATGAAAAATAAAAATAGTTTAAGTATAATTATCCTTCCTTTAAGACAAATTTTCTCCTGTTAAAAATTATTATTTTAATACATAAGATAATTAAAAATAGAATTGTTTTGTAGAGTTATTAGAATATGTGCACTGATTCTTAAATTTCCTGATAACTTTTATTAGGTTAAATATATATAATTAAATGACATCATTTATTTAGGAAAAAAAGACTACAAATAGTTTTTAAAAACCTATTCAAAAATAATAATTTAATGTGATGTTAAATTTAAAAGACTTTATTTAGTATGCTGGCCAATAGTATTTTCATTTATTTTGAAAAATCTTTGTTCTAGACAGAGTTGAGTGGATTTTTGCAATCAGTCATGGTAATGAATTATTGCATTAAGGAATGATGTTTGATATAATCTCAGGAGTTATGTAACTACCATGACATATTTTTACTCAGTAATTTTCATCTCAGTAGAGACATATTCAAATTACTAATGCTATTCAAAACTGTTCGTTGAAATCTTTTGACTCCTTTTCACTGTATAGAAAATATTAAGGTTAAAACTGCAAAGTGATTGAAGCTAAATGAGAGCCTACTTTGATTATAAAGGAAAATGATATTCAATTAGACAGTCTCATACCTGCGAGACTTTTCAGCAGATAGTGGTAAGTCGTCTATTTTAAGAGCATAAATCAGATTGCAAATGGATTCCTCAGAAATATGTATATGCAACCCTGCTTCAAGATGCATCCCCTTAATTTACAATACTGTCATCCTGTGATTGACAGTTAGTGAATACATAGCATTGATTTAATAATACCTGACAGCCTATACAACTGCAGAACAAATTGGTAAAATCCTACTTCCTGAAAAGATGGTTTTATAAGAGCCTTTCTTTTGGTTTTCTCTTTCTTAACTCATGTGCTCCGTCAGGATGCAATGTGGGTAGATTGATTGCTTACAGTTGAAAGAAAATACTTAAATTCATATTTTTTGCTAACAATAATCGACTTCAGTGCATTTTAAGTCAATCTATTTGATACAATTCTCTGAGAATGCAATTCCCTGTAGCAATTGGTATCACATCTACTTAAAAATCACATCAACTAGAAAATTCCATTTAAATAGCTAGATGGGGAAACGACTTCTTACATAACTGAACACAACTGTATTAATTGGATTTGGTTGAGCTTGTTTTTATATTGCAGATATTTAAATATCAAGATGCTCCTGCTGAAATTATATATGTTATTGAAAAGTTTATTTTCCTTACAGCTGGCATTATCTGCAGAAATATACCTTGGTAGCTGTGCTTTAGCTAACGATCTATATCTCATTAAAATTTGAAAGCCTTTGAAAAATATTGTGCTATGGATCTTCACATAACTTTTAGCTGTGCTTTGTAGACTCTTGTGGATCTAGTTATTTTAATCAGCCATCATGATAAGCCATCAGAAGTACTGTGTTAAGTTAAGGGGAGTGCTTTTTTGGTTGTTTTTTATCACAGAGTTTCTAGGTGCACAGGGCGAGTTATAATAAGGTGATAAATTACTGTGGTTATATTAACCCTTTCACTTTTCACAGCTTCTTTTTTATTGTAATAACATTTTTAGCATTGAAGCTGAATCACGCTAGATGACAAAAAAAAATCCCCCGTTGCACAACTGACTTGTTATTATTAGAGGAAACAATACTGGAAATGAAGAACATAAAACACTGGGCCCATCACAGGCGAAAATCCAGTGAACAGCTAAGAATTATGACTGGGTGATGATTAGATTTTCTGGTTAATGGAGGATTATGGAGAAATTCTTCATAATTCAAAATTAGAGACAGCAAAAAAATATTTCATGAAAACGCACAACTCGGATTAAAAAAACACACACACCTGATGTGTTTATTATTCAACATTTGGATGAATTTACACCCAACATATTTAAAAATTAACTTTTAATCCTAGCTTATTTTTTTTACTAGGTTGATTTTATTAAAAGAAATTGGTATTAGGAAATAAGCTTTTTAAAAAATGGTGAAAACTGTGATCTCAAAAAAACTCACTCTGATTTCTGGTTCATACCATATTACATATAGGTTTTTGAAGCAGAATTCTTATGATGCATTAAGCAAAGATGGCTCTTTTTGGAAACAATGGCCTACCACAGAATATCCTCCTTCCTAGTTTTTAATGTTTTCTAAACACCTTTTCCTCATCATCTTCCTAACGTTAAGGGAACGAGTATGTGCCAATAACCTTTGAAACCCCCAAGTTCTATTAGTTATGCTGCCTGTGCATTTTACTTTCATGAATAGAGTGAGCCTTGATGGCTGCTTTGAAAAGGGAATCGATACCTACCCGCTTTGTGCCTGCCCAGCCTTTTCTAGTTTTCCATTGTATTATGTTTTGAACAGGACAATGGCAGCGGTTTGATATTAGCCATCATTGTAGTTGAATATCAGATTTTATCACTGTGGGCTCACCATTGCCTCAATTTATACTGTAGTGAGGACAGTAAGCAATTAGAAAGCTATTTCTACAAAGACATACATGTTTGAATCTGATAAATTTATAATTACTTTCTTAGATAAAAATGGTTTTTTGAATTTAATATTTATATCTTTCTCCTTATTTCTACTGGCATAAGCCAAACAACAAAAGCAAAGTGTAATTCAGAGAAGCAAAGACTAGATTGAACTTGTATTGATTTGAGGGTTTTTGATACCCAAAGGCTTTTGGTGGCTCTAAGTGGAATCTGTGTGATGTTTGGAACACTCTCTTCAGTGATACTGAAATGTTTTCTTCTAAGTTTTTTCTCTCTCTGACCTTTTATTTTTCTAAATGTGTCTTTCAGTGAACTGGACAGTAGGCTAACCCTGGTTATCTAAATTGTTGTGTGTTAATAGTGTTAAAGTCGTTAAGCTTTTTCATCTGACCCTTCTTTTAGAAAAGTAGGACTTTAGCTGACCCATGCTAAATATTTGCTCTAAGAATTAATGATATATGTACATATATAAAAATAAGCTATGACTATGGTGAAAATATAAAGTGGCAGTTTCTCCTAGGGTTTTAGTAGTCTAGAATGTTAATAAAATCAATGTTAATAAAAGTAAAATAGTGTGATTCGAATTGAATGAAAATTTCAGGTTTATTACTTTAGCAGACAATTTTTAAAAAACGCTTAGTGGTTTAACAAAAGAAACTGAATCTTAAATGACAAAAAGAGAGATGTGAGTGAACCTTATCTAATTTTACCTCCAAGACCTCCAAAATAGTTTCTAAGAAAATGATTTCTTGGCTGATATATGCCAGGTTCTAGGCTAGCGCCCACTTTTTGTTTTTTGTTTTTTGGACTGATTTTTAAAGTGATTAAATTAGAGGCTAAATTATGCTTTCTATTTAGGTAAGCCATGTGCTATTAGCAGGGTACTCTAGAACTATCTCTGGTTTGCAGCTGACCAGAAACACTTGTCTGTGCACCTCTCATAACCACGCCTGATTGCTCCTGAAAAATTCTCAAAAGCCCCATTTCGTCAGAGCAATCTAAAATCAGGGAGTTGAGAAACAGGATTTGTTACACTTGTGGGCTTTCAGAATTTTTGTTGCCTGGTTGGGCCCTTTGGACTGAGAATATACAGGTGTTGTGTTTTAGTTGATGTCATTTCTCACGAAAATAGAACATTTTATGGACTAAGCAATAGTTTTCTAATGCCTTTTTGGATTTAAATACTATTTGAATGATAAATCCATTAAAAAGGATTCCCCCCTTCAATGCACAAACTATAAAATAGTTCTGATCGCACAGTGAACATTATATGCAAATACCAAACAAAATTACCATTACCATGGCTGACCAGAGTTACCACCATCAATCAAAACTACGTCATTTTTAAAAGCTCTCATAAAATATTGTTACCTATTCCCTCCCAAAGATTCCTATAGCGGTTCATAGATATAAATCTCATTTAGGAAGTTCTTATTTCCATAAAATATCAATAACTCTGTTGATATTTAGATATTTTCAAATTGTTCCGTTTTGACCTGACCTACTTTCAAGCTTTCAAATTTATTTCTATGTATACGTTCACCTTGCTGTTCTTCTGGATCGAGCAGGCAGAAAAGGCTCGAATGCTTAAGATTTCTTTCCTGGGCTGCATTATAGTTTTTTAGATGTACATGTCTACAATTTAAAGAAGATTTCTTTTCTTTTTAATAAAACGCAGGATTTTATAGCTTCTAGTACACTGATAACAAGGAACAATGTTATTAGCCAGGTTTCCAACCTACAGCCTTTTTCCTTGGGTAATTAGTTAGATAATTTCAGGAATGGTTTAAATTTGACAGGGAGTTTTATACTTAGGATATTGCTTTAGTAGATTTCCTTTCTCCAAAAAGGGGCATTTGATTGCAGTTAAATTGTGAAGTTCTAAAGCTATGTTAGCTAAATTTTTTTACTATGTCAGCAAGCAGAATATTGTTTGCACTTCTTTGCTTTTTAAATGCTGCTCAGGGAGCTGTGTAAGTTATAATTGATGCACAGAAGAGATTTTGAATTTTATAGCCTACAAATTGGTGTTGCTACATAGACTAGAAAGATGAGATTGGAGAAGTTATTTTCCCATGAGAATGATACAAATTACTGTCAAACTGTTTATGCTTGCTGTAAAAATATTTTCAATATACAGGTATTTGCTTACTAGCTGGGTAGCACTCTTATTAAAGTACAATAACATGTTGAGCCAAAGTGAAATGTTTTTAGTACCGTTGCATATTTTTAAAAAAATATATTTTATTGATTTTGTACAGAGAGGAAGGGAGAGAGATAGAGAGTTAGAAACATCGATGAGAGAGAGTCATTGATCAGCTGCCTCTTGCACACCCCCTACTGGGGATATGCCCACAACCAAGGTACATGCCCTTGACCAGAATCGAATCCGGGACCCTTCAGTCCCCAAGCCGACGCTCTATCCATTGAGCCAAACCGGTCTCGGCACCATTGTATATTGTTGTAACGGTCCAATTTAGTTATTCCACGGCTTAAATGCCTGTAATTATGTTTGTTCTTTAAAGCTCAGATACATTTGCTTAAGTTTGAGTTTAAAAATTTTAAGGAATCACCGAGTTTATCTGGTCTAGCATTCTCATTTTACATATGAAAAAAC
The DNA here is from genome assembly GCF_014108245.1 of Pipistrellus kuhlii. NCBI lineage: Eukaryota > Metazoa > Chordata > Mammalia > Chiroptera > Vespertilionidae > Pipistrellus > Pipistrellus kuhlii. The sequence continues at coordinate 56,016,314 of NW_023425540.1, read as the reverse complement.
AGGCCCAGAGGGGTTCAGGAGTATGCCAAGGTGAAAAATTTAGAAATTTGCGTGAGACTAAAATTGAGTTTTCTTGCATAACTTTGATTCTCTTCTGACATCTCATGTCTAATGAAGTTGCCATGCTTATTATGTGTTTATTTCAGGCATATAAATGCCTTTTTAATAAATCAGCTTAACTTCTGGATGACCTGACGTCTGCAGTGTTTAAGATGAATTTGTAGGATTTATTGGGTGAAGTTAGTCAAAACTTTAAAACCATAGTCTCAAGTAAGCAGAAGAGAGTCCAGTGTTTATCTTACTCTGTCAAGCAGTTAAGTAATGTGAACACTGAGAGTGTGAGGGGATTCTCTACTCCAAATAAACTGGCTGTCACTGACTCCAACCTTTGCATGCTAATTGGTGGACACCCTGTTGTTGGGACTCAGGAAAGGTACCCATTTCCTGAGATACTCAGGAATCTCACTTCTTCATTTTCCTCCTAATATAATGTGGTATGTTCTATATAGGAAAAAAGATACTGATTTTAACTGGCCATTTAGGAGTGCAGGTTCTTGATTGTACTTCTCCTTTACCCAATAGCAGAACCTAGGAGATCCTGTGTTTTGCAAGAGATTTATTTTATTTTATTTTTTATTGGCCTATGGAAGAGTCAGGAATAGGGGTCATCAGCTGATGGTTTGAATTTTGCCAAAATAGGATGAAACTAGGGTTTGCTGGACTTTTCTTTCATTCTGGAAAGTCAGCTCTAAGGAAAAGACACAGTGATGGGTCTTTACTGAAAACCCAGTAACACAAAACAACAGATTGTAATTTATTTACATTAAAATTATCAAAGGGAAATGTAAACATAGTAGCTGAGCATAGTTCAGTGCCTGCAGGGATGTTTACTGTAAGATTTGTCTTTAGAAATTGGCATACATCACGACTGCTGATCTTTGGATAGCCCCCTTCAGTTATTTTAAGAGTTGCCTGATGTTACTTTTTGGGGCTTTGCCTGTACTGAGGCGGGGGGAAAGGTGAGGTTAAAGGAAATTAACAGGCTCATATACTTCTCCCAGGAGAAAGTTGCATTAAACACAGAGATATTTGAGTCATTCCTACAGAATCCTGTGTTTTTTATGGAAGGTTTTGCCACAACTGTGTGGTGGCAATTAAAAAAAGAAAGGGGTGTAGGGGGGGAGGGGAGAGAAACCAAGCACACAACAGCAAAACCAGAACAAAAAGAAGATGTGTCATGATGAAATAGGAAATCTTATATGACATGCTTCTAAAGGATAAAGAGTAAAAGTTAGACTAGAAAGTGAGAAATCAGAAAGCTTGTATCCCTCAGCTCTGATTAAGGTCATGTGTTGGCAGAATGAGAAGCAGATGCTCTAGTGAACTAAGCGTTAGGCTAATGAATGTGAGAGCCCCGCCGATGACCAGGAGTAGCCATGGGAGCACACTGCTCCCTTGTGCCTGCTTTTCTGAAACGCTGTTGGAACGAGAGCCCTCCATGGGAAGGAGGTGGGGCAGCTCCTCATGGGCTTATTTCTTACAGCAAGCGTGTCAAACTCGTGGCCTGCAACGAATGTTTTTGCAGCCCAGCCCGTTTAACAGTATGTAAGAAAAGCATTAATAAATATTTTGTAACTAAGTTTTTACAATATCCTGTTTTACATGTTTATAATAACAAACTACAAAGTTCGTTGCATTCATTTCCCTTACCTGCCTTACGCGCAGGCCCACCATTTCTCTCCACTAATACCAGCAATGAATATTTTGGCAGCCGGTTGCCATGTCACTAGTCTCGGACCGACTTGTTTGGTGTGTGCAACAGGAAATATTTTGCTTTTGGAGAACAAGGTTTATTTGCATTATGCCTATTAATTTGTGCAGTTATTCAGTGTCTGGTAAGTTAATGTTCAAGAAAAATAGCAATTTTATTAAAATGTTCTATTTATGTTAATGATTACTCATTTATTTCAGCCCTTTGTATTCAGCACGTCTCTATTGAAATAAACCTATGTTTCTATGAAAATTGAAGCTTTTGGTTTTTTGTTGCCCACATAAACCTAAACCTTGTTTATTTGGCCCATTTTAGCCTTTGAGTTTGACATGCTTGCTGTAAAGCCTTTTGCTGAAAGATAAGACAGCAGACGCTGTTGAGAGTCATTTGCCTCGCTGACTTTGAGTATATGTTACTCAAAAGTATTATTTTTGTATGAATACAAAATTGGCATATAGTATTAAGTAATTTTGATTTTTTTTTCTAATTTCAGGTTTTTCTCCCTAAAGGTGGTGTGTGTGTTTCTGTATGTATGTACCTCCCATTCATGATAATATAAGTTAGGTGCATATTTTAAGAGAAATTCATAATTGGATTTATTAGAAGACACTATAAGTGGTTATCTTTACATTTTCTAACAATGGCCTTAATTTATGATACTTTCACAAAAAATTAAAATCCATTTCTGTATGAAATACAGCATAGTGATTAAGAACATGAACTCAGGAGCCAAATTGTCTGACTTTGGTTAATGGCACTGCTACTTACTAGCTATATGACTTATTAGCAAGTTACTTAACCGCTGTGTACCTCAGTTTCCTTATGTTTAAAATGGAGGAAATTATCGTAATCTATTTCATAAATTTTTGTGAAGATCAAATATATATGTATATATATTTGTATGTATATATGTCTATGTGTTATACATGTTACTTGATATTTTCTTTTATAAGATACAAATTATAAAATAAAAACTATATTACAGATAGTATTTAATTATACATAATAAGCCCTTTATAAGAGTTTGCTATTGTTGCATTTTTATTCTGAAGGCACAATACATTTTCAGAATTTGACTTATAATTTAAAGAATAATATTTCAGTGCTGTTCAAATATGTTTTTAGTATTTATTAATTTGATTCAACCTTCTTCCAATGCATGGAAGTAGAGTATAATTATCTAAATAAATGTAAAATATTTGGGATGAATATAAAAATACAAAGTGTAATAAAGTGTCTCTTTTTAATATCTTTAAAAATAAGGTGATAGAAACATTGTAACCACATTTATATATTAATATATATTAGATTTATGTAGCCTTTTACCTTTGTATAATGAAGTTACATTAAAATATTCATAGGATTGTTTTGTATAACAGAAATATTTTCTTTCCACTTTTGTCAAGGCTTTGTGAGTATACACATGTCTATATATCATCATTTTATATATTCTATTGTTATAAAACATTAAGACTTCTTAATGTTGTAGCTACTTACTTAGAAATTATTTTACGGTGATGGACTAAATCTGAAACCCATTTATTCTTTTGAGCTTTTATCTAATATAAATAATATAATAAACATGGTGATAAGGATAGACTAATTTATTCATTCCATCCACCAATCAATCAACCAATCACTCAATCAGTCAATCAATCAATGCTGCCAGGCACTGCTGTAGTCAGATATCAGTGAAAAATTTTATCAGACAATAAACTAATAAGATTTTTTTCTCCATGATATGTGAACTTCATGGTCATAATTGTTAATAGCACTCAAGTACATACTCAGTACCCGGAGCTCTTCTCTACCAGTTCTATGCAGTTCAAATGGCTTTTATTCTCTTCCATAAAATACCTTGCTTATTATATAAAGTAGTTAATCTGACACACCATCACAAAGATGAGATTAAATAAAACACAATGCAATTGCTCCTAGAGCTTCCATCTGATATAAGCTACATTTTTCATGAAATTGGATAAATCGGGTGCTTTGCTACCTGATTTAAACTAGTTTTTTTTAGCGTATGGACCAACCTCTGTGTTCCTGAAGTCTTCAGAGCTGGAATAGGATCATTTTTTGCCCTCTCCCTATGCTATAGGACGTTGGAGTTTATTGTGATGAATTTAAAGTGCTGCTCTCAAGTAAATCCCCTTCACCCGGCATCTAGCTTTGGCAACGGGATGAAGGGTAGGTGAATGTTAATTGTGAAGGCAACACTAATAGCACAAATGCAGCATATGTTAGCACTTCGGCAGCTTAGCGGTAACGCACAGCATGAAGCAGGGCTGGTGCCAGGGCCTGATCAACAGTGTGTGGGAGCCAGTCAGGCAACATTATCTGCAGCCCAGCTAATACATTTCAGGAAGTTGTCTATCAGAAATTCAGTGACAGGTTAATTTTTATTAAATCTTGTTTTCTGGAATTATAGAGAAATGATCAGGAATTGTTATCATTATAGTGTTGGCGGACTAAATAAGCATCAAAATGACTAGACATGCTGGCCCGTGTCCTCATTACTTACCGTGTTTCCCCGAAAATAAGACATCCTCCAAAAATAAGACCTACTTACAGGTTCCCTTCTGAGTGAAATATAAGGCATCCCCCGAAAATAAGGCCCCCCTAGGCTCTGTCTCAGAATGCTATTGCTAAACATGAGAGATTTGGTCCACTGATTTTGAAAGAAATGGAGTCACAAGAAATTCACCAGGAAATTCAGGAATTGGATTGTTATGATGATGTTCCAGAAGATGATGACATGATTGTCATTGAATAAATGAGTAAATTCTTGATACTGTAGGATTCACAGTTTGTCTGGTTTGTGTTGACAACTACTGTATTACCGTACCATATACAGGTAATAAATTTTCCTTATTTTCGTTTAACAATAAATGTGTACCGTATTCTTCTTCATGGAAAAATAAGACATCCCCTGAAAATAAGACCTAGCGCATCTTTGGGAGCAAAAATTAATATAAGACACTGTCTTATTTTCGGGGAAACAGGGTAGAAACTTCTGCCAAATGTCTTAATTCTTGTAACACCTTACTATACAGCCAGATCCCCATTGGACTGTGAGATGTACTTATTTCATTTTTTGACAAACATATTAATGCTGCAATTTCATTGATCCTTATGGTCTACATTCCAGAACTTTCTTTACTGAGTTTAGGGCAGATGGGAAATGCATTCTTTCTAAAGTTGAGACTTGATTTTCTCAGTGTTAACAATGGGCCCTATTATGCTGCTTCCAACTGAGCAAGGCCAGGAGGAACTTCACAGCTGGCTGGGCACCTGACGTGCTCGGGGCAGGTGCTCTGACCTGCTCATGCAGCCCTGGTTCCTCCTGGGGAGAACAGCAGTTTCCATCCCCTGGAATGCCTAATTTATTCAGGCTATGAATAGAACGGGCTTGTTGATTTGGGACTAGTGGCATTCCCCTTGCTCAGCCTCAGGACATGATTATCCATGCCAGGGTGAGGTGGGAGCGTCCCATCTGACCCTGCGCAGCCCTGGCCCTGGGCACTTAACAATAAGAGGCTATTGGAATGCCACAGTCTCTCACGTTTATTGGCATTTTTAATATGGTACTGACATCCTCTTTTGCTTTTGTCTCAGCCTGACTTTGTAGTAACTTGATTATAAAAAGTGTGTTAACTCAGCGAGTTGTTAGTTGAAGTATATGAATGCATGAATCAGGCAAATCATAATCCTGGAATATTGCCTTTTATAATCATGTGATGTTGAGTTCATAATGTATGCAAACCACTCTACTAGGTTCCTGCAGCAGCAACAAATATAGCAGGAAAAAGTGTTACTGCTTCCAAGAGAAGAAAAACCCTAGAGGCACAGAGAAAAATTGAGAAACAAGTAGAAGTAAACATACTAATGAATAAAATCTTCTATCCTCCTGTCTAACTTTAACTTAAGTACCTAAGTTACATTTAAACTCTAAGGACAAATCACAGAGGGAAAGTGACTAGGAAAGGTTATTTGTAGGTAGGAAATGTACTAGAAGCCCTAGAGTGCTGAAATAGGATCCAAAAGAATGGAAGGCTAGCAGTCATGAGTAGTTTTGCCAGGTAGGAAAACTGACAAGACTCCTATCATCTCTCCTAACAGGGTGACTTCTCCTTAGTGGTTGTTCAGTAAATATTTGTCGAATTGAGTCAATTTTCTCCCAAGGGGAAGAGAGACCGAGGTCTCTGATGCTGTCAGCTGAACCAGCTCAAGCCCTTCAGATCCTCACATCCTGCAGGCATATGGATTTGTGACCAAGAGAGTTTTATATTAAAATTAAGATATTGGAAACTTCAGCACATTTTGTGCTTTAGCTGTAGAAGGCAGAAGAAGACATTTCTGATTTATTGGGAAGGAAAGAAAGGAAGACATGGAAGGAAGGAGAAAGAATGAAAGACATAAAGGGAAGGCAAAATCAGTGGAAGGAACAGACAAGGATGTGAGATAGGCGTTTTAACTGCTAGGGAGTTAAAAGAAGGTAAGGATGAAAATGGTCAAATTACAAACTTAAGATTTTAAAGATTTATTTTAAGAGGTATTGACTCAATTTAGGTACTGTACTGGGTATTTTTAAAAATTCTCTTAAATACCTAGAAAATACCTTATGCCACTCCTGTCTTAGAGGGTGAGGCAGATATATACAGCAAGTGATTGCAGCAATTTAAAACCAGTGCCTTTTAAAAACAAAAACAAACAAACAAAACACACCCCAGTGCCTTTTGCACTGAATAAAGTCCAGTGAATTAACACAGAGGGAAGTATGCAAAGGGCAGGGAGGCTCCCCAGAAGACATGTCATTCACTTGAGTTTTAATGAATGGAGTAACATCTTTTGGAAGAAGAGAGTAATAAAAGCTTTCCAAACAAATATGTAAAGATTAGAGGCCTGGTGCATGAAATTCGTGCATGGAAGGGTGGTGTCCCTTACCTTGGCCTGCACCCTCTCCAATCTGGAACCTCTTGGGGGATGTTTGACTGCTAGTTTAGGCCCAATCCAAGTTGGGGCTGTGGGTTCGGGCCTAAACTGGCAGTCGGACATCCCTCTCGCAATCTGGGACTGCTGTCTCCTAACCACTCACCTGGCTGCCTGCCCTCCCCTGCCAGCCTGATTGCCCCCAACTGCCCTCTCCTGCCGGCCTGATTTCCCTCCCAACTGCCCTCCTCTGCTGGCCAATTTGTTTCTGATTGGTCAGTTCCATGCCAGTTAGTTTCAAAAGCTCTGCCTCCTAGGCAGCCATTGGTTCTTCACAGCACCCACATTGAGTTCTGATTGGTTGGTTCCTATGCCAGTCAGCATCTCTGGGCCTATTAACAGGGCCTGATCAGAAAGGTGGGGCTGAACAGCAGCCCTGGTGGAGGTCTAGAGAGAAATGGAGGCACAGCTGCTGGCCAGACTGGGAGAGAAAGAGAGAAGCAAGTGCTGATCAAAAGCTGCCACTGATCATTTTCTGCTTCTCTTCAGGCCTCTCTCTGGCCCTTATCCTCAGCTCCTTCAGCAGTCAGTGCTGGTGCATCATGCCTGCAGTGGCAACACAGAGCTGACTGCATGACTGACCTCTGGATGGTCAAGCCTTGGTCTTTACTGGTCATTACGACCCAGGGTTTTTATATATATTAGGATGATTATGCCTCATTTTTCTTCTAGTATGCCTTGAATTTACCCAGTTGTCAGATGATTGATGTATTCATTTAAAAAATTGCTTAGGGATTGTGATCTTGTAAACACACCATATTGAAATGGCAGGTTTTTTTTTTTTTTTTTTTTTTTTTTGTACATTTCTGTATAGGATTAGAGGCACTGTGTTAATATTCTAGATAAGAAATCTGCAACCTGTTTGTCATTTACCTTGATTCTCTATACTTGGGACATGGAATTCTATCTGGCAACTTGAGAGCAATATTAAAAATGATGTAGCATCACAAGTCAGTGGTAAATATGTTCAACCTAAGAATTTAAATGTGACGAGTAGATGCAGCAGTGTGATTAGCATGCAGTGGCCTGTCTCTAATTCCCTTTTCAAGCATTGAGAAGCCAACCAAGCTTGAAACATTTTTGCATTTTTGTGCTCCATTCAATATCAGGGTAAATTTTGCCCATTTGAAAGTCTTTCTGATACACATAGTTTGAAAAACAACTCTCCACAGATAGGAATATAAAAGTTGTTTAGTATCCAACACCATCACAAGTAAAGAATGCGAGGCTACTGAATATACAACTTTATTTCTCATTTTTGGCCATAAGATTATTTTCATGCCTAATCTGTTTCAACCAGACATTTAGTGATGCGTACCTAATTGTCTTTCAATAACAATAACAATCAGTTAATGTAAACGATGATTTATGCTCGATGTCGTACTAAATTTATAGTAATTTGTAAGCTAGGTACTCCAACTTATAGGGAATTGAAGGAAATGAATTCACTAATATGGAAACAAATCAAAAGTACTTTATGAATAAATAAATTGTTGCTATGCACAATAAGTTAATAAATGTGGTGATAGTAGTTAGAATAAAGCATATATGTGTTATATTCACAAAATTGTGTATAAAGTGTTCTGGGGGTATTTTATTATTTATTTAACACAGATAATGATGACCAGTGGTAGCTTTCTGACCTTCATGTACAAAACTGCTGTGTAAGCCAAATAGTTATCACCATGTCTATTCCTAAACCGGAAAATGATTTTTTTTAAATGACGCTTAAAATTAAATTTTATAAATTTATTCTACATGCAAAACTTCTATAAAATAGACAAAATAACAATGTATATTTCTTAATTATTATGCCTTAATTCTGTTGTACTTTTTCTCCTGAAAAAACAGTTTTCCAAAGAACAGCTTGCACAGCTGCATTCCTGGGTGGCTCTTTCGGGCGTGGTGGTCAAAGCAGAGGACACACTGCATAGAGATTCTGGGGACAGACTTTCCAGGGTCGCAAGAAAGGAGGATTTAAAAATAGGCATCCTTAGAGTTGAGTCATTTGTGAGGATTATTTACTTCTAAGGGGACATTTCTCAGAGGCTCATTGGTTTGTGAGGGTGTCTTGGGGTCTGCAATGAGGGTCCCTCTGTAGTTTTCCTATTTAAGAAAAAGAGTACTTTTTGCTTCCCACTTGCCAATATATCTCATTTGCTTTACTGGATTGATTCATAAATATTATCCCCATTCATGTTTCTTCCCATCCTTAATATATTTATTGAAAGCAAAATTTAAGAAAATAGAATTTTCCAATACATGATTTTATATCCAATCTATATTGCCTTTTTCTGTATTCACAGATATAATCGTTAATCCTTTTAAAACTACTGTGCCTATTAGTAACAAGTACTCTTTGCTAAACTAGTGGCTTTCTTAGCAGTCAACTACCCTCTATATAGGAACTACATTAGGGAGGTACAGTAATATTTTTCTGATTATTAAATTGATGTAGCATATATTCATATTTTATACTAATAAACACTAGGTTACACCTACTGTAATGAAATATACTGTGTGTTCCTCTCTTCCCTTCTTGCTTTTCTTATAGAGCTCCTTATTGACTATGTTCTAGAGTTATGTCCCCAGTGCCTCACCTAATAACTGACACCCACACATCTGGAGGACAAAGGTCTAGATAAGAGTAAAGTAAGAGATAAGAGAAAGTTGGATGAGGTGTTGACAAAGTCTAGATTGCATTAAGGGGATCGTGATATGCTGTGTAATTTCAAAGGAGTAACTTTCTAACTATAAATGGGAGTAGAATGATGAGAAAAATTATAAAGATTGATTAAGAGTATATGACAGATTAAGAAAAAGTTTGTACAATGAGATATGACATAGTTATCTATCCCCACTTTACTCATTTTAGAGGTTAAATATTAGAGGAAGTTAAAGACTTAGAAAAATATAATATTTGTTAAATGTAGAATATTTTGACCTTTAAGTATGTCAGCATACCATTTCGTCTCTAGAAGTTTGAATTGAATCTTTTTACATTGTCTAGTTCTCTCCTGATCACGCTCATGCTTTCTCTTTTTTGAGCAGCATTATGTTTATAATACCAGATACACTAATTCTGTCATCTGTGCCATTTCTGACTATTTCAACTGATTGCTTTTTCTCCTGGTTATGGGGTATATTTTCCTCCTTCTTTTCATGTCTGATAATTTTTTGATTAGATGGCAGATATTGTGAATATTGGATTGTTAGATGCTGCCTTTCGAATTGATGCCCTGTGTAGATTAGATCTAGGAGAAGTCTTGGGGATTTCCAGGCCTATGTGAGCACAGATTGTTCCACTTACTCCTAAATGACAATCCTTTAGCCTCAGTAGTGTCCTTCTGTGGACAACCAGGCCAATTTTTAGCCAAAGACTCGACTGGACTTCTATTCATATCTGCAGAGCTTGCTCACCTGCTCTTTATGCAGCTCATGCTTTGTGGTACCTAACCCAGCTGATTCTAGCCACCGTGGTGTTCTAGATTGCTGAACTCTGCTTGGGATCTACTTCCCTATGCATTGATCTGGAAACCCTCTAGGCAGTGAGTATCTCATGTATAGGGCTCACTTGTTTGCTTCCCTGTTCTCAGATATCACTGCCATGCATTGTCTGTTGTTCAGGATCTCAATATTGTTTTTTATATAAGTTGCCTATCTTAGGTAGTAGTAGGGTAAATTTGGCTCCTGTTTTCATCATGACTAGAAGCGGAAATTGCAGAATCCATTGAAACTTTATTGTTATGACATTTAAAATATTTAACCTAGAGTTAATTTATTTCAGATTCTTGGTCACTTAATGAGAGCCTGAAGTCAGAATCTTTCGTTAGTTCCAGATCTGCTAGAGGGTCCTAGGCTCTGACACTGAGCTCTGAACCGAGCCAGGGAGTGGGTTCTCTGTGAACAGGCCTGAACTTCCTTCTGTTAGTTCCTCCAGGGCTGGGACTAAGTAATCAATCCATTTGGCAAATATTCATTGAGAGTTCATTATTATGATAGGATTTTGCTACTCACTGAAAATCCAGAAATGAACAAAAGAGCAGCTGCTGACATGTACAATTTTATACATTGAGCAGATAGATGATAAGATTGAGAAAATGCTGAGAGACCAAAGGTCTTAGAACATTGTTTGTTTGCAGGAAGTACCATATCATTAGACCTTGTGCACAATAATATTAAATAAGTTTTTGTGGGTGAAGCGTACTGCGGCTAATTTATAGTCATATTCTGCTCAGAAATATGTGAACTTGCTTTTTTCTTAGTTATCTATAAAAGTTTAGATACACAATAAGTATATGTTATGTTTTAAGAAAAAGTCCAACGTAGTTTAGCTTACGTTATCATAAACATTATTTATTGACAGTTTAAAGACTTTAAATGTCACCTTGATAGCTGTTATGTAGACCTGCTTTGTTTCTAAATTGTCACATCAAACATTTAAAAGCACCAATTCAGTCAAACCTTTTTTCAACTACAGCCTCCCCCCACCCCATTTTTTTCTTATTCCTGTTCATATTTGAAAAGCAGCATCTGCAGATAGCTATTTATATGTATGAATTCACTGGTTCATTCTAGTGCGAAATAGGTCATTCTGGAACAGTGAGAAACGTGATTGCTGAATTTCAAGCAGTTTTTGCTGCTCAGCTGGATCTGTAGAAAAAGAAAAGGGGTCAGGCTAACACTTGTTGAAGATTTCTTGTTACCATTGTCCTAGTGAAAGAGACGTGATGCTGATGAATGTGGACTCTTCTGTGGATTGACAAGAGGGACACGGAGGCTTAGATCCCAGGTTTCCTAACTATTGGGATGTTTTATTAGAACCACTAGTTAGAATCAAGGAAACACATATAAAATGCCATCCTAATTAAAATGTGTAGGCTTTTATTTTTTATTTTTTAAACTTAGGTACAGAAAATGGTGGTGTGATATTTTTCAGGCACAATCATTTTTTAAACATGTAAATGTATTATACTAAAAATAAAGAAAGAAAACCACTCTAGGATTGAGAAGTGATGATTCTCAAAAAAAAAAAAATTCTAAAAAAAAGTAGGGAAATAAAAAATACTTTGAAAAATTTCTGCATTATTCAGCGTTTGAAAATTGAAATTATTTAAAACCTTTTCCTCTGTGTGAAAATTAGGGCTGTAAAAAGGAAACTACTTTCAAGCAGGGCCCATTAATTAAAATCTAATTCGCACAATCAAGTGGCACATTTGTTTACGATACATGTATTAGTTAGTTTCTTTTTTGAATAGCATAGTTATGCACTGTGATTATTTCTATTAATATCTAGTTAAGAAATGTCAGAAATTCTATATTTGAAAATACATATTTGGTTCATTTCAATTGTTAATATAAATAAATATCTTGGGTTACTAAATAATTGATTTCAAATTAACATTGAAGAGAGGATCTTATAAGATATTAATTTAAACTTATGCTTCAGGTTCTGCGTGGTTTTTCTGAAGTCCTCTGTGTTGTTGTTTCCATTATTTTTAAGCAAGTGAGGAGGAGTGCGGACAGTGGTGAGGGCTTTGCCGGCTGGCCCGGGAGCAGGGGAGCGGGGCTTCCATCCCTCAGGAGTTCTGTGAGGAGCAGCAGCTGCGTGTGGTGTCTGTGAACCGTTATGCAATGGCTTTAGTGACCCATTAGCCAAGATAGAATAAAGGCATTTGACCATGTGTCATAAGACAGATTTTAAAAAGATAATATATTACAAAGAAAAGGAATTATTTCTCTTAATTTTAACAGAGCCCCACCTTCAATGGGTTTAATGTATTTGATGTGTGAAAAGTAATTCCGATAAAATGTAAATGTGGTATTTCTGTTAAAAATATCATAAAGCACCATAATCATATATTGTCTTCATATACATTGTATAGGTTGAGCATATCTAATAAAATAATTAAAGATCACAAGTCTGCATGTTTAGAAGCCCTGGGAGCAGAGGGCTGGCCAGTATTTCATTATTTCCATCACCATCTGTCCTTCCTTTTGCAAACCCCAGGCATTTGTCTGAGGTTCTAGTCCTTTGGCCACTGGAGAACCAGATCCAATGAGGGTGCTTTCCCCCAGTTAATCTTGTTTTAAGTGAGGACACTGATCTGGAGTATCTAAGGAGTGTTCTTCTTAGTGCTGAAAAAGTGGAGAGGATTTTAAAATTATTTATTTTTTTGCCATAGGAAAGCCAAAGGAAAATTTAAAAACCTTTTGTAGTAGCTATGTCTTTATTTAAAAATATAGATATATCCTTTCCACGTTATCCTTCAACACACTCCTCTCCTTCACAAATCTATCTGCCCATCTTTCAAACATCCCAGGTGCTCAGCCCCAAGCGTCAAAGAAGATTCCTGCATCTGAAGAGCTCAGAGTGTTTCACAGTTTTCTAAGCACTGGGGTTCATCTGATTGTTCATTCATTTATTCAGCAAGTGCTTGCTGAGCTACTTATTCTTGGCACGGGGGTTACAACAGTGAACAAAACAGACAGACACTGTCTTTGTGGAGGTACATTCCAGTAGGAGGGATAGGTAATGAACAAGTAAAAATATTCTTTACAACGGATGGTGGTATGAACAGTAAAACAACTTAAGTGGATGTAGGGAGGAGGGTATGTGCCTAGGGGTTATTGTTTGCAGTTTGCTATAAGATGGTGAGGGGTAGGCCTCATTGAGGAGCTGGCATTGGAGCAGAGACTTAAGTGAAATCAAGGAGTGAGCCGTGTGAGTGAATGGGGAAATAGCAGGTACTAAACCCTCAAAGCAGGACCAGCTTAGTGTACCTGGGAAACAGAACAAAAGATGAGTGAAGGAAGGAGGGGTAGGAGATAAGGTTGGGGTGCTAAACAGTGGGCAGATCATGTTGTACCTCATAGTTCATGCAAAGGGGTCTGGATTCTTAGATGTGATGGGACACTTGGGAGATTTGTATGAGAGAATGGCATGATCTCATTTACGGTTCAAAAGAATCCTCCTGGCTGATAGGTAGTGAATAGACAGTACAAGGGAAAGGATAGAAGCAGAGAAATGAGGCTGTATTATAATAGCTTACATAGATATCATGTGGCATGGACCTGGATGATAGGAGTGGAGGTTGTGGGAAGTGGTCAGAGTTAGTATAAATTTCAGGGCTAGACCAGACAGCATTGCTGCTGGATCGGGTGTGGGAAATAGAGTCAAGTTGAGAATGACTACTTGTGATGACTCTTGGTATTCAACACCAAACCCCATGTCGCTGCTCCACACTGCAGCTCCGGTAGGGAACTTCCAAGGTGTTAAGTGCTTTCTCAAAGCTTGTTCTGTTTCAAAATTTGGACTAGCTCTGAAAATAAAAGTGTCAAGCTCTTTCTAGTCCATTTTCCTCTTCTCCTCATATTCAGAAAACTAAGACAATTCCATATTTAAGCAAGGACGTAATAGTCTGGATATCAGCATTATCAATATACTGAATAGTTATATTATTATTTTGTTACCATAAGGATTACAGCAAACTTTTTTTTTTCAAGATTCTAGATCAGTTTCTTTAAGATTGTTCCCTCTTTTCCATTCCTGTGACCTTTCCTATGCAGAACAGCTATGACTGACAGCCATAAGTAATTGAGAGGGAGAAATGAATACTTAGAAAGGACTTTTATAAACAAGAGGAGCAGAATAGTAAAAGGAGGCAATAGTGGATAATAAAAAAAAACATTGGGAATTAAAATAGCTCATTTATGTTCAGGTTACTTGGTTGTGTATTGCTCTCTCTCTATAGTGATGGAACCAACAGCCTTCCTTCTCTCTGATACAGACCCCCTGGTAAAGGACAGTTTGGCTGGTTTTCAGTGGGATGGGCAGGACAGGGGACAGAAGCGACAGTCCTGCTCCTTGTCCTGTGCTTTGTCAGCAGAGATTGAGGCTGACCCTAGTGCAAGTGCAGGCTGTGTCTGTTTTCATCACTAAGGAATTTGCTAACTCTTAGGATGTGCTTATGCTTATGCTATATTATGCACACAACACTGATTGAAGCAGTGACATATATTAATTCATGTAATCCTCACACGACCTTGCCAAGAAATTACTATTATTTTCTTATTTTAAGATGAGAAACCGGCCCCCAGAAAGTTCAAGTAACTTACCTTGAGTTCATAGAATTATAGCCAACTAGAAGCTTGGTGCATGAAATTCATGCAGAGGGGGTGGGGGTAGTAGGGGTGTCCCTCAGCCCAGCCTGCATCCTCTCCAATCTGAGACCCCTTGAGGGATGTCCGACCACCCAGGGGAACTGGCCTAAATGAGTGGTTGGACATCCCTCTCACAACCCAGGACTGCAGGCTCCCAACCGCTCGCCTGCCTCTGCCTGCTTGCGCCTAACTGCTTCTGCCTGCCAACCTGATCACCCTCTAGCCACTCAACTGCCAACCTGATTGATGCCTAACTGCTCCCTGGCTAGCCTGATTGCCCCTAACTGCCCTCCCCTGCCAGTCTGGTTGCCCCTAACTGCACTCCCTTGCAGTTAGTCCTTCACTTTCCGCCAGTGATACATTGAAAGAACACTTAAAACCAATTTGCACATATGGAACATCAGACTCTTCCTCTTGGTGCTTCTGTCACTGTCCTTTTGACTCTCTTGGATGCATATTTCTTAAGTAAATAAATAGAGGGAAATATTAAGTATTTTTATTTAAGGGCATTGTTTTTTCCTAATAGAATGTAAACTGTAAGAAAACTTTAAATGTCTTTCCTGTCTGTCATTTTTAGTTAATGTTAGAAATAGTTACATCAGCAAAAATGTTGAAAGTAAAGCTTGTCTGCTCCTATTGGGAGGGCAATTTTATAAGTTGTCTAGCTTAAGAAATGAATACAGATAATTAACAGTAGAATATAGTTCTCTTACTTTTCTAGTATTTAAATTTCCCCCTACATTTTTCCTATTTGTGTTTATAACTTGAATTCAAATAAAGCTATGTTTTCTCCATTACCTTCTTTTGTACTTAAAAACAACTTTGAGAAATATATGCAAGATCTAATGGCGTAATGACAACATTATGTCAAGTCCTTTGCCAGTTTACACAGCATTCAGACTATTTTATACAGCAGAAAATTGGCACGATTTCAATCCTTTGCCAAGTGCCAACAACTTTTTTTTCAATAATGCTTTGCGCTTTCTCTGCCACCAGTCTGGCCTATTACCTCATGCCTATCTTTTAAGGCCCACTCCAGTTTTGCCTTTTTTAATCTTCACCCAAGGGTATGTCTATTAATAGAGAGAGAGAGAGAGAGAGAGAGAAAGAGAGAGAGAGAGAGAGAGAGAGAGAGAGAGAAGAGGAGGGGAGGAGAAGGGAGGGGAAGGGAGGAGTGAGATAGATAATTGAGAGAAGAGAGTTGTGAGATAGATAATTGGTAGGTTGCCTCCTGCACATGTCCCGACTGGGGATCGAATCAGCAACCTAGGTATGTGCTCTGACCAGGAATAGAACCTGCAACCTTTTGGTGTAGGGGACGAAGCTCCAACCAACTGAGCCACCAGGTCAGGGTGGTTCTGCCTTTTTCAAGAAGCCTTCTCTTCACCCACCTGAGTCTATTTTATTTAACATCAGTTCTTTTTTTTTTTTTTTTTTTTTTTTTTTTTAATACCAAAGGCAATTCATACTTTAAAAAACAAACATCTGAATTGTGTGAAGAAAAAGGCGAAGTCCTGTCTGGTCCCAAGTCCCTGTGTTTTTCCTTCCAGTCATTTGTCATACACAGCCAAATACATTTTTGACAGAAATGGCAACATCAGCCAAAACCGGTTTGGCTCAGTGGTAGAGCGTCGATCTGCGGACTGAAGGGTCCCGGGTTCGATTCTGGTCAAGGGCACGTACCTTGGTTGCGGGCACATCCCCGGTAGGGGGTGTGCAAGAGGCAGCTGGTCAATATTTCTCTCTCATCAACGTTTCTGGCTCTCTATCTCTCTCTCTTCCTCTCTGTAAAAAATCAATAAAATATATTGAAAAAGAAAAAAAAAAAAGAAATGGCAACACCATATACATATTGTTTTGTGACACTTGCTTTGTCACAAAACTGTGAATCATCTATTACACTCATTGAATGAGTCCAACACTCTTGATATCTGATTTTATTTAATTTTAAATGTGTGTTAGTGTTACTCTTCCAACTAAAATAAGAAGCTTCTTGGAGGACACAGGCTGTATCTTAAGTTTTTGTTCTTCCCCATTAGGGATGCACAGAGGTCCATCCTGTAAGAGACACTTAATAAATATTGTTGGTTGAATTGGATATTTTAACCCTGTGTCATAGTGTGATCTCCTATAAATTCAGGAAAAGTCTCAGATGATTCATTAACTTATTTTCAATATAGATAGTCTTTCTGATAAACAAAATCTTAGAAATGCAATTATCTGTAAAATTAATATTTGGATGAAGGGAGAGAAAATTGGTGCCCGAAATTTGAGAATGTCCAGCCAAAGGCATCATGTCGGGAACAATTTGGTTTGTGGAAGAAGGGAAGGATAGCAGCTAGAGGGGAATAAAAAAAGGAAAATTAACAGAAAGCTTAAGAATGGCTGGCTGTGGACTGAGAACGGGGTGAATGAAGGGAAACTTTCTGAGATGTAAAATAAAAAGAGCCAATACAAAAACTACAGAAGAGACCTATTATACTTTCAAGTTTAAACTAAGAGCCCTACTGACTTCCAAAATATCTCCTCCATTGAAATAAGAGAGATGTAAGCTTTGTGTCAAATGAAAGAGACAGTATCTTATTTGTCCTGGAACAGTTGAAAAATAGAAAGTTTTATTGCAAGGATCTGAGATACATGACGTGACATAAAAGTTCAAAATTAATATCACACTTTCTTTTACTTTTGATACTCACCTCACAAATCTCTGTTGAACAATGCTTTTTTTAAAAAAAATTAAATTAGGTAAGTGGTGTCTTATTCTAAAGGTTTACATTAGAGATATCAGTGAGAGGGTGCACTGACCAAACGGTCATTGGAAAACAGCAAATGCACTGTTTTCGAAGCGGAAGCAATAGCCCAGCCTTGTGTTTTCCAACAAATGCTGTTTGAACTTGAAAAGTTCTTCATGCCAGTGGAAAGCGAAATGGCTGCAGCTTCAATTGTAAACTGCAGGACGTTTTTGGAAGTTTTAGAAGTTGCATTACTAAATACAGGTGACCTTCTGCATAATTGCATAAAGCTGATGAAACGGGTCTCTTTTTCTCTGATTGCTTTCCAAATTCTATCCTAGCAAATTCACAGATGATGGTTTTAAGCAGAGTAAGGACAGAAGAACTTGTTCACATAAAGTTAAGCTGTTAAAGAAAGAAAAACTGAGTAGTCCTACAGCTTCACAAGGAATTATACACACTTACAAAGTACCCAGTAATTCTGATGGCAGATACCTTCTTTCCCTCCCCTGACTGGCTTTTTTGTGGTATTTATAATGCATTTATCTTTTCCTATTAGTCAATATTACCTCTTTTATGTAGTCTCTCAACTCTGACTTTACAATATTTAGAATAGTAAATGCTATTGGCAGAAAAAAAGTCAGGAGAAAATTGCTTTATCATAAGATTTTCAGTCTTACAAAAGGTTTGCTTTAACCTTTTTTTTTGGTTTTGTTTTATTTTTATAGGAATTCTTTAGACAGTTGAGCAACAGGGAAAAATTATGCCTGTGTTGTGTTTGCAGAAATGTCTCCTCAGGGAGGTTTTTGCCTTGTGTTTGTGTTGTTGGTACCTTGGGTACAATGGTGAGTGTAAACGAGAGCTACACCAAAGAGAGGCCAAAATGAGGCAGTTGTTTTGGACAGAAGCTTTTCTGATCACCAGAAGGGACTAAGCCTAAATAGAAAGAAATTCTACTATCACACGCACTCCAAATTCAAAACAACTGTGTGGGTTTTATTTCTATTTTACAATTAAGGAACCTCTGGCTAAGAAAGATTAAATAATTTCTCCAAGGTTCCAGGTAGTGGTGAAATCAGGGTCAGAACTCAGCTATATCTGATTCAAAACCCCATTTCTTTAATCATCACACTCATGGTTTTGTTTCTTCATTCTAAAAATTTGATAGAAGTTAAAGCCATTTTTAGTAAAAGGAAATGAAAACTTATAAGAAGTCCCCCCCACCCCCCTCTTAATTTGAGACTGAAAATTGGGACTAGAAAGTTTAGTTATTTAAAGTAGTCACTTAAGTGTTTGTCTTGATTTAGATTAGTATCTCTGATGCCTCCTCTGTCTCTCCATATTCCATTTCCATGAATCTTACTCCTTAGTAATGACCATCCCCTCAGGATTGGGGGGGTTGAGGTGGGGTCTGTGTTTGGTTGCATTTCTTGAGGACACTCACATTTCAGTTGATTGAATACCCCACCCTGGGGCACAGCCACCCTGGTGAATGATTCACATCCATCTCTCTTAAATATAGCATTTTCTCAAGTGGTTTTTTTTTTGCTTCTGTGGTGTCTGTTTTGTAATTTTTAGAAAGCATTTCCTTATCACTTCTCCAAACCAAAGTGTCATCCTATGTACATTCAATTCTATACTTTTAGTGGTTTTGAAAAATGTTTGTTAGTTCAAATAAAAGCAACAGGTTAGTATAGGTGATGATTAAAAGTTGGTATTTATTGTCCAGTTTCCCTGCCAGTTGTGAAGTGTGGGAGAAGACTGGTTAGAAAATTGCTATCTCACATTGTATTTTAAAATGACTTATTATAAACATGTTCTCCTTTTCTGTGTCCGTGAATGTTAAAATACAGCAGAGAGATAACTCAATTTAGTTCAGATGCCATTTTATTAATGAGAAGAATTAGCCGGGAACAGAGTTACATGAATAGACACTGCCAGCGGCTGGAGTCCGCACACAGAGCACTTGTCCTGTTTTCCTTGAGTTCCTTTGATTGTGCCCAGCGCTAAGTTCATGCTGAATGGGCTCAGCTTGGTTCTTGGCAAGCACCAGGGAGTAATGAATAGTGGAACATCGAAAAGCTGAGCCCTCCTGGCACAAGCCCCGTGTTGGTCTGATGAGCTAACCGTGGCATTGTTCGATGAGAAGGCCCTTGTGTCCTTTGGAAATAAAATCTTGGCCTGTGGACAGAAGTCCATGTACACACATTGAGCTTCTCTGTTTTCCTGCTATGCTATTCCATTCACAATTAAACTTTGAAAGCAAACTTCTGAAGAGGTTCTTGAATGCCTTTCTTCTTGGATGCCCAGAAATGAGTGGCTGATGTAAAAATGACAAACCCTACCCTTTCATTTGGTGGCTCTCCGAAACTTACATCAAAGACTCCCAAGAACAAACTCTTCAGGCTAGAGAGCAGTGCACACACTCACTTCTTTCTCCCCCAAAACTGTTCCCTCTGAAAGCTGTGCTGATTTACCATAGTTTTGCTGTGGAATTTCTGATGTTCCAATCTTTCATGTTTATAGTCAAACGTCTAAATTTGTCTCAGTACATCTAAATTCTAAGAATGAATTGATCTTCTTATGAGTATTTTCGTTTGAAAGCAAAGCGGAAAAGTTAAGCTGTAGTGATTGATTAAAACTATGACATTGTAACTTGCTTTCCCTTTGTAATTTTTATTATTTTTTTAATATGTTTTTATTGATTTCAGAGAGAGAGAGAGAGAGAGAGAGAGAGAGAGAGAGAGAGAGAGAGAGAGAGAGAAACATCAGCGTGAAAGAAACATTGATAGGGTGCCTCCTGCAGGTCCTCTACTGGGGATCCAGCCTGCAAGCTGGGCATGTGACCTGACTGGAAATTGAACCATAACCCCCTGGTTCATAGGAGGATGCTCAATCACTGAACCATACCAGCCAGGCTGTAATTTTGATTCTTAAAAACAGAACAAAAATTATGTAATCAGAGCCTGCCAGAAAGTACCTGAAGAAGCCAGGAATATAAACTTACTTTAGCTGTTTTGAAACTGCTATTTATATTGTAAATTATCAAGAAGAGCCTCCTAGGAGTCCTTTTATAGTGAATTTTAGTTCTATATTTTAAAACCATGCTCCTGGAAGGGCATAGACAGGTAAATAAAACCATAAAAACCTGCATTGTATAAATATTAAAAATCTGAGGGTATGTTAGAAATATGATATGAAGTACTTACAAATATAACAATATAATTTCTGTGATTTGCTTAAAAAAACACACATAAAAAACTTGAAGGGGGGAAGGGTATAGGAAAAACAGGTCAGCATATAAATGATGTAAGATTGGCCGTGAGTTGATCATTGTTGATCTGGCGGAGGTGAGGGATGCATATATGAGTGTTTATTATACTATTTCCTGTACTTTTTTTTTTTTTACATGTTTGAGATTTTTTTTATAAGAAAAAAATAATTTTTTTCCTGATAATTCAGAATGATGGTTTCAGAGAATAAAATGTCTTACTAAAAAAAACAAACAACTAAGATACTTTTAAAAACTTTAAAATGTTTTCTGATATGCAAATAATTCTGGAATATGTAAATAATTTTTCCTTCAGTGATTGCACTTAGAATGCTAGTGGAGGATATGGACATAAAAAATCAAGCTAGAAATAATGTTAACTAAAATGATAGGGTCATTGAGTTAGTTGGCATAGTTAAATTAGTCTCTAATATAGGCTATCCACAGTTGCACAATCTAGAATATTACTATGTTGCAATACAAGCAGTAAACCATATGAGGCATATAAGATAAGTAAGGAAATGGGTGTATTTTTATAGGTATGACCTGTCATAGCATTATGGACATGAAAAAGGGTTGGTCAACAGAATATCAGTTAAGAGAATGAAAGATGCTCCATGTGCTAAAAGTAGCTCATACATATGTTTATGTCTATTTATATCACATAATAAGCTATTTTATACTATTTTTGTTTGGCTAATCAACCACATTAGAGTTTCAGGTTTGAAAACTATGTTTACGGTATTGCTTGGTTGAGGGCATGTGCTGATGGATTCCCGGTGGGGAGGCTGTTCATTTAGGGATCAGATGCAAAAGAAACCACCAGTAGACACTGATGACTGTCAAATAAGCACAGTGAGTCTTTGCTATCTCTGCCTCACTCTGATTCTATGCTTAGTATTTCTTTGAGTAAAATATTTGAGTCTAGGTAACTGGTTATCTATTAACTGAATAATGTTACACCCTTCATGTAGTCATGGTTATAATCTTTTACTCCCTCCATATAAAGTTATTTTCTTCAGTTTGG
Source organism: Pipistrellus kuhlii (assembly GCF_014108245.1). NCBI lineage: Eukaryota > Metazoa > Chordata > Mammalia > Chiroptera > Vespertilionidae > Pipistrellus > Pipistrellus kuhlii. The sequence goes on along the minus strand of NW_023425540.1, from coordinate 55,994,358 downwards.
AAAGTTTGGCAGCATGCTATTTGAAAGATATTTTCAAAAAACACTACTTTCTATGGCAGGTTAACTCCAAAATAAAAGGGACAGGAGGTGAATGCTCAGAAATTAAAGCCATGTCTGTCTGTTTTTTAAATGCACATACTATATCATGTGGACTTCCCTAACTAGATAATGAAAATCATGTTTGTAGATAATGAAAATCATGTTTAAATCTGGTCTTTAAAGAGTACAATCATCAAATATTTATTGAGGACCTACAGAAGTGACTGTTTCCATCCATCTAACCCTACACTTGTCTATTTGTCGACTCAGCAAATATCCACTTATTTACTGATAGTTTACGACGTTTTTTAAGAGACCAAGTGTTGAATAAAATAGGCAAGTTTCTTGCTCTGATAAACTTTTCATTTTAGGAGTTCTGGGTAGATAAATAAGCCAGAAACTTACGGGATAGTAGAAACTGTTACTTAGAGAATTAAAGTAACATGCTGTGACATTTTGGGACAATAACTCTAAGTTTGGTGTTTATTTTCAACTGTGACCGAGGACATGATGGAGAAAATGGGCCTTTTAGCATTAGGGTTGTCCTGTGTGGGCGACTCTCTAAATTAAGACTGTTCCTGCGCATGTCTGAAAAATTCTATATTTTCCATTTGCATAGGAACAGTGTTTTTTTATAATGAACGAACGGTTTCTTACTGAGCTGAAAAATCATTTTGTTAGTGCTTCATGTCTGGGCTCTCCTTGCCTAAGTAAGTTGTTGTTATAGTGAATATGCAAAGGATAACTGGCATTTATTAACAAAATCAGGTGGGATATTTTGTGCTGCTGTTATCAATCATGTGTTTTTGACTTCTTAACTTTATTAAATTGCTAACAAGTATAGCAGTTTTAAAATAAAACACTGCATCTATATCTAGGAAGATAACTAGATTAATATGGCCATCACACTTTTTAAACAGACTAAGTGTATTTTTGGCTTTTTAGAATTTTAAAGGTTTGAAAAACAAGTATGTCTCTATTTTTAAAAATTATGTTTTGACATAGGTAGCATGTCCATGTTCAGCATTGATTTTACCTGTCTAAGAAATAGATTTCTCAGTTTGGCTTATTTCTAAGAAGGCAGTTTTCTTCATAAAAATGCCTAGTTCCTTTCAAACAGTTGAATTAGTGTCATTTTGTTCTAGCATCTGACTTAAAGATGAAAACTCTGCTTGATGCCATCTTTAAAAATATATATATATTTTATTGATTTTTTACAGAGAGGAAGAGAGAGGGATAGAGAATTAGAAGCATCAATGAGAGAGAAACATCGATCAGCTGCCTCTTGCACACCCCCAACTGGGGATGTGCCTGCAACCAAGGTACATGCCCTTGACTGGAATCGAACCTGGGACCTTTCAGTCTGCAGGCCTACGTTCTATCCACTGAGCCAAACCGGTTTTGGCTTGATGCCATCTTTTATCACATAAGCCCTCATTGTGAATAAAGTGTACTATATTTGCCACTTACTACCTTTGGCCCAATGTTAACAGTTATAAATTGTACATAAAAGTTCCTAACATAGAATATATTCCTAGCAGAACAAATATTAAGATCTCTTTAAGTAACAGAGACATGATCTCAGTTGTCAGAAAATTATCCAATCAGTTAAATACTAGATAACATTCTGTTAAATTGAATAGCTACTTGTTTGCTTTATTCTGTATAGTAATCAGGCTTAAGGCCAGAGGAGATGTCTGTTCTTTAATTTTTTTGATAGTAAGTTACTAAAATAATTTATTTAAATTTTACATACCTTGAGTTTTCCCACATAATGGGCATAAATACTATCTCCTCTACTTCTTCCTAACAGTATGGTAAAAATGCCTAAATAAATACCACATATTAAACAAGAAAGTGTCTGATATTCTGATTTCTGTTACCAATCTTTCTTCATTTTCATATTGTTGGTAAACAACTTTGCCATCTGATGGTATTTATAAAAGTTACTTAGAGATCTCCAAATGTAGCATTCTGTAAAACATCTACACTGATAAAAAGAGAAAGATGCAAATTGACTGTACCTTCATGATGCCCACCAGCCAATCAGGAGTGGGTATGCAAATTAACCCAATAACTATAGTGGGTTAATTTGCATGCACAGACGCCCAGAGGTGTTTCTCACCGCCCCAGCCACTCCAGGCTCTAGGCAGCATGGGAAGGCGGAAAGGTGGCTCCTGGAAAAGCGAAGGCAGAAAGATGGCTCCAGGCCAGAGCAAAGGCTTTGCCGGCAGCCAAGGTAAGGAAGGCCATTCTGCACGAATCTTCATGCATCAAGTGCCTAGTTGATTATAATAGGAAGAAAAATAGATGTCCCTCCTGTCCCCCAAATCTAAACCTATAACATGTTATGATTTTAAATTAATGTAATAAATGGCACATTTGCTTTTTAATGTAAGTCACTTATATAAAAAATAGAAAAGCTAAATATATCACTTACCATTTTTGGCCAGAGAAGCAAGCTTTTTCCTTTGTGTGATGATCAGTAGTATTGCTTCTCTATCAATTTTGAAATGCTCTGATAATATTCACAAGAACTAGGCATGCTAAAAGGAATGTTAAGCTGAGTTTCCATAGAAGATCACTTTTTTGTTCCCTTGTTTCTATCAATTTTTGATACTGCTTTTTAAAGTTTAGGCTTATACAATTGTTTTTATTTTTGCTTTAGTTTCCATAAGGTTTCCAATCATAGTAAATCACGTAATTGATTAGCCCCAGGAATGGTTTAAACTAACATTTTAGAGCACAATATGAGAGCCTCTTACTACCGATTTTAAAAGTAATATATCTTTAATTACAAAAGACCTTTCTCCCATTAAATACCAGGAGCCACATTTGCAGCTTTTGTGTTAATCACAGACCCATTTTTATACATGAATGAGAAGCTACTATTTATTGTGAATGAACAGAATGATGTTAGAAATAGTTTTCTGTAAATAAATGGAGAGAAATAGAATGAGTGAGTAGGGAGAAGTTTCCTGGACTTTTTTCTCCAAATAGCCATACTGTTTACATAGTGCTACATACTTGACCTGCTGGCATTAGTATTCAGGAAACCTGATCATAAAATAGTTGCCTCTCCCTTATAGAATCATTCAGTTTGAACAAGTTTCTGTATATAAGTTACACAGAGATACATAATTAACTTAATCCATTTTATCAGAAAGACTAAGGCCCAGTTCACGAATTTGTGCATCTTGAAAGGAACTGTGGTCTGTGAGGCACAGGGGTGGGTCTCAGCCCATCCTCCACACCCCCACCTTGCCCTCCTGCCTTGGTCCCCAGTCCCCTGTCTGCGGGCAGCCTCACTCCCACCACCACTGCTCCCACACGCTGACAGCGCCAACTCTGCTCACATCTGCTGATGGCATAGAGCAATTGGGGCTGGTGCCAGTAGTGGGTGCAAGCAGGATTGGTGCCGTCAGTGGGTGCAAGCAGCAGCTGCTGCCTCGATCACCTCTTAGAAGCAGGGAAAGGTGGAGAAGCCTGAGGGGTGATCAGGGCTGCCAGCCACCTCTCACACCCACTGACAGTGTTGAGCTATGGGGACTGGTGCCGGGTGCCAGCAGTCAGGGGACAGTGCCTGGTGGGAGCAAATGATTTTCAGTAACCACCAGAAGCTCACCCTGATGACAGCCTTGATCTAGTGCACTGATCACCTTCTCCACTGTCCCACCATGGCTGATGCCCACCATGTTTCATGCTCTGCTGACAGCTTCCAACACCTGCCATATTACGTGTGTGCACCCCCCTCTCCCTCCCAGTGATCAATGCTTGTCATAGCAACTGGTTGTTTGGTTGTTCTGCTGTTTGGTCTATTTGCATATTAGGGATATATATATATATATATATATATATATATATATATATCCCTAATATGAAAATGATTTATATATATATATATATATATATATATATATATATATATATATATATGATTTTGTAACTTGTTTGTACAGAAGAGCTTTTCCCTTGCTTCTTAATTACATAGACAGTTGCAAGGAAGCTTAATTTGAACAAAATAATGACTGAAAAGACACATGCTGCTAAGTGCCACAGACTGTTTGATATCAGCGCTTTAGTAAGTATTCTAAATCTAAGAGCCCCAGGTTCTTAGCTGTGTATCCTTCACAGAGCATAATGTGTACAAGGACAGATTTTGACGTTTAAACCATAGACTTCATGGTGCTCTTTTGAAATAATGTGTGATCAAGGAACTACAAGGGAGAACCTGGACATCTAAATTTAAGGACTGGGGTATCTGCAGATGAGTCCTGGCTCCATCATCCTGAATCTGTGGCTTTTTAAGTATTTAATGGCTTTGATTTTTAAAAACCATTCTCTGTCTCTTCCCACATTATCATACATTTTACATTACATCTTGAAATAAAGTTGTGCATTAGACTAAAACATGACACCCTATTGAGTTAAAGATTTTAAATCTTATTCTATTGTCCTTACCCTTAGACAGATCCACCCACTTAATTCTCAGGTCTGCATATAATCTTTGCAAATATAAATGCAGTAAAATTACTAAATCAAATGATGTTAAAACTGTCAGTGTAGAATGGTGAACATGAATGGGTGCTAAAGAAAATTCTTCTAAGACGCTAGACAAAACTCTTAGGGAATGTCTGGCAGTGTAAATTACCTTTTCAGTTTCTGAATACATTTCAAGATAGAGTTCCTTATTAGAAATTTAAAGGAAATACCCTTTATTAATCTTTTTTTTTTCTTTTTCTCTGCATCAGTGGATTTGACTTTGGTTTCTCATAAAGTTTCACTTTTCCTGAGTACATCACTGACAAAATGAAGTGGGGGTGGTGCAGAACTATGCACTAACTTACTGCATTGTGTTGTTTAAAGTAGGTAAGATTTTTATTGGGATTATTATAATCAGAGTTGACTAGGCATGTAAAATACAGAAAGACGATCTTTTTAAACACCAAAGTATGTAACAAATTTTAATAAATTGTGAAAATGGAATTTTAATGGACTCTTCCGAGGACACTTAGAAATATGCACGAATAGCATGGTAGCGGGGTGTTGGAGAGAGAAGATGTGAAGGGTATGTGTATGTGTAAGGTCAAAAATCTAATTAATAGTCATTTTATTATTTGTCTAAGAAAATGATTTAGGAACTTTTTTATTTTCCTCTTCATTGTTGACTCTCTGAGTAATTATCTCACAGATTGATTATATATTTATTTAATTAGGAAATCAAAGAGAGAATACTTTTAATTAGTCCCTCAATTCATAGTTCTTTCTTCAAAACAAAATTAATGTAAGTAAACTTAAAAAAATATATATGATACATCTCAACAGTATGCACAAACCCAGTACTCACTGCTTATTTTTATTCCATTCGCTTTGGGAAATATTCGTCCCTCAGGTATGTAATTGAAAAAACTATTTGTGAACTCATTTCAGGAAAGTCTTTAATGAGCCCTATATGTTTCTTGGCAATGAAAAGAAGACAATCCCACATTTTGTAAATTCTGTATTTATGTAGATATAAACCTGCTCAGCCCTAGCCTCTTCCCCCTTTCTTCTCAAGGCTGAGAATGCTGGTCTCAGTTAGCAGCTGCCATTGTGTCCACATTTCTCTGGTCATTAGAAAATGTCCAGATGTGGACTGGTCCAAGCCTATGAGCCAGAGGTTTTGTAGACATTCTTTGATTGTTAATTGCAACAAAGACACTGGTAATTTTGGTCAGCATATTAAAACAAACTTTAGTATGGAAAGTAATATATGGAACTGAAAAAGATGGATGTCTGAAGGCACAGTTTTTCTCCCCCTAGCAGATTGTAGTATGATGCCAAAGCTAACACCCAAATATAAACAGAGAGGGACAAAGGAGTGTGACATATAAACAAACAAAAGAAAACATGTTATAGATTAGTTTTTACTGTTACTAAAACTAAATATTTTATTTTGCTACCCACATATTATTTTAATCTGCAATATAATGCAAGGATTAGAGTTTATTAAATTTTTATAAGAATTCTTATATGCACCTCATTTTAAATGGAATGTGTTTAGACAAAATGTAGATTTATGGAATTCGCAAATGAAGTTGAAAATTCTCTTACATAAGCAGCAGTCTATTTCTTGGGGGCCTGGGGTATATGCTTTGTGTGTAAGGAGTGAGAGGATGTAGTATAAAAAATGGGAGGAAAAGCTTAAGGTCTGGTGTCTGTCCTCAAGGAGTATATTTAACAGCTTGCTCCTAGAAGAAGCAAGAGTCATATAAAACATACAGCAGAGTAGTAAACAGTAACAGTAACAAGAACATGCAATAAAGTGCCAAAGTGGGTGGCATATTAAAAGAAAAATAGTATCAGAGAGCAGACCTCCCTTTCCAAATGAAATTTTATGCAAAACCCCAACACAGAAAACAGAGAAATGTAATTTAAAAAAATATAACTTTGCCATACAAGTTTAAATATATGTGCATAATATTTATTCAAGATGTTATTCAAAAAGTAAGGCCATTTAAATAAAAAATTTTAAATTTAAGTAAGTAGCAAAGGGGCAGATCTATAGCAAGGACTCAATAATTGTTAGTCTTATGATTAGTAGTAGTATTTTTAAGTTATGTGCTTTGGGTAGCAGTCACAATGCAGGATTGGTCTCACCTTTCAATTTATTTCTGTATTTTGTTCAGGTTGCACATTTCTAGCAAAAATCTTAATTCACATAGAAAAGTAGTTGTACTTGCTCAGGTTTTGCTTTTTTCAATAGCTTGTGTTGCTAATTTCACATTGCATTAGACTTCTGTTAAGTCAAGATGGCAAGAGAAGAGATTCTTTTAAGTAAAGCCCACTCCCCAAATGGGAGTGGGAGAATAAAACTCAGTGGCACAAGTTAACTTATTTGTTATTTTAGTAATAATAATAATTAAAAAAGGTTAAGTGTGTGTATGTTGTTTTGTTAATGCATAACAACCTACAAAATAGAACCAAGCATTTGAGACCTCGTCCAAACACCGTCATGCAACACAAATTTAGTAAGGTCTGAAGTGAATACTCCTAGTTTATTTTACAAGACCCTTATCAATAATCTAGTGTAGGTCAACTGTAACTCACCACCAATTTTTGTGTGACCCATGAGCTAAAACAAGCTTTTACATGCTCATTGGTTGAAAATAAATAAATAAAAAGAACTGATCCTGACAGGGATATTTTGGAGGCAAGACCAGCAGAACTTGGTGATGAATTTGGCTGTGAGGAGACAGTGGAGAGGAGACAGGTCACTCAGTGGACTACTCGGTTTGAGTTTTTCGTTGCAGGATTAATAGTAGTACCATTCTCCGAGATAGGCGGCTTGGAAGAATGGCCTTTAAGAGTCCAGTCTTTGGCATGTGGAATTGAAGGTGCTTTTGAGGCATTCACTGAAATGTTCTGAGTGGTCCGCACATCTGTGGATAGATGCTGCTCCAGAACCATCACTATGGCTGTAAATTCTAGGGATTCCTTATAGGATGAGGACAAGAAAGAGCCTTGGACCAGGCCTTAAGGGATGCCTTATAATGACTTTATAGAAGAGAGTGAGCCTGGAAAGTGTAGAGGAGAGGCAGAAAAGGGAGAGGAAACTAAAAGGGTGTTTTGTCATAGAAGCCAAAGGAAGAGACGTGTCAAGGGAATGATACTGCTTTAGAGAAGTCAACAATGACTTCTTGGTGTGTCCCTGGATTTTGTGTTATGAATATCTTTGGTGACTAGAGTAAGAAGTGTTTTGATGAGTCAATGAGAATATAATCCCTAAATATTGTTTTATTGGAGTTATACATTTAACTACATTAGTTTGAAAGAAAACCTACATTCCCAAGTGTGATTATTTTTATTATTCAATTGATCTCCACGTTTACTTTGGCAGTTAATTAAAAAATGGGATTCACTTAAAAGAAATGTGTTTCACAGCAAATTTTTATTGAAAAAAAACTATTTCCCATCACCTAAATTCTTGAAACTTACCCAGATTATACATCAAACCCCCTTTAATTAAAGAGGACAATAATGAAAAGTTGTTAATGCAACATTTAAAGTGATTTTTAAAAATAAGCATTTTGGTGACTCATGGGAAATATCACACCACTAGCAGGCCTTGTCAATTTTAAGTAGGTTCCAAGCTAACTCTATTGTGTTACTCTAATTTATTTAAGAACTAGAGGGCCATTACATGAAATTCATGCACAGAGAAGGGGGGAGAAGGGGTGTCCCACAGCCTGGCCTGTGCCCTCTCACAATCACTTGTTCCTAACTGCCTGCCTGCTCACTTTTTACCTCGTCTGCTCGCTCCTTACTGCTTGGCTCACCGTTCCTTAGTGCTGCTGTGGAGGCTGGAAAGGCTCTTGCCACTACCGCTGCAATTGCCAGCAGTGAGCCCTGCTTCTGGCTGAGCAGCGCTCCCACTGAGGAGTGCACTGCCCCCTAGGGGGAAGCTCCTGTGTTGAGCATCTGCCTCCTGGTGGTCAGTGAGCTTCATAGTGACTAGCATTCTGGTCATTCTGGCCATTCTGCCTTAACAGTCACTGGGCTTTTATATATATATATATATATATGCTTTCTTCCCTTAGCAAGATTTCTTCTATTATATATGTGGAAGAAGGAGACTGTATTATTAAAGGAAGTGTGGAAAGGGGGAGGGAAAATGTTTGGAAAACTATATTATTTAGTTTACAGGGATTTGGCAAGAATTTTTCTTCTATGGTTTCCCATAGCATTTGTTTTTCTTTTGTTTCTTTATTTTGTTATCATGTGTTATATGTGAAAGTGGACAGAGACTATCTGTCACTGTTTAGTTCTTTGGAATCAGACACTGAGATAGAGGTCGGGGCCTAAGATATTTATTAAGGAACAACTCCTGTGAAAGGAAGAAGGACTGGGCAGCAGGGAAACTCAAACGGTGATGCAGGTGAAATAGGGCTTTGGCCAACCCTGCAGGGAGTTGTGAAGTGAGCATTGCTAGTCCAGGTTTCCTGCTGAGGGCTAAAATGGATGGGTCTTTATGTCCCCCATGCTCGGCCACCGTTGCAGGCTGCTGCTTACATGAGATGGCTCTCTGCAGCCAAGGACAGCTGAGGCAGTGCTCCTGCACCCCACACTTGGCAGCAAATCCTTGCTTGAAGGGGGATCTGAGCAGTGCATCTAGTCTCTACCACACTGTCTTGAAATGTTACACAAATAGAGTTGAATGCCTTGTATTGCATTTATGTTGGTTTGGATTCTTTATGGTACAAGTAACAATAGCTACTCCCACTCACTCAGGAAAGTCACTTGATTATGTAAACAGAGGCCTGGAGATTGGGTGGGTTTCCTTAAATCAGAAGCTCCAGCTCTACTCCCTGGGATTCTTTTGACTTTGTCGTCTTCAGTGTCTCCAAGGCTTCTTCCACCTGCGGAGCTCTCTGGCTGTAGCAAACAGGCCATGGTCCCACATCTGCACAACTCCCACCCCCTGGCCAGCCCAGGAAAGAGCATCTGGTGTGTGTGCCCCAGGCTCAGGCATAATCTTGAGAATGCTCTGCCTGGACTACAGGAAGTTGAGTTCAGAGGCAGAGGTAGGGAAGGCTCTCAGGAGAAGAGAAGGAGGTGGGGGCAGAGTCTCTTTCCCATGGGTTTCCAGGAGAAATCCAAGGCTGTCAGAAAGGGAGGGAAGGCCACCAACAAATCCTGAGATGTGCATGGGTTTTTTGATAACTTATCCCTGGCTGTGTGGTTGCTGATTGTTTTTGATTTTCCTTACTTTGTGGCATAATTACAGACTAAACTATATACTGAAAACTTAGTTGCCAAAAACCCAATTCTCCTTGTTTTCTGAGCTGTTATTTGTAAACAATGAAGCTGTCAAAGAGTTTGAACATTCAGTGTAGGGAAGGAGGATGGAGGACCTATGCAAGACATTATAGTCAACATCTGTAATTGGTATGTTTGAATTTCATCTTGTCTTTTTTTGCTCTGCTTCTCCTTTGGGGTGGTGATAATAATGAGGCGGGTAGAGGAGAATAAAAGACACAAAGAGCTTAGATAATTCCACAATGTAAATCCAAATTAAATCACTGACAGCTGACTTTGGGTCAAGTTGAAACTCCAATGAGAAAAGAAAAATGAATAATACTAGAATATAAGAATTTTAAGTGTTAAAATATTTATCCACTTAAGTTTTAGTCCCATCTGAGATACCTATTGTATAGATATAGGAAGTAGACTCTATAAAAATTTCATCGTCTTAGAGAATTTTTTTTTTGAGTTTTTATAAAATATCAGCATTTGAGTTCTTTGCTTTTACTAAGTGGTTGAGATTGCAGACTGACACTTATTAATTATACCAGATTTCTAGTTTAATTAGAGGATCTCTTCTGAGACTAAACCTTTGTACCACTAGGCTGTTTGAAACCTATGAGATAATAAAAAAGGGAGAGTTCTTTTTAGAAATTTATTTACATGATTTTAATTAATGATTATAATCTCCATGGTCATTTTTGCAAAAGAGCATTTAATCCCTTAACCAGTTTTCATGATTTGCATTTTGCAAAAATATGTCAGCCCTGCAGGCTTATTATCTCAGAGTTGCGATTTTTTTTTTCCAGATGAAACTTATTTTGAGTGAGTTTATTTTGCTACCGTTCGAAGCCCCATTTCATCCCTTACACCTGTTTCTCATGCAGAGCAAACGGATTGGTAGAAAAGTAAAGTTTGCTTTCTTTTGCCAAGACAGAACATAGCCCTTGGCAAGGTTAGCTTTGAAAGCAGTTTTTCATGCAGAGACCGTACACAAGTAGCACTGCTGTTGCCAAGATCCTCTGACTAATGAAGGGTCGGAGCGATGGTGTATTCTTTCTCATTGCTCACGGCACGTATGTGTAGCATTTCTTCTGAGAAAAGGCACTCTAGCGTTTCAAACAGAAGCGAGAAGTTTAACCTTCCGGGAGGAAGGTCAGTTTTAGTTTTTATTGATAACACAAGAAGAAAGCCCCTTTATACGAATATGAAAGATAAATTCTTTGCTAAGTAAAAACGATTAAACACAGTGAGTTTTTCACCTTTCTTATGAAAATCAGTCTGAAACTATTTTCCATATTTTAAGTTGTTTTTCCTCCCTTCCCTAGCTAACGTGTCAGTCAGCCTTTATACTGACTGACACTGCTAAAGCTGGTCTCTAAACTGTGGAAGGTTGGGATTCATGGCCCAGATCCATGTATATGGTTGCCTGCTCTATTGTGGTGCAATGATGCCATATATAGTGTCGGTTGTTTTTCATCATATTTTATGAGAACATTTACATTTCCAGTATCCCTCAATCTATCTATAGTTTAATGGTTTCACAGACTGAGACTGATTCTTTGTTTACAAGTGGGAAAATCTCAGAGAGCAACGTTTTGTGAGTATGCATGGAGCTGGAGAAGAGGAATGGAAGATGTTTATGTATATGTACATGATCAAAATAGTTGCTATTTTAAATTGTATGTGTGTGTGTTTCTGAGATGGAGTGAGGGAGAAGCTATGGAGGGAGGGTGGTCTAATGGTTCTTGCTTTATTTCCCTCTTTTAAAAAATATTCATTAGGTGAATTTTTCCCACCCTTTGGTATTTTTCATATTTTATAACTTAAACAGTGATTATTCTGGGGTTATATCTTTTATTTTTTTTTTCTTATCCCCTTTCTCTTTCAGTCATTGGCAAGGACAAAATAATGTGTTAATTCCATAAAATTTTAGCAATATCACACACGGTGTTTCTTTCCTGAACAAAAGGCAACTAGCTGATTAACAAGTGCAACCTTTCTTAAAATAACACATTTTATTATCTGAATTCCCTAAATATTGCATGAATTCAACTATTTTCACTTTAGTTCCAAAATCTTTACTCTTGGTCAAAGATGATCTAAAGATAGCAAAGTTCAATATGTTCATTAAAGGTTGGGAAATAAGTTTTACAAAAAGGATTGGAGACAAAACAGTAATGCTCTCATGATAATTTTTGTTTACATTATTATTATTTCGATGTTTATAGGGGGGTCATTCTGGGCTATCATTGCAGTTGATGTTCTAGAACCAATTACAGATTATAAAGGAATATTTTCAGCACTGGAAATAAGAAAACTTGAAATAGTACAATAGATTGCCGCTATGTGAAATTTTGTCTACAGTGAAACAGAGGAAGCACGTCAGGTATCTCCTGCACACCTATCTGTGGTTGGAATTTTGTGGAATAAAAACTTACATATATTGAGCATTTGGTACATGTCAGGCATTATTCTGGGAAGAAATGGACAGTATTGAGTAATTTAAGTTTCATAACAATGCTGTGAGATGTTTCATCATTTTAGAGATGAGAAGCCACACATTTATTGCTTGGGCTGAGATGTGAACCAGACAGTGTGAGCCTACAGTCTGCATTACGGCATTAGTGTTTTAGTACTAGAGGGGACTTGGAGAAATCCTCTGTCACCCTTCTTACTTTACGTATGTTCTCACGTACATCCATTACTGGCTCTGAGACAATGAGTAACTTTCTGAAGGTCAGATAGGAGGGACAGAGGTGGGATTACAGTGGCGCCTGTGTGTTTCCTCGTTCCAGTTTTTCTCACCCTCTCAGGCTGCCCTGGGGAAGGCAGTTTCTTCAAGCTGTGAGTAGAATTGAACTCAAGCTTTTTCTTCCTGATAAACTTGCAGCTCAAAGAGTGCAGGAGTTCAACTCAATAAGCAGAGGAGAGTTACTTGGAGAGGGGGAAAAAAGAAAGAGAAACTAGATGTAGTTTCTCTCGTTGCTAAGTAGAAACGTTGCTCGTTTAAAGAGCCACCGTTTTAACATCCAAAATGACCAAAGCCTCGACTGAACTCCAGGCTGCATGCACAGTAGATGAGTGGGCTGAACTGCTAACATTTTGGAGAGAGAGAGAGGGAGGGAGGGAAAGAGGAATAGAGGGAGAAAGAGAGGGGACAGAGAGAGAGAGAGAGAGAGGGAGAGAGAGAGAGAGAGAGAGAGAGAGGAAAAGAGGGAGAAAGAGAGGGAAAGAGAGAGAGAGAAAGAGAGAGAGAGAGAGCGCGAGCGCGAGACAGGGCTGATCAGCAGTGGCAGTGGCTGCTGGTGAGGCCCAGAGAGAGAATTAGGATGATCAGACTCTGCTCTGCCAAGCCTCTCTTTCTCTCTCCCAGAGGTCAGCAGTTCAGCCTGCTCACCAGCAGCCTGGGGTGGCTGCTGATCAGCCCCGCCTCTATGATCAGGCCCAGAGATAGTCCCGGAGATGCTGACTGGCATAGAAACCAACCAATCAGAACCTATTCTGGGTGAACTGTGAAGGCAGAACCTAAGGTGGGGGCTGAGGATGGGTTTCAAGGGCAGGAGCTGTTTGGTGTAAGGTGTAAGAAAGTGATTCAATATTTTAATGACCGGTTTGGCAGTATAGTGCATATGGCTGGTTATCATTCCAGATATAGGGATTATGTGTTTTTGTCTGCCAAGAGCCTCTCCTCATGCTGAAAAAGCTTCCCCTACCCCATTTAAGCAAGCCTATCCTATATAATCTATCTATAGTAATAAAAGTGTAATATGCTACTTAGACCAGGTTAACTGGCCATCTTCCAGACATCTGACTTCCTTCCAGACAAAACTTTAGTTGGTGGGGCTGAGGCAGAGGCAGTTAGGGGGAATCAGGCCAGCAGGGGAGGGCAGTTGGGGCCAAAATCAGGCTAGCAAGGGGGCAATGTAGGGGTGATTAGGTCAGCAGGCAGAGGGGTTAAGGGTAATCAAGCAGGTAGGCAGGCGAGTGGTTAGGAGCTAATTATCCTGGATTGTGAGAGTGATACCAGATTGGAGAGGGTGTAGTCCAGGCTAAGGAACCCCCCTCCATGCATGAATTTGGTGCACTGGACCTGTAGTTGTTAATAATAGGAAAGAAGCAAAGGGAAGTCCAGACATTACAGGCATGTTCCCTGCAAGCATTGGGGGAGGAGGACTGGACAAAGGGAAGATAGAGACATGCCCACTAAAGTTGGGATGACCAAGGAAGGGGCTTGCTGTCAGTCACACCTGGGAACAGAGGTCATTGGCCAGATAGGCAAGGACACTGCAAGCCCATGAAGATTCGGGATACTTAACCCCCTAAAGACAGGAGCTCACCCTCCAGGTGCTCTTGTGCTCTTGTCCTCCGGGCACACTTGTGTCATGGCTCACATTTGGCTTCCTGACACTCACCTCGGGCCATGTGGACCCCCCACACAGTGGATTAATGCACTGTAAATAGCCTGATGCTGGACTGGACCCAACTCCAATATGGAAAGGGAACTCTGGACTCGGGCTTTGCTTCCAGCTTTACTGAAGCCCCAGCTATACTGCTTCTATGACTGGACTAAGGGAAGTGGGAGTTTAGAAACACAGAGATTTAATTCCACACAAATAAAAATCACTCATTCTCCACGTGAGTCTCAAAAAACTCTTTTTCTCAGGATATTGTAATAATTCCACCCCCAGCAGCACCCAGAAGGGAAGAGGACCCTCTCTCCCTGCGCGGCCCCCCCCCCCCCCCCCCCCCCCCCCCCGCCCCACATACACACTTCCCCAATAACAGGTATAAATGCAACAGGGACTGGGGAAATGACTCGAACATTATTTGTGACCCTGTTACTGTCAAATTTATCTTAAAGGCGGGTAGGGTAGGGCCCTAACTTCTCAAAGTGCAAAAGGCTGTGTTGATTTCTCCCTAATGGAATGGAAAGTGCACATCCTTGTTGGAACATAAGAATTGCTTCCCCATGCCAATTTGGTTGGAAACATCTAATTGCAGAGGAAAATTCTACTCTCGGTATAGACAGGAATAATCAATCCATAAGCCAGATCATTGTCCTTGGTATATGAGAAAATTAAAAAAATTGGGTTTTGTTTTTTTAAAAGCACCTCTTAATAAGTTAAGTTTTCTCTGTTTTTACTTCTTCTCCAAGATATTTACTTTAAATTCTATTCATTCATTTATTCATGCACTGAATAAATCAAGTGCCCCCAGACAGTAGGTGGTGGTGTTCAATCCTCAGGAAAGTGCTGTATAATGTAGAAATACTATGCTTAATAGCTGCCTCCCTGCCTTGTTTCCTAATTGGATCTGTGCTCTAGGGGGCATTAGGTGGAAGTGAACAATGTAGAAACAACATTGCATTCCTGAAGCCAAGTCAATTAATCACAGGATGAGGGTTTCAGAGGTGTTACTTCTAAGTAATTGTTGTGTAAATTAGGCCCATTGCAAGTGCTGGGTATAAACAAGAGACAGGCCTGCTGTACCTCTTAACCCAAGATACTGTACTTCACAACTTTTCCAATTCTAAACCCCCTTTGAGATAATCCTTAAAAATCTCATTGCTCACACACACAAAATGACTACAATTTTTTATACGCATGTTGGTTATGTTTTTCCAGTAAGCCTATAATACACATTTAACTTTTCAAGCAGAGGTTAATAATGATGGGATTTTTTTTTTAGTTTGGGGGTATATTTTATTTTTTTCCAATGACTTTCTCTGGTCCTTGTATAATAGAAAGGATTAAGACATAGATAAAGAAGGCCTTGTCTTTAACAGCACTGAAACTCCATCCAGTGGCTTTCATCACATCAAACAACATAAAGTACATTATTTATAAGTTACTATTAATATTTTTATTTTTAATCTCTGACAGGAGCCAGAGATTATATCTTGAGACTTCCTATTTCAGGAATATGTCCAAAATTCTAAAAAGAGACCCATGTGGAGAGTTTCAAGATCCTTTTGCCCCATTATTATACAAATCGGCTTTCAGCACCATTGTCAAGGTGCTCAGTGAAAGTTTCCCACTGCTCCCATTAGGAAGCACCCAGCTTTGTTGTCAGCCTAGGAAGTAGAATTCCCGCCGAAATAATACTGACTGTGTCAACTTTGCTGTTCACATTTCACCATCTTCTCTGACATCAAATGTGTTTGGCTCCAGATCTTTGAGGTAGTTTTCCTGAAAGAACTTGTTTAGTGATTGTTCTATTATGTCTAGTAATAATTAATGTAGTTTTCTAATACTTTTTTAAAATCTAATTTATTTAAACAATACAACAAAATTTAATCAACAATATAGTTGCCGTTGTTTTCTACTACTTGTGCCCAACGCTCAGGAAGCATTTTAATCCCTCTGTTGTAAAATTCTTATGATTTTGATGCAAAAAATTCAGTCAATGCATTTTTGAGGCATTCTTCATTATTAAATTTTTTTTCCAAGAAGTAAGTTTTGCAAAGAACGAAACAAATGGTAATCGGAAGGGGCAATATCAGGAGAATGTGCAGGTTGAGGGAGAACTTCCCATTCCAACTGGCGCAGTTTTTCAGCAGTGATTCTTGCAGTATGCGGTCGTGCGTTATCATGGTGAAGAATTACGCCCTTCCGATTAATCAGCGCGGGTTCTTTTTCTCTTAAAGCTTGGGATAACCTTTCCAATTGGGCACTATACACTGCACTTGTAATGGTTTGGGTAGATGGTAAAAGTTCATAATGAAGAATTCCTTTAAAATTCCACCAAACACACAACATCACTTTTTTCACATGCAAGTCAGGTTTTGGCATGGCTTGCGGAGCCTCATTTTTGTCCAACCATTGAGGCCACCTTTTCAAATTAACATACAGCACCCATTGTTCATCTCCGGTAACAATTTGCTCTAAAAACGGCAAATGGTTTTGACGAGAGAGTAGCGAACTGCAAATTGTGACTCTTTGATTACGGTTGTTGTCGGTCAACTCATGAGGAACCCATTTTCCAAACTTTTGGACTTTGCCAAGTGCACGCAATTGATTGGAAATTGTTTTTGGTGAACAATTTAAAGTTGTCCCAAGCTCTTGTTGGGTAATTTGAGGATTTTGCACCAAAAGAGCTTGAAGAGCTTCTTGATCAAAATTGGATACACGGCCTTGACCACTCTTGTCATCTAATGAAAAATTTCCCTCGCGAAATTTCTCAAACCAACGCTGGCATTTTCTGGCGCTAACTGCATCTTGACCAAGAGCACTACAGATGTTTTTTGCAGCCTCACTTGCTTTTCTTCCTAATTGGAACTCGTAAAGCATGCAGTGCCAAATATGCTCTTCATCTGCCATCTTCTTAGCCCTAGTTTTGCAACAAAAACCAAACCAAACTCAAACTTTTTCAAGCAAAACTTGTTAATTGCACTTCACATGTTCTGTAGATACCACGTGTTTGAAGGTTATGTCAATACAAGTCAACGCCAAACAAGATTTTAAACGAATGTTTAAAAACGACATTAATTATTACTAGACCCAATAGATCAACTGTAAAAAGGTCAAGCTCATCAGTCCAACACAAAAGATGGGATGATATGAACCCAGAGCTTACTCAGCCAATTTATAGAGAGAAGTGGAAAGATATATTGACTGAGATAGGGCACTAGGTGTTAGACCTGTGGAATCAGACCAGGTCTTGGTTGAGCAACCTTTGTACTTTAGTTCTGGCTAAGAAAGAATTCAGAGCCAAGACTCAAACTATAAGAAAAAGTTTATTTAGAAAGAGAAGTACAAGAAGTGAGTCACAGAAGAAATGGACCCAGGAAACATGTCATGGAGGCAAAAGAAAGGACCCTTGGAGCTTAAGAGAAAGAAAGGCAGACAAGGAAAATTAGTCTGGGGATGACTTGAGGAAAGGCATATGTAATCTCCAAGGATTACATATTCTTGAGCTTTGAAAAACAAGGTGCTTTTTCAAAATAACCAGTCAGCTTTCTAAGCTTTTGTGGGCTTTTGATGGGGCCACCCCCTGGGGAATGATCCCTTTCCAAGTTAGACTGACAGGCTTCTGTGGTCAAGCACCTCCTCCTGCATGGCTTTGACACCTGTTGCACACACCCAGTACCAAAAGGGAGGAAAGGAAGGGAGTTAATCCTTGGTGGGGCAACGCTGAGATCCCCTGGAGCATGTGTGAGGCTGTAGCTTCCTGGTGAAGCAAACAGGCTCGGTGTCCCTACCTGACCATCTTTCACAAGGCCTGACTTCCCCTGCTCTCTTTTCTTTTTTTAATACTTAGCCAACTAGTGTACTAACAAAAGTATAAGCAGAGTTTTTCATTTTTTATCCTGTCCTTTTTATTCTGCCATTTAACCAGCTATTGCTGTTGTGGGAAAGGAAGAACATTTCCTGTACCCGTCTAGGTTCTTCTGGCTAGCCAAACAATTAAATTGACGTGAGACAAATTAACTAGAGAAAATAACCAAACTTAATTATAGACATATGTATGGGAACCCCACATATGGATAGGAGAGAATCAAAGACCACACAAATATGATCATTTAGTCACAGAAATTTAGACATTCTGAGCTAAGGAGTGAGGCAAAGCACCCGGGGCTTCAGAGGGGAGGAAGGTCATTGGCAGCATGATAGGAAGAGCAGATGTTCAGTAATTAGAAGTTTGTCTTGCCCTATGGGTAGGTCACAAAAGGTTATCTCTGATGATAGCTCGTATTATGGACAAGCCTCCCAATTTAGATTTCTCTAGGTAGTTAAGGAAGGAGCAGAATTTTCTCCTGAACCCACAGGTCTCAATTGCCTTTTGCTCAAAATAATCCATGTTGCACATTTTGAGGAGGCCTGTTATGAAATCCTTTACTATGAAATATTAAAACATAGCCTGACTAGCATTTCTGACTTTTGTTACTTTACATAAGAGTAGCAGTATTCTTCCTGAAGCAAAAACTTGACGTGGAAACAGTCTCTCATGAAATAAGCATATCTATTTCAATAATTTTTTTGTATGTGATCCCATAGAACAGTGGTCAGCAAACTCATTAGTCAACAGAACCAAATATCAGCAGTACAATGATTGAAATTTCTTTTTCTTTCTTTTTTTTATTTTTATTGATTATGACCTCACATAATTGTCCTTATTCCCCCATTTCCCTCCTAAACCCCTCCCTAGATCTGCCCCCCCCCCAACCCCCGTTGTCCATGGCCACTGGCTAGGCCCATATGTATGCACAAAAGTCCTTTCGTTGATCTCTTCCCCTTACCCCCATCCTCCCTTACTTTCCCTCTGAGGTTTGAGAGTCTGATCGCTGGTTCTCTTTCTCTGAGTCTGTTTATTTTGTTCATTATTTCCTCTAGATGTGTGAGATCATGTGATCCAAGAAATACCCTTGTAAGAACCTAAACTGAGATAAGCCATAATGGTTATGCTGAGAGGCAAATGAATCAGTCTGTAGTGAGTTCCTTTCTGGGCCAACAGTTCTTTTGAGTCCCGATTTCAATGCCAGATAGTTCCTTATGTGACATGCCAGCCATGATATTTCAGATCTGGTTAGTGGACAAGTGGTGGTAATGCAGGTCCGCCCGTCTCTGGTTTGGTCCTGGGCATCCTTCAGCAACCCGCAGCTGCTGTCTGTTATTATGCTGAGGCGTCATCAGCATCTTCCATCTCTGAATTGTGTCTCTTCTGTCTTCATGGCTGGAGCGCTTCTGTCTATTCCTCTCTGTTACAGGATTCCAGATGGTCTCGGAGTTGTTTTCTGAGAATATACAAACATATTCTTGACCAAAAGGGATATTTTCTTTAAATTTGATTTGGGATTCTTTTCTATTTTTTCTTCCCCAAATGATTTTCCCCTAGCTTGTTTTGTCACCATGTGTGTATTTTCATGGGTATCTTGCTATTAGCATTTCGAATGAAGGTTAATTTTCTAAAGCACAAATTTTTTAGATGTAAATTATTCTCAGGATATTTTTCCTTACATGATATTCTTCCACTGTCACCCCCTTTTTTACTTTAAATAATAGGAAACTTTTGGAAATTTTATGCTGTAGTTTTGATAGCTTTTACATTTTAACTTATTTGCACTACACTATGACTACTTTAGGTTCATAATATGTTGTGCAATTTTACCGTGGGACGCTGTGCCAATAAGAATTTTTGTTAACCCTTTAGGAACAGCTTTTTGAACAGTAAATCAGTTTTTTAGAATATTCATTTATTTCCATTAGCCACATCACTTTCCTCTGAGAAACTGGCTACCAATCATCTGTCATACTCAGCACTCTAGCATCAGTCTCCTTCACCATCTGTGTATTAGTGGAGTTGATTATTTCCCTTCTTGAGAAGGGCCTGAGCATTCCTGCTGCTAGGCTGGACCTGGATATTAAAAACCCACTTGCCCACGCCATGGGTATGAGACCTCTCAAATAAGTCTTGTTGACCTCTCAAAATTTCTTTTGAGAGCCGAAAACAGACTTCTATGCATGGGCCACAAAGTTTCAATCGCACTGTACGTGTGTGCCTCCACATGGTTTTTATGGAAGAGCCACACTCAAGGGCCATAGAGCCTCATGAGGCTTGCAAGCTGCAATTTGCCAACCACTCAGAGACCTTTACCTTTTTACCTTAGATGTGGTGTCTAGTTATTTAACTCTATAGCATCTTTCTGCTGAAAAAACTTATATTTGATGTCAAGAAGACCAAGTGCCCCTTAGTCTGCCTCTAGGCATCTGAAATGTGTCTAATGCAAAAGAATTAATGAGGAATAAATTAAAAAGTATTGTTAGTGGTTGAAATCTAGATACGACTGAGGATTTCCTTGTTATACCCTCTAGGAATGTTTCTGCAGATGGTGTTCTTGACTTTGCTATTGTATTGCTCACGCTTGAATTTGTAGTAATGAATCATAAATTGTGATGACTTGGGGGTGTTGATAAGAATTTTTTGGGGGGACTGTTGTTATTTAATTCTTTACATTTTGTCAGTTGAGCTCTTTAAAACTTTAGTTAGGTAAAGTAAAATATGAAAAGATAAAGAGGATGACTGGTTTTAGACATGTCTGAATGTGAGTGAAGTCTATGGGGTGGGAATAAATAACAAGGATAAAGATCAGGGCTTAGGATGCATTTGGGAGTCATTCAGGCAGAGTGATCTACCCACCCATCACTTGAAATATATGAGGTTACTGTATTCCAGGGAGCTGAGGAAAGACCTCCGACATCACATTATGAAACAAGAAGCGATCAGGAAGATGGGGAAAGAATCAATCTGATACTGTCTCATAATAGGGTATTTGGCAAATCCAGATTATTTGAAAGTTGTGAAGGACGAGATCCTGATCTAGACTTTTGGTATAGAAAATTATGTGACATTAGGCAATTTTCTGGAGTTATACTAAAAAATATAGGGGATAAAAACTATTATAATGTACGAATGAATAATGACAGATGAGGTAGAAGGGACACCAAATAGCAAGTTTATTATTATTATTCCTTACAAAAGGAATAATAATAAGGAGTAAGGATTCTGCAAATACGTGAGGGTATTCTTGTTATGGCAAATTTCCAAGCGGTGGGAAGAAGGACAACCAGGCTCTCAGAAGATTCAGAAAATACACTTTTTATTACAGGAAGCACCGGTGCCAGCTCAGGGGACTTGGTTCCCAAAGCTGAGCTCCTAATGTGGTGGGGGTTTCTCTTTTATCCCCCTAGTTTCTTTGTCTCCCAAATATGGATGAGGCTTCTGTACATTTTTCAGGCTTTTGCAGCTTCTATGAAGGTTGTTAGGCGGGGAGGAAGAGAGATAGTGACCAAGACCCCATCTGGCACTGGCAGTCAGACCCCCTTGTGGAGCTGGGTATGATTTTATGGCTCCTGTAAGATAAGCATTCAGGAACCAGGTTCTGCAAAGCTAGTTGGACACAAGCGGAAAGGGGGTTAGGGCTTAATTACAGACTAGCCAGCACATACATCAGAATGCAGGTTGAGGGGGAGCACGGACCCTCGCTGCCAGCCCAAGCTGCCTTTATACTCTCACACCTATAGGCAATTCTCTAGTACCAGTGGGTGTTCTGCAATTTAGATTAATTCTCAAACTATCTATCCAGAGATATTATAGATTCCATAGTGAAGGGTCCAGTCCCACAAGACTGGTCTCCGCTTCAGATGTCAATTGCCAGCTTAAACTGTTACCTATGCTTCTGACCAACTAGCTATAAATTGAAGGTTCCAAACAACCCCCTCCTTGTTCAGTTAATTTGTTAGAGTGTGTCACAGAACTAAGAGAAGCGTGTTACTTACTGAATTACTGGTATAGTATAAAAAGGTAAAACTCTGGAACAGCCAGATGGAAGCCATGCATGGGGCAGAGTGTGGGCAAAGGGTGTATAGTTTCCAAGCACACTGCAAACCAAACGTGCCCCTCTTCCCATATTTCCCAATATCACCACCTGGAAGTTCTCTAAATTCTATCCTTTTGGGCTTTTATGGAGGCTTCATTTCATAGGCAGGATTGAGTAAAGCACAGGACAGTGATGATTGATTTAGCCTCCAACCCCTATCTCCTTCAGGAGAGGTATGTGGGGAGGGGCAGGGGATAGGCAGGGACAGGAAGTTCCAACTCTTTAATCACAGGGTTGTTTCTCCTAGCTACCAGCTCATATCCTTAAATGCAATCCAAAAGCTACCTCATTAACATAAAAAGGGTTGTTTCTACTAGCTACCTCATAGCATAACACCTTTAGCCCTCTAATTACTTAGGAAATTTTAGAGTTTTTAGGAGCTCTGTCCCAGCTCAGCTCTATACTATCTAACAAATAGGGAATATGGTAATTGACCATCTCACCTTCACAAGGATGGAAGCCCCCACAGCCAATAAGGAGGGAATATGCTAATTGACCTCCACCCCCTCAAAGATGGTGGCACTGACAGCCAGAAGATGACGACACCCAGTCCCCCCAACCCCCCAGCCTCCCAGGGCAGCCCGAGGTGCAGGCAAGCCTCAGATGTTGGTTGCCCAGCCATCCAGGCCCAGCTGGAGGTGCAGGCAAGCTGCCATTGGTGGCTGCCCAGCTGCCCAGGCCTGGCTCAAACCCCAGGGAAGCCTCAGATGGTGACTGCCCAGTCACCCAGGGCCACCCAAGACTCAAGTAACCAGAGCTGGTCAAGGCTTGCACTACGGGCAGTGGCAGCAGCAGAGGTGTGATGGGGGCATCACCTTCCCCTGATCCCTGGGTCGTCTCCCACCCCTAAGGGCTCCCAGACTGAGAGGTGGCAGGCCGGGCTGAGGACTCCCCCTCCAGTGCATGAATTTTCATGCACTGGGCCTCTAGTAATAATATATATTCTTATCACACATCACAATATCACAGGGGGATTTAAGAGATTAGCTATTATCTCTGTGACATCAGGACAAGTTCAGAAGAGGACAGAATGATTCTTACCAGCCCCACTGCTCACAGTGCTGTGGATGAGGAAGGTGACTTAAATCAAGTTGGTGTCAATTTGGATCTGGATTGAGATCGGCACAAGGAGAAGTCCATGCACTTCAATGAAGTTATCTTCACAACTGGAGATGCCAATAATATGATGAAGTTTTCTGTCTGATTTCATGCCTAAACATGAAATATGTGGCACATATGGAATTTTATTTGTCAAATGTCATGAGGCTTGGTGCAGATTCTGCTACAGATTTTGTTTCATTGTCTTTTACCTGCAAAATCCACTCAGATAGGTCAAGTATAGTAGGATCACAAAAATATTAGTTGCCTTCCTACTTTCCTAAAAGGATGTTAAATGGCAGGTTTTGGCAACCAAGCCAAGGTTACAGTTTGGGAATTTCGGTGAGGTGACTGAGTTTGTCCCAGCCGTGCCACCTGTGGGTGGTAGGTAGTGCCATTTGTATCTTAGAAACAAAACGTTTTCACAAACTGGTCTTTCATTTTGTGAAATTTTATCTCAAGTTGCTTTGGATTCTAACTAGCTCAGACAGCTCTTTTCCTATCAAGAAACTGCATTTGATTTGGTTTTTTAAAAGAAGTGTTATAGCAATACCTTATCTGCTTCATCTACAAACATACTGAGTTTCTTTTTTAGAGACTCACTTTTATTTACACCAAAGAGTTTCCTTAAAATCCCGCTGTAAATTAAAATTTCTTTTCCCACTAATAGTTACATACTGATGGGTATTCTGGGCTTGGATTTCTCTATTTTAGAAGGTCTTAGTGCTCTGCTGCAGTCTGCAACTACTCAGCCCTAAATTATCTCAATCTCCCTAGTCTAGATAATAAGGATCAGAGTTAGTAAAAAGTGTCCAAGGCAAACTATATATTTTTAATTAAGTGACATTAACTTGGATATCTTTATAGCTGTGTTTTCAGAAACGCTGAGATCCTTGCAATTGAGGTTTGGTGTAACCTAATGAGTTTATACTAATGAGTACTGTTTTGATCTATGCAATAGAAATGACAGTAGGAAAAGCAGATGCATCTTCTGAGATGGGTTCAAAGCATTTGTAGTGA
Source organism: Pipistrellus kuhlii (assembly GCF_014108245.1). Taxonomy (NCBI): domain Eukaryota; kingdom Metazoa; phylum Chordata; class Mammalia; order Chiroptera; family Vespertilionidae; genus Pipistrellus; species Pipistrellus kuhlii. Next base: position 55,970,039 of record NW_023425540.1, on the reverse strand, counting down.
TAAAGAATATCCTTGTTAAATAAACCCCGTTGGTGCCTTAAACACAGTATAATTTTTCACTTTTCATTTTACAGCAGTTTCTTTGTTTATGCTGTCATAAAAAGCCTTTTGCATTTGCCAGTATGAAAGATCAGAGTTTTAGTAATAGGGAAGAACTGTTAAAAGTATCTTTAAAAGTTAATGTCTCTGAACCTAACAGTGGTTTTTAAAGACAACCACGCTTTGTGTAGATGAATGCAGTTCTGAAGGAAACCATCATTAGCCTCAAGATTAGATGATTTTGAATCTTTTCCAGAATTTGACTTTGCAGGACCTTATTGGATGTAATAGAATGGCAGAGTAAATATATTAATTTTTGATGAAATATCAAACTTTGAAAGATTCATTTACAAATTGGTTACATGGAGAAATACTTCTACTTAATCTGCTGTTTTAATGCATAATATTTTAATTTGAAATATATTACATGTGTCCAAAGAAATAACTTAGTGCAGCAATAGAGAAAGAATCAAGCAAGTAACTCAGATGAGTAATTCTCTTTTAAGAATACTCTACAGATTAGTTTTATTATTTGACCATTGAAGTGCTGTCTAGCTTCAAACTTATTATAGCTAGAAGATAAAGTGGAAAAAAACCACAATTATCAACACTCTAGAATTTGGTTTTAGGTATCTGCACAAGGTAGTTTTGAAATTAGAAAGATATATATATATGGAGCTGTCAGCTCTCATTTCTTTCTTCAGCTATGTGGGGATGACAGCCTTTGAAACCACAAAAAGTAAGGCAGCTTTCTCTACGGACTAAACAGTGAAGGCAGGGGTGAGAGGTGGGGTTGGGAAAAATAATTTTTCTTTCCTCCAATGGATCAGCAGGAAGTTTAGCTTACCTCTGTGATTGCCTGACCTAGAGGTTATAGAATCTAGTGTGTGTTTTAAAATTTAATTTTAATTTTTTTAAATTTATTGGGGTGACATTGGTTAATAAGATTATACAGGTTTCAGGTTTCATTTCTATGATACATGATCTGTATATTTCACTGTGTGCCCACCACTCAAAGCCAAATCATCTTTCGTCGTCATTTATTTGGCGCTCTTTACTCTTTACTACCTCCCTATCACCCTTCCCTCTGATAACTGCCATACTGTTGTCTGTTTCTGTGAGTTTGAGTTTTATATCCCACATATGAATGAAATCATATGTTTCTTAGATTTTTCTGACTGACTTATTTCACTTCGAGTAATATTCTCAAGGTCCATCCAAGTTGCCACAAATGGCAGTATTTCATCTTTTCTTATGGCTGAGTAATATTCCATTGTATAAATGTACCACATCTTCCCTATCCAATCATCTATCAAAAGACACTTTGGCTGTTTCCATGTGTTGGCCACTGTGAATAATGTTGCAGTGAATATAGGGGTGCATATATATTGGTGAATGAATGTCTTCACATTTTTTCAGGTAGATACCCAGAAGAAAGATTTCTGGGTCTTATAGTAACTCCAGTCTTAGTGTTTTGAGGAACCACCATACTATTTTCCATAGTGGCTATACCAGTTCACATTTCTAACAGTACTGAATAAGAGTTCCTTTTTCTTCACAACCTCTCCAACACTTGTTATTACTTGTCTTGTTGATAATAACTATTCTAACAAGTGTTAGGTAGTATCTCATTGTTAATTTTTTTCTTTTAATCCTCACCTGAGGATATCTTTCCATTGATTTTTCAGAGAGAGTGGAAGAGAGAGGGAAATAAAGAGAGAAATATCAATGTGAGAGAAACACATTGAGTAGTTGCCTCCTGCATGAGCCCTAACCAGGGCCCTGGCTGGGGAGGAGCCTGCAACCAAGGAACATGCCCTTGACTGGAATCAAATCTGGGACCCTTTGGTCAGCAGGCTGACACTCTGTTCACTGAGCCAAACTGGCTAGGGTTCATTGTAGTTTTGATTTTCATTTCCCTAATAGCCACTGAAGTTGAGCATCTTTACCTATATCTGTTAACCATCTATATGTCTTCTTGGGAGAAGTGTTTGTTCAGGTTCTCTGCCCATTTTTAATTGGATTGTTTGTTTGGTGGTGTATGAGCTGTTGTTGGCAAATATCTTTTCCCACTTGATGTGTTGCCTTTTTGTTTTGTGGGTGGTTTCTTTTGCTGTGCATAAGCTTTTTTAGTTTGTTATAATCCCATTCATTTATTTTTGCTTTACTTCCCTTGTCTTTGGGTCAAATTCATAAAATCTTCTCTAAGATTGGGGTTCATAAGTTTAGTGTAACTTTTATTCTATGTAATTTATTATTTCAGATCTTATATTTAGGTCTTTGATCCATTTTTAAATTAATTTTTGTGCATGGGGACACACTGTATTCTAGTTTCCTTCTTTTGTATGTGGTTTTCCAGTTTTCTCAGCACCATTTCTTGAAGGGGCTTTTCCCCCCATCATATATTTTTGGTTCCTTTGTCAAAAATTATTTGTCCATATACATGTGGTTTTATTTATGGACTTTCAATTCTGTTTTATTGATCTGTGTGTCTGTTTTTCTGCCAATATAATTGGATTATTGTTGCTTTGTAATATAATTTGAAGTTAGGTAGTGTGACATTCCTAGCTTCGTTTTTTTTTTTTTCTTCTTTTTTTTTTTTTTTCTTCTTCTGAGGTTTGTGGCTATTCGAGTTATTTTGTTGTTCCATACAAGTCTGATGATTTTTTTTTGTTATATTTATTTTAAAAATATCATTGGGATTTATAGCAGCACAATTTGCAATAGCTAAGATGTGGAAACAGCCTAAATGCCCATTAGCAGATGAATGGATTAGAAAACTGTGGTACATCTACACAATGGAATACTAATGCTACTGTAAAAAAGAAGGAATTCTTACCATTTGCAACAGCATGGATGGAACTGCAGATCATTATGCTAAGTGAAATAAGCCAGTCAGTGAAAGAAAAATACCTCATGATCTCACTCATTTATGGATAATAAAAAACATTATAAACTGATGAATAAAAATAGATACAGAAGCAGAGAAGCATCAAACAGATTGTCAAACTATAAAGGGAAAGCTGGGAGGATTTGGTAAGTGATCAACCAAAGGACTTATATTCATGTATGTAAGCATAACCAATGGACGCAAGACACTGCAGGGGGGGTGGTGGGCATGTGCGGGGATGTGTGAGGAGTAGGAGGGGGAGGCTGGGGAAAGGTCAATGGGGGGAAAAAGACATATGTACTGCTATTTATAATACTTTAAACAATAAAATAAAAATTTTAAAAATATTTTGGGATTTAAAATAATTTTCAATATATTTTATTGATTTTTTACAGAGAGGAAGAGAGAGGGATAGAGAGTTAGAAACATCAATGAGAATCATCAATCAGCTGCCTCTGCACACCCCCCACTGGGGATGTGCCTGCAACCAAGGTACATGCCCTTGACCGGAATCGAACCTGGGACTCTTCAGTCCCCAAGCCGACACTCTATCCACTGAGCCAAATTGGATTCAGTTATTTTGGGATTTTGATAGCGATTGCATTAAATCTGTATATTGCATTGGGTAATATAGACATTTTAATTATGTTGATTCTTCCAATCCATAAACACAAAATATTTTTCTATTTCATTATGTCTTTTTCAGTCTCCTTTAATAATGATTTTTTGTTTTCAGCATATAGTTCTTCACATTATTTGTTAACTTTATTCCTAGGTATTTTATTTTTTTGTTGTTGCAAATATAAAAGTAACTTTTAAAAATTTCTTTTTCTGAAATTTCATTATTAATATACTAGAGGCCTAGTGCATGAAATTTGTGCATTCAGGGCAAGGTGTGTGTCCTCCAGCCCAGCCTGCACCTTCTACAATCTGGGACCTCTTGAGGGATGTCCCAAGATTTAGGTTTACTGTGATCAGACCTAAATGGGCAGTCGGACCTCCCTCTCACAATCCAGGACTGCTGGCTCCCAACTGCTCTCCTGCCTGCCTGCCTGCCTGCCTGCCTGATTGCCTCTAACCGCTTCTGCCTGCCAGCCTGATCACCCCCTGACCACTCCCCTGCCAGGTTATCAATGTCTAATTGCTCCCTTGGTGGCCCTGTTGCCCTTAACAACCCTACTCTGCTGGCCTCGTCAACCCTAACTGCCTTCCCCTGCAGTCCATCTTGTGGCAGCAATCTTTTGTCTACATGAGGGCAACCATCTTTGACTACGTGGGGGTGACCATCTTGTGCGTTGGAGTAATGGTCAATTTGCATGTTTTCTTTTATTAGATAGGATAGGAATGCAATGAATGTTTGTACATTGATTTTGTATCCTGCAACTTTACTTTCTTTGTCTATTGTTTCTAATAGTTTTTTAGTGGAGTCTTTAGGGTTTTCTATACAGAGTCATGTCATCTGCAAAAAGTGACACTTTAACTTCTTCCTTCCAATCTGGATGCCTTTTATTTCTTTCTTTTTCCTTATTGCTCTGGCTAGGACTTCCAGAACAGTGTTGAGTAAGAGTGTCAAGAGTTGACTATGATATTAGCTGAGGGTTTGTTATATATGGCCTTTATTATGCTGAGGTACTTTTCTTCTATGCCCATTTTATTGAGTGTTTTCATCATAATTGGTTGTTATATTTAATCAAATGCTTTTTCTTTACTTATTGATAAGATTACATGATCTTTATTCTTTGTATTGCTAATATCATATATCATATTGATAGATTTGCATATGTTGAACCATCCTTTTATTCCTGGAATGAAGCCCACTGATTGTGATGCATTACTTTTTGTTGTACTATTGTATTTGATTTGCTAGTATTTTGTTTAGGATTTTTGCATCTGTATCTTGCATCTGTACAGATATTGGTCTGCAGTTTTCTTGTTTTGTCTTATTTTTTCCAGATATTAGGGTTTTGTTTGCCTCGTAAAATGTTAGGAAGTATTGTCTTTTATTCAAATTTTGGGAAAAGTTTGAGAAGAATAGTTATAAAATCTTCTAGTGAGTAAATTCACTAGTGAGTGATGCCATCTGGACATTTATTTTTGGGGAGGTTTTTTATGGTTGTTTCAATTTCCTCACTGTTTGAATTAGGTGGCATACAGTCCTTTCATAGTATTCTAGTATGATCCTTTGTACTTCTGTGTATTAACTTCTCTCCTTTCATTTCTGATTTTGTTTATTTGAGTCTCTCTTTTTTTTTTTTTTTCTTAATGAGTCTAGCCAGGGGTTTGCCAATTTTATTAACCTTTTCAAAGAACCAGCTCTTTGTTGTATTAATTTTTTGTATAATCTTTTTTTTTTTTTTTTTTTTTTTTACTAGATGTCATTCAATTCTGCTCTGTTTTTTATTATTTCCTTTCTTCTTCTGACTTTAGGCTGCTTTTATTCTTCTTTTTCTAGTTCATTAAGATGTATGTTGTCATATCTCCTGAGGTAGGCCTGTAATGATATAAAATTTCCTCTTGTTATTGCTTTCCTGCATCCTGGAAGTTTTGATAAGTTGTTATTCTCATTTGTCTCTATATATCTTTTCATCTCACCTTTTATTTCTTTTTGACCCATTTTTTTTAATAGTATGCTATTTAGTCTCCACATATTTGTATGCATTTTTACTTCCCTTTTGCAGTTGATTTCTAATTTCAAAGCATTGTAGTCAGAGAATATGCTTGGTCTGATTTTAATTCTCCTAAATTTGTTAAGGCTAGTTTTTGAGTCCCAACATATGGTCTGCCCTTGGTAATATTCCATGTGCACTGGAGAAGAATGTATAATCTGATGTTCTGGGATGAAAGACTCTCAAATATCAATTATGTCCATTTGGTCTAATGTGTCACTTGTGGTTGATATTTCTTTATTGATTTTCTGTTTAGATGATCTATCTGGAGCTGTTATTGGAGCATTTAGGTCCCCTACTATGACTATATTTTTTTGTTTCTCCCTTTATTCCTGTTAATAGATGCTGTATATATTTCAGTGTTCTCTGATTGGGTGCATATATATCAAGAAGTTTCTTTTATCATTATAAAGTGTCTGTCTTTATCTGTTGTTACCTTTGTTATCTTGAACTCTATTTGATAGGTATAAGTATGGCTACACCTGCTTTTCTGTGGATGCTATTTGTTTGGAGAATCATTTTCCATCCTTTCACTTTGAGTCTATTTTAGTCTTTGCAGCTTAGATGTGTCTTTTGAAGGCAGCCTGTGGTTGGGTTTTGTTTTTAATCCAGTCTAATACTCTGTGCCTCTTTATTCATTAATTCAGTCCATTTACACTTAGGGTAATTACTGGTGTATGAGGATTTCCTATAGCCAGTTTATCTTTTGTTTTCTGGTAGCTCTGTGCCTCCATTGGTTCTTTTCCTTTGTGTTTCTATCTGTTTTTGTTTGGTCGTAGTCCATACTTTCCCCCTCTGTTTCCTCCTTTTTAGCATTCTATGTCTCAGTTTTTTGTGTGTGTGTGTGTGTGTGTGTGTGTGTGTGTGTGTGTGTGTGGGTGGTTACCACTAAGTTTATGAAAACAAAAGTTTTACATATACAGTAGTCCTTTTTCTTTTGAATGCATCTAATCTCCATCTTCCTTTGCCAGTTTAGACCTTTATTTCCTCCCCTTTTATGTTTTTATTGTCACACATTGTCCCTGTTCATGCTATAAGTTTGTTGGTGATTTTACTTGTAGTTTTGTGACCTTTTGCTCTTTGTTTCAGATAGAATACTCTGTTAGGTATTGCCTGCAGTGGAGATCTTCTGGTTCCTCAGCTTCTGTATACCTGGAAAAGTCTTTATTTCTTCTTCATATCTAAAGGATAACTTTGCTGGATCTGATATTCTTGATTGGTGATTTATCTCTTTCAGTAATTTGAATATTTGGTTCCATTCTCTTTTATAGAGTTCTTGCTGAAAAGTCCAATAGCTAATGGGCTTTCCTTTATAGGTTACTTTATTCTTTTCAATAATTGCATTTGTCATTATTTTTTGACAGTTTTAATACGATGTGTCTTGGAGAAGGCCTTTTTGGATTAAGATAATTAGGTGTTCTGCTTGCCTCTTGGATTCGAGGATCTAGATTTTATTGTAGTTTTGAGAAGTTGTCATCAACTATTTGTTTGATTAGGCTCTCCGTTCCCTTCTTCTTCTCTTCTTCTTTATTCTTATATTGCTCTTTCTGATGGAGTCATGCAATTCTTGTAGGGTTTTTTTTTTTTTTAATTTTATGCTCAAGTCTCTCTCTTCTTCTCTCTGCATCATTTCTAGATTTCTATTTTTGATATCACCAATGGTTCCATCCATCTGATCAGTTCTATTACCTATGCTTGCTCATTTATTCTTGATCTTTTTTTTATTGAGTTCTTTATCTCCAGAACTTGTATTTGTTTTTGTTTTTTTAAGTTTCAATCTTTTTAGTAAATTACTCATTTTTTTTTTCTGAGTTCATTAAACTACCTATCTCTCTTTTCTTGCAGCATCTCATTGAGTTTTTTCAGAACTGCAATCTTGAATTCTCTGTCATTTAAGTCATATATTTCTACGTCTTTCAGCTTATTTTCTGGATGCTTTTCATTTTCTTTCTGATTTGTCTTGTTACCTCAGTTATTCATGGTATGTCATTGACTCCTTCTCTGTCTAGCTATCTGTGTATGAGTGGCACTTTTTTAGATTGATAAGTAGTAGTGTTTCTATTGTGTTCCAGTAGGTGGCACTAGATCACAAGTTTGTTTTTAGCATTCTTGTATTTCTCTGGCTATTCAGATTTTTGCAGGGTGGTGAAAATGGCCTTTGTTTCTTGGGAAGATGGGTGGCTCGGCTGTAATATGGTCACCTTGATCCCTGGGGACCAACCTTTTAAGGGAATGTAATGGGGAATGGGGTTCCAAATCCATGAAATTCCAGTACTGTCCTCTGCAGCCAGTCAGTCATTGGCAGTGCAGTCTCCATGGGTGGGGGTGGAGTCAATTTTCAAAAAACACACTGTATAAAATATTTCTGTATACAAAAAAATAAATGATGAGGTAAACATAGACATGATGAATCAATTCAAGAATCTATTAATACTACATTTCCTCTTATTACATATAAATATAATTTCATTTATGAGCATTCTATTTATAGGTACTTTTTCTATTGATAGTAACACATTCACCTTAACCTTACAAAAATAGCATGCAATATTTATTTTTAATCTTGACCTTAAACAACTGCACATAATGACACATGAAAGACTACTTTGGGAAAGTGACACATGGCATGAAAGTGACAGATTGAGTGTTCTTTGTGTTATGGTGCACTTTATTGAAAATGTGCTTCTATCTCATTAACCCAATACGAAATATATACTTAAGTCAATTTTTCATGTAAACTTCTAAAGACATTATCATAAAACATATCATAGAGACATTGACTGCAAGTTTTGTTGTTTTTTTGTTTTAAGGTTGACTTGCAATTAAAACACTATGGCATTTGTTCAAAGCATGCTTTTAATATACCTGTGGTCAAAGACTGGGAGGGACATGCAAAATGTCATCAGTTAACAACAATTATCTTATGACACTCATTAAGTTCTAACTTACCAAATGTTACTCTCTAGAAAGCCAACATTTGATTAAGGAACCTAAGATTAATTTAGGTATTTGCTATGTAAAGAATAGAGAACTGATGCCCATTTTGTAGCATGAAGATACTACTGAAAGGTTACAAAGTGAGAATAGTTAGTACATTTATTTTTAATGAGATACACCATATTGAATGGCCTATTAACTTAAATGTTATTGGAAGTTAAGTTTCATGAGTTTGCACCTTTACCAAAAGAGATGTCCCACTCCTGAAGGAGGCACAGCAGATACTGCCATTCGGTGATTCTTTCTGGACCACCCTCTCCCTGAGCATCTCTCACACCGGGCAGGTTTCCTAACTGGAGAGTAAACAGGAGTTGTAAAGTCATATTTTCTAATATATTGAGGAATGACTATCACACAAACTAGCTCTTATGGAAATATTTTGTTTCTTCATTTATATAGCAAAACATGTTTTAATTTAATTTGAATGTTTCTTGGAGTACTTTACAAATGGTTTTCAAATAGAATAAAGCCTGTAATATTTTTGATATGCACATTTTCTTTATGCCACTAAGAAATAAGATGTTTAAAGCTTTTCCAAAGGGGAGGAAAGAAGATCAAACTAATATTTTTGTTATAAACTTGGCTCTGGCTTTAATATTTCAGATATATTTATCCAAAAATCTTGTTTTTTAATTTTTTTCCAACTTATTCTTTCTTTGCACACAGACATCACTCATTTTTTTTATCTTCTTAGATTTAAAAAGGGTTTGTCCTTAATGTTCCTACTTTAAAAATAAAACAAGCATTCTTTTAAAAATTGTAACAATTTCTTAGTCTTATTTTTCAATAAAATATTCACATAATGTCAAAAGAATGGAATGATAGAGATGTAGCCAACTACCTTTAACTAATTTCACATAAATATTTAAAATCTAAAAACTTCAGGAATCATTAGATTGAGCCAAAATTTAATTCTTCAAAGCAAGCATTCCTTTACTATTGTCATTAATCCCAATAATCTGTAGTGGTGAACAAAATGCTTGCTGATTTATTTTTGGAAAGCATTCTAAAATAGACTTACCATGAGAAAAACTGTTAAATTCATTTCTGTTCTCATAAATATTTTGTTGTTGTTAATCCTCACCTGAGTGTGTGTGTGTGTGTGTGTGTGTGTGTATGTGTATTTTTCCCCCATTGCTTTTTATAGAGTTGAGGGAAGGAGGGAGGAAGGAAGAGAAGGAAGAGAAGGAGGTAGGGAGGGAAGGGGACACAGAGAGAGAAACATCCATGTGAGAGAGACACATCAAATGGTTGTCTCCCACATGTGCCCGGACTGGGGGCTGGGAGAAAACCTATAACCGAGATAAGTGTCGTTGATGGGAAATTGAACCCATAACCATTTGGTGCACAGGCCAACACTCTAAACCACACAGTGAGGGCTCTTAAAATTTTAATATCCACCTTTTAAAATATAAAATATTTTACTTAATGTAGATATAGCATAAAACAAGAGAGGAAAGTAAATGATGTTATAGTTGCACAAAACATAATTCAGTTGTTAACTCTAGGGCATGTTCTCCATGTAGGTTTTCTTATTTCTCTTAGCTTTGTGCCAAAATAACAAAATGTCCTATGAAAAACATAAAAATATTTCTTGCTGTAGACCATGGTGTGTGCATGTGTGTGTGTGTATTGTGTGTGTGATATCACAAACACACCTTCGGGAATTTGTCTTAACAAATAATTTTATGATATTGTTTTCAGCAGAATCAGATGTTCCCTAAATATTTTCTTGAATCATTTCAAGGCTAAGAGTATTCTAACCATCCTTTTACCTAATACTGATATACAAATAGTTTCTTTGTTTTTTTGTGTTTGGTTAAAACTGTTATTTCTATTGTAAATACCATTTTCCAGGCATCAGCATAGGCTGTAAACATTAATTTTGAGCTAATGCTTGTCAGAAAACGTCTGTTAGCAATAAGGAATATTTTATTGGTGCAGAGAGATTTTTTTTTCTTTTTTGCTAGCTTTAACAAAAAGATTGTTGACAAAGTGTTTCATGGTTCTTTTATGATACTTAACTTTTGATATTTTAGTAGAATAAGCACGTCAAAACATTTAACTGAAAATTGAATGTCATATATATATGTATTTTAGTTACTGCACATTTTAACATGACATTCTAAATTACACAGGCAAAAACCACCAACTTTATGGTATTTCACAGGCTGAATGAAACAAAGATTTAAAAAAATATTAACGTGTGTTTTCTTCAAGTACCTTAGGCTATCTAAAAATATGAATAAATGTGAAATGTTGACACACAAAATAAAATAAGTAGTAGAGCAACTACTGTCACTAAATGTCCGAGCATAACTAATAGAAAACTGAAATTCGAGAAAATGTGCCAATGCATAATTGAAATCTCACTACATGATTTATTAGATGATAAACTGTATTTCAGAATGCTGTGTTAGCTCATAATGTAGAATTCGTGATATTTTTACTTTTTTAACAATAAATGACAGATATAAATGTAAACTAAACCTTTGTTACCTGCCCAAATAAAACTAGTTTTGTTTCAGTTCTTGTGTTAAGATATATTCAGTGTGATAGTGACTGAAAGGGGTTAATCGCCATGTTGGGTTTTCAAATTTCAGGTTTGACTTATAAAATATGTGTAAATATTTGGTAATACTTCCTAAATAAATAAAATGTATACCCTTTGACCTACAATTCAAACAGATAAACTTCCACATGAGTGAAATAGTATTTAAGTATATTTATTGTATGTATTATTTGTGTGTCCAATAGACATGTTAAAAGTAAAAAGTTCTATAGATGAAAGTTTAAAAGTAAAAAAACCACCACAAAAACAGCATGTATACTATGCTGTAATTTATAGGGAGAAGACTATCTACCTACCTACCTACCTACCTATCTATAAAACATACACATACACACATATATATGGCATCCTATATCATAAAGAACTAATATGCTAATTAGTCCAGATGGCAGAACAACCTCTGGAACAACCTTCTAGAATGACCAGTTGTGGGGCAGGGGGGCTTGTGAGACAGCCAGGGCTGCAGAGAAATTGCTCACATGATAGCTAGCTTCCTATGAGAAAGAAACTGGGCATATATGGAGAGAAGTGGTAGGGAGGTGGACTTCATTTTCACTGTCTTACTGTTGCATCATTTAAATGTAATGCCTATCTAAAAATAGAATGTATAAAATTAAGTTTAAGGAGTTAAAATGAAAAGAAGCAGTGCAGATGAGAACCTCTGACAGATGGAACCTCCAGGAATGAAGACTGCTCTGAACTGGTTAAGCCTGGAACCCTGAGAGAAAATCACCAGCCTTGTAGGCCTAATTCTGTCCATCACGCAAACTCTGTAGAACTCACACATTTCTGTGGGTGGGAATGCACTAATCTGACAAGGCCAGAGATCCAGCCTGCTTAACAGTGGTGCGTTAATCTAAATGAATAAATTAGCTTTACATAGCAGTTCAGTTTTCACGAGTTTACCCCGGAGAGGCCTCTTAATTTCCCTATAAGCACTGAGTCATTTCTGGAATGCTAAGGTGGGAACTAGGTCCCTACGTAGTGACTTGGATGAAAGTGCTGCCTGGAGCGGCCTGCCAGGCCTCCACTCGGCATCTTCAGATGCCACTTCTGCTCCGTGCCTGTGGCAGGGCTGGAAGACATGTGGTTTACCTCCCGTCCGTGGTCTCTCTTGCCATGGGTTCTTTCGTTTTTATTTAAAAGAGTACAATAGGCTCAAATCCCAAGAGAAGCGGGAAAATGAGTACACATCTGTATTATAAATTGTGAAATTATTTTTCAGGAAGCAAAATTTGATGGACTCATGAAATAATATATCTCTTTGGCAGAATACCTCAGAATAGAATATAAAGCACCATAAGTGATTGACCTAAATATAAGAGTGCCTGCAGTATATATTAATAAACAGGACTGTAATGTTAGGCACCTGAAGCAATCTATTTCATATTTTAAAATACTAAGTAAAAATTATCTTTATAATTATGAATACTTAAGCAGTAGTACTGCTTCTCAATATATAATACATGCAAACATGCCACAATGATTTTTATTGCCAAAAAGGAAAAAAAATAATTAAAACGATAAAAAGCTGTTTTTACTGTCATTTTATTGTCTTTGTTATTGCCACTTATCTTGAGAAATAATATGAAAAAAGAAATTGAGAAATAATGCACAATAGATGATCATTTTATTCATACTAAACTTCACTATTTTTTTTATGCAAAAGAACAACAGAAAAAATAAGAAAGGTATCTATTATAAATGTTACATTTCCATCATTTTAAAAATAAAGGTTTGTTTTTCTCGAAATAATAAATTTAGAGCATCTTTTATGTGATTTCCATCTTACCTAATTTTCTTAAACACAAAGAAGAATTTTATTCATTTTAATACTGTATATGTGAAGGAATTTCTCTCCAATACACATTTGCACTATATATATATATATATATATATATATATATATATATATATATATACACACACACACACACACACACACACACACACACACACAAACCCTTCACTTGTGAATATGATAAAATAGGAATAGTACTTCAAATATTGGGCTATTTCCTTACACATTAACCATGGCAGGCTGAGGATCTCTGTGGTGGGAGAGTTGTGGAAGAAAGATGGAGAGTTCAGGTCTCTAAAAGCCCAGTTAAGGTAAAGTCACTGACAAGCTTTTATTAGTATTTTATACTTCACCTCAGGCTTTCCAGTATCTGAGAGATGAGACTAAATTCTTAGATAGTTGAGTAGGGGAAATTTTGGTCTCTATCTAAATTTAGATACCAAATGCATCATCTCAATTCATTGGGGAACAATCAACTTTCTAGACAAATGATAAAAGTTCTGGGGAACTTCAGCATTCCATCGTGGTAGATAAAAGAAAGGGGAAAAATACATCTTAAGTAAAAAAGAAATGCATTTTCTGGGTATAAAATACTTCTTGACATTTTTACTGAAAAGACCATGATAAAACATTGCATCTCTACTATAATACTGTATGAGATACAAGAAAGAAAACAAATACATATACAAACAAATAAAAAACTATGTATTGGAGCACAGTAAAAGGAAATATATAAGAAAAGATTAACGACTAAAGAAGTTTACTATTTCTTTTATTTTTTCATTTTCCTGAACTCCAAAATTTATTTTATGACCATTTATCATTTACATAATGATGAGGTAAATGATCTGCCCGTGGGAAAGTTAATAATTTTATATTTCTGTTTATGTTTTTGCAATTATTTTTTTGTGCATTCTCTTAAAATTCTATAACGTATGTGTTATGTGTCTAAAAGAAAAAGTAAGAATGGAAAATAAGCCAAAGAAGGAAATAAATACAACAAAAACATTCAATAAATGGTTTCTTCTTTCCCAAAAATGTTGGTATGAAAACTGCCTTAGTATTTTAAATCTTAGATAGAGTGTATTAAATTTCATTAGGCTAGGGATTTTATCTATTTGATGTTGCCTAGAACATAGCATCCAGCTCACTATCAGCTACCAAGTAGCTTGTGATTATTATTGTAGATCTCTTTAGAGAGTCTCCCAATTCCTTTCTTTTCAATTCCTGATAGAATAGTTGGCTTTGTCATTAGAAAATTTTGTTATTTTTAGTTAATAATTATACTATGAAAATGTGAATTTTATATAGATTGATCTAGCTTTATGTTGGATAACCTGCATATCCATGACCACATAAACATGATGTCTGTATGCTAATATGCTTACTTAATCTTTAATACATTACATTTTAATAATATAGGAATGCCAAGCTACGGAAGAGCAAATGGAAAGGTCATTTTTTATTCATGTTCTACTGCATGTACCTTCTGCTTGTAGCTCATTATACATGCAGTTGAGCCCAATTTTTTTTATAAGTGGAAAGCATGTCAAATTAAACCACAAGTTTCATAACTAATATTCCTTTTCTAAAAGGAGCTCTCTCCATCTTTTCAATTTTATTTATTCTGACTGCTTGTTACTCATTTGTGCTTCTCTCTTCTCTGTTATAGCCAGAATTTCTAATCCCATTTCAAGCAGAAGGCTGCCACTTTTCATCAGAGAAGAGGCAATAAACATGCATTATACTTATATATGCGGGCTTTCATCTGGGAAGCTCAAAGAGTTTTATGCATAAGTAGCATTTTCCCCAGCCTTTTTTTTTTTTTTTTTAGTAGGAAAAATAAGCCTACAGAGCTTAAATGACTGAAGGAAGCCCACACCTGCAGCAACGGAAGTCGTGATTTTAATTAAACATATATCTGTGAGAATATTCAGGATTCCTTGACCTGTATATCAATTTATATGCTGCGCTCAGAAGAGTAGCAAAACTGTGGATAGTGAAAAATCAGTGCTATCACATTCTTGTCATAGCTCAGTTAGGGAAAATAGTGACATAACAAAAATGAGCTCTAATAGAGAGTAACTTCATGAACATGACTCATTCATTTATTGCCTTCAAATACCAACATTATATAAAAGAACTCAATTTGAAAGAAAAAGAATTTTAGGGTCAAACTTTTGAGAGGTCTGTGACTGGATCAGAGGTCTAGAGCAAGAGCAGCCAGCCGGTGGACAAGATCTATCAGCGAATGAGCCCCTCCCTCAATTAATCTCAATCTCCCTTCCTCCCTCCCTCCTTTCTTCCCTCCATCCACACCTCCTCTCTCTATTGCTCTCTCAGCAGTACTGATTCAAATATGGATTCTTAGTTGTCAGAGAATGAATAAGACATTAATAGAAAATAGAGAATTTGAAAAAATAAAAATAATGCTACCATCAATAATAAAAGACCATCTTGTTCAGAGGATGTCTGGATGTAGGTCTGTGGCTCTCATCCTGCCTTGCACTGGATCTGTGGGGCAGGGCCTTGGGGATGGAGAAGATCAAAGGAATGAGGTCCCAGAATGTTCTTCTCTGACCTCCACTTTGGTGGTGTTGTGCAGACTGGTTCAGTGCATGGCGGTGGGGAGTAGAAGGTAAAAGGAGTCTGGGAAGTTTGATTTATATTGAGAAGGGAGGCCTAGAGTGTGGAGGAGGAGATGGAATGAGGAAAATTAAAACTAAGGAAGGCTGTGTCTTTGAAAGAGTGATGGGGAAATTTAGAGATTTAAATGTAGGGGTTAGAGGTTGTTGCTTTCTGTGATGAGTGGGACTTTAGGAAGATGGATTTCTGGAAAGGATTTTTAAAAAATGTAACTTGATAGTGGGAGATGTGGCTAATACACTACTATGTAAGGTGTTACTGAACTCACTAGCGAGTGACACTTCTTGCCTGTTGAAAAATATATATTAAAAAAGTACTAGAGATGTCCCATGCATTCATAGTAGAGGTGGGTGTCTGAGACCTAAGGATATCAAATATGAAGTGGTTGAAACAGCACAGGGATGTCCACATGATCTCATTGTAGCTCTTTTCCATTTACAATGCAAACCTGTTAATTTCTTAAATACAATAATTACTGAATCAACTAAGAAAACTTGCCTTTACTTAACCAAAAAATGAAGCAGAATTTACTGATACCCAACAGTATATTTTTTAGTTGTGAGATGCCTATATATTGTAGATAGACATATATATGGGTATAGAGATATTTAGATAAAATGTAGATATATACTTGGCATAATATTACTACATATATAAAATCTTAGAATTTCCTACTGAATTCCAAGTTATACATTTATTTCCACTAGAAAAGCACTCCCAATATAGATTTGTCAAAAAGTACATAATTTCTTCTCTTCCTCCCTCCAATTATTCTTATGCTAGGGGCCCAGTGCACGAATTTGTGCACCTTGAAAGGAAGTGTGGGTCACAAGGCTGTGGTGGGCACAGGGGTGGGTCTCAGCCCATCCTCCACACTCCTTCCTGGCCTCTCTTGCCACAGCCCCCGGTCCTGTCTGCCAGTAGCCTTGCTCCTGCCTGCCTTTGCTGCTCCCATGCGCTGGTGGCGCCAGCCCCGCTCACACCTGCTGACAGTGTGGGGCAATTGGGGCTGGCACCAGCAGCAGGTGCGAGTGGGGACTATGCTGTCAGTGGGTGCAAGCAGTGGCTCTGGTGTCAACAGCAGGTGTAAGAGTTGGCTGCCAGCCCCAATCGCCCCTCAGGAGCAGGGGAAGGTGGAGAACTTCTGAGGGGCAATTTGTGTGGAAAGTCTATACACTGGTGCTGGCAGTGGGTGCGAGCAGCAACTCCAGTGGCAGCAGCAGGTGCTGGCGCCAGGTGGGACCCCAGCACACTGGAGCAAAGCATTTTCAGTAACCACCAGAGGCTTGCCCCAGTGACAGCAACCAGTGCCCCACCTTGGTCTGGTGCCCCTGCTCACCTGCTCCACCACCCCTCCAAGGCCAACACCTTCCATGTTCTGTGCACATCCCCTGGTGGTCAGTGCATGTCATAGCAACTGATTGTTCTGTTGTTCCGCAGTTCAGTCTATTTGTATATTAGCCTTTTATTGTATAGGATAATTTAGAAATGCTTTGGGATGTTATAAATGCCTGCCAATATAGTAGTTGAGAGAAATTGTGGGTATATTAGCCTAGAAACAAACATCTTAGGATGTCAGACACATGCCTGATATTCTCACTGCAAACATTGCATGGTCAAAATTGCAAGCTGACCATGTTTGGGATGGTTCTTTTGGAGAACAGAACAGCAAAGCAAGAGGGCAGAGCAGCAGCCTGAAGCAGTATTCTGTGTCCCCACAGTTACTCCTTAGCCTTCCACATAGTGGCCCTGGACCAGGCCAGCAGACGATGACAGAATGTGCTGGAAGTGGAGCCTCTAACATATCAATCTGCTAAGGCACCCTAGCCTGGCTGGTGAGGAAAGGCCATCCCTCGTTGGCACAGCAGCCACTTTCCAAGGTCCTGTGATCTTGGAGCAGGTGATTTTCAATCCCTTTAGGCTCTTTTTTTTCATATGCAAATGAAGGGATGAGACTCTTAAGGCCTCGCCAGGTTATTCTTTGTCTTTTCCTTTAGAAGAATGCTGTACAGGTCAGTACCTAGCAGATAATGCACTATGAAAGACTCCACTATGTAGTAATTGTTCTAAGAGAAAAGCACAGTATGGTTCATACCCATAGATTACTTTCAGAGTCAACGATGAAATATCAGAAGTTGTTCCCTGGCATATTAATAGGTTTTTCACTTGGAAGTCGAGTGAAACAAGCCTTGGTTCTGCAGTACTGCCTAGGGCTTTTTCTATGCTTAAATGCACGGTGACCCAAGGGTCTGAGGGTTCTAGAAATTCAGTGTCCTTCCACCTGATTTTGGTGGTTTCTCTTTTTTTGAATGGAATGTCTGTACACTTTGGTAAAGGATGCTTTTGTTCTTCTCAATTTACCAATCAAATGGAGTGAGGGTTCCTCTTCCTCAAATCTGCCCTTCTCCTAGCTTCTGCTAGCCAAGTCTGAGGCAACTTCAAGTCACTGGGCTATGTTCAGTGTTAGGAAGATGTGTAGGAATGTCAGAATATAGTACTAAGAACCTCAGACCTGCTCCCTTTTACCTGGTGTTTGAGTGGGTTTCGCTCTCTCTTTTCTCATGTAATAAAGTATCCATGTAGACAGAATAGTAGGGGAGGATGCATATCGTAGTTTCTTAATTATATCTAGCTTTAAGTTTGTTCTCTTAGGGAAAAAGCATGAACTTTGTAATCCTATTCATGCAGGTCTCAGCTTAAAGCCACTTACTCTCAGACTGAGCTTGTGGTTCTGCAGTTGTAATATGGACATGAAAAAATGGTAGAATGTTAGAATTAAATAAGTAAATATTCAGCAAATTCCCAGCAATTGAGTGCTCACTAATATTAGCTACCTTTATTCTTCCATTTTCTAGCTGAGAGGTCCTAGATGTAGAAGGGACTAATCTGGACTCATTCCATCACTAACTCATTCTTAACGATCACAAATGTAACATCACTGGAACTTAATGTCTCCTTTACTCAGTCCTCTAACCTATCAAATGGAGAGAAAGCAACTTTGCATGTGTTTTTTTTGTGTGTGTGTTTGTTTTTTTAGGTATACACCAACATATAGATGTATAATTAATTTCAAAATATTGTTTTGAAGTTCCAATGAATAATACTTACTTTTAGTAGTAGTAAAATTATTACCAACTGTTAGTCTGATAGTGAAACCTTTTTGTTTCCAGTGAAATATCTGTTGCAGAAGGATTTCTGAAAAGAACATACTTTTTTAACAAAATCCGTGAGGACAGTTTTAAGATAATGGACTAAATCCCTTGTTTTCTATATTACATAGGAAGGCTTTGTACTTTTAAACATTTGTATACAAGTTCTTTCATCTTCAACTGCACAACTGTAAAAAATTTAGAGTTTTTGAAGATTGTGCAGTTAATTTTTAGCTGAATTGTATATAGATCAAATCCATGCATCATCAGAAAGGCTCCAAAAAGGGGAATTTATAGAGCTTAGGGAGAAGGAGTTAAAATTTTATAAGTCTTTGGGAACTTTAAATGTGAAAGAAGTGAAAAATGTGTTTTGGGCTTAAAAGTTACATTTTAGAACTATGGGAAAATACTCTCTGTAAATTCTTTCATGAAAACCATACTGTTTATTTTTTCTATCATATTTAAGGTATGTCATTATTAAATCTGTTAATTTCACAATAAAAGATACTGTTGGCATTGAAATTTTGTTTAAATGATTTTAAAATATTTTCTGTTGAAATTCATTTCTCATGTGAAATTTTAATAGTTTTGTATAAAAAGCTTAGGTCTTTTTTATTATTTTAAAAATATATGTTTTTATTGATTTCAGAGACATAGGGAGAAGGAAAAAGAGATTGAAACATCAGTGATGATAGAATAACGTTTGATTGGCTGCCTGCTGCATGCCCCACACTGGGATCAAGCCCACAATTTGGGCATGTGCCTCTTGCCTCATAAGTTGACACTCAACCAATGCTGGCTAAGGAAGCTTAGGTCTTTAAAAAAGACCTTCTTAGTTTCTTAACAACACTAAATTTTTAAATTTATTTTAAGATGTGTTATGTTTATCTTACACTTTTTTGTGTCAAACTTTTTTGCCCAAGTTTTCTATATCTGACCTCTGTGAATAGACTAATGCTTTTGAAGTCATTTGCAAAAATTTTGGGTGGTAGATAGCTTACCTGTTTTTTGATAAATCTGCATTTCCTTTTTTATTTAGGAAAGAAATCTAGATTAACTGGGTATGTCTCTAAAGTCCTGATGGCCTGTCCTGTCTATTGCAGCTATATTTTCATAATCCACTTAACAAGGGTGAAATTAGGTGGGCATTTTATAATTTGCTGTAGGAGTTAAGTGGATAGACAGAAAAGTCTTAAAACAGTATTGTTGAGGAAACATTTCAAAACATGTGAATCATTGATAACATCATGTTCCATCTAAGATGTGCTTAAATTGATGACATTTCCAAAAACCATAGAACACATTCTATATTGATACCATAAAAGTTGACAAAGAGTACCTCATTGATGTTTTTCAATGTGTTTATTGTAGAGTATATGAGTCCATGAATTTCTGTATAGTAAGTTCCATTTCTGGGTATAGCACTGTATCAACAGATTGGCATGAAAAATTCTTTCTACTTACCACTCAGTCATGAAAGTTGACTAAGCATGAGCCTCCTTTGTTGGAAGAAGAACATTCTCAGGTTGAGAATTTTAATATAAACAACTAAAAGAAAAAAAGAAAAAAACAGACTGAAAATATTTGTTTCCTGATGTAGAAGTATTTAAAATAGCTACCTATTTAAATAATAATTGAGCACTTGTGAATATGAAACACTGTTATACCATTGAATCCTCAAAATAATAACCTTATGAAGTAATTATCCCCATTCTTTTATTAAAACAATGGACCACAAAGGTTAAATAACCTGGTCTGTGGCCATTAATCATGACACAAAACCAGATTTGAGCTGAAAACTGACACATTATTACAGTTTTTAAAGCTGCTTATTTCCCAAAATATCTAAACCAAATCAAACCACAGCTACGTTACCAAGTAGGCACTCTGTATTCTTTTTTTCTTTTTTAAATATTTTATCTATTTTTTTACAGAGAGGAAGGGAGAAGGATAGAGAGTTAGAAACATCAATAAGAGAGAAACATCAATCAGCTGCCTCCTGTACATCCCTCACTGGGGATGTGGCCGAAACCAAGTTACATGCCCTTGACCAGAATAGAACCTGGGACCCTTTAGTCCATGGGCAGATGCTCTATCCATTGAGCCAAACCTATTAGGGCTGCCTTTGTATTCTTACACATGTAATGTCTGTTCATCAACTTCAAGGTAAAAACTTTATGCACACAAAGTCTCAGAAATGATCTCTTTATTCCTATAAACCATTTGGCAACTAACTTACTGCTTTGAAAGAAAGATATTTGAATCCCAACCAATTTAAGAATATGTAAAAACAAAAAAACAAAACAAAACAAAAAAAACCAATTATGTGGAAAGGATCACATTACTCATCTTGCTTTGTGATGTTCATTTTTAGCAAATCTTTATATGTTAAGTAACATATGTATCATCCTATTACATGCCTGCATCTGGATACCATAATTCAGATAAGGTATCTATTGTATCTATTTGTGTTTGCAGTGATATAATTTCTGGGTCATAGGACATACTCATTGAAAAGTTTTCTTGATTTTGCTTATCCTGTGCCTCTAGGATTTAGTATATCCGCTGGACATGGATGGTAGACATAAACTTATACTAGTAAATGAAACTGTGATTTTGCCAATTTACTAGTATACTTCTGCCATTTGTATTCATTTCCTCATATTCTTCCCACAGCAAGGTATGAAGGTTGACAACTAAGTCCACGGTGTCTATTTTTTTAAACTGTATTTTATTGATATTTTACAGAGAGGAAGAGAGAATGATAGAGAGTTAGATACCTCAGTGAGAGAGAAACATCTATCAGCTGACTCCTGCACATCCCCTACTGGGGATATGCCCACAACCAAGGTCATGCCCTTGACCGGAGTCGAACCTGGGACCTTTCAGTCTGCAAGCCAATGCTCTATCCACTGAGCCAAACCGGTTTTGGCCACGGTGTCTATTTTATATAAATAAGCCCATTCTCTAGTGAGGGTTGAAACTCCAAATGATCAGAGATTTCTATTGGTAACTATGTTGGGTGTCTCCAGGCAGTAGCCTACTGCATTTCTGAGGACACAGTAGCTGACTTCTAAATGCTTATTCATAATTCAAGATTTTATTAAACCTAAATATTTCTTATAATTTTAAAAGTTTTACTTGGAGACACTATAATATAAGCTTTTGTATTTTGTTTCCCCAATATATAATGTAATATACTTAATCATTTTTTCTATTTCTTATATAACCAAGCTTGTCATCTTAAAATTGATAATGATGAAGAATTCTGGCATGGGGCTTTAGGCACTAATTCACTGTGTATATATATTAGCTGATTTGCTGCTTTGTCATGTTTTTCCAACAGTTTTGAGATGGATGCTGTAATTAAATCAAATCTATAACAAAATATATTTTGAGATCAATTTTTTTTCTACTTAAGTTTATTAGAACATACATATCAGGATTTTGGTAGCTTTCTGTGATTATAGTATTGTCCTCAAAGTGTATGAATGAAAGTCAGAATTATGCTAGTGCTGACATTCAGCTGTTTTAATGAAGACTGATAATTTTTAACAGGAAAACATTAAATTTCTGGTACTTAGTAAAAGTGACTTTGAATATTTTATATAACTTGGCTTTGGAAAAGAAATTTGTTTTAAAGTATTGTCTTTCTTTTTAGAGCAAAGTTCAAAGTTATCTCATTGTCTAATAACTAGCCAAAATGAACATTTATTTTGTTGCCAATTCTTTCTTAAGTAGGAAGAATATAAATAAATTATTTTTCATAGCTGTGGTATTTACCATGTCCAGTTGATATCAGTACATTTAATTGTATATTTTGTCTTTGGTCAACTGCAAAACACAGCTGTTTATAATTTAGAAAGGCTTGTAGCTTTTAGATTATATTTATTGAGGCCATAGGTTTCTTTTTAGAAGAATAGAATAATTGTTTATTTTTGGTATGACTTACTTTGCTGGCCTGTTTTTGCAATATAGAAGTGTGTATTCTTTGAAAAGCAGTAGTAAATAGAAATTTGATCTTTCTACTTTGGGGTGTAAATAGAGCTAAAAATTATATACCAAATCCTCCTTAAATATTCTTTTAAATTGTTGAATTAATGTGGATATTAATCTTGTTCAGCAATTTTGGGTAAATGTCTAAATACGAAAAGTTGTTTAGTAAGTACCACACACTTACTACTTTAGCTTCTTGAAAAATCAGAAGTATTAGTAACATTTGATTGCACCTTCAGACAGGCTATAGTTGTGGTTATATGATACTCGTTATTAAAACCATAAAACATGTTTTCCCAATTTATACCATTTTAATTGTATTATGAATTAATTTAAATAGTTGAAATACTCTGAACAAGATTTTAAAACAGGTAATCTTTGGACTCATTAACTTACAAAGGGGTCAAAACTTTTATTAAAAAACAGCAAAACAAACATTTACTAGGAGCCCCTCTTTTCTGCCCTGATGTGGATTAGTATTTGTTTATTTAAAGAGTTAAGTAAGGGATTATAAAACAAACAAACAATAAATAAGACACCTTAGAATTTGCATCATTTAAAATTAAATAAATGCCCGTTTATTCATGAGTCCTCTACTAAAGGGCTAAAACCTTTTACTTCTATAAGAGGTACTAAGAGTAATCTAGATCTTGATAGTGGTTCAAAGTAGACAGATATATGCATTTGTCAAAAATAAGTGCATTTCAGATTTGTGCACTTCACAGTAGGTAAATCTTACTAAAAAATAACTATTATAAGCATTGAACACTAGTTAATGATGTGTATGTTAAAGTGTTTAGGAGTGAAATATATTGATGTCTGCACTTACTCTGAAATGCATAAAAAAAGTAAGATAAATTGATGGATATTTAACCTGGATGGGTAGAGAGAGAGATAGATATTGTACATCTGCGATAAAGCAGATGTATAAAATGTTAATTATAGACTCTAGGTAATGGATAATGGATTTTCACTGAACAATTTTTTCAACTTTTTGTATACTTGAAAAATTACATAATAAAATGTTGGAGAAGAATAAGTGTTTATTCTAAAATAGTTTAGAAGACTACACCTGCTGGAATTCTAATTAAGGCTGAAGATATGATAGATAAGGTTTTCTTTTTTGGCCCTTTTACAACTTAACATTTTAGCTTATTCAGTTACATTAATTGAAACTAGTTTGTTACCTTTAGAAACCATATTCTTTGGTGCCATATGTGAAATACAATGTTATTTTAATAACATTTATTAGGCATTTATTAATTATGGCTACTGTAACAAATTGTCATAAACTTGGTACCTTAAAAACAAACAAACAAAAAAACAAACCCCACTGTATTTATTCACTCACAGTTAAGGAGGGTGGAACTCAAAATTAGTTTCACCAGACCTAAATTGAGGTGCCAGCCTTCCTCTGGAGATTCTGGGGAAGAATCCGTTTCTCTTTTTCCCAGTGTCGGGGGCTTGAACCTTCCTTGGCTTGTAGCCACATCCCTCCAGTCTGGGTGTCTGGGGTAATACTGCCTTTTCTTCTCATTGTCCAACCTCCACCTGCCTCTCTCCCGGTAAGTACAGTTCGAATTGTAATTAGAGCCCATCCCCGTAATCTAGGATTATCTCCCATCCCCAAATCCTTAATTTAATATCATCTGCAAAGTTCCTTTTCCTTATAAGGTAACATTTATAGGTTCCGTGGATTAGGACCTATTATCTTTGGGTGCCTTTCTTCAGCCTACTCCAGGCATTTAAAAAAAAAAAATATATGCCCAGCTCTGGGCTAGACCCTAAATAATAATTATTAATATTTAATTGGTTACTTTGTGCCAGGTACTGTCCTATGTGCTTCACACATTTTCTCTCTTTCTCTTCCTTCCTTCCTTCCTTCCTTCCTTCCTTCCTTCCTTCCTTCCTTCCTTCCTTCCTTCCTTCCTTCCTTCCTTCCTTTCTTTCTTTCTTTCTTTCTTTCTTTCTTTCTTTCTTTCTTTCTTTCTTTTCTCTCTTTCTTTTTTAGTAAGGAAAATTTTTATTAGATTTTACTGTGAACTTACTGGACCATACATTTCTTTCTAGCATACATCAACTATTACAGCCCCCAAAGT
This sequence comes from Pipistrellus kuhlii, assembly GCF_014108245.1. NCBI lineage: Eukaryota > Metazoa > Chordata > Mammalia > Chiroptera > Vespertilionidae > Pipistrellus > Pipistrellus kuhlii. Next base: position 55,945,184 of record NW_023425540.1, on the reverse strand, counting down.
GCTAGTTTTCTGAGAAATGTACTTTAGGAAATTCTGTTCTATTATAAATAACCTTGTCTTATTAGTATGGCATATGTTCATTTGACTAGATTGTGAATTCCCTTTAGGTAAAGACTTGTCTTATCCATCTTTGTATCCATATAGTTAGGGGCATACAAGGGGTTAGCAAAGGGGTCTGTTAAATAACTAAAAGCACCTTTGCAAACATCATAAAATGTAACCTTTACAAAATCCTTGGAAGTAGATATTGTAATTTCCATTTTACAGAAAAGACTTAGAGAAGTTGAATTATATTCCCAACCCCAGGATGTATATGTCACACACACACACACACACACACTTTGACAATCTGAGCATTTGAAACATTTTCCCGTTATTCATAACTGATTGGTTTTGTACATAAAACATTAAAATTTAGTAAAAATCCGATGTAGCTAGGCATTATCTCTGCTTATGATTATATTATTTATCATGTGCAATATACTTTTTACCCTTCTTGAGAGGCTAGTTTCTCATGGATCAAGTCCACAGTGATATTAAGAAATGAGAGGAATTTTTCTAAATAATACAGAATATTTTGATGCTTTCTTAAAACTTCAACCTTTTCCTAGAAATGCCTCAGGTATATCTAATATTTTTATACCTTCTTTTGAAAATCAGATTTAAAAAAAAATGATTGATATTATGAATCTTATAAATAGTTATACTTCCTTTTGATTCCTTGAAAGCTTATTCCAATACCTTATCCCACTGATAGAAGCATCTTAGGATTGAATCATGTGAATCCCTGAGGGTGAGTATATCCCTAACTTTGTTATTTTACTTTCCATATTTCTGTCTTCCTTGTCTCTCTCAAATATTCCTTTTATAGTATTGTAGGCATTCTTAGTGGAATAAGGATGGATGGAAGTAAACAAATAAAATAAATGTAGGCCCCTGAGTAGTTATGAAATATTAGAGGCCCTGTGCATGAAATCCATGCATGGGTAGAGTCCCTAGACCTCACAGGTGATCAGGGCCGATCAGGTTCCCCACATCCTCACCTCCCAGCTTTCCTGCCTCCTCCTTCCCTTGCTCCCTCAGCACCCTGCCACTGTTGCAGCTGGTCGCCTGCCATATTCCATGCTGCCCCCTGATGGTCAGTGCATGTCATAGCAAGCTATCGAAGTCATAGCCAGTGATCCAACTCTTGGTCTCTCTGTCAAACTCCCGAAGGGACAGTTTGTGTATTAGCCTTTTATTATATAGGATATGAATATATGTGAATGTATACATATATTCATATTATTTATATAGTCTACATATTGTTTTTCTTCTTTTTCCTCTTTACAATATTATTTATACAACCTTCATTCAAGCCAAGTCTTCAAATAATGTGTCCCTAAGTATATTGAACATTCACTGACTTGCGTATATTAGTATCCTTTATAGAGTTTTTTCAGCTTTTTCAAAATATGACATGACATTGAATTGCCATTATTTTTCACAAAGCCCCATGTTTTGCCACATGGCCTAAGTGTATTGTGTCTGATGACCATGTATTTACCTTTTAGTAAAATATCATAAAAGGAATTTGTGCTATAAATTCATTTTTTAAATAAAACTCTGTTAGTAACATGACAAAACTCACAACATCCTCAGAACTTGTAGAGGCACAGCACTGATCGCTTGGCTCCACACATTTTCCTGACATCCCTTTCAAACGCCTGGCATTACTCTTTCGTCTTTATCCCACAAAGGACTTTGAAAACAATAAACTGCTTCTCTTCAGCTCTCAGTCCTGCTTCCTCCTCAGAATACCAGAGTATTCCTTTATTGTGTTGGGTACTTGAGAGAAGTGTGTTTCTTTTGTGTGGAGCAGAAATATTAATACTGTTACTCCATTTTGCTACATGATTTGTTGATTATGCAGACGGATCAGTAACTATAATAATCAGCAATAGAACATTTGGAAATATACCAGAAATGCACTGTGCACTTTGACTTATCTTTTAAAATACCGTAAAGCTTAAGTACAGGGTTGAGAGGGTTGTTTGTTCCTGCAGGCTGCCAGACATGATGTTGCCTGCAAGGTACCCGCTGTCTGACAAACTAGTAAAATATGCCTTCTCTTCTTTCCCCTGTGTACTTACTGTCGTGTTTTTGCAACTTTTTGAGAGGAGAAAATGGGTAATGCTTACCCCCCATGGTTTCTATCAGTCTCACGCACTGGTTTCATTAGCTTTCCACCACTCTCTCTAGGAACAGAGTTTTATTTTCCCTTTGTAAGGAACAGACTTGATGACTAGCCAAAGCAAAAAACCCTGGATTTTAGTGATTGTGGCAATTCAGGGGCTAGGCTGCTAAAATTCCTTTACCAGGTGCATTTACAATTATATTTTTGTTGATTTAATGATGGTATTGGTAAGGGAAAAATGTATTTGTTAAGAATTATAAGTGTATACACATACAAGCATCCATATACTATATATTCCTTTTATCATAAATTAGATTGTTGATAACTAAACCTCTGCATTGATAGGTAAAGAGCTAAGAAAGAATCCTCTAGAAGTATATTTTATAGACAAATAGACTTTTAATGCCATGAATCATTGAACTGGCCTGGTAGCCAGAAAGGTAAGAATAAGCTTGCCAATAATTTTTTCTGGAGTTTCTAAATCTCATCTACTAATTTGAATATTATTTGAGAAGCAATTAGGAGGGACTTTGGTTCTCTGTCCGTCCTTCAGATAAATAAAAATTAACTGAAATAAGCTATCATCTTCTGGTGGGACTTTAAATATGTAAACTGCATACTTTTCATAAGATAATTCTTAGTAAATGCCCCTTATTTTCATTTATAGAAATACTAGAGGCCTGGTGTATGAAAATTCATGCATTGCGGGGGCGGAGGGAGGGTGTCCCTCAGCCTGGCCTGCTCCCTCTCACAGTCCAGGAACCCTCAGAAGCGGGAAGTGACCCGGAGATCAGGGGAAGGTGATGCCCCATCACACCTCTGCTGCTGCCACTGCCGGCAGCACAAGCCTCGGCCGGCCCTGGTTACCTGAGCCTCAGGCAGCCCTGGGCGGCTGGGCAGTCACCATCTGAGGCTTGCCTGCGCCTCGGGCAGGCCCTGGGCAGCTGGGGGGCTCCGAAGGCAGGCACATGGAGTGGCTGGGCCTGCCTGGGGGTTGGTCCAGTCTTGCCATGCACCTGCTGCCCCAGCAAGACTTGAGGGCACTGGGCACCACCATCTTTGAAGGTGTGACAGTCAATTAGCATATTCCCTCCTTATTGGCTGTGGGCACCACCATCTTTGCGGCAGTATGAGGATCAATTAGCATATTCCCTCTTTATTTTTTATTTTTATTTTTTTGCATATTTCCTCTTTATTAGATAGGATGTGGCTATTTTTTTTCTTTTTAAAAAAGTGTAAATGTTATTTTTTAAGTCAAAAATTTATCTCTTTGTGTAAACATAATGTACCAAAATAACTAAACGTGATCTGCTTCCTTTCTTTCCTATAAGTGTTTAAGCAAATGTTATTTTACCTTTGACATGAACATTGATAGGTAATGATATGGGAGAAAACGGGAAGCAAGCAGTGGCAGAACCAGAGCCTTCTAAGCAGGTTTTATCAATTCAGCAGGGATGATCCTTAAGCCTCAAACTGTTTCAGAGTTCAACCTAGCTCAGTGTCAGTAAGATCAAATTTATGTAGCATCCCTACCTTCATCAAGTCCATGTGATATTCCTTCTTTCCGAATAAATATGTGGGTCACTTTGTTCCCACTGCCTGAATTATTTTTCCCCTCCCTAACTTAGAACTCCTTCCTCATGCTGTCTTTTTTTTTTTTAGAAACCAACAAGACACCTTCACCTATTCTTTCTTCCCAGTTGTTGCAGGATTAATTCATTTTACATAATTACTACTTAAAAATCACCTGTAAAAGTCATTTTATTGGCTTTTGATAAGGCCAGAAAGTTGCTAAAAAGAAATGACAAAGTACAGGCTTCCTGAGTATGAATACTTGAAGCACTTGGAATGGCGAATGTTGATTTTTTTTTTTTTTTTTTTTTTTTTTTTAATCTTATTACACCTATCTAATTATAAGCTTCCAACAATGTCAAATTAGGTGCTGTCTTCATTGCACCAATATATTGCTAATATCATTTCTTAAGCACAATTTTGAGTTAGTACTTTGGGATGTTGAGAATCGTTGTTAGCTAAAGTATAACCCTTCTTTTGACTTTTATAAATTGTCTTTACCTACTGTGTTTTATATATAATCTTCTGAGAATTTGGCTTATCCAGAAAGAATTCCTGTACCTTCCCAAGTGAGAAGGAAACCTTTTGTCAGCATCTTGTCCGAGTTAACTCCTTGGCTCCGCAGGTCATGGGAGGTCTATGGTGAACATCAGTCTCTGGCTGTACCACAAAACCCATATTGAAGCATAGGCCAACTCCCTGAGTACAGGGGTTAAAGAGGCAATTAGTCACCACAAAGCTGGCTTGTGGCATCTTATGGTGAGGAAATACTTAACTCTTTCCTAGATGCCGCCTGAAATATCATCTTCTGGTGCCTTTATATTCCACTAAGATATTATTCTTAGCCACTTTAAATTAAAGACGAGCTTAAAATATCGGATGTCCTGCATTGAGACTCTCTTACCAATACTTGTAACAATGAGGGTAAAGAATGTTGGAATGGGCAGGGATATGACCAATTCTGTGTTTGATACTCCACCTAAATTTTATTTTAGCTGTTTGGAAGCCTAACAGGTCTTTGGGAATTTTATTTATTATATTATTAGCAGGGGGGCGGGGGGAGGAGGGGGGTGGTAGAGGTGGAGGAGGGTAAGGGAAGTGGGAGGCAGGGCGTGTTTGGAACCTCTCAGAAATTTGCCTTTGCCTTTTACTGTCTTAAGGGCCCAGGCTTTTAATTTCACTCAGTAAAATTTTGTTAAATGTAGGGTAATATAATTTTTGCTTTTGCAATCTATCTTAAAATATGCCAGAATACCATAAGATAGCACCAGTCTTAACAGTATCATCATTGCACACTATCTGGATTCCCTAGTTATTGGCTATGAATTGATAGACCTTGCCCTAGCCAGTTTGGCTCAGTGAATAGAGTGTCTACCTGAGTCCTGGGTATGATTCTGGTCAAGGGCACATACCTTGGTTGCAGGCTACTCCCTGGCTCAGGCATTGGTCAGGCTTATGCAGGAGGCAACCAGAATGTGTTTCTCTCATATAGATGTTTCTCTCTGTCTTTCCCTCTCTCTTCCACTCTCCCTAAAAATCAATTAAAAAAAAAAAAAAATCCTTGCTGAAACCGGTTTGGCTCAGTGGATAGAGCGTTGGCCTGCGGACTGGAAGGTCCCAGGTTCGATTCCGGTCAGGGGCATGTACCTTGGTTGCGGGCACATCCCCAGTGGGGGGTATGCAGGAGGCAGCTGATCTATGATTCTTTTTCATCGATGTTTCTAGCTCTCTATCACTCTCTCTTCCTCTCTGTATAAAATCAATAAAATATATATATTTTTAAAAATCTTTGGGTGTGAGGATTAACAACAGCAACAACAAAATAAATAAATAAATTTGTGGATCCCAAAAATCATAAAGGAGGAGCTTTCTGAAGTAATTTAAATAAATAAATAAATAAATAAATAAATAAATAAATAAATAAATGTAATTGCATATTTTCCCTATTGAGAAATGAATGAACTGCTAAATTCAGGAAGTCTTATCTTTACCTTTTTTCCTTCTCTTTCTTTCTAGCATTTCCTTTGATCCTAAATTATAATTGTTCTTAGTTGCTTTTTAGTAAATATAGAAATAGTGATATGATTTTTCTGCTCCTAGGTATCAACATTAATAGCAACAAAATAATAGTATTTGATCTGTCAAGGTTATAAGTGTATTTTCATCATTTAATAACAATGTGGCTTTCTGATTATATCTTTTATTATTTCTAGCACATAGTTTATACTCAATAAAACATGGTTGAATTAAATAAATAAGTAAAAGCTTAGACTCTTCTTTTGCCTATTGCATGTTTGAGGAATGCATAGAAAAATTAGCTCATATTATTATATTTAGTACAATTGTGGTGAAAGGGTGGAACAATAGCTAAAATTAAAAATAAGACTTTTGGACAAAATTTCTGAAATATTAAAGCCAGAGCCAAGTTTATAACAAAAATGTTTGTTTGATCTTCTTTTCTCCTCTTTGAAAAGAACTTAAAACATCTTGTTTCTTAGTAGCATAAAGAAAATATACATTTTAAAAATATTACAAGCTTTATTCTATTTGAAAAACATTTTAAAATACTCTAAGTAACAAAGTAAATTAAAACATGTTTTGTTATATAAATAAAGAAATAAAATATTTTCATAAGAGCTAGTTTGTGATAGTCATTTCTAAAGACAGTGTCCCCCCAAAATGTATATACATTTTAACAGCTGATAGCTGTTAAATGAAAATGAAATGTATTTTAATAAACACTGCCTTTATAATTCTATTCAAAGTGTGTACACATTTTGGGGTATATCTTATATATTTAAAAATATGACTTTGTTGTTGAATTCATCCCTTTTCAGTGCTGACTCCTACTTACTCTCCTGTTAGAAAACCTGCCCTGTGTTAGAGTTGCTCAGGGAGAGGGTGGTCCAGAAAGAATCACCGAATGGCAGTATCTGCTGTGCCTCCTTCAGGGCTGGGACACCGCTCCTGATAAAGGTGCAAATCATAAAACTTAAGTTTAAATAACATTTAAGTTTATAGGCCACTCAATATGATGTACCTCATTAAAACTAAAATACTATTCTCATTTTTGTAACCTTACAGTATCTCCATGCTACAAAATGGACATCAGTTCTCTACTTTTTACACAGCAGATGCCTAAATTAATCTTAGGTTCACTAATCAGGTCCTGGCTTTCCAGAGAATAACACTTTGTAAGTTAGAACTAAATGAGTGTCCCAAGATAATTGTTAACTGTGGAGCTGGTGACATTCTGCATGTGCCTCCCAGCCTTTGCCCCCTGGTATATTAAGAACATGCTTCAAGTAGATAACTTAGCATTTTAATTGCAAGTCAACCTTTAAAAAAAAAATCTCTCCGGCAGGCAACATTTCTATGATGTTCTATGAGGATATCTTTAGAAGTTTACATGAAAAATTGACTTGAGTATATATTTGGGACTGTGTTAGTGGGATAGAATCATATTTACAAGAAAGTGTACCATAACACAAAGAGCACTCAGTGTATCACTTTGATGCCACGTGTCACTTTCCCGAAGGAGTCTTTCATGTGTCAGTATGTGCAGTTATTTAAGATCAAGATTAAAAATAAGCATTGCATGCTATTTCTGTAAAGGTAAGGTGGATGTGTTACTAGAAAAAGTACCTATAAATAGAATGCTCATAAATGAATCTGTATATCTGTGTAATAAGGGAAATGTACTATATATAGATTCTTGTGTTGATTCATCTTATATATATTTTCCTGGTGATTTATTTATTTATTTCTGTACATAGAAATCCTTTATATAGTATGTGTTTTCTGAAAGTAGGCATACCTGTAAATCATTCCCATTCATTTGCTGTACTGGGATTGGATCATTCTCCAGTAAAACTTGACTTGAGGCTTTAGAAAAATCAACCAGATATCATTAATCTTTTTGTAAAATGCCAAATTGTGTTTTGGTGACCTTCTATCATTTAAATGACCCCATATGAGTTAGTCAGGAGGAGCTTACACAGCACTGAATTGGACCGAATTTGCTCCCTTGTTACTCTCTTTAGATCTTCTGGACCCTTTTTATTTCTCTCTCTCTCTCTCTCTCTCTCTCTCTCTCTCTCTCTCTCTCTCTCTCTCTCTCTCTCTTTCTCTCTCTCTCTCTCTGTGTGTGTGTGTGTGTGTGTGTGTTACAACTTCTTATACCTTTACCCATTTACAATCTATGTGATGTGGGGTGGCTTGTTGGCTTGTTTAGTTTCAAGAAATGATGAAAATGAAGCTCCATTTCAAAAACCCCCAGATTTAGATCACTTTTATGATGTGTTTGTGTTTCAGGAGTTTTAAGGTTTGATCTACCCGTTTATTCAACCTTAAACATATGAAGCTCCCCGTTGCACTTATTTGCCAATTACTTTATAGCACTCTTTATACTTTTTGTTTAAAATCGGTGGGGTTGTTTTGTCTTGTCGTATATTTTTCCCCTCTTTGCTTGAAGATAGATCAATTATTCAAATATAAAAGTGACTTGGGGGAAGAACATCTTAAAGTTTATTTAGAAATTCAGCAAGCCACATACTAATGCATCTCTAATGGGCATTTCTTTTCACACCTCTAAGGTGATTGAGCCTGTCCTTTAAAGTGAGATCTGCAAACCAGTGTCTGGCAGCTCCAATTAGCTTCTTTTGGGCTTGAAGCACATCACAAACAGTAACAAGGTCTCCTAGGACACTCCTCTTGCAAGCAATGTAGTCATATTTCCTCATTAGTTCTTTTCAATTGTCACTAATGCCATGTTCCTGCTTTTAAGCAGGAGACAAAAAAAAAAAAACAACCAAAACACAAACCCATAAAATTGGTATGTATGTAGGATGGGCCATTGTTTTCCATAATTCAAGGCTCTTTTGAATTCCTTTGATACTTTTGAAGCTTACACAGCTTAATTCATTAACCTTTACCCTTCACATAAATCAGGTGATTAGGAATCTATTGCTAAGGAGACAGATTTTCCCTCCACTGAAACTAAGAAATGCCTTCTCTTCTTTAAAAACAAAACACACAAAAAAAAATAACCCTGTTTGGCTCATAAAAGAAAGTTTTTTCTGGCTTTTCAAATTTCATCAAATATTTCAGGTACATTTTAAAACATTATCAAAGCAAGTGAGCATAAAATTATGTTATTATAAAGAAGATTCTGGATACTTTGGAACAGGTTTTCTGTCCCTTTTCAGTATTCTAACGGAGTTTATATGTGTGTACTCAACAGCTGTTACTCAGGGATTTACAATGGGTGCAATTTTTTTTTTTATTCTCTTCACAACCCTGCCAAAACATAAAAGTAGGAAAATAATCTGAGGGGTGGCAGTTCAGAATAAACTAAAATATGTTTAAATGCACCGAGGACATTTGGCCTAGAGGAATTCTTCACACAGGCCCCTGTTTTATAGAGCTTGCTGATGCGGGCTTCCTGGAAGGCAGGCGGTGATTCTGTGGTTTCACGAAGGTGAGGCTGGGATGCATGTCTTCGGATTCTTTATTGCCTCTCATTAAGATGTCTCCCTTTGTTTCTCAGAACTCAGGAACATGGTTTACTGGGTTTGTGTTTGATGTTCATGGGCCACTGTAACAGTATTTGCTATTCTTCCTCATTGTTCCCCTATTCCAGTTTTTTCTTATGAATTTCTCTTTAATAATAATATAGGTTGTCACTCTCCTTAAGGATATACTTCTTTCCCAAATTTTTTGATTCCTTTGATTGTCGTGCATGAAATGGGTAATCCTTAATGTTCTGACCCATATTGGCCATATGGTCTTCTGAGGTTTGCTCTTAGGGATGGTGGGAAAAGGGGTTGGGGGTAATAATGGGAAATATTAGAATTCTGGAATATGAGTTTAGGGACTCATTGCTTGCCCCAGTGACTAGCTATGGTTTATCACGGAGACGAATGAATGTTTTCCTAAGTGGTATCCTTGAATAGGAGAGGGAATAGAGAAGCAAACATTTGAAATGTGGTCTTTGGTTCTCTCACTCTCCTTCTTATAGGTCATCACCTTGTAAATATTTCTCTCTCTTGTTGCTGCCATTTTTAAAACACTCCTTTAACAACATACATGAACACCTATAGTTTAAATCATTTTAAGCTTAAACGATCAGTAAGCTTTAGTTTAAATAGTTGCTAAGCTTTTCCACCTTGTTTGTTGCCTACAGACCATATGTACAGTGAACTGGGAAATGCTCTGATGTTAACTCACTGAAGGCCCTGGCTAGAGCCAACATTCTTTTAAAACTGAGTAGAATTATTTAGAGTGAATGTGGTACACGGACTTGTGTTATGTTAGGGTATTTCTGTGAGTATATTTAAGAATAGACTCTCCTTCAGCTCTTCTCTCCCCCCATCACCACCCCCATCATGTGCCATCATGACTTGCTGTAGGCACAGGCTGCCTGGACACGAGGCCTAGTGTGATCACAGCACTTCAGGCAACAGCCAGAGTCCTGACTTGGGGTTCCATTTATACACCAATGTGTCATAATAGGATAATGCAGACTAGTTCCATTTTCAACTCTGGAAACAACGGCTCTTTTACCTACCAATTTGAATCTCTCAATTTTGTGTTTTATTATTATGTTAACAATTTCAATCCAGATTCCCAGAACTTGGAGTTCCTCTCCTCAAATATCGTATCAGTAAATGATGATATTCAAGTTCAAAACATTAAAGTTTTCTATAAATCTTCCAAGAAATAATATTTCATGAGTTCTTGTTTGAAGAGTAGTTTTGTGTTGTACATAACTTCCAGCATACTGTAATTAAAAGTATTTGGAAAACCGTGTAACTGAACTGTCAAAAACAGAGCAAAAATCCTAGGTGGTCCTTTGTAAAAGCAAAAGATCTTATAGTTTTCTTCTTTTTCTTTCTTCTTTCTAAAAGGTACTTACTGCTTGCTTCTAATCTTATCTCTCAGTTATTGCCCCTTGAGTAAGCTTAATATATTTGCAGTATCTACTCATAATCACTTTTCTCTGCTGTGTAGAAAGGAAACTCGATGCTCATGGCCTTTCATCAGCTTTAGGACAGTTTCCATCCAGTGATTGATCATCTTGTGTTACATGAATACGGGTTCCTGTTGCCTATGAAATAGCATTTGATCTGACTTGTGCAGTAAAATCAATTTGTCTTATTTGCTGTTGATAGTCTGCCCTGTGTATCTTTAATGTTTACATGTGCTTGTAGCATATCTAATATAGAATCAAGTAGCAGGAACATAAATAGGATATTGCATTTGTTTGTTTTTTTCATAATAATATATAAATTTGGGCATTTTGAACTACTTGAAAAGAGAATGAGAACAAAATAAATGATATGATGATTATTTCTGCACTAATTTCTTTTATTTTGGCCGTACAAAATATTGATTTTACTAACATTTTTTGTTGGTAATGGAGGACTGTGAAATATGTTTCTTTGAAATAATAGAAATTAGTCAGGCTTTTGTTTTAACTAAAAATTTTACAATCATCTAGGGCCTATATTTTTTATTCTTAGCATGTGGAAATTAGTTTTTAAAGTTATATAGAAATTGTGGTTATTGTCAGTAATGTTTCCTTTTTCCTTTTATCCTTCCCTTTTTCTGATTTTATTAAAATGCTACATTAAAGCCAAATGTGGAACTAGGTTTTTATTTTTATTTCAGTTTTTTGTAATTAGGTTTTTAAATTTCTCTTCATAATAAACTGTATCAATCATAATTATATTTTATTAAAGCTTTAAGTTTTCTTTTATTGCTATGGAAATCCTTATCAATTTTTATCATATTTTTAAAAAATACTCCAAAAAGAATGTTTATCCAGTTATTCTGAGGAACTCTGAAATGTTTATCATTCCATTAAGATAATATTTTATAAAAATACATTTTAAAGAAAAATATGCCTTTTTTATAATGAATTTAACCTTCAATAATGAATTTTTGGGAAGCAAAATTGCATGCAATTTCCTGACATTTTATGAGATACCTGAAAATAAGCCAGACAGCAAATAAAATATCTGAAAGACAGAGATGGCTGCTCAGTAAATTTTTGATGGATTATACACATAGGTATCAAATTACTTGATCCTTCCTTCCTAGAAAAGGTTAATGACTCTTTTTGCTTTTACCCTTTTACTTACCTGCTATTTATAAAGATTAAAACAGAGACTGTACTGAAGGCTGCATGTGCCTGTGTGTCACTGTGATGGTTCAGGTTTTTCTGATATTATAGGGAACTGAGCCACAAAATGGATAGTGTTGTTAATCATTATTTTAAAAGTTCATTCAGTTCTGCACTACATATCCCGCTAAGGCTATTAGAGCAGAGTGTACCATTCAAAACCTTTTAACTTAAACCAGAAAGACTATAAATCTTACATATCTATATTAGTATTATTGAAATGACCTGTGTCTATGCAATAATTCATTAAAATATTAAGTAGAAACCACTTTAAATGAAAAGATCTTAAAGCTCTTATGTGTGCAAAGATTTTTCTTTCTGTAATCAATGTTATAGATTTTTAAGGCAAATTTTATGTTAAATTTTATGTTAAATAAAATTTCCCAAAACAATGTGTGTTTCAGTTATCCAAGCCCCATATTCATAATTGAACTATAAGCAATATTGTCATCCACTTATAATCACCATCCATCTAATATACAGTCTACACTTCATTATAATCATTTTTATATTATTTTATAATATTAACGATATATTCATTATATAGAAAATATTTACTAGCCTTTTATGACCAAATGTAACATTATTCTTATAGGAATATCTCCTTTTTCATCACTTGGTTGTAAAAGATGCACTAGTCATAAATGTACTTAATTAAAGTCATTTAGGTATTAGAGCACTTGAGTTTAAAGCTGGAATATAATACCTTTTCCTGAAACACCTTGAAAGAGGATTGTTGAAAGAAGAGAGCTATGGCATTCATCAAAAGCTGACCTCTTCCTGTTACGGTCCTGACCAAACTCTCCTAATTTAACTTGAAATACATTAGTGCATCTCACCACTTTTTGTGTGTGTTCCAGGTGTGTGGAGGTCATCGCTAAGGAAGGACAAAACCTGAAAGAGCTGTATTTGGTGTCCTGTAAAATCACCGATTATGGTATGTAATGGGCCATTGTTCTAATCCTTTTCAAGAATAAAAAGTTACAAAGTCTTTGAAAGGTTTTAAAGAGACATCAAGAGCAATATTTCCTAGAGACTTTTATCTTTATTTGGGCTAATTCTGATCATAACAGTGAAAAAGGCAAGAAACTGTGAAACTATACAAGAGTAAAATAGTATATCAATTGATTGCTATATGTAATCACACATACATGTACACATGATGTATGATTACATGTAGGATTAAAACCTATGGCTAAAAGATCTATACAATGAAAATATCAGGATAATTAAGTATTTGATTAATAAATATAACTAAAATTATTACATTGAGTTGATTTGCTTAATTTAATGTCATATCACATGCTGATATTCCAAATGCCAAACATCTTAATGCTTTAATTTTTTTTAAAAGCATTGGAAATGTCTGTGTGTAGATATATTGAATAAAGGAAAAGACAAATATTTGTATGCAACATTTTAAATTAACCTAATTTTTAGTGTCCAGTTAAGGTGGAAAAAAAAAACATTTTGTTTTATAAAAATATAAAAGGTATAAAATCATTCTGTTGGAGATATAAAGAAAAAATGAACTAGTTTTTGTATTTTATTTAGGTTTATATTTGTTCAAAGTTTTAGCCAGATATCTGTCTTTATAGTGTCCAAATGGTTATTTTTTTCTCTGTTCTAATATTTTATTTGTCCATTTATATTTGAGAATATGCTCTTTACCTTGAGGGAAACTAATGACCTGTTAAGTTTTTATTGTTAATGGTGACATATGCTACTACTCAACTCCACTCCTGAATGTCAGGCTGCCCAGCTGCCCTGAGTAGGAGTGTTGTATTTTATCAGCTGCTAAATTCATCCTTTGGAAAACTCTACTGAAACTATAATGTAAACATAACATTAAAAAGGCTTGACTTAAAAATAACCCTAATTTCTTTTCAGAGTTTATGTTTTTGAGAATAGTAAATGTAGATTTGTTCATTAATTAGTACAGTCATTCATTCCAGACTCTTTACTTGGCATTTAAGATCCTTTACCATTAGCCCTCTATCTGCCCCTTCAACTTTATTTTCTTCCCTTTACCTGTTCAATGCAATGTTAGCTTGCTAATAGCCAGGAGAGCTGTGGATTATGTTTCTTAGCATGAAACCTTCAAGATCCCACAGTGGAAAATGTTCCTTGAAATTACACTCTGTCCCAGCACCTGTTAAGTTAGCCAGTACAGAGAAACGTACCAGAAGACATGGAGAAGAGAAATCTATGCACTTGAGACAGATCTGGGATCAAGTTCTGTCTTTGTTTGTTGGCCTTGACCTTTCTGAGGCTCAGTTTCCTCATTTGAAAAGTGTGGGATTGATGTTTGACTTCATACTTCTTTATGGGCATCCAGTTTAATGGTTAGCACAGAATATTCTACTGAAAAATGTTGCTTTCCTACAGGAGGGGGGTGGAGAAAAGTTTCACACAAAATTCTTCTCTCTCCTTTCCTTTTGTAGGTCTTGGAAGGGGTTTTTGTTTTGTTATTGGTGCCACTGTTCATTGTTATTGTTTATTGTTAGTGATAGTCTTGGTCTCGTGTTTTGAGATTGTAGGCTTCCTTTTCTTCTGGTGAGGCAAAAAGTATGTTGAAACCTTGCCAATATGCTTTGCATTTATTCATGTCTCTCGATTATTTAGATCAGTGCACCTTAGAATCACTTGGGGAGTTTGCCTGAGCTTCTCTCATGAATCAGAATGTCTAGGAGATAAGGCCCAGGCAGCAGTTTTGTAAAACTTGCCTCAGTGACGTTATGTTGGCCAAAGGCGAGAACACCTGATCCAGTCCAGGCGAGAAGAACCAGAAGTGAACACTGTGGGACTTCCCTCTGTGGTGATGAGAGCCTCATCACGATTTTCCTCAGTCCTTCAAGGCTCTTTGTCCCATCTGGTCTCTCCTCCTTCTTTTCCAGGGTTTGCAGCCTTCAGAGGGTTTGTGGTGAATGTCTCTGTGCCTGTTTTGATTCTGCTGTTCAAAATGTTGGATCCCCATAGAGGATGAGAGGAAAAGGTCGATAGTTTATGAGATTGTCATATAATTGCTATTTGATTATAAAATTTAAACAAATTACTGAAAGCTCGCTCAGCTCATCTCTTTTTCCCCAGTTCCATGCCAATAACACATGAATAATTTTTCTCAAAAAAAAAAAAAAAAAAGACAGCAAAAAGGATTATTCACCGTAACCAGAGAAACAGCATGTTATTGAGGTAACTGCTCTGCTAGGGAGGGCTGACTGTGATCCCTCACCCTGTGTGAATTATAAATGTTAGCAAGGAAAAACACATGCCTCACTCCTTCTTTAACTGGATAAATAGAGATGTGTTCTGTAGAACTTTATGGAGGCTGCTGAGAAACTGCAAAATTGTTTTTTAACTATTTTACTTATTTTCAGAGAGAGAGGAAGGGAGAGGGAGAGACAGAAACATTGATGAGATAAGAGAGAAACATTAATGGGCTGCCTCCTGCACACCTCACACTGGGGATCAAATCTGTAGCCTCCTGGTTCCTGGGTTGAGGCTCAACCACTGAGCTATGCTGGCCAGGCTGAAATTGTAAAATTTGATGTTACCTGATACCTGGAAAATGCCCTCCTTCAAGAGGACTACTCCCTAATCTGCTTCCTGTTGCTCTACTCATATTCCAGCTACTTGGTCTCCTCTCTTCTCATGTTTGTACATGTTTTCAGTATAGAATACTGAGAGTTTTGAAACTTTTTTTGTAGGATGCATTAATTTAGAAACAACAGCTTGCCTGGCATATCATTTGTAATTTTTGTCAAGATTCTCACAGATGTTGAATGTGTTATTATAATACTTAGCAACACCTGGCCAGGTCGTTATGAAGTTGTGTTTATTTTAATTTATATATGATGTAGTTGTCATGAAGAAAACTATCATTCCAACAGACTTCTTATTCCCCAAACTGAACATAAATCTTTATGGTAAGGGATAGCAATTATAAACGAATCAATAATTCAGACACAGCTCAATGGAAAATACAGTCTTGGAAAATAGTTCCCTGAAGAGAAATCTAATATTGTCACTCTTCTATTACTGAACAAATATATGTTATGGGCAGTGCTGTGGGAAAAACTCAAACTTAAGAGTGAGAGATTAGGTTAGAATTTCAGCTTTACCTCTTCTATCCTTTGTGACCTTGAGCAAGTTACTTAACCCCCTAGTTTTGTCATCTGTTAGGCACATGATAATACTCACCATCAAAGGTAGTGAAAATGAATATAAAACATCTGTGTCATTCCTGGTGACTTATGGATGCTCATACCAGTTGGCATTTCTTAGGATAAAAATCATCTCTTTTTAAAAGAGGATTCAGCTCTCCTCCTCCTCTCAGGGTGACTTTTCCGCTTGTGGAATCATTATTAGGAAGTTTGACCTGTTAGTCTATACCCATCTAATTGACTTCTATACCTAAGTTGTCTAAATCAAGTTATAGGGAATAATGAGAAAGTTATAGCAGAAAGTTTAAAGTCTTTAATTTGCTGGTTTAGGTTTCTGCCCTACCTCTTGTCCTTGTTATCTTCCTTTTTGTTTAGGTGTTTTTTTTGGGGGGGTCCCCTTATGCTTTTCTTTGTTTCTATAATAATTTATCAATTAAGAGCTTCCAACCCATCTTTCCACTCACCTTTCAACACTTTTCTGTTGAAATTTTTCCTCCTTGGGAAAGTGTATATTGAGGGTTCAGAGGAAGACAAGGAACAGAAATCAACCTGGACCGTTCAAGCCATGGAGGTCAGAACCAGTCTTTGTCTTGGGCTGCGGGCACAGAAGGGATGATGTAATAAATGAAATGGACGAGTAAAGCACTTAGCTTTATTTGTGGTCTCCATCGTGAATTTTACCAGCGTGATCCCATTTCAGGGGGCAGGTGTAAAAAGGACCCAGGTTTCTTTCTGGATTGTCATGCATTTCTTTTGACTTGAATACCCCCGAGGGTCCAAGAAATACTCTCTAGAGGACATCCTTTGGTTTTTCTTCTCAAGTTGTCAAATAACTTTTAATTAAGGAGGACTGTAAACCCTCAATTACTGACATTGCTGTTTGGGGCCTACAAGGTCACTGACAACCTATGGCTCACTCTGTGCTCTTCACAAGCGTCTCTGTCACTCCCACAGGCCTGGGCTGCTCTCCCCAGACAGTCTTCCACTGACCCTTATTCTGCCTGCTCCAAGTGCGCTTCTGCCTGACCTAGGCCTTTTAAACCTAACCCAAAAGCTTTCCACAAGAGCTTTTGGGTTGCCCTGGACTAAAGGTCTCCCAAGTCAACAAGGTCATTGTTCTCATGCTTATCATTGGTCTGTTACATGACAAACATGATATATTCATTCTGTCAACAAATATTGATTCAGCACCTACTATGTGGTGGAGGTAGGCCATGCATAGTTTCAGCATTCCTGGAGCTTTCATTCTGGTGGGATCCAGAGGACAGGGCCAGCCTACTTATTTTTTTAAAAGAGGCGGGGGGCAAAGGGTGGGGGGAAGGTAATGCATCTCCTTTCAGACAAGAAGAATGACAGAGAGTGGTCCGCTCACATTAATCTTTGCTTTGGTGTAACCCATGCCTCACCCCAGCTTTATTGACCTTCTAAGGCTATTGAAAGATTAATAGTTCTGCATTCCCAACCTCTTATGGGGATACCAAACCTCTTTAACTGTTAGCTAATCCAAAATGGGGACCCAGGATACATTATCAAAGTAAGCACACTGAAAAAAAACAATGAAATCCCAGCAAGCTTTCTGGGTTATATAGAGTCAAACCAACACTGATAAATTATCCAAGAAAAATACATTGTACCAAAAATAATTTTGCTTTATGTTATATTATCTTTTTTTTTATTATTAGGTATGCATTACATGCAATGATGTTACATTTAAAACTAAATTCCTGTCTTTTCCCTTTTCTCTTTTATGTTTTGTTTCATTTTCGAGTTGTATTTCAAAGATTGCTGGATAACATTCAACTTCTCTTGTCAGCAAGAATAACTCTAATAGTTATCAAGTGACAGAAAAGAACTTTCAGAGAGTACATTTGCAAGTCAAAAAGAATATCTTATTGTTTACTGTTGACTATCCAGGCTTTCTCTCCATTCTATCATTTCAATATAGATAGCTTATATTGTTTCTAGCAAAATAGTATTAAATTGCTAAGTCTGTTGTTTCAAATTTTCCTTTTTTATATGTCTATCTTAAAGTTATTTCTCTTCACTTCTACTTATTTATTTTATTCCTGGAGTTTCTCACTACTGAATTTCTATGTCTACTGCTGCACTTAGCAAGTATTATGTTGTTGTTTTTTCCTTTCTTCTAAGTAATGGTTATGATTTTTCAGCAAAGATTTGAATTTAATTACACACTTTTCTAAATGCTTTTCTTTGCTCAACAACAAAAAATGTGACTTTCTTCCCTATTTCCTAGCTCATGCTAGATCTGCAGCTACATAACCTAAGTAATAACAATGGTTATCATTATATTTTACCATCAAAGACTACAGATCTCAAATCTATTGAGAAAGACATCTTAAGACATTTCTTTAAGAATATATTCCTGTAACCAATTCAAAGGCCAATTCTATTTTCATATATAATAGGTTTTTTTTTTTAGAATTAAGAAACTTTTAACCTATATTTAAAAGACAAATGCACCTACCCCTAAACTTCCTTATATCCTCAAATATTTTTAATAATTTTAATAATCACTAAATTTCCATATTTAACTGAATTAGTAACTGAAATATTAACTTTTCAACTTTTCTTTCCTCAATTACTTTTTTGAATTTCAAAAATATTTTAAATTTTAATTAGCTGTTTTTAACATTAATCTCATGAAGTTCTTTTCTAGATAACATAATTTTTTTCAATCACATAGTCATCTTCTTCCAGTACATTGCCTAGAGTATGCAGACTAAGCATTTGTTTTTCTTGTCTTATCCTGTGGTATCAATAGAAAGAAATATTATTAGTAGTAGTATTTATCACTAATGAGCAGTGCTAAAGGGGACTGCAGTGAAAACCAAGAAGTTTGCAGTAATACTAGATTTCTAGTATTCCACACACGAAACAACTTCCTAGTGTTTAAAGTTTCTTGAAAGTAGATGTCTTGTGTGGTAGTAAGTTCCTTCTTCCAGGAGTTATTCAAGCTGAGGTCATCTCTGAGGGGGATGTGGGAAAATAGAAGCATTTGGGTAAGGGATTGATCTGTATGATGTTTCAAATCTTCTTCAAATCCTGGGACTTATCCTCTACTGGTTTCATGTTTGTTTCATTCAGCAAATATTTGCTATCTGTGTGCTGGCTGGATGCTGTGGAAAATACTGAGATGGCTGAGAAGTACCTGCTCTTGTTGAGAAAGAAAAAGTTGTCTAACATTCAGCAATATGATGGTGTCAGAGATTAATATGGCCCTATAAGATGCTGGGGCTCAGGCTCTCAGGGTCATCAGAGGTTGAAATTGTTGGGAAGGATTTGTGGTATAGGAAACACTGTGGCGGTGTGTGTGTGGGGCGGGGGGGGGGGGGGGGGGGGGGGGGGCAGAGACGAGCAGGAAGTGCCTTTCAGGCAGTACTACTGCCCTGGGAAAGCCTCCGAGCACCAACAGGTGCCTGAATGGATGAGTTTGCATGCATTGGCTACTCTAAAGAAAGAACAAAAATCAGCCAAAGAAATTACGTACACACATGGGCAAATCTTAAAGAAACTTTATTTCTTCAAGAAATATTCTAGTTGAAAATTCAGGGTAAGCTCCAACTTTCATCTCCGCTTTTCCTGTTGTCTTCACCATTCCCATGGTAACTACTTCACTTAACACATATAAAAGGAAACACTGCTTTGGTTTTAACTACTAATTAAGTATCCGGTTTAATTAGAAGAAGTCCAATGTAAAACTTTTAAAACAATAATCATAATAGTTAACATGTTTTGGATGTTTTCTGTGGACATTATTAATATTCATGCTTACAGATGTGGTGACAGG
Source organism: Pipistrellus kuhlii (assembly GCF_014108245.1). NCBI lineage: Eukaryota > Metazoa > Chordata > Mammalia > Chiroptera > Vespertilionidae > Pipistrellus > Pipistrellus kuhlii. The sequence continues at coordinate 55,925,280 of NW_023425540.1, read as the reverse complement.
CCTGGAAAGACTCGGGTTCATGTGGCTTGTGAGCAGTGGTGTGGTACAGATTCACTATTAAGTCGGTCTCTTGCATTATCACTTGCAGGTCAGTGATGTGCTTAGGTTTATTACTAGAAAACTTGCATTTTTCCTGTTGTCAGTCTTAAAAATATAACAATTTTATACTACCATGTTTGTCTGTCTGCATATAAAATATGACAACATATAAATAAAGTAACGACTCCATGGGATCTAATTATATAGTTATGGAATTTAATGTGCTTATTCACATAACTTTGTTATGCTGACAAGAAGTATCAGTTACACGCTATGATTAAGCACTCCCTAGCCAGAAGCTAGAGACAGCTCTCATTGATGCTCAGTATGTATTCATATATTCAACAAATGTTCTATTAATCATTTCAAAACCACATGTAATTCTTCATGATTAATAAAATTTTCTTACATTTCTTTTTGAAATTATTACCAAAAACTTATGAAGGAAGAAGAAATATTATTACTCTTCTTTAATAGATGAGAAATTTGAGCCTGGACAGCTTTTAATTAATTAAGCAATGCTGGAACTAAAAATCTCCCCACTGCAAATAGTTTAATGGGTTATGTGCAGATAATTCTCAAATTTCTCTGCTTTTCATATAGAGATGACTTCTTCATTCAAATGACCTTTCAAAAGCAATTTTAGCCAACATTAGATAATTTCATAGCATTTTTTTAAAAAGTACAGTGATTTCTAAAGGTGCCCAGTTGTAAAAACAAGCAATTATTCTCTTATATTCATCTTTCTTATACCTGACTCCGAGGTTTGCAGGGCTGTGTCACAATCTGCCTCAGTTGCCCTTTGGAGACCCTCTTCCAAGAACGTTCTCTGCCAACTCAGATTGGCTCTCTCTTCAGCGAAGATTTGCTGTCTTCCCTATTCCCTTAATGTTAGTGCTGCTCATTTTCTGAGGTGTCATGAACAGGAGGAGCAGAAAGGGAGGAAAAACCCAAGAGCTGCATGCCTCCTACTAAAGCATCAAACCATATCTCTTCCACCTGCTCTCCAAGAGTTTCACCTTCTCTTTGAGATAATCTTGCTCTTCCCAGTTGATGTTTGACTAAATCTCCTACACTATTTACTGGTTAATTAGACTGCTTAACACACTTGGCATCTGATTTATTTTGGAAAAAAACAAATAAACATCTGCTAAGTTTCCTATTAAAAAGTGAAGGAAACACTCATAGCAAAATGTAAAGTAAGCATTAAAATAATTGCTTCTACTCTATAGACTTCCATCATTATATCCACTAACAATGATATAATTAAGCCTTAGCAGGTCTTTCTCTTTTCATTTGTTAGCAGGACTTCCTTATATTAAGAGCACCTTTTCATTTTTATTTATTTATTTTTTTTCATCAGCCTTTTGGTTTACCTGAGTTTAACGTATATGGGAAAGGAAGGAATAATATGTGAATCTGTCTCTTTATTTACCAGTTTTCAAAGTATTGCTTTGGTTTTCCTCATCCTCCAAAGATGAGCAATGAGAAATTATTGTTGCTTTCTTAAATTATCATCATAAACTGAGCAATCCGTCTCAGACATTTTTTTTCTTGATATCCAACTTGTCTGTCTTTGGTAGTAGACACTTCTTCAAGTTGATTCCCTATTCTTTTACATATACTGATTCTGTTGAGATATACCAGGTTTAGCTTATGTGTTTCATGCCAGGGACATATCAGCTGTTTTTCTAAAGAACTCTGTTGTTTTTTTTGTGTTTTTTTTTGTTTTGTTTTGTTTTTTTTAGTGAATTAGGCTTGTGTGTGTGGAAAATTTCATCCTCTCTGCACCCTGAGTCTTGTATTTACTGCCTTTTATTCCTCCAGCTTAATGCCTATTCTATATCTCATCACAGTGCGGCCTCCCCATTACAGCTCATCACCATCAGCATCCTTATTAGGGGAATCCCAACACACTACAAACTTCCCATCTTCCCAACCCCAATACTCTCCTAATCCTTCCCACATTTTCTGCTTTGGGAGAAGTTAGGGGTGGGGCATGGGAAGGAGAAGTAGTTTTATATTTTAGCTACGCCATCAGCTTTCTGGAGATTTCCTTCTGATTTTATTTAGCTCAGATCCTCTGCATTTGTTTTAAGTGCTAAAATTAGACTCCTTGGGCCCATTTTCGAAAAGAGTAGAAAAGTGTTCAAACTATATGGCCTTATATAATCTCATTTGGGGCTTTCAAACTTCCTCATAATGCAGTGAAAAATACATTTTGCATTTAATATGCTTGTTGGGTTCTCACTAAATTTGATTTTATCACTTACTAGAATGACCAGCAGTTTGGAAAACACTGCTCTGGTTCCATTTCTCCTTAGGCATTTAGGTAGGAAGCAGATCAGTCACTCAGTGACCTGCCCACCAGCAAAAAAATGGGTGGATTTCCTTGGTGAAAGTGGACACCGTTCTTCTCAAGGTAGAAGGTGCCAACCTTCCTAAGCTTGTCAAGTCCCATATGTTGATCTTACTACAGATGAAATAAAGGCTTAATATCTTTCCATCTTGTATTTTTTGGAGTAAGAGAATTGAACAAATTCTTTTCATGATTTTAGTTTAGGATAAATATGAAATGGCACTTCTTCCTGAGGCCAAAAAGTAGCTTTATTCGTTTAATTTCCTAATTAAGTAAATCAGACTTGCTTTTAACTTTAATGTTGAACTATTCATTTTAAGCTTTATCCTCAAACAGTCCCCTGGGTTTGTAAAACTGAATCACCTAGAATTCATCTGTCAAATTTGTTCCTTTTCTTGGGTTTATCTGCATGACATTAAATAAATAGTTTGAACTTTTCAACTTTTCAAACAATTGTGTTGAGTTGACGTGGCTGATCCAGTGTGTGCCTAATGCCTGGAAGCAGCTTGTCTTTCCTTGAGAATGACAGAGTGTGGGCAGAGAAATGGAGATTTTAAAAATTAGCAGTAAGGAGTAAACAAAAGAAAATCCTCTCCGTCTTCAGGGTGTTATGGTACTTTTCTACTTGTTATTACCTACCCTTTTAAAATTAGCTCTCTTCATATGGATATAATATAAATTTCACTTGCCAAGATACTTTTATCAGGTAAATAATCCTTAGAAATAGAAAAAATTATGTAGAAAACTGTCTAAATACAGGTTGATTTTCACTACTTGTAGCATGTTTTAATCATCTCTATTCTCTTAATTAGATAAAATTTTCCATTTCTTCCCCTTTCTAATACCCTTTCCTTACATATGGCTCTAGGATCTTCTCCAAGAAAGCAGGTTTGCTCTGGAGATATTTTACATTCTCTCATAGAGTTTACTTCTGCTCTTTTAGATTTAAAATAACTAATCTCCTAGTAGGTTCCAGCCCCTGCCCTGCCCTCTGTGTGTCTGAGGCTCTCTTCACAGTCAGCTTTGGGAAGTCACATTTGTGATGTGGAATCCAGAGGTGCTTCTCTGTGTCCTGAGGACCTGACAGCCATGACCATCCAGAATGGTACTTCATGGACATGCTTGCAGGGAGTGTACTTGAAATTTTCAGTCACTTACATCTTTTAATAAGCAAAAACTTATTTTTAAAACAAATATGTGTGTGTGTGTGTGTGTGTGTGTGTGTGTGTTAAAGTATACTTTTATTGATTTCAGATAGGAAGGGAGAGTTTGAGAAAGATAGAAACATCAATGATGAGTGAGAATAATTGTTAGATTGCCTCTTGCACATCTAACACTGGGGATCAAGCCCACAATCCAGGTTTGTGCCCTGACACAGAATAGAACCGTGACCTCCTGGTTCATAGGTCGATGCTCAACCACTGAGCCACACCAGCCGGGCAGCAGAAACTTCTTTTAAATGAATGAGGAGAAAAAAAGAAAAAAAAATATATATATATATATATTTTACTTTCATTTACTTATATTTATTAGTATATATATCATAATAAAACAGCAGTTATAATTGCATATATACATGATATATACACAAATATATCATAATAAATAAGATTCAATTCAATTTTGAACAGAATAAGGAACTTAACATTTCAGCTCTACAAAATAAATGAAGTTTGAAATTCAATCAGTCCTATTTTATGTTGAGGCAAATGTACTTGGCTTTTTCTGAAAATCATACCTTCTGCTCTAGTTTACAAAATAAATTGGATGAAGTGCTCTAAAGCATTTGTTTTCAACTTTGCCATTGCAACACACCTTCTAATCAAGGTTGGCAAATGATTTACTTTCTAAAAAAAATTATAAATTAGAACAGATTTCGTGGTTTCTTCTGACTCACTTGTACTCTGATAACATCTCTTTCTTGAGGGGCAGAAAGAGGGGTAAGTTTAGCAAGCAGGCTGACATTTGCACATAAGCTGTGGCTTCTTTGTTGCCACAGCTTTCCGTGTGTAGTGCTTACCAGGACACCATTATGAGTTATTTACATGCTCGTGGAATGTATCGTGATGCAGACTGGTCTCCTACTCCCCACATGCATATTTCGCCCACATTTCTGTCTTGCTCTTTTACGTCCGCTGTATTTGGGGGCTAGAGCAAGTTCAGTGAGTGCTACACTTGTCAGTATTATCCATCACATCCATCATTCTGTGGAAGAAAGCACTGACTCTAGAGTTGGGGGCCTTTGAGGACAGATAGGCTACCAACCAGCACACATCTGAGGAAAGACTCCCGCCTGCGTACACACAAATTACGTGGGAAGGCGCAGTCTTTCCACAATTATGCTGCTTTTCCCACGCAGCTCATTCTTCATCTCTTTGCTGGATACACTGTTGATTTGGAATCTATTCTACTTTCTTGGATAAATGCAAAACTACAATTTTAACTTTTTATTCAGGCACGTGGTCTTGATTTTTAATAGCCTACACTTTAAAATTAGTTATTTTAAGATACAGCATTTAAATTGGATACCTATTGTAATTTCTCAAGGTTTCCCAGTACTGGCTAAAGCTCCTTAAACCATCTTTTTTTTTTTTTTTTAACATGCAGTGGGCTCTTCAAATATTGACCTCTTTTTTATTTCAACTTGAGGAAACCAGTTGAAAATGGTAGAATCAGACTTTGGAGCTGCGTAATGTATTTTTTGGACTATTACAAATCTACAATATCTAAATCTACAACCTGCTAGGAAAGATCTAATCCCCTCCAGCTTGCTGTGATAATGTACCATTTGTGTGGACTTGAGTGTTTTGTGAACTGAGCTTCTGTTCTGTGCCAGGCAGGTCTCTAACTGTGCATGCTCGGTCCCCTGACTGGCTGACGGAGAGCCAAATCATTCTCGCCAACACATACCCAATCCCCAGCTACTGCGGGGGATGTGGGCTCCGGAGCCCACAGTGGACCCTCGCTCACAAAGCTTGCTTTCTGCCACTAGTAATGCTTGCACGGTGAACGAGAATTCAGTGACCTGTATTCTTCCATTTGAATTTCTAAAGTTTTTAGTTAAAACGTTGTCAACAGTAACCCTAACCATACTGAAGCAAAAAGAGCCTTCCCTGCAACCTGGCAGCACTGAGTGTAATTCATAACTATCGAAAACATGTTTTTTGTGTTTTTTTTGTTTTTTTTTTTCTGCATAACTTTTAAGAATGCTCCCGACGTCTTGAAAATTCCACGCAATTTTCTTTAAAAGTTGGTTTGGAATATGCCACTGTGCATCTTGAAGCCCACATACAGGGAGTTAAATTACAGCAATCGCATATTTCTCAAGCACCATATAGCTGCAAATCCTTTATCCTCAAGTACATGGCGACGGATTTTCTCCTTGAACAGCTACGGAAGTTGAACTTTGGGGTGGTTTCCCTTTAACACATGGTGTGCTGCACACGTAAACCTTTTTCTTCTCTTTGTTACAAAAGAAATACTACAATTTAAACATGTAGGTGCCTAGGATACCATAAGATCTTATGAGGTTCAACTGAACATTTAGACAACTAGACATGGGTCATCCTTGGTCCAGTCTCCGCAGCCGGGTCAAGCATGGGAACTGCTGGCCACAGCGCAGTGCCAGACAGCCCTCTCCAGTGGGACACCTTGCGGCAGTTCCCCCCGCAGCCAGGGGAGCATCTTTCACCCACCAGATAAGGGCTGCCGTGCAAGGAGGTGAGTGCCACTTGGCATGGGTGTGGGCCTTGCCCTGGCTTGGAAGCTCCTAACCTCCAAGAACTAGCATCTCTTGGAACAATCAATAGGCATAGCATCTAGCATCCCCAAAAGTTGGACCTGGGGAAATCTGAAGCAGTGTTGCCCCTCCAGTCCTAATAGTTCCCTCAAACCAGATAGGCGCTATCTACCAATTAGAGTCGCTCTTACCATAAGCAACGCCGCCTAGTTACATGGTTAATGGACCATTTTAAGGGAGCACATCTTTAGGACATTAAACAAAGACCATATTCTCACTCAGAAAGGGAAATGGTTTTGTTACTTCTTGACTCACTGTAAGATTTTAAAATCAGCTTTAGATTTGACTTTAAATATTAAAATTATTTTTTATTTTATAAGAGGGAAGACATGTAACCACTAGCACACTATAGTTCTTGCCTCCTCTGCTCAGTTTTATTTTTTTAATAAACAGTTGTTTTACTCTTAAGATTGAGATGGAGTGGGTTAGCCATCTGACAGGATGGCACTGCTGTCTCTGGACTCCTCTGCTCCAGCCTCGGGGCCAGCCAGGCCCAGCCTCACAGGGAACCCTGACACCTCACATGCAGCCCAGACATGGCTGCAGGCACAGATTTCCAATTTATTTTTGCACCAGGGAGAAAGCTTAGCTAATATTAGGCAGCAGAATCACTAAGAATATTGCTGTGCCTAACGTATTAATCTGGACCCAAAATGTCATAACTAAGAAAAAGGGAAAATCTTTGAGATGTGGCCAGTGTAGCAGTTTCCTACACTGTAGTCAGGAAGACCTACAGTTGGGAAAATGGACTGACACCTTGTGCATTCTAACGAGTGTCCTCTAACCAGTGTGGTGTTCTTGGGGAAAGTGTCAGTTTTCCAAACATCTCTTAAAGTAGGTGTTACCATTATTAAGTCTCTTGGGACTGGGGAATGAGGAATCAGGATTGGAAACTTTGTACTTGATATAGTTGCCAGTGGGAAAATATTGCAAGAATCTATACTAATAAAAGGGTAATATGCTAATATGACCGGGAGACCTTCCAGAAGACCTTCAGGACGTCCTTCCGGACGTCCTTCCGGACAAAGCCATGGTGGTGGGGCCAAAGCAGAGGCGGTTAGGGGTGATCAAGCCGGCAGGGGAAGGCACTTGGGGGCTATCAGGTCAGCAGGGGAGGGCAGTTGGAGGTGAGCAGGCTGGCAGCGGGGGTATCGGGGGTGAGCAGGCCCACGGGGCAGTAGTTGGGGCTGAGCAGGCCAGCAGGGAGCTCAGTTGGGGGCGAGCAGGCCAGTGGGGGTGGGGGGCAGTTGGAGGCAGTAGGGCCGGCAGAGAAGGCAAGTAGGGGCAATTGGATTGGCAGGGGGGCAGGTTGATGATCAGGCTGGTAGGGGAGCAGTTAGGGGACGATCAGGTTGGCAGGCAGAAGTGGTTAGGGGCAATCAGGCAGGCAGACAGGTGAGCAGTTAGGAGCCAGCAATCCTGGATTGTGAGAGGGATGTCCGACTGCCGGTTTAGGCCTGATCCCACAGGCCCAACTGGGATCAGGTCTAAACTGGCAGTCAGACATCCCCTAAGGGGTCCCAGATTGGAGAGGATGCAGGCTGAGCTGAGGGTGCAGGATGAATTTCATGCACCAGGCCTCTAATCTATGTATATATAAAAGGATAATATGTTACGTGTCCATCTGACTGGTGGCTGTGCTGCACACTGACCACCAGGGCACAGACACTCAATGCAGGAGCTGCCGAGCTGCAGTGACTTGGCAGCAGCGGTTCTCAGGTGACACACCCCAAACCAGAGAGGAGGGAGCCCGATTCCTTGCGGGGCCACACGATTCCACCTTCAGCCGTGGGTTATGGTATTGCTTGGGCACTGTCGGCCCCAAATCTGGCTTATTGCCCACTTGCATTTGCATTCCACACCCTGTAGGACAGCAAGTTTGCAGAGTACCCTCTTGTACTCCGGGACCCCTCTATGGATGTCGGAGAGCTGGTTTAGGCCCAATTCCCACAGGCCAGGCCTAGGGACCCCACTTGCCGGAGGGACCCTACTCACTCTGCAGATGCTCTTGAAGCCATGGTGCCACCCCAGGTGCAGCCAGCCAGGAGAGACCATGGGAGGTTGGCTCCAGGGCACGTCTGGCCGGTCTCACCAGTGCTGCCCCACCGGCCACCTTCTAATTAATTTCCTTTTAATGTGCATGAATCAGTGTACGGGATCACTTATTTGAAAATAATAACTTGCAAGATAGTGATAATTTGTGCATTTCTGTCTTCCCTTTTCTCTCTCTCTTTCTCATTCTTAGAGTTATCAAAGACCTTTAATAGCACAGGAGGAAAATGCCAATAGAGTATTGAAAATATTACCCATGGGATGTTTGTTTGTTTGTAGTTTATTTTTTTTCTAGGACACGGGAGAGCTGACCCTAAAAAACTAATTTCTCTCTGCACTTTTAGCCAAAGAATAAGGTTAAAAGAAATACATTTTTAATTTTCTCAAATATTCAAATTCAGATTATTTAAATTTTGTTTTTGTTGTTGTAATGAGCATAACTTTAAACATTTGTAAGGATGAAAACATTTAATAAGAAATTAATTCCATTTTGAGACTTGGTTTTGACTTGTTATGCTTTCATTAAAAACATAAAAATACCCGCACATACCATTTTTACTTCTCTGTTTGGGATCCCTCCCCCCAAAAAAATTAGATCACAACTAGTAAAATGGTTACAGTTGTTATACACAAACAATATTACAAAATTAGCAAAGTCTACTGCCATACATGAAGAGAATTCTTCTTTCCTCTACCTTTATTTAGGTTACTTTAGGGCCACGAGGACAATATTATAATATTGTTAGTTGCTTCGAGGTTTTATATTTGCAGATCAATTTAATGATCATGCGCATCAGCTACTTCATAAGTTTCATGTGTCTTTGGTAAATGGCAGTGCACACAGGTGGTCTTGATTAGCTGTCACCTTTGAGCACTTCGTGATTCCAAGCCTTGGGTTAATTCTGTCTAGCAGATGATGTTACTTCTCCAGCCAAATGCTTTAATATAATTTATTGTGCTGTGTTTCTCTTTTCCTTTACAACAAAATCATTTTTTAAAATCCTTTATATGGATATTGTTTTGTTCATGGAAAATTTCAGGAACATAATGTTGATTTAAATGCTTTTAACCAGTCACTTATCTTTAATGCACTGAATCATTGTGGAGATGCTGAGAGCAGCTTAAGGTTCTGGAATATGATACTCTCTAGTGAGATTTTATTGTCTTGAGATTCTGGCCTTTCTGTCTTCATAGAAAGTTGAAGATAGAGTTTCAACTCATTGTATGGATTACATTAGTGTAGGATGTTCTGTAATTTACTTTTCCATCAAGTATATGTATTAACTTTTAGCAGTAATCAGATACCCATTGTCATTTCTAAAATATTATTATTGTGTTTTTGAGTGTGCCATCTATAGAAGAAACTTGACGTTGCTTGGTAGACTACCTGAACAACCAACCAAACAAAAAGGTGTCTGTCATATTGATGGGAGTAGAATTAGTGCTCCTGAAAGGAACCTGTTCTCATTTCCTGCCTACATACTGCCCCTTACAAAGTTTAACTACTTCTTTCCCTCTTACCCTCGCCTCGTGAAACCTCAGCAGTAGGTAACAAGAAGCTTCTGGTTAGACAGCCTTATTTTCAAGGTTGCCAGGGTGATGTTGTAGTTGTTGTTATTCCCATCTGCACTCACAAAAATAATAAAGCAGCTTTCATCTATGGAGCAGGATGCATCTTTACTTAAAGGAAACCTAAGAAGGGACGGAGCATTAACCATTTTACAGATAAGAATACTGAAACCCAGGAAAGTCCTGTGACTTGCCCAAGGTTATTCAGCTGGAATGCACATTTAAAATATCTGATTCTAAACTCATTCACACAACTTCCACCCTGACTTTTTTGATTTGGAGGATTTCCTGGTTTCTGCCCACCTTGTCTTACCTTCCATTATCTCCTCCCTACTTGTTCTAAATTGGTATCCCATTTTAACTTGTTTATTTGCCTTCACTGTGGTATATGAATGCATCTCCACTTCAGAATGTTGACTAGTTTGTGCACAAGCACCAAAGAGCATGAATATTCACTTATCCATTTATCTAGTCAACCAACAAGTGTTTGAGTATCTATGATGTGTAAATACTCTACAAGATATTTGAAGCAGACATGCCTTCTTTTACCTCTGTCCTCCTCGAGAGGCCTGAGGGAAGAATTTAAAAAATACTAGAAAAGTTGAAAGTAGTTGATTTCAGGAGGTAGGTTTTGGAAATGGCACTGCTGGTTGAAGTATTTAACTTTAAAGTAAACAGTATACATGTGTTAGCCTATTAAAATTAAAACAAGAGTAAACATTTCAAAAAGAAAAGTATTCTAAGTTGTGGTAAAACAATAGGGATGTAGGTCACGATTGCAAGAAAGTGTTAGATGCTTTAGAATCATGAGAGTCTTATTTTATTTCAGTCAATATATCTTTATTGAAGACTTAGTTCATGTCTGTCACTATACTAGATACTAGAGACACAAAGGTGAAATACCACGGTTCTCATCTTCACTCACTGTCAGACTGATCTTTAGTGTATGACCTGTATGTACACTATAATGTGATGAGTGGTATATGATGATATCCACATACCAGATGGCTGGTGAGTATAAGAGAGGCCACCCCGAGTCACCAAGGTATCACTGAAGGAAAGGAGAGATCACCAGCAGACAAGGAGGGAGACGGGCAGCAGAGCTATGTGTAAGCTTGGTAAGATTGAAAAGGGCAAGGCTGGCGCCTGCCTTAGAGAATTCTCAGAGATGAGAATGGAAAGGTAATTTGGAGTGAGATGTTGGCAAGCTTTAACTCTAAAGAATTTGGGCTTTATTGCTATAAATATTGGGAGTTATTGGAGGTGTTTGAGGAGAAAAGCGACAGAACCAAATTTATCTTCCAAAACAGAACTCAAAACAGTGGTGTGGAGAATGAATTGTACTGAGATGAGTGAAGAGACCAGTAATAAGGCAGATATCGGAGCAGCTTAGGGAAGAGAGAACAAATCTCAGGTTTCTTAAGGTTTTTGCTTTTTACTTTCTGACTTCCAATTTTTTTATATCTATATCTATTTATATTGAACTCTGGTGTTCCAGTGACATCTTAACCAGCATTTATATTTATATATTAGAATTAATTCTGAATATATATAGTAAATATATATTATAAATTTAAATTATTTAAATGTTTTCTCGGCAGATTGTAATCTTAGAATGAAAAAATGTTTCAGGTGGCAATATAACATGCTAAATACCCACTGTAATATCACATTAACATTTATGATTCATGAAACTGTTAGCTAATGGAATTCTTAATCAAGTTCAACCCCTCTTGTTTGAGTTGAAAAGACTTATTTCTCACATTTTGGCACTTACCTGAATATAAAATCTTTTTTTAATCCTCCGCCAAGGACATGTTTGTTTATTTTTAGAGAGAGAGGAAGGTAGAAAAGGAGAAAGAAACATCCATGTGAGAGAGCAACATCAGTTGGTTGCCTCACTTGGTGTACAGAACGATGCTCCAACCACCTGAGCCATCCAGCCAGGGCTCCAGAACCTTTTCTTCTCTTTCTTAGCCAGCACGTTCCAATAGAAAGCCATAAACGTGAGCTACACACGCAGTTTAAAATTCTCTGGTGCCACATTGAAGAAAGAGAAAACAAATAAGTGACATTTATTTTAGTATATTTTATTTAATACAAATACCTCTAAAATGTATCCAAAATATAATTACTTCAGCATATAATTAATTAAAAACATCACTGCTGAGATATTTTACATTCTTTGTGTATATGCTGTCTTTGAAAGCTTGAGTGTGTTTTGAATTTCAGCACATCTCAATTTGGACTATTTCATATTTGAAGTGTTTAGCTATGTGTGGCTAGTGGCTACTACTGCATTGGAGAGTGCAGCTCTAGATTAACTGTTTTTTAGTGTAAAATTATATTTCAGGGTTTATTCTAAATGTAGTGTTCTGTTTTCTTTTTTTTGTGGCACAGATGCAAACAGTCACTGAATATGGACCTTATTCTTCTTCTTCTTTTTTTTTTTTTTGGCTTGGTGACTTGTGAATTCATCTGTCTAGTTAATAGACATTATGTTCACTGTTTTCTTCATCTTTCCGAGGCTTTTTTATTTTTTATAATATCCTTTTGTTCTTAGCTGAAGTGTTATTTATACATAAAGCAGACTGTTTATCTCACATCTTGGAAGACAGGAACAAATCAGACAGAAATAAAAAAGAAAACGATGTCCTTTCTAACTCCTTGCCCTCTTGTAATGAAACCTGCATTGTTTGGTATGATAATGAATCTTGAAATTGTTTTCAAGATGTCATTTCCTTAATGCTCTTGGGTAATGAATAGCAAGGAGCCCTGTTCTCTCATTAGGATGCCTGCAGGGGTCACAGGAGCCCGTGCAGAGTGGATCCCCTGTAGAGGACACACACCTGATTTCCAGGCTGTGCTTCATGCTGAACCCCTGAAAATGAGGAAGCATTAGTAGGATAGCAGCGTCCACCATTTCAGCAGTAAGTTGGGAGGGGGCAGAGACTAGCTCTGAGCATTTTGTTACCACGTTTCCCCGAAAATAAAACATCCTCCGAAAATAAGACCTGCTTACTTACAGGTTTCCTTCTGAGTGAAATATAAGCCATCCTTCTGAAAATACGCCCCCTCTCCCCCCAGGCTCTAAATACAATCTTTCCAACATGATTGCTATGGATGAAACTGCAGTGTTTATGGGCCAATCATCTCAAACAGCAATTGAACAGCGGGGTGCCTCCTTAGTGTACATTCCCTCCACTGCTTAGGAAAGTACACGTGTTTCCTGTATTTTGGCAGTTCGTCTGGATGGCACTAAAATCCCACCTTTAATCATTTCTAAGAGCAAGAAGGAAAAGATTGAAAGTGTTTTGGGTGTTTTTATTCTTGAAACTGAAAAAGCCTGGGCAACACAAGCAGTTATAAGGAAGTAGGTCAATTTATTGCTGCCGCTTGTTATGCGAGGGAGCCAAAGAGGTCTGCTAGTCTGGGATGCAGCCAGCACTCACTGCGCTAAAGACATGAATAAATTTCTTCACGAAAGAAAAATATTGTAGATCAGATAATGATTCCCACAGGAATGACGGCATATCTCCAGACTCTTGATATTGCAATAAACAAGCCATTCAAAGACAATTTGTGCATGGAAATTAATGACTACATTGAAAATAGAATGGAGAGAAATCAGCGTGGAAACTTTGTGAAACCTAAACTGAAAGAAGTTGTGACTTGGGTGAAGAATTCATGGGAGAAAATCACTGACAGTTGCATTGCAAATGCACTGCGAGCAGGCTACCTTGACAAGAAGTACTCATTTAAAGACAGATTCTGAAAGAAATGGAGTCACAAGAAATTCACCAGGAAATTCAGGAATTGGATTGTTATGATGATGTTCCAGAAGATGATGACATGATTGTCACTGAATAAATGAGTAAATTCTTGATACTGTAGGATTCATAGTTTGTCTGGTTTGTGTTGACAACTACCGTACTACCATACCGTATACAGGTAATAAATTTCCTTTATTTTCATTTAACAATAAATGTGTACCATATTCTTCTTCATGGAAAAATAAGACATCCCCTGAAAATAAGACCTAGCACATCTTTGGGAGCAAAAATTAATATAAGACACTGTCTTATTTTCGGGGAAACAGGGTAGCAATTTGATGTACTTGAGCTCCAGTAGTCTTCACATTATAATCCTTCCATATTCTATATTACTTTTGTTGTACTGTTAAGGAAATATGCTCGGGATATTTGCAAACGTCGTCTAAGGTACAAAATAATGGCAGAAACAGGATTTACTAGTAAACTCAGCTCTCTCTGACCTACATCTGGTACCTTTTTCACTAAGATGCTTAGACAGGGTCTTTTATCCTTGAGAGCTCTGTGCTGTGAGTATTCAGAGGAACATGGCCGTGAAGGAGCCAGTATCTAGTCCCTGCCCCACCACTGACGGGGTGTATGTACATGTGAAAATCCTTTATCTTCCTCCTAATATTTAAATATCTACATCTGGCTCAGGCAGTGTGCGAGGTGTAGTGACTCTAGGAAGGCAAGTTCTTTCTGGGAGAGGCACCAGGGAAGTGTAATTCTTTCTGTCCTCCAAAGTCACCATCTACTTGAAGGCAGAGGTGTTAATACTTTGGAGTCAGATTCAGAGCCCAGTCTTGATTCTTAACATCTGTGTGAAGACAGGCAATTCAGTTTCCCTGAGTCTCAATTTCTTCAACCGTGTATCAGACTGTTCGAAAGATTCAGTGAGAAAATGGGTAGATAAAATTTGTTCTTTCTTCTCCCATTAGAAAAAAAAAAGAGTTTCATTCATAAAACACTTACATAAAAGTTAAGTTCTTAGTGTCAGAGGGATTTGGAGAAGGAAAAAGATAATTGAGTGTGCTCAAGAAAGATTTCAAGCTAGTGGGGGCAGGATTTGGAGAGAAAAATTGGGCAATACAATGAGCAGTATTGTATGAAAAAAGGTGAAAATCAGGCATGAGATATATGAGAACATTCAGAATTTGCAATGATTTATGAGCATTTCATTATGGTTCAAGTTGTTGAGTTTGTGGTCATAAGTGAACTGTAAAATTAAGTGGCTTCTGCTGCTGCTTTTGTGGTGAGCTGTCTCCTCCACTCAGCTCTCCCACTGTCCTGCTCCAGCCCCCGCTCCAACTTTTTGACTCCTTTAATGTTGACATTTTTCCAAGTCTGCGTTTTTTTCATTTCCTATGTTCCATGTCCAGAATTTTCACCTTCTTTTAGAAGAGCCATTTTATGCCTTTTATTAGGTTTCACAGAACCAATTTAAATATGCATTGATTTAATACTATTTACTTATTTAATTTATTTAATGTTATTTATTTTATTTGATAATATTATTAAATTAAACTTTAAATGAGACCAGACTACTTGAATTTCTTACTGCACATCTCATCATTTTTCAAAACTCACTTTTTAAAGATCTTGAATAATTATAAAAGCTCTCAGAAATTTGAGTTTATTAGGTTTTTGGTTACATTGATACACACATATACAAACTCTTATGGAACATATGATATTTTTTCCTTAAAAGTAAAGGAAGTTTTATAGTCTCTAAAATAAGGCCTACTGGAATAATGAGGAATATATTCTTGTTTTTTGGTTCTTTTGATTCACCTGATAGAGATAGTTTAAATATTCTATACTGAAGAATTCATTTAGTTGCTCTTAAAGGTAGCTAAGTCATATACAAAATTATTCCTAAACCCTCAGAAGAGCATGTATTTTAAGTAAATTAGGTTAAATAGAAAATAATTAATCTTGTAAAGTATGAAGAAGGCAAAAACAACAACACACACAAGAAAGATTCATGAACACAGATAACAGTATGGCGATTGCTAGAGGGAAAAGTGGAGATGGAAGAGGGTAAAGGGGGACTAAGTGGAAGGAGACTTGACTTGGGTGGTGAACACACAATACAATATACAGATGATGTCTTTTAGAATTATATACCTACAACCTCTATAAATTTATTAACCAACTAGAGGCCCAGTGCATGAAATTTCTGCACAGATAGGGTCCTTAGGCCTGGCCAGCGATCAGGGCTAATTAGGGCCTTCCTTCCCCTGGCTGCTGGCTGCTAACTGCTGGCCAGGGCCTTCCTTCATTCCGTGCTGCCCCTGGTGATCAGTGCACATCATAGCAAGCAGTCAAGCTCCTGGTCGGTTGAACTCCCGAGGGGACAATTTTCATATTAGCCTCTTATTATATATGATGTCTCCCCATAAATCCCATTAAAAAAGAACAGCTTCTATATTATATTGTGTTATATATGTTTTTAATGTAAAATGTGTATTATACTAATATACAAAAATTCAGAAATAATGTAACGCTTCAGGTGATATAATATAAAATGGTTTAATACCATTTTAATTCATTTTGTGCTTAAAAAATGCTGGTTTGAGGGGGTAAGTGGCAGCAGCCATCGGGAGTGCTCACAGCCACCACCACCATGTGGGGAGTACAGGCTGCCCTCCCCTGGGCCCGCCTCTCCCGCCCCCGCAGCTGCCATTGTGTCCCCAACGCTGCAAGTCCCTGCCCACCCGTGCCTGTTTATGCATACACCCTGCTGATTGGTCCTTACTGTGATGATGTCCTGACCAGTTTGCATATTACCCTTACATTAATATAGATAATTCGCGATAATTGGAGCTAATATTTATTGAACTCTTGTCATGTGTCAGGCCTATTTTAAGGGTTCCACATTTATTAACTTAATAAATGTTCACAACAACCCTACTAGGGAGGTTTTATTATTATTATTATTTTCATATTACAGCTAAGAAAACTGAGATACAAATAAATTATATAACTTGCACCAGGTTATGCAGTTTTTAAGTGATGGAGCTAGAATCAAATTTACAGAGACTGACTGCATTGCTTACACCCTTAATCATTACCACCTATTAATACACGATGAACATCATGGTCCCAAACATAGTACACAACTCTAATTAAAAACTCCAATTGCCCCAGACACCAATCTCAGAATGAGCAGCTCCATTGAAACCAAAGGCACATCCTTCTGCCTTTCCTCTCTGGGCAATAGTGCCCGTTCTGTCTGCCCATACTGCCGGGAACAGGGAGGAAGGGAGGAGTGGAGCCTCAGAGAAGGATGCCAGAAGAGAGAATAACTCCACAACAGGTAAAGAAAAGATCTTTCCCTTGAAAGGTTTATCCTTAGAGCATGTCACTCAGTTTGTATCCTGAAATCAGTCTTCGGGTCCATACTCTTCCTCCACGGAGAGAAGTGAAAAGTGGCTGGAGGAGGAACGGAAGGAAATCCAAAGCTTCCTCCTGGAGCCCACGCGGGCGGTTCTTTCAGAGGAGAACTCCACGAGTGGCTCTAACAGCAGGACCTGGTGGAGAAATTAACTTAATTCAGTGAGTCACAGTGTGGCCTCATTTTTTATCTAGAAATATTATAAACTCCAAATACATCAAATACATTCCTATTTACTAGTAGATGTTCCTATGACAACACCCCTACGGGCAAATATAGATGATATGAGGTTAACTGGCCATTTGGGAATATCTTCTTCATTATCAGGTGTAATTAAGGGTAACTTATTTGCACAAAATTATTTCTTTGGCAAATTTTGTTGCTGTTGAAGAGAAAATGTAACTTGGGGTTAAATTACAGGTAGGCAGTCATCTATATTAAGCTAATAAAAAATATCAGATCATCATGCTGTTTTTCACTTTTACATTGAATTAATGGAGCAAAAAATTCAAATGTAGTACATATCTAGATGAGTAATTTTATTCTTTTAGTCCATTGAAGCAAAATTTTCACACTTAAAAACCGAACATCCAAAATTGGTCTATTATCCTTAGTACTGGTTATTTGTGTGTTTGACGATTTGTTCACATGTAATAAAAGATCTGTAACTTAAATGCAGTGTTCTACTTATATAAAAGCATTTCTTTGGTACTCTATAAGAATACTACTTCTAAAACTAAACTACTTTTAAAAAGGACCATTTGTAGAAGCCATACAGTATATTCAATTCATATCTTTTTTTTAAGTTATGTAAAGGTGTTGATTTTTTTTTTTTTACAAAAGCATCAGCACATTTTATCACACATTCAAAAAGAAATGATAGAGCAATTTTTTATATTGCAAAAGTATAGGAAAAGTATTTGACCTGTAAGCTCTCAAATCTTTTTCTGCAGTAGAAAAAAGTGATAATGAGTTGAAAGGTGATAGCTTGCCAGACTCCTGGATATACATTTACTGGTTTCAGACTAATCACATAATTCAGGATAATGTATTGTAGCTGTATTATATACAGCATATATTATGAAGAACATTTCTGATTTTTTTTTGTCATTTGATCTTTTAAAGTTATGTTTGTTTGTTTGTTTGTTTTTTGTTTTTTTTTAAAGGGGCATTATTAAGTTGGACCTGTGCACTAAAGCAACCTGGTAATATTCTTGTTTGTATTGGTGATTTTAAATTATTATTAGCAGCCTGGCCAGCATGGCTCAGTGATTGAGTATTGACCTATGAACAATGAGGTCATGGCTCGATTCCCAGTCATGGCACATGCCCAGATCACAGGCTTGATTCCCCAGTGAGGGGCCTGTAGTAGGCAATTGAACAATGAGTCTCTCTGATCACTGATGTTTCTCTTCTCTCTCTCCCTCTTTCTTTCTCTCTGAAATCAATAAGAACATATTTTAAAAAAATTTTCATTAGCAGATTTTTGTTTTCAAACATATATAAAAAATATATATAAATGCAACAATAATCTCTCTTAGTCAGTAATTCTCCTCACTATCAGCATCAATTCAATTTCACCTAATACATCCAGGATAAATTAAACACAATCAAAGTACCGTATTGTCTTTGATTAAAAATAAATACAGATTTATTCATTGTTTAGCCTGAGCAGAGCTTCTCATTTGTTCCTAAGGACATTTAAAACAAATTCTCCCGTTTTCTCACACCTAGCCATGGTCGTCACAGTGTCTATTCAACATGTGCTAGAATACACTAAATTACTTGGCTTTACATATCTGTATTGTAGACATTACACATGATGTTTTATTGTAGACATCAAACAATAAACATGCTGCCTACTGCAGACAGGCTTGATTGCTGGACAGACAATATGCAGAGTTTGAGCAGGCATCAGGCCAACCCACTACTGCTGTGTTCCTCCATGTGTGTTTTGAGCTACTAAATTTACATGAATTATTTTTCTCACTTGAATAAACATGCAGCATTTTGGAAGGAGGACATGAGAGAACTTTGACAAAGTAACTGCCTTGTGATAGGTTCCATTCTGTAATTAAGTGTTGTTATTCTTTTAAAATAAAACTGTACTTTTTTCAGAATAGATTTCAGCACCCGGGGAGGAAAAATTTACTTACCCATCTGACCATTTTGAATCTGAATATTTAGGAAAGTTGAGTGTTTGTTAAAAAAAATTAAGCAATAGCAGGTAAGAGTAGCTAGAAATCCACATTGCTTACCTGGTTTTCAGCATCTGCATGTCACTTAGAAAATATATTTTCTTTTAATGACACTTAAAACAATAACCAAGGACTGTACAGACAGAATATTTAACGTGTTTGAGCTGTACTATATTTTAAATTCCCACTCCTGTGTTTCCCTGTCCCTTCTCAAAGGAGCAGATCATTTCCAGCCAGTCTTTTATTAATTCTTTTGGTTTAAAAATGTGTTCAAGTTTCACTTATGAGACTTTCTTGGCCTGAGTTTATTTACCAGTAAATTCAAGATGTCAATACATTTGTATAGACTTTTGAAAAATTTAGTAGTATTGAAATTAGGAGGAAAAAATATTGCTCATCCACATAAACATAATTTTTCCACAATTGGTCTTACAGATTAAAATTACATTATTTGTTAGATATTTCCATCCTCAAGTATGATTCTTGGACTATATTGTTACATTTTGAACGATAGTTTTTGAAATTGTCATTATAAATAAGGCTACATATTTGTAAATATGTTACTCTATTAATTAAAAAATTAGTGTGTTAATGTACTGTACTATGTTTTTTGAAATAAGAATAACTGTCAAGTTCTCAAAGTAATTCCAATAAAATATCATTTAAAATACTATTCTACATAAACTTACATTTCAAGTGGTGCAATTTAGGTCTGTTTTATAAGTTTATTAGATTTCAATATGTATCACTGTTACATTTTAAAAGATTATCAAGATATGCTATTGAGATTTGAGTTCTTTTAGTGTAAAGGGAAATATTTCTTACAACCTGATTCACACTGACAAGAAAATGATAAATATATTTACATGTGTGTTAGGTTTGTAATACACATGTAAATATATTGTTCTAACATTTGAATGAACTGTATTTTTTCCTTGTGTTTAAACTTATCACTTTCCTTAGCCTTAAAAATGGTTTAACTTGAAATCATTGACATCTTATATGATTAAACATTAAACATGCCAACAAAAAAAGTCTCTATTCTTAAAATAATTGTTTATTTCAACTTTCCTTATATTAACTTAGTTACGGTTGGTTTGACAAGTCAAGAAGTACATTTATGAACATAAAAAACATCAATATTAGATATTGAAATATTTACTGTAGCTACAGATATATTTTATCTCAAATTTATTATGGTTACTATGCAAAGTATATTTAATACTGATGATTCAGTAGATTATATTCCTAGTCTGTAAAATAATTTTAACCATACTAGATAATAATATAACCTTCTAAAGCTGCTACATTTTATGTATTTGTCATCAAAATTTTCAAGCATTAAAAAAGTCTCTACAAAATACTTTAGTCATCCCTAAGTACATATGACCCAGCTTTAACTGTTACAATAGACAGCTAAACTTATTTCATCTATTATCTCACCTTCTCTACTCTCTTCCCACAGTGAATTATTTTGAAGCAAATCCAAGAAAAATGATGATATATTTACAAGCAACAATTTGTATGATATTTAATCATTTAATGACCAGCATTTTTGGCGGTATTTAACATTTGACTGTAAATTTGCTAGCTGCAAATGTATAGATGGTTCACCATTTACCTCTTGCGTAGCATTATTGTTTTCAGACAAATGGAAAACTTTAAGAGTTCTCGTAGGGATTAGTTGTCATAGTTTAATAGCAAAGCATTCTGACATCTATAAATCATTCTAAAGGTGGAAAAAGATATGTGGATATTGATGGCTTGAGCCAGTGCCTGAAGTTACTTTATATTATGTTTCTCAGCAGTATGGCAAATGGGGGGGGGGGGCGGGGGGCGGGAAAGACACTCACACTAAAAAACAAAAACAAGAGATCAATCTGAGGAGGTCCTCTTAGGGCAGTTTGAAAACTCGTATCACACACACACACAGAGAGAATAGATATGAAACTCTGACAGGCTTTCAACAGGAAAGCCAGAATGTTCTCCAAGGTAATCCTGGAATATCTACAGTCCGCACCAGCTCCGCTGAACCTTTAGCTCTCTCCTGAGACACCTGGCAGCATGCCATCTCAGCCTGATGCCTGCGGTGCCAGGCTAATCATCCTCAGACAGGGCGTGCTCTGAAGGTGCGTATAATTCTTTCAAAAACTGAAATGGGATCACAAGACTGAGGCATCTATTTCCAATTAATTTGCTCACAGGAGTTTATCTGTCATCTTTGTTCTGTCACAGCAGTTTGTAGTAAACCTGCTTCCCACAGATTATCAAATATTAAGAACAGTGGATTGCAGAATTTTCCCTCCAGTCAGTTTCTATTTTGTCACTTTTAGTTTAAAGTAGATGAAACTAGCCATGGGTTTAAAAATGAACTTGACATTTTCAAACTTCCATGAAAAAGAACTGGTTGAACTCCTGGCACAGTGACATAGTAGGTTTTCGTATACCCCATACTAATTCATTCTGATTTCCTGTAAAAGGTTAATATAAAATGTTCACTCTAAACAAGGATATGCATCTTTAGCAACAGAGTTTCTTGTTTTAGCACACACACAAAACATGCACATATGAGGATTCTGTGCACACTATTCTTATTGTTTACTAAAATGAATACTAATTTTCTGAATAGTAGCTCTCAATCCTATATAATAAAAGCCCAGCAACTGAAGGGCAGAATACCAGAACAACCAATAGACCACTCGCTATGGTGCACGCTGACCACCAGGGGGCCGATGCTTAATGCAGGAGCTGCCCCCCAGTGGTCAGCGTGCTACCACAGGGGGAGCGCTGCTCGGCTGACTGGGATGAGCGGCTGCTCCCCCTCCAAACCCTGGGCCAATGGGCAGGAACCTGAGCTGTGCTCCTCGCCCCAGGCTCCTCCTTCTCACTCCCTGCTGTGTCCTCCAGACACCCGCAGGCTGTGCAGCGCTGCTGCTGGGCTCCCAGAGCTGACCCTGGAGGCTGGGAGGCGGGTTTGTGGCTGCCACGTGACTGAGGCCTACTCCGCCTTCTCTCAGCGCTATTGTCCCAGGGCCTGGCCCCAGCTGAGTCCCCTGGAGAGGCGAGTGCTCTGGCTCCACAGAAGATGCCAGAGCAGGGAGCATCCACTCAGAGGGCAGGTCCACAGCTGCTCAGCTAACCAGGATCAGCAGTGCTCCCACATCAGGCTGATCCTTGCGGGCTACACCCCCCACGAGTTCACGAATCCTGTGCACTGGGCCTCTAATATTTAAATATCTTTTATCCATCTTAAAAGTATAACAAATTATTCCCCCAATCATATAATTCCAGCACCAAAGAGGTAGAAGTTTAGATGGCATGATAACTATTTTTTAATTTTTATTTGACTGACTCAATTATTTTAGGCTATTTTATTTTATTTTATTTGTTTTATTGTTTAAAGTATTACAAATAGTAGTACATATGTCTTTTTTCCCCCCCCATTGACCTTCTCCCAGCCTCTTCTACCCCCTGGCACATGCCCTCACCCTCAGTGTCTTGCATCCATTGGTTATGCTTATATGCATGCATACAAGTCCTTCAGTTGATCTCTTATCTCATCCCCCCTCAACATTTCCCACAGTCTTCTCTGCCTCTGTATCTTTTTCTTCATCAGGTTATAATGTTTTGTATTGTCCATAAATGAGTGAGGTAATGTGGTATTTTTCTTTTACTGACTGGTTTATTTCACTTAGCATAATGCTCTCCAGTTCCATCCATCCAGGCTGCTGCAAATGGTAAAAATTCCTTTTTTATAGCAGCATAGTATTCCATTGTGTAGATGTACCATAGTTTTCTAATCCACTCTTCTGCTGATGGGCATTTAGGCTGTTTCCAAATCTTAGCTATTGTAAATTATGCTGCTATGAACATAGGGGTGCATATATCCTTTCTGATTGGTGTTTCTATTTTCTTGGGATATATTCCTGGATATTACAGGGTCAAATGGCAGTTCCATTTTAAAATTTTTGAGGAAACACAATACTGTTTTCTACAATGGCTGCGCCAGTCTTGATTATAATGGAAATGCTGCCAGACCCTTAATTATGAAAGTACAACAGGGCATTAATATATTTCATTGCCTTTTAGAAGTAGCACTTGTGGGCTATTTACTAGAAATCTATTAAATATGACATGAATACAGATTGCACTCCATTTCTTAACGTGACATTGTAATCAGGATGCATGCACAGTAAAATGGTTGTAGCTCCTTGTCTGGGAGTCCTATCAACTTCAAATCTGCATAAGTGAGGTGTAGCCAGGCAGCACCCTAAGTAAGTGGATGTGTTCTTGCTCTGGCTCTCAGTAGGCAAAAGCTCTATTTTGAAATATTAGTGTTTTTCATAGCAAGTTCATTGCCATCTATAATAATAATCTATAATAATAAAAGTGTAATATGCAAATTGAATGAAGAGAAAGACCATCCGGACGACCTTCTGGACGACCATGCTATGACACCCACTCAAGCCAGGCCAGCCAAGGCAGGTGTGATGCGATTGTTGGGGGAGCCTGGCCATCGCCCCATGATTGCCCTGCAGAGGGAAGTCCAGACCATTGGTCGATGGGGCAGTTGATCAATTGGGGGGCTCCACAATCACCCCAAAGAGGGAGGCCCAGGCCATTGACCGACACACTGTGACAGTGGGCGGGGCCTCCCACTGTGGGGGTGATCCATCGTGGAGCCCCAGCCAGGTGGGCAGGGCCTACCTC
Organism: Pipistrellus kuhlii; assembly: GCF_014108245.1. NCBI lineage: Eukaryota > Metazoa > Chordata > Mammalia > Chiroptera > Vespertilionidae > Pipistrellus > Pipistrellus kuhlii. Next base: position 55,901,345 of record NW_023425540.1, on the reverse strand, counting down.
TTTGGGGTGGTCCATCAAGGAGCCCTGGCTGGGTGGGTGGGGTCTAGCTCTTTGGGGCAATCAGTCATTGGGCTCCTGGACTATGAGAGGGCACAGGCCAGGCTGAGGGATACTCCCCTGCTGTGCATGAATTTTGTGCACCAGGCTTCTAGTCTATTATATTTGTCCAAGCATTGGGCTAAAGGATTATGAAACAGTGTACTTCTTAGTTATGTTACTGAATGTTGATGGATTTGTTTTTATATGGGCCTGGTACTTTCCTTGGCATCCTAATATAAAAATCTTTTGTGCAGATAAGATCAGTATCTATGGTCTGGTACTAGAATCATGTAAGGTAGGATCTGATGTATGTTAAAGTACAAAAATCTTTTAAGCTTTTCTGTTTACAAATGAAAGAAAAGCCATTCACGTATTTTCTGCAGACCAGTTGAAGATGAGAAGCTCTCTGACTTTAAGTGGAGAATAATGTTATTTTTCAAATATATTTTGCCCTGTGTTCATCCCTGTCTTTCCCCCCCCCCAACCTAAAAAGTATTCTGTGAAACGTTTCTCATTAAGTCATCATTGTAATCAGGACCCCACTCCGTATTACTGGAACATCATATTTGAAATGTTTCACAGTGAGCAAGCAGCTGTGTCTGTCATTTTCCTAAATGGGCTTAGTTCAGATCTCTTGGGACATATTTCTCTAATAAAGTTAAATGCAGACATGCCTTCTCCGTTGGGAGGCATTGTGTCTTCGGCTATAAGGAAGGGAAGTGGTGGATGAGGTCAACCAGTGTGGCGGAGTGTCAAAGTCAGCTGGGCGTGGCTGTAGAATAAACATTTGTTTTTCCTTACTATGTTTATTCATTGGTTTTTCTTCCCTTCACACGCTGGCAAGAATATCAAGGAGAATGTTTTTCTTGTATAACGTCCCCTGCCAGGGTGCCATATTATATTATGCTTTAAAACAGAAGCTGCCTCTGCCAACCCAGGTTTCTGGAAAGAAAACATACTACTTTCATCTGACTGGAGGAGAGCACGTGTGCATTATGCCGTTGGTCCGCTCTGAGCTGAGTGGCGTGGGTGGGGGCTGTTAGTCCTTCTTCCCCCACCTTTCCCTGCCCCAACTGAGCAGCTTCCACCTTTCTGTTCTGGGCCCAGCGAGGATTTACCCCCAGGTCCCATCTGTCCCTGTGGAGTCTGACAGGAGCACTGACCTCCCCCTGCGGCCACTCCTCATGATCACCTTCTTAGGTTTACCGGTGACCAGCACAGAGGTGCAGCATCAGTAAAGAAGGGAAAAAAACTGAGGCTGACATCAGGCCTGGCAATGAGGATAATCCACTCCACAGTACTGTTTCCTCCCCTCCCACCCCCCCCCCTTTTTTTTTTTAGCCTTTTCTCTTCTCTTCAACGTGAACTCCTATTCAGACCAAACTGGGCTTCTTTTCACCCACTCCGCCTTAAACATTTCATCCTCGGTCCATTTTCTGTGACCTCAGCCATGGCCCAGATGTCCCCCCTCTTCCCCTCAAGATCTTGTCTCAGCTCCTCTGTGAATACAGTAGAGTCCTTACCCACTTTTGTATGTCTCCCAGAATTAAATATAGGATACTTTACTAAGGAGACAGGAGACATAGGAAATACCTGTTGAGTTGAAAATGTTATTAAATAAAATCTCTGTGTAGTTGTAGACCTTTAATATCTTTAGAATTGAGATTAAGGATTTGTGATGTGAAGGCATGAAGATGCTTTTACATTTTCAACCAAACTTGTTAAATATTATTATTTTTTATTTATTTTTTATCCCTGTTCCTTTTCTTTGTACATTGTAAATGTAAGTAAGCAGGATATATTTCTTGAAACCTGAAGACATTAGATTATTTTCTTTCTGAAGAGCACATTGTGTTCTACTGTATACATGCCCCCCCAATTTAATGTTGTATGAATATAGTTTAGAGTTCATGAGGAATACTTGTTAAAGTGAACACCAAAAGTCCTAGTTAGCTGTTAGTCCCAAAATAGAAACGGTCATTGTCAGTAATCAAGCCCCTGCAGTAGACTGGTCCTCTTTTCCCGGAGACCGTGATTCTGCAGCCTCGTTTCCAGAGGGGCCTGAGAGGGAAGTGCCCGGCGTCACAGCTGTGGCACCCGGAGCCGCAGCAAGGCATGCTGGGCTGGAAAACCAGCTTTGCAAAGGGTCAAGGAAGCAGAAACTGATTTCTCACACATCATTACACAGTTTAACTAACATAACAAATGCCAAATAATTGCTGGCACTAATGGGTAGGTGGATGTTTACTTTGTGTGGTTTCCATGGATTCCCTTAGCATTGAGGGGCTTGCCATGATTGAAATGCTACAAATTTAAGGAAATAGCAATGATATGATTAGCCTGACTCCATAATTTATAAAGAGTCAAGACAATTTAAACTACAGCCATCCCTTGGTATCTGTGGGGGACAGGTTCTAGGATCACCACCCTCTCCCAGCAGTTACCAACATCTGGATGATGCTCAAGTCTCTTGTAAAAAATCTTGTATTTTCTTTCTCTTTTGTTTTCTTTATTAAGATATTAGATATGTGTCTTCCCCATTGCCCCACCCCCACCCCACTCCCATCCATGCCCTCACCCCCCTGGTGTCTGTGCCCATTGGTTAAGCTTATATGCACGATACAAGTCCTTTGGTTGATCTCCTCCCCTTATCCCCACCCTCCCCTACCTTCCCTCGTTTGAGGTTCTGATCGATGCTTTCTCTGTCTCTGGATCTAGTTTTGTTCCATCAGTTTATATTGGTCATTATATTCCACAAATGAGTGAGATCATGTGATATTTAACTTTCTCTGACTGCCTTATTTCACTTAGCATAATATTCTCCTGCTCCATACATGCTGTTGCGGTGGGAGTCCCTTCCTTTTTATAGCAGCATAGTATTCCATTGTATAGATGTACCAAAAAATGGTGTATTTTCATAAAACCTATCACATCCTTTTGTATACTTGAAATCATCTCTAGATTGCTTGTCATACCTAGTATAATTTAAATAGTATGTGAACAGTTGTTATACTATATTGTTTAGGTAATAATCACAAGAAACGTCTGATATATATATATTCAGTACAAGCACCATCATTGTAGGCCTAATTACAGAATGCCCTTAGCAACAACATAACATTTTTTTAAAGAATACTTTTGGTTGAATTAATGAGTGCAGAACATGGGGATACAGAGGGCTGACTGTATAGTATATCCAGCTTGCTTTTATTTAATATGTTATCCTATCCTATGGGAGTTGCTTCACTATTATATAATTCTGTTTAATCCAAGGAGGTTTTATATATATGTTTATGGAGCCATTGAATTTATGGATTCATGTATAGCATCTATTCAGCTCTTAATGTATACTAGAATAATCACTTCACGTGCATTATCCCACTTAATCTTCATTATGTAAAATCATCCCCATTTTACAGATTAGAAAACTAAGGTAGACAGAAGTTAAGTAACTTGTCAGTGATTTCACATCTAGTAAGTAGGGTTTGACCCTATTGGGCCCCAAAGCCTAAGCCTCAACCCTTATGTGTGGTTGCCTATCCAGCAGCATCACCAGTACCTGGAAACTTGTTAGAAACACAGATTTTGAGAGACCCCCACCACAGCCCCATTGAGTCAGAAATCCTGGGGATGGGGCTAGCAACGTGCTTTAACAGGCCTCCAGGTGATTCTGATCATGCTAACGTTTGAGACTCTTGGCTTTCCACTACTCTTCCCCCCTCAAGCACAGCTTCCCAGCCAACTTTCCTGGCCTGGACTGGTCTGGCTGCAGCTGCTTTCTGATTCCTCCCTGCCCCCTCCCCCCTCCCATCCTCCCTCAACCCCTCCTAATCCCCCAGCTCCTCCTTTAATCATAGTGCTGTCTTTAAGGAAACCAGCCATACATGGAATTTTACTTACATTTCTTAAAAGAACAAACGATGCCAGTTTTCTCTCTTGAACAGCACTTTATCTAATCATTTTCTGATCAATGTTATAAACCTCCTGCCCAGAGGAATGCACACCTTTGTGTCCATGTAGTCTGTTAATCATTTTTTCCAGGAGCCAGTTCGTGGAATAGCCATGGAGATCAGGTGAAGGCTCTTGGGCAATGCCATAAAGAATTGCCAAGGCCTATGAATGCCCCTCATGCATCAATAATGAGCAGTTCAGCTTGGTTCATTAGTATTATTTCTTTGGGGGGGGGGGGCGGGAAATCTGACCTCTGACACATAATTATCTATACGTGAACTTAAGTAGGACTAACTAAACTGAGCCTCAGTTTTTTCTCTGTAAGCTACAGGTAACAACACCCACTTGTAGGATCTTTAAAATTTAACATTAATCAATTTAAAGTTTCTAACATGATGGTGGGCACTTACTAAGTTGTATTGTGTATTTTTTATCACTTGGAAAATACATAAAATTACAAAGAAAATAAATCACCCATAAATAAATCACTCAGAAGTTATCATTTGCTTTTTATTTTTAAAACATATTGTGATATGCACAGTTTAGTAAACTTCATTTTTACCAAACAGTATATTATGATTCTTTGTAAACCTGCTTAGAAAGAATTGTCTTCAATGAATAATTTAGTATAATAATAAATGAATAAGGCTTACCCCTTCCTGTATATACCCAACTATGTATTTTTTGTCCTATAATTGTGGCAAGGGATAAGCATTTTTTAAATTTTAATTTGGTACTTAAGTAGCAAATACCCTTGAAATGTCTAGACCTCTTTTCTAGTCAATTCCCAATGACAATGATAATGAGCTTGGAAAGAGGGGAGGGAGAGAAGGGGCATGTGGATTTAAATGTCTCATTCTCCTAGTGTATTCTAACACTTAAAATTTCCCTCTGCAAGACTAGAACCAATTGTGTTTTATCTCTAGATGTATAGCTTGAGACCTCAGTTTAAACACTATTTATTCATATTGAAATCTGTTCCATGATCTTTTTTTACTGTCCTTTTTTCTTTCTAATTGCTTGCCATAGCATGAATTATCTCAAAAAAGAGAAAAATGTCTTAAAGCATTTTGTTTTTTTAAAAATGAAATGTGTCTCTTATTCTATATGCATCTTATTTCCCATAATTGTTTCCTCACTGTTGTCTGGAACAGGCCTCTCCGAATAGTTAGACGGAAGCCCCAGTGGTAGAACCGCTGGAAATCATGGCTGACCCCTCCCGCCGCAGGTCCTTGCCACAAGTGTCACCTCCACCTAGTCTTTGAGTTTATACATGATGAGCCTTGAGAGGGTAGCGTCTTTTTAAATTCACTTTTGTCTGGTAGCTAGTGCTGCGTAAAACTAACAATTTACCCCATAACTCTTTATTGTAGTATTCTGTGTTTTTCGTCAAATAAGCATGCCCAATTCAAATATCTTTTTTCCTCTTTACTTCAGTCATTCTTATATCAACTTCAGTAATTTGGCATGAGGGGAATCCAGCAGTGAGAAGAAAAATTGCAGAAAAAGAATCCTAGATTCTTCTGATTCCTTAATACTTAAAACGTTCTTTATATGTGTGACCAGTGGAGATAAGATGGAGTTTTAAAATGGAGTCGTGATTTTTCCAAGTGGCTGTGAATCAGCCTTGGCAGGCATCATCGTGCGTCACATAGGACATTTATGGCCCCTTGGAGAATGCTAGCAGAATTCCATTCTTCTCAGAATTGTATTTGGCTTGTAAAGTTTTTTGCATTAACACCTTTTTCTCTGTCTATAAAAATGGTATCTATTCATAGACAAATATTTGAAAGATATAGATATTGTAAGGGAAAAAACCATCACCACCAGCATTCAAACATACAAACATAACCCTTCTAACCTTTTGTTAAATTTCTTACTGTCATGTCCACATTTGTTAAATGTATTACAAAACAAAGGTTGGTGTAAACTAACATTCATATTCATTTTGATGTTATACAACCATTTTACAGCATTCCCAGTATTGGTACACTGGTAATTATCTTCATGTTGGCATATTAAATATATCCCCCATAAAACTTGGTTACCTATATTAGGTTAACCATCTTTAACTTTCTTTTCTAAATAATCAGATTTATCTAAGCTAGGAAAATCGAAAAATATAATAAGAGCAAAACTCCTCGTTGAATCTTATAAATGGAGTCTTTGGTATAATAATTTATTTTTTGATATATTTATAAACTTGTTATTTCAAAAACTCAATTATCATTTAATAAAAAAAACACTAAGTTTACACCTAGATGAGTTTAGATTCCATATATCCTTTTTATTTCAAGTTCTAGAATTCTTTTTCTATTATTCAAGAAAACTAAGTTTATTCTTTCCATTTCAATTCATAAGTCAAATTTCATGAATCCTATTATTTACCGAACAGTATATTATGATGCCATTACAATGAAAAACACTATAATAATAAAGTATTCAGGCCTGGCCAGGTGACTATTAGTTGGAGCATCATCTTGAACACCAAAAGGTTGCAGGTTCCATTCCTGGTCAGGACACATACCTAGGTTGCGGGATTGGGGCGCATAAGGGAGGCAACTAATCGTGTTTCTCTCTCACGTCGATGTTTTTCTCTCTCAAACCAGTAAACATATCCTCAGGTTAGGATTAAAAACAAAAGTATCCAATCTCTGGGAATGTGGAATTTTTTCAAATACTCTTTGATGAGATAGATTGGGCCCAAACAAATTAAATAATATGTATTAATTTTAAAAAGTTTCATCTACCTCTTCATTCTTGAACATTTTATAAAATAAAATAAAACAAATATCACATATTATTTAGCAAGAATACATAATATACACTGATTTGTTAGAAATGAAATATATAATTATGATATTATTTCTTTATATTAATAAAGAAATTATTTTCCATTGGAGTTAATCCTATTAGTTAAACATATTTCAAAGACCTGAATGAAAAATAAGATTATCATAGGGAAGTGGCAGGGCCTATAAATTGATGGATGTGTGTCACTCAGCCTGTGTTGTCCTCCATGTGCAAAAGAGCAGTCAGAGCCAATGCAGGAAGGAAGAGCAGAAGTATTTGAGCATATTTATAGGCAATCATAGCTCAACAATTGGACACTGAATATCTGAGAGTTTATTTGATAAAACAGCGTATTTTAAGATTGAGAACATTTGCAAGTCCTTTTACTCTAGAACAAAGGCTGTAATCTTACTATATTTTTAGGATGCTTGTCTAAGGCAGGCTTTGATATAAATAAATGATGCATTAACATTACATGCAGACAAAGTGTAATGACAGCAGAAACTAAACGGGGGAGAATTGTATGTTTATAGAATATAATTCCAAGGTTAGTTCACTCACTCTTTGCTGAACACCGCAGCTCAGATTTTTTCTTCATTTCCTTTTTCTGTTAACAGCAAATACCCCTTTATCAAACATTCCGTAAATCTGAGTCCAGTGAGATAATTTTTGTAATTCTCCCTTGACCCATTTCTGAGCAGTTTTGTAAAGATCTAACAAAGAGTTAGTTGCACAACATAACCAAGTAGTCTAAGATTACTGAAGTGACTAAAACTGGAACTAAAAGAAATTAGGAAGTAATCAAAGATTGTATAAGGATGGAATCTTCAGTTAATAAATATATTTTCAGAAAAGAAGAGAGAGGGAAAGAAATAGAAACATCAACGATGAGAGAGAATCATTGATTGGCTGTTTCCTGCACATACCCCCACCCCCACCCCCAAACCCCCACTAGAGAGCTAACTGGTAACCCAGGCATGTACCCTGACCGGGAATTGAATCCAGACCTCCTGGCTTTTCGATGCTCAGCCACTGAGACACACTGGCCAGGCAGTCAAATATTTTTGATTGAACAGTGTTGTTTAAGGACATTATTGTCAATTAACTCTAGGTGTGTTGTTTATATCTTTTGGAGCTTGTCGCATTAGTGACAGAAATGTTGTCTTGATAGAAATTGCCCTAGGATCAAATATTTTTGAGTGGAAGTTAACTCACCTAGTTAAAAAGTACCAGTAAAGAAAGTCTTTACAATTATTAAGACTATTTCTTTATTCTTCCTTGTTTAACTGTATAAATAGGATATCCAGTTTGTTGCTTAGAAGGAAAGGGGATTTTTTTTTTAGCTGAATGTATTTAATTTTAGTTACTTTTCACTAGTTTTTGCCTGTGTGTTTTGTTAAGTCATTCAGCAATTTTATCTCATGTCAGCACCACTGTCAAGGCCAACTCCATTGCCAAGATCACTTCCTTTAGCTTCTTAGATTTTACATCTTAAGTAGTTAAATAGTTAGGTATTGCTTTATTTTTTAAGTTCCTCAGTGACAATAAAGTATAGTAAAGGTCACCATTAAAAAATCTTAGTTATAATTTTATCTTTCTGTTTGGTGGACAGCACATCCACCCAGAGTTGTATAATTCCCTTCTATGATGTAATAACCCACATAGGCTAAAGGAAAGCAGCGGATGGAGTCATTATCAATTTACTATCACCTTTAACTTCACCTCACAAATTGTGACCCTTTGTCAAAAACTTAGAAGATCTTGTCTGTGCAGATTTCATCACAATCAGGAACGTGTGCATTTTTTACCCTCTAAAATCCTTATCACACGCCACGGGGGCCTTCAGGATCTTCAGGATTCAGTCTGGTGCCCACATTAGAGCCCGTTCTGCATTTTCATTCTTTCCTGGGCGAGAGAATAAAAGGCATACTGATTAAGTTTGGAGATTACACTAAGCTAACAGGGTTACAGACACTTGGAAAGCTTGAACCAGAATTCAAAATGATCTTAATAAATTATATAAATCACATTTCAAAAATACGGAACAAAGTCAAGGTTATACCCTGAGAGAGAAAAGCAAACTCTACTGTCAGCAGAGGGAGGAAGATTATCTAAGCACAAATAAAAAAGGAAAAGGACTGTGAGCTCAAGGTGAATCGGCAGAGTGGTGCCCACCCTAAAACCAGACCACAAACACCAGCTTTGCTCTGCAAAAGGCCCCTTTAGCTCCTTTGTGCCAGAGCTACAGTGTTAAAATGAGGCACACCTGGACTGTGCTTCACACCCCAAAGCCCTAGTTCAGCCAGCTGGCGAGAGCAGACAGAGGGCATTGCATGTGCTCAAGGCACGTTGGAACAGCTATTCACTGAGAGAGCATGGGTGCAGTTGCCAGGCGTGCAGAGAGTGCATGAGGCCTGGCAGGCAGGGAAGGTGGTACGAGCTTGTTGGCTTTTGGTAACGCGTACTATAAAACACATATGATGCTGGGATTTGGGGAGTTAGGAAATAATCCTTTATTATGTTTGGCGTTGCAAGCGCTTTTATTAAACTATTTTGTTGACTTTCCACATTTTAAGAGGAAGTGTGAAAGTTGGAAAAGGTCTGTAGAAGAACAACAGAAATGCTTAATGGGATGTAAAATAGGTCATGTGGGGAAAGATTAAAGGAGTTTGGCTGCTTAGCCAGGAAAATAGAAAGCTAAGAGTGACTTAATGACTGTCTCATCATATACAGAGACATAGACAGAGAGTGGTGACCAGTCCTCCATTCCCCCAGAAGAAAGAACAAAAAGAAAATTAGTTTAAACTAGCAAGGGAGCGCTTGTCTTTCCATGGGAAGGGATTTCTAGATTATAAAATATCACTTAGCATTGCTAAGGCGACCAAGAGACAATGGAATCTTTGAAGGTGTTTAAAGTGGAACAAACACCCACCTGGTTGGAAGGCTTTGGAGTTGGCCTGCTTCATGGTAGAACTGAGCCAGACAGCCCTCTGAGGGATTTAACAAAATACCACGGTTACAAAATATCACAGTCCTCTTCCTTTGTGATCCATCTAGAAGAATAAATTTACATTATTTATCTTAAGTCTTTGACAATTTCGAGATGACTTTGCTTACTATTTTCCTATCTATAAATAAGTATACTTTTTATTTTCTGGTTTCTTTCATTCAACAAGTATCTGTTGATTGTGCTCTCTGCGCACAGTGCTATGCTCAAGTCTATGAGTGATACAAATGACTGGACATTCCTTTATTGTTCCTTTGCAAATACTTGCTGGGCACCTTCCCTGAGCTAGACACTACGCTGCACACCCAGAATTAAAATAATTGTGCAAAGAGGCCTCTAAAGAGCTCACAGTCAAGCAAGCAGAATTTCAATGTGCAATGATAAGGCTTGAAACACAGGGGGCCTACTGGGTACATCTTATACAGGTTGTGGTTGTTTCCAGAGTTTGGGAAGGGTTTGAGGAGGAATTGACATCTGAGCTGAATTAGGGTGTGGTAGGAAGGTAGCCCAGTTCTCTAAAATGCCAGGAGAACTCTCATATGACCTGATTGTTTCTACCGCGCAAGATCTATAAAAACATGTTTTATTTTTATCAGTAAAATGTTATTGATTCTGTCCTCTGCCTTTTCTGTAATCTTTAGTAAGACAATGATATCTGATTTACAGTCGGTTCTGTTATAAGGTGACATACATGTTTCTAAATTAATCATGATGCATAGAAAACTGTAGGTTCTGGAGAAATGGCGTTAGGTGCAAGCACTCAAACACGTCATCAGGGACACACAAAACTTTAAAAAGATAGGAACCTAATAACAAATGGTAGCACAATTTTACACATGTCAAATAGCCAAGGAATACATTCTAATACTACAGTAGTACATATGGCAAACACTACAATAAATATGGCACGTGTGGCAGAAACCTTGAAAGAGATTTGATTTACCATATTTTTCGGACCATAAGACGCACTTTTTTCCCCCCCAGGAGTGGGGGAGAAAAGTCCCTGCGTCTTATGGTCCAAATATAGCCTACACATATACTTTAAAAAAAAGATTTTTTACTTGCCCGGCTCTGTGTGGTCTCTGTGTGCTTGCCCGGCTCTAAAATGATTCTAAATGCTGCTGTTTACTTTACAGGGTTGATTACATGTGTTTATGACTGTGATGTTGGGTTTTAATGCACATAAAATATTTTAGGACACTATTTGTTTCAGAATCTTTTTTCTTCATTTCCCTTCTCTAAAAACTGGTGCGTCTTATGGTCCGGTGCGTCTTATGGTCCGAAAAATACGGTACTTGTGGGAGTCAGAGTTGGAGGTGGAAGTGGTGGAGGGAGGTGATCTGGAATCCAGTGGGAAGTTGTGACCACAGACGGGCATGGATGCGGCTCATGCTGCATCATAACACAGTAAGTGCAAGGAGAGATTTGAGGTGGGTGCTTGCGTGTGTTTAGTAACCCTCTCCATAGTAAAGCTGGGTACAGCTTCCTCTGCTCACCTGGTGTAGCTCACCAAGAACTCGGCGTAAACAAACATGAAATTTGTATCATGCACAAATTGTTCCCTAATATATCCTGTTGGGACAAACTAGCAATTTCAAAACAAGAACTGACCGTATAGGGTTACAAATTAAGCTCATAATTTTTTTAAATTTATCTCCTGAAATTTCCAGCATAATGTATTTAGATTCCATTGGACATATCAGGATTCCTCATAAATCCAGTTTTCTTCTTAACTAATTGCAGACATAAGCCACTTCCATTTCTTCCAGAGCAACATTTTCCTATCGGCTTCTCTAACGGGAGAGCATCCGCAGGGAAGTTGGCAAAGCAGGTGAAATAGTGTTTTGCAGTCTGAGCCTCATGCCTGCCAGCAATCCCTGGGGAGAGGCAGTAACAAGGACAGCAGGTGTTTTTCACTCTGGCAAGAAAAATGGGCAAAACTGCAAAGGAAAAATCATGGAAGTGTGGCCTCCATCACCAGGCACGCCGAGAGCAGTGCCTATAGGAATCAGTGTTGCCTTGTAGTGGGTAGCGGGTAGTACGAACACTGGTCTCTTCCTTCTGCTCTCCCTCTGGCAGTGGGCTGAGATTCCAGCCTAGGCGAAGAGGGAAACCCCGCTGCGGGAAATTCAAGTTAAGCACAGAGGAGGTAGCAGCTGGGAGCAAGTCAGGCCATGCCCCTCATTGGACCCCTGTCTCCTTTTGAAATAAAAAGGATGTTTTACTACCTATGCAATGCGGTGTATTGTTTTTCCACCCAATTCAAGTGTTCCTGCAAGGGAGGCTGCTCTCAGTTGCATTATCAGAGACAGTTTTTGGATTTGGACTTGTAGCAGGGTCTTCACGGGCAGTCATGGTGCATTCCTGAAGTGGCCAGAGTCTCTTTGTTCTGCTGAAGCCTTGAACCACAGGCCCAGAGAGAGGAAAAGGTTTTGTCTCCCTGATTAGACAGCCCCACTCTAAAAATTGGGAGCTGAGTGTTAACTTGCACCAGACGATAAAATCCTTACATAGCCTCAAGCAAGCATTCAGCTGACAAAAAATGTTACTGTACGTTCTCTGTTGAAAGCCTTAAGATATGCTCGGGTTAATTAGATTTCCAAATATGCAAATATGCCCTAGTGAGGCTTTTCTGAAATGCACCGTCTTAAAGTTATGTAGCATGGCATTAGTGTTCAAAATACAGAATTGTAAGACTTAGCCTGGATAGCTTACTAACATAGCACATAAATTTTTAATTGATCAAACCATTTATTCCCCACCGTCCACATTAGACTGTTCAAATTGGGTTGGAAAGTTTTATGGAAATTAGGTTCTCTGGCATGCTTTGGGGGGAGATCAAGAAGTTTAAATTGCAGCAACAGTTCTTCCAAAAAGTGCCCATTCACTTGTCTGATATCAGTGTTTCCAACATGCTCAGTTTATTAGGGAACAGGAGTCTTCTATAGTCTTGAGACATGGATTACCTGAAGGGAATTAAAGCACAAACTTTCATCTTATGGGTGGGGGAAGGGGATGATATTTTAGCAAGGGCACCTGAAATTACTTCATATTGTCCACCAGCTTTTTCCAGTGAATATTTTTTTTTAATATGGTTTCATTGATTCCAGAGAGGAAGGGAGAGGGAAGAGATAAAACCATCAATGCTCTTGGTTCAAAAGTGGACATTCAAGCCAGGCACCAGGGAATATTTTAAGATTTCAACTTCTTCTTCTTTTTTTTCCTTTTTAAAAAAATATATTTTATTGATTTTTTACAGAGAGGAAGGGAGAGGGACAGAGTTAGAAACATCGATGAGAGAGAAACCAATCAGCTGCCTCCTGCACACCCACTACTGGGGATGTGCCCACAACCAAGGTACCTGCCGTTGACCGGAATCGAATCCGGGACCCTTGAGTCCACAGGCAGACACTCTATCCACTGAGCCAAACCTGTTAGGGCAAGATTTCAACTTCTGAATAGTTTTATTTTTTGAAATACTAGGCTTTCCTTTAGAAATATGTCATTTATTTGGGCATTCTCTCTAAACAGCTTTCTGCTTAACTCAAATGTTTGGGCTGTGTCAATTAAATAATTAAGCATTTTTTCCTAGAAACCTTCCTAAAATGCCTCACATCTTTCAATGCTTTATTAAACAGTGTTTATATACTAAAGTATACTAAACATAAGCCAGCAGTTTCTGGGTAACTCAAATGCGCCAAGCCCACCGGGGCCAGTGAGGTATAGTAAGCTATGTATTCATACTTTTAATGAATTGGACCATGAGCTTGGCAAACATTTTCTGTAAAGGACCAAATAGTAAATATTTCAGGTTTGGAGGCTATTCCCTGCAGCTGCTACTCCGCTCCCCAGTACCCTGCCAGAGCAGCCATGAGCGTGTCTAGTTGGTGAGCACAGAGACTTCCCAGAGAACTTTATTACTGAGCAGGCGGAGGTTGGATGCAGCCCACAGGCTGTGGTTGGACAGCCTCTGACCTCAGCTACCATTTTTCTCCAGTTCTTTTGTTTTTAACTTTTTCATTCTCATTTCTTTATGTTTTAATTTTTCATGTTCTTACTTTTAGCACTATCACACTTCTTTCTGTTTCTTGCTTTTGGTGTGCTCTAGAATACAAGAGAGAAAAAATCTAGCTTGTTAGAATTGTACCTAAAGTAAGACAGACTGAAGTCTAAGGGAGGGTCTGAAGGCTTTCCAGTGGAGAAGGTACATAGTGCACTTACTGTGACTTTACTTTTGAATGCTTGCTCAGTGGCCATTTTTAATTTATTTATAGATTCTTAATCAAATTGTTGGTGTGTAAAATAATTTTTGTGTTAAAAGAATTTTGTTGTGGTTTGATGGTTTTTTTAACTAGACATTTGCTTAAATATAAGAACAAATTTTCAGCTATATTTTCATGGGCATAGTTTGGTGTGTCTCGTCCAGTGTTTTCCATATTTATGAATAGTTTATCAAGAGTAACAGATGTGTCTACTTTAAAAGAAGAGACTAATTTGCTTTCCAAATGAGAAGAAATTGCCCTACCCTCACCATGATGAGTCTACTATAATATTTTATGCTTACTCTTACATTTACTTTATTCAAACAACTAAACTTTGTTTTAGAGTTATTGGGAACTCTAATCTGCCCACATAGCTGAGTTGTTGAGAGCACTAGACCTGTGTTCAAATTGTAGCTCTATCACTTATGGCTGTGTGATGTTAGGCAAATTACTTTACTTCTCTGAGCCTCAGCTATCTATCTATAATAATAAAAGGGTGATATGCTGATTATAGCAGATGTCTTCCAGGCATCATTCTGGACATCCTTCCTGACAAAGCCGGGCCCAGAGCCCTGGCTGCCTGCAGGCAGTCAGAGGGAAACAGCCTGGGCCCCTGGTGTGTGCGAGTGGCCTGAGGAAGCAGCCCCAGTCATAGATGCCTGCCAGTGGCCAGAGGAGGGAAGCCCAAGTCCAGGGTAATGGAGGGAAACTGGTGCTGGTAGCCTGGGTCCCATGTGCCAGAGGGAAGCCGGTACTGGCAGCTGGAGGGAAAAGAAGGCCTACTCTTGCACAAATTTTCATGCATCGGGCCTCTAGTCTACACTAATAAAAGAAAAAGATGCAAACTGACCATATCTCTGTGATGCCCACCAGCCAATCAGGAGTGAGTATGCAAATTGACTCAACAAAATGGCAGATTAATTTGCATATGCAGGCATGGAGAGAAGACTAGACTGAAGACTCCACTGGGGCCGGAGCCAAGCACACAGGCTGAAAGCTGAAGGCTTGGCTCCACTGAAGGCTGGGTCTCAGGTGCCGGAGGAAAACCGGTGAAGGAGGAAAACCAGTGCCTGCAGCAAGGGGAAGGAAGGCCTATTGTACAAATCCTCATGCAATGGGCCGCTGGCATACATATATATATAAAAGGCTAATGTGCAAAGTGTTTCTGCAAGAGTTTGACCAGGAGACCAGGAATTCTATCACTTGCTGTGATGTGTGCTGACCGCCAGGAGGGTGGCACACAATGAAGGAAAGCCCCACCCGGCAGCTGGGGAAGAGAGGCTCCAACTGGCAGCAGTCGGAGGAAGGCCCTGATCAGCCTTGATCGGCAGCGAAGCCTAGAGATCCTACCTGTGCACCAGGCCTCTAGTTTCATCTATAAAACAGGGGAGACAAGGATACCTACCTGAGAGTATAGTTGTTCTGTTTCTTCAGTGTTGTCCTTATTATTCCTACTCTTTTTTTCTCCTCCTTTCCTCGGATCAATTATAGGTTTAAAGCTATTTAAATTACACTATCCTTTTTCTTTCCATTTCATCAATGCAACAGATTTTACCTGAGATTAGATTCTATTATTTGTCTCCTTTTCAAATAGATGGCCACAGCGATATATGGAATAAGTGCTGTAATGACTTGTAACATAAGCATAGCTACATCCAAGTACAGAAAATATCAGTTTATCACTTATGATATTACATTATCGGATGTTTAAGGTATTATTTACATCTCATTTTAGATGCATGCTAGGTAAAATGGAGAAAATGTTGTATTAAACAATTCCTAAAATAGTCTGCCAGCTCTAGGAGAAGGTGATAGTTTAGTTGTCAACACTAGTCAACAAGTTCTTCCATGCCTGTACACCTAAGAAATTCCAGAGATTTAATTCTATTATTCAGTTTCCTGGTTGTTGTCACCATAAGACTTTAGGAAGATCTAAGTTACTAAGCAGCATTTACGGTTACTGTTCTAATAATTTCTACAGGAATCTCTCCCATATATAATACACAATTTAAAACTGTACCAAAAAATGATGACCTAAACTTACAAGCTGCCCAATGATGATCTAAGTATTATAGTATAGTAAATGGAAAGTGCCCTACCTGGGCAATTAGGCGAATAACATTATATTTAGAGCAAGTTGTTTAATTTTTTCCAGGCAAGAGCTGTCCTATCTTTAAAACAGGGAGATAGGCCTTTAGGTATTACAATGATAGAGTAAAAGAATTTCTGCACCCCCCTCTTGACCCAAACGTAGAAAAAAGGAGCACGATTGTGATTAAAGTAGGACATTATCTTAGCCCCAAAATACAACCTGTGAAGATGAAAAGCAAATGAAAGGTTGGTAAATAATTGGGATAATGAAAAAGTTTTGAAAATAAATAGCGGTGTACAATGTTAGTATAATTGCTGTCAACAAGTCATGCATTTAAAAAGTGGGCAAATTTTTAATATATGTTTTTATCACAATAATTTTTTTTTAAAGGAATGAGAAGGGATCTAGTAGAGAGAAGGAGGTCAAACAAAAATGCTTACAGGTTGAGAGTATCAAAGAATAGCTAGCCAGTTTGCCTCCCAGAAGTCTCCAACACTGAAGGATAGATAAAAGGTAAGAATACTGAAAACAGGGGCTGCTGGAAAATATGTTCAAATTGCAGCTGGACCTCTGGATCACCCCTCCCCCACAGCTCACTGGTCAGATGACCTCACCACATACATACTCCCCTGTAGGGGATGATCTGGAAGAAGGAGCGGGAGAGTCTCTGAACTGGGAGACTGAAGGGAGGGACTACAGAGGGTGAAGGGCCATGGCAAAAACATGGTGCAAGTCTATTCTGCCCTCGTGGCTGAGCTGAGCTCCAAACTGCAGGTAGTCGGGGCTCATCCCTGTGAGCTGTCTCACCAGTGGAGTCACAGCTGATTTGAAAACATGGAGGCTGGAGGAATTGGAAGTTGTTTCCTCTGGAGAGGAGAAGGGAAGGAATAGGACAAGTACTCCTGGGTATTCAACGGGCTTTTTATTATTGTTTGATTCCTAAACTACATGCTTATAAAACTTTGGCTTTTTTAAAGTATTAAAATAGAGTTAAAATACATAAAATAAGGAATGGTTTCTAAGAGCCCATCTGGCCTATTGTTTGTTTTAGTCATATTGAATCATATTTCCCTTTATAGAAAATACTATTTCTAGACGCTTCATTTTTTTCTACATCGCCAACATAGCTATTTCTAAAGAGTGCTAATTGGTGTCATTATATTTTATGTGCAGTGTAAATTTGTATTTAGATACATATTTTCCACTCTGATAATTATGTCTGTGCCCTGGACTTTATCTGCTTCAATATCACTAAATTGGTCTTAATTCAGAATGTTTAAATAGTATTACTTGAACCAGGCTTGGCTTCATTTGTATTTTTTTCTATGAAGAAACCACGGATAAGTAATGGAAGGGGGCACATTTAAACGCATGTTTGAGGGAGAACTGTCCTCACTGACATCCAGCTGCTCTATATTTGCATAGAGGATGTTTGCTAATTACAAAGTGTCTTACCTATACCTTCAAGAAGTTACAGGATTTTATATTTTGCAGCATCTTATTTCCATGTACGGATATCTCATTGGCCTGCTCACTAATAGGCTGATGTTTTAATTCATTTCAATGTATCTAAACAATGAGTTGATTTACCAGACACTGTTATAATAGGTATTTTTCAGCAGACTGCTGCAGTTGATTTATGCAGTTCTTTATGTCTGCTCCTATGAAAAGACCATTTTCATCTTTTGTTTTTATTTTCCAAACATACAAGGGTCACTAAAACTCTTTAGAAATTGCTTTTGAATAGTCCGTCTTTGTGTGGAAAAATCTACAGTATATTCCTTAAGTGAAATTCAATCAACTACTTTTATGGTAACTGGGCTTAAAAGACATCAGTGAAAATACCCACACAAGCTCTTAAGATCAAGGCATTTGTTTCAGCTGACTTTAGAGTGTACTTATCCATTGTGCATCAAATAATGAGCAAAATAGCCAGATTTCTAATAAGTAAGTACAATATAGACAAAAGAGAACACTGATTTAAGGTCCTAGTGTCAAATGCGGTAAAACATTCTGTTTATAGCAGGTCAGGCCTGGGTTTACAATTAGCACTAATTACTGAGAGAAAAAAATCAAAACCTCAGCTTTAAGGAAGGACACTTTTCACTGCAAGATCAAAGCCAGTCTCTGCAGAATAGGGAAGCCTCTACCACTTAATTGCACTGAAGTGCTAATTGGATTGTAAGGAACTTTCATGAGTTCCTCCAATTAGCCAGCCATCCCTGACGAAATCAGAAAAGAGGAGATTATGAGTTCTTAGAGCTTTTGTCTGTGTGGTTGCCATTTGTATACCTGAGTGAATGTAGCCTTGCCTTCCTTTTATGCAAATTGAAGCCTTTGGGGTCTCAGTTATTAGCTTCCTATAAATAGCCTGGAAGGTAAAGCTATCCATTCTATAGAAAGTCTTAACTGTGTGCTAATGATAATGCGACAACGTTTAATGGGAACGATCATTTTTATTAAGATTCTTCATTTAAATTATGAGTTGGTGCAGCTTCTTGGCTCAGGATTGTCACTCATGCAGTTAGGATCCAGTTAGGATATTTGTATTAGATTTAAGTTTTTTTTTTTTACTTTGGAAAAAGTTTTTGGAAGGGATAATCAGTAATTTCATGGTGTTTATTCTCTAAGTAATAATTTTTATCCTTGAGAATTATTCATGACTCTAATTGTGCTTTGCCCATGCACTGCCTCCCCTGTGAATTTTATTGTTGTTGTTTGATCATATAAGGCAGCAACAAATCTGCCAGCTCACCACATGAAAGCACATAGGACAAAGTGATCTCTGGGCAAAATTATCCATTTGGATCAACAAAGTGGGACCATGTACTTGATGCCAGGTCGTCCATACACAAAGTAAAGTAAAAAAACGGGCAGCTGTGCGGTGAATTCCCGTCTGTGTTACATTGGGACTGCAGCAAATCCTAAAAAGCTCTTTTTAATATAAAAATGATTCCACTTTATTCACATTCCTCCAACTTCCTTTCTTTGGACATTTGCCTAGGTGGTAAACACATTAGGCTCCTTAGTCCCAGCAGAGGAAGACACACATAAGCATTTATCCAGAATTTGTAGATGTTCTGAATTATCTGATCATTAACCTCGTGGATTAGAAAAGAATCTACTTCCCACACTTGTCTCTCTGTTGTATAAACCCCTAGAGTGAGTTTCCAAACAATGACATTGGTGAATCGCGTATCCAAAATTCAGGTTTACTAAAGATAATAGGAAGCAGTGTCACAGTGTTGTAGAGAAGTGTCAGGATTGATTTTCCATGCTCCCAGAGATAAATATTCTGCGCTCGGTTTTTGTGTTTTATAATAAATGGTTGGTAGCTATTTATATAGTGGAATGTTAGTAGTCACAGAAAAAGCATGGTTTATTAAATACTGTTGTTGATGGCAAACATAAAAATTTTAGTACTCTACATCTTAACATATATATATCTTTATATATATATATATATATATATATATATATATACATATATATATTTTTTTTAATTTTTGGTAAAACAACAACATTTACCATTTTAACTATATTTAAGTGTACAGTTCAGTAGCATTAAGTACATTCACAGAGTTGTATGAGCATCATAACTCTTAGGTTCTAGGACTTTCCAAAGAGAAACTCTGTATATATTTTACTTTAAATGATTTTCATTTTTTAAAGAATTATAGAACAAAAGTGTATTTAACAGCTATATAGTGAACATTTGCTGTGTTACCCTTTTATATTAGAAAGGCCTTTCACTCTCTTAGGAGTCACATTTACCTTAAGGAATAAATACAAATAACTATTATAAAATTCTTGATTTTTTTTTCCTTCCCCAAACTCTAAGAACCCATCTCCTCCTCTTTGTTCCCTCCCACTGTTCCCAAATACATATATCCCAACCATTTGAAATTAAAAAAAAAAGTTTAGCTGAGAAAGCCATGTAACTAAAATAGGCTTTCTTACATGCAAAGCAAAACATTCTCTAAAACAGGTGACTTTTAAGAAGTAAATGGTTAGTAGGGAAAACATGTTACATTACTTTCAACTTACCACATTGTTCTAGGTTTTAACTGATTTTTGTTTTAACCTGATTTTGTTTGAATCATCTATGACTGTGTCCCCTCTCCTTGCTACGCTCTTGGTATCCACTCCCCTTGGCCACCGCCTTGGTTAATAGGAAGTTAACTGAGCTGGATGTTCCTTCTTGCATGTATTGCATATTCTGTCTGAAGTACCCCTGGACCTCCTCTTCTTTGCAGCCACATTGGCTCTTACTGTGGCCTCGTGCTCAGCTTGGACTTGACTTTCTCAAGGAAAGTCCCTAGACTGCCTGCCTCTTCTCTGTGCTCCCATCACTTCCTGTGCGTACGCTCTGGAAATCCGTATCACCTCTACTGAGAAAAGTCCTCTCCTCCTTCCTTCTAGATTGGGAGCTACCTAAGGGTTGGCATTGTGACATAAATATTTGTATCTCTATTTCCTAGCACAGTACCTGCACTGAGTCAGTAAATAGTTGTTAAATAATCATTACAATATTTTTCCAATTATACTTAACCTGTAAAACCCAAGCACAGTGGATTGCTATATTGGTATTTTGAGTCCACTGGTAACCTCTAGGGATTACTCTTAAGAGGAGATGAGTAAGCAAGCATGCATGTCAGGAAGCTCAGTGAGAAAAAGGGGAGACCTGGAACTGTGAAGAAATGAGTGAGCTCTGGCTCCCATGGAAAGCAAGATATACAGGGGAGTGAAGATAAAAAGGAATTAAGAACCAAGAAAACCCACAAATTCTCCAAATTTGCCTTCTGCCCACCCATATCATCCCTTTTCTTGATTAACCTTAATATCAGTTTCCACAATAGAGTAAGGCTCTGGGACTCGTGTGCCATGTGAGAAGGAAGGTACACGGATTAATTTAGTCACTGAGAAGAGATCTACTGCAACATACCCTGCAGAGTATGGATTTTATTACGAAGTGCTGAATACTAGTAAGTCTCCCAGAGGTTTTCTTCTTTGTGAGGCGATGTTCATCTTCCAAAGGCAGAAAGAAAGAAAGAAAGAGAGAGAGGGAGGGAGGGAGGGAGGGAGGGAGGGAGGGAGTGAGTTTTTGTCGACAATTTATTTGTCGCCACTTTCTTCTGTCTTTCCTTCCCTATTCCTTCCGTCCCCTTCCTTCCTCCTTCCTACCTCCCACATTCCCTTCCCTCCCCCCCCCTCGCCCTCCAGCGACCCTTCTAACTACCTTTTCAAATCCCGTTACTTTCTTCTGTGTCAATCAAGACCCCATTGGAATGGACCTGAGACTGATGTTTTTAGTAACAAGTGGCAGCCGTAGTCCTCATGTTATAGAAGAACCATTGCAACAAAACTTTGTACATTAGGGGATGTGAATTTTTTTGCATAATAAAGCTACTCCTATTACAATATAACATTAGATGGGAAGATCAACTTGTTTTTGTTTTTCACAGTGAAATGTACAAAGCAAATAGTGACTTTGATGAGTGAACTGCTAGAGCCAGGGTTCTGTGATTTGTAATTTCACCTTTCAGCATCCCTAACTAAAGTTAGTGATCAGTCCTCAACGCAGAGGGCCCCCACCTATGAGGAGAACAAGTCCATGGCCCAAGCACTCCTCAGAAATAGCATGGGATATTTATTGTGCATGTAAGAGAAGGCCTTTGATGTTAGCACCAAGGCTGTTACCATGGAGACCACATGATTCAAGTCACTTTCTGTTGCTAAAGCTCCACATCTTCGTGTCTCCACTAATTTCCATAGGACCTTGTTCATTCTTGACATTTTAAACTCTAATATGGCAGAATTTATTTTTAAGAAAAGGTGTGATCTCCCCATCATGCATTAAACCAAAGATGCAAAATCTGGAAAGATGTGCAATAATTCCTATAAAATTTGCACTTGATGCCATTTTTCTTCCATGCCTTTATTTTCTTATTTTTAGAATTTGTCAGGACTATTTTCCATGTCATCTTAAATGTTATACTTTTTAAGTTGGGTTCCTCTGAGAAAGCACTGGCCTCTCTAGCAGAAAGAAAAGTTATCTCTTTGGGCCACAGGGTGCCAGCTGGCAGCCACACATTCTGTGAAGAAACAAGGCCTAGAAGAAACAACGGGGAGGGGCATGCCAGGAGCACCCACAGAAGGGTTCCTTTAAGAGCTCTTGCACCATTTCTCAAAGAAGGGAGGCCAGGCGTCAGTGATCCCAAAGCCTCGGCGAGATTTGTCCTCCACTTAGGCTGCTGATGGGCCGGGCACAGATTGGTAGTCTTGAAGGAACAGCTATGGAAGGATAGTGGAGGAAGAATTCTGACAACTTTTCATTTGGGGCTTGAGAAAGGAGTTCTTAAGATAATTTTTTAAGGTGTACAAGATACAAGCATGCCACAGGTCACATTTTTAAATAAAATAAAGAACCTGTGATTTCTTACACATTCTTTCTTATTTGTCTTGTCTCTACCGAACTCTAGTTGTGTAACATTAATTTGAAATAAAATTAAAGAGAAGTGGATGATACTTTTTTAAAGGAGACTCTACAGACAGAGAAGTGCATAATAAGCATATCTGCATTAAAAACAGCTAAGTCATTGGTGTTTGGGTCCTTTTAAGTACAGTTAGCTTGTGGCTGCATAACTATAGAGAGATCCATAATTCAGGCTTTTCTTTCTCCACAAAAGGAAGTAGGGAAAGCTGTATGATATATGGATTATCAAATGTTACGCTGGTCAAAATGCAGATCACTTTGAGGTCAGCACTGCATATCTTTAGTTCTGAAAGTGTCGTCAAGAGGAGTCTTAGAGTTAAATAAGGGGGAAACATTGATGGCTGATAAAAGGTAAGGAGATATTTAAACTTACCAAAAAATTACAGTTTTATGTGCTGAGAACAACTGACAAAAACACACACACACCACACAGAATCTAGGCTATCTTTTCTGCTATTTATATTCCTGATTCACTCCATGTCTTTGTGCCATAGTTGACTCATCATCATACGGGAGATAGTTATGCTTCCCACCTGTATTACATGGCACTGTACTGTTTCAACCTGGATCTTTTCTCTAGCGTGCCAATAGTTAAGAGTTTATTATGTGGACACAGTGCCCTGCACAGAATACCTGGGTTCCATACTGCTGTTCAGGAACACAACATTCTGTGTGTTGCTCTCTCTCTCTCCATAGAATCAACGAGGTCATCCTAAAACTGCTCAGTGAAAATGGGAAATGAGGGCTGTGTTTAAGCATCTTTCTTTCTCAACCCAACTGAATCACTAGGAAGTTTCTACCACACTTATATTTTAGATTTTTACAAACTATGTAGTCAAAACACAATCAAAAGTGCTTACTTTTGTTCTGTGTACGTTACTGTGCACTGACACTGGGTTTGGGCACAGA
Source organism: Pipistrellus kuhlii (assembly GCF_014108245.1). Taxonomy (NCBI): domain Eukaryota; kingdom Metazoa; phylum Chordata; class Mammalia; order Chiroptera; family Vespertilionidae; genus Pipistrellus; species Pipistrellus kuhlii. The sequence continues at coordinate 55,877,796 of NW_023425540.1, read as the reverse complement.
GCAGCTTGGGTTGTTCCTGAGTTAGCTAGAGAGATGGAATGCTCCCCTGTGTGAGGAACAAGGTATCCTCAATGAGTTAAAATCTGCATGAAGCTCTGAAAGATGGCATGCAACTTCTTTTAGGTGATAGTACTTTCTAAGTAATGTATGTCTAAATATATATTCTTAATAGGCATTAAAGATTCTTTTCCTCCTGAGTGATTTTCTTTCGTAATTTGGCCTGAAGCCATTTTTTTCTAACTCATGAAAAAAATCTTGTTTCCTTTCTCTTTTTTCCAGTGTTAGAACTGTTTATTAGCCTGTTACTTCCTGATCACACTAATTGGCTGAATATCGCAGAACAGTCGGTGGGAGCAGATGTTGTTTACACCCACTCTTCCTGGGTCTGTGTCCCCATTACCGTCACCTGGAGCACTTATAAAGCCAGTGCCCTTTGTCCCCTTAGCTGTGTACTTCTGATAAAAAGATTCTTAATCAGTGATACCAGGTTGCTGAAGCACAAAGGAAAGAAAGGAATAATCAAGAATTGACTATATTAAGCAAAGCAGTAAGACTGTGTAAATTTAAAATTAAAGGGATCCATCTCACAGTCCTGAAAGGGATAAATTATGTCCTAATTTTAAGTGTGGCATTCATGCAAATTGACTTGCTACCTTCCCAACACTCTCAGTGCCTAGATTTTTGGCATGGGGGAAAAATTTTTTTTTTAAATTACGTTTGTTTTGGAACCATTTCTTTTTTAGTGCTTTTCTTGATTTTCCCCTAAACTGTCCAATAAGCTAAATTAATATTGTGATGTGGGAATAAAACTTCTCAGGGTTTCATCAAATCATCTCATCTTGAGGGAGTTAGGAGTGTACCACTCCCCAAAAATAGTTTTCTTTATTGGCTGCTGATTTGAAGTACATTTTGTGGGCCAGCTGCAGAACAAGTTAATTGTCACTGTGGACATTGAACTAATAATACTTTCTTTGAGAGCCTTCTGTGTGCCAGACTCTTAGCATAAATGTTGTTTAATCCCAAAAGCACCTCTTTGAGGTACTAAAATTCTTATTTTTCAAGATGAGGACCCTGAGTATCAGGGATTTTAAGTCACTTGCCAAAGTTAAATTTGAAAGGGAAGGAAGAGTGTTGGAGCCTTCAGTCCACCTGTTCTTTAACCACTTCACCTTTTACCTTGGGAAAGAAAGCTAGAGATTGCCAGCACCGAGCTGTGTACAAGGGAAGTGGCCAACCAAGTCCTTCTACGACTCTGGTTCTGAGATCTTATTGTGCAGAATAAGTATGTGGGAAGCAAAGTGAAACTACAGATTCCTTGCCATATCTGCAGAGATTCCAGGAATCTGAACTGTTAACAAGTACACCAGGTAATTCTGATGTCTATTTCCACTTTGAGAATCACTTTTCTAAAGTTGTTAATAAAATTATCTGTATCCATCCATCCACCCACCCATCCATCATGTGTATGTATGTATATCTGGAAGACTTACAATGATTTTTACTTGAAGGAAAAATAGATTTCTCTTGCCACGTGACGGTTAAGTTTTAAAGTCAAGACATTTATAATTTCAACATTCCTTCTCTGTCCACTTTCTTTCTCCCAAGAAAGCTGAAGGGCTGGTTTTGTGTTCTTTATATTAATTCAAGAGGTCACTTATTGGTTTCTGAGTTGTCATTTCAGGTATTGCTAAAGATTTTTTTCATTTTAAGAAGATCATAATTTTATTTAAAAGACTGATATCAATTAGTGTTTTAAGGAACTATTTTTTGGTCATTTTTAGCCATAGACATTGATTTTGATTAGTGAATGCACCTTATTTTAAAAGCTCTTTGAGGCCAGCTATAAGAGTAGGCTATCTTGAGAATCTGAGTCTGAAATAATGAATTTCGAAAAAATAGGTATAGTGACACTTTTTTTAATGAGAAAAATGTTTTAATTTAAAAATTAGTTTTCCACAGGCCAGTGCATTTTTCATAGAGAAAGGCTGTTGATGACACTAAAGTGCTGCAACATTTTGCTAATTTAAAAAAGGCCTGCCTCAGATCGATTGCGACCTTATCAATGGGATGATCTCATTCATCTCCTTTGGTGAGTCTTGGCACTGTGAGCTGCAATAGTGGCTGCCTCTCCTCTGATTACAAAATCAACATTTAGGATGGTTTCAGCATCAGTCTGTGGCAAAGTGAAGCATCTTTGCGATCTTTCTCAGTTATTCATTTTTAAAAAGTGAAACATGTTTGGTTTGGGGGTTTTTGTTTGTTTTTTTAATATATATTTTTATTGATTTCAGAGAGGAAAGGTGAGAGAGAGAGAAACATCAATGGTAAGAATCATTGATCAGCTGCCCCCTACATGTCCCCTACGGGGGATTGAGCTCCCAATCTGGGCAAGTTCCCTGACCTGGAATTGAATGTTACCTCCTGATTCATAGGCAGCCATGCCAGCTACCTATGAATGAATCTTAGTTGCTTGTTGTTAAAAAATCACAAACTCATGCTACTGATATTTTGAACCATCTTTGAATCTTACTTGTTTGTTGTTAAAAAATCACAAACTCACTATTTTCCTTAAGACTAAGAGCAATTAAGGTGAGAGGGAGAATTGATTTGTGAAACATATTGAGTTGGTGGTTCTTTTGGACCAGTAATTCCTCTTGCTTGATACATTAATTTTGTTCATATAAATTATTTTGTTATTTGTTGGAAACAATTTTCAAATATTAACAGATATGATAAACAATGAAATTCTTTCAAGGCCACTAGTTTTTAACACTTCTAAGCAATTGTTTTATAATTCAAAAGGATACTTTTATTTCCTTGAAATTGAGTAAAATTTAGAGAGTAAATTTTCAAAATATATTACATGTTCATTACTTAACATATCTAAGGTGTGTTGAGAAATTAATGAGATGAATTTCCTGCATGGCTTTTGGAGTAAATCTCCAGCTTTAGAGTCGCATTTGGAATCTGAGCAGTAATTATACAATCTGTAGGTCCTTGAGCCTAATTTTATAAATAATAATAAAAATGAGAAAGTTGGTTTTTCTATAATTAACTTTCTTTCATTTCTTTTTCTGCTTTTCAGATCTATTAATTTTGTCCTAAACATTTCAACTTTCTAATATTAGTTTATCTCAATTTTCCTTTATTCCTAGTCATCTGTGATCAAAACCATTTTCTCTCCATCTGCTATCCTTTCATTCATCTCTTCTTTTTAATTTTGTTTCCTCTCTTGTAGACTCATGAATATGCCATGGTATGTCAACTTTCTTTGACTAATTAGGAGGGGGAAGAGAATTTACTTTTGAGATTGTCATTCTCCCTGTGTACAAGTCTGAACAATTAAAATCAGCAGTCTTTGCCTACTAATGATTCCTCAAGTTAGTTGTGGGAAATTGAAATAGGATGTTTTCCTTTTGAGGAGCCCAGTATTCTGTAACAGTGGACTCTCCATCATTCTGTAGGCCCGTTTACTGCTGTTCGGGGCACAATGCAGCCCCACCGTCTGAGCTGATTTTCCCTAACAAGCAGCATTGCCCTCTTAAAGCTGTTGCTATTTAAAATGATTCTTTGTGTGTTTTAAATACATGTCAGGAAAAATATTTATTTAAATGGCCCTGGTTTTATAATATCTATAGTATTTGATAGAATATTTTATCTCCATTTTATTTTATGGATAAGTATTTTATCTCCATTTTTTGTGTAACTTTCTTCTCACTTGAAAATATTATATTAAATAAGATGATGTGCTAAGAGGAATATTTATTCAGAAGTCAATTTTTTGCATTAATATCCAAAACTGTCAGAAAATATGTACAAGCATCTTACTCATTTTTGAGATGTGTAGCCAATATAAGTTACAATGAAATGTGATTCAACACGATGAGAATTTATTGAGTACCTGCTAAATGCATAAACTTTTCTAGGTCTTATGACAAGTGCAAAACAATTTAGTTTGTTAATTAGTAATATCGAAAGATATATGATTATCAAAATAATTGGTAGACTCAATCAGTGCTCCATGATTTTAGACAAAGAAAAATCCGAATGAATTAATGATTTCTCAATATGAAAACCAGTATGAAAGCTTGGTTGAAGAATAGTATTTGCTTTTGTCCTTGAAAGATGAGTATATTTCTGTATAATCTCGATACAGAGATTAATTAGGTTCAGAAATGTTGGAGGCAGATGAGGAAAATTTCCAACATCTGAAACATCCACTTTAATTTTAAGACTACTAGCAATGCAAAAAAAAAGTCAAAATTTTATCCTATCAAAAGAGATAAAATTATAGGAAGGTCACTATAAAGACCACAAAGAGTAAATATAAAATTTTGAAGGAGAGGAATCAGTTATTTTATGATTCTACTCTTAAATTGGCAGATATGTTCATATGTACACCAATGATTTGACATAAAAAGGGGTTTGTTTTTCTCTTTATATTTCTATCCTTGAAGTTTGCAAGTGTTAAAATAATTAAGTTTCAAAAAATGTGTTGTTCTAAAATGAAGCAAGAAATGTATATTCAAACCAATATTTACTCTATGAGAATGTATTGGTTTTGTATAGACTTTTAAAAAAGAATTGTAAGAAAAATGCTAAAGAGCCAATTAGATTAAGAACAACAACACTACTTTAGTCAAGTACAGGCTACTTGCCGTCACCTCAGACAGTGCAATGCAGAGAACGTTTGCTGCCACCTTTGCTCTATGAAAAATTACCATCTTGGACTTTTTCTCTATCTTCCCTTCCCTCATACTTTATAATCACCTTTCATCATTACAGTGTATTTGTGGCAATCAACTGACATTTTTTAGCACAACTGTACACTAAATATTTTAATTATTTAATTTAATCCTCTCAACTGTTTTTCATTTTTGCAGAGAGAGATGGAGACTTGAAGAGTTGAAATAAGTTGCCTGGGGTCATCATAGGCTGGTCAGAGTCAGAGCCAGTATCCCCAGCCCATGTGCTTTGGACTCTTTTCTATCCTGTCCTTTATTTCTGGGCCACCTACTCCAGGCACCGTGCTTCGTGCAGGGATGTGAAGATGAAAAAGCTCTTGTCTCTGATCTCGTGGCACTCAGTCTAGCAGCGTAGAGTCATTGCCTTTTCTTTTGTGGTTCGCCCAGCGGTACCAAGACTGCCACTGCCTGCCAGAGTGGGTGTTCCTCCTCCCCCCTTCCCCAGCAGGGAGCAAGTGACATCAGCTGAAGTCCCTGTTCTCACAGAATCTGAGGGGAGTTTCCTATCGTAACTCCAACGTGACTTGTTGCCATAAGCTAGCGCTGGCTATGACACTTCCAAATATTTTCCGTGTCTTCTGGTAGTCTCTGAAACATATATGTTCATATGTATATGAAAATAGGGGAGCAGTGTTGTATAAGAATAAAGGGGGAATATTACCTATGTGCAATAAAAATATATTTATGCAGCATGAGTCAGAACTCTCAGGCACACTGAGCTCTGGGCCTCAGTCAGTAACGAGACTGACTCTTTTCTGTACCCTGTGACCCACCGCCTGGCCAATCCATTAGGACAGCAGCAGCGACAACTGTGCTCAGCTCGCCACATGGTGACAGCCTTTCTAGTGTGTGCCTGCCATTTATTAGGACATTAGTGGCCGGCCCTCGTCCAGATGTCCAGCCGCGACCAGCACACAAAGAAAACATTAGCTTTCTTGGATGTGGCTCTTATAATTTGGAAATTAGTTTTGCCTACATGGCCGCATCGCATTTGGAATCTCTCTTTGATGTTGTTATTAGTTGGGGCTCGTGGTGCTCCTGATAACTGTCACCCATTAATCACACCCATCATGTGATTCTTAATTTGCTCTATTATGACAAATGGATTTAGATGCAAACTTGCAATTACCTATTTTGAGGTTAATAGCAGATATGGGGTTGTAATTGGTTCCCAAATATTCAATTTAGGGAAATTATTTCTCACCCAGCTCTAAAACGTGTTCTAAGTGAGCAAATTCTATTTTTTTACTATCACTTCAGTACTGTGCCAGATAAGACTATACCAGACATCTGAGCGGAGTAATGCACCAAAAGTTTCCACCGGAACAGAATATCTGTGCATTCTGTGGGGTGCTCTGTGCTGCCATTATCTCATTTATCCTCCCCATTTTTATCTGGGTCTCAAATTACTTCAGAACATTTTACTTCGTAAACTCTTTCCTTCTGGGGAATATTTTATAGCGATTATTTTCAGAATGTTAGCATTTTAATAACTTCCTGCAATTATCATTTTTTAATCTAATGGCAAGAAGAAGATATTTTTAAAGGCTGCTATACCTCTTGATTTTTCTCTTGGACCTCTTTAAGTATTGCATATTTTAAATGATTGCATATCTAAAACAATCTCAGAAATTCTCTTTCTGAATGATCAGCGGCATCTCTTGCAGGGTCCTTTTGGTTAAAGAGATTTCTTTTTCGTGGGGGGGAGGGTGTGCTAAGCCCCATGTTCCCCTTCTGTACATATGAATTCCTATATGTCACCAGGAAATGTTATTCATCCATCTATTCCAGAAAAACTTCCTCTTCTAACAAATCTTGGTAACAGGAAATTGCAGGCATATGGGTGCCAGTCAACAAGGGACTGCAGGAAGTTGTGAGAGATGGAAACAGGGAAATTAGAGGTGAAAAACAATCATAAATTGACTAGTTCAGAAGTTTGTGTAGCATGGAGGCTAACAGTCCAAATTCTGGAGTCAAGCAGCCTAGATTTGGCTCCTGTTTCTGGCTATTCCCTGTTGGACCACAGGCAATTCGCTTACCTTATATCAATTTCCTCATCAGCAAAATGGTAGTCTCTCATAAAGTTGCTGTGAGGCTTCAATGAGTAATTTTGTAAAGCTCTTAGCACAGCATTAAGTGCTTAGTAAATGTTAGCTATTATTATCTAGTCCACTCTTATCCAAAAAGGAAATTCTTTCCACATGGTTTTCAGAGGCTGACCAGTCAGCCTGTATTTAAACTTTTCCTATGAAGAGACAATTGTTACTCTCCCAAGTATTTTTCCTCCTGTTTTAGAACAGTTCTACTAATGAAAATGGAAGTCCTCTTCCTCAAGACCTCTGTACTTTGGGTCCAGCTCTGCGCATTAGAATATGTACAGTGTCTTTTATGTAAATGGGCTTTTCATATATTTGAAATGTTTTGTCTATCCTTTCTTCTAGGTCTTTTCTTCCCAAAGCTAATTATTCCTGAATTATCTCAGTTATCTTAACTACCTTAGATATTTTATTTTTTACCAGCCACTTACCTTCCTCCTTGTCCTGAATTAGTTCTTAATTCACACAATAATGTCACTATTAAAATATGGTTCCTATAATAAAACTAAATATCTGACCAGTGCAACATGTGACTTCACTTGTTTTAGATATAAGTAATATCATGGCCTAAGATTACTTTGTGTGTGTGTATCTGTACATTGGGATAGAGAGGGTGTGTGGAAACCACTGTGCTCTTTTCTCTTACTTGCTTACAATCAACTAACATCCTTAAGGGCTTTTCACATTAACAATGAAAGTGTCCTGAGCCATTTTTGGTGCACTATTGGTATTTTAAACCAAGTGCAAGACTTTATACTGTATAGTTCAGTTACATGTAATAATCTTTTATTGATATAGCAATGAGAAAGGGTATATGTTGGGAGAAGCTTTAGAAAGGGTTGAAGTGCTTAGTGTAGTACACAGAAGGAATGCTCTGTGGGTCTTTATTGATTATAAAATATTCAGATAGTTAACACTCACTGAGTACTTGCTCTGTACCAAGAGCTTTCATAAGCACTTTACAGGCAGGTTCTACATCTTAGCTGTGTTTTATAGCATGAAATTTATAATGTAAAGAGAGATCCCATAACATGCTGGAGCTCCCATAGCTAGTAAAGAGAGAAACAGACAGGAACCAAGTCCTGCATGCCTTGAAGGCTATGGAATGAGTGTAGATGGCATCGAAGAGTGTTCCTTGGGGAGTGGCACAGCCAGGTGTGTGGGTTGAAGACCCACAGGTTCAGGCTGCTCTGTGGAGTGGAGAGTGGAGAATGTCCACAGTGCAGAGAGGCCACCAGAAGGCCCTTTAAGGGTGTTGGCAACATATGCCTGTGCAGACAAAGAGCAGCAAAGCTGCTGGTTCAAGGTCAGTTCTGTAGTGTGAGTCCTCAGGTTTTGGCGGTTGGTTGGATGTGTGGCCAAGGAAAGGGAGGACTCCAGGGTGGCTCCCAGGTTTCTAGTTTGAGCCACAAAGGTGACAGTGATGCCTGAGAATACAAATTAGTTAGAAAGAACAAATTAGCTACATGGTTTTGGGCCCAGAAAACATCTTAATGAGTGACTGAATGGATGGATGATACATGTTAAAGTTAAAATAAGAGACTACATGCTTTCCAGAGATTCACTTCTTTTATTACTTTACTAGAGGCCCATTGCACAGACTCATGCACTGGCGGGGTCTCTCATCCTAGCTGGCGACCTCTCACAATCTGGGACCCCGTGGAGGGTGTCAGACTGCTGATTTCAGCCCAATCCCCACAGGCCTGTGACATCAGAAGTCCAACATCCCCCAAGGGATGTAGTAGTGCACAAAGCGCAGGCAGCCAGGGAGGAGCCCGAGCCCAAGCTGGGCAACCCACAGCTCCTGCTCATCCTGGCCCTGCCGTGCCTGCCGCCCATCTGTAACGCTGCTTCACAGGCAGGAGAGGCTCATGCTGCAGCAGCTGCACTTGCCAGCCATGAGTCTGGCATCCAGCACCCATCAGTCTATTGAGTGGCGCTCCCGCTTTGGGAGCACAATGACCACAAGGGGGAAACTCCTGCATTGAACGTCTTTCCCCTGGTGGTCAGTGTGCATCATAGCGACGAGTCATTCAGTCAACTGGCTTTCAGTCAACAAGTCAAACGGTCACTTAGACTTTTATATATGTACATGTACTTAAGGAAATGTATATAGGTCAGTGTCTTTAGGAGAAAATGTAGTCTTATTTTTTAACCATAATTCCTCAAGATATTTTTCTTTCCACACACACACACACACACACACACACACACACACAAAAATGCTTTGTTTCCCATGAGGAAGTTTGGCAGGTAGTAATTCCCATTTGTTCCTATATGTTTTCAAGCTTTTTAGTCTCCACTGATATATTTCTGAGATTAAATCATGGGTACATGTGTCTAAACATCTGTTCCATTGAGTATGTGTGAAATGCTTACTAGTAGATGGGAGATGGAATAGACCTGAAAGGAGGTTTGAAGAGAATAAAAATTTTGAAAGGGAAGTCAGAATTTTAGCTCTGTAAGGCCCTTTATAGGTGGTGTCCACTAAACTGCTCATTTTAGAGTCAAGGAAATAAAGGAACAGAGAAGTTGCACTGTATTTAACCTGGAGCCCTAGATCCTCAGTGTAGGGTTCCACATGTGCCATGGTTATTTTTCAAGCTATGATCTAGGACCCTACTGCTCTTATAAAAGAATTGTAGAAGAGAAAACCAAATTCTAAGTTAAGGAAGAAGTAGCTTCTATCTGTTTGATTGAAATGATCATAGGAAAAAATTATAGGGTGGAGCAAAAGTAGGTTTACTGTTGTTCATCTGGAAAATAATACAATAATCCTAACATATAAAATCCCTGGGTCCATTACATCCACAACGACTGGAAAGCTCAACCAACCGGAAGTCAGTCCTGCAGTCAGCGCTGGGTTGCTGTGACGACCTAGCACTGACTGCTATGGCTATAGGTTTGGAGACCCAGTGCTGACTGCTGGAGGGGCTGTGAATCAGGCCCAGAGAGAAGCAGGATCTGACCTATAGTCTCCATGGCAGCTGTTGACTCTCTCTTTCTTTCTGGGCCTGGCCAGCAGCCGCACCTCCGTTTCTCTTCAGGCCTCCACCAGGGCTGCATATCAGCCCTGCATTTTCTATCAGGTCCCATTGATAGGCCCAGAGACACTGACTGGCATAGAAACTGCCCAGTCAGAACCAAATTGGCCTGCAGAGGAGGGCAGTTGGGGGTGAGATCAGGTCAGCAGGGAAGGGCAGTTAGGGGTGATCAGGCAGGCGGAAGCAGTTAGGACAATCAGGCCTGCAAGGAAGGGCAGTTGGAGGCGAGATCAGGCCAGCAGGGGCGGGCAGTTGGGGCAACCAGGTTGGCAGGGGAGGGCAGTTGGGAGCAGGGGAGCAGTTAGGTGTAAATCAGGCCAGCAATGGAGTGATTAGAGGTTGGTCAGGCTTGCAGACAGAAGCAGTTTAGGGCAATCAGGCAGGCAGGCAGGTGAGCGTTAGATTGTGAGAGGGATGTCCGACTGCCAAACTGGCCGTCAGACACCCCTCCCTCCCAGTACATAAATTTTACGCACTGGGCCTCTAGTTAATACATAATAATACAAGAATAAAATGTGTTCCACATACAACTGTATACCTACCTTTGCTCACACCTGCATATCAGTGAGGATTCTACATTTTAGGGATCAGTAGGTGAGACAGGTGAGAAGAGAGGGAATAGGAGCTTAGAGTGGATTCCCTGGTGAGAATCATCAGTAGAGGGTCAAGGGCAGCTAAATCTAAGACAGGATAAGAACAGCCAGCAAGCACCCAGGAGCTAGGGGTCAAGGTGTGACAAGGTTGCCAACTAGACTGGCAGGCATATTCCAGGCACCAAAAGAAACCCAAGTACCTCACAGCCAGGGCAAGGCCTGCACCATGTTATCTGTCAGCAGAGCTTAAGGTTTATAGGCAGAAGGCAATAAGCATTAGGCATTTCAATTTGGGAGTGAAAATCAAAATCTTTAGTACATAGGAAGCTGAGCCCTTGAAATTGGGGCCCATAGCAATGCCAACATAATGGCCATGTACTCCACCTGTCAGGCCCTGACCAAGAGCCATCATTTACTGATCAGTCCACGAGAAAGGCCACATAGACATAAGAAGCTGGAACTGGAGTTCACTGAGAGAAGAAAGTGAGAAAAATAATGTCTTTCATAATAAGGGAACTATAAAAAGGTATAGAGTGAAAAGTCACACTCCCAGTTCTGTCATTTGCTCTCCCAAATACCCATTCCTGCTAACAGCTAGCCACTGTTCTAATTTATACTTTTATGGGTATTTTTCCACACGTGCAAGCCAAACATATACAGTTTTCTTGTTTCCCTTCATTTTTTTTTACAAGGTGGTACTGTATTATACACACTATTTTTATTTGATAATTTTAAGATCTCATAATACAAAGCCACCTCAAATCCAGAATGTATCCAGGGGATTCTGTCCCTAACAATGGTTTCAAGAAACACATCTGTGATTTAAGATTAAGTAAGATTGATAAAATTACTTAAGGCCAGAACATTGTCCCTTGTGCTTGAGAATTCCCTTATTTTATTAGACTCTGGATCTGGGAATGTACCAGTAGAAGCGAGGGTGCAGGCACCACTGTTCTAACCCTGTCTGACCATACTGAGTGACTGGGACCCCCACCATTTTCTTACTTGTAAGTAGGAGAGCATGTCTAGCCAAATACTAGAGCTGATAACACTGTCTGAGGAGCTTAAAATTACACTTTTGTTGTCAGAAACTAGAATATGTCTAGCCATTAGATTTAGGTCATGTTATGGCAACTTCCTTAAAAAGTATTTATCTTCCAAGTGATTGTGAAAATTGCAGTTATTCAGAAAAGCATCGAGAATACTACACAAACATCAGTACACCTGAGTCTAAAAAAAACATGATAGCAGGTACAATTAAAATCCCTAATTAAGATCTGTCTTCCCCCTCCAAAAGTAACTACTCTTGTGGTTTTGGTATTTACCATTCCCATACACATCTATATACTTTTTCTTCATTTGTATGTTATCTCTGAACAATACACATACTTGCTTTGTAGGTTTTAAAATTTCATATAAAATGGAATTTCACTATATACATTTTATTCTCTTGCTTTTTTGTTGTTGTTCAGCATTATGCTTTTGAGACTTATCCACATTGGTATGTGTCTTAATTCATCTATTTTTGCCATTCTATAAATAGTCTGAAGTTGATGGCCAGTAAGGTGATTTTTCTCTTTTCCATTACAAACAGTGCTGCCACAGATATCCATTTATATCTTTGTATCTAAGAATAAATGTAGGAGTGCTTCATCAACTTTACTAGATGTTGCCAATTTGCTCTACAAAGCTGTGCTAATTTACATTCCCACAGTCAGGTATAAGATCTCTCTCATTGCTCGACATCTCTGCCAACACTTGGTGTTGCCAGCTTTTAATGTTTGCCAGTCTGATTGGTATGAAATGGTATCTCATTATGGATTTAATTTGTATTTACTTGATTCCTGATGAGGTAGGGAATTTTTAGGTATGTTTCTTGGACCTTCAAGTTTCATTTTTTTTTATATTGCCTGTTGACATATATTTTTTTCTTGCTTAGATGATTACTTTTATCCTACTGGTTTATAGTTATCCTTAGGCAATCTGGATGTTAAACTTTGTCAGTTATATGCTTTGAAAATGTCTTCTCCAAATCTGTAGCTCTACTTTACTTTGTTGATGGTACTTCTGCAAGCAAGTTTTTCATTTTAAATTTCATTTTTAGTTGGATTTATCATCTTTTTTTTTCTTTCAATTTTACCTTTTAAAGGCTTTTCCTGTTCAAAATGTATAAAGATCATTTTCTCCTGAAAGTTTTACTGTTTTTTATACTTATATTTGTTATCCATCTGAATCCAATTTTTCACAAATGTGGTTAATCACTTCCTGAGTTTTTCATCCTTTACATAGTGTCCTTTAATTAATTAAACAAAAATACCTCCTGACTTATGTAGCTTTCCTGTCAAAGTTAATAGCCAAACAAAAATATTTATTTCAATATGGTTGTCATTGCTATTTTTGAAATTCCTTTTTTTTCAAATTATATAAAAAACCTACTATAAATTATTTAACATCTACCATATTGGTAAATTTTCTGCTTAAGGGCAAATTTATTTTTGGAAAGGATTAAAACTCCTTTAGAATAAGTTTGGTGATGAAACTAGAGAGTTTAATTTTTAGATAACTTAAAATTCTCTGTAACTGCAAACTGTTAGGACTGCTTTTCTTGTATGAATATAGTGATTCTGAAGGCAGACACATAGGAGAAATCCTCAAACTATTTTGAAATAGCAGAAACCTAAATATGAATAAGGTCATGAAATCTTCATTGTGTTCATTTGGAAGTTTAATCCTGGTATATTTAAGCCAATTCCTAATGGCTTAGAAAGGCAACTAGATCAGTAGATAGATGGATGAATATATATTACATTTACTTATATATATCAAATGCAATGGAAATAAATATATATATTACATTTACTTATATATATCAAGTGCAATGGAAATAAAGAAGGTGTCTAGGGAGGACCTGACCATTGGCAAGAGAAAAAGAGGGCTTCATGGTAAGGATAATATTTGGACTGAGCCTGAGAGGATAAGCAGAATGAAGGGTACGATGTGCAAAACACACAGCATGAGCACTGAAGGACAAAGTTAGCATTGATATGCAAGGCACCTTCAAGATCAGGAGTTTATTCAGTGTGGTCAGAAATACTGTTTTTGGATACTGCAGCTTGGTCACTCACCACCAAATGTAGCCACACGTCTTTTAAGCACAGAAGTAGGTGATCAAAAACATACTTTTGGGAATGTAAATACAAAGAGGTATTTTGTGGTGATGGAACAGTTTGGTATCTTGATTGAGATGGTGGTTACATGAATCTGTACTTGGGATAAAGTTGCATAGAATTGTATATTCCTTCACACACAAATAAAGATTCTATGGGCCATATAGTCTCTGTCACTATTGCAGCATGAAAGAAGCTATGGATGGTACATAAATGAATGTGTGTGGCTACGTTCTGGTTACACATCATATGTAGAAACAGATAGCAAACAGAATTTGGCCATTGGCCATAGTTTACTGACCATTGGAGCAGAAGATAGATTGAGGAGAAAATATACCGGAAATAAGAAGATAAATTAGAACAATTAAATGACGAGGTACCAAACCAGGACAGCGAAAGTAGGGATGAAGAGGAAGGGATGGTTGAGGAAATGTTGCAGAAGTCTAGTTGGCATAGTTGGTGGTGTTCTGGAATGGGTGGGGTTGAGGGTCCTGTCTTTGGGGAGTCTTAAATGTCCATGGAAACCCCTCTATTTACATTCCCAAACTTCTCTAAACTCTCCAAGAAGTCAAAGTCTTGTTTGTTCCTTTAGCTGGGGTGCAGAATGTCTGGCCTGTAGAAGGCCCACAAAATCATTTGGTCTTGCTCTGCCAAGACATTAGAGGTGAGTTAATTAAATGTTTGACCAATTATAGCAGGCTAATTTTTTAAGTTGATAAATTTGTATGGCCTTCAAATGATGATGTCCAAATGGCTCTTGTCAGAAAAAGGTTCCACACCCACCATCACTGCTTTACAGCCTATCCTACATGAATGAGGGACCAGGGTGATGGGGAAAGGCCTCCTGAGGGAATGACAGGAGGGAGCTCAGTAGATTAGCCGGGATTGCTTATGTTCAGACCTTAGCCCTGTGCCATGAGGTGGAAGGTCCACACAGGAACATCTGTGCACAGCGGCCTTCCATGGGCAGTGAACATCGTGGCCCCTTTGACTTGGCTGTAGACATTTTCACATGCAGCCAGAACTCTTAGCCACTTGAGAGTTCCTCCACGGGCTAAGGGACCATATCTGTAACAGGATTTTTAGTCATGTCTGAATGAGGCCCACAAACTCTGTCTTCCTCTCTCCAAATAGCTGAAATAATTTAGCTGTACTCTGCCACTTGAGCTCTTTTGGGGGAAGGGTGTGTGTGTGTGTGTGTGTGTGTGTGTGTGTGTGTGTGTGTAAGATGCTGAATTAGGTTCCACTTGAATTCCTTAGTCCTCTCAACGCTGAAAGGTTCTTCTTATCTTTTGAAATGCGAGTGTTAACTTGAAGACAGTAAAGCGCTTCTCTGTCTCTATCTCTAACACGTGATCAGGATTATATCCATCCTCAGCCACCAAGTCTTGTGTTAATGGAACCGAAAGCCTCTGGGGAAGCATCCCAAACCTATTTAATGTGCCCAGGCACTGAAGTTTGCATCAGGACTTTCACATTAGCTGAGGTATCTGTAAAAATACATGCTTGCAGCCAGCTCCCTCGTGGCTCTGCATCCGAAGAATCTGTGGAGCATCTGTCACTCTACCCCCAAGCCGGACTAACCGTTACCACTGCAGGTGCTTCCATACGTAACTCAGCAGAGAGTGTCTGCCACTGCTGCCGCCAAGATTAGTCAGGAATCTGTAGAATAGTGTAAAGTATCATCCATTTTAACCATTGTCACCAAGAAGCTCTGATAGAGAATTGTGGAATTTTAAGAGGGGGGAAAAAAAAAAGATTTTAAAAATGTGGTTGATTTTCTTTTTACCCTTTTCAATGTCCTGGCTTTTCCACACTGCCATCATAATCTGTGCTGTACACATCTTGCCAGCAAACCCTTACCCCTTCAGTATGTAATCACAAGCAAAAAGTGGTGTTCTTTCCCCCCTCACTTGATTTAGCAATGCTTTCATTTGAGGCCTTATTTAGAATCAATATCTTAGGCAAATTTTTTTGAATTGGTGATTACATCTTGCTGTTTACGTGGCAAATGTTTACTGAAAGTCTATTTTTTTGTTGTTGTTGTTTCATCCATTGGACACTAGAAGCTGAGAAGCTGTGGTTTCAGTCTGGGCTGCACGTTTGAATCACCAAGGGACCTTTTAAAAATCCCGATGCCCAGGTCCCCTCCCTCAGATGAACTGAATTTGATTCTGTGGGAGTGGGAAGGAGGCTCCAGTATTTCTGTAAAGGCTTCCCTGATGATTCTAATGTGAAGGCAGATTGGAGAACCCCTGCCTTTTAAAATGCAAATCAAAACAGGAACTAATGTAGGTCTTTCATAAAAGGAAAGTGGCATAAAGCAAACTTGCGAAAAGCGGGGCCCCCTATATAAGTGCCATCTGTGATAGCGAAAGAGCATGAAACAGGTGAAGCACGGCCAGTGAAGTCTGCATTAGTCTGATCCAGTTGGTTGCGTCCGCCTGCTCTTCTCCTCCAAGGCCTGATTGGCTGGCTCTGAGAAAGGAGTACACAGAGCTACAGAGAATCGCTTGGGAGAAGACTGAAAGACAGAGGATCCTGGATTTGAAAGGATATGCTACAGAAAGAGAGTGAGGTAATTGAGATTGTAGTGAGACAGAATTATTCTATACAATTTTACATGATTGTAAATAGAAAATAATGGAAATAGTGATACCTCTCCCCCCAACCCCCACCCCAAATAATCTGCCATGAAATAATGAGAGTCTTCCAAGGGTAGAGACTGACACTGGATTTCCTATTCTAAAGCACCTGAAATAAAAAGTTATATGCACACTAATACTTTATGGCTGTGGTCATCACCCAGAGGCATTCACTGAAACCAGATCCGCATAGCCCTTTCCCGCTCCATAGTCTGCCTGCAGAGGCTCTGGTAGTGAGTGAGAAGGCTAGAGGGAGAGAAAGTGTGGAGACAAAAGACAGAGAGCAACCGAAGAGATCATTCATGTTCTCTTCCTCGTGTTGCAGGCCCAGGAGCACGGAGATTGTAAATTCCACCTGAGAATTGTGTAGCTGTAAACAGCATTACTACATTTTTTAGGTAAAATGAAGAATGACATACTATATCCTGTAGCACAATACTGGGCTCGTCATCTGTACTCAGTAATTATAAACTGTTGTTGATTTCAGGAGGTTGATGAAGATGATTGATGGTGATTATCTGTGACTGATTCACCAATAGGAGAAAATCCTCCACCTCTAGAATTTAGGAACATTGTTTGGGATAATGCATTAAAATTTGTGCTAAATTCTGTTTGACCCAAATAGCTATATTAAATAAAAGGGTAATATGCTAATTAGACAGGATAGACCAGCCAGCAATCTTCCAGGCGTCATTACAGACAGCCACAGTGGCAGGGGCTGAGGCAGAGGCAGTTAGGGGCAATTAGGCAGGCAGGCAGAGTGGTTCAGGGTGATTAGGCCAGCATGGAGAGTGGTTAGGGACAATCAAGCTGGCAGGAGAGAGCAGTTATGGGGCGATTAGGCAGCAGGTGAGGACAGTTAGGGGCAAAAAGGCAGGCAGGCAGAGGTGGTTAGGGATGATCAGGCAAACAGGCAAAGGGGTTAGGGGTGATCATGCAGGCAGAGTGGTTAGGGACAATTAGGCAGGCAGACAGGTGAGCGGTTAGGAGTCAATGGTCCCAGATTGGAGAGGATGCAGGCTCGGCTGAGGGACCCCCACCCTCCCATCCCCCATGCATGAATTTCATGCATTGGGCCTCTAGTAAATAATAATTCTATTTTAATATTCAAGCTTGAGAATTTTAGAAAATAAGTTTGTAGGTCCTAGAAATGCAGTATTATGAATAACAGGAATTACATTATACTGGTTTGAAAAGAATTCTTTTCATATTTAATTTCTATACACATTTCAAAATCCACAGAAGAGGTTACAACCAAAGGATACAGAAGGGCCACTATTTTCAGGTATATTGAAGCATATGGCTGTTTTCTAGACGATATGTTTATGGTAATATAACATATGGGTAACATATGGAGAAAATTAGGTGGGAAGCTCTGTGGAGATAAACTAATGTATCACCGCCAAGCAGATGTAAACCACAGGCCCTTTGTCACCTACTGATGTCACTCTTAGAATTACAGGCGCTATACAATGACTGAAAGTGAAGTTGCTTTTTTTTTTTTTTTTAGGTAAAATTGATGCAAAGACATTTACATACAGTGTGTTTATTTTTGTCTTTAGTATTTAAAGACAGGGCTACTGGTTCTGACTCCCGTTTGTGAAGACTGCTGTAGCTGAAAGACAGCTAAGTGACTGATAACCCTTTTCACCCAAGATTCATAGAAACTAGTGACTCTGTTGCCTCCAATCGTGTTTTCCCACATCGTATTTCTCAGTGTGAGCTGTCTCATTGCTTGATTACCGATCACAGATTCGTCTCAGCTTCTCTGTGTTCCCAGGATTTTGAACAGCTTGGCTGTATCATGCTGAATGGTACTTCACTGAGTTCTTTAGAGAATTTCTAACACTCATCCGGCTTACGTTAATCCCATTTTGGGTCACCGTAAAGCAGTTGTTTTCATGTCTAATCTGTAGGCTTGCGTAATCCGCAAGAAGCCCGTTGTCAAGTGCACTCTTGCAAGCTGGTAAACTTGCCGTAGTCTGAGATTGTGTTACTTGCGCTTCTCTCTCATTGTTTGCTATTAGCTCAAGCATTACTCTCAGGTGATACTGATGAAATTGCACAGATAATCAGAAGTGGTCAGCGGCAGGTCTCTAGCCATGAATTAGAAGGTTGGACATTCGTCACTTTGATCTTGACCTTGTTGCTGCAGTGAGTGTGTACCCTGCCTGCCCGATTCAAAGGTCACCCTGGCCTTCTTGATTTGATTTTCTACTCTGTCAGTCAGCACACCATTAGGCAGAGTGCCGCCAGCGACCCCTGTAATCTCAATATTGCCAGCGAGCAGTGTGTGGGGTTCTGCCAACGGGGACTAGTATGTGATCTCATGCTGTAATTCAGTTCAACTTACGTTTATTGCACACCTGCCATTTGCCCAGAATTACACATGGTGACACGGGATAGAAACACAGACACAGCTTCTACCTTTAAGGAGCTTACAGTGTTATTGCATGAAGATAAAAGTCCATCTCCTGATTAGGAGGGACAGATAAGCTATGTTGTTGGGGGTGAGCTTGGCAGCATTTTGGCCACTGGACTTAGTCTGTGGGAAGATCTGTGGCAACGAGCTGTCTTTGTGCCCCTGCATTCTGAAAGCTCCCACACAGCCCGCAGCAGCCCTTGGCTGACTGTCTCACGGGCTTTTAATGATATTCAGAGTTGTTAAGTGGAGTTTCCCAGAAGACAAAAATCATAGTCTAACACTGGCTTCTGAGCCCTTTATTCTTCTCAGAGAATTGCTGTACACAATGGATTCAATAAGATGGGGCTGATTTGCATCCCTGCTTCACTGATTGGTGACTGAGTTTCTCAGCCTATTTATGTTCAGATGGTTATTGGGTGTTTCACACACATTGAATAATATTTTTATCTCTAAGTTAATATACACTCTTTTGTGTTTATAAATGAGAACATGGAATTTTTGCTAAATAATAGGAATTATTTATTACCCAAGTTTTATCTTGATTTCTTTTTTAATTTAAAAAGCATTTTTCCTGTGCTAACTCTGCTTTTTGTGTTTCCATCTCAGCCATTTTTCTTACCCATGGTTATTTTCAGTAATGAAGTGTTAAATCTAATTTTTTCCCCTTTGACTTTTCTTATACTGCCTGGTAAACTCCTGCTAACCTGCTTAATATCAGACAAAAATAAATGTAGAAGACAAGTTCATGGTAAAGCCGATCATCTTGTTTCTGTTGTAATTTATAACCTGCGGAGTTTACCATTGTAAATATTTAGGAAAGTTGTCTTGCCACCCACCTCATATTTACACTTGGGATTTGCTGGTCCAATGTTAAGTCAAAAGTCAATATGAAACAGGAAGGAAGGCTCTAATGTCTTGTCCCTTGGAAATGTTTTCAGAAAATTCCACAAGCAGATCACTGCACTGTGAAAATAATGGGCTGCTTAGCATATCTCTAGACCTCACCTACATAGGGGCCTTTGTGTAGCACATCAGTCGTCCTTCTAATGTAGGAGCATCAATAGTTTCGCATTCAAGAAAAGTAGGACAAAAGAATACTTGTTAGATCTGCTGAGGTAGAAGGTGGCGCAAGGGGAGGAGGAATCGTTAGCCAGAAGGCAAAAGAAAAGCAACAAACATAGAGAATTCTGGGCCCCTGGGAATAATTTTAAAAGAAACAAATAGTAAATTTATTTGACCCCATTCAGCCATAAGTTGATTAATCTTGCCACACAAAACCAATAAATCTTAGTAAAGCATTTGTACTCTGACATTTCAAGCTAGTAAGAATTTGAACAGATGTAAAAGTATAAAATACACAGTTATATAAACATTGCAAGCAGAGAATGCTTTAATGAGAGATTATAAAATATTGTGTTTGAAAACTCAAGTTTATTTTCAAATTCATGCAGTAGTGCAATTTAACCCAAACTCAAAGGAAAATTTTAATGCAATTTTTCTTACTGGTTATCATGCTTTCAATAAGAGCATCAAAATGAGATTTCTTTGGAGCAGGCAGGATACAGCAAAGTGGTATAAATTGCAGTATTACTAATATATGGGTGTCAACAATATGATCGAATGAATGTTATGTTGAAAAGAGAATTCCCAATTAAGTTTCTGTGTGTTATTGAACTTTTATCTAAAGCAGTATCTCTAGTCCCACCCAGATTCTTCAGGATTCTTGAATTTGCAAACAGTTCTATTTGATTAGCAGGTGGTGTTTGGTTCCCTAGCCCTTCCCCCACCCTCTCAGATTGCTATGGTGATATAATCTTTGCTTCCCCTCCATTGCTTCTTCCTCCATTCAGTCTGAACTGTAGAGTGAGCTCTTGTGAACCTATTGGACAGACTGGTGCTAGCATTTCTATTCAGATGTGCTACCTAACATTCCTCTTTGGCTTCGTTATTAGAAGGTGGTCCTGTATGCCAGCTCACATCTTTTCATCCTGCTAAAGTGTCCAAGAAAAAAATTGTATGATTCTGCTGGATATACCTTTTATTTTATCATTACTTCTAAAGTACTAGAATATAAAATGTTATCAAGGCAAACCTTGAAAGCACATTCATCTTCTTTCTTAAAGATTTCTAATGATCACTGTGGAAAGTATTCTGTTACCACTGACAGCACTTTTTAAGATGGATGTTACCCAATATTTTGAGATAAGGTATATCTATCTGTATCTATATCTATATATCTCTATCTCTATCTATATATCTATATCTATATCTATATCTATCTATGTCTATGTCTATGTCTATATCTATATCTAATCTATATAAGGGAGAGAGAAATATGTGTGAGCCTTTTATTTTAAAATCATTTTGACAATCAAGAGCATGATTTTAAGTGCTGTAGTTTGGATTTTGAAGAAAAGCTAACATGAGTCAATAACATTTATATTATACACCTCTGTTAAGTCTCCTGCCAATGTAAAAGGGACAGCAATTACTTTCAAATCAATTCTTAAGAATTATTGATTTTTAAAGGCTGTTGTTCACACACAGCAGCGGCCAGAGTCTAATCTGGCACACTTTGCATGTTCTGTAAGGAAATAGACATTTCAGTAATATATAACAACACCACCCCTGATTTAAACAGCACCTTGTATGTACAAAGGACAATAGAACAAAACACATTATCTTGTTGGTCTACTGACCATTCTTTTCTGTGGATAGATGGCAAGGATAACCTATAGAACAACTCATTTCACAAACCACCTGCCTTGAAGTTTACATTTCAGAGCCAATGTTCTTTCTAATCACAAGAGTACTGTTTTAAGCCAGCATTTGGCACCTACCTTTTTAACACAAATGCAGGTACTTTACAGAGTACATTATAGCATGTGATAAAATGTGTGTAAGTAGGGCAGTAGTTCAAAATGCATTTCATACTTTTATAGGAAACACAATACATACTGAGAGATTTCCAGCTCCTGAAACTCCAGCAGTCAGGGGCCCTCTGAAATGCAGTCAGAGCCATGCTGGCATTCCCTCCCTACCCCCTTCTTACCCCCTAAAGAGGACCTCAGGGCTGCCCTTCCCATGTGGGGACTAGAGCCAGTCTGCGTAACAACCACTGCACAGCGAAAGAATCAGAAGAGAGTGGAAGTAAGAAAACAAAATAGGAAAGCAAGTAAAAAAACAGCCTCTAACTTTGGGGGTATGTACCTGCTTTTGAAAAGAAACAACACCCTCGATGAAGTTACCCTGCTTCAAAAAAATGTCTAAGGCATAACTGAGCTTTTCTTGTCTGCTTATTCTACCATGCCATTTTAAAATTAAGAAAAAGATTCATTTAATTCACATAAAATGTCCATTTAATGTCTTGAATGACAATTAAAAAAACTAGCATTGTTCACTTTGAAATCTGTAATGCACTATATATGTAGTTAAATGTCATTTGAAATAGCATTTTTGCTTAATCTTCACTTTTAGATTATTCTACAATGACATAATTCCTTCCTCAATGCCTAGATTTGTCATGGAAAGTGATTGAGGTAAAGCAAATCTGAGATAATTATAGAGAAAAAAAAATTGGCTACCACAGAGAGATACAGAGTTTTTCGGGCCTCACAGTGTGCGCCCGTGATGTCAGCAGACAGGCTGTACATAGAGACTCCTGAGTGCCTGTCACATGGCAGAACAGTGACAGACCCATGTCTTCAAGGGCAGTCACCATCCTCATCTCACTGTAACAATCCAGACCTCTTCCTTTACATAATGCTTGTGTGAAACTGAATATGTGGGGTATGACCTCACAACCTTTCCTCCTTTCCCCCAGCCACATCGTTTTTTTTTGTTGTTGTTTTTTTTTGTTAAGTTTCTTAAGTAAAAAATATAGTGGTCAATGTCAGACAGTTAAGGAGTGCTATATCCTGGAATAGATCACAGATTTTTTAACTTTTAGCACTACCTTACACTTTGCAAAAGGAGGAATAGCAAATTAAGATGAAAACCCACAGTGGAATCAAAGACAAATGGTAAAAAAAATAAGAAATAGAATACATTTCAGTGACAGTATTTTAAACATTAGAGGCCTGGTGCACGAAATTTGTGTACAGGGTCTGGGGGTGTCCCTCAGCCCAGCCTGTATTCTCTCCAATCTGGGATCTCTCTCACACATTCCAGGACTGCTGGCTCCCAACTGCTCACCTGCTTGCCTTCCTGATTGCCCCTAACTGCTTCTGCTTGCCACCCAGATCACTCCCTAACCACTCCCCTGCCAGCTTGATTGATGCCTAACTGCTCCCTTGCCATCCTGATTGCCCCTAACTGCCCTCCCCTGCAGGCCTGGGTCCCCGCCAACTGCCCTTCCCTGCAGGCCCAATCATATCTAACTTCTCTTCTCTGCTGGCCTGGTCACCCCCAACTGCCCTCTCTTGCAGGCCTGGTCCCTCCCAACTACTTTCCCCTTCTGGCCATCTTGTGGCAGCCATCTTGTGTTCACATGGGGTCAGCCATCTTTGACCACCTGGGGGCAGCCATCTTCTGTGTTGGAGTGACAGTCAATTTGCATATTACTCTTTTATTAGATAGGATGTTTGGGGGACAGGGTATTGTTTAAAGTCTATATACTTACCACAAATCTCTCATATACATGAAATAATTAGGAAGACAAGACAGATTTAGAGTTTCCATTTCTCTGAGTTCTAGTTAACTTGTCAAGAAGCCTCTTAAGTCACATTATCTTAGGTGTAATTTAAGTGACTGTTTATTGTTGGTAAGTCAGTAGTGATGCATCTTCCAAAGCATGTGTGTTAGATGATCAGTGAGGGGTGAATTTTGAGTGGACTGGTGAAACTAGTTTGGCCCATCAACATCTCCCAAGTTCATCTTGTTCTTTGCTTCTTGATTCTGTTTTTGTGCCTCAGTGCCGGTAATCCAAATTATGACAGTCAATTATTTACAAGACATTCGTAACATATTTTGGACCATGTTCTTGGACCATTTAGTACCATTTCATAACTCAAATCAGAAAACTAAGACTTCTTTAAAGTGACTTTGCCAAGGTCACA
Organism: Pipistrellus kuhlii; assembly: GCF_014108245.1. Classification (NCBI taxonomy): domain Eukaryota; kingdom Metazoa; phylum Chordata; class Mammalia; order Chiroptera; family Vespertilionidae; genus Pipistrellus; species Pipistrellus kuhlii. The sequence goes on along the minus strand of NW_023425540.1, from coordinate 55,854,024 downwards.
GTGCTAGACTTTAAACTTATATCTTCTGATTCTAAATCCCATCCTTTTGTTACTGCTGCCTTCTCCTGGCTTCGGATGCTGTTCTGTTTTCTCTCTTCCAACCACTTACCTCTCCATTTTTAGCTTTCATAATAGCTAGGACCTTATATCCTGTTTCTAGAACCCCTAGTTTATGCCCACCATCAACACTGAACTAGACATTCATTATATTTTTTAGCCAACTCGTTGCTTTTGATGGTGATAGATTTTTAGGCTTAAAAGTCATTTGGATTCTAAACACTGTTTTAGAGATAGTTTATGAGTATCCCCCCCCCCCCACGTGCTATTCTTTCTAGTGTCTCTTTAATCTTATTTTAACAGATATCTCTTATTTTGAAATAGATCATGTTCAATTTGAATATTTTAATACTGTCTTTGATTCTTAAAAACCTTTTCACCATATGCTAAAGGAGAAAAAAGACTGTCTTACTCCAATGACTTGAGATAGATAATGCTTTCAAAACAAATCAAATTTATTTTATTAAATACATTTGGGGTTGAGAGTTCAGTAGACAACAGTCAGCACTTTATTGCAAACCATTTAATGGAACTGCATAAAACAGATTAAGTAGTAAAGAGCACTCTCCTGTTCCTCACAGTAATTCCACCTGCTGCTAGCCACATGGCGGTCATTAAAATATCCAATTTCATTGTATTCATAGAAAGTTTAAAACATAAATATACTCTTTAAATGTAGTCCTTTTTAAAAAATGACTATTAGCTAATATTATTATTCAAAAGATAGATTATACCAATGAGAATATTCCATTAGATCTTTCATGAAGTCATAAACTTTCTATTCTCGTGAACAATTGATTCAGCAAAAATGTACCGATGCTTATGAGATGCCAGGTAATGTGCGAAGTGCTGAAGGAGGCATTGGAAAGTGCTCGGTAGAAGTCTTTCTGCTGAGGAGAAAAGACCCGTGTCCTTCAGCACGTGCACCTCTTTCTGTCAACAACAGCTCCCTCAGGATTTGTTAAAAATGCAAACTCCTGGACCCCACCTCAGACCTGTCGAATCATGATCTGCAGATTGGATCCAGGAATCGATACTTTTAAATAAGTTATCCAGTTATTCTGTGGGTCATTAGTTTGAGAGGCACTTGTATATCAAGATGACAGACATAAAAAGAAATAAGTATATCCCCAAGAGATAATTATTTTAATAGATTGGCATTCATTAATACTTTACGTTTATATTTCTAATGGATGTAAAATGTGAACATGTGACCTATCATATGGAGTGAGCACATGGATAAATATTTATCTAGAATTCCATGCCTTAGGTGTCTTTAAATTTTAACAGAAATTAATTAAACATATTGTTCTAGAGATTCTGTCTGTTGTGCACTACAAATTTCAGCATGAAGTCTTCTTTACAAGGAGTAGGATTAAATCTGCTGTGCAATAAAGTAGACACATACCTGTTTAAATCACTCAATTAAAAAAAATCTCTTTAACAGAAATAGCTCAAAAATGCTAAAAAGGTCTGGGTTTCTTACACATTCCATAGCAAAAACAGTATCAAGTGACTATTTGGGGTCAGTGCTGCTGCCTGGTCTGTTTTAGAGTGCAGCTGGTGGGGTCTCAAAAGTGTCCATCCCTTGGGCTTTACTGTTCAGTTCAGCCAATCACTCAGCTCAACCAACAGTGGTGGTTTGCAGAAGCTCCCCACCAAGGCTGAATAAACAGTCCCCATTATTTACTTCTACCCAGCACTACAAAACAATAGAGCCAAGTTCCAAAAGGTGCTTGGTCAGACAATAGAAAATGTCAAACGTATCGGCACATCTTTTCAAAAAAGGATATAGCTTTCCAGTACTTATTAATAAAGCACTAATTCCTATAAATCAGTCATCTTTCATAGAGAAGCATGCTGTGACAGTTTGCACTGTAGGTCACAATTATGTATAAATAGGTAACATGGTGAAGTGAAATGCTGGATCTCCAGTTTACATCACTCTTTTCTTGTGTGTTTATTCATTTAACAAATGCTCCCTGAGTGACAGTGCCAGGCGCTGTCCTAGATATGAGGCCGTAGCCTAGAATAAACACACAGAGTCACTCCTACCACTTGAGTTTGTATACCTGTTGGAGTATAATCCATACAAGCATGAACTAACCCAGAAATAAAATAGTTTTTAAGGTAATTTACAATATTCTATGACAGTAAAGAACAAGGTGGGCGTACAGCTACTTACACAGAAATATCGGAAAAGGCTACACTTAGAAGGAAGTGTCTCAGCCCCAGCCTGGCAGATGAAAGGGAGCCAACCACAGGAAGAGTTGGGTAAAGAAGCTGAGGAAATGACCGCCACGAAGGCCCTCCACAGAGAGGGAGTTTGGTAAGTTGAAGGAGCTGAAAGAAAACCAGTATGACAGGAGTGACAGGGAGAATGCACAAGGGGTCAGATAAGTAGGCCTTGTGTAGGTAGTGGCAATGCACTTGGCTTTTATTCTAACTTAAGTGAAAAACCATTGAAGGGTGTTATGCAGAGAAATATGATCAGAAATAGTTTGTTGTTTGTTTTAAATTTACTTTGGCTACTGTATGCAGAATTGATTGGAGGAGGGAGTAGAAGAATGAGCCCTCAGTTACTGTGGTGCAAGGAGAGACGATGGTGGTCATATGGAGGTGGATAAAAGGGAACGGCTCCCAGGGATAGTTTGGAGGTAGAATAAACACACTTTGCTGATAGAATGTCTTTTCTTCTGGAATTTACACGAAGTTGTTAGAGCATTGTTTTCAGGAAGAAAACAATTCGGTCTATAAATCCAGGCTTTGGAGGTATAGGAATGTAGGGAAGGGGAGAATAAAAATTTCACAGCGGCTAGCTCCCAGGTCCCATCCTTTCTTCAGCCTAGACTCTGTCCTCTTTCGGGCGGTGATCACCACAGAAACACTTTGCCTTTGTGTCCACAGATGGGGAGAGATGGAGCAGCCCCTCTGCCACAGCCCCTCTCCCTACGACCCCTCTCGCAAAGCCCTGTGGGCCCTGTGGTTGTATCAGCAAGTGTTTCTTGGAACCATCACGTCTCATAGGCATATGATGCCAACTCCTATTTTTGCCTTTTACACCATGTTCTTATTTTCAGTAAATCAACATTTCATATTGAGAGTAAAATCCAACAAAATCTGCTGAAGCATGTAGAAACTAAAAAAATCAGAAAAATATACATATTTAAAATATTTTCATTTTATTAGCATACACGTCTGTACCCTATCATAGTTAAATATTGTTTTTATAATAATTTAATATGTTTTCCCACTGAGTAGTAGTAAAAGTAATTTCAGAGCCTCCGGGTTAATTTATCAGCTTTAATAATGCGAAACAAATGGGGCTCATTCTAAGTAATGTGACTGGAGCAGGAAAAGAAGCATCAGGAAAATGCAGAACTCATAGAATAATTAGATTTAGGTTTTTAGAGGCATTTGACTGCATATCCTCCACCCTGCCCGAAGGAAATAAAAGGACAAGCCATTTAAAAATGAATTCTCTCAAGACTTCCCTATTGTGCCTGTTTAGGCTTCCCAGTTTCCAATATTGACAGCGAGTTTCTTTTTAGCATCCATATGGCAAGTTCTTTTGAAGTCGAGAGAGATTTCACCTTTCATTGCTTTGCATGATTTCCCCTCTACTGAGCTATGTAAAGAAAGGTAAATGGTACAATGGCAGAGCAGAGGAAGGAGAGTAAGATTTTTTACATCTACGCCAGGAGATTGTTTTCTTTCTTCTGGTGTCAATGTATGTTAGGGGTGGGAAGAGGAGGGACAAAAAAACAAACAAACAAAAAACCTGCTTTAGTAAGAAATTCTTCCAGAGAAGTCATTAAAAAATACGAAACTTCTGTTTTAAGAGCAAGTTTGGTACAGACACTGTATCTCTCACCGTGCTGACTGCATCATCCTGGCAGGCCCAGGGCTAAACAGCAGAGATCAGGCATATGTGTCTTTTGCTCTCACAGAAATAATACATTAAGTATTTATCCTGTTAAAACCACTGCCTCTTTCTCTCCAGACTCTGTCCTTCCCATAAAGTAAAATCCTGAAACTCTTTATCAGTGACCGAAAAGTGCAAACGAAGTGCCTTCCTAAGCCAGAGCCTATGGGAACACTTAGAAGTAGTAGCAGTTGTTGTGTTTTTGTAGGTAAAATGAAAATGCGGTATTTCCAAATACAACAGAGCCTCTTCAAAAGGAATATCTAAGAATATTTTTGGGAAGGTCATCTTTCCTGACTTTAAAAAATCAAAGAAGCTTTTTTGTCTCTTAGAACAAATCCTAGAGCCAAAGTCTCTTAAGTAAATAAAGATTTAGAAGAATAAATGTTTCACAGCTAAGGGTGTGACGGATTGCTATGGTGTATGTGTTTTCCTGCGAAGCTAGTCACTGGCTTCTCCCACTCCCTCTTTCATCTCAGAGACAGCTCTCCTCAGAGCTTGCGCAGGCTCAGGCGCCTTGTTTCTCTGTCTGTGCATCTACAAGCTGCTTCTCTTTACCTGATTATAAGATATACCCATGTTTGGTATACCAGCACTCAATGAGTGATCATATTTTCTCATATTACTTATTATTTAAAATTTTCTTTGTTATGATAAAGAGGAACTATTTTTGAAGGTTCTATAGATAGATGGTCAGAAATTAATCACTTTATAATATAATTGCCATCCTTAAAATATTTGGATATTTAATATCTACATGGCAAATAAGGTCGGTTATAAGAACAGGTGAATTTAAAAGAATAACTGAGAATATGCTATGAAAAAAGCTATGCACCTTCTTCTTTCTTGCTCCTTAACTTCTTGGAAGATATGGAGAATACCAATCAGCATGTGTCAGGAAAAGATTGGTTATGGCCGAAACTGGTTTGGCTCAGTGGATAGAGTGTAGGCCTGCGGACTGAAAGGTCCTGGGTTCGATTCCAGGCAGAGGCATATACCTTGGTTGCGGGCGCATCCCCAGTAGGGGGTGTGCAAGAGGCAGCTGATCAATGATTCTCTCTCATCGATGTTTCTAACTCTCTATCCCTCTCTCTTCCCCTCTGTAAAATGTCAATAAAATATATTTTAAAAAAATAAAAAAAGATTAAAAAAAAAGATTGGTTATGTTGAGTGTCAATTATCATCTTAATTATTTTTTACTTGAGGGTTTTTTCCCCTAAAAAGAATACTGTTTTTGAAATTGAAGGATTTTTTCTTTCAGAAGAATATTACTGTTAGTGAAAAATGTAACCTTGTAATAGATAACTCTTATATTCTCAGCGTTATTTACTAGAGAATCTTTATGTGTTTACAGTTAAGGTCTTAAGAGAGCTTAACTGGAGAAATTCTTGCATGTATGTTTTGATTTATACATTTGGCTCATAATCTTTTATAATATATAAAAGGCAGTGGTTGTTCTTAGCTATTGGGCAAATGGGATTCTCAAAAATCAACACTTTCCAAAGGACTCTAAGGACTTGCTCAATTCTCTCCAAAATTTGGGTAACATATTCTGGAGTAGGAGTTACCATTGCATTTTTTCTCTCCAAGGGCCAATTGCCTATAGCACGGGAGTTGGCTCTGAGATGTTATTTAAGTAATGTAGTAACGGTTTTTATTAATAAAGACTGTTTATTGTTTATAGTGTGTCACTTTGTCATGACTAGTTCACCAAAATATTCAAGATTAACCTTTAACATTTTAAATATTTGAAGAGAAATTGATTTAGCATTTATATTTCTACTTAGTGTTTTTATTTAAAGTCATAGGACTTTAGGGGCATCATTTTAATAACCACTAAGATCTGTTCTACAGATGACTTTAAGTGTAGCATATTTTTAAATTACTCCTTCACCTGTGCGATTTACTCTTCTTGTTTTTGATACATTATTATTTATATATATATATTTAATAAGTAATTTTATTGTGCTTCTTTTTTAAAAAGACAAAACTCAAGTCAGTAGTCCAACAAAATAAATAGGTTATCAGTTGATGGGCCAGCAAAATCATTAACTTAGAGAAATCATATATAGATAGCTAAATAATGTGTGTTAGTGTCTGGGAAAAAATTTCTTGAAGTACTAGCTATTCCTAATTTATTTTGAAGCAGAAAATAAATATTGCCTCTGGTAACCTCTCTACCTACTTCCCTCTATATTACTATCTTTATAATGGCAATACTCTAATATATAAAAGGCCAGGGTTGCAGTGACCAATCATGACCAAAGGCTGACCAACCTGAAAGTCCTTCAGTCTGCTCTTGGGTTGCCTAGGCAACCCAGCACTGACTGTCCAGCTGCAGCCTGGTGACCCAGCACTGATTGCCCAGGGTCTGCAACCCAGAGAGAGAGGCAGGGTCTGATCCGCAGCCTCAGTGGCAGCTGTTGATCATTACTTGCCTTGCACTTTCGTGCTTTATCTCCGTCTTTCTTTCTGAGCTTTGCCGGCAGCTGGGCTTTCTTTCTCTCCTGGCCTCCTGGTTGGGGTGGTGGGGTGGGGGTGGGGGTGTTAAGCCCTGCCTATCTGATCAGGCCCAGAAAGAGGCCTGGAGATGCTGACTGGCATAGAAATAGACCAATCAAAACCAAATTGGCCTGCAAAGAAGGGCAGTTAGGGATGAGATCAAGCTGGCAGGGGAGGGCTGTTGGGGGTGATATCAGGCCAGCAGGGGAAGGCAGTTAAGGGCAATCAGGCAAGCAGGCGAGTGGTTAGGAACTAGCAGTCACAGATTGTGAGAGGGATGTCCACAGGGATTGGGCCTAAACTGTCAGTCAGACATCCCCCAAGGGGTCCCCAATTGGAGAGGGTTCAGGCTGAGCTGAGGGAACCCCCTCTTCATGCACAAATTTCACACACTGGGCCTCTAATAATGATAATAATCAAGGAGAGATTTATTTACTTTTTTACATAAGCACAGGTAGGCTAGTTATTCTGCCCTCCTAACTTTTGACCTAAGGAATCGCAATGAGACAAGTAGGACATTTGTCAGAGATCACAACACATGCTAGTTACCAAATTAATCATTGAAATACTCTTATCCTACCCATGGGCAGACACATGAATTTACTTACTCAGGTGATACAGGGAGAAATATTAAGGAAATGCAGGTAGCCAGAAGAATTGTATAATCAGTAAGTGAGGATGCAAGTAATGTCAATTTTTGTGTGTCTATGACAGCAACTATTGATATGTTGGCAACTCCACCTATTACTTAGTCTCCTGCAAGCAAACAAGTATTCATTAAACAGACCCCCCCACTCCTCTTTCTCATGTAGGCCATCTCTAGAATAGTATGGGTTAAGAGCTTGAACTCTGGAATCAGCCCTGCCATTTACAACTGCAGAACCAAGAGCAAGTGACTTACCTTCCTAGTCACTATCATATCATCTGCAACATTGGATTTATGCATCAGGTATTCAATGAATGTCTTATATGTGTTAAGTAATATTCTAGGAGCTGAGTCTTAACAGTGAACCAGATCAAGTCTATGCCTTCAGTAGTGTCTACCTCACAAGGCTGTTGAGAGAGAGTCAATAGGATGTAAAGTTTGGCACTGAGCACATGGGTGTTAGATGCTTCCTTCTTCATTATCAATGCCTCGTTTCATGTACAAAGTGCTTCTTTAGGTGTTATAAGGAATGCCAAAAAAAAAAAAAAAAAAAAAAAAAAAAGTCCTGTACTGGATTTATCCTTTAGCATTAATAGTCTCTTTGCATGTTTAAGATATAGATTACTTTAGGTTGTCATCCCTGAGAGTAGACTTTCATGCAAAGATTTGAATGCAAGAAGTTTTTTTTAGGATGTTATACCAAAAAGCTCTAATGAGAAAATGGAGATGGAAAAGCAGGCAGGAAAAGAAAGCCATTAGAGGTTACATTGATGAACACTTGACTACAGTGGCATCTGGGCCTCAGTCCTACATGGTGGGGGGAGGGGAAGGAATGGGGGGCAGGAGTCTCTGGAAGATGACATATAGCATGCATCTGAGTTGTCTCCCTGAGGAGAAGAGAAATCAAGTGTTATTAACCATTGCCTTTCTGTCACTTCCATGGCATTTCCAACCAGCACATATACAGTCCAGACATGCTCGGGGTCAGAGCGTGCTCAGCAGCAGTCACAGGGACTTGCAGCAGGAAGGTGATTATTGCAGGGGTGTGGGCAGGCTCCAATGGCCATTGCTGCATAGTCGTTCACCCCAAAACTACAGCGTAAGGCTGTATGTGGCACAGTCAAAACTCATACAACATAAAAGGAGTGCACAAATGTTGGATCTATCATTCCTTTTTTAAGAAAAGGGGTGAGCATATTAGTATGGAAACATAACACCTGACTTCCATCAAGGAAATATACTTAAGCATTTGTTTTTCTAAAACTAGGAGGAGTAATTTTTTGGCACCAAGGAATATTTCAGAATGGTCACCACTTTTTGATCAGCTCTTTTTATCAAATTCAAACTTAATTATATAACATGTATATGAAAAATCAATCCATTTTTTTTTTTCTTAGTTGCTGAAGCACTTGGACACTCCAAAGTAAATTGAATCTTTACATCAATTTTCCGGGAAAAGAAATGATAAAATCTTTGTCCTTGAGGTTCCACTTGACAGGGTCAAAGCAATTCTTTCATTGCATTATACCACAAATCAGAAAATGCAAAGATTCCAGAATCACTCTATTTCACATATTATCTTCTTAGCTTGAGCAAGAGCGTTATTAGGCACAAGACATTTTGTTGAATTCTTAAATTGGTCTCAAGAATTTTGTGATGGATGGCTCACTCAATTTAAGACAGATCATCTGGCAAAATTGCTTTTAGGTTAAAGGGAGGGTTCCTCAGATTCTTTTCAGGGCTGATCCTTGCAATTACTTGGTTAAGTCAAGAATTGCTAAACCGTAAAGTGTGAAGACTGGGTACATTGGTGGTGAATAGGATAAATTCTATAGGGAGTATAGAGCAGCCTTAAGGCCAAACCTTGTCTGCTTGCAAGTTTTACAGAGGGTTGGTGCTGGCCTGACCACTTATCTTTTTTTCAATCCTGCTTATGCTGAAAAAATCTAAGCCTTAATTAATGATTATTAATTTGACATGAAGCACTATGCAAATGCCCAGATACCATCTGGAGTATTTTACCCAGTCACATGTAATAAATATTTCTCTAATGAGACTCCTTGTACTTGATTAGAGATGTATGTGGCTCTCTGCCATGAAGTTTAGCCTTTAGTGGGAACCAAACCAAATGAATGCAGACAAATGAAAAAATATTTTACATACTTCCTTCCTATTTTTGCTCTTCCTGGTGAAGACTACAGACTGAGGCCTCAAAGAACACTCTCAAAAGTCTCCCTGAGCCCAGATGTCACCTCCACAGGGAGAACTCCTCTGGTTACTTCATGTGAAATGGCCCCTCATCTTCATCACCCTCCCTCACCACATCCTGTTTAATTTTCCTCAGTACACTCATCACTATCTTGTGTTCTTTATTGTGTTCTTGTTCTTTTGTTTCTTTTATATGTTTTTCTGACTTCTCCCACTGGAATATTATTGCCATGAGGGGGAAAAATATTATCTGTCTTATTCATTGTTATATCCCAATGTCAAGGACAGAGCTTCCCACAGAGTAGGCACTCAATAAATTTTTGTTGAATGAATCAGTGAAAGAATGGATATTAAAAATCCTGTGTCCTTGAAAATAAATGTAGCATGTCAAGTACTACAGTGTTTTAGGGATGAGCCTTAACCTTTTCTAGTTTAAAAACATGCATTTTATCTCACTGCAGCAATAATATAAAAGTCTGGGAAAGAGGTACTCTCTCAGTACGAGAAGCTGAGCTGTCAAACCTGATTTTTCTGACAGAGGAGCAGTAAGTGCAAGGGTTGGGTGTAGGGGTGGGGTGGCCAGGAGCAGACACTCTTGTTCAGTGTGCAGCTGTGGAAGGGTATTTGGGAAGTAGTTGGGGGTTAAGATGACATGAATCAGCCAAGAAACAGGAGGTATCAAAGGGCACCAGACAAAAGGACAGGCTGAGTGTATTTGAGGCAACCACACCATGAGACTTCAGAGCATTTCCTGAAATACTAGATCATTTTTTTTAAAACAAATATTTATCACATTTCACATATTTTGTGCACTAACACTATTTGGACTCCAGGCTCATCCCTTCCCTCTCCTCCTTTCCCCAGTGCACTTGCATGCCCATTGCCCCGGAGGCATGCTGCTTTTGATTTTATTATTTATTGGCCTTTCAGGTAAAATTCGGTTTGGCAAAAGGCTGACAAGCCTTCTCTGCATGGCCAATGAATGCTAGCTGGGAGTGCTGTAGGCTCTAGATAGAATGCACCTATTTCAGAACACAGAATGAATGCTGTATGTCCTACTAGAATATTCCTTTCTGCCCCCAAGAAGTTGGGAAGTCTCCAAAATTATTCTTGAAATTGCATCATTTATGTGCAGGCCTATTTTTTTTTTTTTCCAAAGCTGGCAGATGACCCTATGCCTTGTGGGTAATTGAGATTGAAGTTAGCTTTTTTCCTGATCCAGTAAACTGAGTCTGGTTTCTTATTTTACTGAATAGGAAGGAGCTGGGATTTTAGCATTGCTTCTGTTATATTTTTGAAGGTGTGAGAGTGACAGGAAATTTTATTTTAAAACAATACCATAATCCATGTACTTACCAACAGAAAATGTTGGTTTAAAAGAAAGACAATGTCAATATTTTCAAAATTGGGTGCAGACTGTTAAACAGACAAGACAGTTGCTGAAGATGTCTTGTCCCCAGTCAATGAGCTCTCAAGAGAGTTTTATTAATTACTGTGTTTTCAGGGTCTGTATAGTCTTCTGCCCAGTGGGCTATAACCCAGTGCGCTTGAACTGGGTGAGATACTTGCATAGACTAACATCTTCTTAACCATAATGAAAACAATATCATATGGCTTTTGAATCTGTTTGAAGGGAGAAATATTTCTAGGGGAGGAAAAATATAATTGAAAAGCTCTGCATTCATCTTTCTGTGCCCTAGGACATTGATCTTTCAGACTCTGCAATGTATTACATGGTGAAATCGTCCCATGGACTTTCATACATATTAGTGCCTAGAGCACACATTGCAAACCTTCCACACACAGAGATTCAGTGTGCCTTGTGGTATTTGTCTGGCCTCGATCCATTTTGGAAACAAAGCGTTTCACACGCAAAGGGCCTCTCTCTGGCTTTCCTGCCATCCCTGTACCTGGGCGAGGAAGCCAGCGTCAGGTGTCCTTGCTCAAAATCCCTCTGGTGATACCCTGGCCCCTGCCTCCAGCTTCAGGACCCATGTTTCCCTCTGATGGTGCCCAGAGGTACTATCCCACCTGTGTGGCCACAGGAAATGTGAACTGGGCATTCAGCTGGTGCTCCATGGCTACTGAAATGGAGTTGAATCAGGAATCAGTAAATCGGAGCCAAATCGGGTTTGAGTTGTGTGACTGTATCAGCCCTGGAAAGCTGGGGGTGGAGGGAGGACCAGCAGTGGTAGAAGAAAAGGGGAGAATTCATTTGTTGTTGTTATTGTTGTTGTTGTTGTTGTTGTTTCCCCAATTTCAGGCTCAGGAGGCCCCAAGCATGAAAGAGAGGAGACTTCCTTTATAGAGAGACTGTGGAGGAGTGTCTCCCCCGCCATCCTAAGTGGTGAGGGTTTGTTCCTGGCCAGACTTCTGGCCCATGCCAGGTTTCTGTTGTCAAGTGCTTCTCTTTGGATCACACCTCTCAGTTGCCCTGCTTTCTGCTAGGATCACAGATGGGATGCAGCGTTGGTCCTGGGCCCCTTCCTTGAGCATAGGAGCCCGCCCCACTCATCATAAAGCCTCACCAGCAAAGCCTAAGTCTCGGGCTCTTCCCCCATCAGCTCGTGCTGCCTCTTCGCCCGCTCGGTTTTCAGTATCCATAAGAGTTATATCCACTCAGATTTAACTCTTCAAGTTCCACGTGGAGTTGTGTTTTGTAAAATAAATAAGACAGTTTTAATTTGCTCTCTCCATTTTCTCAATTCTATTCTATAACCACCTCCCCCCTTCATGCTGACCCACCTGCTCTTCCTTGCCCTTTGCCAAATTGTTTTCTGCTTCTCAGCTCATTACATTGAGCTATGAAAAATCTATTCAGAGAGCTAATGGATACCAAATTTTGTGTTACTGATAGTCTAAGATCATATATGAAAATAAGTGGACTATATGCATATATATGTGAGTGGAAATTGAACCCGAACATTTTGGTGCATCGAGCAATGCTCTCACCAACTGAGCCACACCAGACAGGGCTCAGATTCCATTTCTAAACAAAGGACCTCCTGTAAAAAATCCGAAATTTTAACCAAAAGTTGAGGGTAACCCAGCCTGAATGGCTTAGTGGTTGGGCAGCGACTTATGAACTATGAGGTCACATTTCGATTCCCGGTCAGGGCACATGCCTGGGTAGTGGGCTCAATCCTCAGTGTGGAGCATGCAAGAGGCAGCTGATCAATAATTCTCTCTCATCATTGATGTTTCTCTCTCACACTCTTCCTTTCTTTCTCTGAAACCAATAAAACTATATATGGTTTTTAAAAGTTGAGGGTAAATTTTAGAATTTTCACAAACTAGCACCAAATCTCCTAACACGTTATTCTAAAACCCTACCCTCTGAATTAACATCTAAGAAAGGTTCCAGTTTATCATTAATGATAGAAAGCTTCTCAGACCTTACCAGTCCTCTTGTGTCTATTAATAAATAGTTACAGTCATACATTGATTTCTCCCTAAAAATAGACTTTGGTGTCCATTAACTGTGCTTGTGTTTGTAAACTTTCACAATTTTTAAAATTTGTTTGTTTTAAAAACAGAATAAAATAAAAATAAGTCTCTACAAACTACATTTTTAATTTATTATTTGTTTTAAAGAATATTTTTTCTTGATTTCAGAGAGTACAGGAGAGGGAGAGAGGGATAGAACCATTAATAATGAGAGAGAATCATTATCAATGATTCCTGCATGCCCACTCCTGGAGATTGAGCCCCTAACCATGGATGTGCTCTAACTGGGAATTGAACCATGACCTCCTGGTTCATAGATCAACATTCTACCACTGAGCCACATTAGCTGGCTTTAAAAAAAAAATTATTTCAGAGAGGAAGGGAGAGGGGGAGAGAGATAGAAACATGAGAAAGGATATTTATTCTTTTTATGTTTTTGGCATATAAATACAAAAAAATTCTCTTTAGGCTCTTGCACCATTGACTACTATTGCACTTGGTAAATATAGCACACATTCTCTTTTACAAGCAGTATGATGAAAATAACTCAGGGATGTTCATCCTTATAGAATTCCTGAATAAGCCTCATGCACTATAATATAGTCACTGTGTTAAGAATATGTGAATAGCCTTGGCTGGTTTTTTTTGTATGTTCGATTCCTGGTCAAGAGTAATTACCTGGTTGTAGGCTCGATCGCTGGTAGGGGGCATACAGGAGGCAGTTAATCTGTAATTCTCTCTCATCATTGATGTTTCTATTTCTGCCTCTCCCTTTCTGAAATCAATAAAAATATATTTGAAAAAAATAAAAGTACATACCTTGGTTGCAAGTTCCCTATCCCCAGTAGGGGTGCATATGGGAGGCAACCAATCAATGAGTCTCTCTCACGTGGATATTTCTCTCTATCTCTATCTCCCCTTATCCTCCCTCCCACATTCTTTAGAAATCAATGGAAAAAATATTCTCAGGTGAAGATTTAAAAAAAAAAAGTATGAATAATTAATTTTTGACTAGGTTGGAAATAAAAATCCATAACCACTTCCCTCATTCCATTTAAATCTGAAATCTTCTATTTAAATTATGCCTTCTCAGATGAACAATATAATGTTTTTATTTAGTTTATTATAGTAAAACAGTGTTAGTTTCAAAACATTTTCTCTTTTTAATATTTGTATGACTATAACCTATGGCTTTGTAGTATATATAATAGATATATTTTTTCAACAAGGAAGTGTTATGAAAATATAAACAAATTGTATACCATGGTCCTGACATGAGCAACCTAGTTCCTAGTGAGATTGTGGAGCAATTTTCATGGCTTTTAAAGCTGTAGTAGTGATAAATTACACCGTGGAGACCTCTTCAACACTTAGCCTCGGTGAACATTCAACCTGTCTCTTCAATAGGTTTATTGTGGGATTAAGCATTTTCTGCAGGAAAATTCACTTTGTCTTTGGCATTGATGTGAATTTGGTTTCTGCTAGATTTATAAAAGGTGCTATACAGAAATCACTCTATTTTCTCCAAACTTCACTTCAGAATTTGGAGTATAAATTTATTCATATTCTAGATGTCAGCCCATTGTCCCTTAAAGTTGACCATTTAAAAATATTCTAACATTCATATTGAACTAGATTGTTCCAAACCTTTGTAATAATTCATCTTAACCAAAAAATTGTATTAATTGCTGATTAGATGACAGGTCATTGCTGCTAAGACTTGTGACCATATATTAAGATCCACATACACAGTTTCAGTATGAAGGTGGCAGGTCCAGTCACTTCTTAATTTGCAAATTTGTCAAAAAAGAACTAATGTAATTTTGAAATATCTAGTGGTTAAAGAAGAGTTGCAACACTAAATAACTTGCCTGTTTTGGCTAAAGGTGTGAGTTTTTGTAATTGTGGCATAAAAAAAATCCTAAAAGGTTGCTTGATTGCTCTATGTAGCCATCATTTGATTTATTCTTTAATATTTATTGAGCACAGCAACCCTAGGCGCTGTCCTAGGTGCTGGAGATAAATCAGTGAAGCAAACTGGCAAATATCCTTGCCCTCAGGGGCTTTACATTCTAATGTCGGTAAATGAGGAAATCCAGCTAAGTGATACAGAGACAGGAGGGATAGGAGAGGGCCCGGAAGAAGTGCCATTTTTAACAAGGGGAGTGAGGGAACTCTAAAAGGAAGATCTAAAAGAGCTGAGAGTCTGAACAATGCAGATTGGGGTGAGGGAGGACCGGATTTGTCTGGGTAAAGGGAACAGCAGGCACAAAGGCCATGAGAGGGAAGGATGGAGAGTTTGCTGGAAAAAAGTGATGAGAGCCATGTGTCTGGAGTGGTGTGAGCAAGAGTGGGAACAATGAGAGACAAGACCAGGTGGTAAAGGAGGCCAGAGTGTGTAAAGCCTTTCTGGCATTACTCCAAGCGAGGGGAGAACCCATAGATGGCTCTTGTGAGGAGGAGGGACTTGTGCTGACTCACTTTAAAAGAATCTCTTTGGATGTTCATGAGAATAGATTCGAGGGAGACAGTGGCAGATGAGAAGGGCCAGTTAGGAGGCTGGCAGGGGAGGAAATTGGCTCAGACTCTAGTGGTAGCAGGGGAGGTGAGAAGAAGATGTTGGATTCTGGACTGATGGAAGGCAGAGCCAAACAGGACTTGCTAATGGAGCAAATGTAGTTGAGAGCAGAAGAGAGGAGTCAAGACTGCCAGAGTTGTGGTCTCAATTATTTGTTATGTGGCAGCCAAAGCAAGGAATCCAGTCTTCATTTAGTCAGGGCCCTACATATTTTTTCCTCTTTCTGACTCAGAGAAAAATCTGTTTCTCTGCCTATAAAAAGAACAGCCTGGTGCAAATAGTATTTGTTGCAAAGTAAACAAAGTTTTACTATGGTATAACATAAAATACAGATGCTACTTGAAAATTAAGTTATCAAATGCCCAGGTTCTATAATACAACCCCACTTCCCGAAAGTACAATCCACAAGTAATGCAAGCAGAGGAATGGTCAAGTTTAAAATATAAGTAAAACAAAAACAAGAGATCGTGCACGAGCTTCCTGGATTAGGAGACTAAATCCAGAGGAGGGCCAGGCAAAGATTGGTTGGTGTAGTTACTCCCTCAGCCAGGTTAAGTGCTGGAAGTCAACAAAGGACTATGCCACATTCCTGGTTTTTGAAAAACTTAAAGTCTAGTGGGAACACTTTGCTCCTATAACTCAGTGGAACACTAAGATTTTATTTCTACCAGTTTTAGAGATATATATCAATAATGTAACTATTTTAAATATCTAGATCTATTAAATATAAATCTATATAGATAGATATTTCAACATATTTTTACATATTTAGGGTGGTGCAAAAGTAGGTTTACAGTTATTCATATGGAAAACACTGCAATCTACCTAATAAAAGAGTAACATGCTAATTGACTGTACCTTCGCAATGCCCACCATCCAATCAAGAATGAGTATGCAAACTAACCCAATAAAGATGGTAGGTTAATTTGCATATACAGATGCTGAGGGGCCGGGGATGGGGCGTTCCTCACCACCCCATCCGCTCCTGGCCTCTGGGAAGCGTGGGAAGGCAGAAAGGCTGCTCCAGCCAGAGTGAAGGTGGTGCCGGCAGCCAGGGGAATGAAAGCCCATTCTTGCACAAATACTCATTTGTGCATCGGGCTACTAGTAATTAATAAAAAATTTAAAAAAAATCAAGAATAAATTGTGTTTCACATACTCACAATTGTAAACCCACTTTTGTCCCACCCTGTACATAAGTCAGCAATATAGGTATCTGAATGCAAACATCCATATTCTTGTTCCAAATATTTGTTCTCAGAAATGGATTGGCTACTAGCATCAGTAATAAACTAAGAGTTCATATAAGCTACACAAAGTTTTTTATCCGCAAAAGAAGGCCTGTTTGGAAAGTTAGTACCCACATTAATGAGAAGATATTTATCTAGATTCTTTGCACATATCTTGGGCATTGAGTAACAGGGTCCTCCACCCTCAACAACAATCAGGGATGTGGGGGAGTCCCCAGCCAGCTCTGAAGGGTGGCCCTGCCTGGATTCAGCCGTCAGAGGAAGTTGGTGAGCAGTTGTGTTGCAGACTCTGTGTCACTTCTGGCTTGGACACGGTGAGGGTTCCCCCAAAAGGGACATCTGTTTTCCTTCTTCAGCACAGGCCCCCTGTGGCATCCACCCTTCTCCCACCAGGGAACTAACTGAGGAGCAGCTTGACTTCCTCGGTGTCAGAAGATCTGCCTCTGCCCTCACCGAAAGATTCCTCAGCTAAGAGCGAGGCACTTGGAGTTGGCAAACCACAGTGAGGAAGGTACAGGAGTTCTTCACGGAGGGTCATTGCTGGTGGTTCTGTGACCCCGTGCCAAACAGGAATAAACCTTTCAACTGTGATTTCTCAGTCTGCCCAGCGGAAGCTCAAGTCAGTCTATTTGTTTCTGAAAAATTCTTGTGAAATTTGACTTCTGTTTAACTCATATAAGTTCCTGAGGGTTTTTTTCCCCCTACCCCCTCCCCCTCCTAGTTCTAAGCTTCGTTGAACTTGTTTTAGAATAAGCCAAAATGAAACAAAATCACACATTCTAAATTGAGCACGTAAAACGGAACTGGGCTCATTGATTAAATAGGAAGGGGAGCATCTTTAGCAAAATGAAAGCCAAGCTTCTAAATCTTCACTGAACATTGGTTCATTTTCAAGCGTCTTGGCAGTAGCTTCTTCATATGGTTTTGCATATCAGGTGTTTACAGACTAAATAGTAGATGAGCCCCAAGTACACTGTGTCGTTTAATGTCAGTGAGCTAACCCTATTTATCCGCCTCTGCGCTTAGCAAAGGAAATAATCTGCACAGAAGCGCTCAGTGTGCTACCATTAAGAAGCCTGCTTGTGGAAGGCACACTCTTGGTTCATTCTGTAAAAAGACCATCTGTTTCTTGGTACGCTACTTGTGCAGGCTTTACTTTCATCTTTCACCTTAAAAAAAAAAAAAATCCATAGCTTCCTAAAGCCTTTGGTATTATTTCCTCCGTGGGTTTTATAGAATGCTCATTCTCCAGGTTTTCAGCTGTAATTTTACCAGCATCCTCACAAATCATCTTAAAACCTTCAGATATCCTAGAAATTAGAATAGGAAAGTAGGAAAGTCCCCCCCCCCCCCTCTCCAATATTTGTTCGCTTCCAGAGAACTCAAAGTTCTGTCAGTAGCCGGTGAGTAGATATAATAGTGGTGGTAGGCGCAGTCTATTACTGTTTGTGAGTTAAAAGGGTAAACTATATTTAAGATGCATATAGTCAATAAATTTTCACTTGTTTCTTTGAGGCACCCTTAGGAAAGGCTAGAAATGCCCTGACAGACTGTGAAATAGGAAATTCTAACTAGGATCCTTGGACCCAAGTTCCTCTGCCTTAGTGACCCACTTTTGAGCAGGCTCAAAGACTACATTCTGAGAATGTTGAGCAAACGGTTTCTCATTCTGAGTATTTGTAATTCAGAAAACACACTTATTTATCCACCACGTATGTTTGAGGCATTTTCTCATTCGATCTATTCTGAAGGTGAAGGATATTTTGTGGGAAATGAGCGGGATAAAGGGAGCAGGTAAAATATTCTTTAGTTAAATGGTACATTTTATGTCCAGCAGCCATGGGAAGTAGGATAGTTTGTTTAAGAAATTTATTTTCTCATATAAGAAAGAAGATGCTTGTATGGGTGTGCTCTGAAATAAAAACAACAAATTTTAGACTTGACTTCCCATAATATGATTAAACACAATGCCTGTTTATTGTTGAGTTTCTTGGAGGGAAGGACAGTCTTCTCAGAAATTGTATATGGCCAAATCCCTTTATTTGGTGTCATTTGTTGCTGTTAATCCTCATCAGAGGATATTTTTCCCATTGATTTTCTAGAGAGTGGGAGGAAGGGAGGGAGGAAGGGAGGGAGGGAAGGAGGGAAAGAGAGAGAGACAGAGAGAGACAGGTGAGAGAAACACATCAATCAGTTGCCTCCTGCACACACCCTGACCGTGGCCGGGAGAACCAACAACCCAGGCATGTGCCCTTAACCAGGAATTGAACCCGAAACCCTTTGATTTGCAGGCCAACACTGCAACCACTGAGCAACACCAGTCAGGGCCAGTTGGTGTCATTTTTATGTGGTAAAACTAGATTAAAAAAAAAAAAAAAGCAGAAAATAGTGCAACCTTAAAGAAATTTACAATGTCAGAAAAGAGATTGGAGTAAATGGGACAACCCCATCTCTGCGCTCTCCGAGGATGCAGATAAAGTGGGGTTCTTACAATGGCTTTAGTCCCAACTCAGTTGTAAGAGCCTTCCCTACCTCAGCTGTATACTTTGTTTTAGACTTTAAAAGCATGACCTTAAAAACATGTTTAGGTGGTCTTACATTTTATAAAACCTTGTGAAAACAAGGGATTGATGATTATCGTCTCAAACCACCTACTCTTTATTGAATAAATATGGACATAATCCTTGAGATCTGGGCTGTGTGTTTACAGCCCCATCTGCACCAGACAGTGGGCTTAGGTGAGTCTGCACTACACAGAGGTCTTAAGCCGACAGTGTAGGTTCTTATTAGACTGCACCATCACAAGCAGAAAAAAATCTATTGTCTGGAGCAAGGAAAGTAGTAAATGAGCCTTTCTATAGCGAGAGAAAATAATCTGCAAAACGACAAAGCGAGAAGTCCAGCGGTGCAATCGACGGGTGAGCGTGGAGGTCTGGCCTCAGGAGCCTTTTTTTGCTGGCAGATGTGTAAGGTGCTTTAAACCAATCGTCGTCGGCCTGACTGAACGCAGGCAGAGGCGGCGGGAACTGGCAATCAGGGTAAAATCTTTGGGAAATCCAGTTTGGATCAAGGTTATTTGGTACTAGCAGCTGAATAAAACTAAAGTAAACACAGCTATTCTGTTTAGGTATTGATATATTATAAGAACCAAAATCACTTGTATTTTCACATGCAAAAAGATACATTCAGGTTCTAAAATTATATGTCCTAAGACTGCGCAAGAGCAATGTTGTTCATTGTAAATTTCTTAGAAGCAAAGGGAGAAAACAATCTCATTACTTTCATAAGTTGTATATTTTTTCCCAGACAATTGGTGGAAATTTTCCTTTGCATATAAAGAGTAAGCTATTCTGCCACCTCAGCCTCCACCTCATCTGGGAAACTGCTTTTATGAAATAGTAGTTCTCTGAAATAAAAACACCAAAGGCACATTATCTGAGGTCCTTTTTATTTTTTTCTCCTATTGTTGGCATTGAATGCAAATCAGCATTGAATCTGGGATCGTTTTTAGTATCAGATTCCCAGATCTAAATAAGGTATACAAATAAAAAAAATTGGCAAAAATGTTTTACTTATGTTTTATGCAACTTGTAATGGTTGAAGCTTCTCATTTAGAATTCAAACATCCCCCTCCAGATCCCATATGGAGTAAATTTTTGGAAGTGCCAAAAATAATGAAGGAATGCTTGGGTTTAAGCAAATAATCCTATATAATAAAAGGTTAAAAGGTTAATATGCAAATAGACCAAACTGTGGAACAACTGGTTGCTATGATGCACACTGACCACCAGGGGCAGACGCTCAATGCAGGAGCTGCCCCCTATGGTTAGTGTGCTCCCCCTGTGGATCACACCACTCAGCTAGAAGCCAGGATCACGGCTAGCAAGCACAGTGTCAACTGCAGGAGCCTCTCCCGCCTCCGCAGCTGTGCTAAGGATGTCAGACTGATGGCTTAGCCCACTCCCAGTGCCTAAGCCATTAATTGGACATCTCCCAAGGGCTCCCAGACTGTGAGAGGGTGCAGGCCAGGCTGAGCACCCCCCCCCCCGCCCCCGCTCCACCACCAAGTGCACAAATTTTGTGCACCAGGCCTCTAGTATATTATAAAATTTCAAATATGGTAAGAAAATAGTGTTTGTACAAAATATCATCAATTTGTGTCTCCATCAAAGATGAAGACTGTAGTTCAGTGTTCTATCCTTAGTTGTTTTTAACATTGTTGATCAAATAAGTGGAATATTGTCAGTTGGGTATCATTTGGTTGCAGTTAGTAAAAACACCAATTCAATTGATTTAAGCAAATAAAAAAGGAGGGGTGGCTTTGATTGGCTCATGGAACGGAAGAAGTGCCTGTGCGGTTTAGACCAGCAGTTCTTGGTCCTCAGGCTCCAGCTCTGGTTTTCTACAACCCTTTCCATTTGGCCTCCTTCTGTATATTTTACTGTCCTCAGACTGACTCTCCTTGTGTTAGCAAATAGGGCTGTAGTAGTTCAAGATCTAATACCTCATAAGTGCACCTCCTGAGGAAATAAGAATCTGTGTCACGGCATTTACTGCAAAAGGCCTGGGGTTTGCTCTGGTGGGGGTGGCTTAGGTCACATGTCCACTATGGGATAGGATCCGCAGGTGTCCTTAAGCTCTTCAAAGCCTTGGCCCCTGAGTTGAAGCTGGGTTCAGTCCCACCTGAGTTCTTCTGAGAATTGTAGGGTAGGTTGAGTCTTAAAGGAAGACCTGAGAGCTCGTTAAGACAAGGGCAGGAGGGCGGTTGGCTGAATTTAACAACTGTTCCATACATTATGGATACGTGGCTTTTATCCCGGAAGTAGAGGGCAACTCGTGGTGGGTCCCAGTGGGGGCTTACTGAATCCGGAACAGGGAAGCCTCATTATTGTCGCTTAATGTCCACAGCCTTCCCATTCCTGTGGGCAGCCCTCCACTCCCCTCTCCTGTCTCTGCATTCCAGCTTGATGTTTTATTCAGACTCTCAGAATTCAGTGGTCAGGAATGGGAAGGAGACGCTGCCATTTGTATTATGTTTTCTCAAATGATCCCTGAGGCAGAAAGGCCTTAATTAGTAAGAAAAGTAAGATTGTGCTACTTAAGCTTACGCTGCAACATAGGCTGGAGAAATGTTTCAGGTCCGGGAGCAAATGTTTCAAAGGCCGCAGAACCAAGGGCTATTCTTTGTATTGCCATCATTCACATTGCTGCTTGAGGATTCTGAAGATTTCATTCAACCACCTTCCTGAAGTTCTGTGCGCTCGTTAGGCAAGCCAGCTAATTACGGTTGCAAGCTCTGTGAGTCCAAAGAACACGCAAGTTATGTGTAGCCACCAAGCAATAAACATTGTTCACATATCGTGGGTTAACATTATTGGAAACCAATTTAACAGTCTGGAGGCTCTGTGCAAAATTGTGGCTCTTTCCATGCAAACTTGGTGCAATTGTTCTTCCTGGAGTCCTCAGGATCCACTTAGCGTTAATAATGAGTCTTCAGAGGGCCCGACTGGAAGCACTCCCTTCGCTGTGTTTACTCCGTCTGCCTTGATTCACAGTATAGGATTCTGTTAGGTTTTGTACATTCCCCCCCCCCCACCCCCCAGAATCTCATAGGTTGCTCTAAACATCTCCTTATGTTTGTTTAAATGTACAAGTGAGAGTATCACAGGTTTGGTTAGGCAGAACCTATCACTGTGGCCAGTTGCTTGGCTGCAGCCAGCAAAGTTTGTGTCAGCACAGCAGAAAAAAAAAAAAAAACATTTCCAAAGGGGACTGCTGTTCCCAGATTCATAAGTGTAAGGCCTTGAGGGGCTTTCAATATAGTTCAACTTCCCAAACAGCATTTAAGACTCCCTTGGGAAGACCCAGTCTACATCTACCACTTTGATGCGCACTGTTTCTCTCCATAAATGAGCCATGAACCACGAGGTTCCCACTCAGAGCCTTTGCTTCCCCTTCCTTCTTTCTAGAATGCCCTCTCATCACTCCTTAGCCCATCTCTGCCCACGGCCCAGCTCACAGCCCACTTCTAAGTCCTCACCGCTCCAGCACACATAGGAGCATCCCTGTCTTTGAACACATGGCTCTTTATGGGGAATTAATTATAAACAGATTTTTTTTCATTATATATCTAAGATATATATATATATATATATATATATATATATATATATATATATATACACACACACACACACACACACACACACACACATACTTGAATGAGCTCAATATTCCTTTAAATTTGAATAGATGTACATTTTGGCTTTAAGATACTTTTTTTTTTTCATCTGTCTCCCACCTGATGGATTATTTTATATTCCAATCCCTAAGAACTGTGCCTGGACCCTGGTACATACTTATAGTCATTTATTGAATAAATGAATGGATATCTCTGCCTGCAGAAGGAGGTATTTGAATATCATTGAAATTAGCAAGTAAATCATTTTGCTAGGTATAGGAGACTCCAAATTGAATCCTTTGGTTATTTTTTTCTTGATTGATTCCATTGGTGGTGGTGGTGGGGGGGTTGCTTTGCTTTGAAGGGAGATTAATTTGCAGTTCCTTTGAGCGGGGCACTGTGCTGAGATTACACAGGTGTGTAGTACTGAGCCTGTGTGTGTATATTGTAGCTATGCATATATTGTAGAATTGCTCAATAACAAAGGTCATCTTTAAAGCAATGTGACTGATCTTTAACCAATAAACTAAAATGTCCCTATTTAGATCACTGTTACTGCCTTCAAATTAGTAATCTTTTAAGACTATTCCTTATTCATTACATTGTAGTCACACTTCATGGAGCTTTACAAGGTAAATGTGTGAAGTGTAAATGGATAGTGTGGTCAAGGAGAGGTAGAGGACAATAGGGGTGCAAGTTAGCTATTAATATTTCGCTCCATTCATCAACGAATTAATGTGTATGTCATAGGAGTTTTATCTGTTTTACTAAGATATTAATTGTGATTCAAAAATTGAGTGTATGTCTGAGTCTGACTAGGAAATGTCTGGCCTTACGTGTGCATCCTATATCACATTATTTTCAGTGCAGAATGGGAACTACTTTAGAGATATGCCAGATTGAACGAAAATTAAGTTAATGTAACAGTAGTATTTATTATATTTATTATAAGTTAGCCAAATATTGTAAGTGTGTACAATGGTGTAGCTTCTTTGTCATCTTCATACTTAAACATCTTCATGTTTAAATGAAGGGTTATTTTACTCCATATTTGCCTTTGAATGTCTTTGTTTGCTTTGGTTTGCTCTTCAGAGCATTTCCCATTTATTAGCCACGCTCCTGGACATGCTCTCCCCACCAAGTCATTTTGCCATCATTCCTTTATGAGTTGTATCAAGTTATCCAGTGGATGAGGTGAGAAGTCGGAACCTGGAACAGTCAACAGACCCAGGCTCCAGACCCTGGCACTGCCTTAACAACCTATGGTGCTTAAGTTGTTCGATCTCATCTGAAATGTGGCCTCCTCATTTATCTGATGCAAATAGCATCTAATCAAAAATAGGATCCGGATTAATTGAGTGAATTACTAAAAAGCACTTAACACAATGTTACCAGATAGCACAACTTCATAAACTCGCTCCTTTGGTTATTATGTTATTTATAGTCTCTATATTGCTTTATATTTATGTAAAATCGTTTTTACCCATTATGCTTTAGTATATGAAGCTTAAAGTAATAAATTCTAGATATATTTTATTTACATTTAGCATGCACATGCTAAATATAACATAGCTTGAATATCCGTGATGTTTAAGGTTTGTGCTTTCAAAAAGTATTTATTAATAGAAATTATTCTCATTATTTTACTGGCCTGTCATCTAGCTCCCAGGAAGAGGTTAAAATGTACCTTTGCCTGTAGGGAGTTTAACCAGATTTGCTAGGCTCCCTGAGGGAAAATGGTGCACACCAGGCACGAAGTCTGCCTCTCCTCCTTTGCAGTTCATTTGGGCAGAATAGCAGGCTGGTTCCCTGTGGGGTCCTGCCTTTATGTGCCTGCCGAATCTGACTGCGGTCCTATATTTCACTCTCAGGAAATGGTGCCCAGAGGCACAAAGGTAGACCTACAAATTACCAGAGGAGGCCGCAGCTGTCTGAGGCAGGTGAGGCCCCGAGAAAATATGAAACAGAATATATGAAAAGGCAAGTCTCCACCCCAAAAACATGATATGAAATTCCATTATGAAAATAATTCCAGATGGACAAAGGCTTTAAAATGATCATTATGACCTCATCTACCTATACAGAGAGGATACTTACATATATTGTACAAATGCGCGCGTGCACACACACAGGCACACACACTCCATGATTTTATGCTCAGGTGTACCTGTTACTGGTTGTACTTAACTACAAATGTCTGTAATTGTGTGTATTTGATGTATTTGAAGGTCTCATTTTCGCAGCGTATACTGAATTCTAAGGTATACGTTATTGCATAAATAATAAATACATATTATATTAACTAATATGGAAGTTTGAGGAGGTATTTCACACACCTTGTTTTAAGGATACTCCTGTTTAATAATTAAAATTAGATTGTGTGAGAAATGAAAGCAAAAGGAATCAATCAAAATAATGTTGAATACAATCATAATTTTGGGATAAGGTTCTTTTAGATATATCAAATATTTTGTAAACAGAAAATCTTTAAGAAGACACAGAATAGACAGTTTGTAGTTGTGAAAGAGGGATTGGTTTTGTGTTAATGTTTATTTAGTTAAAAGCTGCATTTTTTGAAGAATCATAATAGAGTTAGGAAAAGAGAAAGAGAGCTGAACTTTCCTGTTTGAGTTGGAAGCAGGAAACCAGGAGTCCAACTTCAATTTGGAATTTCCCTTTTCCCTTCCCTCTGTTTCTCTTCTTCACCCTTGGCATTGAGGGGTCTTTAGCAATCTACAGAATATAACTCTTAGAATAAAAAAGTCATTTTTATTGCATAGAAGTTGATGAAATACACAAGGAACATTTCCAGACTCATAAATTACTGAGATAAAACACAAAATTTCTGTTTTCTTTATTTTTTACTTAGTCACTGCCATTCATGGTGATTTTTATTATTCAAATTACACTAAAACTTCAATTACCTGAAGAGCAATTATTAGCCAACTTCAACTAGAACACAAACTAAAAGCCTACCGCTTATTTTAAAAGAACACTTTGTGTAATTAAAATAGATACCACAAAGTGCATGCATAAAATCTTTGTTTTAAAATTTCCATAATAAAAACTTTAAAAAATAAAGGCAGATGATATGAAATGATGAAAAGATTTTTTAAAGTGTTCGTTAAGAGCACATCACTTCAGACAGTTGTTTTACTTTGTGGAAGGAGGAATACAGCCTTGGAGTTACTCATGCTTTGCTTAGGTACTGAAGGATAATCCTAATTGTGCTCTTGGAAATCTTAGTGTTAACAATTTTGATCACATCTACCCTGAAAGGGGATTCTGTGATAAGGTCATAAAACATGGCACCCTCATTCTTGTCTGCCCCTTACACTCCCGGTTGCATTAGTACTGCACCAATAATAAATATTTTTTAAAACCCGCCCTGTGCTGTCATGATGGAATCAATAAAGTAAATGAAAGTATTTTTCAAGAAACTTCTTGTCCTTTACTCCTGCAGAAACCATTCATTCCAACTTTATGTACTGTTGTGGTGATTGGGATGATCGGATTTCTCAACCTGCCCAATAACCTTAGGAGCCATTGAAAATAGCTATGACAACAGGAGAGAGAGAGAGAGAGAGAGAGAGAGAGAGAGAGAGAGAGAGAGAGAGAGAGAGAGAGAGAGAGAGAGAGAGAGAGAGAGAAACATAGACTTAAAACCATGCAGCATAGTGTGGGAAGAATTAGAGCAGAGAAGCCAAACAATTGTTTCATAGGCCATATTCTTCTCATAAACATGTTTTACTTATATCCTATTATTTTGGTGATCTACCCAGTACTTTTTTGCTCCTTTGTTTTATTCCTAGCACTTATGTATAGGTGATTCATGTTTGCTTTTTGTTTTGTTTTTTTAAATGATTTCAAGTCTCTCCTAAAAAACTGAAGATCTGGTAGCACTGAATCTATACTCGTGAAAGACATCCATTCCTGGACGTTTAGATTGACTGTAATGTAGTTGGGATCCAGTTTCCCACCACCTCCACTTTTCGGGAGGGCATTTTAATATTCGCAATCCCCACTCACCTCCATTCTCTCCCTAACACTTAGTGTTTATTTGCTATTTATCTTTGTTCATTGTCTTAACAGGCTGGCTTAAAAGAAACTAAACAACTTATTTGTTGCATCTGAGTCTCCATCAAGAGGGATGGATAGGAAGGCAGGGTTAGTGGGCTAAATGGTATAGAAAGAAAAAGAGCAAGTGCATTTTTTTTTTTATGAAAGAGAATATTTCTGCATGTGATATGCAAAAGAAAAGTGTGTCTGTTTCAAAATAAAGCAGCTTTCTCATTTATTTTACCTATATGGTTCTTCAAGTCTATAAATAAAGAGCCCTTTTATAGTTCTGAGCACAGCTTCTTATTTCAGTTAAATAAAATCATAATAATCAAGGAAATGTTTGACTAGGCCTAATACATGCTGTTTAAAAAGATAAAGAAGTATGTAAAAGTCTCCAGAAATATTTATTTCTAAAAGAGTTAATATAAGAAAATTTTGGTATATACGTTGAACCATATTAAATTGCCAATATTTAATAAGTGTCCCACAAAAATGGAACCCTCACATTAATTAACCAAGTGAAATAGAGCAAGTTTTTTTCTGCCTGTTTATTTCATTGGAATGGAACTCCTTCTTTCCCACAATACCAAATAAATGATTTAGTGCTTTATGTGGGTTAATAAAATTCATAACATACTGATAAACAGTTACAGATATTATATAAACATTATAAAAGCAATTAAAATGTAAAATATCATTCTTCATTACAGTCTGCAATATACAATAGCTTATGATCATGGATATGTTTATATACTCAGCATCTAATGATTGAAAAATTTGCAGTTGATAAGCCCTTCATTAGGAGAAGATAGTAGCTTTACAAGTCTTTTAGCCCCCTGAGATGTAATTCTCTCCCTGGAGAGGCTTACCCTGTTTAGCATCTAATAAATATGTCCTAGAAATTAACTACACTGCACTTCGTTAGTTCCCTTCTATGGATGCACCATTCTGCTTTTATAGAGTTCACCTAAAAAAGAAATCATCACCTGAACTTCAGTAGATTTTTTTTTTATGAGGCTTCAGAAAATACATAGGATTTAAATAGAAGCTTTGAGGGGATACAATTTTATTTAAAATCTTTCATTTCTTGGTGTCTGGACAATTCTTCCAAGTAATATATTTAGTGCATACAAATACTTTTAAGCACTTAATGGTTACTGTATGTTGCATGTTTATATAAAAAGATGAAATATAATAACATTATCTAATATTCTTTAGTTGGAGCAGTTAGCTTTTATTGAAAACATGAAATTCCAGAGAATTAAATTCTCCATTTTAACTTTTAAGCTACTATCACTGAGGATAAATTGCATCACTCAAACTAATAATAGTTTGTTTATAACTATATATATAAATATTTATGATATTACTGATTTGAGGGAACCATCAATCACAGCCCATTTTCTTGGAGACATTTCTCTCTGAACCTGAAAAATAGTTGACTGTATTTAATGACTATTACATACATTGTGAATAGATGACGGAATTAAGTAAATAGAAGCACGATGTAATTTATCAAAATTTGCTACAATTAGGAGGATCCAAGATGGCTGCGCCCAGGTGAACACCTAGCCGCAGCAGCACATAACAATTTCAATAAAATACAACTAAAACATAAAACGGACATTGCCCAGAACTACAGGAAGGTTGACTGACTGGAAATTCTACAGCGAGAAGCAAGGAGAAAACCAGAAGGAGGCGCGGAGGAGCTGGAAATGCCCAAGGTACGGAGACACGGCGTCCAGAGAGGACGGAGCCGGAGAGGAGGGAGGCCGAGTGCCTGGCGAGCGTTCCCTAGCGGGAAGGAGATAAAACTCCGACTGTGCTGGGCCCCCGACTGCTCTGAACCCCAGTTCTAGGCCAGACCCCGGGGACTCAGGCTCAGCCATAGGGAGCCGGGCTGTAAGGCAGAACCCCGGGGAGAGGCGAAAGGAGGCCCTGGCAGTGCGCACACTGAGAGCAGAGAAGGGACGGTCGGCTGTGCCGCGGGATTGCCCTGACGGGAAGGAGACTGGGGCTCCAGACTGCTCTGAACGCCACCTCCAACTCCACTTCCAACTGAACTGAACCCCAATACCGGGCTCATTGGGGGAGAGCATAGACTGTTTGGCAGCAGGCGAAAATCGAGGGCACCTTTCTCTCAGAGGCGCTGGCAGCGAGCACTGAAGGACCCGCATAGGGCGGGGCTTACAGAAGCCAAAGCTGCAGGCTCCACCCTGAAACCCCGTCCCATCTGTAACTGCGAAATGAGACAACAAAATAGATCACAAATGAAAGAAATGGAGGACAAAAAGCGTCTGGATATAGAGTTCAAATCTACGCTTATAAGGTTTTTCAAGAATTTCCTAGAAAAGATGGATAAGACCTATGAGGATATGAAAAGAGATCAACTAGAATTAATAAGGAGTCATCAAGAAATGATAAGGGATCAACAAGAAATAAAGAAGACATTGTCTGAAATAAAAAATATTTTACAGAGTCCTAAAAACAGAAGGGAAGATCTCAAGAATCAAGTCAAAGATTTGGAACATAAAGAGCCAGAAGACACTCCTCCACAGAAGCTAGAAGGCAAGAGAATCCAGAAAACTGAAGATAATGTAAGAAACCTCTGGGACAACTTCAAGCGAACTAACATCAGAATTATGGGGGTCCCAGAAGATGAGAGAGAGCAAGATATCGAAAACATACTGAAAGCAATAGTAAGAGAAAACTTCCCCCACCTGGTGAAAGAATTAGACTTACAAGTCTAGGAAGCACACAGAACTCCAAACAAAAGGAATCCAAAGAGGACCACACCAAGACATATCGTAATTAAAATTCCAAGAGCAAAAGACAAAGAGAGAATATTAAAAGAAGCAAGAGCAAGGAAGGTAGTTACCTATAAAGGAGCACCTATACTATTGTCAGCTGACTTCTCAACAGAAACCATGCAGGCCAGAAGGGAATGGCAAGAGATATTCAAGGTGATGAATAGTAAGAACCTACAGCCAAAGATAATCTACCCAGCAAAGCTGTCACTCAGAATCGAAGGTCAGATAAAGAGCTTCACTAATAAACAAAAGCTAAAGGAGTTCATCAACACCAAACCAGAATTATATGAATTGCTGAAGGGGGTTCTTTCAGAAGAGAAAGTAAACAAAGATAAAAATTATGAACAACAAATACGTAACTATCAACAAGTGAATCTAAAAACCAAGGAAATTAAAAAAAAAATCTGATGAACAATAGTAACTGTTGAATATAATAGAATCAGAGGTATGGAAGGGGAGTGAACTGACGATTCTTGGGGAAAAGAGGGGAGGGGGGCGTGGGAAGAGACTGAACATAAACTGTGCACCTATGGATGAGGACAATGGGGAGAGGGGAAAGGGCAGAGGGCGGGGTGGGAACCTGGTGGAGGAGAGCAATGGTGGGGGGGAAAAAAGGAACATTTGTAATAATATGAACAATAAAAACTTATTTAAAAAAAAATTGCTACAATTAAACTGAGTTAAATCTCTTACTAAAAGACATACCTAATCAAGTTATGTTAATACATTTATCTTAGCAAAAACTTGTGTCTTTACTGAAGATATTATTTTGCATAAAATAGCAGATGTTTACTTGTTTGTTTTCAAATATCTTGAAATAAAAATATTTAGTATAGTAAGGTGCTGGCAAAATTAGAAAAACTTTCAAATATGTTATAACAGAAAAATTTAAATTGTAGAAACTGTTCTTTGAGACTATGTGGATAATTTTTAAGCAATTGGGATTTAATTTCAAGTCCTATTTTATTTACTGGTAAATATAGTATTCTAGCTGATAAAATAGTTAAAGTACATGCCAATGGTTTTTAAAATATTGTACTTACCTATACAGATTAACCTAAATTTAGAGCAGAATAATACAAAATAATAGAGCAGAGTAAATGCAGGGACCAGGAATCACTAAAATGATATTTTTATTATTTAACTATTAGGTTTACATTTTTCAGAATATACTACTCACCCTTAACAATAAGTTGTCCTGTTTTTATTCTGCCTTTGGTTTTTTGCTCTGAAGAGACTAGGTATGTGACATACATACATATAGAGAGGCTGACCTTTCCTTTAATTACATATTTTAGTCAAGCCCAAAGGAAGCAATCTTTACTGAATGCCTAAAGCTGGAACAATTAGGAGAGACCACAGATTTCCCATGCTCTTTCTGAGCAGTTGAAGTGGCTGATAGACCACATGCATTTATCTTCTCTCCCTTTGAATATCT
Organism: Pipistrellus kuhlii; assembly: GCF_014108245.1. Classification (NCBI taxonomy): domain Eukaryota; kingdom Metazoa; phylum Chordata; class Mammalia; order Chiroptera; family Vespertilionidae; genus Pipistrellus; species Pipistrellus kuhlii. The sequence goes on along the minus strand of NW_023425540.1, from coordinate 55,822,920 downwards.
TGCTGCAATGATATTGAAGGGAAGAAGAAAGCAGATAAGAGAGGATGAGAGATGTCAACACATTTTTAGAAAACAAATCTGAAGTATTTCTTAACAAAGCAGAGAAATTCATAAAATAAAACTTAAAAGGGAGATATGAAAACAAACTGAAAAATGAGGTTAAGAGGAAGCAGAGGCAATGCTGATAGCAAAAGACAACATCAAAAACCCTAAGTACTCTTGTCAGAGAGAAGAAAAGCAATGGCATCCTTGAAAGAGAACAGGCTGCTATGAAAGAAAGAAGGAATTTCCAGCTTGAATGTATCCACCAAATGCCCAGCACCTTGTATGGAAATTGATCTAAATGAAGGTATATCATGATGAAATTTTAGATTTCTAAAGATCGAAAGGAAATTCCAAAAGTTACCCAAGAAAGAAAACAGGATCCAAGCTACAGATTAGAAATGAGTGGCTCCAAATCTTTTAAAAGCTTTTCTGGGGGAAAAAAAATCTCATAAAAAGTAATCATTTTTACTATATATAAGTGTATCAAGTCAATACATTGTATACCTTAAACTTACAGAATGTTATATGTCAGCTATTTCAATAAAGCTGGGGAAATAAAGCAACATGGTAAGCTAGAAGACAATTTAGTAGTGCCTTCAAAACTAAGGAGAAATGGTTTCCAACCTAAAATTGTATACATTGCCCAACTATTAATTAACTGTGAAAGTAAAATAAAGATGCTTTTAGACATTTAAGGACTCAAATTTTATCTCCCATTAACCCTTAATAAAATGAATAAAATTTATTAACTCACAATAGAGGGAAATCCTGGGACCAATGGGACAGCTGAAAAAGAAAATCTTAGGATTTCTGTTCACTTATCTCTAATAATCTTCAATTCAGCCAGAAACAGGTGTTTAGAGGATTTCAGAAGGAGAACGTGGAGATAGGAGAGTGTGTTTGGGTAACGGAACTAATAAGTTAATGTATTTGAGCTTTGGAGGAAATATTGATAAGGATTTGAACTATTTGTGGGAACATTTAAAAAATAATAATGATAGACCAAAAAAATAAGCAAAATATAAGGCAAATATAAACTCCAGATAAAAACTGAGAAATGAAAGTTGGCTATAGTATACTACTTGGCTCAGCAGTGAAAAGTATTTACATTATTATAACAATATAGATATCTTCTATTTTATTTATTCTCCCTAACCACACTGTAAGCAAGGAAAAGGACTTTCTTTTACTCTGTTATTTTATACTAGTGGCCAGGTACGAAATTCATGCATGGAGGGGTGGGAGTGGAAGGGTGTTCCTCAACTGCTGCCTCCTAACCACTAGCCTGTCTGCCTGATTGCCTCTAACTTCTTCTGCCTGCCAGCCTGCAGCCTGGCCAGAGGGAGGGGACAAAGGTGGTTGGCTGGTCATACTCCTGGTCAAGGGGACAATTTGCATATTAGCCTTTTATTATATAGGATATACACTGAGTGGCCAGATTATTATGTGTTCAGAGATTATCATAATTTGGCCAGTGTATATTTCAATAATATCTTCCAAAAATATTCATATTTTTTGCTGATGTGACTCAGCTGGGCTTTTTTGAGAATCTTTTGGGGGGTTTTATGTTATCATGGAGAACAACCAAGTTGTCACGTGCATAGTTTTCTGTTTCCTTTAAGATTCTTTGGTTGCAAGTAACAGAAGTCAGCAGAATCTACTTTAAGTGAAAACAAAATCAGGAACAAAAGCCAAGAAAGTATTGGAAGAACATAGGATAATTCCCAGAATCAAAATAAAAACGAAATAAGGTAGGCCTTGGTAAAGACAAGAATATGGGATCAAAGGGAGTTGGGACGAATGGGAGTCTCTAGTGAACCTCCCCAGGACTGATCATCTCCAGCTGCTTTTCTTCTGAAGTCATTCCAGGCAGAATTCACATATCTGCCCGTGGGAGTCAGGTTTGGGACACATGCCCTCCTGCAGCCTGGGAAAGCAGGGGGGGTGACGGGGGGGGAACTTTGATGACAGCCCCCCACGCTAAGGAAAATTGAGGGTTTGTTACCAGAAAGTGGATATGGAGACTAGAGAGAGAGAGACTACTGATGTCCCCTATCTTTGCCTCCCTTTAAACTTGCAGTAAAGTAAGCCTCTCTCCCACTTATTAGTATGCCCCTGGGGGAATTAGTTGATTTAGTTTCTTTATCAGATCTGCTCCTTCATTCCTTTCAAAGTAATTACAGGCTGCTTCTTCCCTGTCTCCTGACACTGATTATTAGCTAAAGCTAATTCATCAGCTAGATATAGGTGAAACACCTTTAGCTATCTTTTCCAAAAAGCTTAGTAAATTATTTGTCATTCTCCAAACCAAGAATTGTTCTCCCTATAAGTAAAAGTTTATTAGCTACCGTGAGAGGTCTTTGGGTTCAGCCATTTTCTGTCCCAGCTATAATTAGAAAGCTAGACAAATTGTATTAACTCCCAGGGAAAAAATCCACACACACACACTCTTTTTAATAAATCCAATTTACTCTATTTGCTTGGTGTTAACAACTGTTAATGTTATGTCCAAACTCCTTTCCTTCCTTGTTGAAAAGAACTGTATCGCCACATCCAGTACATACAAATGGGTAGTTAATTACGCGGCACAGAGGGTGCTGTGATTCATCACAGCAATGCGAAAGCGACCGTTGCCAATTGTCAGCTTTCTCCAAACTGCATAGTGTTATACGGTTTATGGCCTAATCAATAGTGGCAAAGCTCCAGAAAGAAATACTACCTAGATGTCAGGGGCTCATTAAACTGATCAGTGTGCAGCCCTTCATCAGTGATTTCCAAACCTGGCTGTGTATCAAAATCACTTGATGACATTTTTTTTTAAAGCAAGATAAGGGAAAGCCTCCTGGCATTCACCTCCAAAGACACTGAATCAGAATATTCTGGGTTGGGTTGGAGACAAATTCAGAATTTTTCAAGGCCTGGGGTTTATATTCTTTGGATTCTCTCTTTAAGAAAAAAGAATACAGAAGTATCTTTTACATATTTTATGAAAATATATTACCATGTGAATACACTTGTAGGACCCAGACCCTTGTAAAGGTCCATATAAATGATGGGTCCCGAAGCTTCCTTAGCCTCAGAATGAGTCTACCTGTGTGTCAGGGCCCAGGAGTAAATGCGTTTGTATGCCGGGCCTGTGTGCGCAACCGAGCACATACACCTGTGAGCATGGTTCAAGCTCCCAGGTGAGAGGGACCCTCTCACCAAACGGGGACCCTCCCTTCTCTCTCAGAAACAAAAAGAATATAGAAAGTCTCGTGTTCTGCACATTTTAATCAAGTTCTCCAATAACTTCAAAATTTCAAGTTGAAATACTCTTATTTGCATATTTTTATTTCCCTTGCCCCTTCCATGGTAAAATGGCCCATCAGCAAAAATAATTGCCAGTATCTAAACTAGTGGAAGCTCCAGACAACAGCCCCTGAGTTACAACCGCTCTGGCTACAGTCAGGGAGGAATGATAGTTCAACCTTCTGCATCTAGTTTTAGTTTGCAGATAGCTTCATGCTTTTTTTCCCCCACACGATTTAATATGATTTCAGCTGTTGCATTTTGGCGGCAGCAAATGTGTATGTTAGCCTTGGGAGCACTGGGTTAGAGAAACCCACTGTAGGAAATGGTAAAACTAAGTGATCTGTCCATTAGCACCTTTTTAAAAACTTGTTTTTAATCCTTTGTAAAAGTAAAACATGCCTAGTGTTGAATTTTTTAATGCAAAAACATATAAGGAAAAATATATATTACCTATAATCTCTCAAAGATAACTTATAGTCATCACAATGATTGACATACTGTAGCTATTCAATAATTTTTTTTTTTATTTTTTTTTATTTTTTTTTAGAATAAAAGAATGAGTGTGAACTCCAGAGAATACAAAAAGACCCTTCCTGGGCATTTTTCCCTAAGTGCTTATAATTGTGATATCTATTGTAAGATGCAGATATCTAAGTGAACATAGTATATTGAACACTAACAAGTGAAGGCTATATGCTAGACAATGATGTTATAAAGATGAGTGAAAGTGGTCTTTGCCCCTCTCAGTGGAATTCACATCCAGTGGGAGAAACTAATATATTCCTAGCCGTACAAGGACATTCAGACACACAAGGGCACAAGAGCTGCTATGTAAAATCCCATGTAGGAAATGTCTTTCAGAGCTAAGTGCTAAAAAAAAACACACTTCTTTTCTCTTTACATCCTTGATTCTTCTCTTTCTCTCAAGCTACATCTAGTCTATCAGCTGATACAATTGTTCCTCTTTTAAAACATCTATTCACACAATTCTGTTCCTTCTCTCCGTCTCTGTTGTGCAGCCCTGGACCGAGCCGCTGCTCATGTCCTCTGCAGAGCTGCAGGGGCCTGCATATTGTCTCCTTGCTTTTCCTCTTGCCCCCTTCCACTCTGTCCTCCACCCAGAAGCCGAGAGGTACCTTGACTATTCAAATTACATCAGACTTAGGACCCCCAAATCTCCAGTGGATCCCCATTTTATTTAGAGTGAAAGCCAGTGTCATTCAGTTGGCCTGTAAGATGATTTTGTCCACTCCCTATTCTATCAATCCCCTAATCTCACATCCACTGATCATCACTTTGCTCCTTTGCTCATTCCAGAACAAGCCTGCGGTCGCCTGGCACGAGGTTTTCACCGCACAGAATGCCTTCCCTTCCTGGATGACTAGTCCCCCAGCCCCTGGCAGATCTTTGTTCCCGTGTCACTTTCTCCGTCAGGCCTTCCCTGTCCACCCTCATGAAAATCGCAGCAACCCGCCCCTAGTTCCTGCTTTATTTTTCTCCAAATCATTATCGCCTCATTGTCTAGTCTAGTTATTTATTTGTGCTCATAACCCAAACTCTGTGAAGTCAGGATTAGACCTTTTCACTCCCAGCTCCTAAAACATTCCCTGGTTCATATGTATTCATTAGTAACTGTAAGAAACAAAGTGGAGGTAATATTCACTCTGCTGACATCTTCCATGGTTTCTTTCCCTTTCAATATCGAGATACTTTTGCAGTGTGTATCAGGCACTCTGACAACCACATCTGTTGTCCCTAACATTGGCGTCTGCTTAAGGGGTGGTCGCTGCTGACATTGCATCCTGCTCTGTGCATGCTGGGTTGGTGCATGCGTGTTTCTGACACCTGCTTGGAGCATGCTCTGTCTGGATGGTGGTCTGGAAAGTCCAGTTCAGAAAGATGGACAAGGCAGGTATATGACACTAACATATGTTTCCATATCCTCAAACCAACATAGGTAAGCCCATAATTCACTTCTCATAAAGTCAGAAAAGTCTGATGTCAGGTTGATGCAGGCTGGAATGAAAAAGAATAATTGTACCCGGGACTTAGGGTTCTCAGCTCATGTTAGAGTGGTAAGGCTTTTATTTTATTTTTCTTCCTCATCTTGAATTCTAAAATTTAATAAGGGAACTGTCAGGGGAACCTGAGGTTCCACTCCAAGGCTTGGTCACCACCACACACAGCACCCCTGAGACCAGAGCCGCCGGCCAGGATCCTGCTGAGTGATGGTCAGTTCTAAACATATTCAAACATAGTTTCTACCTAGCCAATCAGATTTGTGTCTTTGTGCTATTAAAATAAAAATAATTAGGAAGGGATAAAGGAGGGAAAATCCTTGCTCCTGATGCATTCAGAGACCTTTAAAAAAATCCTTCCCTTGAACTCTTATTTTTCCACCAACTTGTTTATTTCAGAGGAAGGAGAGCAGATGCAGCCTTATGTCTAATTTCCGTTTCAGGGCACACAGGGCAGGAGGGCCTCTCTGAAAGGTGCAGGCCACACCCCGCCTGCTCCCTCTGCGAGGCAGTGCCTGCCTGCTGCTGCTCTGAGTGCAGTGAGCGGAGCTGTGGGGAGTGGATGCCCTTACGTGTAGCATCTTAAAAATTCTAGTTCAAGGCAAAGTTTTCACTGTAATGCTATCCACCATTGCTGGACAGTGTTTGTATTATGTTATTTTTCACTTGACTTTCAGAGGTCTAGAGTTCCTAAATAAAGAATATTCCGCCAGCTTTGAAATTTCCACAAATAAACGAGAATTTAAGAAGTTTTTGGTAACCTTTCTTTCCTTGAATTTACTTTCTTGTTTTAAGAAACGTTAAGACTTTCCACATCTCCAAAGAATGGTCTAGTTTATTTTACTGATACTTTCCTTCAAAATGGCAAGTTATCTGCTGTCCAGGAAACTACTCTTTGCTATAGTCTAAAAATGGAAAAATTATCTATATTCCTTTCCTATTCATCTATAGGCAATAAGCTATGATTTAAAAACAGTTCTTGACACCTTGAAAGTAGGCACAGCATCATTCGTCTTTAATGAAATGAAAATCAAAACCCACAGAGAGGTGCCACTGCACACCCACTAGAATGGGTGTCCTCAAAGAGACAGACATTACCAATTATTGGCATGGATTTGCAGACACTAGAATCTATTTATGTAACTGGTGGGAATGTATAGCTGCTTTGAAAAACATGTTGGCAGTTTCTGCTGAGTTAAACTTTTATTCATGCAACCCAGAAATCCCACTCCTAGGTATTTACCCAAGTGAAATGCAAGCATATATCCACACAAAGACATGTATGCTAATGTTCATAGCTGCTTTATCCATAGTGGCCAAAGAGTGGGGAGAGCCCACACGTCAGTCTGCAGCAGGATGGAATACTATACAGCACTGAGAATGAACTACCAGTACACATAGCCGTGTAGATGGATCTCACGAACATAACGGGCAGCAAAAAATCAGACACAGGAGTGTTGGGCTTATGATTCTATTTATACAACAAGAACAACCATCTGTGTGTCAAGATGGTGGTTATCATGTTGAGGGAATAGTAGTGACCAGAGCGGGAGATGACAGGGCTTTGCCAGAGTGGGTTATGCCCTGTTTCTGATCTGGAGACTATTCCACAGCTGTGTCAGCTTTGTCAAAATTCCCATCAAGTAACACCCTTGGGATTTGTGCAATTTTTTGCATGTATGTTATAAGTCCAAAAAAATTCATTAAAACTATTAAAAAAAAAAAAAAGTGACACTGATTTTCAGAGATCCAGGGGTACTAAAAAATCATTCTTTGTATTTTCCACTTTGAAGACTTTACAATCTAGTAGCAAGACAGGCCTGTTGATAAATAATTCTAATATGAAACAAACTCTGATAAAGTCTGCATTAGAATGAAAGAAAGAAAAAAAATATTTACAAAAAGGGACAGCCTGGAAAAATATAATAGAGTGTCATCAGTGTTGAGTTTATGGAAGGGAGGTATATAAGTTAGAAATAAAGGGTGAAAAGGTATTGTTTTCTCTGCAAGAAGTCACTACTGTTTGAGAGGCAGCGCTGCTTTACAGTGTCAGAACACATGAGCTATTTATATCCTTAAAGTGCGTTCTTTTGTTTTTAGTTGACTGACTTTGCCTGAGTTGTAGGTTATTCTGTTCAGTGGTGCTCAGCCCCGCTGCACGTCGGGATCACAGGAGCTTCTGCAGCTGCTCCAGAGGTGGGACTCGGGCATCTGGACTTTTTCTAGGCGCCTGTGCTTCTCCTGACCTGCGAGGGCTAGGAGCCTCTGCTGCTGTACCCACGGGCTAGAGGGGGGCCTCACGGGGACCATCACACAACAGTGAATGTCTCTGAAAGTGTCAGTTCTTTGTTTTTGGAGCTTCTGTGGTTTCCACAAAGAAGAGCACTTTTCATATTTGTCTCTTTGTATGCGTGCCAAGAAATTTCTTTGCAAGTGGCTTTTATCCAAGTATTACATGAAAGACGTTAATCCTACTGCTAAATTTTAACCCTAATTCTTTCAAGCACTAGGGCATTTCTTCTGATTTTATTCCAGATACCTAGATCCATAGCAGAAGGTAGGACTGGGAAGGACAAAATGACCCATGCAGGTCACTCGTTAATGCAGTCATATGACTCATCTTCCTATGAGGGAAAAAAAAAAAAAGAGTATTTTTAGTCCCAGCATTTATATATCAGATCTTTCAGTATGAAAATAATACCTGCTTTTACTTACAAAAGTAAAAGTCCTCTACTTAGTTCACTCACTATCTATTATTAGCTTCTCCATGTTTTAATCTCTTTGTTTTGAAATAATTTTAGAATTATAGCCAAGTCGCAAAAATAGTAGAGGCATAGTCAGCGACCTCTAAAGTTACAATTTATATAACCATAGTACAATTAGCAAACTAGGAAATTGACATTGAAACATTAAGATTAACTAAGCTGCAAATCTTATTTGAATTTCACCAGTTTTCCCCTTAATTTCCTTGTCTGTTCTATAATCCAATCCAGGGTACTACTCTGTATTTTTTAAAATATATATTTTTATTGATTTCAGAGAGCAAGGGAGAGGGAAAGAGAGAGGAAAAAAAAATCAATGATGAGAGATAATCATTGATTGGCTGCCCCCTGAATGCCCCATACTGGGGATCGAGCCTGAAACAAGGGCATGTGCCCTAACGAGGAATTGAACCATGACCTCCAGGTTCATAGGTCAACACTCAACCAGGAAGTCATGCCAGCTGAGCCATACCACTCTGTATTTAGTTTTCTTGTCGCCTTAGATTCCTTCAGTCTGTGACACTTCCTTACTCTTTTTTATTTTCCATTATCTTGACCCTTTTGATGAGTACTGGTGAATTATTTTGTAGACTGTTTCTCAGTTTGGTTTTGTGCAATGTTTTCTGATGAGTAAGTTGATATTATTCATTTTGGCATATATGTGTTGTTATTGATAATGCTAACCTTGATCATTTGGGGAAGGTGGTGTCTGCTGGGTCTCTCTACTATGAAGTTATGATTTTTGAAAATTGTTAAATGTCTTTGGCACTCTGCCCATATTCTGTTTTTCCTCAAACTTTCACCAACAGATTTTAATATCAACTACTAGAGCTTGCCTGCAACAGTGATTACTGTGGTTTTCGCCTGATTTTTAATTTTTTTTACTTTTTTAGTATTTCTCTTATTCCGTACATTTTTTAAAAAATTCTTCTGTAAGGAAGATCTGCCCCTCCTTGTCTCTTTATTTATTTGATCATTTATATCAGTAAGGACTTATAGATGCGTTTCCAATTTTCGAATAATAATCCAATGCTATCATTATTTGATGCTCATATTGTTCCAGATGTGTCATTGGCAGCTCTTTCTGGTTGGATTCAGTGTCTTTTTGGCATGCTCTCATTCCTTTTAAGCAATGTGTGTGTGTTGCGTGTGTGCGTGCGTGTGTGTGTGTGTGTGTGTGTGTGTGAATATATGATGTTCAGTCTTATCTTGTATTTTCCCTGCCACAGACCTGAAATCAGTCATTTCTCTAAGAAGCCTTGATTCCTTTTATTGGAGAATGATGTTTTGAAAAAAAGAAAAAAGATCTGGGTGCTAGTAGATCATTGTTTCTGGAGTGTCATTGCTCTTATCCCTCTCAGCAGAAAAAAAATAGGAAATATATGTATGTGTACTAAACCATGAATGCACATACATGATATTTATTGGTTATTTCTATGTGACTATCTGTGTATATGTGTGTAAATACAAAATATACGAGTTCATTTAATACCTCTGATTTCAGTTCAATACCACAGGTTCATTATAATCTTCTCTCCTTTTCTTATTTGTAACCTATTTCTCTAACAGTTCAAAGACTGACACTCAGTATCTACAATCCTAGATTACACATAAAGTTGTTACTGAATTGCTCACTCACACCTCTGTGGGAAATATATTTACTAACTAGAGAACAATATTTGGTGGCAGTTCATTTTGGTTTTGCGCCTTATAATATTCAGTCAAAATCATGTTTTCCAAAGCGATTTAATTCCTATCCCTTCAGTGTGATTATATCACTCTGCAGGTTCAAGCTGCTCATTGGTAATACACTTAGGATTGATTTGTTGCTGTTTGTTTTTCACTTTGGGTTCCCCCACATTCTAGTTGGCTTTAATTTTTTTTGTGTGTGTGTGTGGGAGGTATGTAAAGTGTTACTATGGTTCAGAGATTCAAAGCTATAGCCAAAGAGATATTTCAAGAAGTGTCTGTCCCTCCTCACACTCCACCACCACATTTGTGTCCCTTTTCTTTCCTCTCTTTTCCCACCATCCCCCTATAGTTAAATAGACTCTATGTTTTCTGGGTAATCTTTCCTGTATTTATTTCTCACAAATGAGCAGATTCAGGTTTTTTATTATGTTCCCTTTTGTATGGTGGTAGCACGCCTTATAAGCTCTTTTGCACTTTCATTTCTTCATTGAATGATGTGGAAGTTCCCAGTGATCTACCCCATTTTCTTTTTTTTTTTTTTAGCTTCTTGTGTTCAATTATGAGGGTGTGGCATAGTTTATTTAACCACTCTTATGTTTGAGCATTAAGGCTGTTTTCGTAAGTTTGCAAGTACAATAATGCCCCCATGAAAATATATATATATATTATATATATATATATATATATATATATATATATAATGTATATATGTGTGTGTGTATATATATATATATATGTGTGTGTGTGTGTGTATGTAATTTTGTATAATTAGAAGTATATTTTCAGGGTAGGTTCCTAGAAATGGAATTTATTAGTCAAAATTAAGTGCATGTGTGCCCGTGTTTTTCAGTCACTCTGTATGCCTATGGAAATGCCTGTTAGTGGGTTGATCTATATCTTTCCCTGATCATCATATGAGTTGCTGAATTACAGCTTGTAATTTGTGTAACTTTTTAAAATTTAACTTTATTTGATGCACTTAGCACATAAAGAAAATATATTAACATTGCATGGGATTAGGAATTAGTCTTGCATAATTTATTCCCTTTCAGGGCTCAATAAATATCATTGTAATGTGTCAACAGTCTCTAATGAAGGTTGTAATCATACATACATTTACAGCCCTGTCATCCCAGGGTCTGTGGGTTTCATGAACACCAATGGAGAGTAGACAGTTCAAGAACTATAGCAGTGACACAATGACCAAGTACTTATATAATGCTCTCATTTGCCCGGAGCTGTTTATTTTTCAAAACTCTTTCAAGTCTTTTCATTTTAGTCAACTGCACTACTGTAGGATGGTTTGGAAATATCAAATTAATCATGACTTTTCTGTAGTGCAAAGTCCCTTACATGTATTATCTCATTTGAACCTCAAGCCAACACTGTGAAGGCAGGTCTCCATGGAGTCAATATCCCCATTTGTCCAGGTGAGAAAACGGAGACTCAGAAATGTTAAATGTCATCCTGAGGCCAGACATCTACTTACAGTGGTCGGCAAACTCATTAGTCAATGGAGCGGCAAACTGTTTGCCGACCACTGGAGATCATTGTGAGGTTACATGGTTTGAAATTGCACTACACAGTTCACAGCTAGCATAGTGAAAAAATATCCAAAGGTAGTATAGAGTCACAAGGAGGTAAATTATTCAGTATGCATTTTAGAATTTGAAGATTCCAATAAAGAATCTTATAGTCACAGGCAAATACTTGGCTACCTATAAGCTGTCGTGTTTCACTCCAGAATCATGGTAAAGGGAAATACATCCTGAACACATGTAGCTAATTCCCCTCCCCCCAACCTCCCTAGTGACTGTTTATTTGTTTGTTCCTCATTTCCATCCAAACCTCCCATCACCCACACCACACAGCTGGCCTCTGAGCTCTGGGAATTGTTCTGCCCCCGGTACCCAGCACGGGACCCCTGTGTCCCACCACAGTTCCGCATGTGAATTACAATGGCCTGACCACTGATTCCAGCTTAGTAGGTTGGATGGGCACCCAGGGCTGAGAGCCAGCTCTGAGCTTATTATCCACTTCCCCATTTGCTATCTTGTTCTACTGGGAAAGTTACTTGGTCTTTCTGTGGCTCATTTTCTAATCTTTAATATGGAAATAACAATACAACTGCATAACATTGCTGTGAGGATTAAGTGAGATAATGCACCTAAAATTCTTAGCCTAGTGTCTAGTATGTGGATAGTCTATAAATATTGGAGAGAAGGCTGTAGAGTGAGAGCTCATGAAGTGTTTGTTGAGTAAATGAACAAGTTAAGCAACAACTATGACAAAACAAAAATTGATGTATATATCTTCATTTTTCTTATTTACTGTTTATTTTAATTTGGACAAAAAAGAAAATTCCAAACACCAGTGTTTTTAACACATAAAATAAATTGCTGTTGACTCTACTTGCTTAGGAAACAGCCTCTGAGAACTCCTCGGATTATGTGGTTTACTTTTTTCTAGCTACTGCAGGGCTTTCCATGTTCTAGCCTCAAACCTCAATAAAAGTGCACGATCTACCGCCCCAAGGCCATCTTGCAACTTGTGCTTTGTGGTCTTTTGAAATCTCAGTTTGAGCACTTTGTATTGAAAGGAATGTCTTTTATATATCTTCTACTTCATTCCTCATAGGAGATCCTCAGGACATCATAACCAAAGTTATGACCATAACAGAGATAACAACAGTTTTCTTAGGTCAAGAACACCAATGGGATTGACCTGAGACATTGCTTCTACTACACAAAAATGTCTTTCAGACCATTCAGCAAACCTTTGGCAGATTGCCCCGGGCCCTGCCTAATCTCCTAGGAAAACTAAATGCCGAAATAGCTCACACGAAGAAGAGAGCATCTGCAAATTAGTGGCATGAGGGACTTCCAGGAAAAACTTTTTCTCTGCTTTTATAGCATTTTCACTGGAAAACACTGGGATCATGATTATTGTTTTTGTAAGCTTTTAATATATGTCTTTGATATTTGAAGGAATGGGCATGAGTTTTATGGTTAAAAGAAAAATTACTGAGGTAATTAGCAAAGTGATTTTGCCAAGTATACTTTTCTCTGAGGTGTAAGAGTTAACATTTATTCACATGAATAATTCACTCTGCTCTTATTAATCTAGTGAATCAATTCCTCCTATCATAGAATGAGGAAATAATTAGCAAACAACTTCTTCCTTTTTAGTATTTGTGGCATTGCTTTGGGGGTTTTCATTTACATACCAATGCACCATAAACACACTCTGGATGGAGTTATTGAAATCTTTTTTTCTGCTCACAAAGGTAGAGGCATGTGTGTCTGTCCAATCAGAGGTCCACAGCAAAGATCCACACTCACTGATTGGTCACTCTGATGGGGCAGCTGGTTATGAGCAGTGATAAGGAGGGTACCTCAGAGATTATGGGATGAGCATCTGCACATTAGTACCAGGCTAAACAGTCAAAGAGACTAGAGATGCTGTCATAGTTTTCAGATGACAGGTTTCATTTTATATGTTAGTGGGAAGAATACTTCTGATATGAGGAAGAAATTCACCAGCACAAATGCATTCCCTTTACTGCACTATAGCATGGCATCAATTAAATTCAACTGTATGTATAATGTACTCTTAATTCCTAACAGTCCCAAGAAGGTCTAACTTAAAAAATATTATGTATTCTTACATTTTAAGATCATGAACAGATGGAAAAATGTATGCCAATCAGTAAAGAAATTCATATGCAGTGTTATACACCTCAAAATGGTGTTTATATGGGTTTTTCTTTCTTTTTTTAAATTAACATTATCTTGGGTAAAGTTTAATTACTACTTGGGGTTTTCTGTAGCACTTTATGTGTGTAATTCATTTTAATTTGTTCCTTCTGCAGATATGTATGTTTGCAAGTACAAGTAACCTTGCAATGAGTAAAACTGATAAAAGGTTGTGTTCCAATGAAAGGGACATTATGGAGTGATCATTCACTTTGTAAAAGGGTTTGTCATAGGGCAAGCTTTCCGGAAGTATTTAATTTTGTTTATAAAACATGCATTTACACACACCATTTCAGGAACAAGTTTAGTGAGAAAATGAGAGCAATGGTCATAATGAGTTAGAAAATCCTTCCGCTGCTAATGTTTATTCTGCCTTTTTCCCCCCATCTCTTCCCGCAGCGCTGATAGCCATTGGGCGATACAGCATGACCATAGAGACGGTAGATGTCGGATGGTGCAAAGAAATCACAGACCAAGGAGCCACCCTGATTGCTCAGAGCAGCAAGTCTCTGAGATATTTGGGGCTGATGAGATGCGATAAAGTAAGAGTTACCTTTCAAGTTAATTTTGTAAATATCAGTGTAGTTAATAGCTGGATATCATTCTCTCTCTCTCTCTCTCTCTCTCTCTCTCTCTCTCTCTTTTTCTTTCTCTCTCTCTCTTCATATACATATGTGGTTATGTATGTATAGAGGTATATATGTAGGTATATATATATATACACATGTATATACATACATGCACTGTTAACAGCTATGGATTTTAAGATGCCTGGCTTTCTAACCTAATCTGACATTATATTTTCATTACTCTGTTTAAAAATGAATTTTGTCCTTATGCAGAAAGAAAAGGCAATCATACTCATAGTCAACTTTGATTTTGACTTCCTACCCTTAAAGCCCATGGACAAAATGAATAATGTTTGCATGGCACATTGCAACGTGCAGGGTCTGACAGTAAAATTCTGCTCTGGGTTCCAAGTTCCCTGCAGCAGTAAGGCAGAAAGAAAGTGCCAGGTTGTTTTCCCCCCAATTCAAAGTATGAAGTTTCAGTGCCCAACATCTATGTATTCTGACTATCTGGGGGACAAAAATGGGCTGGAATGGGGAATTTGCATCTCTCCACACTTAAGCTGCTGCCTTTAGCATACTCTGAGAAACAGCCCCAGAGGTCCCACTGCACGTCGGTAGAGCTGGCCCAGAGACTTGAACATGAGTTTGGGAAATTGGGCCATATTTAATTTGGGGCCCTTTGAAGATGTTTCCCCTATAACAGATCTAAGGAATAGTTATTCATGCTGTGAAGGCGAGAATATAGAGTCTCAGAAAGACCACACATGGCTCCAGGCCACTCATCCCAGATGTTGCCCCAGGTCTTGGGCGCCTGTGTTCAGGCTCGTGGCACATCCTCAGGGCATCTCCAGGCACAGGGACCAGTTCCTTGAAAAAGAGCCACCTCAGATACTTGCTCAGAAAACGCTGGCGTCTTACAATAATTTACACAGGTGTGATACTTTTGCAAGTGGTGGTTAGGGACATATCTAGCAAACGAGAGTGAAACTAAATACTATATGTATCTCAAAGGACATGCATTTTCTAAATGTAGCAAATTTGGGGCCAATAGAAGGAATAGCCCAAATCCTTTGTGTGTTTTATCATATTTGTTAATTGACCCCATTCTGTTCTCTAAATGCTCGAAAGTCACTTTAAAATCCAAACTTATACCAGGCCTTTGCCCATTAGTAATGTTTAGAGAGATTTTATTATATAGTCTCATCCCAGCTTAGAAAGCTGACTGATTTTGTTACTAAGCAACAGCACTGAGACCCAAGGGTTACAAGTCTCCCTCAAACTTCACTACTAACTAAACCTAGCACTACTACTAACTCTGTCACTTTAAAATAAAATTATTTTTTTAAAAAGTTAAAGGGAGGGCCCACAGTCATCAGAGTATCCTAGAAATGTTGAGCAATGACAGCAGATGTCCTCGGTCTCAGCCAGAGGAGTTCAGACATGAGTACTCCATGAGCAAGGACACCAAAACGTGTGTGTTCAAAGTGGGTCGCTGTATCCCAACAAACCAGTCTTTGGATGTGTTGAGATCAGCTCCACCTCCAGGGATGAACTGTAGAAATTTATGTCCTAAACAGAACGGGACCAGACTCCCAGATGCAGAGAACAGACTGGTGGTGGCCAGAGGGGCTGGGGCCTGTGGGACTGGGTGAAAAGATGCAGGGATAGAGAAGTATAGATTGGTAGCTACAAAACAGTCACGGGGATGGGGCGTATGGCAGAGGAAATATGGACAGTAGTATTGTAATAACTACTAGTGTACATGGTGCCAGTTGGGTATTGGAAATATCGGGGGGAACACTTTGTGAAATATAGGATTGTCTGATCACAATGCTATACACCTTGAAACTAATACAGACTGGTGTAGAATGTAAACTGTCATTGAAAATTTAAAAGCAAAAACCAATTTAAAAAACATTTCTTTTAAAGAAACTTACGTTCTGATTAGTATAGGAGATTATTTCAGATATATTTGCTGACCAGCATTTTGCTAATTTTAAGTTTAAAAAATGGATCCTTTTCTACCCAAATACAAGTTAGTTCAAAGGGAGATGGGGCGACTGTTCCGTTTGGTGGTACCCCGGAGGGTTTGGGGCAGCCTCTGAATCCTCTCTCCAATGTGAGAGCTGCTCTGAGCGAGCGGCCGTGGCTCTAGCACCAGGGGTCTAACCATAGCCTGTGGCCAGCCAGGGGGCTCAGGGCCCAGGCTTGCTGCCCGGCGCCCTCAGGCTTAAGGCAGCTCAGAGGCAAACATGAGAGGTTCTGTGAAGAGAGAACAAGTTTCCAAACCACACACAACGTGCAAGTGAAACCTTAAATTGAATGGAAATCAGCTTTCAAAATTGGTATCAAGCTATCCATTACCTGCTTTCGAATTTTTATTAAGACTCAAAAAAATTTGCCTTTTCTTTCTGCATAAGGACAAAATTCATTTTTAAACAGAGTAATGAAAATATAATGTCAGATTAGGTTAGAAAGCCAGGCAAAGAAAAACAGTTTGTAGTGGAGGGTATGGACTCTGGAACCAGAGTTCAGGTTTAGATCTGGGCTTGACACTTGGTTGTGTTATCTTAACATCCCGGTGTCTGTGTTTCCTTGTCTGAAAAATGGCGGTGACAATAGTACCTTTCCTATCGAAGTGCTGTGAGCATGTCAGTGAGGGCACTTCTATCAAGTGAGAATATTGTGTGTGATATATAAAATGCTCAGTGTTGCTGGTTATTCTTATCATTAATATCATTATATTAACCTGTGGTTTAATATTTGAATTTCCAAAGGAGAAAAAAAAAAAGTGTATTGCCTGCTCTCCTGTTTTGAAAGGGAATTAAAACGAAGGGGAGAAAATAAACTCAGATTACAGGAGATTTTGCCCTTTTACTTTTTCCTCACTTAAATTTAGCCTTCAGATTCTTTTCTGTACAAAGATACCCGTAATCACATTTCTATACATTTCACAAAGGAAAACCAATGCATCCATGGGACACACAGTATTGGGGATCAACTTACTAACTCAGGCAGAGGAGAGAAGAAATAATTGTAATGGGAGGAGGAAAGGGTGAGCTGGAGAGCAGACAATTCAAATAGGTAAACAAAAAGAAAAGTACTAAGAAAAATAATGGGGAAAAATAATAAAAACAGGAAGCACAGAGACATTATGATTAGGATATGGAGGCAATAATTGACTACCTCGATGTGATCATTTGTGCCAACAAAGAACTAACTAAATTAATGTGGGCCTTTCACTCTTCTCCCTGTACCTTAACCAGACCTGCTGACCACTAATAATTCGCAAATAAGAGTAATCCTTCCCCTTCGTCGAGCCAAAGGAGTGAACGAGAGGTCTCAATGGTCTCTGCACACTTGCCCCCACTTCAGAAATGCCATCCCTGGGTCCCTGCCCTGGGATGAGGGGGCCGGGTGTGTGTGTGTGTGTGTGTGTGTGTGTGTGTGTGTGTGTGATATCTGTATGTCCCAGGACGTGTGTGCTGTGCTCCTACAGTTCTGAGAAATATTGAAGGCTGGTTATGTTTTCTTTCATGTGACGTCAGTTTCATTTGGGGCCTCTTATCCTTAATCTGAAAGCTATACTTGACCCAAACTTACGCTGTTTTCCTCACTTGAGTTTTTGAAAAAATTGTAAGAATAACAAAATGCATGGTATTTGTTGTAGGAAGGTGTTTTTCCTCCGTTCCTCTCATTAGGTAAACAAAGAACAGATGAGAAACATCAAACATATTGCTTGCAGACGAAAGCAACATGTACTTAGATTATCAGAGGATGTCTAAGCAAAACAGCAGTAAAATTTGCTGGGCTGCAGCAGCGATGACGGAGGAGTCCTCCCGCCATTTGACGATCGTGGCGCTCCCTGCGCGCTTGTAAAATTAGGAAGTGCGTTAGGAAGCCCCTGTGTGAATAGCTTTTCTGATTGCTGGATGGATAAGCACGTTACAGGCGTCGCTTTGGGTTTTGAAGCTGAGGCCGCTTAATCTCCTAAACTTTAGTGCATTGTGAGAACCAAGAGAAGAACACGCTGTGTGAGATGGCTTTGATGAATTGGGGTGAATTTATATCCTTAAAGACTGTTCAAAGGCTTACTTGGCCTTGGGAATTAGAGCTGACCCGAAATCACCTATCAACTTAACACACATTTACTTGGCGATTTAGTTAAAAACTACTTGTATAATCAACGGGAACTCTAATCGGAGCAATATGTTGACTCCGCCTGCCTTAATTATAGACAGCAGCTTCGGTTATAAAAATCATTTTCACAACTTCAGCGAATGCTAGATTCTATATAGATCTGTTTCTTCTAATAATATATTTTCCTCATTTCTCGCAAGGCAGTTTGGATGGGGAACAAAACTGGAAAAGACAAAAAAAAAATTTTTTTTTTCATGGAAAAGCTGTAGGGCAAATGGAAATACAGCGTTCGAGGTTAATGAAAAAATGTTTTGGGTAACAAGGCTGATGAAAAGGGAAGGAGCCCGGTGGCATAACATTGGCTGAGAAACCAGACCTCGCCAGAGGCAGGCTGGCTGGTTTGGGAAACCTCGGTGATAAAATGTCGCGGTGGAAACCTCTGCAGTGCGTGTTAATACAGAAGTTTGGAGACAGAGAGCCTGAATTATGAGCAGCGAATAACATCATAAATGTAGCAATTCTCATATGCCAAACCCTTGTGAAAAGCAGTTGGAATGGAGAAATGCTAGAGCTTTTAAAAGCTCCCTTTCACTTACTCTCTTTTTTTAACTTCATGCAGAACTAATTTTATACACTGTTCATTTGATTTGAAAATGCCAGCGTCTGGGGTATCATTAAAGAGCGTTATTGAGGGAGCCACTCTTGGCAGAGCATTTTGCTTAAAATGCTTATTAGTTCCTCTGTCCCTGCAGGGTTGTAGACAGGATGGAGAGAGTGCACCTCCGTCTGCTAACGCCATCCCTCCGCCTCTGTCTGCAGCAGGTAGCTGCCCTTACGCTGGACGGCCACTTCTCCCGGCCCCTTAAGGCGCCAGGAGGGCAGGGGAGGCCACGTTACTTAAGGAAGAGACATAAATAGGTTTTGAAAGGTCCGCCCCGATGTCCTATGACCAAAGCCTCTCGGAATTTCTTTGATTTCTAGTTGACATAAATTAGAATTACACAGGCGTGAAGAGTCCACCCCGAAAAGATCAGAGAGGCTGCCGGGGGAGGAGAGGGCTTCTCTGTGATCCTATTGATTTTCCCAGCTGCCTCCAGGCCAGGGGCCGCTGCCGAGGCGACTTGTTATTGATCCACACCATGGAAATAATGGAATTAATTCATTTCTCATCAAACCGCCATGGCCAAGACCTTTCTCTTCACCTGGCCTCATTCCCGAAGTACTTAGCCGGGAGCGAAATACGTGATTTCTTGAAAATAAATTCTTTCTTGAGATCACATGGAATCTTTGCTTTCACACAAGTTCCCCATTTAAATGGTAGAGATATTTCGCCTCATTAAGTCCATGAGAAGCCAGTATAGAAATGCAAGAAACAGAAACCTGTCAGCCCTTTAGAGCCAGGATCTGCCTTACAGCCTTTGACGACTGCCCCGGTCCACGTCGTGTGTGCCCAAGTTACTGTCAGAATATTCAGGGGGAAACTGACCACTGCATTTCTCAGGAAGTAATCACGGTGAGAGAAAGCCTCAGCCAGCTAAACATTTCTGTGGAGAAAACGGAGTTTTTATCAGCTTGGTTAGGAATCGTAAGCAGGAAAGCCCTATGGGGAAAATAATATAGGACTCCGTAACTAATACACAGAACTAACTGGGAAAATCAGTTTCAGGGAAAATAATTTGCGGGGCACTGTGTCCGGGACTGTTTTGGTAGCAATTCAGCCATGAAACCAAGTGTGTACCTGCAGGGGCTCACCCCTCCCCTGCAACGCGCACACAGCTGTTTCTAGATTGCCCGTAGCCAAGTTTTAAGACTGAAAATGTATGCCTTATCAAAGAAAATAAAGTGTAAAACACACACACACACACACACACACACACACAAAATACCAAAACATTCTCTCCTAACAAGGCAGAGTGGTCTGACTGCACAGACCCCGCAGCCCCGGCCGGGAGACATCCTGCTATGTGAGCTGGCCCCAGTGCCATGTGCTCCACGGAAAGGGGAGAGGAGAGATGGTGAGAGCGTGTGGCTGGCTCTCAGATCTGAACCTAAGTCTTTCACTTGAAGTGTCAGCATCTTGTTTCTTTTGCTGATAAAACAGTTTCTCCTGGTGCTTTTTCACACAGGAGCACTTTAAAACACATTTTTACAACCCTCTCCTGATTATTCCTGGTAATTGAAACGGGGGAAAGCACATCAGCTGAGATACAGAGGTTACCACTCACAACCCCATTTTAGCCCAGTGTTCCCATCTCTTCCACCTCAACTGTGGTGAAGTGGCAGCCGAAAGGCCTTTCCTGCCTTTAGATATTAAACCAAGACGATGCTGACCTGGAGCTTTTTTGACAAGTTTATTTGGTGAACATTAGTGTTTTCAAATTCTACTTCCATTGCTTTACTGGACTTTGAACAACTTCCTCATTAAAAGCCTCAGTTTCACCATCTGAAAAATGGGATAATATTATGTATCCTATGGGTTTAAATGAGACATTGCAACAAAGCACTTAACCCAAAGATATGCACACTGAAAATACTCAATAAATGTAACTGCTTATTAACTTATTATTCTCATTATTATTATTCATGTAGTATACATATCTGCTCCAGAATAACATATCAGATATTTAACCATGATATGAACCACCTAGCTCATAATACTTTAGCCACGAATGTACATCTTCTATGCTAAGATCTTACCAACCAACAAACAAACAAAACCAGGCCCCTGAGACTCAGACAACAATTCCAAAATAACCCATAGAATCTGTTTTTTTAAAAATAGTTAAGACCAATCAATTTACAATCAAACTTATAGAGGAAGAAGAAACCCAGAGACCAGCGGATCTCAGTTCTCTCCTGTGAACAGGAAGAGGAAAGATTCGCCAAGTATGACAGCCAGTCGGTGTCTAGGCTGGGGCTTGTTTGGTTTGTTTCTTCAGGAAAATCAACATCCCCTGAGAAGCTTCTAAGGGTGGGTGCTGCAAATAGCTGCTTCTGCTTTGCTCACTTCTGTTATAGGATGGATGTAGAGTGAAATTGTGTGTGTGTGTGTGTGTGTGTGTGTGTGTGTGTGTGAAAGGAGGAAGGGAAGGGCCTTCTGTTCCCCAAATGCTGTAGGGTGGATAGACTGGTTGGCGTTTGCCTGAAGGCACCCTGGAGCATCATTGCTTCGCAGTAAATAATCTCCTTGGAACCTTGACTCGACTTAAGTAATTATACAAAAGAATGAGGTTGCAGGATCATATTATTTTTCTAATTTAGAAATAGGAAAGGTAACAGCAATATCTTAACAGAGCTCAGATCGAATCCCAGAACTCGTAAGCACCTGACTCTGCAAAGCGAGAACAAGGATGGCCGCGGGGGCTCCGGAGGCTGGGGGCCGCTGCCCGCCGGGGAGGAACGGCCGGCCAGCCTGCTCTCGAGGCCCGCCGTGCAGCAGCTGGTTTCCGGGGCTGGCCATGCCGTGCCTCATGCAAATTTTGTTTGGCAAGTAGTTTTTCAAAGAGAAAATCTAAACTTCCCCCCTGCCAATTTTGATTAAATATTTTATTCATTTATTCAAGACATAGCTATTGAGCTGCTTACTATGTTCCAGTCACTCTGAACAGGTGACAGGGTCAGGAAAAATCAGTGAACAAAATCGAGTTCCTACCCCATGGAGCCTGCAGCCTCCTGGGGGAGACAAGCAAACGGGCAGCCACAGTGCTGTCTGACTGCAAATTAACTTTCAAAACCAGCACCCAGACTTGCCTTGCTTCCGCAGGAAGAACCCCTTACATAGCACACCTGCCTCAGCGGTCCTCTGGAGCCCTGCTTCCCGGCCATCCCGGGAAGCTCCCGAACGAGACTGCTGTGGACAGTGGTCCTTTCTTTTTCACCACCTAATTCCATCCTCACCTCGCCCCCGTTTCTGTTCCCGTTCAAGGTCACCAGTGACTTCCATGCCACCAAATCTAGTGGCCACTTCTCTGTCCACAACTTGCTCCATCTCTTAGCAGCTGCCCACATGGTAACTGATCCCCCTTTGTGACAATGCTTTCCTCTCACAATCCCTATCACCATGCTCCTGGCCTTTCTCTCTCCAGATCCCGTACCTCCATGGCCTTATCTGGAAGTAAAAATAGCACCTAGCTCAAAGGCTATTAAGAGGATTAAGTGAGTTTATCTGTGCAAAGTTTCTTACATGAAGTAAGCGATTAACTAGTAGCTCTTATTTGTTGTGATGGTTAATTCTTACCTTTTTAAACCCCACCCACCACTCTCCTCCTCATTAGAACGTAAGGTCCCTGAGTGTCTCCTAATATTATGTATTGTCAGGCCCTGCCATAGTGGCTGGTATATTGTAGTTCCTAACAGATATGTATTGGATGATGGATGGATGGATGGATGGATGGATGGGCGGATGATGGGTGGGTGGATTGGATTGTATTTCCCACCTGCATTCTGTGTAACACTGAACTTCTGAGGAGGCTCCTCAGGCTGCCTGAGCTTTATAGCTCTCAACCAGACAGCCTTACTGCTATTGCTTTATTTATTTATTTACTTTATTTACATAGTTTATCTGCTTAGTTATTATGTGATTTATAGAAGTATTGTTCAGCTAAAAGCAAGTTTGATAACCTTTAGATTCCACTTCTTCTTAATAATTTGATTGGTTATTAAAAAAAAGTATCAAAGCAAATGGGAATAAATGAGTGAGTAAGAAAGATGACCCCTTGGGTATAAGACCAGTTTCCTGAAGCTGGGAATTCTGTAGCCAAATGCTCTCTGGGTTCAGGACAGTCAAAGAGTTCAGGCAGCTGATGTGCCATGGGACTCAGCATCCTTCAGAAGCCAACCCTGAAATGCTCTGATTTATGTAGTCTCTCTTCTGAAAACCAAAAATAGCACTTGTTGTATGTAGGGTTTTTAATATATATATATTTAAACTATATTTTATTGATTTTTTACAGAGAGAAAGGGAGAGGGATAGAGAGTCAGAAACATCAATGAGAAAGAAACATAGATCAGCTGCCTCCTGCACACTCACCACTGGGGATGTGTCTGCAACCAAAGTACATGCCCTTGACCAGAATCGAACCTGGGACCTTTCAGTCCGCAGGCCGATGCTCTATCCACTGAGCCAAACCAGCTAGGGCTAAAAATATACTTTTATTGATCAGAAAGAATGGAGAGAGAGAAAGAGATAGAAATATCAATGAAGAGAGAGAATCATTGATCAGTTGCCTCCTGCACACACACACACACACACACACATACACACACACAACCTCCCCTACTGGGGATCGAGCCCACAACCCAAGCATACACTCTGACCTGGAGTTGACCAATGACCTCCTGGTTCATAGGTTGATGCTCAACCTCTAGAGCCATGCCAGTTGGCTGTTGTAGGGGTTTCTTAATCTACAGATTTACAGATTACTTTTATGCAGAATAAATTTTTGCTGATAATAAATGTGTTTTAGAAAACAGGTCAAATTCATAAATTCTACCTGATGGAAACTGCAATTTTAGAAAGAAAATTTTCTCATCAGGTGTCCACTGCCATAAGCTTTGTATAAGAAAATTAAAACTGAAAACAAGAAAGCCATTAAGCACAAGAGAAAACACATTTTTTAGTTCTGAGAGTTTTCTCCCTCAGTTGTACTTCCCAGCTTAAGTTTGCCAGTTTAATTTAGAAACACCCAGATGTGTTCCATAAATACATCGCACTTACCACTCAGCGACTACATTAATTATCTTATTAGGGCACAGGTTTTCTCACAGACTTGGTCTTTTGCCGAACCCTTTGGAGCGCTGCACATGAGTGCCCGAGTGGTTTCCTGCATCCCCTGTCCCACACGTGTCTGCCATGGCTCTCATATGCACCACACATGCAAATCTGTTTTTAAAAACGTGCAGTCTTGCACGGTGGGTCAGCTCCATGGCTGTGGGCTGTGGCCTCAGAACGGCCTACGCAGGGCCGGTGCCTAGAACTCACACTTGGGCTTGAAACATCTTTTTTGGCGGAGGATCGCTGGGTAAAACAGGGAATGAAAATGTCACTAATTTTTCTCGCTGACAGGGCGGCTGTGGGGCTCCTGTCACACTAAATCTCTAATTAGAGGCTTCAGGTCGGCGAGCCCGGAGCCCCGATTCTCCCTTAACACTGCGGGCGTTTCTGTGATCCCCATCCTCCGGGCTCGCCGCCGCCTTCTCACCGCGCTAATTCAAGTGAAGAGAAGCAACGCGCGTCCTCGCAGGCAGCCCGCATTTCATGAAAAAAGAGACAGCATGAAGCCAGGCCTGTTGTGATATTGACAGAGCATAGCACTTCCAATCATTGCAGATTCTGAAATGGAATGACTGCATTTGACAAAATTGACTGAATTCATGAGCCTGCCGCCCTGCCAGGTACATTGCCTTCTCGGTATCTGTCTCTTTCTATGCTTTGGGCTTTTAGATG
Source organism: Pipistrellus kuhlii (assembly GCF_014108245.1). Lineage (NCBI taxonomy): Eukaryota > Metazoa > Chordata > Mammalia > Chiroptera > Vespertilionidae > Pipistrellus > Pipistrellus kuhlii. Next base: position 55,798,197 of record NW_023425540.1, on the reverse strand, counting down.
AGATTTTTTTTTTTTTTTTTTTTTTTTTTTTTTGCCACACAAGAGTCAGAGCTCTTACATCTATATTTTAAAATGCATTCTTAGAGGCCTCGGGCTGTCGGTGTGAGGTTTTTGTGTGAAGCAGGGTGCATTATGGGTAAGCCTGCAGTCAGCTGACTCTCATGGTTAGCAAGTGGCTTTTAGGCTTCAATAAGACAATCCAGTTTTCTTCTTAAATGTATAATAAATACTTAGTCTTCTCCCACCTCATGAGTGGCCCCTTGAAGAAGCACAGGGTCCATGTGAACACTGGTTTGGGGCACTTTTTCCCCTCCCTATGCTGTTGGGAAGGCCACGGGGCTGCCTCCCCTGGCCACACCTAACTAGAAATCTAAGACAGTGCTGAGAGAGGAGAAACCAGAAATATACTTTTGTCTCGGGCAGTGATGGATACTTGTGGGGAAAGAGAGGTGGGCTAATAAGCTGCAGGAGCAGCTTTCTTTCTCTAAAACCCTGATTCAGGGTTTAATACAGAGGGCAGCCCGGGAGGAGGTGCTTGCTCCTTACCTTTCAGTAATCTTAGATCAGATCTTGCCTTCAAACCTCCACGTGCAGAATCATCCGCACCCTGTAGGGACTCCTCACTGGGAAGCTCAAACCAGCAGATCTCAACCCGCTGCCCTGGGGCATCTCCCAGGAGCTGTAAAGACTACTGATGTCTGGGCCCCAACCCCCCCCCCCCCCGCCCCCCAAGATTCGGATACAGGTCATCTGGGACTGGCCTGGGCAGTGGGAGACTTATTAAAAGACCCCCCAGGAGTAGCTGGGCTGAGAACCACTGTGTTCCTGGTTGTGATCTTGGTTGCAGTCATAGTTTAAGTCATCCCACATCAGTCAACATGTGTCCGGCATGTGTTGTAGCTGAGTCACTGGTACGGCTCATGGAGAAGGCCTGGGTTTGACTGAGGAAGGAAGAGCGAAGGAAGGGACCTTGAAGTTGCCTGCAGAGTAGAGGAAGGGAGCAGCCAGGCTGCTCTCACCCCAGAGTCATTTCCACGGCCCACACCAGGCTGGGCAGGCCTGCAGCCTGTCTGTGTAGCGCCAGCTTCATCCGCCTCGCTCCTCACGAGAAAGAGAGAGGCAAGCTGGGAGCCTGTGAGCAGGGTGCTGATTCCTGGCGTGCCGAGTCCCCCTGCTCTGACTGCAGAGAAACATCACCAGGATGTGGCATGTCGCCTGAAAGGGGGCGCGAGCCGTCCTGCGACAAAGGGAGGGAAATGGAATCATAAAAGCCTCCCGGCGCCTGCAGTGTGCACGCTGTCGGCTGAGCAGGGAGGGTCCTGGGAAAACCCATGTACTGTCTGCTCTTTTATTTTTTTTTTCATAGTGTCCTATTTAAAATATTTTAAACTGCGCTTAGATGACTCATCTCATTTACGTACAAATTTGAGCTATTACTAACAGTTGCATTCCCCCTATTTCGCTCATGTCCATGTGTGCCCAGCTTGGGGCCAGTGGAGTCCCATTTGAATGTGCGTTGTCCAGGATGAGTTCCAGGGGCACCTGACGGATGCCAGGGTCCATAATGGCCAGAGAGCCAGGACGCGGAGAGAGGGGGACTGCCAGGGAAACAACACTCTGCCTCTGGGCCTGCAGCAGTGAGTGACGTTGCCCAGGGCGTCTGTGGCGATGACAGACCTGCGTGAGTGAGGGCAAGGGCCCTGATTCGGAAGGCAGGCGCTGAGTGTGCTGTTGGCAACATCTTCACAGACATACTGTGGGCTCCTTATTTTCCCGTTGCAGACAGGGGGCTCCGTTTTCTTAGCTACCCGCCCCCCCTCAGAGAAGTGCCATTTGAAACAAGAGCATATCTCACCTCAGTCATACATCCAAGTTGCTATGTGCACTGGAGAAACTGACCACAAAGCTCACAAAGCAAGGGGGAGGTCCAATTTTTATTCTAGCCGACGAGTGGGTTTCCCTCTTCCCTGAAAAACACGTGCACATGGTTCCTCCTTTGTGCTGCACAAGTCACTTAAACGTCACTTCCTCTGCAAAGCCCTTTCCAGCTCCCTGCGGAGGTCAGGTGCTGCTCGGCTCTCCCGCCCACAGCAGCCTGCGCTCCTCCCAGAGGCCCTTTTCGGGGTTTGCTGTTGCTTTGTTGCTGCTGGCTTCCTGCTGGCTTCCTTGGTCTCCCCCATCTCAGAGCGTGGGCCCTGTCCTCCCTGCTGGCCTTCTCCCTGTGGGAGACCAGACTGTTTCCCTGGGCGGGAGGCAGGAAGGGAAGGTGCAGTTGAAGGCAGGGGACAGTTGGCTGCCCAGAGGCCCTTGTTCGTCTAGAACACATGTGTCAAACACAAGGCCCGCGGGCCAAATCCGTCCCGCCAGGCCTAGAATATGCCAGGCAGTATAAGATTGAAGACAAAGGGATGGCTACAATACTCCTCGTTGTCAAGGCAGTTATAGTCTAGGAGTAACGCAATACATTTTATTGTTGTTGGTATTGGTATTTTAAATAGCGTTCAGTTTTTGCAGGGAACTTTTCTCCATCTAAAAAAATAGTGATTTTAAGTGCTTTGCAGGCATACCTTGGAAATATTGTGGGTTCTATGCCAGACCACTGTAATAAAGGGAGTAGTACAATAAAGCAAGTCATAATCTTTTTGCTGGTGGAGGGTCTTGCCTTCAATTTGTTTAAAAAAAAAAAAAAAGCAAACATTTTGAACATTTTGAAGCACAATAAAGCAAAGCACAGTAAAACGAGGTATGCCTGAATTATATCCCTAAGTGTGATTTTAATATACTCACATGGGTCAAATAGTTGTCCCCTTACAATAAGCATGTCCTATTTCACAACATGAATCAAAGAGGAAACAAGAGTCACTTAATATAAATGGACTAGGGGCCCAGTGCATGAATTGATGCACCTTGAAAGAAACTGTGGGCCGCATGGCTGTAGCGGATACAGGGGCAGGTCTTGGCCCATCTTCTGTGCCCCCACAAGACCTCTCCCATCACAGCCCCTGGTCCCCTCTCTGCCAACAGCCCCGCTCCAACGCACTGACGTTGCCGATGCTGGCCTCTCTCACATCTACTGATGGCACAAAGCGATTGGAGCCAGCGCCAGCAGAGGGTGCAAGTGTGGCCAATGCCATCAACTGGTGCGAGCAGTGGCTGCTGCCCTGATCACCCATCAGGAGCAGGGGAAGGTGGATCGGGGCTGGCACCAGGCTCTGGCAGTGGGTGCAAGTGGGGCCAGTGCCAGCAGCAGGTGCAAGCACCAAGCAGGAAGGTGGTGCATGGGAGCAAAGAATTTCAGTAATCACCAGAGACTTGCCCGGATGATAGCAACCGGTGTCCTGCCTTGGTCTGGCACCCCCGCTCACCTGCTTCACCATCCCGCCACAGCCAACACCCATCATGTTTCGCTCTCTGCCACCTCCTGCCAACACCCGCCATGTTCCATGCATGCACCCCCTGGTGGTGATGCACATCATAGTGACCGGTTGTTTGGTTGTTCTGTTCTGCCGTTTGGTCTATTTGCATAATAGGGTTTTATATATATAGATTCTTCAGCAAATTTTTGTCAGAAATTCTATTTTTTTGAGCAACACGTATCATTGGGGAGATAATTCAGGCCAAGGCTAACGCTTATCTGGAGCTTTGTGGGGAAAGTATTCCTAAGGACGGGAGGAAACAGTATGATGATCTGGATAAATTGGTTAAACTGAGTCCTGGAGACTCTGACAGTGCTTCCCTCAGCCTCCCATAGCAGCAGCAATAGAATGAAACCATGGCGTGATTTTACCTTAATTAGCACAGCAATTTGCCTCATATTTTCCAAAAGTACTGATAGATGTTAACTCAAAAAAGATTAAAATACCAGACAAATTGCCAGTATCTTAAAAAGAGTTATAATAATTTTGAACATGTAGATGATGGTTATGCAGTCTTTTGAGAGACCTGTAAAATCCAATATTTCTTATATTTAAAGAAAAAACCCTGTGGTACATGTTTCCCCACACACACACACACACACTTAAATCACAGTAATTTATTCAAATGACACTGCTACATACTTTTTAGGAAGATACACTGCATTTTTCAAATTGCATGTGTAATATAGGTGGTACCATTGATAGTTTTCAGCAAGAGGAAAGAAAGACATTGAATCCTGAAAACCAGGGAACATGGGGAAAATGTTTTTAAATTTATTTTTATGGCCTTTTTCTATATTACATATATTTTATGAGTTGGAACAGAGAACAGTTCTTTTCATCCTAACTAATGGAGCTGTACGTGACAACAATGCCTGCAGACTTTGTATGTGGGCGTAATGATTTAAAACAATGTGGACCCTCCTGGTGTCTTACACTGAACTCCTTCTCAGAGGCACGGAAACGCTGAGAGAGTCAGTACAAAGAGGTGAGCATAATTTGTACTTCTGAGCAGATAAAAGTAACTTTAGTGTAAAGCTTGCCACACTGTAACGCCAGGAGACACCGTAAGTAAAAGATGGAACTTTCCCTAGTGGGGCCCCATGTATTTCCCTGAATAACTTCTACTCGATAAAGCTCTCAAATGGAATATTTGCGTTTCCCCCACTGCTTTGTTTTCCAGAATTTACAGAGTGCAGTTAGCAAAAAGATTGCTTAGAAGACTCACTTATCCACAGAGGAGCTGCAGTACCGTTTTTTCATGCAGCTGTACAAAGCCAAAGCTCTGTCTGTTCTTGCCCATAACCTATGAAAGCCAGAGAATTAACAGTCTCAACTCTAAGTGTATCTTCCTTTGTACAAGAGAAATAGGTAAATTGAATCTTGCTAAACAAAAGGATGTATAAAATACATTGGGAGAGCTGACAAAATAGGTTAACCCTACCATGAAAGTCTTTACTAAAGTGAACAATGGTTCTCTAATTTATATACTTCATAAATCCATATTTTCATGTATCAAGTTTGCTCTAGGTGAATTGTATCTCCTTGCAAAGCTGTTATCACATGGAGATGTTTTCTATTTTTAAAAATTGGACCTTCAAAACAAATTGCCTGTCAGCCTGGGTGTAAAACTTGTTACAGGCCCTCTGTAGTGCAGAAAGGATGTGCCATAGAAGACAGCCCCGTTTTCATGGTGGGTTTAATCGTGTCCCCGTCTCCATCCTTTTTTGTTATCTCTTTTCAGTTAGTCGTTCCTTGAATGCTAAGTGGCTTGGCGCATGTTTATTTCCTTTGCAATGTGATACAGATTTTCTGAGTATCCTCTCTGATAAGTGACGTCAGCTCTCCCTACCTAGATCTGCACCCTTCTGGTTTATTTATGGCAGGAGGGGGCAAGGTGACCTAACCGTAGCCTGGGAACATCAGGTAAAGAAAAGGGAGGATTTCCAGAATGTGTGTTATTGAGGAAAATTCTGTAGTCTCCTCCAAAGAGTCTTAATGTAAAATAGACCCTTCTCATATATGAATTGTATTTTATTTAAATAATCTTTATTGATTTCAGAGAGGAAGGGAGAGGGAGAGGGAGATAGAAACATAAATGATGAGAGATAATCATTGGTTGGCTCTCTCCACTGGGGATCAAGCCAGCAACCCAGGCATGTGGCCTTGACCAGAATTGAACCTGGGACCCTTCAGTCCACAGGCTGACGCTCTACCCACTGAGCCAAACTAGCTAATCTATGAAGTATATTTTATTTTATTTTTTTAAAATATATTTTATTGATTTTTTACAGAGAGAGAAAGAGAGAGGGATAGAGAGTTAGAAACATCGATGAGAGAGAGTTATCGATCAGCTGCCTCTTGCACACCCCCTACTGGGGATGTGCCCGCAACCACGGTACATGCCCTTGCCCGGAATCGAACCCGGGACCTTTCAGTCCGCAGGCCGACGCTCTATCCACTGAGCCAAACCGGTCCCGGCTATGAAGTATATTTTAAAGGTTACTTCTTGACCTGTGATTATTTTATTTTGAACATTATCACTAATGTTATAAAAATTTATTTCTGAAATATCTCAAAAGTGGAGCAATATTGAGTATTACTGTAGAGAATTGGTTGTCCTAACATGTTGACAGTTAACTCATGCACTCCATAATCATGCCTGCTGCAATAATAAGAGCTACCATTTGGGATCCTTTTTTTTTTTTTTTTTTTTTTTTTTAGAAATGTTTACTTTTTGATTTGAGAGAGAGAGAGAAAGAGAAATACTGATAGGATGTTCTACCCATTCACGCACGCCTTGGTTGAGTCTTATATATGCCTTGACCAGGGATCGAGCCCACAACCTTGGCATTTTGGAATATTGGGACAATATGCTAACTAAGTGAGCTACCTGGCCAGGGTCTTGCAGACTTTTTTTAAGTCAGGCACAGGGTTAGGCATATTATTACAGCTAATCCTTTATAACAATCCTATGATATAAGTACTTTTATTCTGTTTTTACAGTTGAAAAAATAAAATCTTAAAGTGAAACCGGGATTCAAACCTGTTTCTAGTTGACTCTGAAGTCCATGGTGTGAACGCAGTTGCCATGTTTCTGCTTTACATGTGCACAGCTGAGAGCCTCGGTCAAAGGCAGAGGCGTTAGTTCAGGCAGAAGAGATGGGCGAGTAAGGGGATGATGGCCATGCAGTGTGAAAGGGCTCAGATCCAGGACAAAGCTCACAGGGGGCCAGCTATGGGTGCACCGACAGGGGTGCCTAACTCAACCTCGTGGGCAGATAGGCCTGCTGCAGAAAGGCTTCCTGAAGGAGGGAATTCTTGAGCTGAATATAAGTTCCTGCGGAAATTACTGGTCTTTGTGGTTATGATTACTTTAGTATCTAGCTTGGCCTTGCTGTTGGATTTCTAATTTTTATTTCGAGTTTGTACTGTTATACTAGATGCCTGATGCATGAAATTCATGCAAGGGACTTGGCCCTCGCAGCCGCAGCAGCTTGCCTCAGCTCTCACAGCCCCAGCTTCATCTGGAAGGTTGTCCTGAAGGATGTCTGAGAAGGTCGTTGGGCTGTCTGGTCTAATTAGCATATTACAGACTATTTTTTTAGACTAGAGGCCCCATGCACCTTCTCGAAATCTGGGACCTCCTCAGGGGTTGTCCGACTGCTGGTTTAGTCCCAATTCCATAGTGGGGATCAGGCCTAAACAGGCAGTCAGACATCCCTTTCACAACCCGGGATGCTGGCTCCTAACTCCTCGCCTGCCTGATCACTCCTCACCACTTTGCCTGCCTGACTGATTGCCCCTAACTACTCATCTGCCTGCCTGATCACCCCTAACTACTCGCCTGCCTGCCTGCCTGCCTGCCTGATTGCCCTTCACTGCTTGCCTGCCTGCCTGATCTCCCCTAACCGCCTCTGCCTCGGCCCCCGCCACAGCGGCTTCATCCAGAAGGACGTCAAGAATGAAGACCAGAAGGTTGTTGGCTGTCTGATCTAATTAGCATATTATACTTTTCATTATTATAAAAGTATATTTTTTATAATATACTTTTTTATATACTATACTAATTTCATTCATTAGTAAGTAGGCCTGGCTCATAGGTTCAAAAAATGATATGGCTCTTATGGATGTTACATTGGAGCAGGAGAAGTAGACATTAAGCACGGCATTTATAAACTAACTTTATAATATAGGTGCTATACAGGAGAGGTTGGCAATATTGAAAGAGTGAGCAGCCTGGAAGTCTTACTTCATTTGGGGAGAGGACAGTGACCAGAGTTACCTGGGGAAATGAATTACAGCTAAGTACTCAAGAATGAGTAGGGTGAAAGGTGATGGAGAATATAGTCAGTAATATTGTGATAAACTTTGCATTGTAACAGATGGTGAATAGACTTGTGATTACATAATAAAGTATATAAATCTTGAGTCGCTGTGCTACCCACCTGAGACTCCAAAATAGTTTAACAAATTTAAAACAATGAAGAGTAGGAAGTATGCATGAGAAGGTGGTTTTAAGGGGGAAGTGTATTAAACAGTATTCAGGTAAAGAAAACAGCCGAAACCGGTTTGGCTCAGTGGATAGAGCATCGGTCTGCGGACTGAAAGGTCCCAGGTTCAATTCCGGTCAAGGGCATGTACCTTGGTTGCGGGCACATCCCCAGTAGGGGGTGTGCAAGAGGCAGCTGATCTATGATTCTCTCTCATCGATGTTTCTAAGTTGCTATCTCTCTCCCTTCCTCTCTGTACAAAATCAATAAAATATATTTAAAAAGAAAAAAAGAAAAAAAAGAAAACAACATGTGCAAAGTCCCTGAGACCAGACAGAACTTGGAAGCTTGATAACATGAAATTCAGTCAGGTGAGTGGCTAGTATAAAAAACAGGCTAGAGAGGTAGGGCGAGATGACACAATGGCCTTCTAAATGTACTGTTATAAGCTGCCTCAACACAGGCAAGTCTTAGAACATAAATTTAAATTAAATATATATATATATATATATATATATATATATATATATATATAACTTAAAAATCCTCTTAAGATCATCAGCTGATATTCTTAACTCTATATCTGTTCTTCCTTTTCATTCACAATTATTTTCTTCTTATTTTTTAAAACAAAATGTTATGCACCATATCTATATCACAAAAAGAATTAACTGCATGTCTTGTTTGAATTTAGAATAAAAGTTGATTTCTATACAAGCAAATTTTGAATAGAGAAATATTCTGACAAAAATTAACTATCAAATCAAATTTATTAAAAAAAAAAAAAAGATATCACAGTTTTCCAAATACCGTATTACTTCAGAATAGTGCAGACGACGGAATGTCGTGGTCATTATACTTGTAAGCAGGATGCAAAGGCAAACAGCAAGGATTTCATGTTATCCTAGGGCTTTTCTGGTGGTTCTGATCTTTCCCCGTGGTGGACAGATGAGGAAAGGGAGGAGAGAAATGTGTACAAGAAGTCCTGTCCTTTAGACCAGCTTACTTAGTCTAAATGAACTATTGATGTATTTGGAAATGCCCAAGTGTTTGATAAAGATTTTAAATAAAGCCCCCTAAAAGTTGTGGTTCTCAGGTTAATCATTTATTTATCTAAAGGATGAAGGAAGCTGTCTACTTCTGTGATATGAACTGCAATCAGCTTAAAAATAATTGACAAATTAATCCCTTCACAGCACAGCAATTGTACAGGTGTTAGTTTTAATTAGGCCCTGTCTGATTGCCTTGTCTAATCAAGAATCAAGGTGGTATCTTTGATGGTTAAGGTCTAGTGGGGCCATCTCTGACCTGCCAGCCATGTATGTTTTAATTATTGATTCCTCCCACTTCAGCCCTTTCTCCACGGAGGGACTTGAAGTCTGGAATACCTTAACATTTAAAGGGGAGAAAAATAAACATTTCCCCCCCAGCGTTTCTATCTACAATCTTGTCCTAAAAAGCCCAGCAGGTTGATGACAAAGTCAAATGCACATTTGAACGCTCACTTGCTGCAGCCTCGCCTTCTAAGCGCTGCTGGTAGATTTTCAATGGACACACATTTAGGATCTCCGCAAGTCCCAGTGATTGATGCTTCTAGAAAACACATTTGATGTCTACATATCCTATGTCTTCTTAAAAGTCTGTAAGGGCGAGTGTGGTATTTAGCAAACCAGGGCGGTCAGACAGAAAGGGCCGCGGGTCCTCTCGCTGAGCCCTTGCCCACACAGTGCGGGGAAGGACTGCGGGGCGGGCAGGGCGGCTGGTGGTTGCAGCAGTGCAGGCACATGACAGCCACTCTTGTCTGCTTGCAGGTGAATGAAGTGACGGTGGAGCAGCTGGTGCAGCAGTACCCCCACATCACCTTCAGCACCGTCCTCCAGGACTGCAAGAGGACCCTGGAGAGAGCCTATCAGATGGGCTGGACCCCCAACATGTCGGCGGCCTCCTCCTAACAACCCTGCCCGCGCTCAGGTCCACGCGGCCGCCCGGCGGGGCGGGAAGGGGTGCAGACGTGGGCTGCGTGGTCTCTCGGAAAGGTTTTAACTGTCACGTGTCCGTGTGTGTACCCGAATGTGTATATCTGTGTCTTGTTCGCATACTGCCTAGCATAAGCGCAATTGCTGTTTCGTCCCAGGTGAGCTGGTTGTTTTTCTTAAAACTTGAAGATTTTGAACGCTACAAACCTTTTAATTTTTAAGTTCAAAGGTTCATTTCTCTCTCTCTCTCTTTTTTTTTTTTTTTAAGTGTTTTTACTGTGGGATAAAAATAAATATATTATTTTGAGCTTCTAATTCCTACCACTTGGTGATGCCCTAAAGTGAAGGCAACTGCGTTCTTTCCCAGTGAGATAGACTAGCGCACTTCTGCTATGACAACCAGAACATACGTGATGTTGCAGTAGTCAGAAGCCTGGGAACTAGCTTCTCTCACTCCCACATGCATATACACACACATGCACACACACCAGGACGGTTTCTTTCTGCATCATTTCGGACATAGGGGCCTCCCTCCAGGCCGCTGGGAGAGCATGCTGCCCGCTGAGGCTCTGCTAACTCCATGTCCCCAGGAGGGGCCAGCCTGCTGTGTGGTAGGTGACTGGGGGACTAGAGAGGATAAAGCCTTCTGTGAAATTTATCTGGAGGTACCAGTCCCCTGGCCAGCTCACAAAAGTTAATTATTCATCATTCTACAAATGCGTTCTGTTGAGTATACTAAATATTTCGGTTGAGTTTTACATTAACATTGTGTTAGTTTTTATTTCATGGATAGTAACTTGTCTTGGATGTATTTTAATGGTATTTGGAGCTAATCTTCACATTATTCACATTAAAGTCACCAATGTAATTAATAGTGTGAAGTTATTTTTAAAAAAAAATCTACAGATCATTTAATTATTTTTGTTAATTTGGGTAATTATGAAATTATATTTCTGAGATTTGGGGGTAGTCACATTAATAGAATATTAATGAGTGATATAAATAGACAATCTTTCTTTTTTTTGCTTTGGGCTTTCGAGCAGGTTTTTTTGGTTATATGCATGTTATTTTTAAATAGTTCTTACGCTACTGCAAAGATCTATTGCTGGTTAATGTATGAGTTAAGAAAAATTATAAAATTTTTTCTTTAAAATTCTGTTTACACTCGTCAGAAATAAGCATTTCTTTGTTTAAAAGTTGACACCTGTCAGTTAAGAAAAGATCTATGTAAATGAATGTTTTGATTTCACACATATTTACAGTTAATCCATGTAGAGACTCAGGCTCAAATAACCTTTCCTCTGTCTAGATTTATAATCAAGACAGCAGGGAGCCTTTTTATGCTAAAGAGTGATTATCTTTCCCAGTAGAGCTAGATACAAAACCCTGGCTTGTGAGTTTGCTATTTATTCTTCCCCAGTGTGGACTAGCTGGGTTTTTTTTGGTCTTTAACAGGTATACGAAAGTTTGAGTTTAACTTTCTATAAGCCCAATATTGCTAAAACGAGACTATCTGTAAGAAACAAAAAAATAGCTTTACATTCAAATGCCATTCACTTATTTATAATGACTCCAAAAATATTTAAAACAACTGCTTTTTTTGATTATGTCAACATGTTTCTGATATGGTTTTTTTTATTTTTTTTTTTTATTCTTTGCTTTTAATCCAAATCAGCTAGGAAAATATAGTCAGTACCCACCAAGGGTATTTTTTTCTGTCACTAAATGGATTATTAATTTAATTTTAAGGGAATAAAGTTTGTAAGGGAAAAAAAACAATTTACTATTAATTTCTTACACATCAAACTGTGTTTTCATTTCTCCTCCACTGAAAAATATCTTAAATCATTATATTTTAACTGGTTTTTAATCCAAAACTAATTTATAAGACCTTATGAATAGTAATTGTAGCTTGAGTGAGTAAGCAAAAGTTTAATTTTTATATATGTCACACTATATTTTAAATAGTTGAAGAAAAGACTAAAGAAGGGAGAGCCATCGATGATACAGATGGCGCCATTTCAATTCAAAATTGTTATAATTTTGGAGTGTTACAATTTGGTTGTCGAATGGTTTAAGAAGCGTATAATTGATTTTTTTTTTTTTTTATGTTGCAGTGTTTGATCTAGCGTGCAGCACTATAACATGCTTCAGCGTGGGTTGGGTGGGGGGAGTGGGCCTTGCACTCTTATTCTTTAAAATGTTGACTAATCCAGAAAGCCTGATGCCACATAACCTGGAAAACTGCTTTGGTATATTTGTATAAATCTCTAGAAATGTCATAGCCAGCCTCAGAGCATTAATCTTAAAAAGAAAAAGAAAAAAGAAAGAAAAAAAAAACAACCAGAAAAAGCATTACCTTGAGTGATCCTGTGGTGGTTGTTGAATGTGTTCTTATTAGATGCTTTCAATTGAGGCTGAAAATGATTTTTCTGGGCAATATAGAGTTTTTGTTTTGTTTTGTTTGCTTAGAATGTTATAAATGTATGTGAACACGTTTAATGCAGGGCTTTTTATCCTCTCCAAATGTCAACAGTATTTTCAGAATAAAGGCTATGAAATATATTGCTGTAGTGGAAATTCTGGTCCTTTGTCTTTAATGTCTTTTTGAGTGGATAAAGGAAATTTACTCGGTTTGTAGTTTCTATATTTCTGTGAATCTTTTGACCTTGCAATGGGTTGCAATAAAAGAGAAACAAAACTACTGCGTCTTTTGTGTGTGTGTGTTTTTTTAGAGACAATCGGTGGTCTCCCTGATGCTGGTCGAGTGTGAGGCAGCCAGTGGCCCATGCCCTGAGTGTTTCACTGGGATTTGATGTAGGTTTGACTAACCGGGAATAATAAACAAGACCAGGTTTAGGAGGTTCTAGTTTGGCTAGTGATTACTCAGATAAGATTAAAACTCAAGGATTTAAACAAGGATTTACAATCCTATTCCCTAAAAACTTAGTCATTATTCACTTAGTTTATTCACTTAGTCATTAATGTACTCATTTACTTTTTTTTTTAAAGTAAATTAGTACACTTATTGAGTAAAAAACATATGCCAGACACTGGGTATTTAAAGATGTTATCCTCAGGTTGCTCATAGCCTAGCAAGAAGAAATTCTTGAAAACCAGCAATAGCAATGGAGTACAACAGGTATAATAATGGGCACCATTAAAAAGGGAGCACACACAACAGAGTTGCAGCTTTGAGAAGGAAGAGCTTCACAGAAGAGGAGCTTTTTTTGTTTGTTTTTAATATATATTTTATTGATTTCAGAGAGAAAGGGAGGAGGGAGAGAGAGACATCAATGATGAGAGAATCATTGATTGGCTGCCTCCTGCGTGCCACACACTGGGGATCAAGCCCACAACCCGAGCATATGTCTGAATGGAATTGAACCATGACCTCCTGGTTCATAGGTCGATGCTCAACCACTGAGCCATGGCAGCTGGGTGAGGAGGAGCCTTTTTTAAAAATTAATTTACTGGGATAAGATTGGTTAATAACATTATATAAGTTTCAGGTGTACAGTTCTATAATGCATCATCTGCATATTGCATACTCAAAATCTAGTCTCTTTCTATCATCTTCTTCATCCTCCCCCCGCGCCCCTTTTCCTCTGGTAACCACCATACTGTTGTGTGTCTATGAGTTTGTTTATTGTTTTCTTTGTTTATTGTTTTCTGTTTTATATACCACATATCATGGTTTTGTCCTTTTCTGTCTAACTTATTTCACTTTAGCATGATACTCTCAAGACATGTTGACATAGCCCTGACCAGTTTGGGTTTGGCTCAGTGGATAGAGCATTGGCCTGTGGACTGAAGGGTTCTGGGTTCGATTCTGGTCAAGGGCATGTGCCTTGGTTGCAGGCATGTCCTGAGTGGGAGGGGTGTAGGAGGCAGCTGACCAATGTTTCTCTCCATTGATGTTTCTGGCTCTCTATCCCTCTCCCTTCCTCTCTGTGAAAAATCAATAAAATATATTTTTAAAAAAGGAAAAGACATGTTGACATAAATGGCAATATTTTGACATTTTAAATGGCTGAGTAGTATTCCATTGCATATATGTACCACAAATTACCCAATCATCTGTTGAAGGACACTTCGGTTGTGTCCATGCAATGGCTATTGTGAATAACACTGCAATGAATATAGGGTACATATATCCTTGCAAATAAATATTTTTGAGGTTTTGGGGGCAGATGATCAGAGAGGGATTGCTGGGTCATACAGTAGCTATATTCTTAATTTATTGAGGAACCTCCATACTGTTTCCATAGTGTCTATACCAGTTTACATTCCCACCAGCAATGAATGAGGATTCCCCTTTTTCCACAGCCTCTCCAATACTTGTTGTATCTTGTCTTATTAATAATAGCCATTCTAACAGATGTAAAATGGTATCTCATTGTGGTTTTGATTTGCATTTCCTTATCACTAGTGAGGTTGAGCATTTCTTCATATGTCTGTTGGACATCTGTATGTCTTCTTGTGAGAAGTGTCTGTTCAGATCCTCAGCCCATTTTTTAATAAGATTGTTTATTTTTTGTTGTTGTTGCATTGTTTGAGTTCTTTATATACTTTGGATATTAACCTCTTATTAGAGGTATTATTTGCATATATCTTCTCCTATTTGGTTGCTAGCCTTTTGTTCTATTGATAGTTTCTTTTGCTGTAAAGAAGCTTTTTAGTTTGATACAGTCCCATTCATTTGTTCTTGCTTTTATTTCTTTTGCCTTTAGGATCAAGTTCACCAAAACACCTTTAAGCCCAAGGTTCATGTACTTCATAGCTATGTTTTCTTCTATGTATTTTATTGTTTCAGTTCTTATATAAAAGTCTTTAATCCATTTTGAGTTAATTTTTGTGTGCAATGTCAGATAGCAATCTAGTTTCATTCTTTTGCATGTGCTTGAAGAGGCTTTTATTGAAGAGGCTTTATTGAAGAGGCTTTCCTTTCTTAATTGTATGTTTTTGGCTTGTCAAAAATTAATTGCCCATATATGTGTGAGTTTATTCTGGGCTTTCAGTTCTGTTCCATTGGTCTGTGTCTCTCTTTTTTTCCCCTGCCTATACAATACTGTTTTGATTATATAGCTTTGTAGTATACTTTGAAGTCAGAGAATAGGATACGTCTGGCTTGTTTCTCTTTTTTCTCTCTCTCAGGATTGCTTTGGCTATTCAGGGCCTTTTATGGTTCCATACAAATTTGAGGATTTAAGTTCCATTTCTTTGAAAAATGTCATTGGGATCCTGGTGGAGATTATATTAAATCTGTATATTGCTTTAGGTAACATAGCCATTTTAACTATGTTAATTTTTCTAATACAAGAACATGGAATATCATTGTGTGTATGTGTGGGTGTCTTCAATTTCTTTCAACAATTATCTTGTATTTTTTAGTGTATAGGTTTTTCACTTACTTTGTTAAGTTTATTTCTAGGTATTTTATCTTTTTTGTGGCAATTGCAAATGGAATTGTTCTTTTTTTCTGATATTTCATTGGTAATATATAGGAATGCAACAGATTTTTGTACATTGATTTTGTATCCTGCAACTTTACTGTTTTGTTCTTTGTTTCTAATAGTCTTTTGATGGAGTCTTCAGGGTTTTCTTATATAAAATCATGTCATCTGTAAATAGTGACAGTTTCACTTTATTTCCAATTTGGGTGGGTAGGCAATAGGGTGGGACTGCAGGATCACAAGGAAGATTTCAACTGAATCTGTAAGTTCTATTTCATAAATTGAAGGGTGGCATCACCAGTATTTGTTTTATTAATGTGCTATATTGTGTATCAAATATTGTATTACATTTTAAAAGTGAAAAATGTTTTATTCTTTGAACTGATTACCAAGAATTGCTAAACCTAGATGCAAGGTTCCCAACCCATTGGTAGTGGAGGTGAGCTCCGTGTGAAGCAGAGTTTATGCAGTGCCACACCTACGCACATGGTAGAGGTCAGAGAACATACTAGTCTCTTCTTCCCCTCCCCTGTGCTGGGAACATCACGTTCATAACTTTCTGGTTTCTATCTGACCATCATTAGAATTCTAAACCCAACAGCTGTCCATGTGGTACTGAGACAGCTGTGAGCATTCTTGTGGTATAACTGTCATGTCATTAACACAGGAATCAAAGGACCACTGCACTGTTTTGTAAAGCGGCAGGGGTCCCTTTCATTTTCAATTATACATGTAAGTCCTGGTATCAAAAGTTTTGAGTAATACAAAACAATCCTCTGTTAACGTGATCATCTATTGTTAAAATGAACAGTAAATGAATAGTAAATTAGGGTCCAGCATGTATACTTCATTATTTGAATAAACCACAATTTATTTACTCATTCTACCTTTGGTGGGTAGTAAGTTCTTTCCTATCTATAGCATGCTTATTAAAGTCAATCTCAACTTTTTTGAGATATGTATCATAGTAGATACAAATGCAGCAATATAGCTTCCTCAGTTCTTGGAATGCAACCAAACCCAGAAAATAAACTTCAAAATCGCTAAGAAATAACCCTAATTTAGTTAGCATTTCCTGTGATACCGCTTGGCTAATAAAACTATGTATCCGTGCCATCAGCCCAAGAAAAGAGAAACATCCGAGAAGAAGCATTTGTTTCGGCTTTTTTATTCACCTTATAAACATGGGTGGTTGTTTCTTGTATTTTCCCCACAGTTTCGCAACACATGAGATATCTGGAGGTGAAAACCATGGCTAGACGTGGCTAGACCAGGCGGATGAGCACCCACTGAACCATCCATCTAGCCTGAAATATTCCAGTAGTGTGGCTGTGTGCCTACATGTATGTGCACACATTCAAGGGCCCATATGTACCATCTAACTTTAAATATGCCCATGGAAAGCAATCTATTCAGTTTTCTTTCTTACAGGCTCTCTCATTATTGCATCATCATTTAGATGACTGGATTTGCTCAACTGCATTCTATGCCATTGAAGGCTACTCTCCCCGTTTCTTCCTAGCTCTACTTCATTCTTATAGTTAACCAAAGAGTCTAAGAAAACTGGTGTAGTTTGGCTTTGCCTGGTTTTTACCTTTATATGGCCTTTGTATGTAATGTTTTGTGACTTTTTTTTTTTTTTTCGTAATAGTGTTTGTAGGATCCATCCATTTTGTTGTGTATAACTCTAGTTTACACAGTTTCGTTGCTACATAAATTTCTGTTGTGTGGACATATCACTATTTATCCACTCTGCTATTGAAAGCATTTGCTTTGTTTCCAATTTGGGTCAATTACAAATCCTGCTGCCAAAAATATTCTTGTACAGGTGTCATTGTACATGACAAACACACATGTCCAGGATACACACCTAGGAGAGGACGTGCTAGTGTTCACATATTTTCAATGTTATTAGGTGATGCCATCTTCCAGAAAGGTTGAACTGATTCACATTTCCACCAGCAGACTATGAAGGTCCTTACTGTTTGCTTTTGATTGCCATGTAGTGGCATTGTATCATATCATGGTTTTCGTCTGCATTCCCCCCCAAAATTAGAAAAGTGCCTTTTCATATGTTTATTGGCCACTTAGGAATTAATGGTTTTAAAGAGCTTTAAGCCAACAATTGTCCTCTCATATCAGAGAAAATAAAGAAAATAGACAGGAAAGTGTAGAGAGGATTGCCACAGTTGCCCTGTGGATTACAGCATTGGTGTGAAAGCTTAGCAGAGGACAAGGGATGTGAGGGGCCCTTTAAGTAAGAGGTTTATAGGTTTAAAAAAACCAAGCTTTCTTCCCCATTCCTGTGAGTTTATTACATTTTGATGTATGGAAGGAAGCCATTAGCTTGGATTTAAATGAGAAAGGATCTGATCAGTGCCTAGATGTGAGATTTTATGGTTATTGTGATGATGTAATTAAAGTAAATATCATGTAAACCAATAAAATAAAGGGAAAAGAGAGTTTCCACTCTTCTGCTATGAAAACAAAATTAATTGCTTTGGGAATCCAAATGAATAGTCACAAAAAAATCTTTCAAATAAGTTATAGGGCACACAAAACTTAGAATGTGGCAAAATGATAAAAACCAAGAAGGACTTTGCATTTAGATTGCTTCAGAGATGAATTTAATTTCTTACTCCTTTTTAAAGACACTGAAATGAGAAATCATAGATGTTATGTTATGCAGATGGTTATATGAATGCAAATCAAAGAAAAAAGGCTTTGGCTATACATCAAAATATTAGCAAATGAATATACATATAATACATGCACCTTCTTAAAATATATTTTATTGATTTTTTACAGAGAGGAAGGGAGAGAGATAGAGAGCTAGAAACGTCGATGAGAGAGACACATCGACCAGCTGCCTCTTGCACCCCCCCACACTGGGGATGTGCCCACAACCAAGGTACATGCCCTTGACTGGAATCGAACCTGGGACCTTTCAGTCCGCAGACCAACGCTCTACCACTGAGCCAAACCGGTTTCGGCAATACATGCACTTTTATGTTAAAAATAAAATACATACATATATTTTTAAAATAATTTTTTGTAAGTTTTTAATGAAGTAGTTGACTAGCTCTCCTGACTGTGTTAATAAGGCTTTCACCGTACTCACTTAGAACCAAACAGATACCCAACTAATGGGAAATCATGTTTTAAAAAACAACATTTTTTTTCAATTGAGGTATAATTTACCTAAAATAAAATATAGTTAAATACAATTTTCTGTATTTTGAAAAATGCACAGGCTTTTGTAACAAATACCCCAAACAAGCTATACAATAGATATAGCACAGAATATAGAATGTATGTGTATATGTTTATAGAGATACAGATACGTGGGTGTGTGTGTATGTGTGTGTGTGTATGTATATATACACCACCAAGAAATTTCCCCAAACCCTTTATTTCACCATAGACAACCAATGTGCTGATTGCTATTACACTATTTTTGCCTGTTTTTCATATCTTATAAATAAAACTATACAGTGTATATTCTTTGTTTAATGTCTTTCTCTCACTTGATTGTTTTTTGAGATTCATCCATGCCATTGTGTATTAATCATTGCTGAGTTATGATTAATGGTATGAGTATACCACATGGTATGAGTATACCACAATTTACTTACCCATTTTCCTGTTAACAAACATTTGAGTTGCTACCAGTTTTCTTTTACTGGTATAATAAATTATGCAGCTATAAATATTTTCATACAGATACTTTTATGGGATATAGTCCTAGGAGTGGAATTTATTAGTCATAGGACATGTTAGACCTTATGAGAAACTGTCAAACTTCTTTTTAAATTGTTATACCATTTTTCAACATACCAGTTTCAATGAAAAAGAGTCCCAATTATTCCACATCCTCAGCAACATTTGATGTTGTCAGTCTTTTAAAATTAGCAATGTTAAGGGCCCATTAGAACTTTAACTGGAATTTTATTTTAATGTCTAGATAAATTTGAAGATAATTGACATCTTAACAATATTGAGTCTTCTTGTCCATAAACAAGATATATTTCTCTATTGAAGTGTTCTTTAATTATTCTCAGCAATGTTTTCTAGCTTTCAGAATAGAGGTATTGGACTGATTTTATTAAATTTATTCCTATATATTGTGTGCACTTCAATCTACTATAAATATAATTAAATATTTTTCCATTTTAAATTGTTTGTGACTAATGTATAGAAATACAATTTATTTTTATCCAGCAAAGTTGCTAAATTTACTTATTAGTTCTTAGCAGTTGTGTTGCAGTTCTAGGATTGTTTTTATTTTTAAAAATTCACAATAATAAGGATAATGCTCATTTCCCCCAATATGCATGTCTCTTATTTCTTTTACTTGATTTAGTGCACTAGCTTATCACCTCCAGTACAATATTGAATAGACCATGAGAGCTGACATCTTTGTTCACAATCTTACAAGGGAATCACTGACTCTTTCATACAGTTAAGTATGATCTTAGTTGAAGGATTTGTAAGATCTTAGTTTGTAGTGTCCTTCATAAGATTGAAAAGACTTGTTTTTAGTTTGCTGAAAGTTTTATTAAAAATGCTTATTGAGCTGAAACCGATTTGGCTCAGTGGTGGAGCATTGGTCTGTGGACTAAAGGGTCCCAGGTTCGATTCCGGTCAGGGGCATATAAGTTGGTTGCGGGCACATCTCCGGTAGGGGGTGTGCAAGAGGCAGCTAGTCGATGTTTCTCTGTCAATGATGGTTCTAGCTCTCTAACTCTCTCCCTTCTTCTCTGTAAAAAAATATATTTTTTAAAAATGCGTATTGAATTTTGAACCTGGTATGTGTCCTGGCCAGAAATAGAACCCTTAAACTTTTGGTATATGGGATAACTCTCCAATCAACTTGAGCCACAGCAGCCAAGGCTCAAATGTTTTTCTTCATCTTTTAATAGCTACCCTCAAAGTTACCATTTATGGTAACTTTCATTACTTCGTATTTATTATGTTTCTCTGACATTTTTCTCCATCATTTTCAGTATTTCTTGAAATCAATTGACATAATCATTTTGATTCTCTCACTTATTTTCCTTTTTATATTATGGTCTCATATTATTTATTTTATTTTTGAAAAAGCTTACATAAAATTGGTATTATTTATTTCTTAAATGTTTTAAAGAAATCCCCTAGTGAAATCATATGGCCTGGAGTGTTTCTGTGTGAATGTTTTTTATTTGGGGTTTTTACTTTTTACTTTTTTTTTTTTTTATATCAGAACAACACAAATGATTCTTAAATTTCATCTGTTATATAATTTTTTTTTTAAATATATTTTATTGATTTTGTACAGAGAGGAAGGGATAGAGATAGAGAGTTAGAAACATCGATAAGAGAGAGTCATCGATCAGTTGCCTCTTGCACACCCCCTACTGGGGATATGCCCGCGACCAAGGTACATGCCCTTGACTGGAATCGAACCCGGGTCCCTTCAGTCCCCAAGCCGACGCTCTATCCATTGAGCTAAACCGGTCCCGGCCATCTGTTATATAATTTTAAAATAATTTAAAAATAGTTCAGAATCCCTGCTATCTTTTTCATGTTTGCAGGATCTATAAAGATACCCCTGTCCATCAGGCATTTTTATGTGATCAAAAAATGCCTGTTGGTGATAAGAGTTTTCTCTCTAAACCAGCCTCAAGGTCAGTGGCTAATAATCTAACTGCCTAATGGGAAAAAAGTTTAAAAATGATTAGAAGATAGCAAAAGCCAGAATTCTACAACATCTGCTCTACAATGTCCTGTGTGCAATAAAAAAAAAAACTAATAGATACAGGAAGAAAAAGGAAAATCTGAATCATACTTAAGACAAAAAAAGAGCAGTCAGTTAAATAGACCTGATATAATTCAGATATTTGTAATTAGCAGTCAAGAACTTTAAATGAACTATTATAAACATGCCCAAGTACTTAGGGAAAAATGGTCATAACGAGTGAACAGATGGGGAATCTCAGCAAATAATGGAAACTATATTTAAAAAATAGAAATTCTAGAACTGCAAAGTATTAAAGCTGAAATAGAAAATTCATTGAATATACGTTGTAAGAGCAAATGCGAGTTGTCAGAAGAGTCATAGGATATGATTATATACCAATAGAAACAATTTAATGTGAAAAATGGGAAGTAAAAGCTGGGGGGAAAGAACAAAGCCTCACTAGCCTATAGTGCAAGTGGCCTAACAATATGCAATTGAAGCCCCAGACAAACAGGAAGAAAAGAATGGGGGAGAAAAATATTCAAAAAAAATAGCAGCCAAATCCCTGTAACTTAGAGACTTAAACTCCCAACTCTTTCTCACCTAAATGACAAAGCTGAAGTGTCTTTTTAATCTTTCAGCCTTCCCGTTGTTGCTTTCATTGAGCTGTTTACAGTCTTCCCATGTGTGTGCAGGAGTCAGCAAAGGATTGGTGGAGATTTTATATGCAGATTCTGAGTCTCTTTATTTTCAAGATTTCCTCACTCAATTTTTCATCTCTTGGAATCTTCACTCACCCTCCTAATCTCTAGAGAGCAGCATTCTGCTCAATTCCTAACCTTCCTCAGTACCATACAGACTGGGAGTCCCCCTCAGGGGAAAGACCATGTTAAAGCAGACCTTGCCCAATGAGTGTGCTTTCCTTCTTTAAATGGTTGAATTCCTTTAATAACTGCCGTTTGGGTTGTTCCACAGTGACTTCCAAGTGTATGTTGTTTGTTTGTTTTTTCCAGCTTTATTATCTGTGGGAGGGTTAGTCCAATTCAAGGTGTCCTTCCACTACCAGAACCGTAACTCCTAATGATGTCTTGCCTCTAAAGAGGCTAAATGTAGACATACCAGAGGAGCACTTTTAATACTGTGCAGAGTTTTGCAGTGACAGAGACAGCTCATGGCCCTCCAATACCTACATTCTCTTTCTTCCTTGGGACTAGAGCCCAGTTTCATGTAGACTTACAATGCCCATTTCTCAGTCTCCCTTGCAACAAGGAGAACTAGCAAGTTCTGGCTAGTGAGGGAGGAGTATACATTCTGGGAGACTGAGAGACAGACAGCAGAAGAAAAATCCCCTTTTCTCTCTATCATTCTTCTCATCTTCCAGCATGTGCTGTGGACATAATGTTTGGAATTTCAATGTCTATGTTGAATCATGAATTGACAATCGAAAGATCAAACAAAAAGAAGAGTAGGTCTATCATTTCTTCAGAATCTACCAGATCTGCCTACCACCAGGCTTCTTTTAAGTGAAGGAGATACACAGTGTTCTGGCCACAGTTAGCTGTAGTTGATGCTAATCCTAACTGACCTGAGTGCAGTGAGGCCCTCCTGTCAGTAATGTGCCGTTATGTACCGGCATACACACTGTTCAGGACTTTTATCAGGGAAGAACGGAGGTAAAGTAAAGAGGCCATCAGCTTGTAAACCAGGAGACCTGAATTCTAGTCCTTCCTCTTCCAATGGCAGCTACATAGTTTGGTGAAAATGTCTCATTATTTAAATAGTCTCTGATTTTCTTTTCCCCATTCCACTGAAACTTCACGATGTACTTCAGATTTTTGGTATTTTAAACAGTTATGGAGATTTGTGTGTGTGTGTGTTTTTCTTTAATTTGATCACACGTCTTCAGTTACAAGCAAAATTTCCTTTGTCCCTTGGCTTCCAAGGATATATGGTGACCAAAATCAAAGAGTCAATGTTCCCATTGATCTATGCCTCCTGACTTTATGTTTTAAATGGAAAGAATACATATTTGTGGGGGTACCTCTCTGCTCAGAAATACAATAATTCTCTAATTTTTTAATAGGCTAGAACCAGTCAGCAGTACAAACCAAACAAGTAAAACACATTTTCAACAGCGCCGAGGCTCAGAAGTGCAGCTGAGATGATTAAATGGTTTTATTTTCTAGATGACTATTTTTCAAACTAGAAATATGTTTTGCATCAGTGATGTGTTAAGGTCAAGTCAAGACAGGAGACAGTGTGTCCCATGTCACGGAGACCAGGATAATGAGAGTGTTCTCCGAGAACTGGCTCAGAGGCTGTTCATTTCACCCGCAAAAGGTTAGAGCAGACAGATTGCTTCTCATTTGATGTCTCAAATTAAACTGCTGGCATGGCCTGCCTCAAAGTAAGAAACACACGTGTTTGCCAAACAGATCCTAAAGAAAATCCCTGAGTGGGAGAGTTGGTTCCTCTAGCTGCAGCCTTTGATGGGGAAGTGTGCTGAGGACCTGAACCAGGCTTTCAACGGCAATGCTGCTCTAACGTGCTCATGAGGGTGGCCTGGTGGGTCTGAGGCTCGGTGCCTTGTCAAAGTGATGTGGCATAGAAGTCCACAAGTACAATTTAGAAAACCACACATTCAAGATGCACATTGAGATCAAAGAGGGATTACTGAAGATAGAAAATTATCTAGAAGAGATTCTTCTTAGCGAGTCCCCTCTATTTGGCCTTACCTTGCCCTCCTCTATGACCATCCACCACCAAATCAGAGCTAAAATGGCCGGTTCATGGTCCCCACACCAGCAATAGCAGCACCACGGGTCCTACCAGAGGTATCAAAGTCTGTATCTGAATTAGATCTACAGGCCATCCAAAAGTCTTGGTCCGTGCCTATCAAATAGGACTCATCCTGGTACATCCCTCACAAGGGTGATGTGCCAGTCACCGTTCCAAGGTTTGGAGAATACAGAATAATAGACAAATTCTGCTCTCAGTGAACTTGCATTGTAATGGGGGAGGGGAAGAGATCAATAAACTCGCAGACAAGTATTTGGTTTTTGTAATGGTGATGTTTTAGGGCACAGAAAAGGGATGAGGAGTGTTAGGGTGGAGTGAGGATTTGTACTTAGAGATCAGGGAAACTTTCACTGAGGGTGAAATTTGAACAGAAATGGAAACAAGCCACTGGTGAGTGGCCAGAGGACCTGGATTCCAGTCCTGAGTCTCCTCCTTACTACAGAAGGCAACATTTTGCAAGCTATTTAAACTTCCCAGCCCTTGGCCTCCTCATCTGCCATCTAGGCGTGAAAATACATCATGCTTTGGAAGGTCAGGTGTGATGCCTCTATGCATGAGTGCTACTCACCCTGTCAGCCAGGGTCTAGGCTTCTTGGCTCTTTGCCTCTGACTCAGGGGGACTAAACTGGTGTGGTTTGGAGTTGCAAATGGAAGTGTAAGAGATGGATCTTTGTGCAGTCACTCTAAGTCTTTCCTGATTACCTTACACAGCAGTGGCCTCACTTTCCAGAATGGAGGTGCCCTCACGTGACTTCCCATCACCGGTTTCCTACCTGACATCCTCCCTATACTTCCTCCTTCTCACCTCCATGTCCAGATCTCCTCTAACATCTCCACTTCACTTTTCTCAAGGCTTGGTCCTTCCCTGGGATGAGGCTGCTTCCACTTTCCTTCGGTGGAAAGTGTTTCTCTCCACTCAGAAGCTCTTGCTGCGTCTACATGTCCTCCTTGCGTCCATTCATTTTGGGCTGTTCAATGTGTGGCATTTGTGTGCTTTAGGACCCCTGGAGCTGCAAGGTAAGCCCTCTTCTATGAGCGTAAACTTGGGATGCTCACTCTCTCTATCCCGATTGCTGGGTCAGCAGATGAAGGGACAGTAAAGCTGACCCACCTGTAAAATTCCCCCCGCTAATGTCACCTTTGATGGAAGAGACCCCTAGGCAAGGACTGTGCTGCAAGGTACATTGTGGAGTTTGTTCCTTAATGAAAATCAGTTCTTTCCATAATGTCTATATTTGGTGTTTCTGAATTTTATTTTGTGTTTCAGTTGAGTCAGTGTTGCTGAATATCTGTGGAATGTGCGATAATTTTTTGTAAAAAATGCAATAAAAGAAACATTAGCATAGGAAAATATTTTATGTTGTGTAAAACACTTGGCTGAGAAAAATGTTTTAATGCATTATATCAACGTGCTGCAGACACTGAGCAGGCGTGAGCTCTGTCTGGCTCTGAAGAAGACCCAATCAGTATTGCCAGGATGGGAGGCCTGGATCAGGAAGAGGATTGGGGATCAGAGGTTTCTCTTCAACTGAATCTGCACATATTCAGCACCTTCACTGCAAAACACTGTTCTAGGCTCCTTGGCAGACATATTGATGAAAAGGACACCCGGCCTCTCTTCCTGTGGCTTACAAGCTAGGGGATGCTCTGGGTATAAACATTAATGCATTCGGCCCATCTTCATGGGAGTTAATATCAGCAAAGCACTGGCTTGAGTGCTGGGAAATGAAGATAAAACAGATGTGGACTCTGTCCTCGGTTCTAGCAGGGCTGAGAAAGCAGATTCACAAGTTGCCGTAAAAAATGTCACATGTGATGAGTGGTAGATTTTGACATTAGTGATTTTGTATCATTTTTAAACAGTTCATAGCCCTGTTTGATGGGCTTTTGTTCATAGAATTTTTGTGACTTACAGGGAAGAAAGGTCATGCTTTCTTTCTGTTCATGCTTCCTGTTCTCATTAATGTGCCCTTCTCATCCCTTGCACCTCTCCTTTTATCTGACCTCGTGGGTTTCTCCCGTAGTAAATGCTCAATAAACATGTGTGCAGCGGATGAACCGGACCTGCTGTGTGCTTGCCGGATATATGCTAGCATCCCAGTCCACTTAACACACATGTGGTCTCCCGACCTTAATCACAACTCAAGCTGCCTTGCTGCAGTGTTAAAAGGAGTTTAATAACAGCATTCTCTCCAGCGAGGAGGACATATGGCCCTATATTTAGACTTCAGTTGAAGTCTCAAGGGTTCTTTGCGGAGGCTGCAAACTTGCACAATCCAGACCACAGACAGCAGGCATGTTCTGTTTCTTTGAAAACATTTGGTTCTAAATGGCTGAGGCATTTACCAGCAACTCCACTCCTAGTATTCTCTACCAGCCCCTCCCTTCTTTTATATTACTTGACTGGAAACTTAACACACTCAAGCTGTCAACCCCCGAGAGCCAGCAATCCCTGACTTAACCCATCTTGATTCAGGGTCTGAATATTCAGGAGCATGTAGAGCATTATGGCTCCAAGTCCGTGTCATTCCTAGACCACGAAATTTAATGCTGCAATAACCTCCATTCCCAGATCATTGGGGGGGAAACGCTGAACACTTTAGTCCACCTCTAAAGGGATGCTGATCCCCTGACCTACACAAATGCAATAGTCATGGATAAAACATTGGGAGGCCTAGGATATTGGAGCCTTAATATTCTGCAACCAACAGGCTTTTAAAAAAAGGGTCCTATGACTTAAAAGCATCAATTTTTTTTCACTTTGCATAAAAATAATCTAACATCAGAGTAAAAGAAATAGGAATATCAATTTTTAATAAATACAAGCCACAAAATAAATTTAATAAATTATGAATGAGAAAATTATTGAAAAATTAAATATTAAACATTCCCACATAAAAATGTAGAACATTTATTAATTAGGGAGCATTTTCAGAGTAATACTTGCACTTTAAATTGCTCGTGACTGTTTCAGCACGCAGAGCTGTAGACCTATGGAAAGCGGCCACTCCACCTTGGCACGGCTGGCCAGACCAGGGGGCGGACACCCTCTGGCCGTTCCCTGCGGGATGGTCCGCGTGGCACCCCGGGGAGATGATGGGGGGGGAGGGGAGAGGGAAGTGGGGCCAGTGGTGCGATTTCTAGAACTGGCTTTTATGGAACCAGATAAGACATCTCTCTTTTCCTGTTTGGCTTTCTAAATACAAGGCAGAGCGAATTTCATTTGATTGGACATTTCCGCCAGGAATCTGAAGAAAGGTCCATCCAGGGGTGTGTGATTCTTTTCCAGGAGATTTAAAAAAAAAAAAAAAAAAAAAATTCCAGCCCAGATGCTTTCAGGCTGGGCCTTGGGCTAGGAAAGGTGGAGAAGAAGGGATAGTGGAAGAGGGTGTCTGGAGAGGGACAGGCTTTCATGTTTCTCTTCCTCGGATTGTTGCAGTGCTTTTTCTTTTTTCTTTTCTTTTCATTTATTATTTATTTATTTACTTTTAATTTTTTCTGTTATTTTTTTATTAAGATATTATATGTGTACATATCTTACCAATTCCCCTCCTCCCCATCCCATAGACCCACCCACAATTACTCTTTGGTCCTCCCCGCCTTCTCCACTCCTCCAATGGGAAGATGAGGCTCAGTGGGTAGGCGGAGCTGGTGTGAAGCGCACATGCGCTGTGCTGCCCTTGGCGGTGTGACGCTGTGGGGGGGAGAGAGGGGGACGCAGTGATTAGTCCCCGCCCCCTCGCCATCCTGGCTGAGGCTCCTTCAGAGCCAGGCTCACCTGCAGGATCCACTAGGCCCTTCACGCTCTTCCGGGGCAGCCCGCCCTGGGCTCCCAGCCTCCACGTCCCAGAGATGGCACCTGCACCAGGTTCGCTAAATGCTGTCAGGCCTGCAGCGCAGGTCAACTTCTTCCTCCGACCTACTCCGTCTCTTCCCCTTCCACATCTAGGCATTCACCCCTGACTCATTCCTTGCTCCCCAACGTGTTCAGTGACTGACTCAGGTATGCCTGGGACTGAGAAGACTCTGAGAAAGCAGGGGGTGACAAGATGGGGTTTGAAAGCCGCACCCTCACCGCCTGGCTGTGGACTGGGGCCCGTTTTGTGGCACCGGGTGGTGGTCCAATAGTGAAAACGTGCCTCAGTGGTGACTGGGGCGGTGCACTCGGAGCAGGGAATGTATTGCTGAGAGCAATAGACAAGGCACCTGAAACTTATTGCCGAGCGGTGTTGCTACTTCAGAGAAAGATTGTGAACAGCTGAGAGAAGTAAGCGGCTGAAGGTCAAGTCGGGGATGGAAGCCTCCTCGCTGCCCGCAGTGAAGCTCTCATCATCTCCAGCCGGAGAGCGCAGCCAGCCGAGGACCAGGCCCAGGACTTGAAGTCAGAGGGGCTCAACCAAGGAGACAGGTCTGTAAAACCAAGGTCAGGGCCCCAGCTGAGAAACCTGGGACCTTGACACATGGAATAAGAATATCCGGGTGGATCCCTAAAAAAAAAAAAAAATGTATGGCAAATCCCAGTGGGAGAACAATAATGCAGTCTCCCGGGGTTCTAGAACAAAGCCATGTTTCCTTCAGTGGAGAATTATGCACCTTTTGAAATACAACTCCTAGCATACTAACTTCATAGGGCCTGACCATGGGTAGGATGACCAACACATCCTGGTTTGCCCAAGACTTCTCCAGCTTTCCAGTTTGAGCACTGAAGTCCTCACCATGGGCAACACCTCAGTCCTGTGCAACCTGGGCAGCTGTTCACCTGAGCACAGGGCATGGAATAACCAGGCAGCCTGTACAGGTTTGGGTCCTGTCAGAACCACCACTTCAGAAGGTTGGGTAGGCCGAGCAAGAATCCATCATATGATGGCTGTGATTCATCTGGGATCCAGCAATCGCCCACTGGTTTCCCCTTCCTCAAAGAGGCCCTTGGGACCCTGGAGGACTGGCCCCCTGAACATGTATGGAATATGGATCCAAGCCTCCCAAAGGGTAGACCTTAGTGAACACTGTGGTGTGCCTCCCAAGCCCCCCAGGGAAGGATTGCCGCCCAGCTGTGGGGAGCACGGTGGATACACAGCTCCCACTGTCAGCTTTGTTCCCGGTCTGTCTCAGCGGCAGAGGATGCCTTGCTCAGGGTCATCCTGCTCCTGGGGCCGCTCTCATGTGGTGACTGATGGAGACAGAGCCATATGAAGGCCTGGTCATTTCAGCACAACATAGTGTATATTCTGGTGGACAGTGCACCCGGCTGGCTGAGGTTGGTTGTTCTTGCACCATAGTTTCACTTCTTCCTCTAATCCTGCATTTTCTGCCTTCCATTCATAGCCATTGTTCCCTAGAAATCATCTTGTACCAAAAAACACCATCTATGCATCTGCTTCTGGATGGGTTCCTTCCAGCTCAAGCTTTGAAAGGATCTTTGGTCCCAGAGCCAGGCACCAGGAAACAGAGCTGAAGATTGCCTTTGAATCCCGTGATGGATGCTTAGGAAGCCGCCTTACAGGTAAGGGTCTGTCCTGAAGCAATCACAGGTTAGCAGGGCTGCAAGGCAGCAAGTTGGGAGTTATAGAGAAGCTCTAACCCACCTCTGGGCAATAGTCAGAGGAAGGCCACTTTCAGAGTTTGACAGCTCCTTGGCTGTGAAGGTTTGGAGCATATGGGACAGGCAGAGGCTGCTGACATGAGTGACCTGCATTGGCACAGATGTGGTGGGCAGAATGGTGTCCAAAGAGAATGTGAAGAGAAGCTGTGGGGGACCTGCAGATGACCACAGAGGCCTGTTAATTGGTCTGTCCCACCTCCCTGCCCAACTGCCCTGTCTCTTTTTCATGGCAGTGACTAGGAGTAATTCCCTGTGGTCACTCCAGGGCCCAGCATAGAGCCTATACACAGGAAATATATTTGTAGGACTAAATAAAAAAACTGAAAGTATCCGACAAAGAGGCCTTGTAGCACAGATGACCCTCAGCTTTCCAGTGCTACCTAGAAGGAGTCAGTGTTGCCTCCTGAAGTGGGTCAGTTAGGAGGGCAGCACTAGTAATCGCTGAGAGGATTTGATGGAGCCCGGGAGATCTGTGTGTGGGTTTAGTTAAAATTCTGGGGGTGAGTTTGTTTTGTTTGTTTGTTTTGTTTTCCCATGGCTGGCATGGCCTGAAAAGTAAGGGTTATATTTTATTGTCACATGGATGGATGGATGGATGGGATGGGGTGGGTGGATAGATAGATGGAAACAAAGAAAGATACAGAGAGAAGGAGAGAGATAGATAACCTCTTCTGTGGTGTACCAGGGAGGATGCTTTTGGCTGCAAATAAGATAACATATGATTGGAAGGGGCATGACAATATGATGTTTATTATCTCACATAAGAAGTTGATGACAGACTCTTTTTAAAAAATAATGTATTTTTATTATTTCAGAGAGGAAGGGAGAGGGAGCTAGAGAGAGAAACATCAATGATGAGAGAATCATTGATCAGCTGCCTCCTGCAGGCCCTGTACTGGAGACTGAGCCTGCAACCAAGGAATGTGCCCCTGACCTGACTCGAACCCGGGACCCTTCAATCCACAGGCTGAAGCTCTGTCCACTGAGCCAAACTGACCAGGGCAATGACAGACTCCTACAGGTTTCATTTTGTGGTTTTATGATATTATCCAGGGCCTACTGTCTTTAGGTTTTTATGTGTTGGCTCTCTTCTGACCTGAGTGGATTTGCAGTCTGTCCCCTCACAGTTGCAAGATGGCAGCAACAATCCCAAGAGTCAAATTCTAACAAAATAGTGTCCAGGGTAGGAAAAGGGGTTATTTGTTCTTGTATCTTATGTCTATTTCTCAAAAGCAAGAAAAGTTGTATTAGTCATGATAAAGTAGGTTATGCTGTAGTAACAAATAAACCTCCAAATCGTCATGGCTTAATACAATACATGTACATCACTTGCTCATGCTCCCTGTCTGGAGCAGAATTGCTGACTCACCCTGAGGATGCAGGCTGCTTGAAGCTGTTCATCTTAAAAAGAACTTCAGATTTTGTGGTGGTGAGGAAAGAGAAGGCTGGAAAGTCTTACTCCGTGGTTAAATCGTTTGGCCTGCAGTGACACATGTCACTTCCTCTTAGATTTCACTGCCCAAAACTCTGCATGACTTTGGCTCACTTCGAGGGAGGAAGGAAGACACAATTTGCCATGTTTGGGAAGGAAAAGAGAATTAGATATTAGGGTGGTTTTAAAGATATTATCCATCAATTAGTGAACATAGGCTATCTCTTCCAAAACAGCTTCTTCTCCCAAAAGTCTCACGTCTCTTAGATCTATTTGTCTAGAATGGGATCCCATTGTCATGACTAAATGAGAACCCAGTCCAGGAGGCATGGAATCACTCTCATTCTTCTGCGACAGAGAAACGTGTGTGCCTGCAAGGGGCTTGGTCGGGTAGGCAAACAGCAGTACTCAGGGCTTGCTTTAGGAGGGTTTGTGTAGCAACACCTGTGAATCAACTTAAAGGTCCTTCATAAAAGGGTTTCCTTTCAGATTTGGAAAATATTGACTTCCATGGATTAGCACTGCACTCATTGACAATTCCTTAGTCACCTTGGTAGGATTAGACCAAAAGAGCTTCGGCTGTAGCTAGTGTTAAGGATTTTTCCTTCATCTTCTAATGACTTTGCAAGATAAATGATGAATGTTAGACAATAAAAGCCCTGATTTATTAGTTTTTTCCAGAAAAAAAAAATAATTCAAACAAACAACCAGATAAAAAGTGTTTGGAAGAAGTCAATCAGTTGTCTTATTCCAAGTTAATGAAGAATGGTTGACTTCAGAAGGTTTTGTGTTTTTTTTTTTTTAGTTTTTTCCTTTTCCCCTTTCTCTTTACCATCCATCCCTCTCATAAAATATAACTACATAAGTGCCTTGCCCTATTTTGCCATGGTTTGAGGCCTCAGATGTTTATGATTCTGTGGCAGCATGGGGGCAGTTTAAGTGGATGGTTGAAAGGGGAGAGGAAGAATTGCAGCAGATGGTTGAAATTCCAGAAAAGTCAGCCACAGCACCCCCACCGAGATTAAAATTGCTCTGTTTCTGGGTAGGCCCAAACCTGGAAGCTTTTTACCTATAGTCTCCTTGAAAGAAAAAGCAAAAGGTTGAAAGTAGAGTCCAAAGTCTACAGTAACACCTTGATCCCAGCACCAAAACAAGTGCATGCATGCGTGCCTGCATGTGTGTGTGTGTGTGTGTGTGTGTGTGTGTGACATACGGCAATTTGAAACAGTTAAACTTATGAAGAATGCTTTTCACTCACAGATGGTTAACAAAAAAAAAGCACTTATTTTTTCATATAACACATTCCTTGGTTTGAGAGCCAACTGCCTTCAGGGAGGGTGGCAGATCCCCTCAGTGCCCCCGACAACTCAGGTTTGTGTTTGAAGGCTGGCTGCAGCTGAGAGATGAGTAAAACTGTGGTTAAGTCAGACATTCCCCAGTGGCTTGGGGGGCCTAGGGGTTCTGGATATTTCAACAAGGCTATATGAAAAGTCTAATTCGTAACATTTGCTTCAGATGGAGCCACCTGCTTTAGGCAGCCGAAGGAACAAAATTTATCCATTGGGCTAAACCCTTCCCGTGGCATTTAGCTGGCACCTGGTGCCACAGCTCTCTCTTCTTGGAGGGCATCTGAGGCTGTGACAAGGAGGATGGAGGTGGCTTTTCCATGGCAACTACAGTCATGTGCCATATTCCACCTT
This sequence comes from Pipistrellus kuhlii, assembly GCF_014108245.1. Lineage (NCBI taxonomy): Eukaryota > Metazoa > Chordata > Mammalia > Chiroptera > Vespertilionidae > Pipistrellus > Pipistrellus kuhlii. The sequence continues at coordinate 55,765,604 of NW_023425540.1, read as the reverse complement.
ACATTCGACTACAGACTACCTCTCTGACGGTGGTCCCATAAGATTATATTGGCGCTGAAAAATCCCTGTCACCATTAGGTCATAACAGTCCCAATGTCATAGTGCAGTGCATTACTAATGTGTTTGTGGTATGCTGGCGTAAACAAATCTGTGCTGCCAGTCCTATGAAAATATATAGCATGTACTATTAAAATAGTAGGCTATAGCACCTAGGTTTGTGTAAGTGATGGTCACACAACAAAATCGCCTAATGACACATTTCTTAGAAGGAATTCCCATTGTTAAGCAGCACTTACCTGCTTAACTGTTCTTTTCTCTAGTGAATCAAGTATTGCTGCTTTTCAAGGTTTTTCCTCCTGCTGCTAGGAGAGCAAATTGGGATCCATAGTGTCCAATCAGGGTACCAAAGCGCTGCAGGACTTGCAAAGACAATTATCCCACTGGGGCTTTTGACAGTAGGAATGGAGAATTAATTAAATCTCATGGTAAAATTAAGTAGCATAACTACAATATATATTTTATAACCACTGCGATTATGCCGAATCTCTGAGTGCTGTAAATTCTTTTACATTGTGATGTATTAGCAGACATTTTGATAGAATTCTAAAACTCAAGGGTCTTTAGAGATCACACAATTGAGCTACTTCCTTTGATAGAGATGAGAACAAACCCAGAGAGGTTATGTGACAGACTAAAGGTTAAAACAAGTCTCCTGACTCAAAAATTTAGTAGTCTTACTGTTTCATCTGATTTGCGTTTTGCACCGAGATGAACCAGGTAAAAGTAGCAGGTAGACAAAATAGCCTCTAAAATTCTCTTAGAAGGACACCATACTTGGAACAAATACATGTCTTCCATTGAGTGCAACCCACTCAAATTTTCCTTAAGAGTAGACCACTGTTTCTCAAGTTATATACCAAATGAAGTAGTGGGTTGGGGCTTAGAGACCCTGTTATGTGGAAAATGTATCTCTAAAGTCAAGAACCAAAACCTGCAAGATCCTCTCACCATGAGAGTCACCTAGAACTGAGATCAAAATCATGGATCAAGAGAGTCCTTGGATGAAGACTCAAGGGCACACTAAAATCTCTGAATCTTTCTCCCTGAGAGCTCTAACCTCCTTGGCACTTTGCCCTGGAAAGTCTAGCTTTCTTGGCCTCTCTGTATTCTAAACTCTGTCTCCTCATCTTAACAAGGCTGCACACTCTTTGGGCCCTCCCTCCCTGGGATGTACCCTGGAAACTTTCTCCAGGCAGTAGGTTGCGGCAATCATAGACTCACCTTAGGGTTCTCTAGAAAATGATCAGATTTCTCTCTCTCTCTCTCTCTCTCTCTCTCTCTCTCTCTCTCTCTCTCTCTCTCTCTCTCTCTCACACACACACACACACACACACACACACACACACAGATCACACATCAAAGTCAGTTAGGAAGGTGGTGTTCCCTTTACTCAGGAGAGCCTTTTTGTTCTAGTCAGGACTTCAACTGATTGGATTAGGCCCATCCACTCTAGGGAGAGCAATCTGCTTTATTCAATCAACTTGATTTAAATGTTAATCTCATCCAGAAATCCCATCACATCCAAAATAGTTGGTCAAATATCTGGGCATACTGTGGCCAAGTCAGGTTGACACATAAAATTAACTATTACAACTGTACTGTGCTACTTTTTGCTTTGAATATTTCTTCCTTTGTTGTTGTTTAAAGTGAGAGAGTACATTTAGTTTGTACTACACTATCATGGCTGAAAGTGGAAGTCTGGCAGATGCACTGTTATTTTGAAGAGTACTGTCAAATTGCCTAACTTCACGGTTTACCATTTTGCTCTCTGACCAGCAATGAGTTAGAGCTCTACTTTTCTAGCCTCACTAACAGGGTGTGGTGTCCAACCTGCAGATTGTTGTCAGTCTCATAAGGAGAAATGGCTTCTCTGTCCGGCTTTAATTTGTTTTTCTCTTATGAGTGATACTGATAATCTTGATATTTATATTTATATCTATATTTATATCTATATTTATATCTGTTTCTTTTTCTATAAACTGTTCATGTCATTTGTTTTTTATTTTGGATTGTAGTTTGTTTTTTTTCTTTTCTAGCACTTGGTCTATATATGAGTTATAATTATTTTTCCCTTTGACTTCTTTTATATGAATTTTGCATGGATAAGATTTTGTTTTTTAAAATGTCACTGAATTTCTCTTCCTTTATGGATTCTAAATTTTTAGATAGTTAGAAAGGCCTTTTCTATACCAAGATTATAAAAGAATTCTTCAATGATTTCTTCTAGTACTTTTGGGGTTTCATTTTTTACATTTAAATGATTAATTTGGTGTATTATATAAAGTATATATCCAATTTTTTCCTTTAGCCCATGATATTCACTTGTTCCAACACTCTATATAAAAATCCATCTTTATCAATTACTGAATTCCATATGTATTTTATTCTCCTGTAATTTTTATTCTTTTCCAAAGGTCTGTCTTTTTATGTGACCACCATCACACTGTTTAAATAGAGGCTTATATTACATTCTAATGTATACTAAACCTGGCCTCTAACCTCCACCATGGAGAATGGTTTTTCAGAAAATTTCAGATTATTTTGATTGTTAATTATTTTTCCAGGTGAAATTTAAAATTAGCTTGTTTAGGTCTATAATAAAAGAGATGCTGGTACTTTTACTGAGGTCATGTTTAATTTATAACATACTTTTGGAAGGGTTAGGATATTTATGACAAAAATGCTTTTTGATCAAGAAGGATATTTATGACGAAAATGCTTTTTGATCAAGAACATTTTGAGTCCTTCATTTGAAAAAGTCCAAGGGGATTCTGGCGGTTTCCTGCTACTGTCCTCCAAGCTCTGCGGTGAGCTGTGCTGGACAGATATTGGACTAATGATATGCTCAAAGGCTGGATAACCCCAAAAGTCAGAGCCGAAGAAGGACAAATATTAGTAGGGTGTTTTTGTGGGAGTTCTACCAACATTGTTGTTAGTAATATAGAACATCTTAAATCTCTCAACTGGTAGATTATTCTAAATGACACCTCCACCTGGCTCAGCAAAGCCATTTCATTATTTTTAGCTAAAATTCATCCTCTGAAAAATTATGAGGTATCAACTTTTGGCAAGCTTACTCTTCCCATTTTTTATCTTTTCCCCCAACACAGTATCCCCTCTCTCCCCCAAGGCACTACATCAGCTGTCAATAATAACTCATGTTCCCTCTTATTTTTCTATTATCAAAACCCTTCCTGGGGGAAGAATCTGATATCAGTCACTTACACCTTAATATGAAATTCTTTCTATCTAACAGTGGAAAGAAAGACTGTATTTACTTAAAAGAATTTTGAGCATCTGGGAGTAATTGAAGGAAGCAGGCATAGGAGCCACCAGGTGTCCCTGAAATATTACTGGGTAGATCTGGGCCTTCTAATGCCCCACTTTCAGGCCTAAGAGGATGAAACAAATCCAAGGAGATGCTCTTGTCATCTTCCTTCCCGCATTCTGAGAGGAATCCCCAGACAATGCAAGGGATGTCATAGTGCCCACACATGACGGGCAGGTTGTCCTGAAGGAATCCCTTTCCCTTACCTGCCAGGCCTGGCGAAGTGCCTCCAGGATGAGAGCACTCCTCTGCAGGCCAGAGGTGGTGTGGGTTAGAAGCAAAAAGATGAAGTGCATTGCATGCAAATGCTCCTAGAACACATGCAAAGTAATCAAGCTTTAACCTCTGGCAGCCACTCCAGGGAGTGTGTCTTCTTTCCCTTTATATTTATTGACTTGCCCCTGGCCAGCTCTTAACGTATTTGTTTTCATGGTTCCAAGGTTTCTGCTTAAAATTCAGTCAATCCTGTTTCCTTCTTGGGGTATCGATGGCTCATCTGTCATCTATCTTCAGAATCAGTGACTGACACCCAGGCCATCTTGTAAAATAAAGCCTGCTTTATTTGGACCCAGGGGCATGCAGTCTTTTGAGCTCAGCTGTTCAGTGTCTGAAGGAGCAGTCAGTCTCCCCTTTGGACTCGGGCTCTGTCTGGCTCCAGTCGGACAGAGGGTCTGAGCCCGCAGCTCCTGGGAGGCTGCCTTCTGGGGAACCTGGCGTAGCTTGAGACCCGTCCAAAAAGCCTCGACGTGCCTCCGGCTCCGTTCTCCGCTGCTACTGCTTTGGAATGGAAACTGTGTGCCTGTCTCCAAACACGGCGTTTGAACAGCGGAGAAAAGAAAACCCAGAGCCTCACCCTCAGGTGTAAGGAACAAATGTGAAAGGCGCGTGAGCTTTCTGAAGTTGCTGAATGTGAGGGGCAGCGAGCTGAGCACTGCACTTCATTTTAAACACCTCGGCCCGCTCCTTCCAGAACTGACTGCGGTGCACAGAATTAAAGGCCCCGATTCCCTCTGGCATGTTTTCTCCCCCCTCTCAGCTTCAGAACTGAAACAGAACTGGGCCTTTAGTCAATGGGGCTGGGAAGAGAGAGAGGAGGCAGTACTTCCACCAGAGGAGACATTCCTGCCCATCAGGGTCCCAGCTCTTCCTCCTCCCGCCTGGTAATCTCTCTCTGGCAGCCTCTCCAGTGTCATCTCTGGGCTTTTCATTCAGCTTTCAAATGTAGCTTCCATCAGTCTAAGGTTGTGGCTTGCTTTCTCTCTGGGATGGTATCTGTGATCTGCAGAAGGCGCAGGGAGCCGGGAAAGAGGGTGGGAAGTCGGAAGAGCTTTGGTCCGTGGAGTGTCTGCCACTTGGGTTTCTGCACAGTCTACCCGCCCTCTGTTGCTGTCTTCAGTCCTTGGCTCCTGTTCTCCTGGCCCCTGAGGTCTAATTTCTCTCCACGTCTTGGCGCCATGTTCTTTTCATGCCAAGTGCCATACTGAGGCATGAAAACCTCTGACAGACACTCATGGGTCCTGCTCTGTCTACCTAGATTCCCCGCACAGCCATGTCACACCCTGGGAGAGGGCACAGCTGCCCTCGGGTCTCAGATGGTGCAAAGCACCTTGGAATTCTGCTTAGCCTGGGAGACAGATCCAAAGCTCTTCTTCCAGGAGCACCGCCATCTATAATCTTACAGAGTCTTCCATCTCTATTCCATCTTCTCCGGCCTGGGGAATTTTTCTACCCTGAGGAATTAAGGTTGGAGAAGAATACATTCTACATTTCCCCTCTCAAATCCACACGTTCTTTTTGTCACTTCCTCTCCTCAGGACACTCGCGGGCCCAGGCTTTTGAATGACTAAAGCCAGGAATACAATTTTAGTTTCTACCCTATATAACATCTTTCCCTTGAAGTGATGATGCTGAAGTGACTCAGGTGCTCGAATGGGTATAAAATACATTGATAAATATTTCAAATTATTGTTCTGACATAAGGAAAAACTCTATAATAATAAAAGCGTAATTTGCTTATTAGACTGGACATCCTTCTAGATAACCTTCTAGATCACATGTGTCAAACACAAGGCCCGCGGGCCAAATTCGTCCTGCCAAGCCTTGCAATGTGGCCCGCACCGCGCTGTCATCACTGCACTCCGCTGCGTTTCCATCACAATGACAGTTTATGACTGTTCAGTAAACCATTCGGCCCGCGATTTAGGCTGGATTTTAGATTTTGGCCCCTTCTCTGATTGAGTTCGACACCCCTATTCTAGATGAAGCCAGGGCTCTGAGGGAAACCTGGGTCCCGGGGGCCAGAGAGAAGCCAGTGCCAGCAGCCGGGGGAAGGAAGGCCTACTCTTGCACGAGTTTCATGCATTGGGCCTCTAGTCCTATCTAATAAAAGAGAAACATGCAAATTGACCATACCTCTGCTACACCATCAGCCAATCACAGCAAGTATGCAAATTAACCCAAACAAAGATGGCGGCAGCCACAGAGCTGGAACGAGCAAGAGGCTTGGGTTGCCCCTGGTGATGAAGGAAGCCAAGCTTCCCATCCACACTGGCTGCCCCTGGCCTCCACTTAAGGCTACAGAGTTTCAATTATAGAAGATAAATAAATCCCAGATGTCTGCTTCCAGCTGGCCCTGGCCTCTGCTCAAGGAGGGGCTGGAAGCTAGGGTTGCCAGGGGGGCGTGGTCAGCCTGCAAATAGCCTTCAGCCCATCTCCCAGATTGGAGAGGGTGCAATCTGGGCTAAGGAACACCCCTCTCTGCCCCCGTGCACAAATTTTGTACACCGGGCCACTAGTATCTTAATAAACAAAAATCTCTCAAAGGGTCTCTATGATGCAGCTCCTAACACAGTGCCTGCTTGCGAAGGGGTGAAACAGAGCTGTGTGTCAGGATGAAGGCCCTGGCAAACTCTCTGGATGTTGGCACCAGTTTTTCAAACCTGGCTGCTTTTCAGCTTCCTAAATTTGTTTCTACTTTTTTCAAATGGCTGTGCTCTCACACCTGGGCTTAAGGACTGTAGTCATGTTCTAAAGCCATATTACCAAGACAGCAATGAGTCCCAGGACTCCTAGCAGGACCTGCCTGGTTCTCAGACTGCCCCCCTCCCCTTCCTTCCTGGTACATCCTGAGGGCAAACAGAACTCACATGCAAATGGAGAGTGAGGCCCTCAGACCTTGCTGACTTGTTCCCTCTAAAATTCCTTCTGAGTATTTTATAATTTTTTCCACTTACAATTCAATATTTATTTTAAAATATTAGAATTTGTAATAGATGCTCTATTTTTTAGATGCTTAATTTTTCCATGTACTTTCAGATAACCTTCAAGTAAATGGAGCTCATTTTGACTTTCCTTTGTAATTACAAGTTCCCTTTACGTGTTTTGGAATCAGGAATAGATTTTAAAAGGCATATTTCTTTTTATTGATTGTACTAGCTGGAGATAAAAATAGGTATTAAATGATGTTAAAAGGGAAGCTATTTTGAAGTTCCTAGATATAGTGCAGGGAAAACCACTGTTAGGTTTAATATTTAATGGTATTCATGTAAAGACATATATCCACACATATGCACAAACACCTATAAATGTACAGATGTACCCAAGAAGGGGCTAACATAGAGATGAGAAGCAGGTGGATCATGAAATAGAAAGGCGAATGTTGCCCATGAGAGAGAAAAGAGAGAAAATTGATGTAGAGGGGGTGCCTGGTCCATCTCAACCAGTGATGCACACATTATTACTTCCATTTTGCATAGAAAGAAACCAAGGCTAAGAGGGTTAGGCAGTTTGTCCAAGGTCACATGTCTACTTAACAACAGAGCCTGGCTTTAAATTTAGGTCTGTGGGACTCTATAACATCCTCTCCTCATAATAACATCCAGTGTGGTCAGTTTAGTGCTCACAAAGTGCCAACATAGGTGTTTGGGTAAACTTACCTTGTGATCTTTACATTTATAAAAATCCGTGCTGAAGGATTAGCTAGCAGGAATGCAGTGGAAGGGGATAGCCCACTGAATGTCCTTAAGCACACTATATCCATTTCACACATTGAAACAAGGCTGGTACAACAAATCCTGTTGAAGATATTGATTTGATCAGTGCAATCTTTCATGATATGATCCAGGTCTTTAGCAAGTGCTACGCTATTTTTGCAATCCATTGAGTGGTGACAGGAGTTCACTTCACACCACCACAAATTTCCCACGGGAGCTAACAAAAGCTTGCAGCTCAGCTCCATGTGGGAAAGTGCAATATTCTACTCGCAAAGTAAAAGCAATATGTTACCAATGCTTGGTGCAGTAATAAACTATGTGTGTATTATAAGTGGGATGGAGTTGGGCAGAGGGGGCAAGACGAAGCCTTCAAACAGAGGATGTATTGTGAACTTAGAAACATCAGGAGGTGCTGCATTGCTCACAACAGATTTGCTTCTGACATTCAGTTTAGCAGGTTGTGGTCTTAATGTGTTTGTTTCTTTATTTTTAAGCACAGGACTGGAATTCAAATGTTTTCATTGAAAAATCAGTTTTATGAATGGTCACTCATTTTTTGTGACATTTTTTATACCCTAGCAAAGAAATAAAATCTACTTAAGTCTGATTTTTTTGAAGATCTAATCTTTTGCATAAAAAGCTGGATAAAATATGCAATCCTTACAGAACTAGTGCCTTAATTACTGTCTTAATACTTGTTTTTACTCTTTCATTTAAGAAACAAATAAAAATTTAGATGACTCATGTCTAAACCTAACAGGACCAGTCTTTACAAACATTTCCTTTTATTTTAGTAGCAGCTTATCCTTCTCTTTTCTGCTTTATCAGTAAGTTGATTTCCAAATCTGTATATTGAAAGGAAATTTTTATAAGATTGTCATTATCTAGAGATGAAACTAAGAACAGGTGAGGCTATATACCTAGTACTCTATGGTTAACCAGCTGCTCACCCATTTCCAGAAAAACTGCTTCAGGATAAATTTGTCTTTCTCCAAGGTACTTACTCTTGTAAGTCACAAGGAAGAAATCAAATTTACCAGAGACACTGGGAATTTCTAAGTGAACTTGTTATTTCTAATTTTTAATACAATTCCATGCTTTGATGCAGTGTCTTGTATTACCCCCGAGGTGTCTTGAGACAGTCTCAGGTAGTAGGAAGAATGTGGGCTCTTATGTCAGAAGGATCCTGGTCCTATCCTTTTTCCCCGAAAATAAGACAGTGTCTTATATCAATTTTTGCTCCCAAAGATGCGCTAGGTCTTATTTTCAGGGGATATCTTATTTTTTCATGAAGAAGAATACGGGACACATTTATTGTTAAATGAAAATAAAAGGAAATTTATTACCTGTATACGGTACGGTAGTACGGTAGTTGTCAACACAAACCAGACAAACTGTGAATCCTACAGTATCAAGAATTTACTCATTTATTCAATGACAATCATGTCATCATCTCCTGGAACATCATCATAACAATCCAATTCCTGAATTTCCTGGTAAATTTCTTGTGACTCCATTTCTTTCAGAATCAGTGGACCAAATCTCTCATGTTTAGCAATAGCATTCTGAGACAGAGTCTAGAGGGGCCTCATTTTCGGGGGGATGCCTTATATTTCACTCAGAAGGAAACCTGTAAGTAGGTCTTATTTTCGGAGGATGTCTTATTTTCGGGGAAACTCGGTAGAACCATCACTTTCTAACCAGGTGATTCCTGGTGGGCGGCTGGACCTCAAAGAGCCTGGTTTCCTAACTTATAAAAACTGAAATCAATAAGCCTCTGATATCATGGGGTTAAGCAAGGTAATATCTGTTTTCTATACTCTGAAAGTTAGTACCAATTTTTAAAAGTATGAAATTCATATTTGAAATGACATACAGTTAAAACAGTGCCGTTTCTTTTAATTGTACTTTTCTTTGCTATCCTAGAGAATTTAAAAGACATTGGGAGTTAAGTAAGCCTTTGTATGTCCAGGCATGTAACCACCACCACCATTATGAACATTTTTTTTATAGAGAAAAAAGATGTGAACTGATTTCCAATTAATCAATACCCGCCCCCCCCCTTTTTTTTTTTAGACAAAAGAAGAAATAATTAACAAATATTCTGCTTGGTGCTACCAGAAATATAAGACCCTTCTATGAAGGAACTTTAAAGGATTCACTGGTCCATGCATTCACTAGTCCATGAGAACAGGAACCAGTTTCACTCTAGCATGTAGCACAATGCTTGACACAGAAAATTTAGTGAGTGTTGGTTGAACTCAACTGTTGAACTGAATGAAATGAAATAGCGCATGCATTGGTTTAGTAAAGTGAAGGGCAGGGCCAAGACTTGACAGAAGTTGAGTAAAAACTTTTCCTGCAGCGAGCCTGCTCAGAGATCACCCATCAGAAGGTAACAAGGCCAGGGGGGAGGAGTGCTTGTCTGTGTGTGTATGTGTGCGCACACGAGCGCACAAGGGCAGAGTACAATTCTGCTTCTGTAAGGTTTATTTGTGTGAATGCAGATAGATGATGGTAAATGAAAAGTGTATTCAGGTCAAAATTTCAATGGCTGCCTACACATACAGGTCTATTTATGTAATTTGAGTAAAATTTGTTCTTTATTTAAAAAAAATTAAGCCCTTCTTCCTTTTTCTAATTGTAAAAGTTAATCTACTTTTTCTTTTAATTCTGACTTTCTAATTTGGCTTTCCCAATTAAAATCTAATTTTACTTATGTTATCATCTTACCATAGCTTATAAATATAAAAAATGGAACAAGATATAAGTGAAGAAAAAAATCAGTCTATTTATAGATATAGTGGCATGTTTCATTTCACTTAGATGCCTTCCAGGTAGGAATTAGGCTGTAATGGGGCCAAACACTGAGCTTAGTGTTGGTTTTGTGGGGAAAAGGCAAGTAGTCAATTTTAATTACTTGTTGCCATATTCTTATACAATGCACCAAGCATGGAAATGTTCAAAATATCTTTCCTTCTGTCTGATTTTACTTTAGTCAATCCATCTTTGGCATCACTGCTTTCTGAAATATTTTTGATTGTAGAGCAGTTGGAGATTTTAATAATTCAGTATAGAAGAAAGAATGAAGAGTGAGAAATTGGAATTTAAAACACAATGGAATTTAAGTTAATTTAAAGTGATGTTTGGTTTAAAAAAAAAAAAATTCCCTTTAGGATGATGTGTGATTGAGCAGTTTAAGGGAACTGACGGGAACTCGGTGGCCCCTTTGTGATCAGCCCTCAGCTCTTGTGCCTCACATTACACAAGTTTTGTCTATTTTCCGTCAGATTGGTTTTTCTCATAGTTCCGAAGGCCTTAACTCTGTTCTGCCTTATTTCCACAGAGGTTCTCAGGATTGCAACATTCTGTTTACTTTTGTCTCAAATGTGAAGAGTGAGTTTTACTCTGAGAGATAATCAAGGAAGAAACCTCTGGGATTGGAACATCTCGCTTAATATGTAGTCCATTTTGGTTGTCTGCCATTATCTTTCGTTCTTTTTGTTTCTGTTGCAACTAATCACCCTTAAAGGATAATCAGGTTTACCTGGTGTGCCTAGCGTTGTCATGTGAATTTAATTTTTTTCAAAGATCTACTTACAAAGTGGTTTGAAGAAGATCAGATGAGTTGCCCCTTTCAAGACAAGTTAAGCGACGCTGGGCAGATACCAAATAGACCCCGTGAGAATCAAGAGACCTACCGATATTTACAAGTGGAGCTACCTGGCCCGGTGACATCTGCAAGAACTCCAGCCCTGAGTAAAAAGCTAGCTCCTGACTCCTAATGTTTAGTTCCTTTGTGTGAAATGTTGGATCCTTCAGGATTTCTTTCTCTCTTTTTTTAAAGTCATGTTCTGTTAGTTCCAAAAAAGAAAAATCACTTTTACTCTAATTAAAAAAAAAAAAAAAAAAAGGTTCCTTAAAATGACTTTTAGTCTTATGACTTCCTTTTGAGTTTTTTGGAAAGCGTATAAGAAAAACACCTCATTTGCATAAGCAGAATCAATTATGTCTTCCCTAGCTGTCTGTACACGTGCTTGACTATTTCTTATTTAAATAGGGAACCCCAAAAATATACACATTATGCATTTCTGTTTTCTTAAACTTTCAAATATTGTCTTCACATACATGAACCCATTTGTTCCTTCCAACCATGCTGTCCATTAGGGAGGATGGGTGTTACTATCCCCCATTTACAGATGGCATCAGTGTGTCCTACCCTAAGACACCCCAGTGCATGCAGAGTAGAGTTTAGAATCCTGTTCCTCAGACTCCTCAGACTATGCCCCTTCTGCTGCCAGCCTGTTGCTTGAAAGAACTTGTCAAAGATGACAGACCCCTCAAATTGATTCTTTGGCAATTCTTTAAAAAAATGGAAATGGTTTTTTATCCTTAAGACTATAATCACTTTATCACATTAATGGTGAAATCTTCTCCTTTCCAGACTCTTGACAAAATAGTTTCCAGCGAATAAATGAATCCTGTTCTTTCTCCTACTTGCTAATTTATTCACCATTTTCATATTAACACGCAGGGCCAACCTTGGGAGGAGACAAAACAGGTGCCCATGATTCCTGAAACTCTACCACTTTAAGTAACAGTTACACTTTGCCTGCTTTCCAATGGAAATGCAAAGAATTCTCAGAGAATCATGAAACACTAATTGAAATTTTGCTCTGTGCTAGTCTCTGTGGTGATATTATATATACAAATAATAACATGTATTGAATTCTTAGTACTACCAGACAATATGCTGAACACTTTCCATGTATCTTTTTCAACTATAAAACAACCCAAATGTTAGGGTGTATTAGTATCATTACCTTATTGGTTAGGAAATAGAGACTTAGGTTAAAAATCGTGTTCAAGGCTTGGAGGTAAGAAGGTAGGGTCAAGACTTTGAACTCAGTCATTTTGCTCTCAATCCTGTGCTTTTAACAATCATACTCTAGGAATCCAGTTTCCTCCCTGCAGTCTAGTGAGAGAGAATGATGTAGGTGAGCAGAGAGCCATGGGAGCACAGAGGAGAGTGCCTCCCTGTGCCTGTCTCACAGAAGACTTTACAGAGAGGAATGTTAGGGGCTGGGGGCTGAAAGTTAGGTAACAGTTCTCCAGAAGGGTAAGGGGTGAAGTGGAGAGGGCATTTTAAGCAGAGAGAACAGCCAGGACAAGACAGAGGAAATCTGTTTTGGGAAATCCTAGTAATTTGGTGTAGTTGGATCAGAGACTTGTAAGAGTGGGGGCACTGATAGGTTGAAAAGCTCTCGGTAAATGCCAGATTCAAAAGGACATAGAGGTTCTGTGCTGAATTTTAAAATTTTTCTTTTGGAACAAAAAGGACCCATAAAATATTTTTTTTTTATAAGGTATGATTGGATTTGTGGTGAGAAACAGTAGAGTATAGAGCAGATCGTTATAATGACCTGGAAAACATAGGATTGTCTATATTATCTATGCTGCACAGCAAATTACCCCCATATTTAGCAGCTTAAAACAACAAATATTAAGTTATAGTCTCCACGGGTGGGGAACCAAGGCATGGCTTAGCGAGGTATTTCTGACATCCGGTTTCTCCCGAGGCTGCAGCCAAGGTAGCCACTGCAGTCATCACAAAGCTTTCCTGAGGGAGGATCCCCTTCCAAGCCACTCACATGACTGTTGGAATGTCTCAAAAGACCCATTTCCAAGCTCACTAGTATGGCTGTTGGCAGCCTTGGGTCCACATTGGTTGTCAGCCAAGACATTAGTTCGTTGCCACATGGCCCCTCCACAGGGCTCCATACAACATGGCATTGGCTTCTTCCCCTTTCCCCCTCACCCCTCCTCCCCAAGCAAGGGCTCAGGAAGAGAGAAAGACTGAGAGAAAGACAGGGTGAGAGAGCAAGAGTCTTTTGGGTATAAACTTCATATTTAATATCTTATAACTTCCATTATATTCTATTTGTTGGAAGTGAGTCACAAGGTTCAGCCTGTCTCAGGAGGAGGGGATTATACAAGGGGAGGGGATTACATGGAGGCATGACAATTGGGAGCCATTTTAGGGGGTGTCTACCATACTGGCTTTTTAATTGTTGATTTTAAGCTGTCTCTGGGGTCTTAAGACACTGATATCAATTGGGTAGTCAAAAAATATAGGCTTGAAGTTGAAAAGGAAAGCTGGGTCAACTATAATTGTATAAAAAGAAATGTTTAAGCTACCTCTGGCAGCTGCATTTGTATATGGGGCATGCCATAAATATGTTTTCGTTTATTTAGCAAATATTCAAGCACCCTCTGTGCATACGACACTATGCTAGAACTCCAGGTAATACTTTGATGTGTTGCTCTTCTATATCTTAATGGGGCTCAACGTCTTGTGGTCTTGTAGTGGTTAAAGCCTTTATAATGGTGTGGAAATGTAAGGTCAAATGTAAGGCCATACCCTCCTGTGGTACTAAACATGGCCAGAGGAAAGGCCAGGCACTGGGAGCAATGACCTTGGCAACTGAAGCAGCTCATATAACCAGCCCATATGAAGGGCCAGGCTGAGAAACGGCAATACGAAGGAACAATTGAACTACACTGTGTGCAAGCTGATTTAAACAAGGAGCCTGGAATGCAAAACTGACTGGGACACGGAGCCCAAACCCACTGCTGCCATCATTCCAGTGAATTCGGGATAAATTGTTTTGCAAGAACCATAATTTGACTGTGGCAAAGTTCATTGTCTGCAAACCCAAATTCATTACTGATAGTGGCATTTTCTGCTTGTCTCTACTCAAAGTGGATTATATACTTAACAAACAAAAAAAAAGTGCAGTGATCATTTAGGCCATTTTCTAGATAATTCAGCAGGTTAAATCTGATTATAACAGACACCATTACAAGGATAAGTGCCTATACAACTGAGATCTCATGCCCAAATGATAGGCACTTCTTGCAAACAATATTCAAAGTAATTAAAACAGTGTCTTAAAGTTTGTTGAAATTGGATTTTACTTATATCCAGATAATTAAGATGAGTCAGTGGTTTTCCTGAAATCTCCAGATAATTGCTTCACTTACCCTCTTGGGGTGTAAGTGACTAGCTAAATCCCTGTGCAACTTAAGGAAGAGTCCCTGGTGTCTCAGAGAAGCTGTAAGCATCTCACATGTTGGTACAGAATCCAGTTCATTACTCAAAAGCAAAGAAAGTACAGCAGTCCTCAGATAATTAAATGCCCAGACTGTCAACATTCAATGTGATACATTAACACGTGAGGAACTACAGTGATTTACAACTTTCTGGAGAGATATATGACTAAAGCTTACACAGCCAAACGTTAGGGCAAAAAAATATCTCTTAGTGCCAGGGAAGTAATATCACTGTTTTCCCCAAATATGCCTCAGATCCCTCCATGATGCTAATTTAATTTATATCCTTTTAAGTTTTTCTTTGTTCCATGGCTCCTGTGGGAAATGGAAGCCCGTCTACAGAGTGATCTTCACCACTACTGTTTCGTTGGCTTCATGGGACCGTCCCCATGTCTGGCCCGGCTTTTTTATTCCTAATCCCCTCTCTCATTTCTTCAGGTGCCTCTTTACCCAGCTTGACTTGCAACATGTCAGTGGTTGAGGTTATTGTTAGGACAAGTGTCCTGAATCAGTGTCTCACAAAAATTCAGCCGGTAGATGAAACTGGTGCCCCATGTGTCTATATATTTATAACACTAGTGTATTTGGAATACTTGAACTGAAAATCCAATCTAACTTGATACATTAGTATTAAAATCATACCTTATATTTTCCAAGCCACCAAATTCATTATCATCTATCTATCTATTTTTATTGATACACTAGAGGCTCGGTGCACTAATTTGTGCATGGGTGCGGTTCCCAGGGTGGGTGCCGAGGTGCCATCGGCCCTCCAGGTGGGTGGAGGGATGCCCTTATCAGCCTAGGTTCTGGATCCACCCTGTTGATCAAGCCAGTTGTCAGGAGCCTGGCAGTCATATTTCTTCTTTGCAGAGCATCCAGGGAGGGAAGTGGCTGTGGTGCCTGATGTCAACTTCCAGGAGACCAGTGGTGCTGGTCCATCTATGCCTGGCCTGTTCTCTGAAGATTGGACCTGCAGGACTACTGAGGAAGTGAGTTGCTGCTGCTGGGCTGGTGAGCTGCTGGGACGGAGTTGGTTAGCTGAGTGGTGCTCACGCTGTGGGAGCACACTGACAACCAGCGGAAGCTCCTGAATTGAGCGTCTGCCCTCTGGTGGTCAGTGTGTGTCATAGCGACCAGTTGTTCCACTTAGGCTTTTATATATATAGATAAGGCAAATATTACTGAGTTTATATTTTAACAGAAGAGATTGACACAGAAAGTTGAGTCATTTATCCAAGTTTATATACATTTGGTGACAGAACTGGGATGATATATTATTCCTTTCCAAGGAAACTTATAAAAATAAACTCACAGTACCTCCTCACCCTGTTTTCATCAGTCAGAGCAGCAAGCTTAAGTCCCATAGTGCTTGACGTCTCAACAAACTCACGTCTTCACAGCCTGCTGAACTGCTCCATCACCTGTTGCTCCTGGCCCAACACCCTGGTCCTCAGTCTGATACCATCAGCTCTTCTTTGTTTTTGTAATTCTTTATTGTTGAAAGTATTACATATATCCCTCTTTCCCTCCAGTTGTCCCCTCCCAGCTGCCCCTGCCCCCCAACTCTGGCCTTCAACACCCCCCCCCCAATTGTCTGTGTTCATTGGTTATGCTTATATGCATACAAGTTCTTTGGTTGATCTCTTAAACCACCCTCCCCCAACTTCCTCCCATTCCCCCCTCACAACCTGGACTATGGCAATTCTAAACAGCAAGATAGAAGAGATGAACAAAAAAGTATCAATCAGACCTTCAAGAGGTTTGACTTTGAAGGTCTGATTGATACTTTTTTGTTCATCTCTTCTATCTTGCTGTTTAGAATTGCCATAGTCCAGAAAAGCAGCTCTATTCTCTTCTCAGAGTGCTCTTTAACTTTTTCCCTTATTTGACACTTGGCTCTTCCCCAAGGATTTTGCATCCCCTATTGCCCTTTGAAGCCATAGCTATTATTATTTCCTATCCAGTCTTCCTCAAGGCTGGCAAAAGGGCTTAGAGTTAGTTCTCTTTGCTTCCTGTGTTGCTGATTGACTGTAATTACCCCAAATTTTTAACCTGCAAACAAGTTCTATTGTGAACTATGCCATTTGGCTATATCACCCCGTCCCCGTTTTAACTGCTTCCAATCTACTGACTTATGGGTTCCTCAACTCTACCTTTTTAAAATTCTTTTTAGCAACATGAACTCCTTGGTACATCTTTATAAAATACCACATTCTTTCAAGTTCCCTCACCTTTCTAATACCTTTCTTTTTCCTTCGTGATACCTTTCCTGACCCTCTGAGCCCATAGACAGTTACTGAACATTCATATCAGTTACTATTATATTACTGCTATTATAACCACTGCCACATCCATGACCACTACTATTACAAAGACTACTACATGCATTACTACCACCATCCACCGTTCATTGGGTGGATGCTCTCTGCCAGCCCTCTGCTAAGTGCTTCACATGAATTATCTTTTCCAGTTTTCACAACAACCCTGCGAGGTAGGTCCTATTATCATCTCCATACTACAAATGAGTCTGAGATTTAGCAAGACTTACTGTCCAGAGCATTTAGTATGTATCTATGTAAATTTTTAGTCCAGTGGCCCACACTCAATGGCTCAATTAGTTATAATCAATGAAGGTTACTTTAATGAAATTCACAGTTATAGGATGATCAACTATACCTCAGGTTTATCAAACACTGGAGATATAATGATAAACAAAACAAGTTATTGCCCTTTTAAAATTTATGATAATATGTTGATGATTATTGTACAACAGATCTTTAGGACATCTGAATTTTGTAAAACTATTTGCAGCCCTACTATTAAATTTCCCCCAACTGTCAAGACATGCAAATGCAACAGGCAAGCTCATATTTTGAGGGCCAGGACAAGAGCACAACTAGAGGCCCACATACCATATGCCTAACTATTTAAAGCTAGTAAACTATTAAACAAAATGTGTCCTATTTTCCTCACTTGACAAATATATTTCAAAGAGACAAAGTTGGAAAAGACTAGTAAAATTATAGCCTATATGTCTTAAAGTTGATAAAATGTCAAAAATGACAATTAATAATCACATATATCTGAGTGTTCTGTTGATGAACTGGAGATGTTTGAATGAATAATAATATGAAGATGTACATAACTCATAAACTATCATATACTTATTCCAATTTTTTGGCTTTTATCTTAGCAAAATTACTAAGATGTTATAGTCAACATTTTTTTCATATATTTTATGTTCTTTTGAGAGTAATATCTAAATAATTAAAATATTAAGATACAATTGTATTAAAATACATACAAATTTTGAATTTATTTTCATAAAAGTATAAATAAAAAAAGCTTAAAATGTTTAAAGTTAAAATTGTTTTAAGCATTCAAATAATTATTTTTCTTTTAATAGAAAGTAAAATGGTGGTTACAAGTGGCTGAGGAGAGAAAAAAGAGTGAACTTTTTGTTCAGTGGATATAGATAAGATATTCAGTTTTACAAAATTCAGATGTCCTAAAGATCTGTTGTACAATAAGTTGCGTTTAGTAACACTACTGTACTCTTAAAATGGTTAAGATGGTAAATTTTATGTTACATGACTTTTTACAATAACATTTTTCCTTTTAAAATATGTTTTACTAGTAAATCTTATTAAAATTAAATGGCCCAATATAAATTATAATTGTCAAACTTTTAAATAAACATCATTTAAAGCCTAGATTTTTATTTAATGTTATTTAAAATAAATTTATCATATATCTTTATTTTAAAAACTATTTGTAGCCCTACTATTAAATTTCCCCCAACTTTCAATGTAAAGAATCACTACTCTCTTACATATAGACAGACCTACGTATATATACAAATTCAGAGTAAAAGAAGCACCCATGTGTAACTGTTGTGAATGCCATGCTAGTATGTGAGTACCTCTGGTATCTCCAACTGGGGAAAGAGAGAAGGAAATGGACACCTGTCATTGCTGGAAAATTGAGCTTTGTTGTGTAAGAATCCATTGCATTCAAACTTTGTGAGAGGATAAATTTAACAAGTTCATTTGTCATTTCTCTCACCTAAGTGCTTCCAATGATGAAATCCTCCTTGTCTGCTGAGGGAGAATCCATTCCTATCATCTCTCACCTGAACATAGACCTGCATGATATTTGGATGTGGTGGCCATTTGTTTTGAGGACCTGAGACAAGTCACATGAATAGGTGTCTCCCTGGAGTTTACAAGTGGTATTTAGGGAAATGGATGCTCAGGATTACAGACAGCCATGTGCTCCCACTGAACTTAGAATCTGGAATAGCAGAGGGGCCCACGTATTTGCTAAGTAAATAACATTCAGCGTCTCCTGGCTTTCCCCATCTCTGGAGCTCCTCCCTTTTTTCTCGCAGCACTGGGGGTTCCACACTTACCACTCACCACTCACTGAGGCGCCCTCTTGTTAAGGCCACATGTTTTCTCCCTTTCCTATTACCTTCCCTTCACTCTTTATCCACAATAGGATTTCTACTTGTGGTGCAAAGCTTGTGGTAGTTCACGTGTGACTTTTTCAAGTGATGTGATTGACACTTTTCTGAGCGTAGACATCTTAAGCAGGTTCCTTCCCAGCAACATTCTTGTTTGGCTTGTGTCTTCTGGATCTAATGCCTCTCCCCCAAAGTTCAATGTCGGCACTCAGAATTCAGGTCACTGGAGACCACAATTGAGGAACATATTTTGGGAAAGACAGATGGCCTTAAAATCTCTAGAACATTTGTTATAAAAATGTAAAATATTCTTCCTGATTCAAATATTTGTAATTCGGTTAAGGAATTCCATGTCAATTAATCAGTTTTCAAAGCTTTTTTGGCTTTATTTTAGTCTACTTTTCAAGGGTGAGATTAATGTTGCTTTTGAGACCCCACGAAGACTCTCCCTGTGTTTGGTATTCCTTCCTGTTTAACAGTTGGTCCTTCAGAGACATAAAGGAAGTTAAGAATCTTTCATTCACCCCTGCATTCTGATTCATGAATTTTATAAATTACACTTTGAACAAGCCCAGGCCATCACATGTCACCTGTTCTTTAAAGTTAGGTTTTGTAAGAAACCCTTTCTTATATGCCAGTGATCTTACTTGACAGCAGTAGCAACATTAGTGACTATTAAAAATGCCATTTAAGGATGGCAAGAAAATGAAAAATCTTTATGAAAGGTAATTCAAGTTCATTTCCATAGACAATTTTCAAAATTAAATGGTGGAGACACCTAACATTTTCCTCACAATTCTAAAAATAATTAGATCATAATGTGGATTAATTTCTTGTCACATTTAATGTTTTAGATGAAAGCTATTGTTCAGCTGAGCACCCAAAAATTTTTCCCAAAATGGAACCATTCAGACAATGTTGATCCCGCTTCTTTTTATTTATTTATTTCCCTTGCATCTTGCTCTAATAAAATAAAGATTAGGTCTCCTGGAATTAGGAATGCAGCCCACGATGGGGATTTTAATCTGGTTTCTTATGAGAGTTAGAGAGAGAGAGAGATTCGTTAAACAATAAACGTGTTGGTTAAGAAAGAAATTCTCATATTAATTCCTTACAATATTTTACTGTTCAAAAATACTATTTGAAGAGCCACAAAATGGGGGTGGGGATTATACATATAGTATATTCTGGCAGCCCTATTCATCATGGGCTATTAACCCAGAATACCTATTTGCCAAGATTTTTTACCGTAAAATCTAGGTTCAGATCTCAGCTCCACCATTCATTCCCTGGTGACACTGAGTAAGAGTCTTCACTTCTCTGAGCTTTGGTTGCTTCTTCTGTAAACATGAGATACTAAGACCTACTTATTGGGTTAATGTGAGAATGAAATTATACAACAGATGTACAGCACTTAGCACGGATCAGGTGTTTGGTTTATTGGAGGAAACTACTTTGACGGAGCCAGCGTGGCTTTTAAGACATGACAAAATATTATCTACTTGGCATCACATTAGGACTCCCCAGTAATGAAATGGCTTTGTAATAGAGAATGAATCAGACTTGCAAGGGATGGTCTAAATCCCAGGCTCTGAAAGGTTATGGGACACTTTAGATTTAAGCATGTGGTGACAGTTTTAGTGTTGCCTCCTGTGTGTCTCAGGGACCATATGACCCCTGAACTCCCAGCCACCTGGCCTCTCACCTGTTGTGCTCCCAAGAACAGGATCTAGGTCAGAGGTGACAGCAAGGACACCTGCTTGGGGAGCTGGAGAAGCCTGCTGCTGAGGGGACACCTGAGGAAACATTCAACAGCTTGAATTCAGCAGTGCACGGCTGGGGAGACCAGTCCAAGTGGGTGGGCAGCATCTGTTAAGGAAGACCAGGCTCATTTGTAGGCTTAACACTCTCTAAACAGCTGAGATGGAGGTGATCGAGTGGTGAAACCAAAAATTTGGGCCCCTTAAACCTAAACGAAAGAAAGGATTTTCGTATACCTTGTACCCTTATTCACTGCTTTCTCTGCCTTCCCTTCTCTGAGCCACTCTGCTTTCCTCTTCTGCCCCCAGACCCAACCTGTGGCCACTCCCAGCCCATGCAAGGCAGGAAAGCATGGACTCTCTACTCAGAGTACCAGAGTTCAAACCCCAGCTCTGCTGCTCATTAGCATTTGACAACTTCATCCTTTGAGTCTTCTTTGACTTCTCTGTAAGATGGAATAAGTTGATATTATTTATTTCACAAAAGGTTGTTGAAGATTAAATTGCATAACACGACCTTCTCAGTAAGCACTAGCTCTGATAATCCTTCAAGAAATAGTAGTTTCCTGAGTGGAATGTGCTGCGCAGGTGCTAGGAGTTGGAAGTTCAGCAGGGAGGAAAGTCATTCTGCTTCCTGTTCTCAAGGAAGAGGGGACAGATTTTAATAATCACAGAGTAACCACAGGGATATGAAGAACAAATAGATTCGTGGTGCAATGAGAATATATGATGAAGAGTCAGGAGGACTTCCTGGATATCTGACAACTGGCGATATTGCCAGCTCCTGCCCAGCACCTTCTACCTGTGCCTCCACCGGCCCTCCCAGTCCTTCAGGACATATCTGTCTTCCCCTTCCCAGTGATCTCTCTCCTTGGGCCTTTGCCCTGTCCAGGAAATAACCAAATGATCTTTAGAGGTGGGTTAAAGATCTTTGTCTGGCCAGAACTTTAGTCCATTTGGAAAGGGTGTCTCAGTGCCAGGCATGTCTATACATTTTCAGTGAGTATTTGGAGGGGGGGGGGGGGTATCTTGATGGGGTCATGGTTCAAGAATGACTCTTTGATAGGAGATATTGTATAAACAAGGAGAGGTTTAAACATTCATGTTAGCCTAGGGCTGTGGTCGGCAAACTGCTGCTCACGAGCCACATATGGCTCTTTGGCCCCTTGAGTGTGGCTCTTCCATACAATACCATGGCCTGGGCGAGACTATTTTGAAGAAGTGGAGTTAGAAGAAGTTTAAAATATTTGTCTCTCAAAAGAAATTTCAATAGTTATACTGTTGATATTTGGCTCTGTTGATTAATGAGTTTGCTGTCCACTGGCCTAAAGAGATAAACCAGAAATTGCAAGGATGCTTCAGGTAACACTCAAGATCTGTGATGCCACACACTGTTTACTCTTTCCTACACCTACTGTTTCCTCCTGCCTGACCTCCTGATGTCCCTATACATCTGCATTCATCCACATTGCTTTTTCCCAAAAGTAAAATGGGAAATGTTCTACTTTCTGCAGCATCTACTTCCTGGCCCTCTACTTGCCTGGCTGTCTCACCAGCGGAGGACAGATGAAGGCTGGGAGATGTCTTTTTGCATCCCTGTGCCTGCCACATATTGGCACTCAATTAGTCCTTGTCAAAGGACTAGTTTTGAGCATTTCTACAGCTCTGATACCCTATAGACTCTGAGTTTTCATAAAAGCCAACAGTATTTAGGAAGAAAACACCACTTCTAATATATTATCTTTTTATTACATATTGTCTTCCAAATCTTTAATTCTTTTATATATTTTCCTTATCCTAAGTCCTCTCCTTATTTGAACTCCGAACACATTCTTGGAACTTTGGAAAAGTTAGTAAAAATGCATTTTATCTTATATTTATTTGCCCAAACACTATTCTAAATATGTACATAGAGAGAGAGGCATAGCAGAGTCCCATGGATATGTCTAGTGTTTGACTAATTCCAGAATGATTCCTGGGATTTTTGCTGGGTCAGCCATCTGGCCACTGTACTGTCGGCTGTCTGATGTCCCACTGCCATATCTCCCAATGTTCCATCCCCTTGTTTAGTTGGGTGACAGCTTGCTTCAGTGGTCCAATCCAGTTCCCATCTCCTTGTGCCCTTATCCCACACAAGTTAATCTCTGAATAGCTATAATGGACATAGCTGAGGTGGTAGCCACATGTCAGAGGTGGAGGGTTGAGAGGGGAAGAGAGGGGAAACAGGAGCTCCCAGCTGCATGACTGTCAGGGACTCCTGGTGGAGAAATTGAAAGAGTCGGGGGGGTGAGAAGAGGACCAGCTGCTTAGCAGCTATTTATAAGACTGTCATATGGGGAAGTGTGTCTGGCCAGCAGAAGCAAAGGCGGATGGCGGACCAAACTGGCTCCTCATTTAGCTTTATGACACACACACAGCCCAACTGTGAGAACCCACTCTGTGTGGAGACACCTGGTCTAATCTGCCTCCTCCAGACGGTGGGAAAGAACATTGACATTTCTCAATGGGATTGAATAATGGCAGTGCAATTGAGTTTAAAAGAACAATATATATTTTTACTTCCTTGCCCAATCTTAGGCCTCCCATCAAGTGGACTGGTGTTACCCCAAGTCCTTGTACCCAGGAGGCCAGGCCCCCAACGTGATAGTTGTGCACAATTAGCCAGAAAAAAGCAGATGTGGAGTTCGACTCTTCTTTAAGCCAGCAGGAGCTGCCGAAGGCGGGAGGTTTTTACAAAACCAGCTAAGCAGCAGGCAGCAGTGTCAATTGGTCTTCTGGAGTAGAGGGAGGTTAATAGTGTGGTGCATTTGGGGTCCCATGTTATTTAACGTGTTTATTATTGATCTGGAGGAGTGCATGGGTAGTAAGTTAGTGAAGGCTATGGAGGGCATTAAGTTATTTCCCTTAGTAAACACCTGAGAGTTGAGGAGAATGCAGGAAGGATTTTGCATGGAGTTAAAGAAATTAGGAATGAAAATGTCTTGTTAGATAATGTACCCCATCCCAGTGGGCCAGCATAGAATTGTTGCTGACAATGGAAAGTATTTCCTAGAGTTTAATTCAACCTCTATTTTTTAAATGCCTTCCGTGTACTCACCTTCCCCTGGGAATATGTAAGCTCTGTCTCTTTTCTAATGCCTGCTTTGAATTTTTCTTTTTTAAATTCCTCCTGTTACGCCTCACAGTTATACCACGGGGATGAGTGCTGTTTGTGACTCCTCAGTACTCCACTTTCTGTACAACACAATAAAGGCAGACCATTAACATTCCTTCTGGCCAACTGTGCTCCAAACTTATTCTTTTATCTTTTCTTAAACTATTTTATGATTTTTCATTCTTCCTAGTCCTGGTAGCTGCCCCACCTCCTCAGTTCCCTTTCAGGTCCCCAAAGAAATCTGGTTCCAGGTTCTGGCAAGGTTTCCTGATCTGATGGCCCCTTCTCCAGCTCCAAAGGAAAGGAAATTGTAAACATGTATTTATATAAATACCTATTTGTCTATCTGTCTAATTGAAGTGCAAGGTAGTTGAAGTGCAAAGTCCCGAAAAACATGTTTGCCAAGTGAATATATTGAAAACTCTTTTCCATTTCGGTATCTGGGTTCCTTCCCAGCATCCTGGAGGTCTAGGTACCTATCTAGCTCCAACTATTTGTGTATCAGCTTACTATGCCCCAGCAAGCTGCTCTGCAGGTTGCAATTCCCAGACCAGGGAGTTCTAGGCTCCATTGCAGCTGCATGGAGCATTTCTTATACAAAATGTTTCTGAACATGTTGAGAGATGGAGCACCTTGATGAGAGGTGGCTCTTTAAATAAATATAAAATTTTTAAAAAATCATACTTCTCATTCTAAGGGCTTGACAACCTCAGAATCATGGGTAAACATGATCTGAGGATGGAGTATTAATATGTGTCCAGCCAAGACAATGGAGGAGACTTCAACTTTTACCCTTTCAAGCAATTTTTCCTTTCCGTGTCTACCTCCCCTGCGGTTGTGCATTACCTCTTACTGGCTGTCCCTGCTCCAGTGGCACTGGAGGAACTGCATGGGGAAAAATCTCCTTCCAGCTTTGTTGTGATTCTTTCTAATAATTCATTTCTTTTAATACTGTTATTTCAAACAGGCTTCTACTTGGAGGTCTCCTTACTTTGCCTCTTCTTGTCTCGAGGGGATCGGGTACTCTCAGCCTCAGATAAATACTTGGGAAATTGCAGAATGTTAGAGCCAGGGACATTTTGAAGGTCACTTTCATTAACCCTTCATTTCCGTGCAGGAATGAAGAAACACAGGGCTTAAGGTCTTTGTATGGGTGAAGCAACTCCAGCAGCTCCTCCTTAGTGTAAAATCAAGAGACATCTAACGAATATAAGTAAAAGAGCCATCGCTTTTTACGCAGTTGCGATATGACTGTAAGTGGAAACTGCGAGCTTGTTTGAAGCGTGCAGCAGGACAGCTCAGCCTCATGTGTCTCTTCAACAACCCGTCATTCTCTGCTTGGAAATGTACCTTCTTAGCACAAGTGTGCCGGCTTGGCAGCTTTGTGGGAAAGATAGTGTACTCACCGAGGCAGCTAGCTTAGCCTGATCAACACTGGCAATAATGAGGTGGCATATGTCACAGCCAGATCATTCTCACATGGCAAACAAATAGAATTCGAAAGCCATTGTCAAGAACAAATTTATTTATGGGTTAATGATAGCAAGTGAGTAACTTCTTATCTTCTGAAATACTTCCCAGTCTCCATGTCTGTAGGATACTGTGTAGGGGATGCCTGCCACCCAGATCCCCCTTCAGGGCTGAGGGCTTCATTCCTCCAGCAGGCGGGAGTGCAGGTGGAGGTGCTGGCTGGTGGCTGTCCGTTGACTTGCTCCAAAAATTGGCCCAGGACTGGAGAAAGCTGCCTTGCACCAAGTCACATCCCTGACAGGAAGGAGCCAGAGGTTGGTCCATTTCCCTCCAAACAATGGTTTGTCCCCAAGAGCACCCCCTAATAAACTGCTTATAGGCGCCTTCTCAGTCTGCTTCTGGGAATCCTGATCCAAATAGCTATGTAGGACAGACAGGATTATCCCCGCTATAAAAATACAGGCTGGAAGCTCAGAGCCGTCAACACTTTTCTTCTCATAGCACTCATCATATTTTATTGCTTAATTATATGCCTCACACACTCCAATCAGAAGCCTCAGAATCACTGGGACTCTTTCTCTGCAGTGTGCCAGGCCACACTGCAGAGATGCTCCCCGCCCTGTGAGTCCGGGCCGGGTTCTCAGGGAGAGCTTTGGAAGGCTCCCCGGTGAGTCTGAGGGATGTCCGTGCTGGAGAACACCTGGGAAGGGGGCCCAGTGTGTCTTGCTCATCCATCTCCCCCAGCCTTGTGACAGTGCCTGGCATGGGGCAGCACTCCATAAACGTTAAATCAGTGAATGAACTTCCTAAAATCATAGATTAGTTCCTAACAAAGCCCTAGAACTCCATTGCTTTCGAAGCTGGAGGTTTTTGTTTTTTTGTTTTTTTTTAAAGAGCAAAACCAACTTTCTTAGCAGTGTCTTAATGATCACTCCTTTGGCAATTGTTTAACTTCTTCAAATTCCTCTCAGTCGTGACAACAAAAATAAAACCGCAAAAAAGGCTGCACACTCGTGGGCTCGCTTAATAATTTCACCACGAAATCGTACTGTGCACCCGCTACTGCCATCCCCCTCTTCAGTCATCTGCGCGAGAAAGATGATGGATCCGCATATTAGTCTCTGGCTGTAATGAACGCATCCATTATAAAAGCAGTAGTCACCGCACCGGGGACCGTGTGCTTGGTGGATACATCTCCAGTGCCTTGTAAACACCTCAGCCTTCTGGCAGCCCCCCTGTGGGCCTATTTGCCGCCGCCACGATGCAAGGTAGCTACTGTCTAATTATACACAACTGGCTTGGTTAATCCTGTGCAATAATAATTAAAAACAATTCATATTTTTTTTTCTTTTACTCTCTTTATTAACTTTAAACTTTTAAAAGCTTCAGAGGTCCCCGTAGAATCAAACGCTTATTAAGCTATCAAGACAGACGAGCCTTTTCAAGTGCCTATTATTACATTTGTTTTTGTTAACGTGACAAGGCCCCAAAGAAACTCCGCAGACGTTGGTAGATCAAAACAAAGGTGTTGGGAGAGAAACCGGAGGCCTGGGCAATGTCGCCCCTAGTTGTGGAGAAAACAGCCGGCCCCCAGGAGGCTCTCTCAGCAGCAGCCCAGATGGCAGGTCCCTCAGCAGAGAGGGACCCAGGGACACAGCTGGGGAGCTGCCCCCCTTGCCTGCCTCCGCAGGGGGGCCTGCCTGGCCTCTGAGGACTTTTGGCAACGTTGGTTACCGGGCCCCTGACACCAAGTGTCAGATGGAGCCTGCAGACAGGAGGATGGGAAAGAGGGTGGGGAGAGGGGAAAGGTGCTGTTCCAGGCAGTAGGCTGCTGGAATACTCACCTAGTGAGCAGGCAAAGGAGGGGGCTGCTTGGCCTGGGGAAAATAGAAGACTGAGTCTTACATACATAAACCCGTGTGTACGTGCTGAGTGCTAAGGGCGCATACACAGTGTGCGCCACATCATCCCCTCCCCTGGCCACAGGTAAAGCTGTGGGCCTGCTCTCCAGGCTGCACACATCAAGCTACCCTTCCTTGGTTGCTTTTCTCCTTTAGAAACTGCCCTTTGCTGTATTTCACCTCCTCTGAGGCTTGGGAGATGGGGAGTTGGGGCTGAGTTGTATAAACGGTGAGACTGAGCTGCTGGCCTCCCTGGGGTGGCCTCAGGCCCTGAAGGCTCTTGAGTTAGTCAGGTAAGGCTAGTTACTAATTCCTACAGTGGACCTCTATTCCCTCACCAAGAAAGAAGTCCACGTGTTCTGTGCATTATGAGAGCCTTCAGCTGAAGTGGTTGGAGTGGTGGGGAAGGGAAAGATTCCCTTGCTTACCCACACTGACTAATTAGCACTAAATAACTTTAATTGGTCTCAAGAAGTGAAGGAGGTGTGAATCCATGTAGACCATACACAGACAATTGCTCTTCTGAGCAGAGAAGTAATATTATCTGTTGAGTACCTTGAGGGGTCTGGCACTGGGCTAGGTAACCTTCTATTTGAGATGGGGAACCATGTGTTCTTCAAATTCAAGTACCTAGTACAGTGATGACACTTAGTACATACTTATTAAGTGGATTGACTTTATTTAGAATCCTCAAAATAACCTCACATGAGGTATTAATATCGCAATTTAACAAATGCGGAAGGTGAAGCTGGGTGATTTGCCAGAATCCTTGCTTCAAACACCTTCTTCCCTTGGCTTCCAGGTCACTGCATTCCTTCCCACTTACCCCTTCTTCACCCTGTCCTCCTCTCCTTCTGGTCTCTTAATTTTGAAGTAACTTCTCTAGTTTTACTCCCTTGGTGATCTCATTGAACCCCATAGCTTGACATACTGACAATTCCCTCTTTATATTTTTAGCTCAGACATCTCTTCCTACTCCACACTTGTATATCCAACTGCCTTTCAGCATTTCTCATGTCTATTTGGAGGTCGGTTGGATATTTCTATCTCAACACATTGAAATTAAACTCCTGATTCTCCCCTACCACGTCTACTTCACCCAATGCCTCCCCAACTCAGTGATGGCTCAGGTCAAAAACAATGGCACTATCCCTGGCTCCCCTCTCTCTCCCTTGCATCATATCATTCTCTGTCTTCAAAACATCTCTTGGCAGTCCTCCAGGATCAATACCCTGGTCTGAGCCTCCAATATCTCTTCCAGACTTATTGCAGCAGCTACCGGGTCTCCCTGCTTCTAGCCCTTTCCACCTAACACTGTAGGTAGGTCATGCCACTACTTTGCTCCAAACCCTACAATGTACATCATTTCACTCAGAGCAAAGAAATGTAAAAATCCTTCAGCAGCTTACAGTGCCCAACATGGCCTCCCTTCCTCATTCACCTTCTCTCCTTCAACTCTGGTCACCCTGTCTCCTGCATCTGGTCTGGTTTTTCCAGGAGAAAGTCACCATGCACACAACTCAACTCCAACTCCCACCTTCCAAGGAGGTAAAGTAAGGCAAAAGGCCATTTCCAAAAGTGTGTTCTGCCCCAAATACTCTTCCTCCAGAAATCTACAAGGCTATCATGCCCCCTACATCTTTGCGCAGATCACCCTTTCTCAGTGAGGCCTCTAGGACATTATGGCTTAGTCAGGGAGATAAGTATAGAAATTGAGAGTGTGTGGGAATTTCCACACAATGTGATATTGTGACATTGCCTTGACATGTGCTCTCCTGAGCAGGGTATCATCAGCGGTGAGTCACAGTTGTACACAGTAGGACTGTTCACAACAGATTGGAACTTTAAAATGTGCTTCTGGTCCCAGTAATTTGAAGAACTGACTGTTCTAGAGAGCACATGGGTGTTGAGATTGTTCGATGTGAAGCTGCTTGGAGGGTGGGGAACATTTCTTTCCATTGTCTCCAGCGTGCCAACACTCTCAAGTTCTTACAAGTTCATTTCTCCTTTTTTCTATCTCATTTTGTCCAAGACCTTATTCTCTTTCCCCTGAGAAGGCTGTATGGATCCACTCAGTTAACCTGGAGAGAGAAGAGGGAGAGAAGGGCAGAGTGGCAATGAACACAGCTGCAGATCTTGACAGCTGTGTTCTGCTACTGAAACTGGGAATTAACTGAATTGGAGAGATGGGATAGAATTAGCAAGCTGTTGGATGCGTCTGCTGGGAATTGACCCCTGGTAGGGCTGGGGCTTTGGGAGGAGGGCTGAGTGGGAAGCTCCCTGAAGATCCCAGGGGTGAGCACTCCCCCATATCAGCTGCAGTTGGGCCTCCCTGGGCTGAGAGTGATTGTTTCTCCAGTTTTTGCCCCTTCTCAGAATCATCGCTTTCCTCCTTTCTTTTCTTTTACCTGTAGTAAAGTAGTTATCTTGATCAGAGAAGCATGAAGGGCTCTGACATTTTAATTATCATCTGTCTCCTTGAACAACAAGAATAAGAGGAAAAACAAATCCCCTAAGAGTTACCTGCTGAAGGGTTTTGCCAGGTAACTCTTTGTATGGTTAAGCAGGGTTCTGGGCTGGCTGTCACAGAAAGGGGTTCTACAAAAATACAAGACTGTGTGCGACCCGCAGAGCTCAGATGGAGTCCAGGAGGCAGGTATGGCCTGTATGACATGGCCAGCACCATTTCAGCTCCATTGCTGAGCACTTCTATGGATCCTAAACAAGTTAAATATTTTCCCTTTGCCTTTGTTGTCTAATCTGAAAATGGGGTTAATACTAATATCACTAGGTAAATGTGAGGTTTAAATGTATGAGCAAAATATACAAAAGGCCCTTAGCACAGAGCCTGACCCTTATAAGAGCTCAAACAGTAGGCAGTGGTGGTAGGCACTTTAGTGAGCTTTGTTTATGTGTATCTTACAAACTTCTAGACACATTTTACTCTCTGCCTCCCTTAGTGTGGTAGTCAGAGTAGTGCTCCCCTTCCTGCCCAAGCTGTTGGTAGCCTGAAAGCTGTATGTTGTTACATGACAAAAGGAAATGAAGGTTGCAGATGGAAGTAAGATGAGTAGTCTTACATCATTGTGCATTATCCAGGTGGACCCAAGGTAGTCATAGGGCCATCAAAATTGGAAAAGGGAGGCAGAAGAGAAGGTCAGAGTGAGGCAATGTGAGGACTCATGTCCCTATTGTTGACTTTGAAGAGGGGAGAAAGGGGCCATGAGGCAAGGCCTGCAGGCAGTCCAGAGAAGCTGGAAAGGACTCTTTCCTAGAGCCTCCAGGAGGAATGCGATCCTGCCAGCACCTTGGTTTTAGCCCCAGAAAAGCCATTTCAAAGTTCAGATCTTCAGGGCCAAAAGATAATAAATTTGTATTGTGTTAAGCCTCTAGATTTGTGGTCATGTGTTACAGCAGAAACAGGAAACTAAAACACATGTCCCTCTGTTGATAGAGCTGCATGAAGACCAGGTTCTTATGTAAGAGTCATTGAATGGTCCACACATGCTCACTGAGCTCCTACTATGTACATCACCTTGTTCTGGGATCTTGGGGAGAATGGAAGGAATGCATGACTCCTTCTGGTAGGACTTACTATCTATTTGGAAGAAATAAACATGTACATGTGAAATGTATGATACAAAGTAGTTGAGCTCCAGAGAGAAATGGGCATGCACACAGGTATGATTTTGAAGGGAAGGCTAGCATCTGCCTATTTCACAAGCTTGGCACTCAAATGTATGTATGAAAGAGTTCTGTATGTTTCATGATGCACATATGAAGGACTGCAGCTGGTTTGACTTTCTGCATTTCTGATTGGTAGAGACAGACAATGGGTAGAAGTGCATCTTAATGCCATTGCTTCCTAGCTGACAACCCCTAAGATGTCACTTTATCCTCTTTATCATATAACATGGAATGAATATACTTGAGGTGTTTTTAAAGGAGTAAGCAAAACATGACCTATGAAAGTACTTTGGAAACTATAAAGAATATATAAAATTAAGTTTTCCCCTCTAATCTCTTATGTAAACGTTGGTAGCCTATATCTAACTGGCATCTTCAATTGTTAAGTATGAAAGCTAGATCAGCAGCCTCTGGCTTAAAGCAGAAACAGTCAGATTCAGACTTAGAGATGCTTTTGGAAAATTGCTAATTTCAAATGAATAGGTCCTCTCCTATAACCAAACACCAGAGGGGGGCTGCTCTAGAAGAGTGCTTTGGGGGAGTAGAAGCCAATTTCTCCACACATGATAGGAAAGGGCAGGACTGTCACGATTCTGTTTACTTAGAAAGGACTGACTTCATGAAGAAGGGACGTCAGGACAGCATTCACTGTACATAAAAGCTCTATTGGGGTACAAGGATGTATCGGGTATTGGAGCCTCATGGTTGTTCTTGACCAGGAAGCACAGATAAATCCCCAGAGACTGGACTCCAAGGCAGTGTCTGAGCTGTCAGCTGTTTTTATCTCTTCTCTGGTCTGAGACCATACAGCTCCACATGCCAGCAGTCATCCTCAACCTTCACAGTGGTCCCAGCTCACTGCACAAGGTCATCATGAGGATCAAATAAGCCGAGGCCTGCAGGAGAGCTTTGCAAACTTGAAAAGAGCATCTTTCAAAGTGTGGTTCTGGAGCACCTGTTAAAAATGCACTCTCATTTTCCACCCCACATCAGAAACTGTAGGGATGGGGCCCAGCACTCTGTTCAGCAAGCCCTCCAGGGGATCCTGATGCCTGCTACAGTTTTAGGACCACTGCTGTCCAGTTACAACATCACTTCTTTTCCAAAGGGTTTCCTGATACCTCTACTTCCCCTCCTTGGAATGTATGACTCCTCTGGGCTCTCAGTTATAGAACTAATAGTTCCAGTTTGCCTGGGACTCTCCCAGTTTTATCACAAAGTTTCATATTATCCAAACCCCTTAGTTTCAGACCAATCAAGATAGTTTTCTTCCTAGTAAGGACTTCATTAATGTTGTGTAGCTCTAGTTCAGAAGCTCTCTCTTGCTGGCCCTCCATTCACTCTGCACACAGCCTCAGTTCAGACCTTTATCAAGCCTATTCTTGCCTATTGAGAAATCTTTAGCCAGTGGAAGGCAGAGACCATGAGTGTAGCATGAGGCAGAATTGATTCATTACTGGCTCCTTCCATCCACTTGTTCCTCTTTGTCTATATTCATACGCTTATTGGGCAAGACATTAAGGATACAGAGATGAAGATCTTGGCAGTTTACTTAACCAGCTGTGTCTGAGCTTTGCCCTCCACAAATAAAATGAAAATTCTAGCACCCTCTTTATAGAGTTGTGACAATAAAAATGAAATAAGCATATACCACATGTCTGGCACATTCAACAAATGTGTGCTCCTTTACCCATTGTCCCTCCTCTTCAATTCCTCCTGCTTTGCCCCCATAGTCCAGCACTGATTACGTCACTGGACAACACAAAGACCTCCAAGGACTCTCATTTACTCACGTGAGTGCCTGCTCCTCAGCCCTGCACTGAGGGTCCCCACTGTGCTTCAGACCCTGTAAACTCAAAGATCCCTAAATGCTCCTCCAATATATGTCTCGTCCTCCTGGAACACATCCTCATCTTCCCTGGGACAACATTCCCAAAGTATTCCAGATGTCCATTGCTCCAAGAAGTCCTACTTAATCTCCTTAATTGAACATGTATATGGCCCTTATCTTATTTCATCTTGTATTTTTTTCATGTTTTGGGGAATATGTTATCATAGGATCCACAAGGGTGTGGCAGAGAGTAGGGGTTATACACAAACTGTGGGTGGCAAACACATGAAGCCATCATTGTAACGGAAGTGCAGTGACAGGGCCCTGCAGGCATAAGGGCACTAGAGTGGCAGGGAAGACTCCTAGGAGATGAGGGCACCTGAGACCGGGCAGCATTTTGCCAGCTGAAGGGCTCTGAGGCACATTCTCGTTCTGCTATCAGATGGTAAAGATATTTTACCTGTTTGTACTCAAATTAGTGATTTGGGCTGCGTACTCAATAAGGCAGAGTCAGGAAAATGATGCAAGTGAGACGGGCAAGGCGTGGAGACCCTGCAGACAGAACACAAGCCTTCTGAGTGTAAGGAGGTTGGGCTTACCCGTTCTGGCCTAGCATCTCCCAGTGGGAATGTGGGCCCTGTGATGTCAGGTTGTCTAATCCTGTAAGCAGAGCTAGAACTTCTGATTTTCAGGTAAAAGCTACTGGTTTTTAAATGCTGGTTCCTCCTTCATCTTGCCAGCCCATCAGATGGGCTTGATGCATCCCACAGGCCCTTGTCAGTGAGCTCACCTCTCCCATCTGTTTTTGCAGGTCTGGGCTCGGTGGTTTCCAGCAATGTCCTTCTCCCTCCACGCTTCTGCATCTACCTCACTGATGCCGGTTACGGGGATTGGTGGAGCTCTTTAGGGAGCCTCCAGAAGGATTCGCTCTGACACCATAAGGATTTGGAGAAGTACAACGGGTTTCATAGCCACAGTGCTGTGAGTATCCAAATTCTTCTCATAACTGTAATAATGATATATTTCTTTCTTGATTATGGCAAACTATGCGATGGTTTTTGTGATCCTGATAGGTGGATAAGTAATAGGTACACTAATTTTAATATATTAATTTTAAGACTAAGACTATGTTAGGAGATTTTTTCCCCCAAGCAACACTGAATAATAAAAGGTGGTATCAATATTATTACTCAAAGGTAGAGTTATTGCTAAGATAACATTTCTGTTTTTTACCTTTAATTTTGCTTTGCTTTTAAAGAGACATTTGGGAGAATTTAAAATTGCTCTTTACACACCCTGGATGCACAAATACATGCTCACAAACTTGTGTGTGAAGAGGTCGTGGGGTCTCTTTACCTGAGATTATATTTTACTCTTTGTTTTTTTGATCAGCTTGTCTTGGGATCCAAGGAAACACTCAACACCTTATCTACCTTAAGTGATTAAAACAATTTTATAAAAGAAATAGTACAATGTTCACCTTGAGGGCTGTGAATATTAATGAATGCAATTTGTGAGAGTTTTGACAACTTTTGCTGGAGAACATTACACTTATTCCCATGAAAACTTTAGACTATGCTTATTGAAATATCAGAAGCAATGTAAGCCTTATGACAATAAGAGAGTTGCTTTAAATTCTGGTCTGTTTATTTTTTTCTCAGCTAAATTGTTTCTCTGCAGAGAATACTACTGACAAAAAAAAAAAAAAAAAAAAAAAAAAAAAAAAAAAAAAAAAATATTGGTCAACATGCACCCTGGGAATTAATAAAAGCCAAGAGTGCTCTTCTTAATAGAGGGTATCCTCTGTGTGTCTAGAATGTTCCAAAGTGAATGAATCCAGTGTTGTGTAACATGCTCCCATGCAGTGTTTAATTTCATGAGGATTTCTGCGCAGTAAATATTTTCTGGTTATTTTAGTGAAATTATCACTCATGTAATGGTTTTGAACTAGTTAACTCCTGGTTGGAGAAAAAAAAAAAAAGTTTATATTGGAGGACACAGGAAAAGCCAAACTAGTTATAAGCCATATTTACTTCTCTCTAGTTTTGAAAGATTTTCAAGGTTTTTAGAAAAGAGAATTAGCATGAAGTATTTCCTGGGCATCTCTTAAGGCTGAAAACAAGAAAATTGCAATAATGGCCCCTCTGTTTGGCTTCCTTCCTCCTTCACTGAAAACTCTTCCATATGTTTGCTGTCTTAGGCCTCTTCACCCCCTACTCGTCTCCGCTGGGTTTCCGGGATGGCTGATCTTGTTTTCCTGTTTCTCTGTTTTGCACTATTGTTTGAGAGCAGCAGCCTGTCCACAGGAATCCCTCTCTGAGGGAAGCAGAATAACCCTCCTGGTAGGGATGCTGTGTCCTTGTGTCCGTGGTTAGAACACTCAGAATTCTCAAGGGTGCAAAGTGCATTTTGTCCTTCACATCCTGGGGTTCAAATCCCTCTTCAAAGGAGTCCAGAAAACAAAACAAAACAAAACAAAATAAAACAAAACAAAAAAACAGCTCTTTGACAGTGGGCAGCAACAAATGTGGATCCATGCATGAGAGAGAGAGAGAGAGAGAGAGAGAGAGAGAGAGAGAGAGAGAGAGAGAGAGAGAGGGAGGAGGCACCACCAGGCATGTTCAGGGCCCTCCCTCGGCAGGGCTGCTAATTACCGTTGGCAATAATGCATGACTGCTGCTTTTTTGGGCTTAGAAAAATGGATGTGCCATTCGTGCAATGGCTCAGAATCAGCCGGGTACAGGGAGTGGGCCATGCTGGAGCACCTGGCTCAAATTAGAGCTTGTTAAGGGGCATCTGGGAACCACATTGAATGGGCTTGCCTCATACCAGGAATGATTTAATGCTGAGACCCATTTGAGCTCCTTACTTCACCCAGAATCAAGACATGCTTTAGAATGTAAAACCCTGTCATATTCACTGTGTAAGCACCTCTGTAAGGGCAAAGAGCATCCCTGAAACTCCACATCCCCAACGCACTCCAGACTCAAGTTTAATTCATACATCTAAAAGCAAACTGTTAAAATGCTATACTTTTGCATTTTCAGTACCTATTGCCTACTAACTTTTCTAGTTAGTTAATTTTCTTTTCTTCATTGTATTTATTTTTGCTTTTAAATTTGGTGTTCTTGCCCTGGCTGGTGTGGCTCAGTTAGTTGGAGCATTTTCCCATATACCAAAAGGTGACAGGTTCAATTCCTGTTCGGGGTGGAAGGCAGCTAATCTCTCTCACATTTGTGTTTCTCTCTCTCTCTCTCTCTCTCTCTCTCTCTCTCTCTCTCTCTTTCTCTCTCTCTCTCAAATAAATTTTTTTAAAAAAAGGAATGAGAACTCTGTTTTCAGAAGTGATCTGAGTCAGTCATTTTTATCTTAGTGGGAATTAAGGCATATATGTATATTACTTCTCCCAGGTGTTTATATTTATCCATAACAGTAAGTTAAGATACGTGCAGAAGTAAATTTTAATGATAAGAAGAACTAACATTCAAACAGGACTGAAGTGAACTTGGATGAGTCATAAACATTTCAGTCCTCTGCCCCATCCATTCTCAGTTAAGGGGCTTGACATTTTCTTCCGTTGGTGGAACAGCCTTGAGTGGCCTGTCATTAGCATGATGGCTCCCCTGCTATTTCCAGCTAACCATTCAGAAGTTCTGTGTTATTTCCCACTTCCCACCATAGGAAGTCTTTCCCCTGCACTGTACGGGTTAGGGAACTTCTGCACTTCAAAAACTCAGAACAAAACTTAAAGTGGTCTGAAGGTCAAGGAGCTTAGATTCACAAATCTCTCCTCCTGCTTTTATAACGTGGGTTGCCATGGTGATGGGAGAATGAGAATTGGGGGGGAAATGAGGAGATGGCGTAAAACTTTTGTGAATGTTTCCTCTTCCCAGTCCAGCCTGGACCGAGATATTGCTTTGTTATCTTTTTGTGATAAGAGGTAGCCTGTAAACACACTTGGACATTTTTGGTTATCATTTCTGCCTTCTCTGTGCTACTTTGCTGCCAGAGGGTGATGCTTATATGTTTTGCATTGTCTTATCTTAAACTATGAAATGAAAGATTGTTGGAATTATAAACCTCCTTGGGTGTGTGCATAGTTTTGGTAAGGATCACAGAGGAGAGAGAGTGCTCAAAGTTGTATTGCGCATGGGTAAGATGGACCTGGTACTCCATCCTCAGGATTTGTAGCAAGAGGGAAGAGGACACAATGAGTCCTTTCCTTGTCTTTTTCTGTTAAGCGAAGACATAAAGTCTTTGAAGCATTTCCCTTTGACGAAGCACTCTTACATGAGGGCCTCATATCTCTTATGCGGAGAGATGGTCAGAACCCCTCATCGCCATCTTTTCGGCTGTGTACAGACACTGCACATTCCAAGGGAAACTCTAAGTAAATGCACATGTTTCGTGTCCAGAGGTATTTGGTCCCAGAGGTTTTCGTGGAGCCTCTGACTCTAGAGAGCTCAGGGGCCCAAGGTTTAAGGCTCAAGTCTGTCAATTAGAACCTTACTATACTAGTGCTGGCCCTCTTCCTAGTAAGAAAGGAAGAGGAGGCAGAACATGGTAGAAACTAGAGCCAAAGTCTTCTCCCTAAGTCTGGAGCACGTGGCCTCTGCCATTCACTCCCAGGGCCCTGATTCATGAAGCCCGCCTTGTGTCCGCAGGGCTCTCTGCAGGGGGAGTGCGGGCAGGGGAGGAGCAGTCTCCTTCACAAGATGGAAGAGGTCTGAGTCCTCTCCTCACACTAACTGTTTGAGCGGGGACAGTGGGGCCAAGATTAGGGAGAGTAAGGTGCTTACGGAGAAAATCCAAGCACAGAAGCCTGGAAGTGGTCGATCTGAAACCATGTACAAGTTACACAGCCCGTGCTTTCACTGCCTCCTTGAAATCTGGTCTAGAATGATGTCTCCTTGGCAAAACCTCAGTCCCCACAGACCTGACTAATGTTCTATTAAGACCTTAAGGTAGTGAAACCATTTCTCCCAGGAGCTCGGATTGAGCGCTGGCAGAAAGACAGGCAATCTATCCCTGTGAGCTGGCAATTGGCCTCTCTTCCACATCTGTTCCTTTCATTTTTCCTGTAACCACACACATGCCAATTAATTTTTAAGTCCATTAACACATACTTCCTTCCACACCACCCACCATCCTTGCTCCCTTTGTGGTGATCTTCCTTCAGACCTCCCCTCAGGAGAGGGAACATTCTCAAGGCATGATCCCAAGCGAGGCTTACTGCAAAAATTGTTGTCTCACTGGAATCTTGTTTCAACCTCAGCCCACCACACATTTTTTAAGTGAAAACTGCATCAAGCACATGACAATACATAGTTTACTGGCATTTTTTTTTTTTTTTTAACTTGAAAGCATTCACTTGAATTGCTTACCATAGCAGGGAGGTCCTCATCCTGGCTAAAACTCCCCTCCCTCTGTGGCCTACCCAATCTAGTCCCATCTAGAGAAAGTTTAGAATTGATCACTCAGGGAAATAGCCAGAAAGCCAGCCAGAGGATAAAGGCTTGAGAAGGGAGTTTGTAGGGAACTGTCCTGTGGGGACAATGGGCAGTCCTTAGTTATCTTGACAGATAGGGCCCACGAGGACAGCTTTCAGCCTCTGGACCTCCTGAGAATCAGGACAATTGAATCATGTTAGTGGCCTAATGGGAGAGGGGGGTTAAGAGCATCAAGGTTAGCCTGGGTGGGGTCTATTAGTTGGGCTGGTTTCAAATTTTCCCCAGTTTGGGTCACATTTAATCCTCCCTCCAGGCCTTTGCTCACTTCTTTCTACTATCTCTCAATCCAATTCCATCCATCCTGAAGCCAGCTGTATCTATCCCTCTTTTGTGGACCCTTTCTTACTCCTAGGATAATAAATCCAACATCTGGTAATGGCCTTGAATTCCTAATCCCCCTGCCACATAAACTAGCATTCCATTGCTTTGAGTTATTTCATTGGTTCTTTCTCCTACTAATTTACCAAATCATATTACCCATAATTCAATGCTGTTATGATGATGTGATAACAGAGGAGCTCAGAGAGGTCCGGAGTAACTGGGATAGTGTGACCCAAAGGAATTGGGGTGCGGAGCCAATGAGGAGAATGATATCCACATTGGAAGTGTGTGCTCCAAGGAGTTCCCAAGAGGATTCACTCAGTTTGTAAAGGAAGGCAATATTAGAACTTCTATTCATATTTACTTTTAATTTTCACCCTTTTAAGATTTCTACTGAGTAAGTGTGATGTTTCATATATGTATTATATTAAT
The DNA here is from genome assembly GCF_014108245.1 of Pipistrellus kuhlii. NCBI lineage: Eukaryota > Metazoa > Chordata > Mammalia > Chiroptera > Vespertilionidae > Pipistrellus > Pipistrellus kuhlii. The sequence goes on along the minus strand of NW_023425540.1, from coordinate 55,726,577 downwards.
ACAGTAGTGTAGGTAAGCATAATTTAAAAATAAATGCACATAAATCGGAGGGGCTGATTAAAAACGATTTTAATTTGTTTTTATTGATTAGAGCTGGGGTGTCGAACTCAATCAGAGAAGGGGCCAAAATCTAAAATCCAGCCTAAATCGCGGGCCGAATGGTTTACTGAACAGTCATAAACTGTCATTGTGATGGAAACGCAGCGGAGTGCAGTGATGACAGCGCGGTGCTGGCCACATTGCAAGGCCTGGCGGGATGGATTTGGCCCGCGGGCCTTGTGTTTGACACATGTGGATTAGAGGTAGAGAGAGAGAGAGAGAGAGAGAGAGAGAGAGAGAGATCAGTTGCCTCCTGCATGCACCCCTAACCAGGGATCGAACCTTCTAACTAATTGAGCAATACTGGCCAGGGTTGGTCAAAATAATTTTAGAGGTGGTGTGTGCAGTTTAAAAACCTTTGAGAATACAGTCCAGTAGAAAAATAAACATCTGATCTGCCTATGTGTTCCTCAATAAAATGAACAAAAAGATAATCTGACTTTTAAAAGAAATAGTCTAATTCTTTATTATAGAGTGTAACCCTAACCACTGTCATATCTTGCTATAGTAAATGCTATGACTTTTGAGGAATCTTTCCCTTTAAAAGTGTTTAGTTCTGAGTTCCCAAAACATAACAGTTTATTAATACTTGTGAATTGTAGGACCAAAAAGAGTATTAGTCTCTGGGTAAGGATAGTCAATCAAGGATCCAAATCCAGGACTGGTTGATACTAAAAATTGTACTCAGACTTCCTCCAATAAAATACCAGCTCTGCTACTTACTAGTTGTGTGACTTAACATTTCTCTGCCTTCGGTGACTTCCTCTGTAAAGCAGGGATGATTAAAAAATAAAATAAAATAAAAATAAAAAATAAAAAAGTCTCAAAGGCTGTTGCAGTTGTAAGGATTTACTAGTAATGAGATAGGGCATGCAAAGATATTTAGAAGCTTGACAAACTTGTGGTAAACACTTAGCAGTCACTAATTTATGTAATTATGATGAAAGTGGTGCTTAAGACTAGATTTATTATAAACTGAAGAAACTGGTTACTAGCTGTACTTACATGTGTGCATGTATGTGTGTATACATGTCAGCTATTCCCAAATCTCATCCCTGCTGCTCCTCCACACAGGCATTTACCTCATGTGTTGTTGACCCAGATTGAACCTATCAAACTGAAAGAACCAGACTCTGTGCTTTCTCTGTCTCCTGGTGGGTGTGGCTTCTATTGTGAATGGCACCCATGTTTGCCCTAGGCTGCAGGTGATGCTGATGGCAGAGTGGAGAGACAGAGGGAATCTCAGTGCAGGATCATGTCCTTAAGCTGCTGACTCTTGGACTCTGTCCTACTTTCACATTTCTAGTTATTAGTCTCTTTGAGTTAGGGTGTTTTGTTTTGTTTTGTTTTGTTTTGTTTTTGGTTAACTTACAACCAACAGTATCTAAATTAATATAACTCAACCCCCTTAGTTTATTTTCAACTCTGCTACTCTGTTTAGGAAAGTCTCAAAATAAAGAAACTTCTCTTCCCTTCAGTCAACTGGGAGTCTTATATTGTAAGAAAGAGAAAATCAATTCAAACTGACTTGACCACCAAAGGTGAGACTGATTTGGTAACAGAAAACTCCTTAGGCAGAGTGAACTTCCAGTGTGGTTTCATTGGAGCTCTGGCTCCATTTCTCTATGATTTTTCAGGTCCAGCTTTTTCTCTCTGGTCTTGTAAGATCACTAAGCGACTAGTTCTGCTGTTGTCCTTCCATTAGTCATTTCCCTCCCCTTGGCACTTCCACACTGGGTAGGACCCACCTTTTGTTTTGTGTGTAACAGTGATTCCTTGATCTCAGGGAAGGTGGGTCCTGGGTCTGGCTTAGAAGTAGGTGTGTAACCCGGTCCTGGTTTGGGGTGTCTGAGAATGACACTTTGTCATCGCTGATGGAAGGAAGGCATGGGAAGAGAAATGATGCCCTCCCCTGATCCCTGGGGCTGAATATAAATTGTGAAGATGAAGCTGCTGTGATAATGAGGCCCAAGTGTGACTCATGGAGATGTTGCCTCAAAACCACTAATGTCAGCAAACTCTTATCTCCAATCTTCTTTTTCTCTAATGATAACAAATACTGTAATCAGGGGCTTTGGGTTAATGTTAGGTCTGCTCAAATAATTGAAACAAATCATTGAATCAATACCTTCTGCCCTGGAAACTGAACTGTAGACCACTTCCCAACTGACATTCCCTTTTGCTCAGACTACATTCCACTTGCTAAGACCATTATGTTTCCCCTCAGGACCTGCCCAGAGAATTCTCCACCCAGAAAAAAACTCACCTAGAGTCCTTTAATACCTCTGACTCCCCATCTCTGGGTGCTGATGCCATTTTGGGGCTCAGCCCTTCTGGTATCCAGATGACCTAATAAATTCATAATCCCTCACCACTTTGGCCTCATGCATTCCTCCTTCAGCGACCCTACAGGTTACTTTTAGCTGAATGTATCCTTGACTAATACAAACTACAAGCATCAACCAGGGTTACATGCTTTCTTGTTCACATCCAAGGAGACAGAACCTTCCACTAACTAGACCCACTAAATAAAAGCTCTAAACGTCATTGTGATTGAACCATCTGTGTCCCAGTCACAATGGCACTGGGATGACCTATCCCTAGCTGCCTTGTTCCAAAATGGAGTCAGTTTTCTCCAAGCCAAAAGTTGGGGTGTGTGACGATTTGGAGAAAATAACTGCCGTGTTGATCACACATCTCCAACCATGGAAGTGAATGTTAATAAGCACTTTGGTGGCCATGCGGTGTGCTGCCCAGGTGCCACTTCAAACGAACTTTCTGTGAAGCATATATTCAGTGGACAGCCTCTGGCTGTGGAGCCTGTGGACCCCTGTGGTGCTCACGCTGAGGCAGGAGTATTACATTCAGGCTGTCCCTGCTCACTGTGGAGCTCTCCTCCACTGTCAGCTTTGCTCTTGAGCTCCCCATTGGTCAGGCTGGGCCTTTGACAGGACAGCACTGTACTCTGAGGCTCTGCCTAATGGATGCTGTGACCCTCTCTCCTTTGACAGGAGTCAATCCTGCATATTGGCCTACTGACATACCATCCCTACCCACACACCTACTCCTGCTCCTTCTTCCCTTTACTCTTCACAGGCACTTCCCTAATCCCTTGCATATGTACTTCTTTCTTTGCCTCTGTTCCTCACAGGCCCAAACTGACCTCAGCATCTAATGGTCAGGTCACTACTGCACAGGTTTAAGCACATGATTACTCTGAGAGTGAGTGCCTCTCCCGGTGAGGGTATCCTGGGGGCCTCATTGGCTTCCTTAGTCCTAGTCCTGTGACATAGTAATATTTTAGTGTTTGTGGGTTATACAGTTTCTTCACCACTACTCAAGTTTACAGCATAGAGCAAAAGCAACCATAGAAATATAAACAAATGGGCATAACTGTGTTCTGATAAAACTTTATTTATAAAAACAGGCAGCATCTCATTTGGGTCATAGTTTGCTAATCCCTGATATAGAAGATTGGTTTGAGGTAAAGGGAAAATAAAGAGTCAATTGAAATAGTTCAGAGCCCTAACCGGTTTGGCTCAGAGGATAGAACATCGGCCTGTGGACTTAAAGGTCCCAGGTTCGATTCTGGTCAAGGACATGTACCTTGGTTGCAGGCACATCCCAGTAGGAAGTGTGCAGGAGGCAGCTGATTAGTGTTTCTCTCCCATCGATGTTTCTAACTATCCCTCTCCCTTCCTCTCTGTAAAAAAATCAGTAAAACATATTTTAAAAGATAAAATAGTTCAGATTAGAAATAATGATGGGCTGGCTGACAGTGGTACAGTGATAAAGGGGAAAGCTCTAACTTTCTTCATATTATAAAATCAATGCATGTTAATATTTTAAAAGTGAAATTTATAGAAAAATACAAGGAAGAAAAAATGGCCATTTTTTTCTCTGTGTATATTTTCTTTCAGTAATTTTCTAACAAATTATATGGTAATTTTCAATAACTTTCAGTAATATTGCCAAAATTTGTATAATTGTGTATTATTTTTACTCAATATTATTATTATCATCAATAACAGGTCTTCATACCATTAAAAAATATTTAAAGAATTATTTCTGATGGCTGTATAACATCATGTAGTATATTTTTTGTAAATTTTTTATTTCTTAATTGAAGTGTTTAAGATTGATTTCAATATTTCAACAGAAAGGGAATTTGAAGATTAACCTGATAAGACCTATTTTCATCTTTTAAAAATAATTGTTGAATGATTTTATGGTCTCCAATATTTGGGGAAAGTTTTAGAGTTGATGACCTTTTTAGAAAGTCACAGTTTTCATTAGCATATCAAGAACCCTGAAAATTCTGTGGCAAAGAGGTGACAACTCCTTACCTTGTGTTAACCTAGAATCTCCCAAATACACTTGCTCATTAAATTCTGTCTCCCTTAATTTTGGCTAAAACCCATCATATCCTGTATAACTCGAATGCTTCAAGAAACAGACTTTGGGAAAAGCTGCTACAAGGTTTTTCCTTCATAAAATGAAAGCAGGAGGAAAGCACTGTCAGCAGAATGCAGTTCTATTAAAAGTACATACAAATGACTCATTGGCTTTAATAGGTAAACCCGGAATATGACCAGTGAATGTGAATATAATACACTTATTTTTTCACTATTTCTAAAGAACCTTATGTTGAAATTGGGAAGGGGGTTGAAATATGTCAAATAAATATTATAATTGACCACTGAGATGAGGCAAGGAATGAAGTTATTAATTCTGCTACAATTGAAGTCTCAAAGTAAATGAAAAAGATCTCATCTGTTTAAGAGTTATAGATTTGTATAGTTAGAAAGGGATGATAAATGATAAATGATAAATAGAGAATCTGTGGGATAATTTCAGTATGAAACATAAAAGCTGAATATTATTTATACTTTATTATACATAAAGGGTATTGTAGTGTTAAAATTACATCTGGAAATATAAATCTAAAGACACATTAACCTGCACCTGCATTTCTGAAAGAGCGAAACCCGCGATGAAACTGGCACCAGCAAGCATGTGTCACTTCATTGATGCTCTTGTCATTTTGTGGAAACAGGGAAAAGGGAAAGGACATTTCCTGTTTTTCAAGAAGTTCTGCCTTATTTATTTATTTATTTTATGAAGTTACTTTAGCAAGAAACAGTGAATATCCTTTTGTTGGGTACAGCAATTTCAACAGCTGTAAAAGGAGAGTACTATCTTACAGCCACACAAAAATTAGTTCTGCAGTTCTAAACACAGGTAGGCCATACAAAACACCATTAATGCCATTGCAAGAGGGCAAACTCCACGCTATATCTTATTTAAACAACTTTTCAGATTGTCATATTAGGAAGATGGGGGGGGGGGTGTATGAAGTATAACTTAAAGGTTATAAGCTTTGCAAATAGTACCATAAAGTTCATAACATCTGTATTTTAAAAACCAGTTACCTTTACCATTGAAAGTTCAGAAGGAATAACAAATCAATAAAGTTAGAGACTTGTTTAGTTTTAATTCACATAGATACTTCTTTGGCTTACATTATTAGACAGGAAATGAAGAATAGGAAAAACATGTGCATATTTTACAAATATTCATTCATAATTATATACATATGTATCTACCAGCTTTGTTGGGTGGGGCTAAAAATACTAATAATAATTTAACAGAAACAGATTAACAAAAGAAAAAGCAAATTTTTAATACATGTGCACGGGGGATTCATATAAGTATGAAAATTCCAAAGACAATAAAACAACAATTGGTATATAAGACATTTTTGTAAAAAGGAGAAAGTGGGGGGACAGGGTATTTGATTTCAAAATAATAATGGGCAATTAGCAGGTAGTTGAAGAAGAGGAAAACATACACCACAGACATATCCTTGCTAAGCAACTCAGAAACAATGAGACCCAGGGGGCACCCAGCTAACTGGTGCCTTTTGCAGCCCTCTTACTTACCATACTTAATTCAAATTAGGCTAAGGTGACATCCTAAACTCTCCTTCCGGATACAGTTTTGTCTGTCAGAATCTCTTGGGCTGGAAAGGGGGAGGGTTAAAGGTTCTTTCTGAGTCTTTTGTTTCTTAATAATCAGTTTAAAATCAATATCCCCAAAAGGCAGCTTCAGGGTGGCAAAATGATGGGTCCTTCAGTTGACACTTCAGCAAAACATTTGTGCAAAAGGTTTTCCCAGGAACGCAATCCTATTGTAATGTTATATTAGTGAAGTCTCTGACATGTTCTCAACTGAGACTGGAATACTCTTGTAGTTAAATCCACTGTAATATACATTCCTTCTGTGATCTTTACCAACTCATCACCTAGCCTAACTTCTTCAAAACTGAAATTCTGAGCCCATTTTCATTTTATTAGTAACCAATGGGATTTATCCCAGAAGTGCAATGGTGGCTTAACATCTGAAAATTAAACAGTGTCATACTAACAGAGTAAATGGGGGATGGAGCAGGGAGAGCCACATATCATCTCAATAGATGCAGAAAAGGCATTTTGGCAAAATTGACCACTCTTTCATGTGTAAACGTAAGAAGCATGCAAACCTGTAAAGAATTTTTTTTCTTTTTTTTAGTTTATTTCAGCCAAACTGTAAACAAAATGCTAGGAAGCAGAATCTCAATAGATTGAAATAATGCTCCCAGGGAATGGCAGTTTTGCACCTTGTTTTATACATTAAAGTGGAGCCTTAAGAGGGTTATATGGAATCCATTGGTGATAGGTTAGGGAAATGGGAGAAAACAAAGCAGGGGTTGGGGGGAGACCTCTGGGATAAAAAGTGAAATGATAAACATATACTTTAGGTGAGTGCAGGATAGTTAACAGTCAGCATTTAACTCAATAACAATGGAGGATTTGTGGTCTCCACAGAGCCGTGCTTTGCAGGTTCCGGGAAAAGGAAAATCACTTTAACATTCTAATTTTATATTATTGTAGATGCAAAAAGACAATAGACAGGTTCAGTTAAGGTAAAGATTGACCTTTGCCATTCTATTAGGTCTAGTAATAATTAATGTCGTTTTCTAATACTTTTTTAAATCGAATTTATTTAAACAATACAACAAAATTTAATCAACAATATAGTTGCCGTTGTTTTCTACTACTTGTGCCCAACGCTCAGGAAGCATTTTAATCCCTCTGCTGTAAAATTCTTGTGATTTTGATGCAAAAAATTCGGTCAATGCATTTTTGAGGCATTCTTCATTATTAATTTTTTTTCCAAGAAGAAAGTTTTGCAAAGAACGAAACAAATGGTAATCGGAAGGGGCAATATCAGGAGAATACGCAGGTTGAGGGAGAACTTCCCATTCCAACTGGCGCAGTTTTTCAGCAGTGATTCTTGCAGTATGCGGTCGTGCGTTATCGTGGTGAAGAATTACGCCCTTCTGATTAATCAGCGCGGGTTCTTTTTCTCTTAAAGCTTGGGCTAACCTTTCCAATTGGGCACTATACACTGCACTTGTAATGGTTTGGTTATAATAGATGGTAAAAGTTCATAATGAAGAATTCCTTTAAAATTCCACCAAACACGCATGCAAGTCAGGTTTTGGCGTGGGCTGCGGAGCCTCATTTTTGTCCAACCATTGAGGCCGCCTTTTCAAATTAACATACAGCGCCCATTGTTCATCTCCGGTAACAATTTGCTCTAAAAACGGCAAACGGTTTTGACGAGAGAGGAGCGAACAGCAAATTGTGACTCTTTGATAACGGTTGTTGTCGGTCAACTCATGAGGAACCCATTTTCCAAACTTTTGGACTTTGCCAAGTGCACGCAATTGGTTGGAAATTGTTTTTTGTGAACAATTTAAAGTTGTCGCAAGCTCTTGTTGGGTAATTTGAGGATTTTGCACCAAAAGAGCTTGAAGAGCTTCTTGATCAAAATTGGACACACGGCCTCGACCACTCTTGTCATCTAACGAAAAATTTCCCTCGCAAAATTTCTCAAACCAACGCTGGCATTTTCTGGCGCTAACTGCATCTTGACCAAGAGCACTACAGATGTTTTTTGCAGCCTCACTTGCTTTTCTCCTAATTGGAACTCGTAAAGCATGCAGTGCCGAATATGCTCTTCATCTGCCATCTTCTTAGCCCTAGTTTTGCAACAAAAACCAAACCAAACACAAACTTTTTCAAGCAAAACTTGTTAATTGCACTTCACACGTTCTGTAGATACCACGTGTTTGAAGGTTATGTCAATACAAGTCAACGCCAAGCAAGATTTTAAACGAATGTTAAAAAACGACATTACTTATTACTAGACCCGCCTAACAGGTGTGAGGTGATATTGTGATTTTGATTTGCATTTCCCTGATAATTGATGATGTTGAGTGTCTTTTCAAGTTTGTTGGCCATCTGCATGTTCTCTTTGGAGAAGTGTATGTTCAACTTTTCTGCCCATTTTTAAATCAGATTATTTCTTGGGGTTTTTTTGGCGTTAAGTTGTGTGAGTTCCTTATACATTTTGGATATTAATCCCTTCAGATATATCATTAACAAATATTTAGAGAAGGATATTTTAGAAGTTTATTTCGTTGGTAATACTATTACAAAGGACTTTGCCAATCTCTTAAAATATATATTATGATATATGGAATGTCTTAATATCAGCACTTAAAATAGATTGTTTATCAGCCAATAGAAGTTTACCTAATCACTTATTTCTTAGGTATATCCAATAAGATATGAGAAAAACTTAAAAGAGGTATTTACTTACAGGGCAGTTATACACCTTAAATTAACAGACATGGTAGAACAAAGACCTAAATATTATAAGTCTGCCATAAAAAGCTATTTAATCAGTTGGCAAATTTCATGTAGACTTGTCAGTACTATTTAAAATTATACTTTGAAACAGTATTGACAAAATGTGTTCATTTTTTGTGTGTTACACCCAGTTGTGCCATCATGAAGGAACCTTAAGCACAAGACTAATATCCTCTGGTAATCCCAACTACAAAATAATTATTGTTCTCAGGCCTTCACAAAAAGTTTGAGACTGCTAACATTTTGAAAGTCAGGGAAGTGACCTCCATGTCTTTTGTAGCTAACTTTCAGTCATTCCTGACTCCAGCTGCACTGAGAGCTGATGTCACATTACAATTCTAGGAGGGTTTTGATTGACAATACTGTATGATAGCCCATCCAAAAAATTAATCTGTGTTGGAAACAGTGAGATGCCCTTAAGACACTCAGTCTGTTGGTTCTTTTTCACTCTTTCTTAGAGATAGTATGGATTATAGCGATTCTCCTCAGGCCTTGAGAAAAGGTACCATGCAGACATCAGAGCAGCATCTTATGTCTGTATTTTCAGCAGGTCAGCCATCTGATCTGGGAGCTTTCGTCTCCTTCACAAGCATACTGAAATGTCGCTGTTGTCAAAAGATAGCATCACACCCCTGCCGAACGACTAGGTGGTGGGGCTGCACTGGCCGTGGCGACACTGTCTGTGATGATGGAAGAGCTTGAAAGGCTATCACAGAGGTATTGTTGCTATGTCCAAGGCATCTTTCTTTGTCAGCTCTTCAGAAACCCCTTTGTAACCACGGAGTCCAAAATAATCTTTCATGTGAAACATTTCCAAATGTCACGTTACAATTGTTATTCTCCCAGCCAGGGTTGAATTTCTGTGGAGCAAAAAGAGCAAAGAGAAGTGCTGTTGAATGTAAACCCTAAGAAGGCAAGGACCCATCCTTCTTCATGATCTGATAGCTCTTTCAGTTCTCAGAGACGCATAGGAGGATCCAAGCTTTATAGGGGGCTTGAGACAACTTTGAAGTTTCTATACACAAAAGACCGGAATAGTCTCAAAGGTGAACTGTTGCCTCAAACCCTCATGCCTCCCTGTTAATTTTCTCCATTCCCCTTGAACCTGCCACTACGGTCCACACTCTTTGACTTATCAGTGACCTTTGTAATCAAAGGATAAACTGGGTCTTACAAAAATCCTAAGTGACAACTCAGTGGTTCTACTTTTGCTCCTCCTACCAATTCAGAGGTTGGAGAATGACAGACTTGCCTTAGTTTGCCTTTTGCAAGATGCAAAGAAAAAGAACTTCAAGAGGAAGAAAATATATGTATTAATTTAGCAGATGGAAGAGGGCACATGACAGGAGAGGGGTTGTTCATCTCAACCCTGAACTAGCAGAGAAATGATAGGGAACAGATCTGGGTCGCAACCCCTTTGGGTTGCAAGGCAGACCTTAAGCTCTGCCATCGGAGTTGTGCTCTGTCTTGAAGGAAAAAAAAAAATCACAGCTCTGTCACTTAGCAAGAGATAAAAATACCATATGTAGAAGAGCTGGGCCTGAGAGCTATCATTCCCCCTCTGAGTTGTGCAGTCTGCTGAGAGATGTTATGGCTGACCGACCCTCAAAAATAGACACTGTGATGGTGATATATTGTGGCCCTAGAAGAATTTAATTGTCAAATTGACATTTATCAAAAGCTTTAGTGCATTTGAAAGATAAATTGTGCGAGTTTGGTTCAGATCAAAGGGCCCCTGTCTTTCTCCATTCATAGCGCAGGCTTGGCTTCAGCAGGCAAGTCATGTGTGAAAAATGATCTCCCTCTACTCTCCACTCCTTTAAGCACTGCACTGGTGACAGATAATCACAAATTTAAATGTTAGCCTCCTCTTCAGAAAGTTCTTAAAATAATGGAGAACCCATTGAGACCATTTGTATTTGAAAGGAATGCTAAATAATTCAGTGTTCAGGAGCTGGACGCACTGTGCTGGGCAGATAAATGATGAAACCCCAGCTCAGACTCTTCAGCAGTTGCCACACTAATTACAGATCAATTACTTCCCAGTTGTTTGCAACCTTATCAAAGAATGGTAAATTTACTGAGAGCAAAGTGTGATAAGATGACTTTTCATTATTGCAGTAGATTTGTTGAAACAGCTCTGACACTGAGATTAATAAGAGCTCTCCCAGAGGTAATTGGATCCGTGCGTATATAGGGGGAATTTAAGAGCTGAAAACCAGATGCTAGACACTATCATAAAAACCCTTCCTCTCATTAATTGTTATCATGAGTGTGTTCACAATGCAGAAGTAAGGATGGGAAATGATCCACTCAGTGAAACTCGCCTAAAACAATGTAGCTTTTTACTCCCAAAGAAGCATGCTGAAAAATCAAAGGGAAGTAAAAGCATTTGGGTTTAGAAGCAAGAAAAGAATGTATATGTGTGTGGTATGTGTGTGGAGGGGTGGGGGATTGTGAGTGTGTGTGTGTGTTCTAGCTGAATTCCATTTTCTTAGGACAATCACAAAGAGATGGTCTGTCCAATGTCACTATAAAAGGAAGTGACAACATTTTTGAGGTGATGTCAATGAAATCACTGAAGAGCAGAGACCAATAAAGATTTGGGGTGGCTGCTAGGGTCACGCATAGCAAGATTCCTCCTGGGAGCAGAGGCCTGCGAGGAAAAACAAGGGGTTCGTAGAGGCCAGGGATCTTCAGATTGGAATAAAGAATGCGTAATGTTCTTAGCACAGTTTACAGTAGTTATTGTACCTTATTTTTATGTGTGTGTGTTTTTTTTAATGGAGAGATAATTTACTGAGGAGCATGTATATTAGGTTAATTTTAACATAGTGTGTCAGTCTATTAACCTTTTATTTATTTATTTAAATATATTTTATTGATTTTTTTTTTTTTTTTTTTTTTTTTTTACAGAGAGGAAGAGAGAGGGATAGAGAGTTAGAAACATCGATGAGAGAGAATCATTGACCAGCTGCACACCCCCTAACGGGGATGTGCCCGCAATCAAGGTATATATGGCCTTGACAGGAATCGAACCTGGGACCCTTCAGTCCGCAGACCGACGCTCTACCACTGAGCCAAACCGGTTTCGGCCCTAAGACATTTTAATTGTCTTTCATAATTATTTTCTTGACTTCTAAATGAAATAAGAAACCAGAGGGTAAAGGTCATATCTATTTGTGAATTGAAAACTAGGAAAGTGAAGAACTGGTGGATTTTGAGGCAGCATTTAGTTGTAAGACATTCATCCTCACCCTTGAAGAGTGTTGCTGGTGGGAGAATAAACTGAATATGATTTTCCATAAATGGTGTTGTACTTTATTTCTTAGGAAATCTTTTCAGTTAAGCTTTATTCAATTGTCCTTGATTTTTGAACACTCAAGAAAACTAAAACCTAAAGACAGAAGACAATTCCTTTCAGATTCCTTCCAGAACCAAATTTGAAGCCTTGTTGTAGAGGTTCAAAGCCAGTGATTCTGTTCCTTCCAGGATGAGCCATAGCAAATTTGAAGACACAAGCATAAAGTAAGGTACAACCAACAAATTGGAAAAGAAGCCAGGGGAAAGCATGTGGTCATATTTAATTTGGACAAGGGAAAGATAATAATGACTTTCCAAACTAATTCATATATATACAAACACAATTCAAGCTTATCTCTACGGAAGGGCCTTAGGAATAATTGTCAACATATTGATATCTTTCTCTAGAAAACTGAAGCACAGACACCAAAAAAAACAAGATAAAAAAAGTCAGTGTGGCATCAACAGATATGGTTGTTTTGGTATGTTTGCTTTATTTCTTTACCCCACTACAAAGTAATATAAACAGAAACTGTAAAACAATAGTAAAATATTTTCTTTGAATATTTTCTTCATTAAGTCTAGAAGAAGGTAGCAATCCCCAAAAAGCAAGCAAGCAAACAAACAATAACAAAAATTTGTGTCCTAATTAAGGCTGTCTGTAAAGGGAAGAGAAGAGAATCTCAGAAAAGCCTTTGAAAACCGCACAATGTAATTTCCAGCCTGAATTTCACTCCTCTCCTCTTGGTCCTCTCTCTTTGCCATCTCCCCTCTCACTTGCTGAATTTGATTTATTTCGCTCTCGATGACTATTTGGACATAGCATCTTACTGCTTTGCACACCCCTGTTGCAAATTTGTTTTCCTTAATTTTAAAAAATCAGGCTCAGAAAACTCTACTGTGCGTACGTGTGAATTGCTGTTACATAAAGAGAAAAGAGGAAAGGAGCTGGCCTGGTATATGAATCACACATGTTGAGAATACTTAGCATGGGCTGACTGTCTTGAAGCAGATGTGTTTGATGTATTCAAGCACGTGCATATTCAAAAATCACGAGAGAGGTGTTGGGAAAGCTGATCAGTTCTCTCCCTACTTCCTGCCCAGAATGTCAGAACAAAGGATCACTTGATGAAATTGAAGGGCAGAGATTTATGAGGGGAGGAGGTACAAAATGAAAGGAAATTCCACTTCACATTACATTCATTCAACTTTCTGAAGCTGCTTCCACGGAAATCCCCGATTTAATACTGTAGTTGGATTTTAATAAGGTTAATTTTCTGACTGATGGTACCACTTGTACAAGGTTTAGCTGAGATTATGATAAAAAATAAGAAAATAGCTTGCTTTGAGTTGTGAACCATCCTTGGAAGGATTAACTTGTTTCTGTGCACAGTGCAGGCAGACCTGAGGTTGGAGTTTTCCCTCCTCAGAAGCAGTGCGTTGGGGTCGTTATTGAACTGGATGAAGCTCTTTGCTTTGAAAAATCCTGTTCATTTTTACCGGAAATCCACTTTGTCGAAGAGACTGCTTAATTTTGGTGTTGGCTATTATTTTCTAAAGCATTAGGGCTAAGACCCATTAGAAAAGTTTACCCTTCTTATCTTTATGGAATTAATACATGCTCATTTGGGAAAATGCAGAAAATGAAGAGAAAAGTGATATCATGTAGACATAGCCATGTTACCTTTTCAGTGACTTTCCTCCTAATCTTATATTTTCTATACAAAGGATTTTTTTGTTCATTGGCTGGGTGGCTTGTGTAATAGATAACCATGCTTGTTTAGAATTTTGCATCTTGCCTTCCTAACAACACTTTATCTTAAGTATTTCCTATATTACTGCATAATCTTTATCATCATTGCAGTGGTTGTATAACATTTCACTGAGATCATAAACTGCAGTTTACTTAACCATCCCACTATTATTGAATTTACTTATTTAACCTGTTTTAAATTTATGACTTAACTTGTTTTCCATTTTTTGCTGTTGTTTAGAATTGTTACTTTAAAATAACTTTCTGAAAGTGGTGTTACCAAGTCAAAAAACATAAATATTTTGAAAGGTCTTACTGATTTGAGCCCTGGCTGGAGTGGCTCAGTTGGTGGAGTATCAATTGGAAAGGTCTTAGTTTCGATTTCCTTGCAGGGCACATGCCCAGGTTGAGGGTTTGGTGAGGGTGCATAGAGGCAACAGATCAATGTTTCTCACATTTATGTTTTTGCCTCTCCATCTCGCTCTAAAATCAATAAAAGCATATTTTTTAAAAAAAGATCTGACCAATGTGCAATGCAGATAATCAGAGAAATAGGTTGATAGTTTGTTCCATATTTCAATGTTCAAATAAGAAGACACCCTGTTAAGTAGGCAAACAGCCAAGGCATCAATTGTAAGCGATCTTGAGTAAACTGATGTTTCATAAAGAAGGACCTGAGGTCTCCGTTGTGTGCCAGGGCCCTGCCAAGTGGCCATCATTTTTATGGGGCATCAGCTTCAGAACTGGTTTGTTGACTCGTGTTAGCAATCTTTTGTCTCTTTTGCAAAGCACATTCTGAAGTTCCCCTTGTGGAAAACATCTACAAGTGCTGCCCCGAAGCTTCTTGATGCTATTGTTCTTGCACCACTTATGCAAAATTGAATTTGCTTTCTTTTTGCCTCTTAGGTGACAGAGTAAACTCACCAGGCACATTCAAGGGCGCATCTGCTAACACAAATAAAGGAGGCTGCACTGGATCTCAGGAAGAATATTTTAGAATGGGGAAAATCTACAGGAAGTAGTGTATAGTTGTTGTTGTTGTTGTTGTGTGTGTGTGTGTGTGTGTGTGTGTTGTTGTTGTTGTTTTTACAATAATTAGACCATATACAGAGTGGCCCTAGCTGCTGCAGCCTGAGTGTTCCTGTCAAAGGAACAAACATTCCCCCAGGGAGGCCTGGAGTGGGCCCTCTGGTGACAGGTGCCATTCTAGCCCTACAGACCTGGGTCTCCTGACATGATCTCAGTGGCAGAAGTAGGATGTCAAAAGGTCACTTTCTGTCTGTGGCCTAAGACTCTGCTCATCTTTTTCCTGGTTGTGCTTAAACTTGCACTGGGATGTTCTGTCAGTATCTGTGCCCCCTAGCTGTCCCTAGCTATGTGGCCGGGCTTCCTGCCAGGAGGAAGATGGGTGCGAGGAGGTGTGTTCCAGATCCTAGAGATGCCACCTGGGTTCTCAGGTAAAGTCAAGGAAGTGGTTGTCCTTTGACTGGGGCCTCGTATGGTAGGGAAATAGGCCACACTTTACGGCAGCCTGTAGGCAAGTTAGTTGGCCCAGCATTGTTACATTTTTGACTAAGTTGCCAACCTTTTAAAAATTGGGCAAACTCACAGGAAAAGTTTGGATCCTTATTTCTCCTTAAAACATACAAAAAGTAACAATAGGTTGCATTTCCATAAAGTACTAGTCTGATGGCAATTCGCTCACCCATCCCCCACACTTTCTACCTATTTCTCACACCTTCCCACTTTGGCCATTCAGTTTTCTTGACTGGCCAAGTAGGCACCTGGAATTGTGACTTCCAAGACTTAAGAGCACGCTGGGGAAGAACTGTGGGGTACTGTATCCCATACCTTGCCTGTCTCATGGGTGCCACCTGCTTTGTGAGGGCCCAGCGTTGCTGCTACGCTAACCCCTTGGACCATGATAACACTTTCAGAGCTGTTTACACTTACCTATATGAATCCTCCTCCCACTCCCTCCTCAAGCCTTAGCTTGTCTGTATCCATGAGTGGTTATGCATATAAATTCTTTGGTTAATCTCTTCCAGTCCCAACCCCCTCCCCTTTGAAATTCATCAGTCTGTTGCATGCTTCAATATCTCTGGGTCTATATTGTTGGTCAGTTTATTTTATTCATTAGATTCCACATATAAGAGGTAATATAATACTTGTCTTTCTTTGACTGGGTTATTTCACTTTACATAATACTCACCAGGTCTCTCCATGTTGTCTCAAAGGGTAAGAGATCCTTCTTTTTCACAGCTACATAGTATTCCATTATGTAAATGTACCAGTTTTTTGTTTGTTTGTTTGTTTGTTTGTTTTTTGTGGGGTTTTTTTCCATTCATCTACTGATGAACACTTGGGCTGTTTCCAGATATTAGCTATTATAAATAATGCTGCTGTGAACATCAGGATGCATGTATTCTGAAATCTTCCTTTAAAATGATATAAGCTGTTAGTATAATGACTTTGCTTAATATTAATGAAATTCAATGTCCATATCAAATAATTAAATATATCTGTTTCTCCCTTTATAACAGAAGGATTCAGATTTCCTTTCAGATCCCCAGGTTTGATATAGTGCCAGCCCATTTCACAGGAAACATAACTGAGGAAATACTAGGAAATAGGGATAAGAAGACAGACAATTCATATAACATGTATTAGCCTATGATACTTTTCAGCTAAATAGTAATTCTGCCTCTTTCACATCTGGATTTCAAGGAACAGGGATGTGTAAAAATGGCAAAAGGTGTTGAATATAATTCACTCATTGGTATGAAAGGCTAATTTTCTCCTCTTTTTATTGCTTGTGCCATGTGACTTTCTAATAATAAGTGAGAAGCTGAGGTACAGATTACTATAAGAATATTACCAAAGTTTGGGCAGTTTACTTAGAACACTTTTATATTTTGTTTTATGAGAAAAAGTAGGCAATGCATTAATAAGTTAGTGTTTCATTTTGAACTCTTAATAGTAGATATTAAATATTATTTGTTAACAGGACAGCCAGACCTGAGATTTTGAAAAGTAAATATCACTTTGAATAATATCCATTGAAATAATTCAGTTTGATATTAACGGGCAGGGTATCTCAAAGTGGGGAGTTTTGCAGAACTTTTCATCGATTTATTTATTTTACCAGGAGAAAGCACTGCTTTGGATCAAAGTTAAGCTAATTACCAGAATGTATTTAGACATCCCTAAACAGAGGCTGGGATCTTTATAAACATCTCTTGCATTCTTGTCTAGAGATGAAACAGGGATATACCATTTACAGAACCATGTAAATTATTCTTACCAAATCACTTAGCAAGTTTGAAATGACTTTACAGAAAAGTCTCTCCCTCAGGACTCAATTGTGCCCTGGTGCCCGGAGCCCTCTAGCTTCTCTCTGGCTTCATCTCTTTCTCAGCTCCCACTTCAAAAGCAGATGATAAAGGCCATTCTCCCAGGCATATTTTCTAGCTGCAGCTATTAGCATTTTCCTCTCCTTCTCTTTGCAATTAGAAAAAAATAGTGGAGCTCTTTTCCAAAAGTATCGCATTCTCTTTGGCTGCAGATGCGGCCACCTGCGAGTCATTCTGCCCACCATCCACTTCCCCAGAGAGGCTCTCTGTGTCTTCTGCCCCGTGGCTTCTCCTCCTGGTGTCTAGAGAAGAACACCCCACTAACACGACTGCCACATTTTAAGCAAGTGGGTAGAAAGTGAGAATGAGAAATTTCCAACCTTTTCTTCAGATCAAGGAGCATTCCCTTCTGTCAGCTCCCCCCTGGTGGAAAAGGTGTTTTGGTCTGACAAGTGCCTCTCCCTTTGTGGCAGGGAGGCCCGGGGTGGCACCGACAGAGGTGGACGGGCGGCGATGGCTTGTTCCTTCGTTAATTCAGTGACCGTGAAAAGTAAACTTTCCTGACACACTTTTGTGGTTCACTGCTTTAACTCCCTCTGTTCTCTCTGAGCACAGGACAGTTTTTAACTTTCCCTCAGTAATTAGCCTGCCTCAGACAGTTGAAATCGCAGTCCCAATGAGACCTGGTCAAAACATGTTAAAGAGCTATGACTAAAAACATTAGCCTACTCCACATTTTTAGAAGCCTCAAAAGATCCCTTCTTTTTTTCTTTCAAGATTCTTCCACTTTGAATTTGAACAAATTAGAATCATTAATTTTCAATAGATAGTTCCTAATTGGCTCGGGCCAACTTGTAAGTAATCCAGCCTACAGAGAAAAATGAACCGCCGGATTCATCTACGGTGCCTGCTAACAATCTGATCCCTAGAAACATCAGACTTCCAGTGCTTCACTCTAATAATCGATTGCTCTCAGGCAAAATGCCAGTCACTCTATTAAAAATCCTGCAGCATCCTGATGGGTGATCAAGACAAAAACCACACGCCACATTAGGGACTAGCATCTGACTTTCTTCCCACTTGGCCTACAGGTGAGGACTGGCTGCTCATGCAATCCGTCAACCATGCTTTTAGCTGAACTGGTATAACACTGGTGAATTTCAAAATCACTAACAAAGCCGGCTTTGGAGGAATTTATGGAGTAACCAACCCCCATAAATTTCTCCACGACTCCATTCTTCTTTCTCAAAAGCTCATCTCCAGGTCTCTTTCCTAAGTCAGCACACAGCATCCCAGGCCTCTTGTCAATCCTTCATCTGGTTCCATCGCCCCCTGCTGCAGACCTATGCTTCTTCCTCTCCACCCCTGCTGAGCTCCCAGCTTCCCCCACCTCTCTTGACTCACACCCAAGATCCCTGCCACTCTCCTAGTATGAACTCCTAATCTAAGACACCACTGCTAATTCAAGTCCTAGGAGGACATCTGAGAGAATCTGTTAGTCTTCTCTATCTTCCAGAGTCTCAAAGAAACGATACCACTTTGTTACCTAAATCCTAGAAATGCGTTTAATAGTAGAGATTCTTTACCAGCCCAGTCACAAGAAGAAGCTGGCTGCCAATTTCTCCCGTGTAGTGGGCTGGCCCTGGACATAAATATAAGTGTGGGAAATGGAATTGAAGGTAGTAAACCTAGTATTTACCCTGGTCTAACATTATTTACTTGAAGGTCTTGTTGATGCTTTTCTGTCATGCTTTATAAATACAATTCTCCAACTTACTTACGCTTTTCCTCCTCCAGCGATAAGAGCTGTTCTCAACTGCACTCTCACTCCACACAGGTGTGTCACCGTCTGTTGTGAGGTGTCACAAGAAATTTGTTACCGCTAATAGTTTTGCCGAAGCCTGCAAAGTATTGGTTTTCTTTTTCTAAGAAGTTTCCCAGGCTGAAGCAACCATCTTGAAGTCTTGTTACAGCCAGAAAAACCCTGACAGCACCCTTGAGAGTGTAGTGCACATGTGAAAGCCATCTACCATGGATGATAAGGAAGAAAAAATATTGACAAAGTCCAGTGGATCCAGTCATTGAATACAAGGGAGACTGTGGCATCATTTATTCCAAGGGACTGCTATTCAGTTAAACCGTCTGCCTAGGAAAGCAAGGCAGATAATTCGCAGGAGAGGAAGAGGCTGCTATGACCTAGAGAACATGGCAGACCCAAAGGGCAGTAGCACGTCTGCTCAGGCCGAGTGCTGCCATGAGGGAGAGCAAACCCAGGTCTGCCAGCACTCCCAGTTCCACAGGAGCTGGGAACGCAGATCTTAATGCAGAATCTCTCCATGTATAAATGCAAGAATGTGTATATGCCCTGGCCCCTGTGCTATGTGGTTAGAGCTTTGCTTTGCTCACAAAGGGTTACAAGTTCAATTCCCAGTCAAAGGCCTGTACCTGGGTTGCAGGTTCACTCCCTGGCCCCTGTCAGGGGTATGTGCGGGAGGCAACCAGTTTTGTTTCTCTCTCTCTCTCTCTCTCTCTCTCTCTCTCTCTCTCTCTCTCTCTCTCTCTCTCTCTCTTTCTCCCCCTCCTCCTTCCCTCTGCCTCTCTCTTTTCCCTTCCACTATCTCTGAAAAGCAGTGGGAAAAATATCCTCAAGTGAGGATTAACAAAAAAAAATCTTTTTAAAGAAAAAAGAATGTATGTAAAACATAGAACCTAATTCACAATTTGCTAAATGCCTCCCCCCTTCCCCCCTAAATGATACACAACCAACCAGATTGGTCTGCAGGCCACAGTTTGCAAACTCTGGACTAAACAAAATATGTACTAGCTAGACTCTGTGGGACCCTATTTAGCATTCACAGATGACTGAGACCCAGCACCTGACTATAAGGGACTCATGAGGGAGAGAAGGAAAGCACCAAGCTTAGGTAACCTTAGGCACAATGTGGTAAACTTCCTTAGGAGAAGCAGGAAGGAGCACAAACAGTGTCAGAGGAGCATGTGTCTCACTCGTGTTTGCTTGCAATTTGCTGAGGCTTCTGAAGGGGACCAGGAAAATCCCAAGTCCTCTCCAGCAGAGAAGCACCCTCCAGCACACCCACTTCCGCTTGCAATTTGAGAGCAGACACAGGACTTCTTCATCAGGGCCACCGTCAGCCCATTTAGTGACTTGTGGACACAGCCCCACATACACAAGGATTATGAGTGAATGGCACATTTACCCAGAGGAGTAAAGGCCTCTTCCTCTAGGCAGTTTGCAGTCCTATGATGGGATGTTCAGCTTGGCTAACGGATCATGAGATGGATTTCATCGACCAGCCGTGTCTTTGGCTGGGTACCTTTTTGTGAGACACAAAGCACAGGGCACATTTACCGCACGGCCCAGCTGCTTCCCAGCCTAGGTGTGCATCTCCAGATGTGCTTTTTTTTTTTTTTTTTGAGCCTCGTAAAATGTAGACTGCATTGAAAATTATTTTCCTGCAGCCTTCCTACCTGCCATGTGGATGGAAATCAGGAGCCCTTGGGATGTGGAGCTATTTAAAAATAAATGTGGCATATGTAACCATAGCAAGCGATTATATCAATTCTAAATGGACTTTGCCCTAAGAAAAATAAAAAGCCAAGCTTTGGGGTTTTATTTCATTTACCAGAGCCCCAGTGAATTGAGCATGATTGAAGTGCCTGTGTTTGGCCGGGCTCCTCTATGTAATGCTGGCTTGTTGGACTGGTTTGAGTGGACCCAGCTGTAAAACTAAGAAGCCCCTCTGGACACAATCTCTTCCCAGATGCCAAAAATACCTCCTCTTTGAGAAGCTGGAGGAATAATTCTGCCCCAACAATAGGACATTCTTTCTTCTTGAAGGTTTTATTTTTTCAGGGAATAGGAATGGAGCAGGAGGTTAGTCTCTGCCACAAGGCAATGCCCAGAGCAGCGACACAGTCCTAACCTAGTTAAGAGGCTGGGAATTTGATCCAACATCGCACAGAGAGAATTGTTCTATGTTTCTCTTTAGACACGGCACCCTCGTCCGTATGGCACATCTGCTGTGTGTGTGTGTGTGTGTGTGTCTGTGTGCGCGCGCACACACTTTTTGGGGATGAGAACCACTAAGGTTCTTACAGCCTAAATTTGTTTTTATTTCTGAGGGCATCCCATTCCCAGAGTTCCTTCAAAAGCCCGTGTGCTACATAGTTCACAAAGCCACACGACAGCCACGGGGATCTGCTATGGGAGGTACCTTCCTTCTCTTGCTTCACGGCCCTGTGTGAACTGTGTAGCCATCACCTGGTGGAAAACTCGCCCTCCTCTATGTTTCTGTCAGAGTGTGCTCAGCACTTCTCCCACGCCACCTTTGTGTTCCCCGTTTTATTTCACCAAATAGTTTAAAACTCTTGCTTCTTAATTAAATGTAAACAGCGGTGCGAGTTCAGATGGAAACCGAAAGGCATTACCTCTCTGTCTGATGTTGACTTTCAGATGGGCAAGAGGGCCCCTGGGATTGGACAGAAGATGTGTGGTACCTTCCTGTAAGAATCATTTTTTTTCTTTCTTTCTTCTTAATGAAACATTTCTGACCTAGACAAAGAAGCCAAGAGTGTCTGTTGAGAAATGAGGATGATCTCATGTGGCTATTCCAATGGAAAGTAAAAAAAGAAAAACCGATCTCATACAGCTTCTCAATCCCTATGCACAATCCATGGAGGTTCTGAGTGGTAGTTCGCCTCGCTGGGGATCTCCAGTAATTAGATGCGTGTTGCAAAGCCAAACTCCAAATGGATATACACTCTCAAAGGGGATGTGGTGCCCCTTGCTTGGGAGGAAGGGGGAAATATGCCCTCTGGGGGCAAACAAGAAAGCTTTCCATTTGGTTCAGGACTTCTGTATAGCATGGACTGCTGTCTGTCTGTCAGATTTGAGCTTCTCTTCCTTATCCGAGCTACAGGAAGCAGTGGCTTGTTATTTCGAAGTTGTGAAGGAAGTATGCACCTAGTTGAAAGAAGCATGTCGTTATTTTTCTTAATTATTTCAGAAATGTCATCTCCGATGCCATCCAGTCTTTTGTAACTACGAGGAGAAAATTGAATAGCCAGCCATTTCCCGGGAACCGCTTTTAAAAGTTCGCAGTCAATTTTTTCAGATGGCCGTGAAACAGTTCAATGATAGGGGGAAGCTTGCGGAATGATAGGAGAGCCATTCCACGTAATCAGAAGCAAAAAAAAATATTATGGTGTACACAGGCAGACTGTTTCCCATAGTTCAGTTAGTTTAAGTTAAGAAATGTTTTCTCTCAGGAAATGCCTTTAAACCAGGACTGCATTTTATTTAATGATGTGGAAAAATTCCACAAAATATCCTTATGAGAAATGTATTTAATTTTCTCTTTTTAAGCCAGTCAGCAAGTAAAGTGAGCTGCATATTGCTCGCATTACTAACACCGCCTGGCAGAGCGCGCTGAAATATGCCTGGTCATGCACATTGGGAGGGAACGTTAGTTGGGAGCACTTGGTAGAGTTGCTTAGCACTTTCCAGAAACTTGATTGACTTCAGCTGCTGAAAATGTCGGCCAGGATAGGACCATGTTGCAACCCAGAGTCCACTCCCCTGGCCTTTGTGTGTCCCTAAGCACAAAGGAATAAACAGAAGTGCATCTCTGCGTCACTAAACAAGATCCTGGACTTTTCCAGGATTTAACGACGGCACTCAACAGAGAGGATCCATGCCCTGATCCAAAAGAGCAGTTATCAACCATGGTATCATCAGGGTAGGTGGGTGGGAATACAGGGGCTTGGGGAATACGATTGTGCTTTAAATGTGCATCTTACTTCCCTCCCACCCTGGCTTCAGTCTTGACTCAGTTGATCTTTTTCAGGGTTTAATCACAAACAGGACCCGTTCTGTCCTTCCCTGGGCCGTTTGGTTTCTCCCTCTGACCTTTGGTGGAAGTGGGCTTGCTCCACTCCATCATGTATACACTTTGAGGCAGTAACGACATTCTCAAAATATATAGGATTCGGTTATGAAAACCCTGGGGTTGACAGTGATAAAACAGTGCTAAAATATCCTTCCCCCTGTATTTTCAATTTGCAAACTCTAATTTTTACTCTAGGTAAAAAAGTAAATGGTAAAGATAGGCTGATTTTTGATAGAGGTAAATGTGATAGAAAACTCTTGGTGCAAAATGGAACCGAATCATTTAAGATTTCTCCTTTTATTTGACCTTCACTCTAGCTTCCAGCTCAGGGCTACTTGCTTGAACACTACAAAGAGAATGTGTGTCTCTCAGAAGTTGTATATGCAAAGGAAGAATTGTATCGGCAGGGCTGCTTAGGCATTTTAAATCTATTAAAGCTGTCACAGGGTAGTGGTTTTTTTTGTGTGTGTGTTTTTTTTAATAAAATCAGCTTCTACAAATTTTAAACATGTACACTGAGCCTGAAGTTCATACATGATCAGAAAATTAATAGGAATATCTGTGTATTAACTAAGGGTGTGTGCACAATAAAAAATGTATTAACTAAGGTTGAACACACAATAAACACATATTAACTAAGGATGTGAGCACGTTGGTAAAGACATTAATTGTAATTATTTCTTCCTGCCCCAGATAAATTGTTGGGAGTTTTCAATGTTTTACAATAATAGCTCTTAAGGAAGATGTGGGCTATCAGTTAAAAATGAAGTATTTTTGTTACATAGGATGAGCTTCTGCTCTCTAGACGGTTGATTTGACAGTAGTCCCTGGGTAAACTTAGTGTTATAAGACTG
This sequence comes from Pipistrellus kuhlii, assembly GCF_014108245.1. Classification (NCBI taxonomy): domain Eukaryota; kingdom Metazoa; phylum Chordata; class Mammalia; order Chiroptera; family Vespertilionidae; genus Pipistrellus; species Pipistrellus kuhlii. The sequence goes on along the minus strand of NW_023425540.1, from coordinate 55,702,547 downwards.
GCACAGACAGTCACTTAAAGCCAAGTGTCTGAACTATCTTAATCCAATGGGAACAAAACGGAACCAGTGTCCTCCAAAACAGTATGTCATCGCTTTGACCTGGAGACAGATGTTATCTCACCCTTAATAAAGGTTATTTTACACAGAGCTTTCAGTTCCCTGGGAAATCTACTGGCCTTCCTAACCAGGCACCGGGAGCTTCTCTTAAAGAAAAACCTTGCAAAAGAAATAAAAATCTGCCATAAATTATTAAATATTTTGTCCCTTCACCAGGCATCCAGTTTCATTAGTGGCCAATATCTGATCATTCCAAAATAAGTTGGTCTTTGGTCCCATTATACAATAACCCATGAGTATGTGTGATGTTGCTGAGCAGGGAACTATTTGTAATCTCTTCTGTAGGTAATCAGTTAATGACCTATTGCTTTCAATAGCTTCCGATTTCTTGCAAGAGAGATGGCTAGAATAATGTCTCATACTTACAGCACCAAATATAATTATATATCATAAAATATATATCTTATAATTTCTCTACTATAATCTTTGATACAATATTCTATACTTTGGCTTTTTACAGAGTGAAATATTAGCTCATATTTTTACTAATTTTTCTGGTTATTAATTTCATACAGTATGCTTTTTTCCCCTTAGCAAGATAGGTTAACTTGTGAAGTTGCTTAGATTTCATTGCATGCTTATATGGCTCAATGAAGTTTTTGATAATTTTTCTCTATTCTAGAATAAAATAATGCTAGGCTGTTCAGTGTTATACCAGGTATATTGAACCATCTATTTTACAGTCTCTTTTAGGAATCTTAACCTCAAAGTGGTCACCTTAACTCTTATTATTCTTGGCTAGCCTAAATCTTTTTGAGTAAAACTACCACAGTGAATTATACTCTGAAGATAAACGTTTTTAAAAAAAATGTTTTAATATTGGTATTTTATAGTTCTTTGTTTTAGCCATTTTTCCTGATTAAAGAAGTAATACATATTCATAATATAAAATATGGGGGGGGGAGCACAGAAAATATAAATCGCTTTTAGAAAGTAGTGTTAGATTAGTTATTTTTGTCCCATTTTATTGTTCTTTCCCAGGAAGAATTTAAATTGAATATTGATCTTACATTTTACTTCAGAATATACCAAGATTATAACTGCATGTTGATTCAATTAGTCTTTGAAGCAAGTGTTTTAAAATTCAAGAAGCTCCGCGTTTTTAAATTTCTTGTGTCTCCCAGAAACAGAGCACCTCTGTCATTTCCAGAAGTAATTCCTCTGCACTAATAGGCAATAGGACCCAATTCTCCAACTTTTGTTGAAGGAAAAACTCCCAGGGAAGACTGATGCTTGGGTAAGAACGTAGCATTGAGGCTGTATTTTATGTCCTGACCAATACCATGGCCATTCACGTGCGAGTCCTCCTGGGACCTCACAATGAATACCATCTGGCCTTGGAGACTTGAAACACTTACATGTCTTAAGTGCTACGTAATGACTTCCTGGAAGACTTTATTCTCCATCAACCTTGTACTAAAAATGATTGCAGAAGAAATTTTTCTTTTACCTTAGACTTCTTTTGTTGAAATGGAATCTCTTAAATTCTCAGCTTTGTCTCATATGCTTCGTGAAATCTTTAGCAACAGTGTTTCATCCAGCTTTTAAACTACAATATGTAGTTTTCATAAAGGCTCTCAACAGTTTATCTTTTGTACCATCTGTTTATTTATCCTATCCCGTCTGAATTCAATATATGTATTTAATATTTCAATGCCTATAAATAAAGCCAGGTAGATTTTCATTTTCTATGTTATGTTTTATTTTGAAGAATTTCTGTTTTCTTTGTGAAGAAGTCATTTCTCTGCTTAATCATAGGGGCATTGCTCTTTCTTGCCGTTAAATCTTACTTTTCAAAAACATGGTGACCTTCAGGGCCTTTGACTCAACATGCTAATATACCTCAAGGATGCAGGGTTGTGTGAGTGTGGGTGCGGGGGCGGAGGGAGGGTGCGAAGGGAGGGAGAATGTTGTTTTTGTTCTTGTCTCTTCTCTGTACTAAATTTGTCCACTCAGCTATTGCTACTTATCATGCCAAGAATTGTAGACTCACTTGGTATCAAAAGGCTTCTCTTAGGTTCATTTCATGTTGTGGTTCTTAATCTTTTGTATTTTATGTCCAACTAGTGTAACTAAATTGTAAATTCCTTGAGGACAGGGACAGTAGCTTACTATTAATCTGAATATCCCCAATGCCTAGCACAGTGCCAGACATATGAAGTGCTCTATAAGTATTGAACGGATGAGTGGATCTTATCATCATTCAAATGTTCACTTTTCTCTAACTTGACTATTATTGTTTTATGAAAATATATGTGTCATCAGTGAACAGTTTTAAAGATATAAAATTTATAGAAATATTTATGGGAGTGAGCTTCAGTGTTTCTGCTAAGGCAAAACCCTAAAATATTTCCTTTTAGAATATAGAACTAGTCCTGTGCTGTTACAAGTGGAAATAGAGATTGCGGAAAATAAATTCTTTGTAGTTGTTCTAAAGTCCTGGGTCCACTTGTACTACTTCTCCAGTGCACAGGTGGCATACAGGCCACCAGCTGAGGATTCTCAATTTGGTGCCATTGCTCTCTTCCCACTGCTTACCCTCTCCATGATTGCCTCCTGGTATCTGCAGATGTCTTCTGGGACAAATCTTGGGAGGGTACACCCCACCCCCCAAAGCCATCCTCCCATAATTAGCTCTATTAGTACTAATGGCAGCTCTAACCAGTGGCATTTATTGTACACTTAGCATGTGCCAGACAATGTCTGATTATTTTAGAACATTTACTCTCACAACACTATTAGAAGATACCATTATTCTTTTAAAAATTTTATTGTTAAAAGTAAACATTTCCTAATGACACCCGTCCACTGCACACCAGCTCCTCCCAGGCCTTCGCCACACTACTGTCTGCATCAATGGTCTATGCATAAAAGCATATAAATTCCCTGGTTAATCTCTCCTCATCCTCATCATTCTTTATTTAAAAATATATTTTTATTGATTTCAGAGAGGAAGGGACAGGGGGAGATAGAAATATCAATAAGAGAGAATCACTATTTGGCTTCCTCTTACACGCCCCCTACTGGGGATCAAGTCCAAAACTGTGCATGTGCTCTTAACCAGGAATCAAACCTAGGACCCTTCAGTCCACAGACTGACACTCTATCCATTGAGCCAAACCAGGTGGGGCCCATCATCCTTTTCTCCCCCCAAATCTTTATTGTTGAGATTATTACAGATACCCCTCCTTTTCCCCCTCATAGTTCCCCTCCACCCAGTTCCCAATCCTGTTGTGACCTTAGACAAATTGTCCTCTGATTCTTGCTCATCCTTTCTGTGTTCCTCTATTGGCACAGGGGCATCCCCAGTTCTTCTCCTGCACCAACCTCAGGGGGACTTGGGGTAGTCAATTGGCACTCACCTTGCAGATGTATCAACTATGCTATTCCCATGCCAAGGTAACACCAGAAACTTTCCCAAGACCTGTAATCTCAAGGTTTGGGCGGAAAAAGGAGAGTTCAAAGCAGCTCCTTCTCTAAGTAATAGACCTTCTATTGTATAACTGCCATAATCTCTGCAATTCAGGGTTAGGGAGGACTACAATTCCTGATTAATTTTAGGGTATTTGCATTATGTTGTGTGGTTAATATTTTGCAGACCTATGGAAGAGTTGAATTTGAAATTAACAAAACTGTCACCAGTGTCTAGGAGAGGCTGTGGTGTCACTGGAGTCACCACCAGATCAGGAACTATCTAGTTGAGACTTGGACACATCGTCATTTCTTTGTTCTCATATATTTTATCTACCTGTAGTAACAGTGCTGGCTTATCAAGAGGGTAAAATGATGAATTGATGTAAATGTACTTGAAAATATACAACAAAATACCCACCAAGTATTGAACCAAGTAGCTTCAGCCTGGTCATCTCATCCAGCCATCAGTGATGGGAGAAATGCAGGGCAGTCACTTATGCTTATAAAGTGTCATCAGGGTGTGTGGACAGAGGAGGCCCTGGAATTTGACGTATTAGCCTATCTTGTCAAAGAGACTTTAGCCTCAAAGATTTCTAATACTCCTATAAGTTGAAGTTTAATAAGAAGGATCTATCTACCAAGAAAATGAGAAGGAAGTGAGAACCATATGGTGGGAACTATCCCATATCCCCACTATAACTAGTCCCTTCTGACAAAGAAGGCGTACCCTGAGAAGCTGATTCTGGGTAATTGTGTGGCATCACTTCTTCCCAGAATCCTCAGTGGTTTTCAAAGTGTGGGCCCAGACAGTCGGCATTGGCATCCCCTGGGATCTTATTAGATTAAATTAACGGCCAGCCTACACCTATTGTATTAGAAACTCTGGGGGTGGCACCTAGATATCTGTGCTTTAACAAGCCCTCTAGGGGATTCTGATGTGCACTCCAGTTGAGAACAGGTGGTTTTTATCAGGCAGAAGTACAGAGGCCGCACTTCCCTGTATTCCAACAATCTCATATTCAGTGAAAATGCCATACTGCAAGCCCCAACCTAGAGTCAAAAAAATCATGGCATGATGTTCCCTGAATCTTCTGGCCTATCATGTTGTTTCTTCTATCCTTCTTTTATCGTCTTTGCCCTTCTTTACATAAAAAAATCTCATATTCACCCTTTAACATCCTGTTCAAGTAACATTTTCTTTGTGAAAACTTTTGACTCCTCTCTTTACCACAGCAAAAGCCCTAACGGCATCTTCCTCTATATGAATTTTGTCATTAGTACTTTTAAGAACAGCAAACATTGATCTATATTGTTTCTCTTAAGCCTCATTTGCTTGCTCCTCTTCCTCAGCTGACCCCCTAAAGTGTTAGTAATCTCAGAACTCTCTCATTTATGTTCTCTCCCTGGACCATCTCATCCATCAGCAATGCCTTCAACTATAATACCATCATTTAGTGAATGTTTTTAAAATCCACATCTGCAACCTAGACCCGTATTCCTCACTAATACTACTTGAGTATCTTCACCTCAGAGAACCACAATGACCTTCCAATTCAACATGTCTCATATGGAATTAAACATCATTTCTCACCCCCCACGCACTCCCTACCACTCATTTGCTTCATCTCTATTTCCTCTCAAGGGTTGTCACTGCCATTCACTCTCTGACCAATGCCTGAAACCTGGGAGCCCTCTTGGACTCTTTCCTGACCTCAATCCAATATCTAATAATCACCTACTATAATTCTAAAGACCTTACCCATGTGGATAACTGGAATGGTTTCCTAACTGCTCTCTTAGCCACACAGGCTAGGCAGGACATAATTTTTTAATAGCACATTTGAGGTGTGTTCTTAATTCTAGGCTTAAAAAATTGCTTTTCCCACTCTGACAAAAAGCACACAACTCATTTTCAACTTTACAATGAATATTCTTCTACAAGGACAAAGAAAGGAATGCATCTACATGCTTTACTGTAATATATTTTACCCATTTCATCACCAGATAATTGTTTCCTCTCAGGAGCCTCTTTTAAACAAGGATTGTAGATATAGAATCTAGCTGGTTTTTTTCTTTATTCTCTTTCTCCTCCTCTTCTTCATCATTATCACCCTCATCCTTGTCAACACCATAGCTGACATTAATCAAGCTTTTACTCTGAGCCTCAACCCTATGCTAAGGTCTTTATTCACATCTCATTTAAGCCCCAAGTAGTCAACTTGTTATTGTGTTCATTTTACAGAGGAAGCTAAAGCTCAGTCAGGTGAAGGACTCTCCCAAGGTCCAATAGAGAATAAGAGGTGCTGCTGAGCTCAAATTCAAGTGTGTCTTCTTCAAACACCTGATGTTGTAGGCACCTCTATAAGAGAATGCTTTGTCAAATCTATGTAATAGTATTTCCTTTGTCTATACCAGGATTATTTAAAACTTTTATCTTCGTTACTGCTGTTTCTGTAGCACACCCCCAAATCATCTCCCTATACTCCTCTATCGACTGCATTATGCAGTTCTAAAGACATCTGGAAAACAAAGTTGGTTCAGATGGTTTTTGCATTTCATGAGGTTTTATAGCTAAAGTAATTTAACCTTCTCCTTTTCTCTTCACAGTGGTGAACTATATTCATAGTTTCTAAGGATTTCATATACACCATGTATGTCTCATTTCAGTCCTAAACTATCTTTATGTATAACTCAAAATAAAGATTGCCATGTCCCACTGATTTCTATCATCCAAACATATTGCCAACATTCCAATTATGATTACTCCTTCTGATTCAGACATATCAATTCAACCCCACAGTTTGGATTTTTAAATTTTACTACTAGTATAGAGATAGTCATTAATATATTTTTTGCATGAAGCTATATATAACACTTTGTACTGAAATCTTTGTTTTTGCCAAGAATTGATCTTATGCCTCATTATCCTTACATCTGAGAATCTAAGCTTTCCTTACAAAAGAAATATATATGTATATATGCACACATGGTCTAATGCAACTACATAAATATCTTTATTATTCTGTTCTTTGAAAATGACTCTCAAATGGGAATTGAAAGCTTACCAGGTATCTATATAGATATACAGTAACTACTGCCAAGATTAGAATGATGATCTCCGCACTTGATATAAACAGAGAAGAACTAAAGGATTCACACCCTGGAATCCTTGAGAAAATGGATTTTTGAAGGTAAATGGTAGAGAAAGAAAGGAGCAATGACCCTGAAGAAAAAAATACCCTTTTTTGTATTAACTACTGACTACCAATAGACCCTCTATCACAAGTTCATCAGTTGGTGAGAAATACACTATAGCTCAACTTGAACATGAATATATTAGATGCTATAAACATTGTTTTGAAGATGTGACATTAAATACAGGATTTTTTTTCCTTTCCTGTATCCGTTCATTTTATTAAACAGATACTATCTTTGTAAGCTTAATGGCTTCAGGCTGAAAGCATAATGAAAGAAAAAAAAGGTGGTACATTCTAAGTTTAATTTTATAAAGATCACATAATACTGGTGACAGGTGGAGCCACGTGGGGGTGGAGGCAAATTGGTCTTCTATCCCAGACGTCAAAGACGTGCTGCAGACATCAGGGAAATGTCTCATGGTTGGGAAAGGCAAGGAAACTCAGCAGGCTGGTCTTTGATACCCAGGGCTTTCATTTTTAATTAACGAACATAACTTTGGTAACAGGCATCATACCATCCTACTTTATATAGGGCTTGGATGATTGCTCAGTAAAGATAATGATTAGAAATATGTCTAACACAGTACCTAGAATGTGCTACATATCTAATAAAATAAAAAGAATTAACATTTATTGGGCATCATCTTAGTGACTGCTAACATTTCTGTGAAGAAAGCAAAACTATTATACCCACTTTGCAGATGAGAAAACTGATCCTTTGAGCATTCTCAGGACCTTCCTTTTTTCCTTGGGTATAAATTAGATTCCTAACTTATGGGTTTTTCAAAGAGCTTTCTCATATACCATGTTATAGAATCATTTCTTTCTCTACATGTATGACCTCATTGGAGTAAAAAGCCTTAAATAAGCTTTATCTTCAGTATCTTATCTCCTAGACAGGGTGCCCTCCTGACCCCAGTGTAGAAAGATGTCTCTCCTTCCTTCCATTGACAGCACTTTTTACCAACTAGAGTCTGGAGGTCTGGAGACTTTTTCCTAATGTCTCTTTGTAATTTCTCTTGCAATAGCCCAATGCGTTTGTCCTCCTCTGAGTAGGAACATGAAACAGCTGCTCACTGTCACTCATATAATAGTTTTTTTAAGACACACAGAAACATATTGCTAACATTTCCTGCCTCTACCTTTTCTTTTCTGAGTCAAATCATTCACTTTCCTCCTCCTCCTCCTCTTCTTCCTCCTCTTTCTCCTTTTCCTCTTCATCCTCCTCCTTCTCTTCCTCTTTCGTCTTCTTCCTCCTCTTCCTCCTCCTTCCCTTCCTGGTCCCCGTCCCCCTCCATATATAAATTACTTCCACATAGGGCCAATTTCCAAAATTGCTAATCATTTAGTTCCTGTCCTCCAGACTCTTTCAGCATCTGGATGTTCAGTGAGTGTCATGAAGACATTGCCATACAGCACTGATATTATGGCATCTGGGAAAAATTTTAAACATTTCCATGGGAATATTTCCTGTTGTTTTACAAATTACAGGCAAAACATTAAAGAAAATTATGGTTTTCTCAGTTCTCAGATGGTGCTTTGTCTAAACTAATCCAAGACAAGAAAGGTGGAGCAGTTTCTATTGTTTTCCTTGTGTTGGAAAAATGTCATTTTGGGAAGATGCCATGCTCCTTAAATTTAATAATTATTCATATTTGTGTATTTGAATATATAATGTGATGTATGCCAATAGGCTATAGAAATTTAAAGGACAAACAAAATATCCAATAAAAAATGGGCAGAGGACCTCTCTCAAGAGGGCATACAAAGGGCCAACAGATATATGAGAAGGTGTTCAATTTCACTAGCTGTTAGGAAAATGTAAATCAAAACTACCCTACACCTGTTAGAATGGCTATTATTAACAAGATAAACATTAATAAATGTTGGAGAGGTTATGGAGAAAAAGGAGCCCTCATTCACTGCTGCTGGGAATGCAAACTGTTACAGCCACTATAGGAAACAGAGTTACCATATGGCCCCAGCAATCCCTCTTCTTGGTATCTACTAAAAAAAAAACAAAAAAAAAACACTCAAAAACACTTATTCACAGAGATATATGCACCCCTGTATTCATTACAGCATTATTCATGGTGGCCAAGACATGGAAACAACCAAAGTGTCCTTTTATAAGAGGATTGAATAAAGAAGATGTGGTACATATATATACTCAGCTATAAGAAAAGGTAAAGTACTGCCATTTGTGACAACATGGATGGACCTTGAGACTATTATGCTAAGTGAAATAAGTCAGAAAAAGTTAATAACCATGTGATTTCATTCGTATGAGGAATATAAAACTTAAACTCATAGACAAAGACAACAATATGGTGGCTACCAGAGAAAGGGAATGGGGAGATATAGTAAAGAGTAGAAGGGGCCAAATATATGGTGATAGAATTGATTTTGGGTGGTGGGTACACAATGCTATATGCAAGTCATGAATCATAGAATTGTTCATTTGAAACCTATATAATCTTATTACCATTATCACCCCAATACATTTCATAAAAAATTTAAATGAAAAGGAAATTACTCATTTAAAGGAATCAGGTGAGGCTTCACAGAAGAGGAAGCATTTGTGATAGATCTTAAAGAATAAGTAGTACTATGACATAAAGAACCTGAAAAGAAAAGAAGTTCAAAGGGGGGAAACAGCATAATAAAAAACTTCAAGAAATGAGAACACTTTGTTTGAAGAAGAGGAAATGGTTTCATTTTGTGTTGCCCACATTGGATGGTTTGTCAAGAAACATTAGGCAATAGGAACTGTATATTGAGGGTAGATTATTCAAGATATCTAGGAAAGGAATTCTGGTAATGGAATAAACAAGGAATAGAGTGATTAGTAGTAGAGAGGTCAGTTTTGAAGCTGATGCAATCATGATAACTGGGACTGATATATGTTGAGAACTTATTACGTACTCAGGGTTGAGACAATAGTATAAAGTATAAGATGAAAATATTAGGGCTTCCAAGAAGATGAAAAATAAGAAAAGACCTTGGATTTGGTGATTCAAAGATTATTGTCCAACCTTGGATGGAAACTTATCAGGAGAATGGAGAAAGTGAACACCTTTAGGTAAAAATGTTAGGTAGGGGCTGTTTTCTTACTGGTTGGTTGATTGGTTGGTTGGTTGTAGGATATAAGACTTAAAATTTTTTTAGCTTATGTCAGGGACCTATTGGGAAAAGAAACATTAAAAGGCAAAAGAAATAAAAGTCTCACAGGGGATAAGAAAATATGACAAAGATAGAAGCATGGTCTTGGCAAGCTTAAGTGGTATGTCTTCTGAGATAACAAGGAGAGAGTAAAAGAGTCAAATTGTGGAGAGTTTGTGGTCTAGAAAAGAGTTCAGGAGCTCATCTCATCTGATATTAATTATTTTAGTTAAATGGATGGGGAGTCATCTATGGGGAGTAATGATAACAAATGGTGCTTGAATTTCAAAGGGGTAACAAAGATCTAGTGTAAGTTTCATGAAGAAGCAATAAAGAGCAGTTAAGAAATCAATTGCCAAGAAGCAGTGAGTACCCAGCCAAGGAGAGTGAATAGCACATATGCATAATGAGCATCTGTGGGATATTTAATGAAGTGACAGCAGACATCTGATAAATTCTTCATTTGCCTTGATGATAATTCCATCTCTCACATGTAGAGGAATGGACCAGGGTTAGTAATCTCTCCTTAATTCTGATTAACACAAAGTGGAAGTATTCAGAATAACCAGAGCAGTGTTTATTTCACCTGAACGTGTGTAGCAGAGTCAGACAGGTAGTCTGGATACTGGGCAAGTCAATGTCTGGAAAGTTCTGTGAGCTCAGCAATATATGAATTCAAGAAGGCAGAAGTGGCACATAACCATGGTAAATATAGAAGAGAAGCATAAATCTACTTTAAAACTGGCACAAAGACCTAGCTAAGAATAAATTGCTTAACAGGAGCAAAAGTGAAAATGGCTTAAGGGAATTGACAGTATATCCTTTAAATGGAGTGGGGGGGAAGTAGGTTTACAGTTGTTCATATGGAAAATAATGCAACAAATAATAAGTAATAATATAAAAATAAATTCTGTGTTTCCCATCTTCACAACTGTAACCCTACTTTTGCCCCACCCTGGAGATCAGTGACATGATGCGACTAATGGGCACTTGGACTACATTTCTAAAAGTAGCACACAGGATCAAGCACAGCCACCCTATAAGATTGAGTTTTGGGTGTCATGCCCAGGATGTGAAATGTAACACTGCTGTTGTCCTGGATTTTTTAAACAGGCCCCCAAATTATGAATGATAAAGAGGTGTAAAGTCATTCATATCCCAAAGGGGTGTGCTAGATTACTTTTGTGGAACATGGTAACAGACTAAATCCAGTTAGGTTGGCATGAGCACATCACCCACCTCATGGGAGATGATAAGGAGGTGCAACCTCCTTTCTTTAGGCTGGAGAAAGGCTGAAGCTTTGGCCATATGTCTCTTTCTCTTTTTTTAATTCTCACTCCAGGATATGGATATATATATATATATATATATATATATATATATATATATATATATATATTTCAGAGAGGAAGGGAGCGAGGGAAAGAAACATCAATGATGAGAGAGAATCATTGATGGGCTGCCTCTTGCATGCCCCACACTGAAGATTAAGCCTGCAACCCAGGCGCATGCCCTGACGGGGAATCTAACTGTGTCCTTGTGATTCATGGGTCAAGGCTCAACCACTGAGCCATGCCGGCTGAGCCCAAGGATATATTTTTATTAATTGTTAGAAACATTGATATGAGAGAGACACATCAGTCAGTTGCCTCCCATAGGTGCCCCAAATGTGATTGAGCCCACAACCTAGGAGTATGCCCTGACTTGGAATTGAACCCACAACCTTTTGGTGTATTGAATGATGCTCCAGCCAACTGAGCCACTGAACCTATCTCTCTTGAAGTTTGGGGCACGGAAACAAGTGCTCATCTTCCCAAAAGTCTAAGGTGGACAGTCTGGTGCAGGGACCTCTGAAGAGGACAGCAATGATAAGATGTGCTGGGAGGGACAGCACTGTCACTAGCTGTAGGGAAAGCATAGTGTCCTGAGGTTCACTTGTGGACTCAGCTCAACAGGGCAACACAGGCCTGGAGGTCCAGCGTGCCCAGAACCCAAGGTCTGCCAGGGTAGTAAGTGACCAGCCACTGTTGAGATGAGTGCTTCCCAAACCTTAGCCTGCTTTAGAACCACCCTGAGGGCTTGTTAAACAGATTCCTGGGCCATTCTCCTCAAGATTCTGATTCCTTAGGACAGAGGGGTCCCAAAATGTGTATTTCTAACAAGCTCCCAGGCGATAATAATTTTGTTATTTGTGAGCCACACTTTGACAAGCACTGGTTTAGGTGTCACTAGCAGGGCGTCTCAGAGGAACCCGCAAAAGTGCCACATAAGAGCTACAATCAGCTCTGCATATCTATGATGCATAGAAGTCATCAATTGATTTAACCTCCCAGCCAATTTGCCGTGGTCTCTCCCACCCCTGCCCTACCCAGGAATGGTTAGAAACAGCAGTTAGTTAGAAGAGGCAGTGCTATGAAACAGTAAAATAGGCAACCAAACTCTGTCTCTCAACTCCAGGCTTCAAAGACCCGGTCAGATCTGAGCAGGAACAGGGTATAAGCCCTAAACTGGACATGTATTTATAATTTTGACCAAGCAGAGGGGAATGGACTAGAATTACAGTTATTAGATTTTTAGTGCCCAAAACCAAGGAACTAATATTATATCCAATAGTGGGAAAGCTGCAGGGGGTCTGTTTCAAATTTGTGCACTCATGGAAAAGGAACTGGTTGAAACACAGTGGATACCACAATAAAGTTGATTAAGCCCCGCTTGTTTAATCAGCCAATTACACGTGTCTTAGAATGGTGTTTTTCAAACACGTAACAGATCCGAAGAAGCATAGTCAGGACAGCAGCACCCATGCGAGGAAACAGGGAGCTGCTGGCGGGAGAAGACTGAAGAGGATAATCACACTTACAGTACAAAAGGGCCATCTTGTCAAGAAGGATTAGCCTGTGGTGGCAGAGGCCACAATTAGCTTAAGTTAGTGAAAGTTAAAGGGGAGTCTGCTTGGGCTCCCTATGAGGAAGACATAACAAATACAGCCACATTATTGACACCAAGTGATGGTCACTTGCCTGGAATGCTGAAGAGAGATATGCACATGGTGGAGAGTACATTATGAATGCTGTCTAAGTACATCAGCCCTGCAGCAACGTTTTGCAGCAGGTAGGGTGAAAGGTGGGTTCTCTGGGCTAGGTCATCAGGCAGAGAGCACCCACTGGCTTCCTGCCCCTGCTTCCCTCCTTTTACCTAAGCTGAGACGGCTGACTCTATACTTCAGCTCAGCCCTCCCTGGCTCCAGGACTACTCCCAAGGTAACCTGGGATGACACAGGCTTCCCATGAGGGCGATGGCTTCCTCGTTGTTTTAGCCCTGGTTAGTTAACATTTGGCACATGGACCTTTGCAATGAGGCCTTTCTAAGACAAAGCAACAGACTAATCCGGAAGATTGGATCCTGCCCGACATCCACAGCTCTCCTTGCTCTTGTCAGTCCTCTCCCTGGCCTCCTCAATCAGTGACCAGGGCAAGAGCACCATTGAAGTGACTGACCAGGGTCTGGGCATGATGGGAAACCAGGACAGGGTGGGATGCATGGAGACTCCAAGGGCAGACAGGGAAGTGAGAAAAATGATGAGCATGTACAATGTCAGAGGTGGAAGGAGAAGGGTAATGTGATATCCTTGGCTATAAAGTGTGGAAGTTTGTTTGTTAGGCCTTGTTTGTACTATCACTGACGAGAATGGTGATGCATTGTGCCAATCAAAACTTGGAGCAGACAGAAAGGCATTGTGTTTCTAGCTCAAATGTTGACATAATCATATAATCTGGGATCAAGAAATTCTTAATCCTCCACATAAAATAGCTTCCAAATGTCCTCAGGGGTACAGAAAAATACTAGTAGGGTCAGGTGACCACAGGAAAGTGATTGTGACAGCTGCAGGCCTTCGCATTTACTCAGTGAAACAATGGCTTTTAGACAACCTCTTTCCAATTGGCTTTCAGCATTGCAGCCAGAGTGCTCTTTTCAAAGCACAGATCTGATCATGTCACCACCAACCTGCTTAAAACCCTTGAATGGCTTCCCACTGTTTTTGGAATAAAGACCAAATCCTTAACTAGGAGCTGCAGGGCTTGGCCCCTGAGGGGGTTGAGTGTCGAGGTGGGGGTCCACCTTTGCCCGTGCTCTTCTCTGGGTCTGGAATGCTCCCCACCAGCCTCTCTCAGATAGCTTCAACTCAACCTCATCCTTTAGATCTCAGCTCAAACAGCTCTTTCTCAGGGAGGTGTTCCTGTGTCTGCACCCCCCACCTGGAGTCCTTTATTCTTGGCTTTTTATAGGGCTCCATTCTTTTTTTTTAAAGCACTTATCTCAGTTCGTAATTATACATTAATCGGCTCCATTATTTGTTTACTGCTCTCCCCACCCCCACTAGCCTCTCAGCTCTGTGAGTGAGAGAGGTCTTTTTATTCAGCATCTTGTCCAGAGCCTAACATTGTGCCTGGCTCATGGGAAGTCCTCAATGCCTTTTTGTTGTTGTTGAATGAGTGAAAGGACTGATGTGCTTTCCTTTCAAAATGCAGAATTCTACAAAGGGAGGAAAGTGTTAACCAGACGTCAGAACAAAATTTTTAGCAATAATATTTCCTCTGCTTTCATGCAGTGATGTATTTTTAAAATGCAGAACGCTATGAGCTCTAATCTTCCTTCATATTATATAGAAATCAGTTCATCATACTAACCCTCTAACTCTACCTGGTATTCTCATTTATTCCTCATTTTCTCTGGAATGAATTTAAGTGGTCCTTCTTAGGGTTCATCTTTTTTGGGAACTTGTATAGAGAACATTTTATTTTAGGTTAATTCAGTTGAGATTTTATTTACAGGCACCCTAAGTTACAGACATTGACAGGTAAATGTTTATGAAAAAAAATATATATATGCTCTGTATGTTTGTATATCTATCAATTCATCTAAAAATATGTGCTTTCATGACTTGAAATAGCAAAGCTTGAGTCTAGGCAAGGAAATCATTGCAGTGCTGAAGCTTCCACCCCCAGACTCTACACTCTCCAGCTAAATTTTGCAGGATTAGGTGGAATGAGCAGGCAGTCATGATTTTCTGATGACTGGCAGCAGGACATGTACTTCCCTCCTATACAAAGCCTCAAATAGTGAGTCATAACACCGGTGGCACTGTTCTCCAAGACTCCATCTCCTCTGCCTATTTCAAATCCAAGTTCTGAAAAGAACACGGTCTAGATCCAGCCCTTTAGACTCTGTTTGGAAACTGAAATACACATTTCCTCTTCGCATTCTCTTCCTTATTTCCTCTGCAGAGAGTTGACAGCCACTAGGCAGGAGTGGTCAACTGTAGTGACCATGATGGCAACAGAGAATAAAGAACCCATTGTCATCTGCTGAGTGTGCCATGGTGGTGAATGTCTCTTTCAGAAAAACCACAAAAATGGACATTTAATCATTTACTGAGTCATCTGGACAAACAGCTGCCGCTAGGACTATCTACAAATGGCAAAATGTTGTAGAAACCTGGTTATTGCCTTTAACAGTATCATTCTAATATTTCCGCCACTCAGAGGAGATCTTTTTCTTGATGTGAATGGGAAAACAAACAAACAAACAAAAAAAAAACAATCCTTCATTTCATTCTGTTGCACCCTCTAGTTGTTGTCATATTTCTCATCATCTTTTCACTGCTATATTTCTTAAAGAATGGCTCTGCAAGACCTGTCTTTTTTTCTTCACATCATTTCCCCCCTAAACTCATTTGTCTTCCCACTATATGACTAAATCTGTTCTCACAAAGATTCTAGAAACCTATTCTAATACTTTTAATATTAATTTCCTAATTTAATCTTGGGGAGTTGGCCATTCTCATTCTTGCTGTCCTCCCTAAAGTTTCTAATTTCACTGACTCTACTGCGACCCCGAGGCTTCAGGAACAATGCTCTGAAGAAATTACTTCTTCCTCATGAGACTGCTTTCTGGGTTTCAGCTGCCAGTGCGCAGACACCATCAATACCTAGGCCCAGCCTTGTATTGGATTCCTCTCTTTCTTTCTGAGTTCTCATTTATTTTCACGTTTTCAACTACTGTCTTTTTCAAGTCAGTCGAAAAATTTTCCTCCCTAGGACTGAATTCAAAGCTTCCTCCTCACAACCCTATCATCTAGTTGACTATCTTTACATCAATGACTATCCTGCTAACGCTTTCATATCATCATATTCAGTTTCCCTTCCCATCCCTCCTAGGGGTGTCGAACTCAATCAGAGAAGGGGCCAAAATCTAAAATCCAGCCTAAATCGCGGGCCGAATGGTTTACTGAACAGTCATAAACTGTCATTGTGATGGAAACGCAGCGGAGTGCAATGATGACAGCGCGGTGTGGGCCACATTGCAAGGCCTGGCGGGACGGATTTGGCCCGCGGGCCTTGTGTTTGACACATGTGCAAGCAATGTCTTCCACTCACTGAGATTTGAAAACTCACGTTTATCTGTCTCCTCCTCCTCAAACAATCTCCATATCTAATCACTTTCTAGCATGTTTCTATGCCTCTAATGTCTGTCACTGCCACAGTCTAGGTTCTTGCACATCATGTCTAGATTTTGGCAATCAGCTTCTAACTGGTTTCCCAATAGAGCCTTCCCCTTTCAGTCCATCCTGCCCATGCCTGTGAGAAGAATCATTTCACCACTTGAAAACATTATTTCTATAAAAATATTCCAAATATTCAAGTGAGGCAGAAAAACACCTTGAGATATTAATTGGGAATTCCCTCATCTATTTCACCCTACCCCTTTCCACAAAGACAGTTCAGTTCAGCCTTCCAGCTCTCAGCTACCTGCGAGGGGAAACTTGTATTTACTAGTGACTGCAAGTCACGTCCTTTAGAAATATGTTTCCTGAAAACTTTGAAGGCAACTGGAGGAGGGAAAGGATGATCACTTCAGATTCAGAAAAGGGCTTAGAGTTTGCTGAGATAGGGAACAGAAAGTTTCCCCCGTGGCAGTGCCCCTAAAAGGAGGCAAGATATCAAAAGCAGTGGCCAGGAAGTAAGACCATGTTCAAAGTCTTAGCAAAAATTTCTCTATGCCAATGTGTCTCAAATCAGCAGATAATCATGGGACTTTAAGAGGCTATTATGGACACAAGAAATCCGAATTGTCCGCATTTTCTAACTGGAATAGATAAGAGAGATTGAAACTTTTTTTTTTTCTTTTTTTTTTTCTGGGACCCAGGTAAGCTTCCCAGACTCTAATGTGCTCTTAGAATGGTAGATAGCAAAATAATGACTGAAATGGACCATCCCAGCAGCTTGGTAGAAGTGTGCGCAGAGTGGGATTTAATTTGGAACAAGATTCATAACCTCTACTCAACATAAAAGGCTCTCTGAGATCCCCTGCCTTCATTCATTCATTCAACAAATATGTACTTTGTGTGTAGTATGTTGTTTGGAAACACAAAAGCAAAATAGAATATTTTCTATTTTTGAGTCATAATAGTGGAAGATACAGTCATATTGCCTCTTCTCTTTTTCAAGGAAGCCTTCCGTAACTTTCTTCATCTTAGTTAAATCCCCTTATACACATTTTAAATAACATGTGTTCACTGTGTTAAGTGCTTCCAAGAAGTTTTACATTTGAGTTATTTAATTAATTCAGTCACCTCTTTCAACTCCAGTAGAATTTAAGTTCCATGAGGGCAGAGACTGTGTCCATTTTTGAGCAATAAATGTTTGGAGTTCTATGATGAACATTTCCTTTTTCCATGTTAATACCTTCTGCTCTGCTCTTCATAGCTCCTGCCGTAGTCTCATAGATCTTGATATCTTGAGAACATTTGGATGGATTTTTGCCTCTAACCCTTTCCTTTACCATTGTCGCAAACTGAATGCCCACTTCAATGGCAACACCTTTACCATCACTCTTGAGGCACAGGTTATGAAGAGCCTTAATTGTTTCTTTCTCTGTAATTGTCCTGTCTCTTCAACTAGCTAATATGCACCTCAGTTGATAGGACTATATATTATACTAGCCAAAAGTAAAGCACACTTAGTTGGCATTCAACCAGAAAACGTTTGGTATGTGTATCTCAGGAGTGGATAGAGATTGTATACTTTGTGAGAGGCATCTCTGAGTGTATGAAATGTAAGGCTATAAGTACATAACAGCCCTGATTAATGCACACTTACTGAATGAACACTGTCTAGAGCAGTAAAACTGAAATAAAGAACTTTCACATCTTTGTGATGCTCATTGCACTATAACTAATAGCAATAGATCCATTTCAACAAATGTTTTTTGAGTTCCTACTATGTGCCAGGAACTTTTCTAGGCAATTGAGATACATCTGTGAATAGAAGCAAGATTCTTCTCCCCCTGTGCTTTACAATCTACTGGGAGAAACATATGTAAACCATAAACACCACAAATATAAAAATTAAAAAATTCTATAGAAGAAAGAGAAGAGCAAAGGATAAATGTTTAATAAAAGTTAACCTCTTGCCTGCAGGTCTGGTCTAATTCTTGTCATTCCAAAACTGAAGGTCAACCTGAGATAAGTCCTTGAAAGTCAGTTCAGGATCTTAATCAAACTCATTTAAAGGACTCAGGAAAGCCCTGAAACAATTTGGAAGCCCACTTGAAACTAGTTATTGACAACTGGGACAATCAGGCGGAGACATTTCAATGATAATATTAAACCATGGCCCAGTCCTCATGGCTCAGTGGTTGAGCTTCAATCTACGAACCGGGAGGTCACAGTTCAATTTCAGGTCAGGGCACATGCCTGGGTTGCAGGCTCAATCCCCAATGTGGGGTGTGCAAGAGACAGCTCATCAATGACTCTCTCTCATCATTGATGTTTCTATTTCTCTCCCTATGCCTTCCTCTCTGAAATCAATAAAAATATATTTTTTAAAAAGAAAAAAAATACTAGACCATAGCACAATAATGTTAACTTTTCATCCATGTTCCATAAAATTAGTATGATTATTTTTATTTTAATGAAAATAATAGCAAATGTTTTAAAGAGCCTACTGTAAACCAGGCATTGTGCTTAGCTTTTCTTACATTAACACTGTTATGTTCACAACCATACAGGAGGCACAGTCTCTTATTACTTCCATTTTACAAGTAGAGAACTAAAGAGATAGACTTGCCTAAGGTAAGCCAAATGGTAAACAGCAGCCTAACTTCAAAGTCATACTGTCAACCACCCACTCTACAGGGAGGCTTAAGTCTATGGGTGTGAAGTGATAAATAGTTAAGGAAATTTCATGGATAAAGGCAACTAAAATATAGAGCCATCGTTTCCATCAGGCAATGAAAGACAGAAAAAAAAAAAAAAAAAAAAAAAAAAAAGATGCTTAAAAGCAAAGGACTTACTATATCAAAACTAGAGCCATGAAGCAAATTGAAGACTCTTCATTCAACATAGATTAAATGTCTCTTATTCAGATACAATCCAGAAGGGCTGACACTGATGAACAGGAATGTTTGTTAATGTAATCATATCTAGCTGTTTTTCTTAATTTAGTTTAATTTAAGCCTTATTCCTGTAGCTGTGATTCATTCAAAACACCATTGGGAATTTCTCAAGACACTCACCTTTCTTCTGCTAAATACAGTTTATTTTTTTCATTTTTATTGGGTTGTCAAATTTCCCAATACATTTTATTCTCCAAGTGATCTTCAGATTTATTTATTTCTGACACAGTTGACATACAATATTATATTAGTTTCAGGTATACAACATAGTGATTAGACATTTACATATCTTATGAAGGATTATTCTGATGAGTCTAATACTTATCTAACACCATACATAATTATTACAATATTATTTATTATAATATTTATGCTGTACTTTACATTCCCATAACTATTTTTATAACTGGTAATTTATTTTTCTCAATCCCTTTTAATTTTTTTATCCTTCTCCCCCAACCATCCTCCCATCTGATGACCATCAGTTCCTTGTATCTATGTTTCTTTTTTGTTTGTTCATTTATTTTGGTTTTTAAGTTATACATATAAGTAAAACCATATGGTATTTGTCTTTCTCTCTTTGACTTATTTCACTTAGCATAATACGCTCTACATCTATCTATGATGTTGCAAATGGTGAAATTATACTCTTTTTTTATTGCTAAATAATAGTCCATTATATACTACATGTACCATCTCTTCTTTATGTTTATCTCCTATTGAACACTTAGGTTGCTTCTGGATCTTGGCTGTTATAAATAATGCTACAATGAACATAGGGTTACATATATCTTCTAGAATTTGTGTTTTGGATTCCTTTGATTAATGTCTGGAGGTGGGGATTGCTAGATCAAATGGTCATTCCATTTTTTAACTTTTTGAGGAACTTCCGTACTGTTTTCCATAGTGGCTACACCAAGTAATAACCCACCAGCAGTGCATGAGGGTTCCCTTTTCTCCCACATCCTCACCAGCCCTTTTTGTTTATGGGTTTATTGATGATAGCCATTCTGAAAGGTGTGAGGTGATATTTCATTGTAGTTTTAATTTGCATTTCCCTGATGATTAGTAATGTTAAGCATCTTTTCATATGTCTTTTGACCATCTGTATGTCCTCTTTGGAGAAATGTCTATTGGGATCCTCTGCCCAATTTTTAATCAGATAGTTTGTTTTCTTAGTTAAGTTATATACGCTTCTTTATAGTTTGAATATTAACCCCTTATGAGCTATATCATTTGTGAATATCTTCTTTCATTCAGTGGGTTGTCGTTTTGTTTTGTTGATGGTTTCTTTTGCTATGGGAAAACTTTTTAGTTTGATGTGCTCCCATTTGTTTATTTTGTTTGTCTGTTTCCCCCAAGTGATCTTTTTGTTATGAGTAAATTATCTTATTCCATTGCTGTTTCTGCTGCACAGACTGGGCTGCCCACCACGTGCCAATTATCCAGTTAGAAGCCATCTGGAAGTCCTATGGAACATCTCAGTGGCCATTCTTTGAACAGTACTCTGACGTTCTCTACAAAAAGACACAGCCCTGGCCAGGTAGCTCAATTGGTAAGCCCAATATGAAAAAGTTGTGGGTTCCAGTCCCCAATCAGGGCACCATACAGGAATCAACCAATGAATATATAAATAAATGGGACAATAAATTGATGTGTGTTTTTTCTCTCTCTCTCCCTCTCCCTTCCTTCCCTCTTTCTCAATAAATAACATTTTAAAATAAATAAATAAAAATTAAAACACACATACACTCAGGTCCAGAAAACACATCTTTTTAACTTACCAGGAGTACTATCCAATGGCTTTCTTCATTTAAGGACAGCTCATTAAAGACTGCACATCTATCTGATTATTACTCTTTCAGTGATATTGTATATGAGTACACACTAGCTAGAACCAAAATCCCAAAACAAATTTTTAAAGTTAATTTAACCTACTTAACAAGTTACTTGATAAATATTATCACAACACATTGACCTTGACTATTTAGCTCATATTTGTATATTTTGAATATCTCATAGGTGATAAAGATCTTCAGAACTCAAATCACATCTTCTGCACCTCTCCTCTCTCTAGCTTTCTCATTGCAGCTCTGTACTTTTCAAGTGCTCAATGGAAACTTGGTGAGCTGAAGGGCAAGGAACTAATCCCTCAAATTGACAACCAGACATCTGGATGGCTTTGTGTAGCGCTGATGCTGATGATGTCTCGGGGCTCTTTTAGTGTCAGAGCTGGATAGTCTACTTCTCCCTTGGATCTAGAGCACAGAGAATGTTGATAGTTCCAAAGTGTTGAGAATGCCATAGAAGCAGAAGCCACAGAGCCGAACAATTTTTTTTTTTCATTCTTAAGTGGACAATATTCGCCTTTTGGCCTCACCTACAATATATGTTTTAAGGCAGTTCCATTATGTCATTTTTATTTGTTTCAAATGTAAGTTTTTCAAGAATGTTAATTTAGAATCCAGAATGATTGACTAGGAATGTATGTTATAGTGTCAGAAAAATTAAATTCCAGAGAACATTATTCATTATGTAACATGGAAAAAGAAAAACTCTAAAGACAAAGTTAACTGTATTTGAACAAATTACTCATTCATGTTGGGCTCTGTCTCCATGCTCTTCATTAAGAATTTATCAATTTCTTAGAAGGAAAACCTACTATACAGTGACTTCATAACAAGATTTAATGCAATAGCACCTGGAGCACTGGATTGACTTTCTTATTGTGAAAATGGGAAAGGAAATTAAGACTCAGCTCTATTTTCTAATGGTAGGACTCTCAGATAAATTACAATTCTGTTGTTGTTCTTTACATGGTAGGAGTGGTAACGATCAGGTTCTTTGTGTTTATTGATATGTTCTTGCTAGTTTCATTTTGTCAGACTTAACTGCAGCATTTAATGCTATTGATCAGACTGGAAAGTGCTAGGATGCCTTAACCTTCCTGTGTTTATATGGCTTGGCTTTACCTTAAAAAAAAAAAAAGTGGCCTATTGGTTTTCTCCATTGTTCCTGAAATACCATTGTTTTCCTTACATTCTGAGAGTGATTTCTCATGTCCAAATATGCATTATTATATCAGCAAAAAATTTGCAACAGATTTTTGCTTTCATTTTTACATCTAGTACATTAAGAAAAAGCTTAATATATTCCTGACAATTGACAATCCTCTTGTTATTGCTCTTTTGCTTGCTATCTACCTTCAGTGTAAGATGTGGTGATTATGCTGCTGCCCAGAGATTTACTCTAATATGACATCAAGTTCACCTAACACAAAACACAGGATATTTTGAAGATAAGAACAGAAAAGAGACAGACACTACTTGCTAGGTATAGAGCATGTGTAGCTCAGGTCAAGGCCATCTTGTATTATTTAGGGTGGTCAAGTGTAGGGAGTACAGTTTTGTTGCTCTTGGCTTTCTTTCTGAGATGCCTGACAGTAGAGACCTAGGAAAGCTCTTCTCATCAGGCAGTCAGACCTGAAGGGCCCCACTTAGCCATTGAGTCTGGTTAAAATGATTCTAGATCACCTTCATGATATGAAAGTTCCCAAGTTTTCTCCTTCAAAATCATCCCCTTAGAGTTTTGTTCATAAGAGCATCTTCTCCAGTGTATACTGCTGTATTCTTTCATTAGCAGCTCTGTGCAAGGTGAGACCTCTATGGACTTGAATGTGATTGGGACATATAAAATTAAGTGCCTGAAAAAGTGCCTTGGTGACAAACCAATTAGATCCTTAGGCTCATTTGGAGAATCCATCTCTGAAAAAGTCATTCAGCCTCACATTCTAATGGTTATATTAAAGCCAACTATAGCTCTTATTCTTACAGCTTTCAACCCTGGCATTTCCTATTGCTTTAAGACCACTATATTGGTACTTCAAATCATGTATTACCATTGCCATCCAAATGAATCAGGACCAAGAAATTATCTATTTGTAACAGGATAGATCACCATAAAATACATATGTGCTACCACCTCTGTAGATACTCTCTTGCCCAGATTTCTGTGATGAGTAGGTTTGAAGTCAGTTGGACAGCTGCAGACTAGAGAACATTCATCAATCATCTCTATAGGAATATACTTCTCATGATACATTGTTTATCCAAGAAGATAATTTCTTCCAACTGCATCATATTATACATATACTAGAGGCCCAATGCATGAAGATTTGTGCAAGAATAGGCCTTCCTTACCCTGGATGCCTGCACCGCCTTCGTTCTGGCTGAAGCTGCCTTACTGCCTTCCCATGCTGCCCAGAGGCCTGGAGCAGCTGGGGTGGTGCGAAACACCCCTGGCTGCTGGGTGTCTGCCTATGCAAATTAACCTGCCATCTTTGTTGAGTTAATTTGCATACTCACTCCAGATTGGCTGGTGGGCATTGTGAAAGTACAGTCAGTTAGCTTGTTTCTCTTTTATTAGTGTAGATATTTAACTGGTTATGCATAAATAAAATAATTGATTATATAAATGCAAATATGTATAAATAATCCTTGAGTTGTGGATTAGAATATGTTCAGGAGATACTTTGAAACCTACACTGAGAAATAAGACATTTTCTTAGGTAAATAAGATGTCCATTCATTATTCTTCTTTTGATAGCATTGTTACCTTTGAGGTCTTCAGAGTTCATGTAATCTTGGTGGAGCAGAATTCAGCTCCAGCTTCAAAAGTGGGCATTGTCCCAGAGTCTAGATTACTCCTCCATGCATCTAGTTTAGAGGTGGGCTCATGATCCTGTCAGAGGCAATAAGACTCAGTTCCCGGATGTTAGAGCAACTATTTAGGGGAAAAACTCTCCAGCAGCTGGTAGCCATCTTGATTCCAGGAGTGGAGAGATAGCATCCCCATGAAGTCCACATAGAGGATGGTAGAGCAGAGAGCTGGGAAGAACCAGTGCTCTGGTGTATAGGGAGTACAATTAAGGGAAATTACAAATTATCTCTTTAGTGTAATCTAGTTTAAATAGAAATTCTGTCACTTGAAACTGAAGCAGAACTGAATAACACACAGGTTTACTAATTGGGTCGGTTGAGGAAATGCTGCCCCTGCACAGTGTGTTAGTATTTGGGCAAGGAATCTGACAGTGCTTCTTATAAAATCCTTGTGGATAATGTGCAGACATGTGGAATGGAGTCAGGTGACCTCATCAATAATGGAAGAGTCATGTCTAAGAATGCTAATTCCATGTCAAGCTGGAGGAAATTTCATAGTGGTGCCTGTGGGTTCTTTTCCTGGCCCCGTCCTTGTTGACATATTTATTAAAGGTTTGAATGAGCACACTGATGACCTCCCTATCAAATCCTACAGATGACAAGATGAGCGGAGCACTAGATAGTATGTTGGATAACAGGGAAGCATTTCTAAAACTCTTCATAAACTAGAGCATCAGAATAAAATATTGAAAAGAACAAACAAACGTACAATCTTCGAATTAGATCCAAAAGCTAATTATACAAATAACTGGGAAACACTAGCAACTGAGTTAAGTATAATTTCAAAATGGATCAGCAGTGTCATACAGCTGTCTAAATAAATAAATAAAGTGACATTAAGTTACATAAGTAGGACACAGGAGTGGAGGAGGTAGATGTCATACTGAACAAATCATGGTTAGGCTGGAAGGGTAACAGGATATACAGCCAAAAGAACTAAAGTTTTCAGGTGTTTTTACCTGTATACCTAATGACAAGCCCCAGTGTGCCAAATCAGGCAAGCAGCAAGGATAAAAATTACCAGGGGGCATGCTCTGGTCACACTTGTTATTTGGATATTTTATTTCCCCCTTCCCAAAAAGGAAGGGTTATTTTCATCTGGGAGCAAAGTTAAAGTTATGCTATGTAATACGTACGAGGGAGCCCAGCTTCAGTGGCTCAGTGTTGAGCATTGACCTATGAAACAGGAATTATGGTTCCATTCCCAGTCAGGGCACATGCCTGGGTTGCAGACTCAATTCCCAGTGTGGGGAGTGCAAGAGGCAGCTAATCAGTGATTCTCTCTCATCATTGATGTTTCTATCTCTCCCTCCCTCTCCATCTCTGAAATCAATAAAAATATATTAAAAATAAAATAAAATAAAGTGGGAAAGGAGGATAGGTAGAGGAAGAGCCACAAAAGCCAGTGGACACATGTCATGAAAGAGCTTGTGGGTATTTAGAGACAGAGGGGACCAAAAGCACTTTTAAGGTGTGAGAGAATAGGAAAAAAAGTAAAATAATTTAATTTGAATTGTAGTAATCTCTTAGGTATAATCTCAAAATGCATTTTTACCATAATTACCCAACTTTTGGTATAATGAATCCCTGACTTTGTGTTATCTAAACTTTTTATATATTTCCTTTCAAGTCCTGCTCCAGCCCTTCCTCATAAAGGTATGTAAAAGCCTTATGGTAATAGCTACCATATTCCTAACCACAAAAATATGGCATTGAGTTTCAAAATCACAATATTATTGAGTCTGGAAGTGACAAAACTAATTTCTTTGAATATTACTGATCAACATAGTACTGGAGATTTTAGCCAATAATACAATCAGACAATAAGTACAAATAAGAAGAATAAAATTTCAAAGGGAGAAGACAAAATTGCCATTGTTTGTAGATTATACAACAATCACATAAAAAAATAAGAGAAATAATGATGGAGTTCAAGATCAATAAGATTGAGAAGCAAACTATTATTAGAGACAAATAACTATTTTAATGCCAGCAATAGTCAATTAGAAAAGGCAATAGAAAATAAAACATAATTTACAAAAACACAAAAGCTAAAAGCCATTCAGGAGGTGGCTCAATAAAAATTTTTATGGAAGTTTTAAAATTCTGTTAAGAGAGACTTGAATAAGTAGAAAGTCCAACCTTGTAAATGGATGTTGCATCTTTACAATTTAGAGATACAGATTTTTCACAAATTGACTTAAAAATTCAATGCAATTTCTATAACAATTCCAGCAGCATATTTTGGGGGAACTGGATAAACTGCTTCTAAGATTAATAATAAAGACCCATGAGCAGCTAAGACAATTTTGCAAAGGAAGAACAAGCTCATTAGAACTACTATGTATATTAAGAAAAACTACTATGCTAGTTAAAAACAGCATGTTACTCATGAAAGAACAAATGACAAATAAAGAATAGAGTAATGAAACAGATCTACAAGGGAACCTTTGGGACCTCAGGGTACAGAAGGATGTTTTAAAATAGACCCTCAAAAGACAATTTCTAAAGAGAATAGAGATGGAGTTTGATTCCATCAAAATGATTCAAGGTTCCTATTGAACAAAGGCAGCTGTACACTGTATTAAAATGTGACTCACAGACTGGAAGCCCTTTATAACATCTATAACAGGCATAACATTCGTTTCTAGGATATATAAGGAATTCTCAACAATTTACAAGGAAAAGGTAGAAACAAGACGGAAAAATAAGCAAAAGGTACAAATAGGCATCATTGAAAACTTAATGATGAAAAGCCATTATAATTGAGATGTCCAATCTTATGTATAGTCCTTGAACTTAACACTTTCATTTGATAGCATTCATTTGGGAAAATGTGAATCCTGAATTTAAAGAAAGAAATAGTAATAAAATGGGGACCCTAAACTGTTTAGGAGCATAATCTAATATGATCATTTTGGATTGCAATGTAGTGGGATTTAGTAATAATAAGCATTCAGGGACTCCTCTCCTGATCAGTGATGTATAAGAGGACACATTAGGAGCAACACTGTACTAATATTTCTGGCAATGGGAGTTGGAGGCAACATGTATGTGCCTCACTAGGGAAAATTTGATAGAGTATTTGACTAAGATGGAATAACATACAGTGTTCAAAAGAAAAGAATTATTGTAGATCTTCATAAATTTGCATGGCTGGACCTCACAATGGTATATACATACAATGAAATACTGTTACACCTTTAAAAATAGAAATTCTGCAATATATGA
The DNA here is from genome assembly GCF_014108245.1 of Pipistrellus kuhlii. Taxonomy (NCBI): domain Eukaryota; kingdom Metazoa; phylum Chordata; class Mammalia; order Chiroptera; family Vespertilionidae; genus Pipistrellus; species Pipistrellus kuhlii. The sequence continues at coordinate 55,675,252 of NW_023425540.1, read as the reverse complement.
CTGCATGGATGAACCTTGATGGATATGCTAATGAAATAAGTCAGTCATAGAGAAACAAATACTGCATGATTCCAATTATATGAAGTATCTAAATTAATCAAATTCATAGACTCAACAATAGAACAGAGGTAGCCAGAGATTAGTGGAATAGGAATATGGGAATTTATTAGTCAATGGGCATAAACTTTTAATTAAGATAAATAAGCTCTAGAGATCTACTGTACAACATTCTATTGTAGTCAACAACAATATATTATACACTTAATTTGTTAAGGTAGGTCTCATGTAATTGTTCTTACCACTGTAAAATCAAAACATACTGCTTTAGTAAAATAATCAAACAAATTTATAGCACAATGACAATTATGTAAATTTAAAATTCACACATATCAAACAATACTTTTACAGGTACATATATACATATAAACAAATGTACAGAAGACAGATTAGAAGAATTCACATTACAAACCTAAAACATAGGATGTTTATGAAACATCCTATGAAAGGATGGAAAATGGGATCAAGTTTGGGTCGGAAGGAATAGAATAAATTAAAAGGAAATGCTTTGCATGGACCAATTAAGTCCTATGAACTAAAGAGCATAATTAATGCAATTGTGTGTAGGCAAAGGCCAAAAGTAAAGGGGGTAAGCAAGTGAAAAAAATATGATCTCTTAAAAAAAAAAATGACTACCAACTTAGGATCCCCTTTCCCTAAAACATTTAAATGAGGTTTCATCATCTAAATTTTAAGGAATAGCTGCTTTTAAATGGTCTACAGAGGGTAGTAAGTATCCTTTTGATCCTTAGGTCCTAATGTTCAAACTGTCTACATATCAAAAGAAATCAATTTCATTTATAAATTATGTATCCTTTCTTACTTTTATATGACTATCCATCCAGTTATATCCTAAGGCATAATCATGCATATGGTACCAAAGTATATAAAGCATTTTCATGTGAACTATACCATTTGACCTTCACAAAAATATGTAAAGGTATTATTAAAGGCAAGTCAGGTATAATTATTATTGTTGATAACATTATTGGTTTCCCTTTTTATGGATCATACATGCTCACATTTGCCAATGAATTTAATCCAGATCATATGATAAAAAAAAATCTCATGATTTTCCCCATGAATCCATTCTACAAAGAAGAATATTTCTAATATGCTATGTTCCTTAATAATGAAAACATCTCTGGGAAGAGGAAGTTATTATAAAAAGAGGAAACTGTAGCTCAGAAGATTTTTACCCCATATCAGATAAATAGAAATTGCAGGAGCCAGGACTCCAACTCTGTTCTGTGACTTAATCAACAAAAGGCCAACACTGAAACAATATCAGACCTAGGGTCCCTGGGAAGTAAAAAAGCAAATGTTTAAAAATTTAGCAGCAGCTGAGTCCTACTGAAGGTCACAGAGTCCTCCAGACACTCCTGCATCTCTCAAACCCAGTGTGGACCTGCCAGGAACTGCTGCAGGCCGTGCAGCCAAGTCCACCACCAGGTTCACCTCCACACCCACCTGTTCACGGCCACCCAGCTCTCTGCTCTGAGAGCCATCCATCAAGCATGATGTTTCTCTGTATTGTGATGGACCAAACGTAACAGACTGGCAGGAGTTTAGACCGAGAATGTGTGCTAGTTCCTCTGTATTGACATTAGTGAAAACTCCTGAATAGGTCCTAACTCCTTAATGCAGTCTTGGAAGGTCTATAACCAAACTCAGGAACTGTGGTCCTCAACCCTAGCTGAACATTAGAATCCCCTGAGGCATGTACAAAAACACTGATGCCTTTACCCAGCGGCCCCGTCAAATCGGAGTCTCTGAGAGTAGCACCCGTATATCTGACCTTTGTTTGAAGTCTCCCTTGATGATTAAAATGCTGTGGAGTTACATAGTGGTGATGGTTGTAGAAACTTTTGAATAAATAACCACTGACTTGTACACTTTTAAAAGGTCATTTTTATGGTATGCTAATTATGCTTCAAATTTAAAAAAATACTCCCTCAGGCTATTCTGGTGTGTAGCCTGGGCTAAGAACCACCATGAGACTGAGCAGAGCTTCCCAACCTGTGCTGCATATTGGAACCTACAAGGGAGCTTTAGAAATCCTGAAGCCTAGTCATGACCTCTGTGAGTTCTGATATTATTGATGGGGGGGGGGGGGGGGGAGAATCTGGGCATCAGGTCATTGTAATATGCAGCCAAGGTTGACTATTGAGAAGCACCAGGGAAATTGTCAGAAATGTAGGTTCTTAGTCCCACCCTAAACCTACCGAACCAGAAATTCAGGGTGGGGTTCAGCGATCTCTGTTTCACCAGCCCTCCAGGTGATTCTGATGCAGGCTTCAGTTGAGAAGCACTGCTCTAGCATTCAAGGAAATTACACCCCAGTCCAGTCATTAACCTTCTATTTTCCTAATCCCCAAGTATTTGTGGAGGGCCTGTTCCAGACATAGAAAACCTAGCACCAGGCTAACAAGAGTGACGAAAGGTCTGGCTAGAAAGTGATTCACAAAGAACCAATTGGGTAAAATGCTGGGTTATAATGTTTCTTCTATATTAAATAATTAATTTTAGATTTCACACCAAATCCTTGAAATTAGAATCCAAAATACTACCTATGTCGTCTGTTAATCCTTTACATTTTGTAACTCAAAATACATTTTGTAATCTCAAATCCTTTTTTAACCTTAGCTTTTAAGCCAGTGATTCTCTTTTTTTTTTTCCTTAGTTTTAATCAATAAACGATTCTTTTTTCCCCCTCTGCAGCCATTTGAGAACTTCATTGGAATGGCTTTGACATTTTAGGAAATACCATGTTTAGAATCTAAAAGTTTTTAATGAAAACCCTAGATTTAAATCTATATTGAAGATTTTGAGATTTTTTCCCTCCATGCCAGCCCACAGCAGTGAAATGGTTACTATACCATTAATTATGGATTCTCAATGAATCACATTTTTCTAGATTTTTAGCATTTGGGAGGACATCTCTTAATAATATTGATCTAAAATGGAGAAGTAGCTGTATTATTTGTCCTGTGTTAGGGCATTTTAATGTAAGAAGGTTGCAAATAATTATTTCCCCAAATTACTCCCAAACTACCTCCATAAATAGAAAACTCAAAACCTAATGTTCAGCGTAGTTTATTTAAGAACACTATAGTCTCTCTCTCTCTCTCTCTCTCTCTCTCTCTCTCTCTCTCTCTCTCTCTCTCTCTCTCTCTCTCTCTCTCTCTCTCTCTCTCACACACACACACACACACACACACACACACACACACACACACACAGCCCTCTAGGCTCATTTACATCCAGACACACAGCACTATTTCTCGGGCCTGCATTTTGATTACCCTTTACTTGAATAGAGAGATAAGCTATAAACCCAAAATTTATTCCTTGAAATAGTGAGTTAATTTTGACTTCCAAGGCCAGTCAGCATCAGGAAGTAATTTTATGTACCTCTGTCTACCTCCTATTCTCTCCCAACTACCAGGACTTAAATTCATTCTGCCATACCTATGTCTCAGCCCTTGAGCTATATGTCATTCCCAATAGGGCTTTGACTGGTGCACCATCACTATGACAACGTTCAAACATACCTCAAGAGGCCTGAGCAGGTGAGCCAAATCATGGAGTTCATTATCCCTAGATAGAGTCAGCAGAGAGAGTAATGCATAGAAGAGTACTTGAAAATTATGGAAGATAAGTAAAAGATAGTTAGTTATTAGGACCACTTATAAAAATTCTTTAGAGGATAGACAATTAAGTAAAATCAGAGAGTGGTGAGGTTGAAAATAATTGGAAGTAAGGTCAGTAAATTTGATGAATATTATGTACTAGAGAACAAAGTCTTAAAACATCAGATGGTCATTTAAAATCTATTTCTACTCATTCTTCATGGAGTTCATTGTGCAAATATTATTTGGTAACCATTTTTTAAATTAAATTTACATACAGTGACCGATCCATTATCTTTCACTCATAGCATATCAATAAAATCTCAGGGTAGATCCTTATATAATTATTTGCAACATGATCTCTAAATATAACAGGTGCAGTTAGAAGGAGGTGAAGACTAGAGATAGCAAAGGTCTGCTTGCTTAGGGATGAACACTTTTTAAGAAAACATAGCCTCGTTCTTTACAAACATTACCACCTGCAGATAATCAGAAAATATACCTGATAGCATATACTTTGCTCTGTTTTCCTTCTAGTCCTTGAATTACTCCTTCTATAATTAAAACAATTGCAGTGAAAAAAAATTTTTTCATTATATAATCTAAACACAATGTATTATGTAGTGGTAAAGTAAAATTACATATATTTTTATATTCATGCTAATCTAAATAAGGTATACATAAAATAATTATTAGCATAGAGCCTTGGTAGAAATACCCCAGCACCATTTTTAAGACAGAAAAATGTTTTTCTTTAAAAATCTAAAAATCATAGAGGATTATATAATATTGTAATATGAAATGGAAATCTATATTATAATGGAAAAGCATGCATGTTAAAACTCACAAATAACAAGAGAAGAAGAGATTTCTCTATATTCCTGCCATGAAAATAAGCATTGCCTCAAGGCTCAAAAATAAAAGAGAGAGGGAGAACGCAGTTGTGTTAACGATGCTAAAAGCAATTGAATGAAACCATCTCTCTCTAGTTTTCAGACAATTCACTGTGTAGGGACGTTCTAAAGATGATTGTGAAAAAGTTTTCTGAACCTACTTTTTAAAAACAAAAATACTTTTTTATAGCAATTTTTGATTCACAGCAAAACTGAACAAAAAGTACAGAGTTTCAGTAAGCTCCCTGCCCCCACACAGGCACAAAAGCTCCTGTATCCACAGTGGAACATTTGTTACACTGGATGAACCTACACTGACACATCATTATCCCCTAAACCCACCCCATTCTTGAGGTGATTCACTCTTTGTGTTGTGCAATCTATGGATTTGGACAAATGTAATGTGTTCATTGTAGTATCATATAAAAATCCTCTGTGCTTGGTGAATTTATTCCTCCCTAACTCCTAGAAACACTGATCTTTTCCCTGTTTCCATAGTTTTGTATTTTTTAGAATGTCAGTCATTTAATTGGAATCATACAGTATCTTTGTAGCTTCTTTCACTTAGTAATAGACTTCTAAATTTCCTTCATGTCTTTTAATGGGGTGGTAGATCCTTTTTTTAGTACTGAATAATATTCAATTGTCTAGAGGTACACAATTTATCAACTCACCTACTGAAGGACATAATACATGCTGTACTGACAATTCTGAATAAAACTGCTATGAACATCCATGTGCAGGTATCAGTGTGAATATAAAGTTTCAATTCACTTGGATAAATACCAAGGAAAACAATTGCTGTACTGTATGATAAAATATGTTTAGTTTTATAAGAAACTATCAAACTGTCTTCCAGACTATCCGTACCATTTTACATTTTTCACCAGCAATGAGAGTTCCTATTGCTCTGAATCCTTGCCAACTTCTGCTGTTAGTGTTGTAGATTTTGGCCTTTCTGATTGGTTTGCAGTGATGTCTTGTTGTTTTTATCTTAATTGTTTCTGCTCTCAAGGTGGGAAAGCTTTGAATTTCTCACCAGTGTGTTAGCTGGTGGTATATTACAGATATTCCTTATCAAGTCGAGGAAATGCCCCCTCTATTCCTAGTCTATGGAGGGTTCTTCTTTTTAAAAAATATACTTGTATTGATTTCAGAAAGGAAAAGAGAGGGAGAGAGAGATAGAAACATCTATGGTGAGAGAGAATTATTGATTGACTGCATCCTGCACATCCCCTACTGGGGATCAAGTCTGCAACTCGAGTACATGCCCTTGACCAGATCAAACCCGGGAGTCTTTAGTCCTCAGGCCAACGCTCTATCCCCTGGAACAAACCAGCTAGGGTGAGAGTTTTTTTGTTGTTTGTTTGTTGTTGTTGTTGTTGTTGTTGTTGTTTTTATCAAGAATGGGTATTGGATTTTGTCAAATGCTTTTTCTGCATCTATTGATATGATAATGGGGGGGCTTTTGGGGGTACATTTGATGTGATGGATTGCATCAACTGATTTTTGAATGTTGAACCAAACTTGATACATGGTATAAATCCGACATGGTCATGGTGTATAATTTTTTTTCACATTATTGAATTTAATTTGCTAATAATTTGTTGAGGATTTTTGTATCTATGTCCATAAAATGTATTGGTCTATAGTTTTATTTTGTAATGTCTTTTTCTTTGTGTGGGTAATGCTGACCTCATAGAATGAGTAAGGAAATATTTTTTCTCTCTGCTTATATCTTCTGGAAGAGATTGTTCAGAATTAGTATAGCTTCTTCCTTATGTTTGGTACAAGTCACCATCTAGTCCTGTGTTTTCTGTTTTGGAATGTTAATTATTAATCCAATTCCTCTATTAGATATAGGCCTATTCAGAGTGTCTATTCTTTTTGTGTGAGTTCGGGTAGATCATATCTTTCAAGAAATAGGATCATTTCATCTTTCTTATCATATTTTGGGACATACAATTGTTTATCATATTCCTTTATTATTCTTTCAATATCCACACTATCTGTAATGGTCATTCCACTTTTATTTCTCATATTAGTTATTTGTCTTTTCTGTTTTCCCCCCCTGAATCAGCATGGCTAATGTTTATTGATTTTAATGATCCTGTTGAAGAATCAGTTTTGATTTTGTTGATTTTCTCTATTGATTGTTTTGCTTTTAATTTCATTGATTTCTGGTCTAATTCCTACTATTTCTTTTCTACTGGTTACTTTAGATTTAATTTTCTTTTTACTTTTTAGTTTCCTAAGATAGAAACTTAGATTATAGATTTAAATCTTTCTTTAGTAATATATGCATCCATTACTAAAAATTTCCCTTTTAACACCGTTTTTACTGCATCCCACAAATTTTGGTGAGTTATACTTTCATTTTCATTTAAATGCACAGAAAAAAAGTACACAGATCATAACTGTACAACTGAATGAATTTTCACAGAGTGAATATATTATTTTAATCAGCCCCAGACTAAGAGACAAAACATGCCCTAGCCAGTTTGGATCAGTGGATAGAGCGTTGGCTCTTGGACTGAAGAAGGATCCTGAGTTCAGTCCTTTTCAATGGCAAGTATCTTGTTTGTGGGTACATCCCCAGTGGGGGGTGTTTAGAAAGCAGCTGATCAATGTTTCTAACTCTCTATTGCTCTCCCTTCCTCTTTGTAAAAATCAATAAAATATATTTTAAAAAACACAAAAGAAACAAAATATGTCTAGAAACCCAGAAGCCCTCCTGTGTCTACTTCCAGTCATTGTCTTCTCTTCTCTTTAATGGGCTGAATACTTAATGTGTGCCCCCACCAACCCCTGCCTCCAACATTCATATGTTGAAGTCCTAATCCCCAATGTGATCATTTCAGGAGGCAAGGCCTTTGGGAGGTGATTAGGTCAGAAGGGTGAAACCCTCATAAATGGGATTAATTAATGCCCTTACAGACGAGACCTCCAGAGAGCTCCCTTCCCCTTTCCACTCTGTTAAGACACAGCAAGAAGACAGCCGTTTATAAACCAGGACATAGGATTTCACTAGACACCAAATCTTCTGATGCCTTGATTTTGAGCTTCCCAGCTTCCAGAACTGTGAGAAATAAAAGCTTCTTGTTTAAGCTACTTCATCTAAAATTTGTTTGTTTTATTATAGCGGCCTGAACACACTAAAACAGCCCCCTACCAAAAGTAACCACTGTCCTGTCTTCTAATCCTTTTTGGATTTGATAAAATAGAAGTACAGAAACCCTAGCAACTAAAACTCCATTAGATGTTCAGGATCAAGAATGATTCTCTGCGGCTGATGCCCCAGCTTCCAGACTCTCTGCAAGGGCTCTGCCTGCCCTCTGGAACCAGGGAGGAAACAGCCTTGCCCCTGGGCCTATGGTAGGAGGGCAGCCTGTGATCTCTGAATGCCTTCAGGGTCATTCTTCCCTTTACTTGAAGAATAACACACATTCATAGCTGAATAGCCCCGTGGTCTAGTCCTACAGAATCCAAGAAGTCCAGCAGCCTTTCTTCATCTGTCCCACTTTCTCTGTTTCCTTTTAGTTGAAACTGACAGTGTGTCTGCTGTTATAGTCCCATCTCTATTTCTGGCTTCGGTTGAGAGCACTGATGACTGCTGCAGACTTTGTTCAGTTTCCACCAGTTTTTAAGTGCACTTATATCTATATTTGTGCATGTGTGTGTGTTTTTCTATGCAATTTTTTCCCATATACAGATTTCTGTAACTATTACCACAATCAAGATACAGAAGTGTTTTAGCGACACAAAAGAACTCCCTAATGCTATCCCTTTATTAGTCACACCCACCTCCGCCCCACTCCCTGTCAGCCACTAATCTCTTCTCCACCTCTGTAGTTTGTTATTTCCAGGGTGTTATAGATCTAGAATCATAAAATGTATAACTTTTTGAGATTGGCTTTTTTTTTTTTCTCTTAGTATAATGCCTTTGAGATTCAACCAAATAGTTTCATGTAATATTATGTTTTTTAAACCAGACAATGCAAAAGAGATACAAATTGATTTCTAAAATTTGGATGAAACTTCTTTTATCTGAAAGAAGTTGACTTGAATCTTTTAAAAGGTCTCGGTTTATTATTGCTAGTTAATGATTAAAAGCATATTTTAGAATTTAGGTGATATTACTTTTTACACTGTTGGGTAAATATTAATGAAGGTTTCAGGTATCATTTGGAAGAAACTATAAACTCAGATTGTGCATTTTTGAATTAAGCTTTGCAACTTGACACAGACTTTTAATATAAAAATTCACAAGGTAAATTCTATTTGTCATAGCCGTAGACTATCAGGGCCAATAAATGTTTTTTGACTCTATGTTTGGTGGAAATACAATTCTGGTGAAACTGACTTGGGAGCCTATTTAATTTGAAGAAAGACTTCTTGATTTTCCTATTATTATACTAAGGACTTTTTTTGTTTGCCATAACCTCTTATTATTGTCACCTCTCTACAAAATGCTATTATGGTTCCCATATTCAAATACATTTTCAATTTTATTCATATTTTTAAGCGACTGAGAGCTATCAGTCTTGTGACAGACAGGTAGCATTTATGATAATACACTCAGAAATTGTTTGAAAGAAAATAAAAGTGAGTGATTTATGTCTTGGGTTTAAGAGGTTAAATTTGATTTTATTGTAATAAGACACTTTGAGACAGTCTTAGTTTGCTGTTGTGAGCCTCCTGGAGTTATTATGCCATATTGAGCAAAAGCTTTTATCCATGTTTAGCCAAAAGACTTATTCATCCTGCATAAGAAAGATTGCTATCATGGTTCAAAGAATTGACTTCTGAGTAGCTTTTTGAGAGAGCCTTTATCCTGCTAATACCCTCCTTACATAATACAAATATATGGGAAACTCCCCAAAACACATCTTATCCATGAGAACTATTTCTTCCAGCCTTCTTCCCTTTCTTGATTTGCTGAAGCCATTTCCAGCTATGTTTTTCAAACATGGTTGGGCCTGAGGTAACATAAGCTGCTAGTTCCTTTGCCCCTGTTCTTCCACTTATCTTCCCCACTCAAATGTGCCTTCATGTAGACACGTGTAATTTGTCAAACAAACAAAAACAACAAAAGAGAAAAGTTTTGAAATGTATTTATCTTAATAGCCTTAATTTATTAAAAGCTCTGACACAGTAATAAGAAAGATTAAAACCTCAATTGAAACTTGGGAGAAATATCCTAAATGAGCAATTATAAAAGAAAAGTAAGATGCCAATAACCATTTAAGTGATACTCAACATTATTAGAAACATACATTTCAAACTTAAAGAGCAACATTACCTATTTTTTCCCCTTGGTTGTTGAGGATTTTATAAGAAGGGAAATTTCGAGATTTGGCTAGAGTTCGGTGAAGCAGCTACTTCACTCAGTGCCTCCCAGTGTGAATGTAAGCTTAGATAACATTTCTAAAGGCAATTTGGAAATATGAATCAGGATCTTAAAAATGTACAAATGTTTTTATATTATCATAATTTATATCATTTATAATGTTTTTAAATCGAAACAAACTAAATTTCCAACAATAAGAAAATGTCAAGTAAATTATAAACCATCCATATTAAAAAATATTATGAGCTGAGACCAGTTTGGCTCAATGGATAGAGCATCGGCTTGGGGACTGAGGGGTCCTGGGTTCGATTCCGGTCAAGGGCATGTATAATACCTTGGTTGCGGGCATATCCCCAGTAGAGGGTGTGCAAGAGGCAGCTGATCGATGACTCTCTCTCATCGATGTTTCTAACTCTCTATCTCTCTTTCTTCCTCTCTGTACAAAATCAATAAAATATATTTTTTTAAAATATTATGAATTTAAAATGGTTATGTGTATAGGAAGATGTCCACAATAGATTAAATAAACAAGAGATTTAGGCTTGCTTATGATCTCAATTTTGTCTCTCTCTCTCTCTCTCTCTCTCTCTCTCTATATATATATATATATATATATATATATATAGAGAGAGAGAGAGAGAGAGAGAGAGAGAGAGAGAGAGATAAGAATTTTTAACTAAATATCAGTAGTTGTTATCTCCATGCAGAAGAATCATGATTGGTTTTTCTATTTGTGCCTTATTATATTATCCAAACTTTCTAGAATTTCCTAATTTAGCTAAGAAAGTAGAAAAGCAGACATGATTTTGAAATGCAGCATTCTAAAATGTAAATACAAAAGATTAAATGACAAAAAGTACTGTGATACATCAAAAGGTCACTATTCCCCCCTCTCTTGCTGTTTTGTTGTTGTTGGTTTAACCACAAGGGATCATATTTGTTCTTCTCTCCCTCTCATATAGACCTTAGGTGTTGAACTGTTTCATCTACCAAACAAAATTAAGTAAAGGTTAATTAACATGTTTTCTCAATTTTTTTCATAAAATAATAGTTGTTAATCTTAGCTGAGGAAATAGTTGTCACCAAACTGAGTTGACATAATTTCATTAAAAAAATAATAATAATAATGCAATCTTGCAGTCACTGAGCATAATCGTCACAGGAAAATGTGCCAGGTCCTTCCCCAAGTCAGACTGAAATCCTGAAAGGCAAGGACCACCATGGCCTTTGTGTGTTTGTCTGGAGTGACTAAGTTGTTTAAAAGCCTTAGAATTTGTAGTATCTCCCAATTTTTTGTCCTGCTTTCTAGAGAATTTCCTTAACTTCATTTTCTCTGTAATTTTTACATTTTAACTGCTCCCGCCACCCCCCCCCCCAAATAATAAACAAACAAACAAAAACACTATTTCTTGTTCTCTGTTCTTTGTTTTTCATTTCTTTTATATCATGGAAACCACTCAGTCTCTCTGTCTATCTATTCTCTTAAGTTTCTGGGGGGAAATGATGGTCTTTTGTTTCATTTTGTTCTTTTTCAGAGTTCTTCAAATGTATTGTGATACTATAACCTAACCTTTTTTTAGCCTTTCAAATTTTTTCATGGAAAATAATGGATATTCAGTAATGTGCACTGATACTCAATATATAACTTGATAAATTTTTACACATGTATGAAATCATGTAAACCAACACATGATCAAGGTAGAAAACATTTTCAGCTTCATAGATCAGACTAGCCTCCTCAAGGTAATCACTATCCTAACTTCTAAGAATATAGATAGCTTGACCTACACTTAAACTTCATATAAGTTAAATCGTGTAATATATATGTTTTTACATCTGCATTTCACTAAAAATGTTTCCTCTGAGAATTACGCATGCTGTTGCATATAGTAGTAGTTCATTCTTTTTAAAACTTTTTTTTTTATAACTGTTTACTATTCTACCATTTAAATATACTACATTTTATCCATTTTCCTACTGATGGGGATTTTGATTATTTACAATTTAAGGCTATTATGAAGAAATACTATGAATATTTTTACATGTGTTTTGGTAGACATTTGAACTAATTTCTCTTGGGTATATACCCATGAATAGAATTGCTGATGTATTTAAATTTATTACATACTGCCAAAGAATTTTCCCATGTGGTTACTTCAATTTATATTCACATCAACTAGCAAAGTTTGAAAGTTCAAATTGCTCATAATCTTCACCGAAACCTGATATAGACAGTCTTTTTAATTTTAACCATTTTAGTGGTTTTACAATAATATCCCATTGTCATTTTAAATTACATATCTCTGATGACTAGGGATGTTGAATATTTTTTCCTATGCTTATTGGACATTTACATATACTCTTTTTGATATTTGTTTTCAAGTCTTTTGCTTAATTTTTAAAAATTAGATTATCTTACTTATTTGAAGGAGTTCTTTGCATGTTTTCATAAGTATTTTTCTTATTTGGGTCTATATCTATCTATCTATCTACATTAATAAAAGAGAAACATGCAAATTACCATCATTCCATTACACCCAATAGCCAATCAGAGTGAGTATGCAAATTAACCTGAAAAGATGTCAGCAGCCCCACCCCCCAGCCACTCCAGGCCTGTGGGAGTCTGAGAAGTCTGGCACCAGCGCCTGAGGCTTGTTGCAATCGGGGAGATGGAGAAGCCTCTGCCCCTTGATCTCAGGTCACAGCCAGCAGCAGAAGCTTCACATCGTCCTGGAGGAGATAGAGAAACTGGGCCCCAGCTCCTGAGGCTGGGTATGGCCTGGGAGACAAAGAAGCTGCCTGCTCCATGATTCCAGGCTGCAGCCAGCCTGAGAAGTCGCCCACACTGCATCCCAGGGAAGATGGAGAAGCCGCCCACCTGTGGTCCAGGTGCCAGCACCTGTGGCTGGTTACAGCCTGGTAGACAGAGAAGCCACCCACCCTGTAGTCCCGGGTGCCAGCACTTGTGGCTACAGCCCAGGCAGAGTCACCTGCCCACCATCCCCTGTGGCTGCAGCCAGCCTGGGCACCTATGGCTGACCAGAGGGGAGAAAACCCAGATCCCAGGTGCCTGTAGTCAGCTGGAGGAGGGAATCCTGGGTCCCAGATTTGGGGATTAGGCAGAGGTGGTTATGGGCAATCAAGCCAGCAGGGGAGAAGTTAGGGATAATCAGTCTGGCAGGCAGAAACAGTTAGGGGCAATCAGGCTGGCAGGCAAGCAGTTAGGAGCCAGCAGTTCTGGATTATGAGAGGAATATCCAACTGCTGGTTATCTCTTGAGGGGTCCCAGATTGGAGAGAGTGCAGGCCAGGTGGAGGGACACCCTCCCTGGCGCCCCTCGTGCATGAATTCTGTGCATTGGGCCATAACTAGTGTGTGTGTGTGTGTGTGTGTGTGTGTGTGTGTGTGTGTGTAGAGGCCCAGTGCACGAAATTCTGCATGGGTAGGGTCCCTAGGCCTGGCCAGTGATCAGGGCTAATTGGGGCTTCTGGCTGCCAGTCGGGGCTTTCCTTCCAACTGCTAACTGGAACCTCCCTTCATTCCATACTATCCCCTGGTGGTCAGCACACGTCATAGCGAGCACTCAAACTCCCGGTCTCCTGGTCAAATTTCTACGGGACACTCTGCATTATAATATATATATATATCTGTATATATATATATATATATATATATATATATATATATATATATACACACACACACATGGGAATTATGTCCTCTGGGTTTCTACCTCATAGCAGCTTTCTTACGAACTTGCTCTGCTTCAGAATCATCACCTAATAATGCTTACTTCACAGTGTTGTTGTGAGGGTTAACTGGATTAAATTATATGGAACTTTTATAATAATTCTTTGCATATAATAAGTGCTCAAAAATCATTAGCTATCATTAGCTTCCCCCGTTCAATTTAGTCTGTTACCATTCCATTTACTTTCATCTTCCAAAATAAAAAAATAAAAAAGTTCACAGACATGTCTCCTTGGCTACAGTCTTCTCTCACATTCTCTTTATTTATTTATTTATTTTGTAATTTTGTAATATTCTTGTTGTAATTTTAAGAAGATTTCTGGAGTAATTTGATGTTTAAACTTATTCAGTCCACATATTTAACTAAAATTTACCCAACTGACAAATTTAAAAGTTTAAACTGCTGTACAGACTCACTTTATAATTTTTGTAGACCACAACTGGGACCACTGAGCTAGATGATTCCAGCAAATTATGATGGTGATGTAGCAGAGATTCCCTCCAGCTCAAAAATTGTATGAATTGATAATATAAAAAATTACACCTGTGAAAATGGTGAATTCCATCTTTGTAATGAAGGCTCAGTTTTTTAAGTATTTTTTGCTCCTTTTCCATGGTTCTCATTTTTCTACCTGATTGGATATTGGTTGGTTGATTGACAGGTGTGAAAAACACTTTAGGGCAGCTATTTGGAAAGGATATGTAAAGCTATATTAATTCTTTGATCAAATTTAAATACCCTTAAGCAACCTCCATTAACCTAGAACACCCCAAGCTTTCCCCCCAGGCTCTACAACTTACTCAAAGCTCAAACCAGATTTAGTACAAGAATGAGTATGAGTCTCTATAGTTTCAATGCATGCAAAAAAAAAGTTTGAATAAAATAATTTCTATAAATATATGTGTGGAATTTTCCCATCTTGTATACCTATATTATTTATACCATACAAGCTACAGTTAACATTATATTAAAAGGCCATATTATTGAATTTATGTACAGTAAATATAAAGTGAAATAACACTTAGGTTTATTGTTTGTTGCCTTATTATCAATTAAGAAACAGTAGGTTAGCCCTGGCCAAGTGGCTCTGTTGGAGTGTCATCCATACACCCAAAGGTGTGTTTCAATTCCTGACCAGGGCACACACCTAGGTTGCAGGTTCAATCCCTAGTTGGGTACGTTCAGGAGGCAATCAGTTGATGTTTCTCTCTGACATTAAGGTCTCTTTCTCTTTCTCTCAAATCAGTGTTTTTAAAAACATATCCTTGGATGAGGATTAAAAAACAAACAAAACCCAGTAGGTTATTGATTTTTTTTATGATTGTTTATATCAGTGAATGTCCTAAAACTTAGGGGTTTTTGTTAATTTTTCTCAGAAACACATTGTGGCTATTTAATATTTTCTAATTGTGCATGTGAGATGTGTGTATGTTTGTGTGTGTGCATATGCATAAATATAAGTGTGTGTGTGTGTGTGTGTGTGTGTGTGTGTTTGACGGGGAGGGGGGGAGAGAGAGAGAGAGAGAGAGAGAGAGAGAGAGAGAGAGAGAGAGAGAGAATGAGAGAGAGCTGGAGAGACATTAGCCCATTCACAACGACCCAGACTCAGCTGGATTTAATCATTTAAATGTAGATTGTACCTATTTACAATTAAATTAAAGTAGTTTTAAGGTGGATTGGGGAAATACAAAACAGAATAATGGAAATAAAGAAATAAAAGAACATATATAGGAGGGCTCTCCCAGCAGTTAGCTATTTTAGACTGTGAAGTGATATCCCAAGAGAAGCCAAGGAGGCTCCATCACTTGAATCATTTAAAATTAGACTGGACTAAGCTCGGGAGAATGTACCACTGGGAGTAATCACGCTTTGACAGAGAAAGACCGAGAGATCTTTTCCAATTCTAATTGCCATGATCCTGTGTAATTCAATTTGAAATGGCCTCGCTATTCTAATTCACAAAGATCCTATTTTTACTAACTCTTTCTTTTCATAATCCTGCTCCTGATATCATTTCTCCTTTAATTTAAAGAAACCCTCAAGCGTGGTTTCCCAAGTAGTATTCATTGAATTACATTCCTTATTTCCGTTTTGTGTTTTTTTGGTTGTTTTTTTTTTTCTTCTTCTTCTTTTTTTTCCTCTCTCTCTCTAGACAGACTCTTTTGCAGACTCAGGCACTGTTCTCAGGACTGGGCAGACAGTGATTATCATCACCCCCTACTTCCATCCATTAGAGCTGGGCGTTAGCAGGTAAGGGTGAGGGCTGACAAAGAGGTTTTCAAAACTGGTCAGCATAAATGCTTCCAGGAGGCCAATTCAGGATAATCTATTAAAATATGGATCAGAAATACTGCCAGCCGAGGCTGAATACCTCTATCTGCTGCATTTAAGCCAAAACATAGAATACTTTCTTGGGGGAAAAAATAACAAAAGCCATAATTACATGTGGAGAATTGTCTGTTCACATCGTTTGGGGGTTAATTTTGTGAAATGGTTGCCATTCTGTCTGGGTCCAGCATTTGTCTCAGCCACTTTATTTGTTTTGAGATGCTTTAGGGATAAGGTCCCTGGAGACTTGAGTCCAGGAGGCCTTCAGGTTTCCAGGAGCCAATTTGTGACAAGATCAAAGGGGTCCATAGTCCCTAGAGCCAGAGTTACACTTTGGAATTTACAGGTGTACCTCATTTTACACAGCACTTCCATGTTTGAACTGTATTGAAAAGTCAATTTTAGTGAATTGAATTTTATTAACCTGCTAATATTATCAATCGGTAGTGGCCCCTGATCATTTAATTCATGATCAAATTTGAAGTGAAGCCATGCAATGAATTTCTTTATAAGCTAAGAATGCTTTTTTTGATATAATTATCAGTGTTTTATGACAAGGTTTCTTTTCCATATAATTTTTATTCAACAATTTGAGAAATGAAGAACTAGTACCCCCCAAACAATCATTCTGAAAACTTGATGTTTCAAAACACTCCCAAAATAGCAATTTTAATGCCTTAAAATTTTTAAAGTTTTACATAGGTCATATTTAAAATATTAGAGTGATAACATTTTCCCATTGTACCTTACTAATGCAAATTATTTATTTTAAAATATTTCAAACATACAGAAAAAAATTAAAAATAATATAATACACATTTAATACCCACAGTCAGAATTATAAAATACTAACAGATTTTTTTATTGTTTTTTTAAAAAAAATAAACAGAGGCACTTACAGTTGGCAAACATTTAAACAGCTCCTAGTAATATTTCCCTTCTTCACTCTCCAAAATAACTTCTCTCTTAAATACCCTGCCCATCTATTGTCTACAGTTTTACTACATGCATGTGACTCCATAATTGGTAAATAGTTTTTTTGTGAGCTTTTAAAAGGTCCATAAGTGGTATAATCAATTCTGCTTTTTTCATTGAATATTTTGTTAAGTTATATCTGTATCAATACATGGAGATCAAGGTTTAAATAAACTTAACAGGTATAGGGTTCACCATCATTACTTACTTATCCATTCCTGAAATGATATGCATTTAGGTTGATTGCAATGTTACACTATAGGCTATACAGCATATCTCCTTATGTATAAACTAGAGGCCCAGTTCACAAAATTCATACATTCGAGGAGGGGGTATCCCTCAGCCCAGCCTGCACCCTCTCACAGTCTAGAAGTTCTTGGAGAATGTCCGACTGAGAGCTTGGGCCTACTCCCAGTGGAGAGCGGGCCTAAGTTGACAGTCAGACATCCTTATCGTTGCCATGGAGGCAGAAGAGGCTCCCCCCACCGCTGCTGCACTCACAAGCTGTGAGCCCAGCTTCTGGTTGAGCCATGCTCCCCTCGTGGGAGTGCACTGACCACCAGGGGCCAGCTCCTCCATTGAGCATCTGCCCCTAGTGGTCAGTGCATGCCACAACAACTAGTCATTCTGCTGTTCGCTTGATTTGCATATTAGCTTTTTATTATTTAGGATATTCTTCAAGTCTCTCTTTTTTTTTTAGTATTTTTAATTTTTTATTTATTGATTTTGAAAAAGAGAGAGAGAGAGAGAGGAGAGAAGAGACTGGTTGATACTTGTATACTTGTATGTGCTCTGACTGGTGTCAAACCTGAAACCTTGCCATAAAGGGATGACACTCTAAACAACTGAGCTATCTCAGTCAAGGCAAATATTCAAATTTCTTTAAAGTCTATAACAACAATTGGAGTTTCTGGATTAAGAATAAATGTATCTTCAGCTTTCCTACATACTACCAAATTATTCTCCAAATGTATACTCTCATCAAAAATGATGTACTCAAATTAATCAATTTTTCCCTTTATAATGTTTATTTTCTGAGCATGGCCTAAGAATTTCCTTCTCGCTCAAAATTATAAAAAGATCTTCGTTGTGTTTTCACATCTATGTCTTTTAATCATTTGGATTTTTTTTTTAAATATGTTGTGAGGTAGGGTTCTAATTATATTGTTTTTCACATTGATGGTGGAACTACTTATAATGCTTTCTGGTTTTTAAGGTCTGCTCTGCATGCACTGAGGTCTGATGTAAGATGGTATTTCCATTCATTGACCTTTCCCTAATATTACATTATTTTAGTTGATGTAGTGGTACCATTGATTCATGATATCTAATGGAGAAAATCCTTCCTTCTGATTTGTCTTGGCTATCCCTAGACCTTTATGTTCTCATGGGAATTTTATAATCAGTTTTTAGAAAATCTTTAATATGATGAAGTAGTAGTAAATGTACAATGTAATCTGTTTTACTTATATCAAATCACTAAACCTAATTTATTGCTCATTACTCAATATTAAAGGTATCCTGCCATGTCCTGACACACTTCTTTGAAAAATAAGTTTATCATGTTTCCTTTCTTCCTCAAATATTATTCTCTTTTTCAATTTCAGTAATTTTTATGTCATTCTCATTCTCCCAACTCTTGGCCCTGTTAATATCTATTCCCGCAGTAGGTTAACAGATTCAGTCATTCCTGCTATCCTGTTGGGAGAGTACCTTGTAAATGTAACTCTTGCCGAAACCAGTTTGGCTCAGTGGATAGAGCGTCATTCTGGGGACTGAAAGGTCCCAGGTTCGATTCCGGTCAAGGGTATGTACATTGGTTGAGGGGACATTCCCAGTAGGGGGTGTGCAAGAGGCAGCTGGTCGATGTTTCTCTCATCAACGTTTCTAGCTCTCTATCCCTCTCCCTTCCTCTCTGTGGAAAATTAATAAAAATATATTTTTTTAAAAAAATGTAACTCTTTCTCTCTCTTGGGCCTCCTCTGCCTATTTCTCATTCCAATCAATTATACAAAAATCTTGTAGACCAACTGTTTTCCTGTTTTAATCATGCCATTTTTATTACCAAGAACTTAGACTCTTATTTGTTTCAGGTCTTCAATGGTCCTAAGAGACCACACATTCATTTTCACACATGAACATGTGAAAGGTTTTGCCCCTCCCAGAGTTACAGAGCTAATCAGGAGGGAAATTAGAACTCTGAAGCTAAAACCTACTTTAGATCCCAGGTCTTCTGACTCCTGAACTAATTCTCTTTCTACCTTTTACTCTCCTCCACCTAGCCTTTAGATATTATTTCCTAAATGATATCAGTACCATATATATTTTTAAAAAATATTTTTATTGATTTCAGTAAGGAAAAGAGAGAGAGCCAGAAACATCAATGATGAGAGAGAATCATTGATTGCCTTCCTCCTGTATGCACCCTATCAGGGATCGAGCCCACAACATGGGCATGTGCCCTGACTGACTGGGAATCAAACCTTGACCTCCTTGTTCATAGGTCAGTGCTCAGCCGCCGAGGACCAGGAGCCAGGCAGCACCACATTTATTTTAGTCCATCCCAAAGGAACTTCCCTTTCTTAATCTTACCTCAAAATATTCCTTCCTACTGCTTTGGAAACATAAACCTTCATGTTGAAATTCAGTCTCCTTACTTTCCACTGAACTATATATGACCTTCTTGGAAACATGCACCTTTTACAGGATGTATGACTACTGCTATCACTACTCTCAACAGTACTGATAAAACCACCACTTATTGCACTCTTACCATGAATCCAGCTATTGAATAAGATGAGCTCACCTCGCTTCGCTCCATAGAAGTAGGATCTGAGAGGTGAAGTAACCTGCCCTGAGTTCTACAACCTCGAATGGAACCCGAGTCTCTAGGAGTCCAGAGCCCATGAGCTTACCACTTTGTTCTGTGCCTCCTAACTGTGTCTTTGGAAGTTTCCAGCTCTGATTTTCTCTTGAACTCAGTAACACTTATTCTAAGCTGCTTTTGGTGTTTTCTAAATGTTTGTCGTTAAGTGTAGACTTTACCATTCTGACTAGACTGCATATCTTCTGAATACAGGATCATTTAAAACTTTCTTTAGACTGCCCTCTCTCCTCAGAACATCTGCTGTGAGTCTCTACTCTGAGCCCTGCCGTGACTGAAAAGGGTCTTATTAGCCTGGAGATTTTCTGACACCCATCCAGGAAGCTTCTATGTTGAAAAATCTTCCACTGTGGCAGAGATTAAAACTGCAACCAATAGTTTTTAACAAATTGATTGTATTCCAGTAAAACAATGTCTTTGCTGTTTTACAGATAAAGTCCAAGAAAAAGCTATGTGATTCATTGTAATATATCTTTAGTGAATATTATATACTATTAATTAGAAGCAAATTTGGCCTAATGTAAAATGAATTATAAACAATTCTGAATGAATTTTACTTCAAAGGTTATTTTGTGAGGAGAAAATATTAAATTATGTAGAATTGCTAAAGTGGTGAAAAATACATAAATATAATGTAATTTCAGGTTCACTATTCACAGTGCTCTAATAGTGTTTTCCAGGAGTTTGGATTAGAGCCGTCAGTGGCCAGGGTTGGACAACAGAAAATGTCCTGTTTTCTCTCCACTTCATCTTGAACAATCATCTTTCAGCAGTGAATAAGCAGGGAATGGCTCCATCTTCAAAAGGCCTATTTAAAAATAAAATATTCAAGTCCTGGCTGGTTTGCTCAGTGGATGGAGCCTGCAAACTGAAGGGTCCCAGGTTGAATTCCAATTGGGGGGACATGCCCAGGTTGGGGGCTCAATCCCATGTAAGGGGCATGCCAGAGGCAGCCAATCAGTGGTTCTCTCTCCCCATTGATGTTTCTATCTCTCCCTTTCCCTTACTCTCTGAAATCAATAAAAAATAAATTAGCATTCACTCAACAATTTTTAAATTTTAACTATTTATTTTAAAATCTTTATTGTTGAAAATATTACATATATACTCCCCCCCCCCGACCCTTTCTAGCATGCCCTTGCCTTCCCTCTGCCCCCCCACCCCTCACCCCCTGGCCTTTACCACACTTTTGTCTGTGTTCATGTGTTATACATATATGCACACAAGTTCTTTGGTTGATCTTTCCTACCTACTCCCAAATAATTTTAACACTGTTGGGTTTTTTAATTTTAAATTTTTACAGCAGATTTTTAAAAAATAATGGACTTTATTTTTAAAGCCATTTAAGATTTATAGAAAAAGTGAACAGGAAATACAAAGTTCCCATATACCCCTTCTCTGCCCACCCACCACCACTCTATCCCACAGTTTCCCCTATCATTAGCATCTTGCAATAGTATGGTACATATATTACAGTCGTTGAGTCAATATTAATGCATTGCTATTAACTAAAGTTCACAGCTTATATTAGTGGTTATTCTTTGTGTTGTACACTCAATAGGTTTTTGCAAATACATAATATATATCTACCATTAGTATCAAACCACATTTAAGCTAACAAAATATAAATTATAAAAAGAAGACTATAAGATACCATTTTGAAGCATTTAGCTGGGGTAAAACAAGTTAAATAAACTAAAACTCAACCAAAAACTTAGTGAACTTATTTTTTGTAGTTTCTACAAGACAGAGAAAAAAATATAGTAAAAATTAAGTAGTCTTTTTTTGGGGGAAAATTGTAGTTCTTTTGATAAACAGTGCTGTCAGAACAGCAAATGCAAGCACCACATGATCTAGCTCATTCTCTTTCGAGTACTGTTCTCAGGGTTTGGTGTGAATACTTCATAGTGAAAGTATGTCTTCCCTTGAGGATCACACAGCCATTTAATTTCTGTTCTGGCATTTGGCCTATTGTGTTTATGAGGTTCTATTGAGAAATGCAATTGATGATTTCTTCTATAACCACAAAGAAAAAATTGAGGGTTACTGATTTCAAACCACTGTTATAAACTTACATGTTTTTCTGGAAAAATGTTTTCTTTCCAAAATGAAAAATGGATTCCCTATTAAATATAACGTTTGATATTATCCTATCCTTCAATATGTTGAAAATTCACCTCAGACTTAGCCAGAGGAAGGCTGGAGTTCCCCCCATCTGTAGTTTGGAATCTACCAGATGTCGCTGCCTGGCCCAATTGATTTTATTGGTTTCTGCTCGTTTGGGGCATTATTGTCAAGAAGAGTGGATTTCACATCTAGGGCTGCCTTCACAGCGACTTTTTAAAAAATATATATGTATTTTTTTTATTGATTTCAGAGAGGAAGGAAGAAGAAGAGAGAGACAGAAACATCAATGATGGGAAAGAATCATTGAACGGCTGCCTCCTGCATGCCTCACAATGGGGATCAAGCCCACAACCTGGGCATGTGCCCTGACCAGGAATCAAAACATGACCTCGAGGTTTATAGGTCAATGCTCAACCACTGGTCCACACAGGCAGGGCACACAGTGACTTTCTTGTCAGCATACATTCACTGCTCTTGCTTCCTAACCCACACGGTGTCCTGAGGACTTAAGTATACTTAGCAAACTTCTCCATTATAAGACTTTTTCTTGAGACTCAAAATCCAATTTGTGGTGTACAACATTTCCTTTAGAGCACATGTGTCAAACACAAGGCCTGCGGGCCAAATCCGTCCCGCCAGGCCTTGCAATGTGGCCCGCACCGCGCTGTCATCACTGCACTCCGCTGCGTTTCCAACACAATGACTGTTCAGTAAACCATTCGGCCCGCTATTTAGGCTGGATTTTAGATTTTGGCCCCTTCTCTGATTGAGTTCGACACCCCTACTTTAGAGCAATGGTTCTCCATGGAGGCACATTGGTTCTCCAGGAGACTTTGGCAATATCTGGAGGTCCTTTTTTGTTGTTACGAGGGAGGTTGGGTACTGTTGGCATCTAGTGGGCAGAGGTCAGGGATGCAGTGCACAGGGCAGGCCTCCAGATCAAAAGGTTCTCTAACTTACAATGTCAGTAGGACTGAGGTACAGAAGCCCTGCCCTAGAATCTTAGTCATTCAGCCATTTTTTGCCATTCATGTTGAAACACATTGCATATCAAAGTATTGCATTTGTTGAAATAGTAAAGCAAAGCATCTTATTTTTTGTTGTTGGTGGTTTTTTTGTTATTTTTAAAAAAGATAATTCTGGCAATAGTGGGAAATTATTTGTTTTCCTATTACTTTGCTCAAGAATAATGCTGCAATATTTGCAAAGTAGATAACCTCAGTTGTCACTCAAAATGTAAACTGTCACAAGGGATAAGAGATTAACTGATTTCACTGCCAACTTTTATAGTGTCATTATTTTCCCCTCTAACTACCTCCTCAGTGTCTTTGCTGATGAAGATGTTTTAAAATAGCAGACAATTAGAGGCTTTTTGTTGATGAAAAATGAAGTGTTCAGGCACAAAAGTGTGCACAATGGACCTCTTATAGAATATTTCAAGTCTCCTTTCATTAAAAGATTTTCTTAAGTGGCTATTTATCACTTAATAGGAATGCCTATTGTTGCTCATTTTGTTTTATACGTAAATACCATCATATATAGGTTGCCGGGATAGCTCTTAGATTTTCACACCACTTGATTTCATGTTTGGTTGCCTCAGATGATTTTTTTCATCTAAAAATCACATTATGCAAAAGTTTGCTTAAGGAAATACTAGAAGGTGTCCTACTTTATGCATGGCATCAGAAGGCAGGGTTTTTTGTAAAAGACACAATGCTGGGGAAAATAGAAAGCGACAGAAGAAGAGAAAGACCAAATATGAGATGGGTTGACTACATTAAGGAAGCCACAGGCATGAGTCTACAGGAGCTGAGCTGAGCTCTGAGGACAGGACACTCTGGCCATCACTCATTCAGAGAATTGCCAGGAGTCGGAGCCAACTTACAATAAAAGCATGGAACACACATAGGCACTAGAAGAGACATTGAAAACTGGCAGCCAGAGAACAAGTTCCTACTCAGAGATAAGTTCTGTTTAGTCAGCATAAAATTGAAAGTTTTAAAAATTAGTTGCCAATATTTAAAAACACACACACATTGGTCATAAGAATCTGGATGCCTTTTTTTTTTCCCCTTGAAAAATGGAAAGATCTAGCATTTGGAACCAGCATTCCTCCACAGCAATAGTTCACTGTAAGAGAACAGCAGCTGATTCTTAGCAAAACGAATAATCACATGTATTGGAGAGGACATAGAGAAAAGGGAACCCTCACTCACTTCTGGTAGGAATGAAGACTGGAAAACAGTCTCGAGATTCCTCAAAAAAATTCAGAATAGAGCTACCATATGACCCAGAAATCCCTCTCCTGGGTATATCCCCAAAAACATGTATTTGGAAGATAGATGCACCCCTATGCTCATTGCAGCATTAATCATGGCGGCCAAGACATATAGACAATCTAAGTGTCCTTCGAGAGAGGACTGGATAAAGAAGATGTGGTACATATACACAATGGAGTACTACTCAGGCATACGATAAAGTACTGCCATTTGTGACAACATGGATGCACCTTGAGGGCATTATGCTAAGTGAAATAAGTCAGAAGAAGCTAAGAACCACATGACTTCACTCATATGTGAGTTATAAAACTGAAACTCCTGGACAGAGACAGCAGTGTGGTGGCTGCCAGAGGGAAGGGCAGTATAGGTGGAGGGGCCCTAATATATAGCGATGGAAGATGGTTTGGGTGGTGGGCACACAGTGCAATATACAGAACTTGTATCATAGAAGTGTACACTTGAAACCTGTATAATCGCATTAAGCAATGACAGCCCAATAAATGTAATAAAAAATTTTTTAAAAAAGAGAACAGCGGCTGGACACTTGAGACAGGTAAGGCCCACGCCAGCCTGCCCTAGTACTCACCCAGCCTGCTTCACTCAGCAACCCTGTAGTCTATCCCTGTGTGGTCCTTTGAGTTTGCAACCCCTGCTCCATTACAACTGAATTCTGTAACTACAAATGCAGGTAGTTAGCATAACCCAATCTTTTTAGCCCATAAACTAATTTAGCAGCTCATATTGGAGATAAGCTGGAGAACTGAGGCTGTTTGGAAGGTGGTAGAAAACATGAGGATGGAGAGCTGCATTGTAAAGGAATGGAAGGGGAGGGGTCATGGAAAGAATCAGGCTTCACAGTGAAAACAGATTCAGATACTGCTTCTAGTTTTAGCCCTGCAAGGGAATCTTCTGAACTTTGGCGAGAAGAGAGGAGGCCGGGGAGTAAAAATGAAGAACAGCAATGGCATGCATGAC
Source organism: Pipistrellus kuhlii (assembly GCF_014108245.1). NCBI lineage: Eukaryota > Metazoa > Chordata > Mammalia > Chiroptera > Vespertilionidae > Pipistrellus > Pipistrellus kuhlii. The sequence goes on along the minus strand of NW_023425540.1, from coordinate 55,650,001 downwards.
CTTGTCAAAGGCTCTCTGCCATTTCATTGGCCTGTGTACCATCTTTGCCCCAAGTGGTAGTCCCTGGGTTTGGACTGTGTTCTTGGAAATGGAATCCAGGAAGAGCTTTAAGGCTGCAGGGTTTGTGAAGAAGGGGTGGAGGTGTTTGTAATGGGTTGTATTTACTAAGGTGACCAGACGTCCCGCTTTTGGCAGGACAGTCCCGATTTTTAACAATTTGTCCCTAGTCCTGCAGCGTTTTTTAATCGGGTTTGTTTTAAAACGCTGCAGGACGCGGGACAAATTGTTAAAAATCGGGACTGTCCCGCCAAAAGCGGTCTGGTCACCTTAATTTAGAATGAAAGGCGAAGAAGGAGTGGGGTAAACAAACCCAGTATCCAGATACAAGGAGCATCAAGATGCAGGCATTGGGATTCAAAGCTTAGGGCCTAAACCAGAAGAACCACCAGGATAGGAAAGATGTAGATGCCAGGCACTGGCCCTTGCTTTGCTTTGTGGGAAGTCTGTGATTTGGATGGATCTAGATGACCCACGTCTGTCTGTCTCCTCCTCCTTCTACCTGTTGTGGTCTGAGGCCCCCAGTTTGGTGAATCGCTGACAGTTGTCTCATTCCCTCATCAGCAGCAGTGATTTCCTGGTGAACCCTGTACATGATAGAACATTTTTCTAGTCATCCCAGTTCTGGAGAAAAGCCAGAGCTTCAGGATATTTCCTTCTCTCCTTGCCCTCAAACAGAACAAAGCAGATAAAATCTTTTTAAGCTGCAGCCTCCACCTGCACTCTACAAATGTGGAAATGAAGGGAAAAAATCCTCAGGATGTGGAAAGGAGGGTGAGTGTGGGAAAGGACTGCTTTGGAGTGTGTTTGAGCCTTATCTGATGAAAGAGAAAAAAGAAAGGACTGGAAAGAAAGACATTTGAGGAGGGAAGAGAGTGAAAGAATATTAAAATTGCTGCTGGAAGGAATCCCAGGAAAATACTGTGCTAGTAGTCTAGGCTTGGCTTGGATTTCCTTGTTTGATATGTATAGAGGGACCATATAATTTACCATCCAAACCTGGACTCTTCCAAGAAAGTGGGAGCTATTAGTAAAATTTCCAAGATAACAGCATGACTCAGGACTGGCCCAGCAAACGAGGGAGGTCCCCATAGTCAGGGACAAAGTCCAGAAACCTCTTCAGATTCATGGCCCCAGTCTACTGACTAACGTGTCCAGGGCTGGAGGCCTGGGACTCTAACCTGTGGTATTGCTATTAGAAAAGGAACATGCAAACTCCTTTTAGAGGGTTCTCCTTACCTCTAGCTAAGCATCAAAACCACCTAGGGACCTTAAAACTCTTATAGATGCCCTGGAAATAAATTTTAATTATTTTGGATTGGGCCTAAACAGGGATACTTTTTATTTTTAAAGCTGCCTTGTGATTCTAATGTGCAACCTACCCTGAACTGTACGGTTTCCCCAGGCTTTTGGGGGAGCATACCCTTCTCTCCCATCTCCCCAGCATTAGCCCGTGCAGACAGGATGGCGGGAGTGCCTAGCACCTGGGGAATTTCCTCACTGCTTCCCCTGCTCCCCCTTAAAGTGAGCTTGCGTATTTAAGCCGAGAGTGTAAATGACTTGTCAAGGATTGAATAGTAAACAATAGAAGAAACCTGAGCAAAACTGGTAAACCAAGTCCAACTCAGCTCCATAAATGACAGACATGAAGGCTGAGGAGCCAGGTGTGGGTGAGTGCTTTGTTGCTACCTAGAGCCACAGTCACATGTATTCAACTGGGGGGCCCCAGTATTTGGTGTACAGAGATGCCACATCCAACCCACCTTCAGACCCCAAGCGTTTTCCATTGAACCATATTTACGGAGCCTTGGTTGGGTTGGGGCGCAGGAGACAGTCACAATTGCTGTTGGGCGACAGAAGAGCTGGGGTAGCCTTCACTTTCAAGACAGCATTCCTGAAGAAACTCAGAGAGTTGACTGCTTTGAACTTTGAACGGATAAACTGAGGCCTATTAAGAATGTTAAGGGTTTGAGCAGAAATCAATTTGTACTGGGCAGCACCAAACCAGAAGTGGTTAGGAGCGCCTCAACCCCAGAGCTCAGGGTAAGACTTACGTAGAAAACGTGTGGAAGCAAAGAAATTATGTAATTGGCCATAGTTGAAAGCCTAGGTGGCTGTTGTTTGTGATTGGTTGGTTTGATTTCCTGACTTTGAGGCATTAATAGGCTTAGGTTTTGGTTTGCTTCCTAGGCTCTCATGGCCTTAGAGCCACATCAGTCTAATGGCCTCCTTGTTTAATTAACTTAACAAAGATGCTCTCACCACAGAGTCAATGGTTACATAGCCAGTAGAAACACCAGTCGGTTAGGCAAGAATTAATGAAAAGCATTTTAAATCCTCATTGCAGCCTCTTAGAAAATCACCAAGGGGTTATATAATTCTCAGCAAGGCTTCCTGGGATCTTCTTGCCTCTGCTCATTGCTCATTCTGCTTCCTCTCTTCTCTCTCAGAATCTCAGCACCACTTCACCCCTTATCAATAGCTCAGTATTTCATCTCATATCTCAATATCTTGCTTGGTTTGCCACAGTAACTATTCTGTTCTCTCTCTCTCTCTCTCTCTCTCTCTCTCTCTCTCTCTCTCTCTCTCTCTCTCTCTCTCTCCTTCCCTCCCTTCCTCCCTCCTCCTTCTCTTTCTCCCTATTCCCCCAAACTCTGGCTCCCTGTAACCTCCCTTTACTCCCTCCAGCCTCCAAGGTTGTTGTTTTCTGGGGCTGGGGCTCTGTTTCCTTTAAGATGTAAATCCTGCAGCTCAGCTAATGTCCTAATCAGCATGACAAAAGGCCAGGAGCTGCGGGGGCCGCAAGGCTCCTTCCTTCCTGTTAGAGCCTGCAGGTGGGAGGGGGCAGCAAATGCTGTGACTGCTCCAGAATGGACTATTTGTTCTGCATATCTGTATGCAAACCTGTTTGTATATGCAGGTATACAACATCACTACAGAAGGCCATACAGTTGAAGGATTCAGAAGTGATTTGTGTGTGAATGACATGTGTGTTACAGAAATAGATGCCAGATCAGTGTTTCTACATTGTGTTTTGTTTTGTTTTGTTTGGTTTGGTTTGGTTTGTTTTTATTGTTAACAAACACCTTTGCAGTATATAGTATTAGCAAATTAAGTTTTTTGTCAAAGGGACCAAAAATGCCTTTTCAGTATTCCACTGTTGTTTTTACAGTAACAAAATGTAAATTATTGTTTATTGTGCTAATAAGGGAAAGGTATGCACAAACTCTCTGTTAGAAAATTAAAGCACATCTTTTAAGTCTATAAGAACAATATAAAATACAAAATATGAAAGTTTGCAAGCATTTTTGTTTTCCTCATTAGAATTAGTAGTTTTGGATAGATTAGATTGTTTTGCTCATCATTGTAACTGTAGTTAGTACCTGATATGGCACCTAAAATACAATATATGCAGTGGTCATAAATAAATAAATAATACAGGCTGTCAAATGCCTGGCACAATATTTCAGTCTCCTAGATTTTTGCCATTATAGGATCTTTTTTAAGATTTATATCTTCCAGTTCCTGAAGATTTTTTTCTTTCTTCCTTCCTCCCCTCTCCTTTCCTTCCCCTCCCTTTCCATCTTCTCCTTTCCCTACCCTTTCTCTTTCCTTTCTTTCTTCCTCCCCTCCTCCCTTTTTTTTTAAAAAAAATTTTTTTTATTTATTTTAGAGAGAGAAGAAGGGAGAAGGAGAGATGGGGGAGAAGGAAAATCACCATCAATGCAAAATAGAAACGTTGGTTGTTTGCCTCCTGCACATGCCCAACCAGGGATCAAACCCGAAACCTGGATACATGTCCTGACTAGGCATCGAACATGCAACCTTTTGTTACATGGGACAACGCTCAACCAACGGAAGCACTCTGGCCAGGGCCATTCCTCCATTTCCCCCTCTCTGGGCTACTTGCTATATTTAAATATACAGACCAGTGCTGCCTGATAGAAACATAATGCTAGACACAAATGTGAGCAATGAAATTGTAATGTTCCTCAGAGCCACATACTTTAAAAACTAGAGAGAAACAGATGAAATTCATTTTAATAATACATTTACATAACTCAATATATACAAAATACTGTCATTTTAACATGCAATCAGTATTTTAAAGAATCTTAATGAGATTTTGCGATCTTTTTTCATATTGAGTTTTGAAAATTTGGGGTATATTTTACATATTCAGAACATCTTAGATTTAACAGTCACATTTCAAATGCTCAATAGCCACATGTGGCTAATGGCTATTGTGTTGGACAACCAACACAATTTAGAGCATCTGAATTAGAGATTGAAATTGGTAACCGGTCAACCCAAGCCATTTTCTGAACAAACCCTCCTTTCCTTACTAATATCCAAAATGACTGATTTATTTATATGCAGATATCTTGTTTTTGTATGCATGACATTCAGTTTACATTGGTAGAATAAATGAATGACAGAATGACATTATGATTTATTTTAAAAGAATAAGATAGTAAAGAAATTTATTGAGAGGGAAGAGTTAACATTAATAACACTACAGTACTGAACATGTGTTGAATCTCTGACATTAGACCAGATACTTCATAAACATAATCTTGTGTACAGCTCACAGCATATTTTATGAGATTGATATGATTAGAATCACTTTTACAAAGAAATTGAGGCTTAGCTACATTTACTAGTAGCGATTTGTGCAATGTTAGAATCATGCTAAATTGCAGAGGCAGATTGGAAACTGTACTGGTATTTGTCTGATTTCAGCCTGAACTCTTCACCACACCACACTGCCTTTGTAAGATAAGACTGTCCAGCTAAAGAAATAGCAGAGAGAGTATGTGTTCATTCTATCAAAAAAAAAAAAAAAATACCATTGTATATGTTAGGTCGAGGCAGGGGGGAAGCCCAGAGCCAATGCAAGCATCTGCAAGGTGGATGGTGACAAAGATAGCTGGCTAGCTGGAGCCTTCCAGGGCCTTCCTAGACCCCTGGCCTGAGGCAGGAATTCCACACTTCTCATGCCCTCCTCCCTCCCCTCCCTAAACAGCTTGTATAAAAGAAGTACCTATGCCGCTTTTTGGTGAGATTAAAACCTCCCCCCTTTTTAATCGCCTGGATTCTGTGACTTGCTTCTGCTCTCAAACCTCTCAGCTGGAACCTATTGTAGATGCTGAAATTTTCTCTCTTTTAAATAGAATAAGAGAAAGTAGAAAAATATTATTTTATTTACACACATTTTTAAATTTGTTTCCAGAATATTTATTGGGAAAGCATTCAAAAATTACTTTATATTACTTTAAAGAGAGAGGGAAATAGAGAATATATAACATATTTTATGGGTTGAAATTATAAGTGATTAAATAGTTTCACAAAGATTTTCCTAGTAGAACCAAGAAGTTGTCATTATTATAAACATCTTCTGAACCTCCTCTAACCACCAAAAAAATGCCCTCCTTAGATTCAGTTTACAAATTAGGGTGCCGAATTAGGTAAAGGTAGGCTGCCTGTTGAAAGTCAGGAAATAAAGCATCTCTGTGCATATGTAATTGTACAGATAATTGCCTCTATCATTTAAAAATATCATTTGCCAAAATGGTGTCTATGATTAATTATGTACATTTATCATTGAGTCAACTAGGAAACATTATAAAATCCTTTCCCTAAGCTCATGCATCCTCCCTCCCTTCTTGTTTCTTTCAATGTATATTATTAGTGATTCAAATTTTTTACTTCTTAAGACATAATTCACCTGCACAGAAACCAGCGAAGTTGACCTCTGGCTGCAGAGGGGTTGGTTGCTTTTTGACTTGTGACACCAGATAATGAGGGCACCGTTTAACATCTCTCCTCTTGTTCCCTGGATTCTCCTAAAGCAGAAATGCTCACTTATTGATATGCATGTATCTTCATTACCATTTTTCAGCCCCAAATTATACATTGTTGGGTTTTAAAGTCAAATGGTGCCAAGGAAAGAAAAATAAGTAAAAATAAACAAATAGTAATCCTGAAATCCTGACACATAGAATTTACCTAATGTGCATGTGATGTATAATAATTAACGATTGTAGCAACTATCCTGCAGACTGTCTTGAACGTCATGCCTTGAGGTAGTTTCCCTGCTTCTGCTCTGGATTCTCAGAAGAACATCCAGACTAATCTGATGTGTGTTTATTTGTTGAAGCTAGTAACCCTACTCCTCACAGTAAGGAAGATGGTAGCTGACAGCCCTAAGCCTATATCTACAATACATAACTCAAAATTCCCAATGAAGGGGATTTTAATCCCAGTTCCACTTACAGATGTTAGCGGGGACCTGATTGGCCTGATGAACCCTGCAGTGACGGTAAGGGTGGTGGTGGAGCAGCATGCCACTCATGGCGATGCATAACTTCAACAAGATCAGAAAGATGAGAGGAGAGGTTCTCTGAAGAAAGGACCCTAGGCAGGCAGGAAGTCTGCTGTGGGACCCAATACTTTGATGCTAATTTGCTCTCTTAATTGTTTGCGGCTTGACAGACAACCTCTGTGAGGGCAGTAACCACTATATCAAGACATAGCACATGTTAGATGCTAAATACATTTATGAATGAATGAATGACAAGCTACCTGAGAGCCAAGTTATTAACAGTTTGGTGGCCTCAGAACAAAGGAAGACATTATGTGCATTGAATATGTAATGGTATTGTACTGAGACTGCTGGGGGACTGTGAGGGGAGGAGGGGCGGGGAGAGTTGTTTACAATTTGTGTGTATGTGCCAGTCTGACCAGGGAACTTCCCCAGTTCCACATACAAACACACTCGGAAATTAGAACTGCGAATAAGCCTCGGTTTATTTCATTTCCTTTGCCCCATTTCTGACTGGCTCCCTTTGAGTTGCCACAGGCCTTCTTTAGATACGGAGAGACTTTCAGTTAGATCTGGCTCTCGTTGCAACTACTTCTTTAAGGTTGGTTCTGTATATCTTTGCTGGAGTCCATTGTATGAAGCCTCTCTGATTAAACCTTCTGAAGTAAATCCTTTATTTCCAAATCTCTGAGAGGCATTTGACTCTCCCTCACTCTTATCCCCACTGCTTTCTGTAGAACTCTGAGCTATGGTTCCTCACAGAAACCAGGAAAAAAACAATGTTAGTGCTAGTACTCTATTTTCATTCATTTATTCCATATATGGTAACAGAGTATCTACTTTGTGCTGTACAGCATGCTACTCTTTGGAGACGTGATGGAGAGGAATTCAGCCAGGAAGGGAAGCAGAGGAAATACCACACAAATATACAATTTTAATCAAGGGACAGGTGACATGAAGAAAAGAAATTCAGTACTATGTGATTATTTAGAGGTGCCCTGCTCTATTCTGTGGGGTCAGTTCTAAGAGACTTCCCTGAGGAAGTGACATCTGAGCTGAAATATGAAGGATGAATGCAAGTTTTACAGGTGGGAGCAAAAATGTTTCAGGCAAAGGGACAGCATAAGCAAAGACTCAGAGACAGAAGTTGAATGGCTTCTCTGAGGACATGGGAGAAGGTTCAGTAGCTTGAGCTGGTGCCCGTGTGTGTGTGTGTGTGTGTGTGTGTGTGTGTGTGTGTGTGTGTGTAGGGGCTAAACTGAGATGAGGTCAGAGAGAGGGCAGGGGTCAGCTCATGCGGAGCTTGGTAGCCATGTCGAGAATTGTACCTTTGTTTTGAGAGGTATGGGGCACAGTTTAAATAATGGAGAGTCATGTCAGGTTTTCGTCTGGAATAGATCACTCCAGCCATATATACTATGCTGCATGCAGAATCTGGAGTTTGGAGTATATATTGAACAGGAATAAGAGTGGGTAGCTGAGACCAGTTAGGAGGTAACTTGATATAGAAGTGAGAAATTGGGGAACTTCTTTACATTCCTTAAGATAACATGGAGTCCTCCGCTTTATCAAGCCTGTCAGCTAGCCATTCTCATTTGGGAACTAATGGGGGACTTTATCCTGACCTTGGCATGCCAGAGAGCAATAGCGACAGAAAGAGGGTGTCGGGGTATGTTGATAGAATAGATACCCCTTTGGGGCTTGTGAACAGGTAAATGAGAAGGCTGGAAATGTGGGTCTGATGATGGAAAGCATAAGGTCCTAGGGCTAAAGCTTGGGGGACACCCACAAAGGGACCATAATTGGAGCTGCAAGTAAGAACGTGATTGTTAAAGATCATGTTAGTGAAGAAGAAAAAGAAGGCTAAAGAAGAGCACCTGTGCCAAAACCGGTTTGGCTCAGTGGATGGAGTGTCCCTCTGTGGACTGAAGGGTCCCAGGTTCGGTTCCGGTCAAGGGCATGTGCCTTGGTTGCGGGCACATCCCCGGTAGGGGGTGTGCAGGAGGCAGCTGGTCGATGTTTCTCTCCCGTCGATGTTTCTAGCTCTCTATCCTTCTCCCTTCCTCTCTGTAAAAAAATCAATAAAATATATTTTTAAAAAAAAAGAAGAAGAAGAGCACTTGTATTTAAGGAAGGGGTATTTACTTAGCAAATGCTCTTAATGTGTTCACTCCGGGCCTGGCACTGGGCTGTAAGTCATTGTCGAGCAGCCAGAAGAAACTAGTTGGAAGCAAAATAAGAGAACTCTGAAAATGTGGGAGGAGCCAACAGCAAAGGATGAGGAAGCCATGATGGAAGGGTAGCCGGTGGTTTGGTTCTCTCAGGAAGAAAGTGTGATGGATGCTGAAAGTACAACTCTGAGTGTGTGGATTAGTCTCCCCCTGGATGGCACACATTGGGGGTTTGGTCCAGTCAAGCCTTGAGGGAGTGTGAATAAGGGCCCTTGACAAGACTCTCCTCCAATTTCAGAACTTTAAATTATAGGAAGATAAGACCTAATATATAAGATTTCACTTTATATCTTACTTCCTTGAAACATCTTTTCCATCTATGTAGAGAGCTGTACATACCCAGTCCGGCTGTGGCGGTCGGCCAAGAACAGAGATGTTGTAATTTGATGTTAGATGACAGTAAGATGACCACTGCAGGGTCAGTACTGTTTCTTTCTTGTGGCAGATTTTCCTCCTGAAATATGGAGGTGCCATGATATTAAATCAATAGTAGTGAGTGATGTGAAGATTTGAGATGAAGCTAAACGTAGCTTCCTTTGATTTTGCCTTTTCCTTTTTCTTGCTGGGCACCACTTTAGAAGAAGAATCACCTCTGGGCAAATCATCTGTTCAGGTTTGCTATTCTAACCAAAGAGGATCAGAAGGGCCTGAATGTTAATTGTGTTCATTTAAGGTTCCATATGAAAAAACTCCCTATGAAATTGGCAAAGTAACAGAGACAAACATTCCTGTTGGAAATATGCTGAAAGCACCCTGGCTGGAGTGACTTAGTTGGTTGAGCATTGTCCCATGCACCTAAAGGTCACTGATTCATTTCCCAGTCAGGGGATATGCCCAAGTTGTGGGTTCAATCTCTGGTTGGTGTGCAAGAGGCAGCCAATCAATGTTTCTCAGATCAATGTTGCTCTCTCTCTTCAAATTCAATAAAAGCATGTTTAAAATATATATATATATATATATAGAAAGTTAGTTTGCCAATTATAGACTCAACACCAAGTAACTCAGTAATGGAAATCCAAATTGTGAAAGAATAGCACTTATTCCAGCTGAATAATATTTAAAAATTTATTTCCAACAATTTAACAATAAGATGTATCTGTTATATATTGCTGTTTAACAAATCACCCTAAAGTGTACTACCTGAAAACAAGAACCACTATTCAGGACAGGATTCTGTGGGTCGGCAATTTAGAATGGATTCAGCTGTGCAGTTCTTTTAGTCTTGGCTGGGAATTTCTCACGCATCTGCTGGCAGCTGGCAGCCAGCTAGGTAGCTCTGCATCTGGGGGTTGGTGGGGACAATGCAGGGGAATGGGCTACATCTCTCTTATCAACCAGAAGGCTGGCTTCAGCTTGACCACAGGGCAATTGGGCAGGCTTCCTAGAGAAAGAGCAGAAGCCTCAATGCCTCTTGAGGCACAGCTCAGAATCGGCACAACATTGCTTCTGTGGCCTTATGTTCGCCAAGCCCCAAAGTCAGTTCAGATTCAAAGGATGTTAAAATAGCCTCTGTCAATTGATGGGAGGGTCTAACTGAAAACATACTCAGTAAGGGGGGAGGGGAAAGGAATTTTGGCCATGTTCCTATCTACCATAGATGATGCATCATTTTTTCTTCTATTTGGTAGAGAAAATGTAATTATTTGAACAATACTTTTGGAGGGAATATATATATATATATTTTTTTTTTTTGCCTTGATGACAATTTCAAAGCAACAAGTTAGGGCAAGATTGTATTAACTGTATATTTTTTAAGTTAATATTTGTTTTTGAAACTGTAAAGAAAATCCTCATCTTTTCACTGGCTGTTAGTCTAGGTCTGTATGACCCAACCAATCACAGATAAAGTAGAACTTCTTCTTCTTCTTTTTTTTTTTTTTTTTTAATATATTTTAATGATTTTCTACAGAGAAGAAGGGAGAGGGATAGAGAGCTAGAAACATCCATGAGAGAGAAACAGACCAGCTGCCTTCTGCACATCCCCTACTGGGGATGTGCCTGCAACCAAGGTACATGCCCTTGTCCAGAATCGAACCTGGGACCTTTCAGTCCGCAGGCCGATGCTCTATCCATTGAGCCAAACCTGTTTGGGCAAAGCAGAACTTCTTAATGGCGAGGAACACTACGCAGCTGCGGGCCCAATAAACTTGTATGAAGATTTTAGAATTGCCCTTGGGAAAAGGGCATTTACTTGATAAATGGTGCTATTTCCACGTTTGTCTGCCCAATTTAAAATTTTCTCTATTAAAATGGCAAATTCAGGCTCCACAATAAACTGAGGAAATAAAATATGTAACTGGAAGATACAACTTCACCACTTCACTTTGTAATATGTAGACATCTTATGGAGGCAAGGACATTTCATGATAAGGGAGTTTTAAAATTATTTCGTATGCATATAGAGAAAATAAAACTTTTTGATGTCTTGGCTCAAACTGAATAGGATCTCACTTAATAGTCCGTGCAGTACTTTAAGATGATTTATTATTATGTTAATATTGTAATGTAATATTTATTAAGTGTTGGAAGTATGCAGAATACTAGATAGACCACATAAGAGATCCTGATGGATTTCAATGGGAAAAAAAAAGGCTAAGAAATGAATCTCCTAATCCACAGTAATTCAGAACCTAGCTGAACCAATAAATTCTATTTAATTTAGTGTACATATACTCCCACCCCCACTCTACCAAGAAAGGTAAACTAATGGAAATGGAGGATGATAATCTCTGGTTAAAAGATAGTCATTTTAGGAGCACACTTTCCTCTCCTGACTTGAGTTTGAAAGTGACAAGTAAAATATCTTTCATTAAAAAAAAAGTTTTGGCCAATAATATTCTGCATTATTTGATGTTCAAGATCATAAGTTATAGTGGCTTCTATGGAGACGAGCTTTATAACTATTATTCCAAACTACAAGGTGAAATGCGTTTTAAAAGTTATACCTTAGCTGAAACCGGTTTGGCTCAATAGATAGAGCATCAGCCTGCGGACTCAAGGGTTCCAGGTTCGATTCCAGTCAAGGGCATGTACCTTGGTTGCGGGCATATCCCCAGTGGGGGGTGTGCAAGAGGCAGCTGGTCGATGTTTCTAGCTCTCTGTCCCTCTCTCTTCCTCTCTGTGGAAAAACAATAAAATATATTTTAAAAAAAGATTTAAAAAAATTATACCTTAACTGTAACTTTACAGCATCACAATAAAATTTACAATGTTGGCATAAGGTATTTGGAAGTCTGAGACTTGGGCTATAAATATGCAATAAGAGGACATTTTCCCTAAAAAATTAATAGTGTATTTTAAAAGACCATCTCTACTATGGCCAAGTGAGAGAGAGGGAGACAGAGAGAGAGAGAGAGAGAAAGAGAGAGAGAGAGAGAGAGAGGAGTTAGATGTATTTATCTACTAAAATACATACATACATACATACATACATACATACATACATACATTCATGCATTTCACACTCCCAAACACCAGGATTCATATTCCCTAAAGCAGGCTTTTATCTGGAGATCTGGAGGGGTGGGGTGAGACAAGCACATAATTGTGGAAAGGATTTCCTAGTTTGCCATAATTTTACACTTCACTTAGCTTAGTCAGTTTAGCTCAGGGGTGGGGTTGGGGATGGGGAGTAAAGCCAAAGCTAAAAAGGGGGCAGACAAACAGCATTTCCTATTTCATGACATCATGCCCACCGACTAAGGATTACATCTTCCACTCATCTTTAAATAGAATTCTCCAGAAGCTTATGAAAATCCCAGGTGAAATTGATTGAAAAATAAGTTCTTTCATTTTCTCTGGCTCTCTATATGCTCACAAATATGTCACACAAGCAAATATGTGTGTATATAATGACATTAATACTAGTAAAATATTTTTTAGCTTTTTCGGGTTTCCAAGCAAGTAAAAGAAAACAAAAATTCATTCTTATATGCTTTTGGAGTGATAGTAAATGAAGGTGGTGGGAGAAAAATCCCAATTATTACTTTGAACATGGGAAAAACCAACACAAATTAACTTTATTTCTGAAAAGCCTACTTATTTTATTTTTATTTCAAAAAAAGGTATGCTGTAGACATCTATGATTGCGATCATAATAAAACAAATATAAAATTTTAATTTTTTGGTAATCTACATTCATGATAATCTATATTCTTTTAAGCAAGGAATGTAGTATTGTTTAAAAATTCACAAAGAATTTGTGACAATATGCTTTACTGACAGTATACAGTGTGCTAGTTGATTGATTAGATTTATAAAATGCAAATAAATTTTCTTTGGTGAATTTTATTTAAAAAATTGAAGAAGGGAAATACAGGCCAATAACAAGCAAACATGATAAATCAGTAAAAAACAACTTGAAAATTTCTTATGGGAATAAAGTCACCCAATAACTTTTGCTTTATGATTGAAAACTGGTCACATAACTGAAGGTATCTAGACAAAAGTCTAGAAAATGAAAAGTGATGTGGAAATTGGTTGAATCAACCCATTATTGTTTGTTTCTTTTAAAATTACATTTAAGTAATACACATTTGTAACGCACAGAAACATAACATATATTTACCTGTATGCCTAGCAATATGGTTAGTTGTTTATCAAAATGGCAGCTCAAACTTCTGTGTGTTTAAAAAGTTTGTTATGTAGGTCTTACTTAAACAGTATTTGGAAGTGGGTAAGCAACAACAAATGGATGATTAGCATTAAAGCAATTTAAATGCCTCTTTCAGAATATTATAGCAACGTATGAAACTGCTTCTACTTACCCACTTATCAAGAGAAGAGATTCTGTGAAACAAACTCAAAGAATGTAAAGGGAGAATGAGGAAAAGTAGAAAATTCATGATGGAAGTTGAAGGTCTTAAGATTAAAGACCTTGTACTCTGTTTAGCAGAAGTTCCCCCCCACCCCCTTTCTCTTTCTTTTTTAGGTTTTTCTCAGAAGAGACAGCTAGATCAGAAACAGAAAAGGAACATTTCCTAAGGTCTCTAAGGAGAGAAAAAGCTAGCAAAGAGTTATTTCTAAAGATTCTCAGTAACCTATTATAAAAGGAGGGGAGAAGACTTCATTAAATAATTTCAAACAGTCTGTGGGCAGGATAGCCGGTGACATTTTGGTGATTGAACTTGGATTACTTGGGGCTTTGGAATGAATTCTTAATGTTCTAGAAAAATAGGCTGGAGGGCTAGCTTGAATACCATTGTTAGTCATCGGTTACATTGCTTTGTGTCTAATTATTATTTCTTTAATCTTTGCCCTTGAGTTTATTTCCTTTATTATCTTCTCTGGGTATCAGTTTTCATTTAACTGCCATATTAAACAAGACGTTCTTAGTCTGTGGACTTTGGGGTTTGATTCACCAGCTTTCACATTTATTTGTTTAATGCAATAGAACTCCACTTCTATCTGAAGGCAGGCTGCTAATGCTTCAAAAGGAAGTCCAAGCTAGTAAAAAGAAAAGAAAAAAAAATTACCCCATTTTTATTTTATTCTAAATTATTTTTTGTTAACCTTCACCCAAGGATACCTTTTCCATTGATTTTTAGAAAGAATGGAAGGGAGGGTGGGAGGGAAAGAGAGAGAAACATCAATGTGAGAGAGACATATTCACTGGTTGCTTCCCACACATGGACCCTGGGCTGGGGATTGAACTGGCAACCTAGGAGATACTCGCCCTCAATTGGGAATCAAACCTGAAATCCTCTTGTCTGGGATGACCCTCTAACCACTGAACACACCAGCCAGGGCTCACCCATATTTAAAATCAAGCTTGATCCCTGAAACCACATCTTGGAGATGGCATTCTATTTTGTGCCATGTGAGAATTATTTTTGAAGTATCACTTCCTTTTAATACACAGGATCATAAAATTCAGCTAAAGTATCAACATTCCTGTCTTGATGGCTAGCTGGAACATTTCTCCAGACCAACAAGTACAGAATGTTCTTTTTGGCCTAAAACATTGAAGTAGTTAAGGTAAAAAATAAATTACCTGGTTCAGTGATTCTCAATCCTCAATGCTCATTAGAATTCCTTGGGAAAAGCTTTTTAAAAATTACAGATCTCAGTTCCCCTGCCCTAACCAACTACAATAAAACAGGGAGTGGGACCCTACCATTGTTTGTTTTTAAAAAGCTCCCTAAGTGATTCTAGTTCAGAGCTAAGGTCTGACCATCCATCTAGAATCTAGATTAGGGGTGTCGAACTCAATCAGAGAAGGGGCCAAAATCTAAAATCCAGCCTAAATCGCGGGGGCCGAATGGTTTACTGAACAGTCATAAACTGTCATTGTGATGGAAACGCAGCGGAGTGCAGTGATGACAGCGCGGTGCGGGCCACATTGCAAGGCCTGGCGGGACGGATTTGGCCCGCGGGCCTTGTGTTTGACACATGTGATCTAGATGCTAGATAGTTGAAGGCCAAACAATTAAACACAAATAAATAAATCTCTGTTGAGTGTTTTAATTGGAGGCACAATGATTGGTGCTTCATTGTCATTTGTTCTAAAGCCACCAATGCACTTGGTTGCTGGTAGCTTTAAACGCAAAAAATGCAGTTAAGCCCTTGACAGTCCATTCTCAACTCTGCAGGTCTCAACACCCTGCAATCCTGTTTCAATCTCAAAGTCTTTTCTTTTTCCATACTTCAGCTCCTTGCTGTTTTTGTCTTGTTATATCTGAACCTCCTTCTCTACTGGGGGGAAATGCTCCTTATCTTTTTTTAAAAAAAATTAATTTCTTTAGCAGTGTTTCCCAAACTTCTCTCATGATGAGAATCACCTGGTGGAGTTGTTAAAATACAGATTCCTGAATCTCAACTAAGAAGTATACAGGAATCTGTATCCCAACCAAGAAGTGCTAAACTAGAGTTTTTGGGAACATATAGGTAAAATTGTATACTTAACTAGTGCTCTAAGCTTAAGTATACAATTTTACCTATATGTTCCCAAAAATTCTAGTTTAGCCCTTCTTAATTGAGATTCAGGAATATGTATTTTAACAACTCTACCAGGTGATTCTCATCATGAGAGAAGTTTGGGAAACACTGGATTAAGGTATCACATATTTGTCCTCAACCCCCCATTCCAATCCCCCACCGCCCCCATTCATGTCCCCACCTCCCTATTGTCCTTTGCTCTTTATCTTTCAATAGCCAGCTTGCTCTGTGACATCGGACTAATAATAATATAATTATTTTATATAGTACTGATTTGTGTAAATTCAAATCACTTGAATAATGTGACTTGAACATGTCACATTACCAGCAATAAGTGCATAGTTAATAATACCTCTCTAACTGGTGTGCCATGGCAGGCACTGTGCCATAAGAATTTTTTAAAACATGAAATACCTGACTATTTGGTCAGGGGTACTGACCTATTTTCTCTTAGACTGTCAAATAAAAAAACTGACAACAGCCAACACAATAGCCATCCAGTGAAAATGAATAAAAATTACACCTATTTTTTGGTCAAATTGCACAATATGTATATATTTTTTGATATTGCATAGAATTTTAGTAATTAGCTTATGCATGCCATGAGATGAAAATCACTGTTCTACCCATTGCTGCTTGGTTACTCTAATAGCAATAATTACATAGGTACATAACCACAGAAGGAAGCACTTAATTTAGGTTTAAGAGTTATTTCACACAGACATTTGAATTGTGTTCTTAACAGTTTGCTTTTATTCCAACTCCTTGGCTCTTTTTTTAGGAATATCTTTATTCCAACTCCTTGAATCATTTTAAGGAAGGCCACAGTGTATAATTGTTTTGTTTTGTTTTGTTTTGTTTAAAACAGGACTCTAAACAAATTAGAGACATTTAAAATAGTAGGACATCTATATATTTTTTTTTGACATGTAGAGTTTCTGCATATCAATTTTGGTTACAGGATGTGTTTTCAGATAGGAAGTAAGAGGATGTGAATTCTGTTTTTCTTCTTCCTCCTTTTGGCTTGGAAGCCACAGGAAGCCAGCTTGCTAACTCCCTGATACCTGATATTTCCCCGACTAAAAAGACTCTCAGATGATGATCAGCATTTTCTCAAGGCAGAAGTTGTGTGTTCTCTTCCGAAAGACACCGATGTCCCTTAAAAGGGTCCAGAGTATTTCCTGCAAAACTGCTTCCGTCAGGAGAGCACCTATTAGAGCTATTATCAAAAAGGCCAAGGAAGAAATAAATGCATTTTTTTCTGCAGCAGAAAAAACAAACCCGCCCCAAAACAGGCAAAGCACTTGAATGTCAGCAAGATTAGAAATGAGGAGGGAAAAGCAAATAACTTTTTAAATGAAAATTTGATTTTAAAAAGTGAAAGATTATCCTTTACCTCTCTACTTTGTTTTCTCACTTCTTTCTCATTGCTGGAATTTTGTGAAATACACAGAAGCAGTTGTGTTAACGTACTGAATTTGCTTTTAAAAAAATTAGGAAGATGATTTGTTTGGGTGATTTGTCATGGAATCAATATTTATGCAGATTGCAATCTATATCTAGTCACAAACAGAAGGGTTACTTTTCCTAGGACAATTTCGGAATCTCCCCAGGTGGGAAAAAAAATTCAGCAATCGACAAACGACTCAACTTTCAGGCAAGGGCCCATACCATCCAGCTAATTCCATGCCGGTGTGAACTGTTCCTTCTCCCTCAAGTCTTTATGGATCATGATCCCAGATTCTCTTATCAAACTCCATCTGGCTGAGCTGCAGGCAATACCCAGGCTGGGTGCTGACTGAGGGCCACCACTGGAGGGCGTCTGGACGCTTCCAAACAGCTCCAAAGCCCAGGAAATCCTCAACTTCCCAGCCTGAAAGAGCAGGACAAGACACAACGTTAGATTTGATTGTGTTGGGCTAACCAGTAAAGGGGAGAACAGGTAAGTTTGGGAGCAAAACTACGGTGCTCCCTTTCTTGGGATCAGCCTTTCCCCACGGAGGCAGAAAACTCCCTAGCGAGCGAGAAAACATGATCCCAGGCAGACTGAGCCCGCGGAGCCCCGCGAGAGAGGAAGAGCCTTCAGGGTTTGCAGCCCCGCTGAGCCCGGCGCCTGGCTGGCTTCCCGGGCGCGGGGGGACCGGGGCGCGCGCCGCCCGGGGCGCCCAGGCGGCCTCGCTGTCAAGCGATCGCGCCCCCGGGGCCACAGGGCTGCAACCTGCTCTGGAAGTCCAGCAACGCGAGGCCTTTTCCAATAACAAGGCACCTTAGGTTCCCTCCCGAAAAGATTTTATTCAAAACCATGTATCCTTTGGGGAGTGGGGAGCGAACCCACCCCGGGGTTGAAATGGAAAATGTGGAACGTATTTCTGATGGACTCTCCAGCTGCACTCATTGGCTCCCTGCGGCACGGTCCCACTGAATGGCAATCACTCTGCATACTCTGGGATTTTCTTGATTTTTTTTTTTTAAGAGTGTTTTCAGGAAAGTCATGCTTCCTGCTCACGAACCTTTAAGATCCCTTGTAGGAAGCGGGGAATTGGAAGGCACAGGGGAGATGCTCAGCTTCCCAGAGAGCCCGGGCCATAGGTGGCTGGGAAGACCAGGGCAGAGATTTACAAGAACCGCTATTTACCCAGGCTTTCTGCCAGCGGGTTCCTGTCCTCCGAGGGGTCCCCGGGAGACACATGCCGGCTCTCCTGGAACCGATTCCTTTGTAAAAGAAATACCCCCAATCTCAGGTAAAACATGTCACATCATTCATTCCTCAGCGCGGACGGTATTCAGCACCCAAAGGGTTACGCGCGGCCGCTGGGCTAGGGTGGGGAGGAGGGCGCCCGGCACTCCCAGTAATTCAATTAGTCAGGAGGAAGGTGGGGCCGGGAGGGGGCGGGAGGCAAGGGGAAGGGAGGGGATCAGGAAAACGCCTCTTTCTCTGGGAGCAGCCAATCCGGTGGGCGAAAAGAAAGAGAAGAAGAAGAAAAAAACCCCACAAAAACCCCAACCCTGGATCTGTAAGCAAACAGCAGGCTGTTCCTTGACTGGTTGCACCACGCACCTACCTTCCCAAGTTCCCTGCACGGGGGAGAAGGGGAGGGTGTGAGGGGAGCAGCCCCCCGGACCCGGGCCGCGGCTGCAGCGGCTGTGGCGGGCGCTGGCCGGCGGCGCCTCCCCCTGCTCGGTCCGAGCTCGCCCCGCGCCCGGCGCCCGGCGCCCAGCGCCCCCCGCGCCCCCCGCGCCCCCCGCGCCCCGCGCTCCCCGTGCCGCCTCCTTCCCGGGCGGCTGCTGGGTCGCGGCTGCTGTCGGCTTTACACGCAGGTCATTAACAAGGGGCGTGCCCGAGCAGATTTTTCCCATAAAGCATCCCCCTCGGATCCCCCCCCCCCTTTTTTTTTTCCTTCTCTCTTTTGCAAAACTGACTTTTACCCCTTCCCACTTCTCGCCAGCCGTTTCCATCCTTCCCGGGCTGCCGGGGCTGCCGCCGCCGCCGCCGCCGCCGCCGCCGCCGCACTCAAGTTTATTTCCCCGCCCGGTGCGGGGTGAGCATTCGGCTGGCGGTTTGCACCTCTCCTGGCTGCTGCGCCCACGGCGGGGAAGACGAGCAGCTGCGGGAGGATCGGAGAGGTTTTCTGATGTAGTCATCGGGAGGTGCCGCTCGCTCGTGCGCTCCCCCCGCCCCCCCCCCACGCCCTCCCTTTCACACTGATTGATGCGTCTCTACAAGTTGCTGCCGGGCTTGGGGCCGAACCCGTCGGAGACGCAGGGACACTTCTGAGCAGCTCACTCGGGGCTCGGGGCGCTGCGTCCCGAGGGGGCTCCTTCCTGCGCCCGGAAGGAAGGCGATCGGAGACTGACATCAGCCCGTCCCGGAGCTGGAGGGATTCGTTGGAAAGTGATTGTTTCCCCTCCCGCTCCTGCAGCCGAGCGGCTGGGGTGGCGTCGTCCTGAGGGCGCGGGCATCCCAGCTCCGCCCGCCCGGCTGGCTGGTGACCTCTGCTCTCCCTTCACCTCGGAGCACCCACACCCGCCGAGAGAAGCAGCGCGGGGAACCCCGAGGCCAGCGCCCGCGGGGCCGCCGCCGCCGCCGCAGTCCGCCTCCGCCGGGGACCTGCTGGAGGACGCGGAGAGCCAAACTTTTTTTTTTTTTTGGAGGTTTACGAAGCAAGACCGCTCCTCCTCGCCGCCAGCTTCCTTGCCGCTTAACCCGTTCCAGGACGCCGGCGGGGCTGGGTTTGTGGCTGCTGGAGAGATCTCCACCCTTCCCAGCGCAGCGCACCGCCCCGAAACCGCAACACCTCCGACTCCTCCGCGATTGCTGGGGGCTGCCCAGCGAAGGCACCGAGGAGGCGGCCACCACCGGCGCGAAGCCCCCCGTCCGCACGGAGCTCTCTCTCCGTCTGCAGTTGCCCACCGGCCGCCGCCGAAGTAACTTGGAGGAACGAAGCCAAAGCGGGGCGCAGCGCGAGAGCCCCGGGCGGCGGGGACCTGAGCCTGGCCCGTGGGCCGGTGCATGTCTCCCCGCGGCTGCGGCGCGCAGCAGCCCCCGGTGACCGAGCAGCAGCCCCCGGTGACCGCGCAGCAGCCCCCGGTGACCGCGCAGCAGACCCCGGTGACCGAGCAGCAGCCCCCGGCGACCGTGCAGCGAGCGCCGCCGCCCGCCCCGACCCGCGCCGCCGCCGCCGCCGCCCGGCTTGGCGCGCACCTCCTGCTCCCGGGGTGACCGGCCGCCGCCGCCGCCCTAGACACAGCTTGGCACCCCGTTCCCCGCCCTCGCCGCCGCCGCCGCCGCCGCCGCCGCACACTCGCCTGCTTCTCTCCATCTTGTGATTTCTTTTTTTCCTTTTGAACCCTCCAGTGGGGGTGCGAGTTTGCATTCAGCCCCTCCGCGCCGCTGCCTCTCTTCTCCTCGCTCTCCCCCGCCCCCAGCTTGGTGTGTGCCTTTTCCTCTCCTCCTTCCTCTTCCATTTTATTTATTCCTATTTATTCGGCTTCCTGTTCTCTCTCTCGCTCTCGTGCTCTCCCTCCTTCCCTCCTTCTCTCCGGATCCCTGCTCTCTCTCCCCCCGCCCCCTCTCTCTCCTCTCTCTCTCCCCCCCGGAGCGGCGCGTCCGGCGCTCCGCCGCTGGCCGGGCGCGATGCCGCACGTGGAGATGTTGACGCTCCTGTTTCTGCTGCTCTGGATGTGTGTGCGCAGCCAGGACCCGGGCTCCAAGGCCGTCGCCGACCGCTACGCCGTCTACTGGAACAGCAGCAACCCCAGGTAAGGCAAGAGGGGGCGAAGAGTCAGGGCTGCCTGGGCCTCGGGGCCCTGCGGAGGGAGCCGCGGCGGCGGCAGCAGGGACCGGCGAGCAGCGGCCCCGGCAGCGCGCTGCTGGCTTCGGGGCGCCGGCGGGAAGCGCTCCGGTTTCGGGGCGCCGGCAGGAAGCGCCTCCGTTGCGCCTCCCTTTGTTAAACCACCGCGGAGAGAGAGGCCCGGCGCCCCTGGGAGTCCCGGGTCCACCCCGACCGGCTGCCTCTGCGGAGAGAGCGAGGAGACTCGGAAAAGGCGGGAGCCCGGGAAGCCGGACTTCCCCCGCTGACCCGCCGGGCAGGGTGGCCAGCATCCCGGTCCCGGCGCGGGGCTGGGTCTCGGGCAGTCCTGGGGCGCGCCTCCGCCAGCTCCGGCCTGCAGCGTGGGTGCGCAGGGATGGCAGGGAGACCCGCCAAATACCCCCAAAGTTGTTATGTTTTCTTTAAAAAAAAATTTTTCTTTTCTTTTCTTGGTGCTTTCAAAAAGCGCACGGGGCTGGGGGAAGTGAGGGGGGGCAGGGAAGCGGAAGCTTTAGGTTATTTTCCTCTTTTAACTGCAAGGAAATGATCCAGCCCCTGGGTCAGCCCGGGCCCGGCGGGCGCTCTTGGCAGTGGCGAAGATTCTCCCACCTCCTCCACCCCTGGGTGGGCTCAAGGTGCCAGAAAGTTTGATCTAATGCCGGGTTACATCATGTGTGCAGGGCGAGCTGCTGGAGTTGGCAGAGCAGGGAGGTGGGAGCGCTTCGTCCCCTGCCATGGCAGGGTGCAGCCGGGGGAGCAGGCGCGGTCCCCGAAGCCCACCGTGTCCGCCAGAGGCTGGAGGTGGGCACCCGGGGCTGCCCGAGCGCGGCTGCTGGACGGTGACCACCAGCGGACACCCCTTGTTCATGGACACTGAGTGTGGAGTTGGACCCCCCCCCCTGCGCCCCCCCAAATCCAGAACAGCTCCGCTCAGCGCCCCACTTTCTCCCAGGCCTGTGGGCAGCAGTCTGCCCCCCTGGGTCCAAATTGCTCTGCTTCTCTGGGACCCAGGCCAGCTTCTAGCTGCGGGCTGGCTTCGGTGCCCGCCCAGGAGGGACATAACACTATTCCCCAAATCTCGGCTTTCCCCACCCTGGGCTGGAGTGAAAGTTGCAAGGACAGTGGCGGGATTCCGAGAGCAGAGTTGATGGCTGCTGTGCGCCCAGCTCGCCTGGGGAGAGGAGTGTGGAGCGCGCTCCCAGTGCCTCCTGCCTCCCAGTGGACCTCTCCGTGGTCCTCCCGCCTTCCTGCTTCTGCAGGCATGGGAGGGATTTCCCGCTTAATGTCATCTCAAGTGAAGATAGGGGCAGATTCCCCCAATGGCGGCCCACCGGTTGCCAAAAGGAGAAAGAGTACCCCCCCACCGCCCGCCTGCCCTGCTACTCTAGGAAAGATAGTCACACTCAGGTAGTCCAAGCTCTCATTGCTTGCCTGGCAGAATTGGGAACTGGAGACATCCCTGAAAGTTTGGTTTAAGAAAAAAAGAAAAAAGAAAAAAAAAGTCTTGTGGAGGTGGGTGGTGGGATGGGAAGCTATTTCTTTGACATGCCACTTACCACTATTAGAAAAAGAGAAAAAGAAGCCATCCTGCCAGAGGAAATGCCTTTTATTAAAGCTGACAAGACAAATAGATCAAGCTTTGCAGTTGTGATGGTGTTAAAAGCAAGCCTCATTATGCTGGTTGGTTTGCTTCCCCTTTGGGCTTTATTAGACAGCATATACAAAACGGAGGAATTTATATTTGTAAACTTTTAGTGCCTTATTAAGTAAAATGACAGTGGCATTGTGTAGTTGAATTTGGGGCATTTTGCTCTTGGTTGTCCTTCCTTTCCCATGCCAAACTTCATAGCGTGCTCTCTTTCTCACTAATTTATTTGGGTACTTGGATGTTCTGGTCATCTGGGTTAAAACAGAATCAGTGGATAGATACCCCTCTACCCTTACTTCTTAACCTGTCAAACTAATCTGAGTTAGCGTGAGGACATTTTATCTTAGGTTATCTCTGTTTTATGCTTTTGATACTGTTGTTTGGTCACATTGATTTTTGTCACAGGTCATGTTTTTAACAGCTATGCTCTGGATGCCATGGTATCTTTGAACCAGCCCAGACAAAGTTAATCAGTAGAATTTTTAAGGTCCAAGAATATGCTCCAGTCAGTATTCTAATTTGAGGTTTGTGGAAATGCCTTTCTATTTGATCATTATCACTTTGATAATGTTCAAAAGAAAGAATGACAGACCTCCTTTCCCAAGAGATTCAGTCCCAACTTTAGTATTCTTAGGGGTTTATGGATTTATTTAAACTTCCTATATTATTGCACTAAAATTTACTTTAGAAATAACATAATTTTATAAATCTGAGTGGCAGATTTGTCTCTAATGTGTTAAATAAGACGGTGCTTTTTTGATGCATTAAAAAAAGTCAGCTTGGATGTAGTTTAAAAGAAACTAAATGCAAAGTAAGTAATTCAGGGGAAAAAAGAGTTTATCACAAGATAGTGACACAGGATTTTAGAAAATTGCACCATTTTACTGACTTCTATAAATTCTGTGTTTTACATTTCCCTTTCATATATCTTATCATTACCAAGGTAATCTAGTCATGCTTTTTGGTTTTGCATAAACCCTATCTTTTAAGATTTTGCTAAACTAATAACATAATCAAAAGACTTCAGCCTTTTGGAAAAAAGTAGAAAACTTTAATTGCAACTTAAATGGATTCTTAATATTTTTCTCTTAAAGACTTAAAGTTCAGTGGACACATTAAGCTGCTATGATACCATGCAAGTGAAATAAATATATTTTAGCATATGCCAATCAACTTCAATTTAAAATTATGTTTAGATAAAATTAGAATTAAGTATCACATCTTGATCACAGGGTCTAAATAGTTTATATTATAACTTGTGTAGGCGTAGGAATTTATTTGCTACATTGTGTTTCATTACTGACTCCATTGATACCATAAGTATCCATTCATTTATTATAGGTTCACAGATGATAAAATATTAAACATATTTGCTGTCAGATAGTTTTGCTGTCAGAATCTATCTTCCCTGGTATTCACTTCTGTGAAGCGGATGCTCAATTTTCAAATGCTGATAACTTTCTAGTTGCCAGTACTTATTGGGCGGTGGTCCAAACTAATTTCATGTGTTGAATTGGCACAAATTTCTGAAGTAGCAACTGAAAACTATCAGTCTGAGTAGAAATGCATGGTAATATTTGCCTAAGTGCATATTTCATATTTAAAAAATTTGAAAACCTGTATGAATTTTACCCAAGTAGTGAGAGTAATAGAATGAT
This sequence comes from Pipistrellus kuhlii, assembly GCF_014108245.1. NCBI lineage: Eukaryota > Metazoa > Chordata > Mammalia > Chiroptera > Vespertilionidae > Pipistrellus > Pipistrellus kuhlii. Next base: position 55,625,837 of record NW_023425540.1, on the reverse strand, counting down.
CTTGTTAAGACACGTTATTCTGAATTCTGAACTGGCCTGTTACTCAGTAACTTGGAGTAATGAAAATCCAAATCAAGGAGAATATAACTATTTGTCCTTGATTTGTTTAAGAATGTAAAAAGCTTTTAAATAACTTTTTAAAAGACTCTTAGTAATAAAACTTTATTGACTCCTTAGTAGCTACTCTTATAAAGATACAATTGACTCAATATTAAGAACATCCTACTTAATTTGAGTGAAGGACACTATAAACCGTTTGTTGCTTCTAATGAAAATATTCTTTTACATAGTGTGTGTATATGGAAAAGTTCTTGGATTCTTTTGACCAGTTGCCAAATTGATGCTAGGATAATTAAAGATGCCTCCCACTGTTTAGTGTTAATGGATGGAATAAAGGCAAATACAACCAGCACACTTTAAGAATACTGATTCTTCTCACTTAGTGCTTTGCTTTTGTTCGGGGTTGAGCATCACCCATTTAAAATGTTATTCTCTCACAAGAAAACATACCTCTGTAATTCATTTGGGATTTACTAAAATTTTAATCTAATCATATGTTTTCTTTGGGCTTTTCAGTTCTTGCAGAGACTTGTAGATTAAATATTTAATGTGAACATAGCAGGTAATTGACAACATTTAGTTTTGTTAACATGTAATCTTGAAGTTGTGAAAGTGATTTAAATTCCAGGTCAACACTCCCAAATCTTCTAGCCTGTAGGTCATATGTATGAGGCTAACTAGAGAGAAGTAATTTTTTCTAAAGATGATTCCTGAGTATTTTTCCTCTTTCAAAATTTTATGTTTTATTTTTCAAAATCTGACCCATCAGTGTTTTAATGCCAGCAAGGTGCCTTTTCCACTGACAAGTAAGTGAAATCAGTTTGGTTTAACTCTAAAAACTGGTTCTGAGGAAAGGTGGGAAATTAATTTTTGTTTTGAATAAGTTTTATTTCCAGACTTGTAAAGTATTTAACTTTATTTTTGAAAGTCTCGGAGTTTTAAATAATATTGTTTAAAAAAAGTTCTTCAAATAAAAGGCATTACTTAAAATTTCTTTATTGATTCTGAGCTTTGATGTATATCAGTTTAGTAGATATAATGAGGTAGGTTTTTATTTTGATATTTATTCATATCAGTACTTATAAAAACACCCGGATAGAAATAAAGCTGCATGACGGAGATTTATATGTCATGTTTTTACCCCTATTCATTTAGGAGAGCTGAATTCACTCTTCCTTCTATTCCCCTATTTTATCTAGACATTTATAAAAGGGAAGTATGCTTCTTGTTGTTGGACAGTTTTCCATGGAAGTTTGAAAAGTGAAGCCGGCTACTGAGATGTCACGTTTCACCCACTGGATGCATTTTATTATATTCTCATAATGAGCTATCAGAAGTAGTCACCTGTCTTAGGTGACGGGAACATCCGTGCTTGTGGCACACTTGTCTGTACATCTAGTTGGGCATTTCCAGTGTGAGGCCGACGTTAGAAAACTCCTTGTTATTAAAAGAATCAGAGAGAGCCTTCAGTAGTTGGTTACTCCCTGTTAGTTGATTTTAGTGGCATTAACTAAACCATTGGTTCCCTGAATGGATGTCTTGTTGCCATGTGTCTTCTGGCTGATAATCAATAGCTTTAGAGACTTCTACTTTGAATGCTGAAGATCCGGTTTGGAGCACATAGTTATTTGGGGGCAAATTAACCTTGTGAGTTTCTTGCCATTTAATCTTGCAAGATGCCTCCTGAACAGGGATTTCATTGCTTTCTGTCCTCTGGCCTGATTTCCTGTTGGATAGGGACAGATAAAAATGAACGCCTCCTTTTCTCCCCTGTTGCTATGAACCAAGCAAGCTACCAGCTTCATGCTGGGCCAAGAAAATGAATGAATACAATTAGTCCTTCAGGAGTCCTGGTCTTTGCAAGCTTGGGAGAAGTACATGGCTAAAGAATGTAATGCACCTTTGAGAAAGTGTATATATTAAAATATAAAATGAACAAAACAAGAAAATGTTAAGACCATAATTTTACATGTGGGTAGCATTTGGTCTATTGGTTAGTATTTCTTCCCTTCCCCACAATACAAATATTTGGGTTATTAGCCACTCAGCCTTCTTCATTTTTGTGTTTGTTTTGAGTAACTTACAGTACAGCAATGATGATTTAAAAAGCTGTATTTTAGTAATGAACAAATCTATATTCACTGAGTATATATTATCAACTTTCTTTTCAGAATCTATGTACAAACTATTAAAATAGCAGCTCTGATTGGAATGTCCTTGTTGAAAAGTATGCCTATATGTCCCTAAGCACAGTGAGCCCTTCCTTACTGGCCACTTCCACTGGATACTCAGTCAGCATCAATCTTCCAAACTGAGAAAAAATTGCCTTTTGATCATTTGTGACAGATCACAACTTCATAGTTAGGTATAAAAATCTCAAAGAGCAGTATAAGGAATGAGGTATTAAAATCCACGTTTAGTATTGTGTCTTACGATGGTGGTCCAAGACAGCTAACCACCAATAAGTTAATATCTCTCTTAAGGGCCTGATTTATATTGCTAAATTTATATTTCTGTCTACTTTTCAAGCTATATCCTGAGATAGTTTGGTAGAAAAGTTTCTTGTGATTAATTTGAACTTCCGGTGTTTCTGAATGGGGTATTACTAATTACCTGGTCTGTTTCCCCTTAAATTTGTCGGCATTTACGTTTTCAAAATCACATCAGTCATAACCAAGGCAGCACAATGACACAGAAGCACCTAGTTTAACATTAAGAAGTACTAATATAATGCAAGTGTTTCTGTGCCATTTTTCACTATAAATGAAAAAAAAAAGTTCCTTATATCTCAGTATTCTTGATCATTTATACTCCTTAATGAGCTTTGAAGGATTTATTGTAAATTACTGATATCTCTGCACTATTTCCTGAAATGTGTGTGGATGTAAACTTTTGATTTTTGAGGCTTTTTAATATTGTTTTCAAACAGTGAGCCAAAGGTTTCAATAAAAACATTATTTTAAAATAGTGAAAACTTCTAGTTAAAGCTATCCGGTTACCGAGAGACGGTTGTCTACCACAGTAATGATTAGTTAGCTCAGCTTTCATTCAGGTAGGATTCTATCATTTTCAATAAGGAAAAATAAACCTTTGTCATCTTTAGAAACATCCTTCATACAATTGACAGTTGACAGGTTGAAGAAAATGTTACTGTCAGGTCTTATTTTCCACTCAAGTGAGAAATAAAAATAGTTTTGAGCGATTAAAAAAAAGTCCGTTTAATCATTATTTCAAAATGTGGGAAATGTTTTTAAATTTTATGTATATGTCATTAGAATTAACCTGCCATTTGCTCCAGGGAAGGTTAGCAAAGTACAGTTCAAGGAGAGATTGTCTAACAGTTAAGTTCCTGGGTGTTTAAAAAGCCAAATACATGCAGTTGATGTGTTTGTAACAGGATATCATTGGACATTTTTGATGGGATTCTTTAAGAGATATGTCGATATTATTCCTTTTATTACTTACCAAGTGACCTGATTTCCATGACTGATGATTGTGATTCTGATGTAAAGTATAAGTAGAAATCTTGGCCATATGAAATCTCTGTATACCTTTTGGACAATCACATTATTAGCACACAAAGATTAGACCTTTCACAAAATTGCTGTGCTATTAATAATTTTAAATAACTGCACAATGTAACCCATAGGTTTCTATGTAGAGGTGCGTGAATACATACTTGGAGATTAGAAAATATGACTAAGTCCTTGTTTTCCGATTTAGAAAAGCTCTAGGTTTTGGGCTTTTAGCTAAATCAGCCCCCCTACCTCCCCCTTTACAAGCAGCCATCTTGTTTTAAGACCGATTTTCTTTCTTTCATGAGAACGGCCCGGAAATGAATATGGACGATAGAAAAGGACTAAACCACTTTGTAAATATTTTTGTCAGGGCTCTGCATTAAAAGCTCTACTTTAAGTTATTTGTGAGCTCATTAAAATGGTATCTACTTGTATTGTTGATAAAAGAGGATGTTTTAGCCTAGTAATAATATATTTTAAACTTGGGCATGTTTCATTTTAATGTTAAATTTTGGGCTGTACCATGTTTACATGTGCAATTTTCTCTTGCAGTTTACAACCTGTTAATTTCAAAGTAATATATTAACTGCCCTTATTATAACCCCCCCCCCCAAAAAAAAAATCCTTACTCCTCTTTCTGACTATATGAATAGTTCTTTTTGTTGATTGAGATTCCACCCCCACCCCACCCCAAACTGCTCAGTGGTACCAGGAATCTTCCTTCAGTAAGAGATAGTGATAAAACGTAGTACCTCTAAAAATGAAGCATCTGGGATGCTTCCAGAAACAGGAAGCCAGAACCTTTTTGGCCCTGAATTATAGGCTCTCCCTGAGCCATTACTATACCATTCCTTGTGAGTTCTTACAAAAATTATTTTGGAAGTACATTCATATTTGGTATTAAAATTCACAAGAGTATATCCACTGAGCCTGCTATATTTTTCACCGTGTTTTATATTTTTGGGCACATTTGGAAGGACATGTGGCCTAGTAAACTTTACCCAAAATTTATACTACACTTCTCGCTACTGCATCTGTTTGATGATGTCTGAAAACATTATTCCCATGTCCTGCAGTAAAAACAGAACTTCCTTCAGATTAATTTCACAGTAACCTGACTCAGTCCTTCTGATTAGACTAGGCACAGCTTGAATCCCACTATGTCACAGATTGCTTCTGTGCATGAGAAGCAGGGTTTCTGGTGGCTGTAGAAACAGTTTAAAAGCGATAAATGAAATCCACATTTTAAGAATGAAATATCCATCCCATCGGCTCCTTGTTAAAGATCAGGTGTGAGTTGACAGCTTTTGTACCGAAGAACTTTCCTCTGATATCCATCATCCATTTTCTTTGACTTCCTGGAAAAGAGGAAAATAACTGAGTGCTTGTTTTTGTTTTAAAAGGAACTAACAAAAACTTCTGTGTGTGTGTGTGTGGTTTTTTTTTTCTTTTCTTGCTGCTTCTGAGCTGTCAGAGTCCATTCTAAATTTTATTAGTGAGTTATCTGTATATATGGAAACTATAATTAACAATTAGCTCTTGCCTCTTTCTGTGATAATACACATTATAAAGGCAAATGAAACTAGTTTCTCATTAAATTGTGGTTGGAATAAAATCAAGACATGACTTATTTTGGTTGGATAATTGTGGTGCAAATTATTATCTAGATTTTGATGGTGGTGGACATGCTACTTGATATTTCATGTTCCCTTAGTCCCCTGTGGGATATGTGACTTTGTTACATTTACTGAACGTTTAACAATGTGTAGAGGACTTAACCTTTTGGTTAAGCTTTTATAGTATTTAATTTTATGGAGATAAACGGGAATGGGGACAAATGTAAACTATTTCTAAATATGTGGAGATGATCCTTAGTGTTTAACAATTAGGTTAAACAAAGTGGAGGCAAATGAGCCCGGTTCCCCTTCTATTGTTTCAGGGCAAGAAAAAGTACAGACAGATGTCGGAATGTGGAAGCTGTGACCTCTGACCCACACAGCATGGCCACTGCCCTGGCACACAAGTGTCCTGAGCCACCGTCAGAGCAGGATGCTTTTTTTTGCAGTGACTGACACTCTGAGAAGCTGACACTAATTCTGGAGTTACTTGTGGTTCTCCAAAGTGTCAGCCCCTTAGCCTCAATTTTTAAGTTCCTCACCTTCCCCTTTATAAAAAATGTTTCTTTGTTTGGCTCCCGTGACTTCTGGGTGGGTTCGGTATTCCTGTATTCACAGTCTTTGCCTCCCAGTGAATTCATTCATTCGGTTGAGATGATGGAGAGGCCTCAGATGGATGGTTCTGCTGCACCAAAGTGTTCAGCTTTATTAAGCTAATATATATATATATATATATATATATATATATATATATATATGTATGTATGTATTTTATTAAAGACAGATGAAAGGCCTTTTCTTTCAAGTCTCTGCTCTGCAATCTCGCTAGTAACCCCTGGGTTCAGACAGACCATTAATGTTTCAGATGCTGAGGCGTTCAGTGTTTTCTTCATATATTTGTGTACTGTTACAGCTTCAATAAACTTTTATGCCTGTTTTGATAGTTTTTTGGCAGGGGCTCCATTTATTAAAATGTAGTGACCCAGTACTAAGAGGAGAACAGTTCAAGTAGTGGTGCTTCTGACAGGGTTTTGTGTCAAATTAGAGAAAATAATAGGGAAATGAAAGCTGCTAAAATGTGTCTCCCAATTACTAATTAATCAGGCGAGAAAGGACCTTGGTGACAGATCTGGTGTCCGCCATGGCAGCAGTTTGAGAACGCTTAATTTTAAATACCGTGTAAAACAAAGTAAACCTCAAGGAATGTAGCACCCAGATATTTGATATCCCAAGTACTATTTTTTTTTAAATTTGTGCAAAGCAAAGTAAAAATCAGAATCTTTGTACTCTTCATTGATAGTATCAAAGCATAAAGCTATTCTAAGGAGTATTTCCCTTATTAATAAGCAATGCTTTTATTCTTATTAACATTTTAATACAGATACCACAGTATCCTTGGTTCTAGTATTGATGCAGCCTTGTAGACATATTTTTATTGTTGATAGAAACATTTTTAAAAAAAATATTTCCCCGAGACTCTATCATATGCCTGTCATCAATATTTTGAGCATTACTGTAATTGAAGAACAAAACTTTTCCCGCTCTGCAAATAGATGTTTTAGCTGTCCTGGAGTTTCTAGTATCTTTTGGAGATATTCCCATTGTGTTTGCTAGACCCATAATTAAATGCCTGTTACTAGTATATTTTCTCCCATAGCATTTACAACATAAAAAGAAAAGGGTCTTGTATACAACTATAGCTGTCAGGGAAACAATGAGAACTAATTACACACTCTGCTATCACCATTGTCAACTATACTCTTGGGAAAACAACAGCATGACACTTTTTGTGTGTGTGGTACATATATGTATACATACACACATATATATGATATATGTGGGATCAGACATATCTGATGATTCTCCCAAAGGGAAAAATGAATAAAGGACAACCTAACTTAGTTAATTAAAGAGAAAAAAAAGCAGATTTTTATTGGGGTTTGAGGGGGTCCTTGCTTTAGTATCCTGTTTAATATGGACTGAGAGAATCAGCAACATTTATGACTCTGAATATCTCATTATTTTGAGTATTATTTTGGAATGGTCTTGTCATCAACACGGCCATGCTATGTACCTGATTCTTATTATCTTTTTTTTAAAAAAAAATTATTGGGTTGACATTGGTTAATAGGTTTACATAGGTTTCAGGTGTAGATTTGTATATTGCACTGTGTGCCCACCTCCCAAGATCAAATCATCTTCTGTCACCATGTATTAGGACTTCTTCATCCTCAAAACCCCCATAATGGTCTCTTAGAAATTATTTCTTCACTTAGCTTTAGATTTTTGTGTATATCTGGCTATTTGAGGACTAATTGCTTCGTTAGTTCATTTGCTGTGTAGCTCTCCTATCACTATCTTACTCTTTTGATAGCTTTGGCTACTTCACTTCCTTTGGGTCTGCCTACTGGTAAGTGGATTTGAGAAAGAAAATAAAACTAAAAGAATGACTTCTGAAATGTATAGCAGCTTCACACAACTTTGTATGAATACACACACAGACTTCTGTATGAAATTAGAAGAGACAAGACTTTGAGTCCATTGAATAACATGAGGTTTTGGAATCAATTTTGTATTTCAATCACCCATGCCATCCCTTATCTCTGGTACCATGTAGAATCAGGACTTGGCCCTATATAATAATATTTCCATAGCATTTGCAACATAATATTTTCTGTTATTATTTTGATTCCCTGGGTGAAGTCTCTTTACTATATTTAAAGCCAAAACCAGGTGGGTCATTTCAGGAGTTACATACTGGTTTTAACTTATTTCTCCAAAGTTTTCACATTAAAGCCAATAGTTACTATATCGAATACCTAACAGTAATAATTCCTCTATTGAGTATCTATAAGTCAAAATTGATAAAATATTTGAGTGATGTGTGCTAACGCTGGGAAGCATGCAGCAGATTCAGAGTTAAGTAAGAGAGCATCTGTACCCTTAAGGAACTTACCCTTCTGTGCAAAAATAAGAATTTTGTACACACCATTACAGTGCAAAGTAGAAAATACTATAGAAGAAATCTTTACATATGGATTTACTCAACAAATAATTGTCTGGTATCCATGTGGGCCAGGCATTGTCCTCTGGACTGGAGATGTCACAGTGAGTGAACAGTATGGACAGTATCCCTGCCATCATGAAGCATTTGGTTAGCAATTTCTAGATCGCTGCTTCTTCTCACAAGTGATCTGGTCACAAACCCTTTCGGGTGTGTGTCTTATTGAAGTACATATTTTAATTCAGGAGGGATGGGGTTGGGCCCTGACCTTCTGCATTTCTAATAGGCTCTCAGTTGATCCAGATGCCATGGGGCCCTTAGCCACCGTGTGAGCAGCAAGGTTCTAGATGAGTCCGTCGAGAGGTTGCTTCTGGTTGCTCCTCACGGACTCTTGTTGTATTTGCCCTGAACTTTCCATCTGGTTCTACAATATCTAAATCGGCTTACTATTTACACGAACGAAAGTTATTTGTCTGAAGGCCTAGTTCATTTCTAGCCACTTTCCCTCAAATCTCAGACAAATAAAATACAGTTTTTCATTCGGGTTTATGCATCATTAAAAATACACCACTAACAAAAGTAAATAGGCCAGGGATTTTTGTTGTAAGTAAAGGAGGATACTGTCATAAAACTACAAAGGTATTTATTTGCCAACCTTCCCCAGATGTATGTTATGTGGCAATAGCAGAATTATACCCCAGAAACGGATTAAAAAACAAAACAAACACGCTTTCCAATTTAAATCCATATGGTTAAATGAACCCAAAATGTTCATTTTACAATCAGCATAGAAGATGACTAACAGTTTCTCTGCTCCCACCGGCTGGGTTTCTTGTGGGTGGCTTTCAGGAATCTATACTTCCAGTGGAGTTATAAATGGCTCGTGGGGAAATTCCTTCCTGCTCGAAAATTCTATGATGCTGGTGCCCTCAGTGAGAGATCTTTGTTCCTGTAGAGTCTAGGAAGTGTAAAGTCTGTAAATGTGCTTCTGCCTTTTCACAGCTTATATATCATTTGCTTTCCCAAAACAAATATTATGTGATGCTTGTATTAACAAATAGAGAATGGAGCCAGTTAAATTCAGATGACTCTGCCTGCTTCCTTTTTTTGTTTTTGTTCTTCACTGTGTGTGTACAACTACATATGCCTAATCTCCTAAAAACTTTCAAGCCTGTGAAAGCATCAGTAAGTCGACTTTCTTAGCCAGTATACCTCTATGAAATGATTACAGAAAGGCAAATGAAACGGTTTGTACTGTAAATCAGCTACATTTTTACAAAAAATAAACAAAAAAAGGCGAAAGGATGGCGAGCACGCTTAATTTAAGTATCGTTTTGGTTTTGCAACAATTTTTACCAGCACTTTTTTTTCTAGATAATTATTGGACAGGAGCCAGTCTTTTCATTTTTAAATCCTTGGCAAATGGAGTTAATTAAAACATTGGGTTGCATTTTGTAAGAACGGTGAATGTGCAGGATAGTAAATGGAGACATGATGGTGCTGTGTGTATTTTGCCAGTTTAGCTTTGTACTTGCGGAGGTGTAATAAACACACGAGGCAATGACTTTCAGGTGACCGCCACTTGAGTTTCTAGTTTTATGATTCCGAGAGAGAAAGAAATGCGAGAATCTTCTGGTACTATGTGTGAATAACTTAGTGGTTCCTAAAAGAGAAGTGAGCTATGTACTTAGGTGATTCATTATGTTTAGAAATAGGATATCTTCATTGATTAAAATGAAGTCATTTGCATATCTTAAGCAATGGTTTTGTTCAAAATGGAATTGATATACCTAATATTTGTGGTCATTTCTGTGTTTAGTTAAAGTAGAAGGAGCTCAGTAGTTCTAATTATTGTTTTTTCCCTTCATTTTTGAAAAAGGGAGAAATACATTGAATGTATTTTTTTATTTTTAACACAAGGCTATTAACATTAATTTGTCATCAGATTAATTGGTTGTAACCAGGTTTTTAGATACAGTGATATGTGTACACTTATAGATTGTTTTGACAGCATAAAGGAAAAGCATCGAATTCATTCCCCTCCCCCACTTTTTGTTTTGTTTTGAGTTTTCATAATAGCAGCTGTTTGGGATAAAACTTCAGATGGGTTTGGGTGTCATACAAGCAAGAACTCAGAGAGTGAGATATTAAAAAACCTGTGTCAGATTGGATTTTTCAATTGTCTTTATTAACTTTTCAAAAATTATATTTTAGATCTAATTACATTCTTGTTCTAGTTGAGTTGGACATTTGCCATTCATCATGATGAATCTGAGCCTCAGTTTCTTCAATATAAAAATAAATGAGCATAATAAAAATAATGTATCCTGCCCTGGCCTGTTGTTCAGTTAAGTGAGTATCGACTCATGCACCAAAAGGTCGCCAGTTTGATTCCTGTTCAGGACACATGCCAGGATTTTGGGATTGATCCCCATTGGAGGGTGTGCAGGAAGCAGCCAACTGATGTTTCTCTTTCACAAAGATATCCCCCCCCCCAAAAAAAAAAAAATGTATCCCTCAGATTTATGAAAATTTAAAGGAAAGTATATTTGTGACAGGGCTTTAGAAACTTAGAACACCATTATGAAAAGACTAGAGATTAAGAGGGTTACCTTACTTTATATTGCATCCCTCTTTATAATTCTACTAGATGCCAAATTCATGCACAGGTGGGGTTCATTGGCCTGGCTGGTGATCAGGGCCTTCTCGCCAAGTCTGGCCAGCTGAGGGGAAGGACCATGGGAGGTTGGCGGTGGGAGAGCACTGACCACCAGGGGGAAGCTCCTGCATTGAGTGTCTGCCCCCTGGTGGTCAGTGTATGTCATAGCTACCAGCTGGTGGTTCAATTGTAACAGTCATTTAGGCTTTTATATCTATAGATGTATTCCTGTAAATGGCATAGATCTGGTGGTCCGTGAGGTCCAAAAGGTTGGCAACTGCTGATTTAAGGAAATCTTTGCAACAGTGGTTGCAAACTGGTAGTCCGCGGACCATTGGTGGTCCGTGAGGTCTGAAAGGTTGACGACGGCTGGCCTAGAACACATATTCTTACAAATGAAAACTTACTTTCAAAGCATCACGGAAGAGTTGACTTTTTAAAAAGATAGACGAGTTGTATTTATGTTTCCCTGATAGAAATGATTTATGCATTTACATTGGTTTTCTTTGAATGGAATTCACATTTTGGACTTTATTTTGCAATTTCTACAAAGAGTAATAATGTGTGAAGAATGACACCTGAGAGGCAAGTCCCCTAGGACCTTTCTCCCCAGAAAGGAATTTGGATCTCCTTTGTAAAGTCAGACAAGTTTATTTTTAATGTCTTCTCGTCCCCTCTCAGTTTGTCTCTTCTCTATATCTTCCTCTTTAGACTTATACAACCCTAATAGTCTGCTTTGGACTTCACAGGTAATAATTAGATACCTTCATCTCAAAGAAGAAATTAATGAGTACTGACACCCTCTTGGAGAATGCTTGTGTTTCCAATGAGGAGCTTGTGGAAGCAAATCAATTCCTGTCTGGGGCTGTTTCTTACAGACAGCCCCTCTGGCCCCGGGACGCTTGGATTCCTCTCGATGCTCTTGCCAAGAGAACACATTCTAACCTCTTGACACCTCTGTGCTTAAAACACTCTTGTTATCAACTGTTTTTGAACTTAGTACATATTAATTATATACACATTGATATTCGGAGCGTAAATAGATCATAACAGAATCTAGCTGAGAAAGGAAACAGAATTCGTCAAGGAACACATATTTTAATGTGTTGAAACCTGAGTAACACGTTACTGTCAAAGGGCCACTTTCCTGCACAATTGTCTGGTGGTTATTCAAAGCAGGTTTTATTTCATATGTTCATAGTTATTTCGGAGAACAGCGAATGTGCCTGTTCCTTGTTTTAAAATTGCAATCATATACTGACATAATTATTTTATAGTGTTGTTTTGCTCCTGAAGGTATAGACCTCACTTCTGCCCCTCAAAAAAAAAGTAATTCATAAAGGAAATTACCAATGATCCTTATGTGCGGGACCCAGACATGTAGTGATAACTGAGGGGCAGCACTTAGCCAGAAATAACCAAAATTATTTGACAGAGCACCTAGAACTCTGCATCACTGATTTCCCTGAAGAAAACAGTGTGTTAATAGTTAGAATTGCTATGCTCCCTGGAATGCTAGAAAGACCTTTATTGTGCTTTTATTATTTCATACAAAAGCGTGTTTTTCTTGTCCTGCTAAATTGGAAGTTAAGATTTGTCAAGGGAATGAGCTTGCTATGAGTTTATTTCAAGTTTAAAACTTTGTAATTGTATGTTACTTGGATTCCGTGGGTGTCTGATGAGTGATTAATGGTTATAATCTCTCCCCTGTTCCAGGCTTCCTTTCTTGGCAAAGGGGTAGTCAAGAAGTTTAAATTTTGATGACTTTCTTATTGACACTTTGTATTATTAAAAAAGTAATTCTGTATACTCTCATATATCAGTTTAACAGTATCAGCTAGAGACTTCATCTCAGCTAGGCCTACTCAGTATTTTCTTTCCAGGAGAGGATGTTGATTGATCAAATTGACTGCCCAATCCTGTAAACCCTTAAGATGTTGAAATGATTGAATTGAGTATTCCAATACATTTGATGAATGTAGACAAACATCATAGAACAGGCCAATCCAAGTATAGCTAACCTTTTGCCTCATAATCTTTGCAGGTGGGATAGTTTGAATTCTCTTCATTTTTCTTTGGGAAATAACAAAGTTATGACCATGTATTTTATATGTTTAGGATATAAATGATGATGAACTGCTCTTTAATACTAGGGTTGTCATAAGCTAGAATTTTAAGTTTGGATAGTTGCAAATGCTCTTCAATTTCTCTTGTATTAAACTTTTCAGCTCATTTGTCTTTGTCTTTATGGAAATATTGTAAAATGTGAGTGGAATGTATAGTTAGATCTTTAAGCTGAAAGATCAAAGCCTACTTATTGATTTGAATGGAATAGTGAGCAATTGGTTACAGCAGACACTATGAACTTTTTCCGTAGGTGTCTAACTGAATTCTCTAGTAATTTCATATGGCCTTAATCATTTTAGTAAAATTTTCCAATTGTCATTTTAGGTAAGCTTTATGACATTTGACTTAAAAAAATTAAATCAACTGGGAAATATAAAAATATTTACAGTTGAATAGTTTTATTTTTAATAGAGGATCTTCATTTATCTCAACAAAAGGCAATGCAACTCCAGGAAAACTCCCGCTTACTCCAAAAAGGTGTAAGAACCTGCTGCTGTTCTCGCCTCTCCCACCTCTCACCTCCCTCCTCCCACCTCCCATCTGCAGTAAGACACTTTCACTGTCAGGAGGAGAGAGTGACTTTTTCTTTCAGCTCATCTTCGAAGCTGTAGATCGCCTTTCCAGTATTGCCAAGATGGCAGACATACAGACTAGTATTGACCCTAGCACACTCTTAATTCAGGGTGCTTAAATGGCTCATGTACATAAGATGGGGTGGGGGTGGGGGAGGGGAGATTGGACCTCACTTGGGGCCCTCGAATTGCTGTTCCAGGCAATGTAGGCAAAATGGTGGCTGACAAGGTCAGGGCCCTGCTCAGAAGATACACAGGGGTCTCCTTCAGTGGATTGGCACAGCAGCCTGACAGAGAGTTTGAGGACTGCAGTAATCACTGTTGCAAAGTGGTTGGTTTTCTTCTTATAACGTTGGTAATTAGTATTGAAAGTCGAACCTGTTTTGTTGAAGAGACTCTCTTTTTTTCTGAGAAAGTGGTTTGGACAGTCATCTATTTACTCTATCCCTTCACCCCTCTTCCCCCGTCCCCTTTGTTGAAATAAAATCTAGAAACCTCTCGGGACTCCCAACTGTTGAGTTCTGCTTGGAAGGAGCTTTAAAACTTGTGGCTCCAAACTGAAGTAAATATTGACTGGGTCTGGGGCTGAGGCAGGCTCAAAGCCCCCTATTGTTCCTCCTCGGTCAGCACTCCAGAAAGAGCTGAAGTATGCGTGTGTGAGAGGAGAAAAGGCCGTGGAGGGCCCACAGCTGAACTCGTAAAAAGCGCCGCACAGAGGAAAGGGAAGCCGGCTATGGACTTGGGGGATATACAGAAAATAGCCGTCAGCTTGTGCTGGGTTACAGACTATTTGGGAGACCGAAGTGCAAACACCCTGTCGGCCCTGTTGATGTCAGAGAAGTTTCAGGTACGTGAATCATACTTGGTGAGCTCAATTGGTCTCTTGAGTGAAACCTTCTTGCCAGCAATGCTGTCTTCTCCAGAGCAAATGAAATGTAGCCTTTGGTGGATGTGACAGATAAGGGGGTCAACCTGGATCCCAAAACACACGCTCCCTCCCCGATACCTGTGCTGAGGCTTCTGTCCGCCTCTCCTCCTCCAGCTGTCATATTGATTATACACTCTCTTGGGTCTCCTAAGTGCTTTGGCTCCCTGGGGTACCCAGTGGTGAGGGGGAACCATATGCCATCGGAAGGAAAGTTCTGATGCTCCGAAGAGGAGATAGATGCTCTCATTGTGTGAAAAATGAAAGATGTTATTTAAAAAAAAATCATTTAAATATGGAGCAGATTCCTTGTTTAAAAAGTGCAATACTTTTGAGTCAAAGCTGGCTGTATTTTCACCATTCAACGGAAGAACCAAAACAAACAGCTGGCTGACTTATGTTTTAGTGAAAACCACCCCAGTACATTTACTAACTGGAAAAGTAAACATCTTTAAAAAGAAATTCTCATGTGTCCTGACTGCAAAATGATTTTTTAATAAATACGCAACAAGGCCAATTGCGTACTTGGATTGTTATTCATCCTGACTGATAGTGTAAGCACCCCTTCATCTTAAATACCGGCTCTTCTGTGATATTTGATGTGAACACATCAGCGCTAACAGCCACATGCAGGCAAATACCAAGACGATGAGAGAATTCATTAATTGTCAGGGCAGTGATCAAAATGTTCTGCCTCACTCAGGCCACTGATAATGAACAACAAACAGATAATGTCACAATAGAGCATGGGATGCTGTGGACTGAGAGAGAGAGCACATCTGCTCCAGGGTCTCAGGAACTGCTTCCTGAGAGGAATAATTTAATCTAGGTTTTGAATGGTCTGATTTAATAGAGAGGGAGAGAGAAGTAGTAGAAGAATCCCAGGGATCCATAGCAACGGGAATAAAGATCTGCTGGCTGTAACCTTGTAGATGGACTTGGGGGATATACAGAAAATAGTTAATGGAGAGTGAAGGGGATCTGGTGAAAGGAGCAAGAAGCATGGGTGGCTTAGCCCGGTGGTCCAGGTGGTAGGGTGGCTTCGTTTCTAGTGTCAAGGTGCGGGGTCGTTATGATGGATTATTATTTTATTTATCTATTTATTTTTATATATTTTATTGATTTTTTTTATAGAGAGGAAGGGAGAGGGAACAGATAGTTAGAAACATCAATGAGAGAGAAACATCCATCAGCTGCCTCATGCACACCCCCCTCTGGGGAGGATGTGCCCGCAACCAAGGTACATGCCCTTGACTGGAATCGAACCCAGACACCCTTGAGTCCGCAGGCAGATGGTCTATCCACTGAGCCAAACCAGTTTTGGCTGTGTGGAGCCTTGATGGCTTTTTGAATCCCATTTTCAGAATCCCCAAGTAAAGCCCTGGTGTGTGCTTGGAGAGGTGAGTAGGCGTAGTTCCCTTTTGCTTTTACAGGCCACAGCCGTGCTCCTGTGCCCCTCCAGGAATGCAGGCATGTCTGAGAAGCCCATTTATTGAGCACTTTCTGTATACCAAGCACAGTGGGGCAGCTCTTGGGAGGGAGGTATTATAATGATCCTCGTTTTGCCGATGAGAAGACGGGGTTTTATATAATTTGAATTTGGCCGATAAGTGGCCTTTAAGAGTGAAGCTGGGCCATATGGAGTGGCACACTTTATCTAACAGAACTCAGTGAAACGTTAGAAGAAGGTGACATTTGGGCATGCTTTCTGAGGAGGCATAGTGGAGGAGAATGAAAGAGACTTACGCTAATATGAAAGGAGGGTTGAAAATGCACACACATTTCTTCATGTTGAGCGTTCAATGAACTGAAGAGGTAGTAAGCCACAGCTTTGCACCCACAGCAGGTAATTAGTACAACAGAGGCTATTTCGTGGGTTCGTTCTTTTTAGCTAATTGTGAGGCCACATGTGTGAACAGTGTGTGTTGAATATGAAGAATAATCGTCCTGCCAGCACCTCCCTCCTCCTTGGTATTCAGGTGAGTTTGATTCTCAAGGGCTGGCCAAGGCAAAATGCTGGTTTTTGAAAAATTTCAGAAGAAATTCTGAATATTCTGGGAATAAAAATTTCAGAGTTTAACAGTCATATATGGTCAGGAAAATTTCCCCTATATTTAATCTAAATTCCTGCACTTTTCAGTCATTTTTGGTTTGCATATTAATACAAATTTCCTTAAAGTTTAAATGCAGCTTTAGCCTACTCCAAAGCAATCACATTCTGAGCAAGGAATCAGTGTTTTTTAAGCTTTAGGGAACAGTAGATGAATGCTTGCATTGACTATGTTCTTTTGTGTCCTGAACACCCCTTCCCCCCCACCTCCATTTTCCTTTCCTGTTTCTTCCTTCATCACAGGAGTTTATACCCTCTAGCTTAACAGCCAATAAATTTTTCCCGATCAGTTTCAAAGACAAAAGTCTCCTGATAGGATATAGATGGATCACGTTCCCATCTAATCTCCAGGGAGACAACTGGACTGGGAAGAAAGAGTTTTGGCACCTTATCCATTATGGACATCTGCTTTGCTAGGCTACCCCAGGTCTTTTAGTTAAAATGTGTGCTTGGACACATTAGGCAATTCATCTCTCACGCTCGCCCTCTGGGCCTCTGTAGTGGAAGGTGTCACCCTGCCTTCTCCTTCAGTGGTCTCTGTGGATAATGTGGGAGTGTGGATCATACTGTAGTGTGTGTTTGCTGTCTGCATCCCTTAGATAGGTTTTGTTCCATTACTAGATTATAGGATTCTTGAGGTCAGGGATTGCGGTTTACATTCAGAAACGCTCCACACAGGCTAGCTTGATGGTTGAGTCAGATGTTCTAGATACAGTTCGCAGCTCCTACATGCACTGGATTCTGTGGACTTGGACAAGTTACTTAGGTAACCTTCTCCTGATTCATCTTCCTCATCTGTAAAACAGAATAATGTGTCCATCTGATAGAATTATCATGATGATTAAATGATGACATTAGAAAAATGCCTGGCACGTAGTATTTACGTTAGCTGGTAAATACTTTTTAATGAATTTCTGCATTTTTTCATTATCTTTTTTTATGTAAAAAAAATCTTATTTTACAGAGATATGTCAAAGAGAGAAGATGTACTAAATTTGGAATTGGGGTGAACTGGGTTCAAATGTTCACTCTTCTCTAACCCTGTTTCCATTCGTGTAAAATAGTAAGGATGGATAATATGTGATGATTCAGTGAGAAAGTAATGCATAAAATATGCTTGGTGCGTTACATTCCCTGGGTGAAAGCTAGGTCTTATTGTTGTTCTGATTAATTAATTTGGAGAATTAATCACTTGAGTATTAACTGATGATATATTGTCTGCCCCATCATTTCTTCATTTTATTTTCTTGCCTGCCTATTGCCACATGTTTTGGTAACCTAACTGAACTTAATGTGTTAATTGTGTGAACATTCTTCCTTTTGATTTTTGTCAGTTTGAAAAAACCCCAAAAAAGCCCCTAAAGTCTGGAGTCAGCTAATGTGGATGTCACTATTTCTTTTCTATCAACTAGATGTTTGACCTTAAGGAAATCATTGAGTACTCTGGGACTCTGTGCTCCTTAGGTAACACTTATTACCTAACTCACTCATTTTGTTTCTTCTTGGCGATTGAGTTAGTTGATCTCTTAGGCTGGAACATCTGACTCATAAGATCTGTGATGTGGCAGGGCTTTGACACTACTTAACTGTCTCACCTTGGGTGAGCCATTTAACCAGGGTCAAGTCCAGTTTCCTCATCTGTGAAAGGAGAAGATTGGTGTCCTCTGGAAGGTCATTTTCAGCTTCATGAATCTTTTGGTCTCTTCAGCTTTCTTGGTTAAAACATATAATTTACTCCCTTTCCCCATGTTGTTTTATCAGGGGAGAGGAACTAATGCATATGTATCTATAGCAAGTGTAAATGTTTGAAGAGATCACACAGGTTTTATTTTTTTTTTACCTTCAAACATGACTATAAAGACTAAAATAGATATTTTTCTATGTTACTTTAAACATGATTTAAAAAATTTATCTGGAAAACTATAATCAGTAAGAAAAACAATGTTTGACCTATATTCAACTGTCCAAACTAGCCAGCCACCATCATCCAGATTGATGAGTCCAATCATGAAACATGAGACAAGGAGATTTTGATGGAATTGTGTCTGATTACATACTTAATTTAGTTTGGTTCTAGGAATTAAGAAGAGTTTAAAAAATTCTCTCAAAAGAAGAATTTAGAATAAAAAACTATTAACAATTTATAGGTATAAGATCTGCCATAAGTTGACTTACTGAAACTGTCGTTTTTCTTTTTTCCTCTGCCTTTGGGAGGAAATATGAAGTAGAATTGTGAAGATTTTAGAAAATTAGATAAATGTATATGTATTGGAACACAGCGTAGTATTTATAATATAAACCTTTATCATGTTATATAAATACATATGACTTCATTATCACCATCTTTTGTCCTGTTTTTGTTGTAGCTCATCAAATTTTACATATTTATTTTTCATATATGATTATTAAACATATAAATAATATTATGGTAGACCTATATTATGAAAGGAACATTTCAAAAATTACTTTAATAATTAATCAGTGAAAATCTAAGTAGACAAGACATGCTAAGTCTTTAAAGTAAGTTCCCAGATGCCATTTCAGTATACAAGAAATAATGATTCAGCCAGAAAATCAATTACATTTATAAGTAAGTAATTAAATGCATTTGTATCAAGATGATAGTAAATGTAAAGACAGGTATATAGACAATAGTGAACAGATATTACCTAGCTCACCCGTTTTGTGTCTTCCTTGCATTGCCCAGACCTGCTTATAGAGGAGGAATTGTCTCATTTACTTGGAGATGCCTGGCCCACTTCAGGGTCTATTTTCTCAGCAGTTTCTAGTCAAATTATTCCTAATCAGTTTCACTGGGAGATTGAACTGGCTTCACCCTATTTCCTGTGGCAGTGTGGGTTTTCAGTGGGCGAATCGCAATCACAGACCATAAAGATGTGTCCTTTTAGACAGAGGTTAGGTCTTA
The DNA here is from genome assembly GCF_014108245.1 of Pipistrellus kuhlii. Lineage (NCBI taxonomy): Eukaryota > Metazoa > Chordata > Mammalia > Chiroptera > Vespertilionidae > Pipistrellus > Pipistrellus kuhlii. Next base: position 55,606,320 of record NW_023425540.1, on the reverse strand, counting down.
TTCTTCCCCAAGTAGATTGATTTGTGAGTAGCAACCATTACCAATAGGTAATGTGTGTTTGCCAGTGTGTCTCTGCTTTTAATAATTTGTTGGACATGATCTTAATGTTTTTCATTTCCTTGTTACCTAATAAAAAGCATTCTGAATAAATTTAAGAATCCAAACTTAGCTTTTGTAGAACCTGTTTTTTTTTTTATTAACTTGTAATTTTGTAATCTTTTTATCAGAATGAGTATTAAAGTAGGTTCATTTTGCTAATATTTATGTCTAGCTAGCAATAGATGCTACATTTATTAAAAGGCATTCTTAAAATAAGAGCTCATTGTAAGAACAGTGCTAAGTATGGTATTATGATTTTAAAATGTGATGTTTTGGTTTTTTTTTAAACAAATACTGAGTCACTATTAATCCATTATAGACAATAGTACAGAATCGTGAGATGCTGAAGAAAGTCTATGGTATAGTAGCTGTATATCTTTTGAAAGGTTTGAGTGCTCAAGTTTCCATAATTGCTTAAGATACAGATACATTATTATTAGTTGATAAGCAAAATGAATCATTTATTTAAATACACACCTAAACTGCATTTTATCTTTTTTACTATGTCATTTGCTTGTGTTTTATATTATCAGAGTAGCACCATCACAAAGATGCTATTTTGGGGAAAAATCAATAATTTGTCTTAGAAGGCCCTTATTATGCATGCCATAACTATCATTTACATGATATTTCACTTAAACATATTTATTAGCTGGGCTGCAGTGTGCTGATAATAATATTCAAAACTTTCAATTCCAGTGCAATTTATATAATAAAGTTACTATTTCTGGAGGAACTTGGAGAACTGAGTGTACACTTTACCCACAAGAAAATTCTACAAGATGAAGCTTTTTCAATAAGATTTCCCCCCACACACACATTTCTTTGGAATCAAGGAAATTCCATTTTAAGAACCATGTTCAGTGACGGCATTCAAGTAGCAGTATTACCCACTACTACCCCCATATAAAGCCTTTATTTCTGCAGAAGCAGTAGTTTTAATGCTCTTTCAACAGCTACCTCTTTCAATAAGACACACACAACATGAGGGAATGTGTCTTTGTGTTTTAGGGACACCCAAGAATGCAAGTAGATTTGTTAAAAAGAAAAAAAAGAAAAAAAAAGAGGGAGCACCAACATGTTTAATTAGTGTCCTCCCCATTACCCTTTACCATCCTCAGTAGTAACTTCTCACCTCACTAACGATATCACACCAGGTGCATTGTAATCACCTTGGTGTCGTCACAATTGGTTAATTTCTGTATTTACTGTAGTTAGCTTAGTACTTGACACACAATAGGTACTTTGTAGTATTTTTAAAATATGAGAATGATAACACTGTTAGGTTTATGCTCAGCTTTCATTTCATAGCTAAGGAACTATGCTCTAGTTATCGGGTTTTTATGGCTAACTATGGCTAACCTATGATTAGAAGTGTAAGTAGATTCTTATTCATTGTTTTTCTCAGCTGCATTGTTTGGTCTCAGCCTTTTAGGTATTTGAAGAGATGGGTTGATGATGGCAAAACAGGTGACAGGTCTCAGACCACCGGGAATGTGTGGTCAAAGGAGTTTGACTTTCTTAATGGTACTGAATTCTCCATATTTTTCTGAAGGAAACAATAATAGCTAAATAGATGCTTTAGTCACAGCTTAGGATGGTCCTTTAATGGTGATTGTTTTTGTTTTAGCAATCTCCTAATCAAATTGCATTTTTAAAGTTGGCTAACACTTCACAATTTGGGGGGACTATTCGGTAAAGACTTAATGACTTTAAGTATGTGTATTATCCACATGATATGACTAAAGTATAAATAACATTTTCCCCTAAGATCATTTGAAGTGGGATGTAGACAAAAATAATTATTTGGGCCTGGCTGGTGTGTGTGGCTCACTTGATTGAATTTGTCCCCTGAACCTAGAGGCCCAATCAGGGCACTTGCCTGGAGTGCAGGCTTGATCCCCAGTAGGGGGTGTGCGAGAAGTAGCCCATTGACATTTCTTTCTCTTTGACGTTTCTTTGTCCCTTCCTCTCTCAAATCAGCAAAATAAATAAGTAATTAATAAATAAAAATGAGTATTTGTTCTGGTGTTTTAGGGCCAATTTAATGATAGAATCAGATGGACTATAAAACTTGATCCAATATATTATAGGCAAATTGGGAAAGGTGGCACTAAAAACCCTGTCACTCACATACAAAGATTTGATAGAAATAAATTTGAAAGTGTGTTAACATATGAATAGTGAATGCCATTCAGGGGGACTTTTAAGCAAAATGTGAATGGTAGTTTAAATTTAGTCAGCTGGGAAAAATGCTTTGCATAAAACACAGATGAACATTTTAGTATTATGCAAGTAAAAGGTGGCAAGGAAAATACTTCCAACTCCTACAAAGCAGATTTAATCATCTTTCTGTCTGTCCCCTTGTTCAGAATGTGTGGCATAATAGACATTTTGTGATTTTATTTTTCTGGATAAATTTAGCTCATAATCTTAACAATTTTTTTCACCTTCAAAAGTAAACAACAGTCTTTTAAAATGTGTTGAGGAAATTCATTTATTAACTCTTCAGTAGCCACTATGTGTTAGATACTGACGAGGTAATTAAGATTATTTTTGGATGACGAGTAAACAATTGTTCATGAGTAAATGACTGCGTCTGTTTGCTTTACAGTGAAGAAAATACATGTTTCTGTTTACATGCGAAACAAGTTTGGCTAAAATTGCTTTTTTCCTTTAGTGAACCTTTTTCTACAGGCCATGTTTTGTTCATTAGTTTGTATAAATCATTTTGAAATGAAGCAGCATGTTCTCATTGGACTTCTTTTTCTGAGTTTCTTTTTCTCTCCTCTTATTTATAAGTGAGCACTAAACGTTCTCTGGAGGTGACTGGGAGATAACAAGTGGCAATCTCATGTTTGTCTGACGCTTCTGAGTCAAGGTAACCACTTCTCTCTCACGGAGGCCGACAACAGCAGATTGAAGAAGCCATCCCTTCATTGTCTCCAACACAAAAACCTTCCGCCTGCATCTTGCAGCTTCTATCCCACTTCTAAAGGAGCCATGGGCAAACTGCTGAATTTTTATTAATCAGCTTAAGTTAATGATGTGAAAAGGCCCTTTCAAAAGAACGAAGAAGGGAGAGACTGATACTGAGAGCTATTCTAATTCTTTTCCCTGAAAAAAAACAACAACAAACACACACATTTTCCTCTTAGCTTTCTTAGGGAAGACATATTCAGTCCCCTTTGCAGGTAACCCATCAGGCGAGTCTTTCTCATTTTCATACACTTAAGGACTTTCCCTACCCTGTGCTGCCTTTATTTTTATTTTTTAAGGAAAGTAGACAGCTATGAAGAAGAATTAAGGAGAGCCCTTAATTGTGAAGGGGGGGGGTACCTTTGGGAAAGGAGGCAGGAAAGCTTAAGCTGATAAAACATGATTTAACTTTTTTGATGGGGACTCTGTTTGGATAACTTGCCCTTGTCTAAATCCTTCTCTCTTTCCCTGCTTCCTGCTCTCCCCTTCTTCCCCTCCCCCATCTTGTCAAGCCTACTTCATAAATGGTAGCAGCTGGAGATCTCTTAGTGGCAGTTAGGGATTACTTCCCTTTGGGTTTTAAGAAGCCCTGATGCTTGAAACGCAGTCAGGACGCTTCTGGAGACAATCACAGTCAGGCTAGCGCCAGGGACCCTGCAGAGTGCAGATGGCTTTTTCCATGCGGTTCCTCTGAGCACATGAAGCTCACAGAATATCTCTACTGTAGGGAGTCCATGCCCCAAAGTGTGGACCGAAGGCAGGCTTTCCATGATTTCTCAACCCACTGGTCTCCTGCTCCCTTAACTCGCTGGGTTTGAATCTGTGGCCAGCCAGAGTTGCCATGATTCAAGTCGCATGGTCCAGAGCTTCTCAGAACCCCATGGTGGGGACACTAAGGTGGCAAGATGGCCACCCCATTCATTAGAGGTGTTACTGAAAGAGCTAAGCCTATTGGAAGTGAGGTGGTGCAGAGTGCCTCAGGGTGAGCAATGTGTCATCACCTCTTAATTCTTTTTGAATGCCTCCTAGTAGTTTGCATGCATTACCTAGAAATTTATCCCAGCATGTGATTTTAAACATTTAGTTATGAGAATCAGGAAAACTAAAATTGGTGCCACATGCATTCTTCAAGTTCCTATAGTTTAGTTTTCTTTTAAACTTTTTTTGTTTGTGTTAATCCTCACCCAAGAATAGTTTTCCATTGACTTTTTTTTTTAGAGAGAGTGGAAAGGAAGGGGAGAGACACACAGAAACATCGATTGGCTGCCTCCCACACGCCTCCACCAGGGCCAGAGCTCAAGCCTGCAACCAGGTACATGCCCTTGACTGGAATAGAACTCAGGACCCTTCAGTTCGAGGGCCAACACTCGATACACTGAGCCAAACCAGCTAGGGCTATAGTTTAGTGTGTGTGTGTGTGTGTGTGTGTTTTAAACAATTGTTTTGTTTTTTAGATGGGGAAAATTGTCGGCAAAATGACATTTTTGATGTCACATCAAACATGAGTCTGCCTTCTCATCTGTGAATTCTGCGATTTTTCTCCTCTCCCCTTTGGAGAATAGTAACTCCAAGGATTTCTAGAAAATCCTCAAGTGCCAAGGAAAAACACGGCCACTCCCCATGCCTTCTTTCTTCCTATGTTGCACACCAGCAATTTTCCTTCTGTCTCTCCATAACATCTTCACTCCGTGTCATTGAGGAAGGTAAATAGCACATACATTTCAGAGAATGTTCTGGCTTCCCAATTATGCATCATTCTCATGCGTTGCATGAGAGAGCCCCAGTGTTGAGAATCAGTCCACGCTCAGCATTCCTTGGCCTTTTTAATACATGTGGGTAAAGAGTCTGGTTAAGTAGATTTCTGGATATACGGGAAATAAAGTTGGTTATGATGGCACTAACACATTGAGTGATGGCAATAGATGATGCCTTTCAAAATGCCATCTGGGTTGGTCAACTCCACTGTGTCTTATCTCCACTTAGTCCAGTTCGCAGCTTTTAGATAGTGTTCTTTTAGTTCCAACGGGGCAAGTGAGAGGGTGGGCAGTGCAGGCTCGGTGTGGAGCTGGGATATTAGGAAACAGCTGTTCTTTGTCTGGGTGGACAGTCATTGATTTTTCAATACTTGAGCCTCCTGATGGCATAAAAACCCATTTGTGCCTCTTTAGATTAAGGTTAATTTTTGTGGTAGTGAGTGCAAATGCAATGAACAGATGCTGCACACTTGCTTTGGCTTTTATACATACTCTATACTTTAAAATGTAATTTAATTAAAAATTAAATTGATTGCATAAAAAAAAAATCATGTTCCCAGTAAACCTGGGGAGTTGATGTATTAGTAACGTTCATAGATAAACATGAAATGTCTATTATTAATTGTCATTGTTTTTCTCCCCCCTTCCCTAATTCATAACCTACTTTGCTCTTGTAATGATTTCCTGAAACTATTTTAACCATAATCAAATAATTATAAGGATCGGAAATTGATGTTTATTCATTTCTCCAACACAGTGATTTTCAACTGGTGTGCCACCACACACGGGTTTGTGGAAAAAAAATTTTAAGACATGCAATACCTGACTACTTAGTCAGGGACACTGACCTCTTTTCCCTTAGATTGTCAAATTAAAAAAAGAAAAAGAAAAAAAGAGAAAAAGAAAAGGCAATAGCCAACACAACAATAGCTGTCTGGTATGAATGAATCAAAATTATGCCTATTTTTTTTTTTTTCAGATTGGCAAAAAATACAACATTTTTGGTGTGCTGCATTTTAGTAATTAGTTTATGTGTGCCCTTGTGTTATAAAAGGTTGAAAGTCACCATTCTGACATAATGAAAATCAGAATTTTCAAAGTTTGTGGGAGCTTCAGTTTATGTTACATAAATTCTATTTATTTATACGTAGATGTAAGTAGGTGTGTACGTGGGTTGCTAAAATTCAAACCAATAGGCACAAGAGAAGCCACTGTGGCGAACTGGTTCAGGTGTGGCCAGTGGTTGCCCTCTCCCAGAGAAGGAGACACCCCCCGTGTTCTGGGACGTCTGAGGCTGACCTTGCATGCAGCAGTATTCTCATTCCTCTTTCGAAGTACCTGTATAGCGGTTTCCTCCGTGGCTAGGCAATCGTTTGTAACTTCGAGTTGTAATGCTGTGAGACAGTCTGCTCACCTGCAGATAATGTTTCATTAGCCTCTTTCCAACAGACAAGGCCGGCTGCTTCCCCGTTTCCTCTGGTGAAGCTGAATGATCCTCCGTTTGTTTTCTGCTTTCCTGTTACAGGTCACTCTCAGTACGGATTCTCCCCTCAGGCCTTATTAAACTAACCACCAGGTAAACAAACAACTCCCAAGCCAGGAGGAAGAAAGATGGGATTTGATATCACGAATGCACATTGGTATTATTATTATTAAGAATTTGTTTTCATTAGAGAAGTAGCATTGCATTACACATTTACACATAAATGTACAACTCACGTTGGGATATTTCCATTGGAGCTTTTTCTCATATGTTTGGGTATTAATTAATTGATTGAGTCTAACCTTTTTTTCCTTTTAACATTATAAAATAGTTTTTTTCCATATTGCTAGAAGTAGCCTATATAATACTGAAAATTATCTTTCTCAGTAACTGCATATATTTTCACCAAGAAAATTAAGCATCACTTACTTAATCATTGATATTCCAGCCCATTCCATGGCACTCTAGTTCAATGGGGAGTAATAGATATTAACTACCCCCACCCCCAAGGTTTCTGTGACCAATATATTTGGGAAATGCTGGAGTGAAGAAATGACATTAAGTCTGAGCCTTTCAGTACCTTTAATATATGAATAATCACTGCCAGGCCATGATACAGAAATCTAATATGTGATATCCCATTAAAATATGGAAGTACTATTCCTTATTGTTAGACACATGTCACATGTATTATTTTCAATTTTTCATATTATAAATGATACATAAATAACGTTTTCCCCCTTAAAACTTTCCATATATATATATATATATATATATATATATTTTTTTTTTTTTTTTCTTTTTTTCTTTTTCTTCTCTCTCTAAGAGTAGTTGGGTTTTGGGGTCAAACAGTATTAACATTGTATAATTCTTGGCAATATTGTCAGATTGTTTTATAGTTTAATTACACTCTCACCGGAGCTGGGTTATTATTTTTTAAAAGGATCTCCTTTAAGAAAGAGCTGTTGTTTTAATATACATTTCTTTGATAATCAATATGTGAGATGTGGTGCTTGTTTATGTCTTTGCTCACTCTTTAGGAAGGCCCTGGTAATTGGTAAAGCTTGCTCTTCCTAACCTGTGCCATTAGAATAAAATATTACTGTGCTGAGTGCTTACTACCTGTATAATCTCAACAGCCTTAAAAATCAGAAAACATTTACAAAGCTCTTAGTATGTACCAAGCTCTGTTTAAGCAGCATTAAGTTACATTATTTATAAAATGATCCTCTGAGGTGTTATTGCTATTTTCATTTTGCAGATGAGGAAACGAAAACACACAATAAATAGACTGATGGAGGCTACACTGTTAGAAAGTGGCAGCACTGAGATGATAAACCCAGGCAGTTGGTTCTAGAGACTATATTCTTAACTCTCATCATGCTGCCTCTCCTCCGCCATTGTCTGAGCAGGTGTGTGTCCTGTTTTTAAACTTAACCAAATGAATGCTGCCCTGTCACTGCCTGTCCCCTGCCATAAGTGTAAATGACATCCCATACTTTAAAACCCCCATTTATGCATGCTATTCTTTTGTCTGTGAGAATACAGGATGGAGAAAAGTGAGAGAGTGTTACAGGACCAAAGTAAGAAGTTTTGTTTTCAAAGAAACACCTTTATAGCTGAAGTGTGAATTCTTACCACCTGCAGTGCAGACTGTAAGCTTCTACAGTATTCTACAGTTTAGCACATGTGAGCATCTTTGATAAGATTTGTTGTGTGGATTGGACAGTAGGAGTCCTTAAAAGCAGTTTTATAATTAAGTAGTTGAAATGCAAAAATGATCTAAAGAAGGTAAACTACTAGCTTAGTTCTTTTTCCCCCCCAGGGAATAGAAAACATCTCTAAACTACTCTTAGAGGAAAAAAAACAAGATGGAGAGCATTATGCTAAGTGAAATAAGTCAGTCAGAGAAAGATAAATATTACATGATCTCACTCATTTGCGGATTATACTGATGAACAAAACCAGATCTAGAGACAGAGAAGCATTGATCAGATGTTCAAACCTCAGAGGGAAGATAGGGGAGGGTGGAGGTAAGGGGGAGAGAGACCAACCAAAGCACTTGTATGAATGCATATAAGCCTAACCAATGGTCACAGACAACAGGGGGTGAGGGTGAGGGCAGGACTGGGGTGATGGTAGGACAGTGAGGGGATTAGGACACATTTGTAATACCTTAATCAATAAAGAAAAACTGGAAAATGTATAAGGAAAAAAAAAGTTATGTGTCATTTATATTATGAAAAATTGGAAACAATACATGTATCTAAAAATAAGGAATAGTAATTCCATATTTTAAAATAGTTAGGTTTTCATATATATATGAAAGCATATATATATATATATATATATATATATATATATACACATAGTTTAACCTGGGTTTCACTGTCAGTGTGTCTGCACAAAAAACAAATTGATAATCTACATTTCTTAATAAGTTTTCCATTAATATACACAGATGTACATATGTTTTTCTTTTATTTTGAGGATTTTCACTAAAATATAATTTGTTCTTCATCTACATTTTTAATTCAATAACTCATACTTGAAAAGCAAAACAAAAAATATATGCTTTGCTGCTCGTGGTGAACACTTGTCTTGGACCTTTCTAATAACGTGCTTTCTCCCTGGAAGTACCATTCACCTCCTGTTAGCATTCTTCCTTGAACAGGGAGCCAGGTTTGTGATTTTCCTGACAGATGCTGGAAGCAGGATGGAGTCATAGGGCTTCCCTTGTCATTCTAAATATTATAGACTGAAAAGGCTTATTTTAACCAAAACCCTTTTTTTTTTTTTTTTGTATTGAATTAAGGATTTGAGAGGATATGGCAAACCATTTTGTTCTTTTCCTCCCTTGACTTTTGGTTCTCCTTAACATTCTATAAAGGTTTAATTTTTGGTTTTGGTTGAACAGAAAGAAAGTAACCAATGTTACTGTTGTTGGCATTGCAGAAGAAACTTAAACCTCCCACATAAAATTTAGGGATAGAAGCTTTGCTTAGTTCAGCATTTAGGTATTTGTCGTGGTCATTACTGGCCTGAGTAAAATAAAATAAACAAAAAGCAGGCAAATTTTAGAAAGATTTATAGTAGGATGTTCTTATAAAACCAGAAAGCTTAAAATCTGGTTGATTTAAACCAGAGAGGCTTGCTTTGCTCTCAAATATTTATAAAATGCTAAATACTTTTCATGCTCTTTTCTGATGGTTTACAGATTACTGCCTCGTATCAGTGCCATCATGCCCACTCCTCTGCCAGAACCTTCTAGCCTTCACAGCTGGTTCTTATGGGATTGTGCTTGTCCATGTTTCTTTCACCATTTCCCCTTTAGACAGCCTTCATAGAGCTTAGCTTTAAAAGAGGTGCGATGCAAAATACGTGGTTTATGCCATCCATATTAGAGAACATGACCTTATCTTCTTGATAAAATTTGGATATGATATTCTAAGTTATACTAGCTGTAATGATGTAATTTGATACAGCAACTTTGCTGGAAACAACTATCTTAAAGTAAACTCATAAATTAAATAAATCTTTTATTTCAGATTTCCCATTTTATGAATAGCTTGAGTGTCCAGAAGAAAATTACATGTCATTTGGCTAAAACTTGTCATGGCTTTCTGAAGTTTCTCACAGTTTTTGGATTATTAAATTACAGAGAATGAGATAAAGCATTTTCTTTTATTGAATTTGAACATGCTTTGTGCTTTGGGCTCCATGAAATATTAAATTGTTTGCCATCTTTGCAGAAAAGCTTGGCAGGCAAACTTATGCACACACATGGGAGAGAAGGGATTGAGGTCAAGGCATCTTGGTTCAAGATTTCCCCCCTTCTCCTTTAACAATAATATTCATCTGGCATGTGACTGGAGAGACTCATGTGGATCACAAATTCACAAATATATAACCTCACACATAGATATATGCACACATACATATAAAATATATTTTTCATGGTAGTTTCATTAGTAACATAAGTTAAGACCATGTGGACTGTTTTTGGGTCGAAGCTATGATTTCAGAATCAGAGTTGTAGAGTATTTAATGTGGTCACTTAAATGACTCATGTAAGCAAAAACAAATTCAAAGTCATACAAAGGGAATGATATTTAAAGCTTTGATGCTTTTAATAATATTTCCAACCAGTTGTCCCTGAGGAGTTTCATTCGCTCACAATCTGGGCAACTACCATGATTCTGTGGCGCGTTGGCTCCTGGTGAGGCCATCCATCATGAGGATGAATGCTCTCCCTGACCTGGGCTGCACTGTCAGAGTGTCTGCCCAAAAACGAATTGATACATCTCCGTTTCTTAATGAGGAGTTTGGTCTTAAATGTAGTGAACCCTCTCACTGTGAGGATGTCTGTTACCTAAGGCTCAAAATCTATCATAATTACCATTTCTCCTAAACACCCATCATTAAGGAGTGCACAAAATGCTTGCCTTAAAAGGATAGTTTCATGGAGATTGCTTCTTGGGTATGTGTCAGCAGAAAATGAAATCCCCGGAGTTAAGAAAAACGTACACGTTGAGAAAGTGGTGAAAAATCTACAGATTCAAATACTGCTGACTGAAGACAGCTCATGGGTTGCATGTTGGTGCAACCACAGGGGCAGGTAGCTCTGTGCCCTTGCTGAACTGTCGAGGACGATTTCCCTCACCGGTGGTGGTGGGTTGACATTGAAAAGCAGGAACCCGTGACGTGAGAAGTAGACAAGAATATACGTCCAAACTTTGGGCTAAAAAATTAAAAGGAGTTGGCTCAAGGCGAAAATAAAAGCAGTCATATATTAAAATAAAAACTCTGCATCATGATGTATTGACTTTGGCCATATCAATTTGCTAAATCATATGGATGCGATTTAGGAAGAATGTTATTTTAAGAAGCTCTGCTCCCCTTTAATTTGACATGACTAAACCTGAAGCCTTCTGGAAACCACAGTTCAAAATGGCTTTTCCCCCTAGAGTTTTCATCAATTTGCATTTAGAAATGTAATGTTAGCTCTCCTGTAGACTGAGGATTAATTTTGGAATATTTCTAGATAATGGGCGCCTCATTCCAAAATTGAAGTTGAGTATCATTTGACATGAATTAAGTGCTGTTCTCCTGAATTTCATCTGTTTGAAGGTCAGCTTTTGATTTCTCCACATCACTGCTGGTACCTAGTTTTATTTATTCTCCTTTCACTCTTGCATAGTCTACCATTTTAAAGCCCTAGAAATGTCACAGGATGCCTTGGGAATTATCTTTATGAAGGAGATCAATACACCTGAAGCAGTGATCTGAATTCTTCAATTCGAAATTCTCATTATTTTTGTTTAAGTTTGTGTGTACTCCATGAAAGACCCAGTTTGGAATTTGGTTTGCCAGTGTGGATGGGGGACAACATCGTCCTGGCCTTAAGATGCTCACGGCGGCTGAGTTTTGAACTTGCCAAGGCATTGCTGGAAAGATAGGTGTTTTCTTTGGTGTCTTCTCAGATGTGACTTTTTGAATCACAAATTAAAAAAAAAATTAAAAAAATAGAATACTAATAAAGAGACCTGAAGAGATTTTCAGAGTCACAGTTAAGAGATGGTGAGAGTAGATCGGCCATCTCCACATCTGTCACCTGCTGCCTGCTCTGAAGTATATTCTGGTCATCCCGCGAATGCAGAGATTCTGAGACTCTCCAAGTTTGAGTTTCACTAACTTCAGATGGAGATAGTATGTGTTTCCTCTTAAAATCTTTGCACACTTACTTGTTTACCCTTCTCTGGAAGGTATAAGATGTCCCTAACCTCTGGAATGTTCCCTGCTCTCCCTGGGCTTCATCTAAGGCCCCAAATACTCACCAGTGGTTAGGATCCTTGGCCTCTGCGATTCTTAACCAACTTGTGCAAGTGTGAGCGCTGATGGGAACCGTGCATTCACTTTGCCCCTTCCTCCCAGGGGGCAGCCAGCCTGGAGGTGAGTGCACTGCCCGCTTCTGCCCAGCTGGTCATGTTGCATCTGCATCTTCATCGGGCGTCGCATTCCCCCACCTCCTATCGGTGGTAAAAGGAACATGGCACGCACGTGTCTAAATTATTTATCGTCATAATCGGCCTTCGTGTCACACACTGCCTTGCCGGGCCTCTGTTATTCTAGTGCATAATTGATGGTGCTCAGAAGTGGAAAAGTTAGAAAAGCGGAAGTAATGTGCCGCCGCGCAGGCTGAGGCCGCGGGCTGCAGGCGGGCCCAGCGGGACATGGGCCGCTACCCACCGTGCGCGGGGCGCCCCCCCAGGGCTGGGGCTCACGTGGCTTAAGGTCAGGAAACGTCTCCTGACTTTTTCCATGCAGGAACAGGCAGGAAAAATGGAGAGTCAGCACCTCCGAGTTTTGCGGCCTAATTGCATGTCTGGTCCCAGCGCTGGAGTTTACATGTAATTCGTCAGGAAAGACATGTATAATAATGTTTTTGGAGGAGGAGTTCCTCTCAGAAAGGTACTCGGAAGTCTAGCTGTGAGTCTAAATGGTGAAAGCGGGAAGACGTTTTTAAAAAGTGGAGTGCACATGAAAAGTGAACTCAATGTAGACCATTGAAGGGCCTTTCCTCCTCCTTACACCTCTGTGGGCTGCTATTGGGAAGCAGGGCAGGGAAAATACTCTGCATTGTGCTTGAAGTGCACTTATAATGAGAACGAGCTCTGTGCACATTCAGTGCATGCAAAGAAACATAAAATGTTGACCTTTGAGGTGAATTCTGAAATGTAATCTTGGCCAACGTATTTTGAAAGGACAATTTTACAACTTAGCTTAGCCAGACCAGTGTGACGCCATGGTTCACTGTCAACCTATGACCCAGGAGGTCACAGTTAGATTCTGGGTCAGGGCCCATACCCGGCCTCTGGGCTCTATCGCTAGTTGGGGGTGTGCAGGAGGTAGCAGATTAAAGAGTCTCTCTCATTATTGATGTTTCTCTCTCCCTCTCCTTTTCTATCTGAAATAAATAAAAATATATTTTTTAAAAATACTTAGCTTAAACAAAATGTGTTTGGATACATGAATAGATCAGGAAAATATTTTCAAGTTATCTTCATAATAGGGATTTCTTATGGTAGATTGAAATATTTGACACATACAGTGTTATTGCCTTCCTAGGAGGGTGTTTGAGACACATCCTACACATTGACTGCGATAGACTTGCTAAGGAGAGAGGAATGGATGGGAGAAGGAAATGTTCTCTGGATAAAATTTGGTGGGACTTTTATGTATATTCAAAGGGGAGGTTGTGGAGCCCTTGTTTAATTCTGGAAGCATGTTCTTCAGTTAGATAACAAAGATGAAGAGAAGATCAGGGAAGAGGGGAAATGGATGCTGGAGGGAGGATGCACAAGCAGGTGGAGGATGGTGGGCTCCCAACAAGAAAGAAGTAGATGGTTTACAGGAGGGTGGTGGAGGGGTAGGGAAGAGAGATGGTCTTGCTCATCCACTGTTACCTACATTTTTCCCTACTGGAATTTCCTCAAAGTGTTATATTTTTGTGTATTCTTGTAAATGTGCCAAGCTTTCTAGTGCAAGGTCACAGTTTACAACTATGAGGAGTATGTCAGAGGAGAGAAGAAACAAACTGGGGAAGGGAGTAGAGAAGAGTAAGTGAGAAAAAGAAGATAACAGAGTAAACAAGAAGAGCAGAATAAAGATAGAAAAAAGACAAGGCCCTCGAGAAAAGAGAAAGAAAGGTGAGAGGAGAATTAAGGAGGGAGAAAGGGAGGGATGAGAATGAGTTAGAGAAGCAGTTGTTTCTCCAGGGCTGTGCCTCACCTCACCACCTGTTCTGCATCTCATGAGCTGGTGTCTGGTGGCCACCATGTGCTGGTGGCTGGTGGTCCTTGGAGGAAGGCACCCCTCCGAAGCCTCCCTGAGGCCTAGGGCGGGGCTCCCTTTCAAGTGGCTGGTCTGTTTCTTTTTTAGGGAACTGTCACCCATCCTGGTGTGGACTAATGAAGGAAATCAAGGGTACCTAAGAAACGTCAAAAAAAAAAAAAATGCAAAACACCCAAATAAGCGTCTTATTTCGTGAAACTTGACCCCAACTGAAGCCTTAAAAAGCTCTTCTGATAACTTTATTATGTCTCTTTATTTTTATAAGGACACATTAACACTTTTTTTAAATTGAAGAGGGTTAAAATTTTGTGCCATAGAGACCATTTAAGAGAATGTAAATAAGCATTCATTCACTTATTATGAAAATATATATATCTCTGCATCTTCAAATTATAATTCATTTGTATAAGAAAGTAGTACAATAAACATTTAATATTAACTACTTATTTCATACCTAACAGTCTTCAGTAGAAAGAATTGTTCTTGTTTTCTATATAAACCAGTAATATTTTTGGTGTCCAGGAAAATTGTTTGCTCTGGGGATGTCTATAGTTATAGTTTTACCATGGTCAAAATATGTGTGTATGCACATATGCATGTGTATTAAAATGCATATATATGTAGAAATATATACATATATATATCTGTATCTACCATATATATGGAAAGTATAGAACTTATGTATACAGGATGGGGCAAAAGCAGGTTTATAGTTGTTTGTATGGGAAATAATACCATAATTAATAAATGATAATACAAAAATAAACTCTCTTGCATATTCAAAACTGTAAGCCTACTTTATCCCACTGTGTTTATTTAAATAAAGTTTTGCATTTTTCTCCCTGGCTTGTTATTTTAGATGCAGAATTATTCAATAATCATTTATTATTTTAATAACTAGCTTTAAGTAGAATTTATCAAATATTGCAGGTTTTGACTGAGTGTAGACTGGCACTTAGATTTTTATTGTTAAAATAATAGGCAATATATGCACAAAGTAATTTTCAATTCAGAGGTAGAGAATAAAAACATCTCCTTCCTTCCTAATCCTAGTTCTTCCACCAGGGGAAATAAATGAGACTTTAAGAAAATCATTTAGGGTATTTAAAAAAACCACACTTTCAGATAATACGCTAGCCCTTTTGCATTTAGTTTTTGCATATGCAAAAATCAAAACACTTATCTTTGAGGCTTGTCTATCCTTCCTCATATCTTTTTCATACGATTCGTTTTTTTGGTGTAATATTAATCAGCAGTGATGTCATTGTCTTTTCCAGACCTCAAAATACTACCTCTCTTTGTCCTAAATAAATACTTCACTTTTTCACAGACCTCAAAAGACTAAGGGACATTTTGAATGGGACTCACATTCATTTTATTTTGGGTTCATATTTCATCTTTGAGGTACATTGTAATTTTGTTTTCACTTGCCATTACTCATTGTCAATGTAATATTTAGTATTTATCAAGGGTTCTCTGGGTACAATATGGTGTGGCATTTTCAATAATGTATAGATTAGCTGCTTTTCCAGACCATAAATAGCTTGTAGTCTAAGTAGGAAACAAAAAGAAGCACTATTATATAGACCTAGTGACAGGTTTTCATAATGAATGGATTTGGAAAGTGGAGCAAGAGGTAATCAATTTATACAAAGCATTCTGGTTCTTTTTTGTTTTATGTTTCATCTTACGTGCTAATACATTTTTAAGGCTATATCTAACATGATCTTTGTAAAGTGCTACCTTAATAAACCTATTACTTTACTTTTAAAATTAAAGTACTCTTGGTGCTGGTAATAGCATTTGCTTTCTTAAGAAGCATAATGACATACTGGCTTATTTTACAATTTAGAGCATAAGTTCTATAACTAATTATTTGCCACTTACTAGCTATATAGTTTTAGGGAAGTAATTCAGATTCTTGGTGCATCATTTTTTCCTATCTGTAAAATAGGGATGAAACAGTCCCTACCTCATACTGTCATTTTACAGATGACATTGAGTTCATATACATGAAATGATTAGTTTCATGCATGGCCACAGCATAAGAAATTAATAAGCATCGTTTTTTATTATCATTCGAGTCGTATATTACTATAGATCTAGCCTAGATAATCTTAACTCTATATTTTAACTTATTCTTATTGAGTAGTGACATATTTTGAAACCAATTTTCTATAGCTCTAATGCTGAGAATAGAAATGCATTTCATAAATTGACAGTGAGCAGTGCTAATGAATAGGACTTATTCTCCTCTAGTAAAATCAAATATTTGCAGCTTGTGTAAACATCATTGAGGAATTGAAATTAAAATCCATCATAATATAAAATACGTGGCTTAATAAATGCAACATTACACTTAAGTATATATAAATGTGTTTATAGTGGAGAATTGGTGCCTGGTGACACACAAACAGTGGCTTAATGCTCTGCTACTGCTGATGTATCCTCATCTTAAGCAGCATCCTTGGTTATTTGTGGCGTGTGATGTAAATGACCGGGCACTCTTCAGTGAAGCCTTGGCTTGCATTCTGTTGAGGAAGGAGGCAACTTTGATACAGGCATTTGCATGTGAAACTTTCCCTTGGTGACAATTTATCAGGTGACAAAGTGGCCAATAACATTTATTATATCTCTGTGGAGAAAATGAATGTTTCTTTTCCATTTTGGGGGAAGAAGAGAGATAAGAGCTCAAGTCGATTCATCCTGGCACTCTAATATCCCTCTTTAGTAATATCTTTATATTTATTCCACTGAAGTTAATAAACAAAAAATAAATAAAAGGTAGAAAAAAATTACAAATACTGTTATGACGAGGACACTGAAAGAGGGTACATATCTATTCTTTAATAGAAAAGAGCAACAGGAATTGTTACAGCTTTTTTGATGCTGCTGTGTAAAATCTAACATTAGCCTTGACGAGAGCCACTTGGCACTGTTCACAGATCCAGGCGCTCGATACTAGTGACACAGCCTTGGACTGGGGAGGCTGGAGGAAAGGTCTGGAAGTGGGTGGGGGTTACCAGTCCTTTCAGTTCTTAGCTCAGAGCTCTGTCAATTATGACCACTAAGGAAATATTGTTAAATGTTTATCTCTTAAGTTAAAAAAAATATCAAAATCAAATTGAAATCCCAGTACATTGAAAGCAGTCTGAGTTTAGTAAATGTGATCTTTGAGGCTGTTTATTATGCAATTATTATTGCATCGAAGATACTTTACAAGGATAGAGCACCCAATATGGGCTTTGGGTCCAACAAAACTCTTGTCCATAATATGGATGTCTCACTAGACTACTTATAGAAAATATACTGTGTACTCTTCTGTTTTCTAGCACAATGATTTTTGAATTTTAATGTGGTGGTTCTGCTTTTACTAAAGCTATTAGCTATCATTTATACCCAGTAACACATTTTAAGTGGACTAGGTTCTCTATTTAATTCCAGGACCTATGTGTAGCCAGTGTTTTTAGGTAAATAACATTGCTAATCAATTCAAATATCTTATTTCAATAGTGGGTGATCATCCATCATGGCAGATTGAAAATAGGTTTGTGACGCATGAATTTATCAGTTGTTTTAAGCTAGCAAAGAGATTGGCTTTGCTATGTCTACAAGCTACAATATTGAGATAGTCATTAAGCCTGTCCTTAATCTCCTATGCTGTAACTTAAGAAATCCAGCTTAGCTATATACAACCGAATTGTACTTTTTATTAAAATTTGAAAATCATGGTAACAAGGCAGGGAATTGTGAGTTATAATCAATAAGACTAATTTAATTTAGGAGTAGCTGAGGAGAAAGACGAAAATCAAGTACTGTAGTTTAAATTATGGAAAGTGTCACATTTAATTTTGCAATTGGTTCTGGTGTGTTTGGGGATTTAGAATAATTTTATACCTTAACATTCAATCTTTATTTTTACAGTGAATAAGCTAATTTTGGATGACGGCTCAACTTGTGTCTGCTTGCTATTATGGAATATTAGCTTTGGAATAATCTGGTAATTCTTACTTGACACCAATTAGTAAGGAACTGGAATTAGAATTTTAGATGGGAACTAAGTGTTTGGAACGGTCACGTGTTACTTAGTTTATGTAAGTTGATATAGTGATGCGAAAAGACCAAGAAGGCAAGCTGCTTGCGGATGGTCTTCCTTCCCTTGTCGTGGTTCTGCTTTGTCCATATATGTCGGAAGAAGTTTGCTAATTGTGAATATAATCGTATGCTAGCTTGGTGGTTAAAACAGAAATGTACATGAGACAATCTCTAAACGCCTCACCTGTCAAGTTAGAGCATGTATGTCATTTAAGTCACCTGAAGTCAAAACAGCCAACTAAATTCCCTCAATTGAGTCAAACAACTGGTTTGGTTATTTGTGAGGGGTGGGGGAGACATGGGAGAGGAGGGACAACTCCTTTATTAGCTCTGAGTAGAATTTAAGAATTGTTGCTGCAGCATAAATTCAAAAGTTACTTTGGTGAGAGTTTTTTCTTTTGTTAATTGATAAGCTCTCAGTGAATTTAGATGTTCAAATTTGGGTTGTGTCTGGGCCAGCCTTTTGCTTACTAGATGAAAGCACAGAGAGTTTATGGAAACACTAAAATTAATCCAAGGAAAATCACTAGAATTACTTTTGAATTGTTTGGCTGGGACTATATAAGTGGTTGTCAAGTGAATGTTTATATATAAAGTATAATCTTTGTGAAAGTCATATTTTTTCCTTTATGTAATGTTGTTCAGAAAGGATATTTTAAAAGTAAACAATGGCTCACATAGGCAGCCACATATTTTTCTGGGACTATCATATGTGGTCACGTATGCATAAGAACAGTCTAACTTGAATTAGCTATGGTTATTTGGGACTTTGGTGGGGTTCTTTTCAAAGTGACTGCCTTTTTTATGTGAGTTAACTTTCACGCAGGAAAACTCTTTCTGCTGTAGAAATTCACCACTAAGGTATTCATGTTTGCAGAGAGAATATTTTTTAGTCAACAAAACTAGTAAAAGAGATAAGCAGAATTTGGCAAAGAAACACAGACTCCTATGCTGGGACTTCGGGACCACATGTCTAGAAGAAGAAAAAACTCAGCCTTTTAAGCTAAGCTTAAAACAAATAAGTGATCGATTTTATGGCAGTAAAAATTACGCATCGGTACAATTATGCTTAATGCACTGAGAGTTCAAGGTTTTGAATTCTATTAAGTCTGCAGTCATAGTATGTAGTGAAAGAATGAAAACCATGGACATTGCATGGTTGGGTTGTTTTAAGGAAAACATGAAGAGTGTTTCCTGTGCAGGTAAGAACATTAAACTTTGACCTCTGATCTTTGTTAACTAACTCTTGTCATTCCAACATAGTCTGTGGTCACTGTAAGCTTCAAGTTAACATGTCCTTTTCATTACAGCATTGATGGTTGTTGTAATTTTGCTTACTAAGTTAGGATGAAAGCCTTCGAAAAATTGGGGTCATTGGTATCGTAAAATCCACTTACATTGCATAAGGGCCTGTTTCAGGCCTCATTTCTTCAGGTATTTCTGAAGCAAAAGAAATTCCATTTTAAGAATGTGAGTTGGATAAAGTAGGGAACACTCCCACTTGTGTATTGGAAAAAAAAATCGACACTTTTGGTTTCCTTTTGCTGATGTTCTTTGGAATATGGGGAGGAGGTGAGTTGGAAACAGTACAAAACCTATTCAAGGAGACAATTTTTTAAAAATCCTCTATAACTTTACCACAAAACCTCTTCCTTGCCACCTTTGGGTGGCTGGAGAAAGAATTAGCACATCCTTAGGATCATGAAGGATTTTTCTGCCTTTGCCATTTATAGCATTGACAGAGTAGTGAAGTGCTATTTCGGTAACTGACTATCCTGTTTTAACAAATGTTTTTGCAAGTAATAAGGCAAAATTACTAACGATAAATTATTGTAGTGGTGGCTGTTCACCAGCTCACCCATTCATGCTGTACATTACTTCATGAAAAGTTATGTTTAATGTCATTTAATGAGTCCTTAGGACGGGTGTGCTCTCAGACACTTTGATGGGCTGTTAAATTTACAAATGTTAAGGCTATAAATTATCATTAAACATTAGGAAAGAAAGATTATTTTTTTTCATTTTTTATGCATTTTCACATGATTTATTTAAACTTTTAAGCCAGGAAGCTGAAAATGGGTGAGGATTTGGTGCTTCTGTTCACATTTCGGAATTTAATCTGAACTTGGTACACTTCTGGCTCCAGATGAGAGCAAAGTGTACCTGAAAACAAATGTAAGCCTTTATCAAGTAGCTCTACATAATGGTTAAAAGAGGGCAACCTTCATATATACACATTAGGATCATTGTTGTAGGGAATGAAGAGATGCTTTTTAACTTCCTTTCAGCACATAACATTCATAAATATGTAAATGCATGATCAGTTTGAAATAAGTAATTTGGAGTATTTGATAATTTATAATTATGGTATATTATATGAACCAAGAAGTGAAGTTAACTCCTGGTTACTCAGGGGAGACTGATAGAAATATTACCAGGATCTCCCTCCTCCTCCTTCCTGCCCCACCCTTGCCTTGCTCATTAGCACCTCTAGATGCAGGGAAAGGAAGTCAAAAGTCTGAAGATAGAGAACTGTGCTGTGGTTAGAACTACCTTGGATTCAGTCAATTCTGGTCTGGAATACTAACTTCTGGGACTCTTTAGACAATTACTGAATCCTAATGCCCCTCCCTTTTCCAGGAAGTAAAAAGGGGATGATTATTATTGACACCAGAGTGTTTGTTTTGGGGATGGGGTTTGAGAAGGAATGTAGAATGGTTTACAAACACAGTGGCACAATGGAGATATTTAATAATATCTGGTATTTAGTGTTTTATATTATGTTATTTTAACAGAAGTCTTGATGGACCAAGGTAGTGTGTAATATAATGGGATGATAATGATGGATGTAATTAACAAGGTGGTTTTTAACTCTAGCTACACATTTTAATCACCAAGGGAGCTTTTAATACTCCTATCCAAATAAGCATGTTGGTCCCAACCCAGACAATTACGTAAGGTATTTGACGGTGGGACATGCATATTCGTTAAAAGCTTCCTAGTGATTCTGTGCAGCCAAGCAAGGGTTATAGACAAGTTAAGAACCCTGCTGTTCTGCCACTTTTTAGGATGCACCATCATGGCTCTCAGATGACTGCTGAACCTCCAGGCACGAGATTCACCCTCTAGGTGCCAGGATAGAAAAAAGAACGATGAGCACATCCCTTTACCCCCATATATACTATACACATTAGAATACACATTAGTCATTACTTATCCATCCAGCTGCAAGGGGGCACTAGGCTATAAAATGAAGGTGTTGTTGCTTTTCTTCTTCTTCTTTTTTTTTTCTTTTAAGGCATCTGTGCAGTTAGTTAAAAGTGGGGGAGATATGGGGGATGTATTCAAATTCAAATCAAAAGAAAGTCAAGTATAGTAGGAGGGTTCTATCTCCTATCTAAGTGCCTTTGTCTCTCACACCTATCGCTTCACTCCTAAATAAATACACTCATCTAAAACCAAAGTCCCATTAACTTGTTTTCCTTTCATGTAGTGCCTATGACATCCTCCTCTCCTTCATTTTTCTTATCCCCCATTTAATAACGATGATGAAAGTTATGGTGTTTTTAGTGTAATCCTTTTTTAATCCTCATAACAAATCAGTGAACTAGGTATCATTCCCTGTGACAGACAAGAAAACAGAATGGTGAGTAGCAATTACGGTCAGGCAGCTCAGAGAGGCACAGCAGCCAGATGTGTTTAGGTCTTGCCAATTTCTAAATATATGTTCTCTAAACCTTTATGCTCCTTGGCCTCCCACACATAATCTGTTGTTACATTTTGTCGACTTGACCTTGACCAGGTCACACTGTTTTTATTGGGTTCTTTGTTGGAGAAGACTAAAATAGGAAGTATCGGGATTTTTGCCCTTGAATCAGGAGCCCCTTGCTTGTGTGATGAGGCACTGATTACCGCTGGTTGGAAAGTGGCCCAACCCTGCTTCCTGGGACCAGGATCCTGGTTCGTGGTACAAGGGCTGGGAGGGGAAGCTGGCTGAGCACAGAACCTCATCTGGCAACCCTGAACCCTCATAACGTCTTAATGTTTCTTTGTCCTTCTGTCTCCCAACCCATTTTCTGCCAGATTTTTCTGCTAAAGTTATCTTCCGCCAGGCCTTTCTGGCAGAAACGGTAACCTATCTTGTTATGTTTCAAAAAACACAAACCTAATCATATGGGGTTTTTTTTTGTTTAATTAAAAATCTTTAATTGCTCCTAATTTCCTAGTAAAAAGAACCTTCTCATATTAACAGTTACCACTACCTCCCACCCACTATTTTCTAAACATACCAAATCACTTTCCCTTCCCTTCAAGTTCCCTAGTTTCTCACCCCTTTCACACATGGTGACCCCGATCTGGCATATTCGTACCCATCTTCTCCACCTGGTTGGCTCCTATTCATTCTTCAGCTCTCGGGCCGCATTCGTTATCCTGCTTCCATGCACCTGATATTTTTCACAGAAAACCCTATATTTGTACTAATTATTTTATAGTTGTTTGCTTTTTTGTGTGTCTGTAAGTTAATAGCAGGGATTTCCTAGTCTGTTTTCCATGGTAGTGGGCATAGTCCATCCTCAGTAAATCTTTATTGAAGAATACATGTCCTGAAATGACTAACTCTTGGGAAATGGTGGAATAACAGTCTTTTGCAGTGATGTCTCATATCATTACCTTTACCAAATATAATGAAAAATTACATTTGACTCTGCTCTTTTGAAAAGGAAAAAGATTGTGAAGCAGGCTGAAAATACAGAACCCATGTGAAGTCAGAAAACTGTTTTTTTATTTGTTTTGTTTTTAAAGTATCTCTTTGCATTGACATGGTACATCTCTCACTTTGGAAGAGGTAGGTATAGACTTAGGAAATGAAGAGGTGATGTTTAACTTCCTTTCAGCACATAACATTCATAAATATGTAAATGCATGATCAGTTTGAAATAAGTAATTTGGAGTATTTGGTAATTTACAATTACGGTACAAATATTGACAGATTGCTGCTGAATTGGTGGTGAAAGTAAATGAAACGTGGCCAGCACAATTAGGAGTTGCCTGAATGGGGATCTTGTTTTTCTGTTTTAAAAAATGAGAGATGCCAAGTGTTAACAAAGATTTTGTCAATATTCTTTATTGTTGCAGATTTGTGCAACTTCATTTATAAATGAAAATCAGATGAAGGTTGACAGCGCTGGGGTTGTTAGATTACTTGGAGGGAACGTGCCTGAATAAGGCCCTGTGCGGAGGCTCCCATCGGAGCCGCTCGCTGGGGTTTGTGATTGCCAGAGGTCAGCGCTCCTGCAGAGATCCACAGCCATGCAGCGCTCATGGGCTGATTTCTTTTGGAGATCTATTTACAAATGGGAAATTGGAGGCGTCGGAGTTTTGTAGCCAGAGGTAGAAGCATGGGTTTTGGCTCTGTGTAGTGGCTCTAAGAGCACTGATTAAGCTGTTTCTTCTTTTAGCCACAATTTGTTGAATATGATTATGCAAGTGTGCTCTTGGTGTAGAAGGGATGGTGGCGGTGATGAAAGATAGAGGAAAGTACAGCTTATGTTGAATTCAGAAAGGAATATGATGTAGATTAGAGTTGGGTCTACTTGTCTGCTAATTTATGTTGATTTAGATTTCTTTTTTTAACTTGCCAAGGCTGATAGGTGGCATGCAAGGTCCAATAGAAGCAAATCATGTAACACATTCCGCTAAGTTTTGATGTCTCGATATTTTCAATTGGTGGTATTGGTTCATTCAGTCATTGCACATTTATAAAGCACCCAAACGGTGCAAGGCACGTTGGGAACATGAAGAAGGGTGAAGCTGGGCACATCCCTTGAGGATTGAGCAGGATGGTTTTCCTACGCAGAGATAATAAAAGATCCCCTAACCCTCTTCATCTTAGTGGACATTTTCCAAGTGTGTTTCATTAATTAGGCAGTCAGGCATTTTATAATGTTTTTGTCAGAGACTCTAGTAGCATGTCAGACACTTCTCTTGTTGCATGTAGTAGTTTTCTCCAAAATAGCAGACAAAAGTGAGTTTTCCCCTCCTCGTTCTAACTTGCACTCTGAAACTTTGGTGTGCTAAAACTGTCAGAAAAGCTGTGCCTCTCCTGTCACCGCCAAACCTGACATTTCTGAAGATTATGCCAAATGTATTTTCTGACACATTTCAGTTGATTCAAGCTGAGAGGTACTTCTTATCTTTTGATTTGTCAGTCTGCTGGCCTGAGGAATCCGCAGTCCCTGGGAATCCTGTGACATGCAGAAGCTGAATCACTGTTTTCAAGTGCTGTCAATTAGTGTTTGGAAATGGAGGGAAAAAACAGTGCATGAAAATGTCACGAGTTCATATAATGAATGTTGTTTAAAACGAATTTCATGCCCTCACATTTCTTAACAACATAAAGTAACAACAATGCATTCAAATTTTGTTATTGAATTAGCATTAAAAGCTCCAAATTTTCTTTCTGTGGCCTTACTTGTTCAAAAGAGATAGAGGAGAATTGCTGGTAGGACTGAATATGAAATCTTTGGATTGCATGTTAATTATTCACATAAAGATATTGTGCCTTGAATGGTCTTGGCACATAGTAGGAGCTCAGCAAATCTTTGTTTAACAAGTAACGAAGGATTGTAGATAGTGTGCCAGGGAATATCTTTTTTGTTTGTTTCTTGAAATGCATGATTTCTAAAACAGTTTTTAAATAATTTTTTAAAAATTGATTTTAGAGAGAGGGGAAGAGAGAGAGAGAGACATGGTGAGAAACATTGGTCAGCTGCCCCCCATACTGGGGATCAACCCGGTAACCCAGCATGTGCCCTGTCTGGGAACTGAACCAGGGTTCCTTTGTGCACAGGATGCGGCTCAACCAACTGAGCCACGTCAGCCAGACCAAAATGCACGATTTTTAATCTAAATATTGAACAGGTTCATTTAAATGGATGCCTTTCTGTACGGCAAAATTGTACATTGTGTTTTGTTTTTACTTCCATTCGAATTTTACAGTGGCCCCAGCAGAACACTTCAGTGCAGGTCTTGTGTTATATAGCTCATAGTTCTCCCAGGAGAAGGGAGAAAAGAAGAATGCTATTTATATTATTAGTGGCCTTAAATTCTTCTTCACTTTTGAACAAATGCAAACTTATCTGGACAAACTTGCTTCTCAGCATGACTCCCCCCTCTCCCCCCCTTTCTATTTTACTTCCTTTTCCTCTTGTTATTGAAAAATCTAAAGTTGCTGATAGCTGGCAAGCTGTGAGCATAGGGGTGATGGTGCTAGAGGTAACTCTACTTGCTTCTCTGATTAGGGAGTAAATTTGTCAAAACAGAAATCTGTTTTCTTGATTTTTAACCTCTCTCCCAGTTTCTGGTATTGTGACCAGCATATTGTTGAAGCACTAGAGAACCCTGCTCCTGTTCAATTTTCTACTACATGTGTGTGCGCGCGATGGAGAGGGTGGGAGATCTATCTATGTACCTATCTATCTATCATCTATCATCTATCTATTTACCTACCTATCTATGTATAGCTATGGAAGCTATGGAGAGACCCTTTTTAATGGGTTGAAATATAAAGGTAAGGTAGATAGGAAGTAATGGTGCCAGCTGAGTCAGGGTAAACTTTTCCAGGGTTCGCGCTGGAGAGATGCAGTGTGCAGCAGTGTTTAGGTTTGGCTCGTGATGATGCTTCCATAAAAGTCAGTTAAGGGTGAGGCCAGTATTTCCTCCACAAGACCACTTATGTACCCTCTACCCTTGGAAATTAAGGGTAGAAATTGATCCCCTAAGTGTGTCCTGGAAGAAAAAAAAAATAGGTCTGGCTATTTTCAAATGTAGTAAAAAAAAAAAAAATACCCAACTTTACTAGACTTATCAGGGTGATCGCTTTGTAAGGTACATACATGTCTATCACTATGTTGTATTCCTGAGACTAATGTAATATTATATGTCAACTGTAATTAAAAATACATTTTAAAAGATTAAGAAAGAGACCAGTTTAGGTGAGTCTGCTACCTTAACAAAAATGCAAAACCCAACATAAAACTTTAGCAAAATGGGTATATATATCCTTACCTGCACAAACACACACACAGGTGTCATGGACAACTTGTGATATTCCAAGAACACATGGAATTTGTTATATAAAACACCATGTTAAAAGAATAAAGTGAAACTGCTTCTGTTTCTATAGATGCAGAAAAATAGTTAATATAAAATACCCAAACTTGTCATATTTTTATTTTTTTAATAATGAATTTTGTTTGTTTATTAAAAAGGTTTGGCTTCTGCCTTGGCTAGTGTGGTTCAGTAGTTCAGCATCATCCCATGCACCAAGAGATTGTTGGTTTGAATCCTGATCAGGGCACATGTCTGGGTTGCTGGCTTGATCTCCAGTAAGGGGTGTGCAGGCGGCAGCTGATCCATGTTTCTCTTTCCCTTCCTCTCTCTCTAAAATCAGTTAAAACAAAGGATTTACTCCTCAAAGTTTTCTTACTGGCATTTTCTAAAACCACAACTGGTGATGAATATAGTGGACCTCTATGTAAATAAGCCTTTAAGCAGTTAGTTGAACTAACTGTTTACAGTGTTGAGGTATTTCTTAATTGGCAAGATACTTTCTATTTGAAACAGAAATAGGGACCTTTTCTTTCTTCCTTGAAAAACATATAATCTCTGGAGCTTTTTAATTTTTATTTTTTTAAGAGTGTGTTTGTGGACTTTATTTATATATCTCTTCTACCCTACGTTAGCTCCCAGTTACCCACCTGTGGTTTATTCCACCTTGGGAATTATCTGCAGAAATTTGTCAATTCCCAGGCTGCTCTCTGCTATCCTCATTTATATGAATTATGTTAGTGTCATCAGCGTTGTGCTGTGATAGAGCTGCCTAAACTAAGCATAGCTGGGAAGGCAAATCAAACCATCCCCTCTATATTATATTTTAAGGCACAATGTTCATCATTTTTGTCAATCCTTTCCTCTTTAGAATTATTCTACCCATTATTAGCACTGTTGACTGTGAATTATATGCTGTCTGATTAAAGACAAATTACCACACAATATAAAATTTTATGATTCACTTTAGTTCTCCAAACTTTTTGGATGTAATTAAATCCTTTTGACTTGATCTAAGGTGCTACATGGAAAGGTTTAATTGAATTGGGGTTACTGGTTTTAATATAATACGTATAAAACCCAAACATATTTTTTTTCTAATTACCTCTCTAACCCCTTAAATAAAATACTAGATCCTGAAGTAACATATCATTTCAAGAATAACTTATAAATGGAAAGTTATTTTGCGTTGGTTTGGATACTAACCAACTTTGGGCTTTCATCATGCTCTATCTATATCTCTTTCTCGTTCTACGTAAGTAAGAAAAGGTGTGTCTAGTTTCTGATGTATTCATTATATAACACAGCTTTTGCATAACTGGGGGTGGGGGAGAAAAGATGAAAGCGACACCCCACTTTTGCTGATTAGATCTCCAGCCGACTAACCCTCTGATTCTGGGATAGAAGAGTTATTAGTCCGAGTTTTAGAGAAGCAGCGTTTAGTGTGCAAGAGAACTGGCTTGGTTGTTGTTTGGGGTCTGCTGTCTAGAAACCGGAGAGGAGAAGATGCATAATGGGATGCTGTACTTGTGCATTTCGGCAAAGATCTAATCTTTTTGAATTCATTGCTTGCGAGTTATTATTTCTAATCACACGCTTGATTGACTCCAGCTAAATGACTGTCTGACTGCAGAGGCAGAGGTGTTAAATCCAAAACTGTAAGTGCGCATTTTCACTGAAAATAGGGATCATCATGGAATGCCTTCTCAATCAGTAGTGCCTGGCACCCATCCTCCTAAATGTATTTTTAAATAGAAATTCTCTTGCATCCTCATAGAGGAGCAGAGCATCACACAGTATGATTTTCTGAGAGAAAACATTGAAACCCTGGAGAGGATACCAAAATGATTAAAAAAACAAAACAAAACAAAAAAACAACGGAGGTTCTAATGGTGCCACAGGAGCGTAGTTAATATGCCATATTAGCCTGAGAAGCCAGTTAGGTGCCCCTTAAAACCTCAGATTTCTATGTAATTTTAAAGATTAAAAAAAGAAAGATGGAATAAAAAGAGGTTAGTGGTCATTTATTTTAGAAGCAGGCCTAGGCCATTTCTTTCAATGCTTTTTGCATGAATATCTAATTGATACCTGTTTTTTTGGCCGTTCACGTAGGTATTTTTGAACATCAAAACACTGTGGTTCCCAAATAATTTGTTTCCATTCAAAATAGAACAAGCTAAGTAAAACCCACGTGGAAATAGAAAGCAGAAATAATCGTTGAGCTGTCTCGTCACATATGATGCTTTTTTTTTTTTTTTTTTGGTACCACTTTTGAAAAAGTGAAGGAATCGTTTGAGCATTTAAATGTATTGATTATAATGTTTAACTTCCTAATAAGGTTGGTTGATTGCATTAGTGAGAGTTTTGCCTTTCTTCAATATCATACAAATATTCAAAAGTACCTTCTGGATTTTTGAGAGGAAGTTATTTACAGTCAGGAATTATAGGAATTCATGTAAATGTATCTGCGTGGTTTGGCAAAACCTAGAGAAAAGAGCCTCAGCTAGAGTCAGTTGCAGGTACTCAAAGATTGTGTGTGTGTGTGCGCGCGCGCGCGCGCGCGCGTGTGTGTGTGTGTGTGTGTGTGTGTGAGTGTGTGTTGCCATTGAAATAAGGCAGAATTACACATGGACACATGCTAAATGGGCTGAACACCTTTCTATCCAGGGGAAAGCCAGTGGAAGCTAAGTGTTTCCACATATGACCAGCTTATTTTTTATCAATACATTTCAGTGGCAGTTTAAAAATAATTGCAGATTTTATATTAGCTAATAATTTGTGTATGATTTGAGATTCTTTAAAACATGACCTGATTTTATTAAACCACTTTAAATTTAAACACTGCCAACACCAAGTTAGTATATTACGGAGTCAGTGCTTCATGGTTTAAAATAAATGTTTTATTTTATCTCAACATCACAGCGCTTCCTTCTGGAAGACCCTGGCCCATCTCATGCCCAGGGAGGAGACTGAAGTTGCTGTGAAGCCAGTCCCAGCGAGAAGTATTGTCTGTGTAATTAACACAGCAATGCTACTGTGGGGGATATGGATTATGTGTGTAAACTATACAGGGTGTGATAGTTGGGTGTTAATCTTTTTATGAAGGTCATTGGATGGTGATGAGGAACAGGTGCTAGGACGACTATGAGTTCTCTGAGGATCAAAAGGTTAGATAAACTGCTTTTAGGGTTTATGCAGCGTAGTGATTTTCATGTCAGTTTAATTACCCCTATGTTTTATGAGACTGTCAATCAGGATGCCTAGAAACCTTAAGGAATTGGAGGTCCTGAAAAATGTAGAGGTCTTTTCTGATTGGGTTTATTCGATAATCATTCCCTTCCTGATGACCTTCATTGAAATGAAGAGTTGTTATTACTACAAGGCCCGC
Organism: Pipistrellus kuhlii; assembly: GCF_014108245.1. Lineage (NCBI taxonomy): Eukaryota > Metazoa > Chordata > Mammalia > Chiroptera > Vespertilionidae > Pipistrellus > Pipistrellus kuhlii. The sequence continues at coordinate 55,576,559 of NW_023425540.1, read as the reverse complement.
TTTAGTGTCAGAAGAAGATTTAATCAGGAGTCTTATCATCCAGTGAGAAAAATGCCTTTCGTTCTCTTTTCATTTCTTTGAAATTACTTAGTGATTCAGTAATCTCTTATTGGGGTCATTACTTTGATTTTTAACTTAGCAAGTAACTCTTGAAATACTTTATGCAAATCATTTCCTTCAAGGTGCACTGTGTTTAAAAGCTATCAATCAGTTGGAAATTGTTTTTAATTTATTTCACTGTAGAAGCATGATCTGTCAGAAAGAAATGGAGAGAGAACAGAAGTAAGTGTAGCTAGGGTCATGCTGTGCCATCCAATCACCAATCCATAACGGATTTTTTCAGTGTTTTCTTCCTTTTTAGGAAACTTGAAACATCTCGAAGATTGTATTTATTTTAATTTGGTGGTAGTAATTACACTGGCCACATTATCGTGAATAACTTGCATGTCATTTCTGCAACCCCAAAGGCTTGAAAATAAAAGAAACTTATATGATATTAAAAACCACCCTCAGCAATTCTTCCAGGCCCGTTACTTTTATAAAACACTTGAGATTTTATTTTTATTAGTGTGAGACACTTAGAAATAAGTAACTAGCAAATAAACTTAGTGATATAATTCAAGATGAGATTGCTCAGTTAATAAAAAGAACAAAATCACAGCTTTTCCCAAGGTTTGCTTTCATTTTTTTTTTATTGCAGAAGAATATGGTTAAAATTATCTTTTAGGAAATTATCTTTAGTTATTTGTGTTACTGTATCACTGTTTGTAGAAGATGAAGCAGGTTTTGTGGCTTTTGCCAAAGCAATCAGTCAGAAATTTTATTTGGAAACGATCTGTTGTGCTCCCTGTTTTGCTATGGAGTTTGTGTGTCTAGAAGGTTATTTCCCTTAACTTTTAAGTCATCTAAGAGGATTCTGGGATCTTATTGCAGATTTTACAGTCTGGTAAACACAAAATGTATTCTTCTTCCGTCCTCGGCAGTTCATTAAGTAGGCTTCCCCTGTATTAATAAAGTGGCTGGCAGAATATCACAACCAGGGCTTTATGTCGGAGCGCTGCTCACAGCTCGGTTCAGATCTTCCCTGTGCACTGCAGTGAGTGCTTCTCTTTGCGTCTGTGTTCTGACCGAACAAAGAGTACGTTCTCCATGATACATTTTTAATACTAATTCTGCATGGGTCTGAACAGTTACCAAGTAGGTTCAGGGTCCAACAATGTAGATATTTTGGATGAGCTTATCTTATTTTAAATTGTATTTCAAATTCTACAGTTGATCATTGGATAATAATGTGGGGGTTATGGGTACTGACACCCTTGAGCAGTCAAAAATTCAGGTATAATTTTTGATTTCACCCTCCTCCCCCAATTCAACTAATACCTACTGTTGACTGGAAGCCTTATTGTAACGAAAAAAAGTCAACATATATCTCAATAGTTTGTATGTTATATGTACTATCGACTGTATTTTACAATAAAGTTAGCTAGAGAAAAGAAATGTTATTAAAGAAAGTCATAAGGAAGGGAAAATACATTTACAGCACTGTATGTATTTATTGGAAATAATTTACACGTCAAGTAGACTCATGCAGTTCAAACCCATATTGTTCAAGGGTCAACTACATTTTGAAAAGAGACTTTACTTTCTTGGCCAGTGTTTGGCTTGCTTGGGCTATAGGTGTTGGCACAAGCATTCCTGTTTGTAAGAGTCCAGAGCCCATAATAAGATGGTCTTACTAGACATCCCTCAGTGATTTGTATATTTTCCTGATTCTGTACAATTTCATTGGATGCTATTATAGAACAATTCATTATAAATTTCATAGAAGTTGTGATTCATCAACTTACTTATTAGTTTCGTATTTATTAGTAAAATTTTCTTCCTAAGAACCATCAGAAATGAACAGGAGAAATATAGCTCTAATCTAGATTAATAACCTGAAATGATGTTACAAATGATGTTGCAAAACAGGTACTTTGTTACATATAACATAAAAACATAGCCAGAAGTTTCCTACTGAATGATGACGTGTAAGAAATGTAAATTTTATGTTACAATCCTTTACCTTCTAAGAAAAGTGGATACATTTGGAGGATATCTATTAATTATCCCTAACTCACCACTTTCTATCCTGTGTTAATGTTATGTTAGTATGTAGTAAAAATCGTCGCATAGCTGGGAAGAGAAGCAGTTACCTATTTCTTTTCTTGACATGAAATCTAGCAGAGAACGTGATTTGAAATAAGCACTCCTGGCACAGTCATTCATTCCTTGGTTGCTACTAAAGTGCTTTTTGTTATTAATCAGGTCAAGGATGTGGCTTCAGGCTGAATCAGACTGGCTAGTTTGATTCCCTTCTAAGGCTAAAAATGCCCACCCAGCCCTGGCCTGCTAGCTCACCGATATTTACCATTGGGACCAACGGAGAGATCAGTGTGACTACAGCAGCACAAACCCATATCCTTTCAGAAAAAAAGAATTGTGAGCTTGTAGCTATGTCCTGTCATATTCACATTAGCAATTAGAACCCCAAATCCTTAAAGAATAAAACAATAACAAAAAATAAATAAAAGAAATAACCTTCTAGATATATGTGTCTATTAAGGGCAAAGTTAAGTCAAGACTTGAGCAATTCATTTTATCTTGTCTTCTATGGAATTTTTATAAACACGGGTTTCTGTATGTAGTGCATGCTTTTACAAAGCAGAAAAGCATATGCTGACACAGTATTTGGTTCACTGTGGGTTAAACTATTGGCTAACGTTTCATTTATACTTATCAATTCAATATAAGACTAAACACTCTCATGCGATATGCATTGTGGAGCTTTTCCTTAAACTATGGCATTTCCAGCTTGGTTTTAATGTCGCTTTTTTTTTTTTTTTTTTTTTGTCCATCGACTCTGGCCTCCTCTGTATGGTGGAGTGATAAAGCTGTGTTGCTAGGCAAAATTCTGCCAGGCAGTTCATGCTGGGCTTCCTGGCTGTCATTGGCCCACTTTCATGTTTCTATGAGGATGGCAATGAGCGGAGACAGAGGATCATCGGGAAGAGGCGCATAGTTAAGTGCCCAGGTCTCCTGCTCCTCCATTGAGTCATCACGAACAGCGCCAGCGGTATTCTTGGCACGCGAGGCTCAGCGGGAATAGCACTGAAAAAGCAGAGATCGAAGCCCGCCTTGCTAGAATATTCTCTGCTTTCTGTATGACCTTGTTCGCCTCCCGCTTTTGAATTACGTGCCCGTGCCTCGGTGCCCCTCCGGAAGGACCAGAGCTGCCATAGAAAGTGCCAGGGAGAAGGCAGGAGAGATGTGAGTTCAATGAGCACTCGGTGACACGACTGTCTGTATTAATTATCTTCAACGTTCATGGAATTCATATCAGAGACACTGGACTTCAACAAGATCTGGGTTGAAGAAAAAAGAATCAAAAGACAATTTTAGTTTTCCAATAGCAAAATTTAAGAAAGGATTAAGAGAGAGAGAGAGACCCTTTTTGTGCCCACTCAATGACAGCGTGAGAATTCTGTGAAAGTAGGGTGGCCCCAGAGAGTCCGCCTTCCTCACGAGAGGCGTCCTGCTGTACCGTAGGCGTGGACAGAAATAACTGGTCACTGGCTTCTGCACAGAGCGTGCTGGGCCGTGTGCAGGTAGATATTAACAGGATCTGGCCATTGAAGTGCGATGTGTTTATTAGGCTTCTCAAAATGTCTGCCAGCCTCTGGCACCTCATAAAGGAGGCGGGCGGGTGCTGCGTGCGGCCGGCCTGCTCAGCGCTTCTCTGTAAGTGCTCCCCTCATGATATGCCTGAAAACCTCCAATATTATAATAATGCCAATAAAAATGGAAAACTCCGTGTTCTTTATAGATGCATAAAGAAGTATAATTTCTCTGTGACCTGAATACCTCCGACGCGCCGCTCTGGCCCTTTGAAAGACGCGGCAGCTCCACTCCGCTGCTGCTTTGTGTGCCTTTGAACATCTCGCCCCCCGACTATTTTAAGGACGGGGATAATAGGAGGGAATTGAACGCCGGGCTGTCCTTTGAAGGACAGGTGGGATCCCCTCCCGCCCCTGCCCTGCCAACCCCCTCCAACCCCCCCCACACCCATCCCATTGAGCACAGCTAGCTCGCCCCGCTTCTTAAACGAGAGGAGATCGTGTTGATGAATAAAATTAAGCGATAATACAATTTTTCACTTATTCAGGCTCTCCCACTTTTTGGTTTTGTCCCTTTAGAGAATCGTAAATTGGATTTGTTATCGCGACGTTTCACGAGGCAGCGCTCAGTCATCTTATTCTAATCGGCGGTGGCGGCCGGCGGGGCCCGCGGTGCGGGGAGCGCCAGGGAGGGAGGCGGAAAGGCTGAGCGTGTGGAGGCCTGTGGTCCTGGGGAGCAGGCCATTCGGGGCAGAAATAATTCGAACACGAAGCCATTCTCCCTGCCTCACGCCGGTGATGGTGGGCACAGGGTGAGGTGTCTGAGTCCCAGGCTGGCTCCGGGGTTGAGCCGGCTCCCCCGCTGCTCCCCATGCATGGGTCAGCCTCTAGGGTGCTGGCTGCATGTCAGGCCGTCTTCTGCCTAGGAATGATTTTCCTCCTTTTGACGTGGGTCCTGCTACTGCTGCCGGGGATGGGTGATGTGCAGAACCGGGGGAGGGAGATCAAAGGCCAGGCCAGGCCCTGGGGAGGTGGGAGGGGGGCGGCCCCGGGCTGGCGGGGCCGCGGGTTCTAATGACCGGCTTTATGCGTAATGTTTGTCACGATAGATGTCAGTGTTCGTCTCAGTGAATGGGAATTATTGACAGTAAGTTTTCATTGTTTTTGTTTCTCTGTGTGGTACGGAGCGCTGGCGTACGAACCGTACACAGCCACAAACGGTACCAGCCAATTAGACACTGAGAGAGGACTCCCTGTTAATTACACTGTGTAATTTTAGTTGGTCCCCTTCCAATTTCCTTCTTACTTAATTTAACAGCCCCTTGATTATTTGAGCTTTCTTTCTGCTATAAATCACCGTGGCTGCATATAGATGTGTCTGGAATCTAGAAAACCCATGCATGGCAGGAAGGGAGACGCCGCTCAGGACTCGGGTGGGAAGAAGGCCTGGTGGAGCCCCTTTGCCGAGCAGATGGCAGCCGGAAAGCACCGTGTAGGGTTCATTTTAAAAGCCTACGTGTTAGAGCCCTCCCCACCGGAGCGGTGTTCTGTTGGATGGGTATTTGGACGCTCACAGAGACTGAAGTCTTGGTTCCACGTCTGGAATCGGCCGAGGCCGGAGCAGCCATGCTCAGCGCCATGTGGCCACGGGAGGAAGGCTGTGGCCGCGCAGGGCTGTGCTGCTGCTTTGTGGGGGGTGAGCCCTGCTGTGGACGGGGGGGCCTCGTCCCTCCCAGCAGGGAGGGGATGCCCAGCCATGAGGTTGCAGCCGCCTCCCTCCCTGCTCCTCTGGGGAGAGCTGGGTCAGGATTTCTGTGTGCCTGGGCCTCTGAGCCTCCATCTCCGTGGAGCCCCTCCTTCGGCACCCAGGGCCCTGCTGGCACCACGACACGCATGGGACAAAAGGGACATTTTGCAAAGCACATATTCAACGAGACCTGGCTGCATGAGACATACCCTTTGCAAGTGTGTCTGCGTGAGCAAGAGGGAAGCCTGGGTTTCCAGGCAGCGTGTTTCCAAGGTGAACGAGGCAGTGGGCCCCAGCGTGAGAAACCGGCTTTGTTTTGTTCCACGGATGGCTAGGTCAGGTCAGGAGTGGGTACGAGTGGATCGCAGAATGGGTCAGGAAATGTCAGACCATGTGGGGACGGAACTGAGAACCAGGCATTCTGAGTGGCAAACCAGACACCTGGAGGCCGGCCGGAGTCGTGCAGGCTCTGAAGCCGTGGCCTCAGCACGTTTCTGTGTTACAAGGGCGACTGCGGCTTCGGCAGCAGTGACGTGGGCATGGCCCGCACTCTTCAGATGGGAACTGTGTCGTCTGTGTTCCTTTTGGTGCGGCTGAACGCCTTTTTCCTCTTCTGGTGCTGAGTTTTAAAAACTCAGAGAAATTTGTGAGCAGATGGATAGATGTCTGGGGATGTCCAGCTCAGACTACTTATCTGCATTTATTGTGAATGGTGGCTTTGGGAGGGTCGGAGGGAAGGGTGTTAAGGAGACAAGGAAACATCGAGGGATGTAGCAGGTTTGTCTGGACCAGGTCTTGTTGGTTTGTTTGTTTGTTTTTAGATGTGGGCCATGCATGGTAAGCAAAGTGAGGCCCTTTTTGACCCCGAAGCTTTATTTGTGCCTCACTTTATTCTCTCTTATGGTCCCCACTCCCAAACTTCGTTGAAAGGCAAAGAAGGAAAAGAAGACAAACTCAGAGCTTCCAGCTAAAAGATGCAAGTTCAGCTCTCTCATCTCACAGTCTCTGTCACGATGAGTATTGATTTAAAACGTAGCACCAGATTATATTTTATTGTTTGAACTTCAGGTTAGTAAACCCTGACATCCATGGGGAAAAAAAAACCTTTACCAGTAGTTTTAAAAGTTTGTACATTTAAATGCCTAGAGAGTGAAATAGGCAGTATTGTCTTAAAAGTTTTTCTAAGATATTGACTAATTGGGTTCAAACTCTGTTGCTCATGTTTGGAGATGGAGAATAAATGAGTGCAGTGCCGTCCCCAGAAGGGAGTGGGTTAGCACACTCGCCGCTTTATTTAAGTGTGTGAGTCTGCTCCCGTGTTTTATGCTAATGTGCTCAAGCACATTATCCTCATAGTAGTGGGCTCATCAGTGTTTTCATTTGAACTTGTGGAGAACTCTTTTACCTGGCTTTCACGGCAGAGGGAAATTTTAAAATAGCTTTAAATTCAGGTCTAATGACAGGATGATCTGATTTTGTTTCAAATTGGTATCTAATATAAACATAGCTTTATCACATATTTTTGCCTTTAAAAAAGACTAGAGAAACAAAACATTAATCCACTGAAGATACGAGAGCACAGATTTATGAAAGAAAAGGTAAGGAGTACTTAAATAAGAAACTGACAATGGAGAGAAAAACATTTAGAACTTTTCCCAGCATCAGCAAAATCCCAGAAGACACCCTTTCCTATTCAATTGCTCTGTAAAGTTTATATTTAAAGGATATTAAAGTGCATTGTGCCTGGGGTGAGGGGAAGAGGTGGGAACTAATATGTGTAGAGTGCCCAGTGTTGCTATGCCCTGATATTATTTGGTGGCCCTATGCGGCAGGAATTACCATCTTGATTTTATTGAAGATGAAACTGAAGTTTTGAAGATGTTACGCAACTTGCCAAAGTATGTGATTCAGGTAAAAATTCTGCCACATCACATTAGTAGCCATGGGTGTGTGTGTGTGTGTGTGTGTGTGTGTGTGTGTATGTGTGTGTGTGTGTTTTATATATACATGTGTATGTCTAAGATCAGGGCGGGATAATAAGTAAAAACAAAAACAGGTAGATGCATGGATGGATGGGTGAGCGAGAGAGAGGGAAGGAGGAATAAATGTTTCCCTTTGGGAATCAAGTGGATTAAATTTACTCCTTCACCTACTGGAAAGAGGAAAGCTATTTTAAGAGTTAAAATCAATCCTATTCTAGTCCGTTCTTTATTCTGTATTGAAGTTTGAGATATAAGTAAATCATATCAGCCAGCAAAAGTCAACTTTGATGGATGTTTATTTTGTTATAAGTGACAATACCAGAGTTTAGAAAAGTCAGTGGACTTTTTTTTTTTTTTTAAGCTGAGTAAACGGTGGCTTCAGAGTGTTAGGTATTTGCAGCAGCTGTTTTTCTGAACACATGAGAGTGGTCTGTTTGCTGTATTTGAGGAGCGGGAACAGTGGGTAGAGGGCTTGCTTGTCCTGCTGTGCCGATTTGCAGCATGCGAGCTGCTGCTTGCTATTCACAAGGGCAGCCTCCAGCTCTGGTCTCTGGTTTTGATCACCTTCTCACCTTGAAGTGACCTGAGTGATATTCTTTAGGAAACAGGAATTTTATTAAAATGGGAGTGATACTCCATCCCCTAGAAAACCATTTTATTCAGTGCCAAGAGAAACAGCAGTACTTCCTTTCCCCCTGCTTCCTCTCCGTCCTCCGTATTGGCTTCACAAGGAGGGAAGAAAGCCCGTTATTGAGGACGATATTGAAGGGAAGAGAGGTCAGGGCAGGCAGGGGACAGGGAGGATCTTGGGAGAACAATGCATTCTCTGTGTTATTTTTTAATAGAATGTGACATTAATAATCAGTCAAAGCCGAAAGTCAAAGCCTAGTGAAATATGTATGGATCAACAGAACCACTTTTGCACTCCTCCCCTCCCAAAAAAACAAAAAAAACGGGAGGAAGGAACTGGCCATGAGCCATATTGAAACCTTAGGCTAAGAGCCTGAAGGTGGAATGGGGGCTGGGCAGGGAGCAGGGAGGGCAAAGTGCAAAGGTCATGGCAGCAACAGGATGTACCATTTGCAGATTGGTAGGTCAACCTTAAATTAACGCCAGTGAATGCACAGGTTTATTGCTCCCGGAGGGCTTTCTCTGAGTTGTCACGCCCGCTGTCTGCTAACTGCAATTTTCTGCTGCACTCCTGTATTTAGATAGAGAGGATGTTAAACCATTATCAAACGAAGGTTTGCAGCAGTTTACCTCCTCCTCCTGGCAGGTAGCGTTTGTCTCCCAACGCTCTGAGTTATGGTCTCCAGCCCCAAGCACAGTCAGGAGAGCTGATCCTTCCCTTTGGGTCGCACACATGCTTTCCTTCCTAATACCCATAAGAGGCTTTAGGGGGGAAGGAGAATATAAACACAGAAACCACATCCTAACAGCTGCCTCTAGTTAGCCCTGTTTCCCCCCCAGCTTTTAAATCTTACAGCGGCACCTAATTTGTCCCACATGGCTTTCTTCCCAGTGGAACTGCTGTCCCTTTTCCCGCTGCCCCGTCTGGGCGAAGGCAAACCGTCAGGAAGAGTCTAGCTCTGCGAGGTCAGGCCGGTGTCATTGTTAGGCGGCTGGTTTGCAGGTGCCGGGGAGTAGGAAGGAGATGATCGTTTGGACCAGGAAAGACTTAGAACAGCGTCTGAACCCATTTGGCGTCCGGGGACCTAGCAGAACACCCCCCAGTGGAGCACTGCGTGAGCTTAGTTGACCAAATACATGAAACTGTGAGTCACCGAGTGGATGGACTCGTGCAATCTGAATAGATAAGTGGTTTTGACCTGGGGCAGGGGGATAACAGACTTGCCTAGGGTGTTTACAGAATTCACACGCATGTCCCAATCCTCTCCCTGTCATGCTTCCTCTGTTCTGGTGTGTCTGAGGGTGAGAAATATAGACTTACAGAGGCTCCTGTTCCAGCATGCCTCCATAGGAAGTGGGTTGCAACTTGCACTATCCTTTTTTTTTTTTTTTTTTTTTAAGTTCTAGATTAGTTCTTTGTGTGTTGTATTCATGTCTTCATTCCCTTTTACATTTTTTAAAAATACAGTAAAGCTAAAGACAGGTGCTTCAAGGGCAGGCAAAATGCTGAATTAAGTTGTTTCCTCCTTGGAAACTTGTGTTCTGTTTCTTCCAGCTGTTTATTCTTATCACTGCTAAGAACTGAGACAAGACATCTACACAGCTCATGTCCTCTTCCTGTGACTTTAAAAAAAATGAAATTGGGATTTTTTTTTTTTAATGGAGGTCATTGTTAGTGACAGACAACAGCTATTCTTGTATAGTTACAGTATTTAGCGCTCAATCTCTTGTTCAAGGTTTATTGATTATCTGAATTTCATTGCATGCATGCAGAATACTATGCCCATGTCCTCTAAAATGGGAGAGGTGTGTGTCCTTTTCCTTGAAAAAGGAGCCTCTGAACTGGTCTGTACAATCACCTTGTCCTGAGGACTCTGCTAAAGGACTGGCCGCCTTTTTTTTTTTTTTTTTCCTGTGAAGTAAGGAATAAACCTCTCCCAGCTTGCTTTAAAAGGTCATTGTCTCTTGCAAAGCAGATTAGCTCACTTTGTTCTGTGCGCAGGAACCATGCTGCAGCTCTGTGAAACCACACATAAAATGTAAATGCCTGCTATCATTTCGGCTTGCTCTTGTAAAAGACATTTCATGCCTCCCAGCTTTCACTTGCTAACATGCCACAACTCCTCATGGGTGGAGAGCGGCAGGACGGATGAGAGCGGCGTCTATGGTGTGCGTCCACAGTTAATGTTTCTCGGCTCTTCACCAATGCGGCTTGCCAGGCATAGGCAACACTGTGCAGAAACTCGGGGGGCACACTTGGGGGTTTACTGTCTCTGGTGTTGTTGGAGGGCCAGCCATTTAGTAGGCGAGTCACGGCAGAAAGTGAAATGACTAGCTTGTATGTGATGGAAAGAAATGGCCGACATGGAACCTTACCCCTGGTTCCTGTGCATGGTTCTGAATGGGAGCTCTGTTCTCCCGAGGTGTGACCTGCTAATCTCTGTGAAGTGTCAGTCCTCATGTCACAGAGGCTGGTTTATCCTGTCCCTTAGAATAAAGCTTGCAAATGCATGTGAAAGTAAGGGGTGAAAATCGCCAGGTTATTTTCTTGGACGATCCATAATTAGTCCTACATATTCTCTCCTTCCCAAGCTGAAGACTGGAATGGGTGGTGGTGAAATCCCATTAAAAGGAATAGGTACTCTTTGGTACATTTCAAACTACAACCGTCCTTATAGTAGCTAATTTATCTGGTGTTCAAGGAGGAGGAACTCTGCCTAAATATGCTTAATCCTTTAAACAACGAAGCAGTTATTACTGCTTTCATTGCAAATGGTTCTGAAATGTCACAGTCATTACCAGACGTGGTCCAGGGAAGGATGGCGCGTTTTCTCAATGAACCAGGACCCTCATTAAGAACACTAGTTATTGAACTCTTTGGTAAAACTGGAATGCACCCTGGAGCCTTTGAGGTCTGTAGGTTTAGCCCGACTTTTTTATGATTTTTCCCAGATGGCTGATTCTCCTGCCTCCTGCCAATGTCTAGGGTTTGTTTTTTCTATCCCCCCTCCCCCCTTTCCCCCAAAAGCCCACAGCCTCTGGTCACTGTGCTCTTCTAATTAGTATTTTTCCTTTCTTTCTCTTTGCTACCTTTTGATAATTCCTATTCTCCTCTGTCCACCAGGAGCCTGCTCCAATTTCCAGAACTCCAAATTGTTTTTTCTTTCCTTTCTTCGTGTATAAGCTAGGACCAGCTTATGGATTTCTGGTTGCATCCAGACAAGAATTACCTGGTAATTAGGTCAGATATTAGTCCTCACCTCCATCTGTGAGGTGTTTGGTGGGACTAGAAGCAGGGCTGACCACTTTCCTGTCAAATAAAACATGTGGGCTTTGTAATTGCCCTGTTCATTTAGCTTGAATGACCCTTTTGTTTTGTTCCTGACATTCTGGGTTTCCTGATCAAATTTTGACTCTAAAATGAGAACCAATTCCACTCTCTCTTCTAACATCAGTTAACAGGCTCTGACTTCTGCCTTTCCCCCACAGACTCTTGGCCTTTTTTCTTTCTTGGAATGGTTAGTTGTTAGGACTATACATCCACATACATCAACAGGCCTACTTGGAAGTAATGAAGCCCCAAGCCCTGCCCATTACCCTTCCACAAAATTTGGGATTACCAAGCTATATATATATATATATATATATATATATATATATGCCTAAGAGACTGAATGATAGGTTGACTGGTTGCTGTGATGTGCACTGACCACCAAGGGGCAGACGCTCAGCATAAGAGCTGCCCCCTGATGATCAGTGCACTCCCACAGCAGGCGCGCTGCTCAGCTGACCAATGGGTGCCAGATGCCAGGCTCATGCTGGCAAGTGCAGTTGCAGCAATGCAAGCCTCTCCCACCTCCACAGCAGTGCTACTGAGTGGCAACAGGCGCAGTGGGGCTGGGATGAGCGGGCCCGGGCTAGGGCACTTCCCCAGTCACCTGCCCCTTCACGCACTACTGCATCCCTCGGGATATTGGACTGCGGGGTTTCAGCCCAATCCCCACAGTCTGACACCCCCTGAGAGGTCTCAGATTGCAAGAAAGCACATGCCAGGCTGAGAGACCCCACCCATGCATGAATCCATGCACCAGGCCTCTAGTATTTTATTAAAGGCTAGGTTTTAGATAAGTGGAGTGTCTGTTGATTTTTCAAACTTAACTTCTGTATTAAATGAAAAGAGCTACTCTTACTGAACATCTCTCTGCTTTGAATTCCATTAACAATGTGCATATTTCCTGAGTGATCATAAGTCCCCTTTTCATTTTTGTTTCTTGTGAATTCTCTTCTCTTTCCCAAGATTAACAGGAGTGTTAAATTCAGAGTAATGCTCATTGTAAGTATTCAGTAAATTAAGGAAAATTTAAATACATGCATTAAGTAAAGGAAGAGAATAATAATTAGTTCCTGGAAAGCTGTGAATTACTCTATCCAAAAACTCTATAGGTTTTTGAGAAAACATCTAATGTATATGATGAGTATTTTGGCATGTAGAGTTTATTATCTCAGTGAGTCATCACCATGCATTCACATTCTCAGGACTCCAGGTCACTTCCACAAATTGTTTTTTTTTTTTCTTTCTCTCTCTCTCTCTCTCTTTGATTCTATAAAGTTATTAATCAAAAGTAAAAGGAGCAAATATAAGTTCAAAAACTTAGAGCACCTGGCACAGTGTATTGCCACAGTAAGTGCTCAGTGTACACACCCTTAGGTGATGTTTGTTTGTTTTTTTTATAATATATTTTATTGATTTTTCACAGAGAGGAAGAGAGAGGGATAGGGAGTTAGAAACATCGATGAGGGAGAGACATTGATCAGCTGCCTCCTGCACACCCCCCACTGGGGATGTGCCTGCAACCAAAGTACATGCCCTTGACTGGAATTGAACCTGGGACCTTTCAGTCCGCAGGCCGACGACGCTTCATCCACTGAGCCAAACTGGTTTCGGCAGGAGATGTTTTTAATGTCAGTTGCAGGCAGTCCTTTCTGTATTTAAGTCTTATGGACTCTTTACCAAGATGACCATGGCCTTATCTATCTAATCAGCTGAGAATTTTTCCATATTACTTCATAATCTTCTGGAGATTAAGTCATACAGATTTCCTAACCTCATTTACTTTTGTGTGCTTGATTCATTGGAGTTGATTTTTCGGAATAGGGTTTATCTCTGCAGTCCTAAGAACACGAAGCAGCACAAAGCAGTGGTGACCAGAGACTGTCTGTGAAGTGCTGTGTGCTTCTCTAGTGCTACGCTTTGTGGTTGCCACTGTCTTCCTTTGAGCTCTTCCCTCTGTCAGCCCTGCCAGTGGACGTGAGAGCTGAGGGAGAGGTGAGATTGCATTGTGCTTTCTTTCCTGGCCAACAGGGCAAAAGACGGTGGGCAGCCGAGGTTCCCTCTCCTGGAATACCAGGCATACTTCAAATGGTCATTGTTTCTAGCAGTACCACATTATGAATATACTAGAGGCCCAAAGCAGGAAATTTGTGCAAGAGTCGGCCTTCCTTCCCCCGGCTGCTGGCACCAGCTTCCCTCTGGCACCTGGGTCCTGGGCTACCCTCATAGCCTGGCTTCCTCCAGAAGGATGTCTGGTCTAATTAGCATACTAGTACTCTTTTATTATTACAGATGTCCCATGAAACCATCTAGACCTGTTTATAAGTCACTTTTAGGTTCAGCATGTACTTCCTACAGGAGTAATGAGCTCTCTAAGTTTGCCACATAACTTTAGAAGGATGCTTGCTTTCTTTAATCCTTATATTTGCCTGGTTGGAAGGAAGAACCTGGTTACCGCTTTTCTCAGTTTTCACAAAGGGATTCTAATCACATAGGTTTTCTCGGCCTCTTACTATCTTGGTAAATACAGTTTCTCTCCTCTGTACTGGCTTCAGCACTTTGGCGGGGAGGGTTCAGCTTTAAGATGGAATGCCATGTGTAAACCTACTTTAGATTTGTACATTAAGAGGGAAACATTTTTAATAACTTAGCTGATAGCCTTCAGTTTATTGTCGGTCGTTGGGCTACAGCAGTATATTAGGTTGTAAACTTGAGTCATCAGTGGCCAGCAGTTCCTCTCCTTGGGTTGTAACTGACACCTCTTAGCCCACTGATCATCCTCCAAGTGTAATTTATTTTCATTTTCCTTAAATGCATGCCATTACAGTTGCCCACATTTCAGCTCTGTGCCACAGTTCTGTCTATTTACATAGCCCTTCGAAGTCTTGCTGCAATTCATCTCTTGTCAACTTGGCATTGTTTCTCTTTTGTCACCTTCAAACCTTGGCACAGATTCACTTCCTCTGGGCAAGTAGCCTGTGATTAAACCCTGACTGACTGCTGATCACTCATAGTCATTACCCGGATGACATCATAAGCAATGTCAGCATCCAAGTTCTCCTGTCATTTCGGTTTTTGTTGTAATTATCACTTCTTCAGTCTGCCTACTGCATGCTCATTTTTACTGGGTTTGGAAGGTTTTCTGGAGACCCGGGGAGAGTTCTGAAAGGAAGCTGCTGTTTTGGAACACGTGATTCTTTTATGTTTTCCCTGGTATCGTCCTACAGGCAGCTGCCGTGGGGTGTCTGCAAGGCACACCCTGGGAAATGCATTTCTGAAAATGAGAGCACTCACTGGAGTTTTTAGAGTGGTCACTACAACAGTATTGTCCTGGAAACATACATTGGCAATAACTCTTCTTTCCTCATCAAATCTCCAAAGTTTTGTTACGTGCTCTATAGGTAGCTACTTTTTATAAAATACTTGATAAGTCTTTCCAGACTACAGTGGTTCTTATGATTAGTACATACTATCAGCAATTTTCTATCAATTTCTAATTGTCTACAGAACTTCTTATTTTACATTTTTATAGTTAATGCATTTAAGAGGTTAAGCAATTAACCTATTGAATAATATACTAGGAATATTGAGGAATCTTGGCTTTCACCCCCTATTTCCCAATATCCCCTACAAAAAACCTCTTTTTGTGTATTTAATCTTTTGTGTAAAAATGAGAACATACTAATACATATTTTTATAAGCCCTACTTTCTTACCCAAAGCATTTTATATACTCTGTCCTGTACCTTGCTTTTTAAATTGGAGTTCTTTCCATATTGGTACATAGAGAGCTTCTTCACTGTTCTTTACAACCTCATAGCGTTTTATTGTGTGGATGTACCGTAGTTTATTTAGGTGGTCCCTAGTGATGGAACTTCGGGCCGTTTGCAGGATTTTGCTATGCAAATAGTGCTGTAATGAACAACCTTGTACACACATCATTTCAACCACATGCCTACTGATCTTTAACCTGTTTCCTTGCTTCCTTTCCCACTTCCTTATAGACTTTTTAAACCACTATGAAACTGAGTAAGCATGATTCCTTATCTGCCTCAATATACTCACAGTACTTCCTGGCTAAGGAAACAATGTCTTGAACTGCAGGATGACCCCAATCTAGGCTGCTTGTGTTTCATTTGAGTCGCTATTCTGGCCTCTTTGGGCATCTTTAACTCAGTGAATTGAACTAAAAGACAGTGAATATAATTAAGAAGAAATATTCCATATTCAGAAGTAGCTAAAGAGTTTAGCTTTGTGGCGTTTTGTCATATAATAAAATATTGAAATTTGAATTAGATTATTGGCTACATTGGAGAAAAAGAATGAAACATGTTATATTGTAGTTTAAGGGTAGAGAAGATAAATGTAACACAAATTAGTGTCATAGTATGCTGGTCAGGCAGGGTCCATAATTCTGATTCTGAATTCTGACTTTTATAGACCTTTTATATGTTGATCTCTATGTATTTATGGATTCAGAAGTTGCATTTATGACAGCTTTTTTTTTTTTTTTTTTTTTTTTTTTTTTTTTTTTTTTTTTTTTTTTTTTAAGGAAAGGACAATGGGAAGTGGGATGGGAGATTATAAACTTTTCAAGTGAATGATTCTGTTTTATTCTCCAGGTGTGCTTTTCTCTTCTTCTTGTATTTCCTATCACATCTGGTTTTGCAGAGTCTGTCATCCATTATGAACCTTGCTTTTTCTATATTTGAGCATAACTAGTCTTTCCCCAGAATTTAATTTCCTCCATTCATAGATAAATTTAGTTTATTGCTTATAATCTGTCCTTTTAGAGTATTTGCTGTTTCATTCAGTTTGGTGTCAGAGCTAGTAATTATGGACAAGATGATAAAAATAACGCAGAACCCAGAACAGGACTTCACTTAAGGAAAATTATTCAACCCCTCTCTTCCTCCTCTGCAAAATGTGGGTAATAACACTGTATCTCTTCTCCATGTTATTAAGAGACAGGTGGTGAGGGAGGTAAAGAATCTAGCATGGTGTCTGACTCACACGGTAGGCACTCATTCAATAAAGGAAACAGTAGATGTTCTACGTTATCTCCTACATGTATTATTTTATGGTTTTCCATTGTCTTTGAGGGCTTGTAAAGGTTATTCTAAATGGTTGAATAAATTATTCAAATGCTCCTAAATGATTTCCTCATTTAAAAATACAAGAATGACTAACAAAGTTAGTTTGCTTATATATAATTTAACCTGTTGCCAGTGTGCTTTCTGTGTCATTTGTTCTCTCTAGTTTGTATAATACTCCTCCATTTTTCTGGCAGTTCATTATGGATTCTGTTGGGGGATGCACTTCTATCAGCACACTATCAGCTGCTGAAGAATTTCCAGTTTTCTGCTCACTCAGTGCTTGTAAAAATTGAATATATATCGCTTCCCCTTTATCATGTTGAAAATCTCTGGTTCATGGTCTGTTGAAATTCATCTTGTTATATTCAAAATGCATCTCCTGGAAGCAGCCACAATGCACAAGGCTTGAGTGCACTTAATTCTCAGTGTTTTGGTTTCAATTCCTTTTCTACACTTTTCACTTGGAGATATTTTGTTTTAATCTTCTCTTTTCCTTTCCTCTAGCCAAGTTTTTTGTTTGTGAAAAGTAATATTTTTCCAAGTGATATTCTGTGTGATACAATATGGCCGTGTTTCAAGATGTTCTTCAGCTCTTGCATCCAGCTACTAATTCAGGGCTCGGAAACAACTAGATGATGCTTGTGGGGATGGGTCAGTGCCAATGGGAGGAAGTAATTCTGGGGAAGAGGAATCCATTTCCAAGTAATGTTGGCTGAGTAGAAGCTTACATTGGAATTTGATAGAAACCAACTTTGACCAAGATGAGGCAATCTATGTTATCTGTCTTTGCCTGCTCATGTATACCTTATGCTGTGTATGTATGTAGCATAGAATTTCATTGTTGGTAGTACATTTTAGGTTTAAAAGGAGTAAAATTGTCACTTTTTTCTCCCCTTACTGAATTTCTTTTTGGTGTTTTAAAAATATTTTAAACCACATGTCAAAAGAATAAGCTATTTTGTAAAATAATTTTTATGTGCTTACCTGCTCAACTGTATTATTTCACTTAACCTTTGCACCAGCCCTAAAAACAGTATTGTTAACCTCAATTTACAGATGAGAAAATAGGCTCAAAGAAATTATGTAACTTTCTTGAGGCTACACAACTTATTAAGTGTCAGAATTACATGTTGGGTCTTGGAATTCTGTGTTCCAGATCTACGTAATCCAAATTTTGAATGATTTTTTTTTTTTTTTCTGTCTAGGGAAGTGGCAATGAGATTTGACTTTAGGGCTTACTTTTTGCTGATTTTCTTAGAATATAAAATCTTGGTGGAGACAAAAGTCGAGTGCTCAGTATTTTCCCTTCGTCTGCTTTGGATAGAAGTGGAGGAAGGATGATGGCCCCAACCTGCTATTCCATGTATGTCTCCTTATTGCCAGGAGATTGAGAAGTTTCAGTTTTACATGTTGAATGACTTTTCAAACATATTGAGGCCAAAGATAAATTTGAGTTCTCTTCCAAATAATTGAAATTATTATTATTATTATTTTAAAATGTTTTTATTGATTTTAGAGAGAGAGGAAAGGAGAGGGAGAGAGAGAGAAACATTGATATGAGAGAGAAAACATTGATTAGCTTCCTCCTGCATGCCCCCTATGGGGGATTGAGCCAGCAACTCTGGCATGTACCCTGACCAGAATCTAACCAGCAACCTTTGGTCCATGGGAAGATACTCAACCAATTTAGCCACACTGGCTAGGGCCAAAATTAAAAGATTTGTTATCACTTTCTACTAAGAACATTATATTTTCTTCTAACAGAATAGTTTCAGATAAATTGCAGCTTTCCTTCCTACCCTTGAATTTTATTCTCAATCTTGTTTTGACAAGCAGTGGTCAAAATTGGGAAGTATTTTTTCCTAGACAGTTAAAAATATATTTGGAGTTTTTTGATTATCATCTGCTAAAAGTAGAAACCTATTTGTTCATTAGCAATACAGGCCCCCCCCCTTTTTTCCCACCCACTTTAACTTTTTAAGCTGTACATATAATTTTCTTGCAATAGGTATTATTTATTGAATATATAGGTGCCAGACACGTTGAGTGTGCAAATTACCCCCATTTTAGAGATTAGGGAATGGAGGATGGAAGGCTTCGATCCCTTGCTGGTGGCACAGGGCCGGCCGTAGCCGAGCTGGGGAGGGACTCAGTCTGGGTCAGATCCTGTGCATTTAGCCCCATTGCTCACTGTAGTGTCAACACTGAGGAAAGTGGGCATTCCCAGTAGCGTTGCAGGGAGGCTACGGAGACGTGAACCTTCTCTAAAGAAGTGGGATAATTTCCCAGAAATAATAAAGTTGAGTTCATAGGAAATTAATTTTATCTTCCCCTTTCTCAGCTTCTTAAAAATAAGTTATTGCTTCTTTTTCTGTAGAGGCTATTTATTGAATAATGGATTCAAAGGGGTGCATGGCGATATAAAACAATTGGCCTTCATGTTAATGGTATATTTAAGCTTTATAGGATAGGGTGAAGTGATTTTAATTATTGGGATTTGGTGCAGGCTTACATCAAACATATCCATTTCCTAATGAGCCCCCAGTGGTATCGCGAGTCCTGTGTTTATTAAATTATACAGAGGAATTCCTTTGTAAAGTGTGACTGACTTTTCTTCCTCGGAGGAAGACAGATTAATAATTTTTCACTATTAATTAGGTTCCATCTGCTCATCCTGCCTTCCATTTTTAAAGGTTATACTTATTACCATATTCAACGAACCAACCCAGCTGTGTCGTCGAATATAATTTTTTTTTTTTTTTAAACCAAAGATTCAATCTTGGTTTTATAATGTATTTTTTGGCTACTTACAGAGGGGGACCAGTGACTCCGTTTCCTCCTCCTTCCTTATTTTCTTTGAATCCATTCCGTTGCTTCTTGTATTCCAGCCACAGGCCGCAAAATGAAACTATCTGCGGGGAGATGCGGTGATGAGAGTGGCACTCTCACTCAGCTGCCGTTTGGGCCAGACGTCTCCTGTAGGACCAGGTCCTGGGAGGAGCCGTGGAGAGGCCTGGATGTGCTCTGTGTTTGGGAGCACTGCTTTGTGCTCCGTCCTCACAGGTTCCCCTCATTCCAGGCAGAGGCAGGGGCTCCCACCGGCTGAGGCCTACAACAGGGCATGTCTGTGGGATGCCATGTCGGAGACAGGGACAGGGGGCGGGGTGAGGATGAGAAAATGGTTGGAAGGAAGCAGGCTCTGACTTCGTAGCTAAAAATATGAATAAATGAAGTTCCGTACCACAAATTGAGGCAAATTTGATGATGGGGGATTACTGGAACATTTTATTAACTTGGGTTTTGCGTTGAAAAAAAAAATTAACTTTTGAAAGAAGTTAAGCTGATGTGTAAGGGCTTGGCCTGTGGATGGTGGTTATTCCAGCAGCTGGCATGGCACCCAGGCCCCTTACTGCCCCCCCTGCCCCCCCTCCCCCCACACACACACCATGCCCGCCTTCCTGCTTCCCTGTGCCTCTCAGTATCATCACCAGAGAGCTCTTCTTTTGGCCTCTCGATTAGCCTGGGGTAGCTTTGGTGACTTACCCAATTATAACATTATTTGGACCAAGCATATCAAACTCGGGACCGTTGGGCCACATGCCTCGTTTATTTGGCCCGTTTTAGCCTTTGAGTTTGACATGCTTGATTTGGAAGGTAACTAAGAATAAGCGTTGGCATCCATAATCTTAAAAAAAAAAAAATATATATATATATATATATATATATATATATGTGTGTGTGTGTGTGTGTGTGTGTGTGTGTGTGTGTGTGTGTATATATATATATATATATATATATATATATATAATTGATTTTTTTACAGAGAGGAAGGGAGAGGGATAGAGAGCTAGAAACATCTATAAGAGAGAAACATTGATCAGCTGCCTCCCGCACACCTCCCACTGAGGATGTGCCCACAACAGGGTACATGCCCTTGACCGGAATTGAACCTGGACCTTTCAGTCCACAGGCTGACGCTCTATTCACTGAACCAAACCTGTTTTGGCGGAATCCATAATCTTTAAGAATCCATCTTACCTCCTGAATATAGTCCTGTGTATACTGTCTTCGGTATTCTCATGGGTGCTGGCATTTTCAGCACAGATGAAGCTCTTTGTATCAACGAGGCCAGTATGCCCAAGCTGATAGTGTGATTTGAAACAAGAGGTCTTTTTCCTATTCAAGTTTAATTGTTCAAAGAGCCAGTCAGGAGAAGGATTGAGAGGACAGCACACATCTTATGTTGTCTTACCTCTTCGCTAATCAAAGAACCATTTTATAAGAAGCAAGGATGCTCCAGAAGGATGAACGTAATTTTAGTAGCTTAAAACAACAACAGAACTGGATTATAAATAACTGAAGGGTTTCAGGTGGAAAGAGGGTGATAGCTGGCTCAGGCGAGGAGTGAGCAGACCTGTGCTGCCCTGGGAGATGTGGGGTGAATGTGTAATAATGAGGTGGGGAGGGGCCCCTTGCATAGCCAACATTTGGCCTTTTGCTCTGCATTTCTCTTTTGAGTTAGCATTTTCCTTCTGGTTCTGGTTCCTCTGTCACTTTAATCCTCCTGGATCTGTGGTTCTCTACCACACTGTCTGCACATTTATAATAGAATCACCTTGTGGGGAAGGAAGACAGTCGGATTTAATTTGCGTCAGGTGAGGCCTGAGTGTTGGTGGGTTTAAAAGCTCCCCAGGTGATTGCAGCGTGCAGCCAACATTGAGCACGTCAGCTGTGGACACTTAAAGTCCTCTGACAAAACTGGGCATGCCCTAGGTACCACGGAGGCGGCTGGGTTTTAAGTTAAGAGCAGTGCAGCTCCCCAGTGGTAGTCTTGGCTTATCAGTCACATTAGTGGAGTCAAGCATGTTGGCTGGAAGTCTCTTCACATCCCAGAGAGAGCAGATCCGCTCTTCTGGCGTGTTGCCCCGAATGGCTGGACCCTGAGTGCTCGGTCCTCTGATGGGATGCTCGGCCTCCTGGAAGCAGCAGGCCTTGTTTGGACCGCCTCGGACGGATGACAGACAGCGAGGCATGCACAGAGCGGCCAAGTGGCTTCTCTGAAGAGTGCCTTCTCCCAGCTGCTCTCAGAGCTGTTTCAAAATGGCTGCTAACGTACATGCTTGGTCAGCAAGGATTTCCGCAGGACTGCTAACTGGGAGCGTGGGCAGCGGCCAGCGTGCTCCGACTTGTACAGGTTAGTTTCTCACATCCTCTTTCCTATTTTTCATTGATGCTTTCTTGGGAAAACTCAGAAAAATGAGTCGAAAGATGCTTGGTGTTGTCCTGTTTCCACTCTGGCTCATTCCACAGAAAGCACGGCAAAGGGCTCTCTGGCTTGCTATTTTGGTGACAAATTAGGAAGTGTGATGGTTTAGTCACAGTGACAGGTCTCCGACCCCTCCTCAGCTCTGTACAGCTTCCGCAAGTCCTGTTCACCGAAGTTGGTGCCTTCACGTTGAAAGGCCCTATCCCGTTTCAGGAGTCCTCCCCTTGCAAAGGGCTCCTGTTCCACGCGGGCCTCTCTCTGCAGCTGTCGGTAGTCGTGTCTGGTGCTCCTCTGAACTCCATGGGTACGTTTAAAGCCATCTAAAAGAAATCATGTCATTGGTCGGTCTCATTTCCTTTCCTGAGGACCAGTTTCCAGTAATTTTTTAAAAAGCAGCAGATGTGGTACGGTCAGTTTTCAAGACTAGAAAAAGGAGTTCATGGAGTATGTAAAGTTTCTCATGTTACAGACAACAATGCGATAGTTGGCTTAGTTTTGCCCAAGCATGGGGGCTGTATTTGCCTCCCTCAGACGACTTCACGGTTGAATTTGTGTGCCAGGTGTTGTGTGATTTAGTGGAGGTGGAACGTTGGTGGTGTACTTGAAGGCTCAACACAAACGACTGTTAAATGTTCGAAATCCATTTGGAAATAGACCTTAATATTTCCATAAAATCGATGGTACATCAAGTAACTGCTTTGAGATCCAGACTGGAATATATTTAGGACTTCTTTATTTACTCAGATGTTCTTAAAAGTTTGGTTCTTCATGGGCTAATTTATTAGTTTTTTATTCAGCACCTGCCATGTGTGAAACGCTCTGATGTCTCTCAGGTGTCTCCAACTCAAATGCCAATAAAGGCCAAATAACACTCTAATGAGTGAGGAAGATGGGGTGCAATACAAAGAAATGGGGAGTGTGGTCACCTCAAGGGGTGGCCGCTGCTCAGCTCTGTGGCTGGGCTGAATATTAATAAGAACAGTGCTGCCAGATGTTACCATATTTTTATGAGAAGCTACTAATCTAGATTTTTTGGTTGATTCTACACTGACTTTTAAGTCTTGGCTCAAGTTTTAAGAAAATGAAAACTCTGTGCCAGCCAAGTACAGCGAGTATGTAGGTTAAGGACTTGCTCTAACCCCGTGTGTGTGTGTGTGTGTGTGTGTGTTGTTTTGGTTTTGGTAACTCTCTTCCCTGCTCTTCACCTGCCCCCAACACGGGAACTATTGGAACTGGGTAGCTTACTTTTAAATACATTCTCAGCACTGAGAATTGCATGTTAAGTAATTAAAAACCATTGAAACAACAGATGGCAATAAAATGTGTAAAGTGATGGATGTACTTCACACACACTCTCCCCTCTTGACCCACCCACACAACTGTTACATTTTTTTTGCATTAAGAACCAAACTGGCTACAAGCATCTATGATTATTGGTGTGGAAAATGCTCAGAAATATGGGCTCATAAAGTATCCACATGACTATCTAAATGAGTTTTGGCCCCATTATTTCTCAAAACAGTGTCTGAAAGCAGTCGTGGTTGCAGTGAGCTTGCTCTGTCCTTAACGGCACTAGAGCAAGTGGGATCTTGCCTACGTGAGCACACCATTTACTCTTAAGATAAAATCATGCCAGTCACTAGACAGATCCCAGATCACTGACATTTGACACTGAACTCTAAATTCTCCTCCCTCTGGATGGAACTTGGTTGGAAGCATTTCAAGAATGTCCTTCTTCCTAAGGTTGTGGTTTGGAGGGTAGGGTGCGGGACAGAGGAAGGAACTATCACAGCAAGAGAGGAGCTGAATAACGTCTGTCCCCCTTAGCATTTTTATACAGGCCTTGACAGCCTTTCTCGGTCATTTACCTTTCGCCTCTCACCTGCGTGGGTAGCAGGCATTCTTGCTGTACAGATGAGGAAACCAAGGTAGAGAAGCCTGGCTTCTGCCCAAAAGTGAGCATTCCTTACGGCGTTTCTGGGCCACTCGGTTTGGGATGGCCTCCTGTTGGGGCTGAATCACAGTGAGGTGTGGAGCCCGGCGTGTGCAGAGCTGTGAGCTGAGCCAGGACACGGAGAAGGAATGGCTGTGTTTCCTGGTCCTATGCAAATACTGTGCCGGTCATATGTTTACGTAAGACAGGGGAACATAGCAAATCATTGTTAAGAGAAGGCAGGGGCAGTGAGGGAATGCCTTTCTTCCCTGGCAGCGTTTACAGAGTGGGGACACACGTAGGAATTAGGACTGTGAGCAAGAGCCCAAGTCACTCAGGCTTGTTGAGCCGGGGGAAAAGCCCAAGCCAACAGATGCCTTCGTGCCCAAGACGATGACTTTCCCAGAAGGAAGCCCTCACCTGCTTTGGGATCAACATCGATAACTGAGGCAGAAAGGAAACAAAACAGTGTTAAAGGAGGGTCTCTTCTGGACTTTTTTTTTTCTTCTTCTTTTTTTTTTTTGAAATGATGATGATAAAAGAACAAAGATCCAGGCAAATTGCCTCATTCATTTCAAGTCCCACTTGGGAGATGTTCCACTTACCTAGCTTTGTACTTTGCAGGAGAAACTCCATGTAGATCAACTTCATTCCACAGTCTTTAAATATTTACTATGAAAATGGGGAGTATTTTTTCTCTCAACTGATGTACATGTGTCAGCCTGTCTGTCTATAATTAGTTTCCTCTTCCTGGAGGCTGCTTAACTCACTTGGATACTAGCAGGGCCCTTGCTTATACATCCCGCCCCCTCCCTAATTTGTTTTATGTTATTTAGTTACTTTGCCTTTACAGTCTGAATAAAAGAGGGCTTGGGAATTAAATGGCTGCCTCTGGTTCTTTAAGCAGTTTTGGCCTTAGTGTATGAGAAAGTTAAATCTGTTGTTTAAATTGAACGTTTGTGGCTCTCTGTCGACTTAATACATTTGTCCTGCTCCTCCTTTTCAAGCATAATTCCGTTGGGTTAAAAATGCCTAAAACTGTGACCACCTGCATAATTTCTCTTTGAGTTGGTTCTCTTTGGCCCTAAGTGGGAGCCTCTTGAAATGGCTAGTCCGTAGACTATCTCGCTCTGCCACATACCTGGCAGTGGCGTGGGGAAGCTGTCAATAATGCCAGTGCCAGGGAATGTTGGAAATCTTTTCTAGAGTGAGACGAGGACCCTCGGTACCTTTTATAGAAGCAGGGGTTGTATGCACACTTTCCGCGATGCATTGCAGCCAGAGCACCTGTTCAGCAAGAGGAATTAGCTAAATTACTAGACGTAATTTATGTTTGTGCAAAACATAGAACATTTGTTTTTCTCTCCTTGTGGTTAATGTTCAGCTTGGTAATTTGAATGAGTCTTTTACCCTCTTTTCCCGTCTCTCTGTATGTTCTATTGCACACATTTCCCCCCTTAGCCTTTGTCTCCTGGGCACTAACAGTTGCTAAATGTTTCTTATGGAGGATAATATATTTAGGAAACAATTTCCATTCGAGATTGTAATACTACCTGGCTCCTTTCTACACCCAGGCAATGAAACGCAAATATGATACAGTTATCTTCCCCAAGTTGAGAAATTATAAAGTGTGTGCACGTAATATATAGTTTTTAATAATCTCTCTGCTATAGAGCATACACTGGTCTGTGAACAAGAACGGTCTGATGAAACTCGCTCCCCTGTAAACATGGCTTGAGCGGAATCAGCCAATTTCAAGGCAGATTAGTGTCAGTGCAGGGAGACCAGGATAAAGAGGCGACGAATATCACTTGAAGAAAAGAAAAATCATGAAGATCTTCTTCCAGGACATAAGGATATAATTGAGGGGTAAGCGGGGAGAAGGGGGTACCGGAATGGGCCCCCTCGTTCTGTATTCTGACTGTGGAGCAATATGCCAACATGCCTGGTGGCTGCCTCTATTGTTTTTTGTTTTTTTGTTTTTTTTAAATATAGTTTATTGATTTTTTACAGAGAGGAGGAGAGAGGCAGATAGAGAGCTAGAAACATCGATGATAGAGAAACATCCACCAGCTGCCTCCTGCACACCCCCTAACGGGGTTGTGCCCGCAACCAATGTATATGCCCTTGACCGGAATCGAACCTGGGACCTTCCAGTCCGCAGACCGACGCTCTACCACTGAGCCAAACTGGTTTCGGCTATTGTTTTTGTTTTTAACAAAAATAAAATCTGGTGGTTTTGAAGACTAAAATTCCGACTGTCTAAGCAGCAAGTAGAATTGGAACACTCTTCTCAGACAGGGGTTGGGTTTGTCTGATTAATTTCTTGCCAACCCATATTTCTAAATGAATTGTTGCTTGAGTCAAGAAAGAAGGACATTGCAAGTCTTTAGCTTCATCCCTGGCACTTGGTAAGTTCTGTGGTGCTCCCGGCTTCCCTGGCCTTGACTGCTTTATCCTGTGCATGCTGGTGTGCAGCCTGATGCGTGCCACCACAGGGCCTGCAGTCCCTCAGTTAGTACACGGTGGGCCCACCTGCCTTCTCTGAGCATCTCCCGCTGCCCGGGTTGTTCGCCTGGTTGTTAGGGAGTGGCAACCCCAGAAGAGAGGAATACTCTTTCTATCTTAACATTGAAGGAGGCGAAGACAAGGAGAAAAACTGATGGCCTTGTCTTAGTCATGTAGATAATAGTCATATAAGTATAGAGTATAATCATTATCCTAGATACAGTCTCCAGGGCAAATGGCCCGCTTTTCATGCCTCCAAACAAATCAAATATGATTTCTGCCACTTTGCCTCCCTTCTCTCCTCTCCCCTTCCCCCCTCCCCCAACCCCCAGTATACAAGTAGGTCAAGAAGTCTTCTGAGAGTCCGGAAATAACTTTTGGGTTTCTTTGGAGGCCAGAAGGCTTCCATTTTTACTACTCCCCTAATTTTCCACGCAAAGGAGGAGGAGTGAGGACAAACACAGTAAAGGAAGAGGAATGCCCCGTTAGGCTAAGCGTCATCAAACATTTTTCTGTTGCACACATGCTAATCCTTTAAGTGTTTCTTGAATGCTGTTATGCTATTGCTTAGAAAACGAACCTAATGTCCTTGCCTTTCCCCCTGCCTTCCACATTTTGCTAAGATACAGGTGGAAATAAGTGTGATCTCTAAAGGGATTTGGCTTGTCCATTCGGTCTACATTGACACACAGGTCTGGGAAGGTTCCAGAAGACATGATCTACTTGATCCTTCTATTCCTATGTAAGGTTACGGATGCGTGTCGTTATATCGGAAAGGCAGCCCTTAACAATTATTTTTCTAGAAATAGAGACTCTGTAGTAATTTTTTGGGTAATGTACTGACATGCTTTGTTTTTGTCTCTTAATGTTTAACCTAAATTCTTCCCTGAAAATAATGGATTTCTGAAGGAATGTGGCCTCCCTTGGCCTCCCTTACGAACTGAGAGGCATCGCTTTATGGAGGAGATGTGTTTCCTGGAAGATTGGTGCATTTCTCTGAACGCAGGGCCATTGGAGCCATTGTCCCATTGGCTTGTATCGTAAACTTTAAAATCACATGTAAACCACTCCCTGCATTTAAAATGTATACGTTAATGGATTATAATTACTTTGGGGAGAGCCCTAATAAAAATAGTCACCAAATAAAAACACTCCAGGAATGCCTGGCGTGCAGATGCATGGGCAGAACAGTGTGTCCATTTTTACACTCAATTCGTGGTTCTAAGTCCTCTCTCAATCTCATGCTTTTAGCTGTTCTTTCTAAAAGTGAATCCCTCAGTCAGGTCTGTTATTTCACTTGTTTATTCAATAGCCCTAATTAGGTCTGGAAATGCATTTGTTTACCATCTTTTGTTTAGTTCTTTATAGGAAAAGCTAGCTTACTTTTTCTGGTTTT
The DNA here is from genome assembly GCF_014108245.1 of Pipistrellus kuhlii. Lineage (NCBI taxonomy): Eukaryota > Metazoa > Chordata > Mammalia > Chiroptera > Vespertilionidae > Pipistrellus > Pipistrellus kuhlii. The sequence continues at coordinate 55,549,015 of NW_023425540.1, read as the reverse complement.
TAGGTGTGAAGTGCCTTTAACAGTCATTCCTGTGAGCAATTATTTTCTATAATTGCTGATCTTTATGTAGTGAGTTTTATTTTGGCAGGCTCTATTCGTAATTAAGCATGATTGAATAAAAGATAAATACTTGAATTTGAACAGTTCCATGAGTCAACCAGAGAGTTCAGAAACAAAAGAAAGTATTATAAACATACCCTGGCCGGTTTGCTCAGTGGTTAAAGCTTTGGTCCATGAAGCAAAGGGGTCTCAGGTTCGATTCCCAGTCAAGGGCACATAACTCAGTTGCAAGTTCAGTCCCTGGTCCTGGTTAGGATGTGTGCTGGAGGTGAATTGTGTGTCTCTCACATCAATGCCTCCCTCCCTCCCCTCCTCCTCTTCTCTCTTCCTCCCCCCGCCTGCCCCCAGCTCCTTCCCTTCCATTCTCTCTAAAAATCAATGGAAAAAATATTCTCAGGAGAGTTAGATTAAAAAAGAAAACATAACATTTTTCAGTCCTGTGGCATGGGGAAGTCCCTTTTAAGAATTGCGCCCACTCCAGCATGAGTTTGATGGGGATTTTGATGTCAGTCTGATTTTTCTCTTTCAGTGATTGGCTTCACATAGTATTCTTCATTTCACTAGTTTTACTTACTGTATTCGTCAAAGCATTAAACATACCAGTGAACTAAACCGACCCCAAAATATAATTTTATTGTATTTTCTCCCAGTGATTTATCACTATCCAGATGTTTTTATGTAACTTCCAACCACAGTTCTGAGACAATTAGTGCTAATTTCTGCTATGGCACTGTCTAAACTTCTCTCATGGAAAGAGAATGATTTTTTTTTTATATTTGGGGATTGACTTTATTTTTAAAACCTTCCTCCCTTCCTCTGGTTTTGTAGTTACTTTCACCTGTCTTAGATCTTGGATATAGTGTCTGACCTACTGTCATTGTTTGATTCATCTCAGGTCTGTTATGGAAATTGTTTATTTGCTAGTCACAGATTTTCTATTTCTACATGTGGTCTAATGTCATTTGGAATGTATCGGTACCCTAACTTTGTGACTGAAATACCATTCTGTCTTGGAAGAATTTATCTTTGCAGATCCCAAAACTGTTTTCAAGTTGCCGTGAACTTGCTGTTGCTGCTATTAGAAATAGCAAAAAATTAAGGGAAACCCTTTTTGGTGCTTTATGTGGTGAGAGAGGAAAGGAGCCAGCTGCTTGGGTACCAACCAGTAAGAGGATCTTTGACTTTCATATTTTACAGAAGTTAACTTAGGATTTCCATTTAGTAGCTCTTATAAATGGGAAACAGGAAATTGTACTCACTGCCTAGTGTCGTGAGTATTACATGAAACTGTTTTTCAAATCCAGAAGGATGATTTTTCCTCCTGACCAGGGAATATTCTCTACCTGATGTGCCTTTTGTTCCGCTAGTAGAATGCCAGAAGACTTGCTACTGTCATGACCACTCGGACCACCTTCTCACTATTACCATGGCTCTGGTCTCTCCTCACAATGACCAAGTGCCTACAATGTCTCGGACTTCTTACATTCTCTCTATGGAACCTCATAGTAATCTATGTTCATTCATTCCACAACTATTTATTGAATACCTACTATGCACTAGGAAATTCGCACAAGATGCCATAGCTAGCAAGCAAGACCATTGATATGAAAATTGAAAGGAAGTTCCTCCTCAGCAATAACTCTTAGAAACTGCTGTCAGTAGGGAAGGAAAACAAATCAGAGGCATTGATTGTGCCCATTAGACTTCTTAATAGTTGAATTTATACTAAGGGAAGAGAGAGGCAAGGTTTAGAAAGTGATGACTCATAATATTTGAAATAGACATTTCCAGTTTTTGCATTAAAAGTTATTACTGTGTAAGTAATACATTGAGAGACTGTATAGATGCCTGGGAGAATGTTGCAGGCAGCTCCTTGGACTGTGCCTCAGCTGTGCTTCTTGTCCAATAGGATTGAGGTTGGGACAGCCAGTTTTGCTAAGAGGACATCAAACAAGGGTTCATCTCCAGTGAGCCAGACTCCTACTGTTTAGAGGCCTTTGGTTTAGATGAATATGGCGACTGCTGGATTCCAGTCACCTTGAAAGTTTGAGGTTACTTCAGAGGATAATCCCAGCAGTGTTCTTGGCTTAAGGTCTAATTCATTGGTCTCTTAGGGACAGAGCTCTGTTTTGTGAACTTCCTAAGGGGATTCTGGTTTGTTCTGGGGGAGAAATTTTGATATTCCCAGAGCATCCTGGGCCTCTTAGCATTCCCAGAGAGCTAATTGGAACTGTTGGGAGTGTTTGCATGTGGTCTTTCCCTAGAGATGTGTGAGCCCCATGGACACTGAGGCTGCCTAGATCCATGATGGACTGACTCTCTTTTGCAAGTAAGAGTAGGGCCCTCATTCTGCTCGGAGGAGTAGATTGTGTTGGCCAGTGGTCACCAGATAATGTACCCGTATTTCACCAAAATTTATCCTATCTGGTGATTGGCAGGTGTCTTCTGGAGAAATAAATAAGCTTAATTCATTACTGCCTCATTTACCTTCAAATAAAAGACATTTTCCATTCTTCTTGGATGAGAGCAGTCTTCTTTGAAATCAATTACTTATTGGAAATAAGCACTATTCATGTCTCTTGTCTAAGATATAAACTGATTTTCCATGACAGTGCTGATGTCCCTTTATATAGGCCATTTTTCTCTCTTAATGCCCATTCAGCTCTTGTGGAACCAAGCTGGCCTTCACAGGTGGGTCTGGTTCTACAGAGTGCCCTCTCTGTTGTTGCCAAGCAACAAGCATGGCTATGAAAACCCTCATTCACTGGGAGGATATCTGAAGAAGCAATTTCACATTAAAGAGTGAGGAAATGATACCCCTCATTTTCCCATTGCCTCATCAGGGTCTGGGAGATAGTAGTGCATGATTAATATTTTTATATCCAAATTGTTGGTGTTCCATTAAAACCTGATATTTTCCATTTTTCAAGTACTTTGATCTGAACCAGAATTTTTAGCCAAATGAACTATCCCTACTTCATTTTGAGTTTTAAACTTAGCCAAATTTATGTGGATATTCTCTTAGGCTGCTATGTTTTTGTGGTGTGAGGGTCACTCTTAGGACAAAGAGTACTGATTCATATTGAACTATTGTAGCTTCTCACTTTTTCTCAGAAAATATTTAGTTATGAGACTCTTGGATCTTGACCTTAGTTTTACAGGATTAGAATCCTGTATCCTGGCTCTTTATTGCTACTTCATATATAGAAATGTTATACATGTGACCTTGTTTTTGAACTTTAGAAGATGTCCTGTTGTTTCCCTGTAGGAGGGAATTAAAGTGTTTGATCAGGGAAACTTAGGACTCCTGTTGTTATAACCTTTCTAGCCATAAAGGAATCCTCCTAACTAGATTATAGTTATTTACAGCTGTTTCCTTCAAAAGCTAATCTTCTATTCATCTGTTGTTTGAGAAGGAATGTGGAATTTATTGACATCGATCTGGCCAGAGAGTAGAGAGGAGAGGAACTGAAAGACAGAAAAAGAGTGAGCTCCGTTTATTTTTAGTCTTGTATTTATATATCCCTTAGAAATTATGTTTAGTTTTATTCTGAATCACTCATTTTATTCTGAATCATTCATTTTATGGGGCTGGATGATAATAAAAATAACATTGAAAATTAGCACAAAGGAATATCATCTAGAAAATAATGGAAGAGTCACTTCTTTGTTCCCAAATACTGTACTCAGGCCAGTGGCAGAATTCAGTGGGGAATTATTTCTGATTGCTTAGATTGAGCAACACCAAAACATTTTGGCTTAGCTTCCTAAACTAGCAAAAGATATGTAATGGATAAGTCTTCAAAAGGCCTGTATTCTGTTCTGTAAACACTTACTACATCATTTATTATTTTGCAGCATTCTGTTTATGTATGCTAATGTGAACAAAGCATAATCCCAGGCCCAGAGGAACTTAAATTCTTATGAAGATACATTGAAGGACTCATAAACACAAGAATTTAAAATAACTGTTCAATCCACCAATATTTATGGGATACCTGCTCTCTGCCAGGCTGGGTTCTAACTGGGTGGTAAATGCCTTACCATGCTAAGGCACACAGCACGCAACGAATGAAAAAGTGAAAACTGACTTAGTATGGTATCACTCTGTTAAGAGCGACTATCATTTTATCTTTGTAAAAGTCTCCAATCGTTTTCACGCTCATCTTCCACTTATTTATTATTAACTTAAACTCTTGTACTTCGAGCGAGACTTTTTTGTCTCCTGGGGTTTGTGTTCCAGATGCGTGCAGAGACCAGTTCCTTTTCTCCTTGTCTTTGGAGTGAGAGGACCCGAGGTGCTTTCTCTCTCTGATTCTCTTTTGGTTGTTTGCACTGGCCCCAGTTGATGCCGGCCGTCTGAGGAGACTCCACCACATGCAGCCAGCATCCTCTTCTGAACGTGGGCTGCTAAAAGGACACAGGGGCCGCGGTGCTCCTGAGGCCCGGGGACAGCGAGCTTGTCTCTTTAAGACAGAGAAGGATCTGCTTTCCCTTCAGTGGGACCTGCACTCCGTCCTCTGTTCCCATTTACTCAGGAAGGCAGGCAGCTGTACAAGTGGAACTTGAGTCTAAATCACAGGGAGTTATAACATATGAAACTTGAATGTGGCAACTGTTAGTGTCTGCACTGGTGAGCCGTCTGGGAAATTCTATCCCTGCCCTGGGCCTGCGGGTGGAGGCTCCCGCCCGCAGCACTGGGTCACCAGCGTGGATGGCGTGGGGACGGATTTTAGACACTTTTCATTGGAACTGCATGCGGCCTGCAGCTTAATGACATAGTCAAGGTGCTCTCGCCTAGTGGAACCGTTTTACTCCTTTTGCCTGTTTTCATCCCTGTGTCTCTGTTGCCCTTTGTTTTTCTCCGTGTGTCTCAGGGGCAGAGGACCATGATAATGAATAACCTCTTGGGATGGTAACCCAGGGGGATGAAACTTTAGTAGGTGGGGAAAGAAATAGACTAAATAATTTCTCAAGTCTCTCTCCATTCTGTGTCTACGAAACAGTTGGCCTTGCATTAGTGTGCTCCAAGGTAAAAACAGTGACGTTTCTGGGTGTGATTGATGGGATTTTGGCAGATGAGCACATGGAGGAGGAAGGAGCTGGATCTGGGTTACATGGGCCGGCTGGCTATCTATTGCGAAACTTGGACTAGAGCTTTTGCTGCAACAGCACGGTGGTATATTTTGTACATGCATGCATCTGCACACCCACCTTAAACATTTCTGGTTCCCAGTCACTTTCCAGATTCACCCCAAGCACTGATTTACTGTAAACATTATTCTCAATGTGCTGGCTCAGTGCTGAGATCAGGAAATTCCCTACGCTTACTTTTTCTGAGCATTCTGACTTTAAGATCAGAGATTCCTACTGTTAGTATTTGAAAGGCAACAAGTTGACCAAACCAGCCCAACTTTTTATGTGAACAATGCTATTGGAGTGGTACAACATAATACGTGTGTGTGCTTATTTTTTATTTTTCATGGTCTCCCTTTTTCCTAATCCTCCCCCTTTTTTGTTCTGTGAAAAGGAATGGGTTTTTTTTCCTTCTTTTTTGCTTTGCATTTACCCCCATTTATCATCATTTCAGATAATCAGAAAGGGACCATCCTTGCAATGGACAATAAATAGCAGGAGAAAATGAGTATATTATGGTATACACTCTGTTCTTATGCAGATTCCCCTAATTTTTGAATACGAACACAGAGCTTGGTATACTATCACAATTGTCTGTAAATGGAACATTCTGCATAGTGTTTATGAGTTCTTGGCAGAGATGGGACTTTGAGAATTAAGTATCCTCAATTGCAATGGCAGTTGGTAACCGACAAGAGCTCTTTACATTGCAATTTGTGTGACGCTGTATAGATGCATCATGTATGTTCAGCAGTGTGATTATAGTCCTCTAATAAACCTTTCTGAGAGGCTGAATTATTGTTCAACGGCATATAAACATCAGCCTCAAAAGACTCAGGAAATGCTAAGGACAACTGCAAACCGTTAAGAGATTTATGGATAAGGACTTTTATTATAAATATTCGGGGTTGTGGTTAAACATTCCACCTCTTTCTTAGATAGTTGAAATACTGTAAACAACTGGGGAGAGCTGGATTGACTAATGAGTGAAATTGCCGCCTGACCCAGGTCAGAAGTGCAGCTCAGGCTGAGTAAGAGCTGCTGGAAGTGAATCAAGGGTGCTGCCCGTTTGGTGGAGGAAAACATTTTAACCGAACGATGAATGCATCTTACAGGTTTTGAGCGAACACTACCAAATCACATCGCTGATTTCAGTAAGAGGCCAAAGAAGCACTGTGGCACTATTGACGGTGGCTTTAAGATGTTCTCTGTTCTGCATAGAATGATTTTATTCAAGGACGGTCTCTCTTTTAAGGGCTGGGTAATACAGCTATAGAATTCTCGGGACTTCTTATCTGTTGGGCAGGATACAGTAGTGTGAAGAAAATAGCTCAGCAGCAGACTTGAGTGGGGCTGCTGCTTCAGCCACTGGTTATTTCACCGGGGGCAATAATAATGACTATGATAAGAGCCACTATTTTTCACTATTCCCGTGCGAGGCTCTTTGCATACATTTTGTCTAATTCTCGGTCCTGGAACGTTGTACCTTGCTCATTGTCACACAGTTGGTGGGTGGAGGGGCCAGAATTCCCACGCCAGCTGTGCCTTTCTCTAAAGTCCATGTTCTCTCTCCTGTGATGAGCTTTTTGCACTACTGAAGCTTTTTGCACTGCAGTGTCCACACATACAAATGTGGGCAATGCTAATACTTCTGGAGTTGCTGGGAAGCATAGAGAGGTGAAGTAGGGTTCGTGGCCTCCGTGGGCACAGAGAGCCACCTTGTGATTTGCATCGCCCCAGCACCTTTGTCTTAATGGTTCCTTTTCCCCAGTAAGAAAAATTCTGACCGAAGCCAGTTTGGCTCAGTGGATAGAGCATTGATCTGCAGATTGATAGGTCCCGGATTAGATTCTGGTCAGGGGCATGTACATTGATTGCGGGCACATCCCTAGGGGGGTGTGCAGGAGGCAGCTGGTTGATGTTTCTCTCATCGATGTTTCTAGCTCTCTATCCCTCTCCCTGTCTCTCTGTAAAAAAAACAATAAAATATAGTAAAAAGAAAAGAAAAAATTCTACTTTAAAACTCTGTTGGTAGAAAGATGAATATACCCAACTGGACTCTATTCATTTTTATTTTATTAAAAAATGAACACATTATGCAGGCCCTAGGTATTGGGCTGATTATGCTCAATTATGTCAGCCCTCATCATTCCTGACCCAACGGTCAGTTCCAGGCCAGTGTACCACACTGCTGTGATGGCCTTTAACTGAAATAATGCATTCTGCTCAGCAAGTGTACATGGGTGTGAGTGTGTGTATTTGTGGGGAACAGAATGCTGTCATCACTGGCATTAGCTGGACAGATGTTCTCCTTGATGGGTGCTTGGACGGTGGCTCTTGACCGATTAGTCTGGCTTATGCGATTTAGCATTTTTTTTTTTTTTCTGACATTTGACATATCTTAGGACTTTTAGATCACTCATGCTCAGACTGAAAGCTTTTTATAGAAAGGTCTGGAATAGTTTTTCCACTTTGTTTTGTTTTTGTTTTAATCGTCTCCTGATTGGAGCTGGAAGCTGGTTTTGGCCCCAGGTGGCCCCCCCTGCTCTTCTCTGGCCTGGAGGCTGGTTGGTAGGGCAGCTCCTTCTTGCTGCCTACCCCTCAAATCCACAACCAAAAACTGATTACCATCAGCATTTCTCAACGTTCAGAATGAAACCCGTGGTTACTTCAGACTTCATGGGTTTAGGCCCAATCGACATGCCCAACCAGTTGGATGGGGACGTAACTGGTTTCCTGGCTTCGCGTTTTGACTGGCTGTGGCTGCAAACTTCTCTAGCAGAGGCACTCCTGAACACAGGTTCAACACCTAAGCACTCAGTAAATACTTGTTGGCAGAACGGAGGAACGAGTGGCTGGCAGAAAACCAGCCAGTTATGTCACAGGTGCCCATGTGATTGTGTTCAGACTCAATCCATGGAAAAGCTCTGCCGTTGTGCTGGGGTCCCTCCTCAGCCTCCCGAAGCTTACCTTCTGAGAGAAACCTTCCTCCATCGTATCAGGATCCGGGGTGTATGCTCTTTGATCAGTGAAGGGGGGGAAAACACCCAACTGTCAGGCATAACCCGAGGTTTCAGGAAGCCTTCTGCAGCCATGTCTGAACCCCATGCACCAAAAAGGGTTTGATCCCTCCTGCGGACGGCTGACAATACGCTTGCTGATGCAGCCGGTGATGTAATTAAACTTTTGACCACATGCATGACTTTAAGCGAGAAAAAATGGCTAAAGCTCTGTGTCTAACGTGATTGAAAGGTGGCATCCGCTGCCGAAGCTCCCCCGGCTAATCTCTCCTTTCAGAGTCCTCTAGAAGCAGCCCTTCTGGGGGTCCGGGGTTTACAATAAGACCCCTTTATACTTAAAATGTCAGCAAAACACTAAGACGAGCTCTTCCCCATACACGAAGGGGTGAGCCTGTCCATTCTCTCCTCTTGACATTTGGTCTAGTTCTATCTCCCCGATAAGTGGGCCTTGGATGTAATCCAGCTGGCGCGGGGCATCCTGAAGTCTCCCCCATTTGGGTGTGCCCTTTGGATCTCAGCCCTGATCGCCAGACATTCACCGGGTTTTCCGTATCAGAAAAGGGCACATGGCTCTTCTTTATTTTCCGGCCCACAGTAATATCTGATATTTAAGATTTCCCAGGAACTGGGAAATGTTGTTCAAAGACACAACAGCCCGGCCGAGAAACTGACTTCATCTGGGAATGGCCGTTTTCCCGTTTTCCCAGGCTCCTTTCTCAGCAAGGTTTGAGTTTTATGTTCGCAACCAACTTGTTTCAGAGTGGCCAGGTGGCCAGAGTGCCTCTGAAACCCCTCAGGGGCCGGGGAAATCTGGGTTGGCATTTATGGTCCGTCATTTTGCAGGTGAAAGGTACTTTGATTTACATTTCACAGTCTGATCTGCTGCCAGCCAAGGGTGAAGCTCGGGGTGAGTTGTCCCTAGATTATTTTGAACCCAATGTAGAAAATACACACACACTATATATATATATACACACACACACACACACACACACACTTTTAAGGTGACATTTTCTGAGTCGGGCTCAGATAGGTGGGTAATTTGGGACCAGAGACAACCCTGGAATGTTAACCTTTGGGAGTTTGTGTGTGTAAGGATTGTAGATTAGAGAAAGGGTCTCATAGTATTTTGATACTGTGCAGTCTAGGCAGCTCTCCTGAGGTCCTAAAGGAGGGTTAGTATTTTAAGAGTTAAATAACAGCAGCTTTAAAAGAGCCTTTATAAACAGCCATTGTTGTGCTGTCCTCTCCCACATGATACTCCAACTTGCTGGGTGAAGTGTTGATTGATATATACATACACACACACACACACACACACACACACACACATACACACATATATGCCTTTATTTTCATGCATAAACTTTTGAACAGGAAAATACCTGCCTTAGTCTTCTGTAAGACAACTGAGAGAAATGTCAGCATAGTTCCTGATTTTTAAGTAATTCTTCTGTACTTGGCATGACTCAAAATTGATTTTGCGAATAAGCCCGCAGATTAACCTTTCTGTAACAGGCTGGAAAAATGATCACTTGAAAACGTGGTGCCCCCTAATAGCATTCTCTGTAGCGATCGGAGATAATCTGCTTGTGTGCAGTCACATTATTAGCTCATTTCCTTAAGCCATTTCCTAAACTTGTTATCTGATTGCCAGGATGGTCCCAGTCATTGGTTTGGGGGAAGCGTTCCTTTCCTGGATGTAACTTTTCTCATTTAAAAAGAATAGGAACACTGACAGTGGAAAAGGACATGCTCTTACCCCACTGTAGTCAGAGTTGGAGACTAGGAAACATCCTTTGAAAACAATTCATTTTTAAATATTTTTTTCTTTTTATTGTCTAAAGTATTACGAATAGTAGTGCATATGTCTCCTTTCACCTTTGGAGAGCTAGTCGTTTCGGTTGGAGGTCTGAGCTGTCGGCACCACAGGGTAGGTATCCTGAGGTGAGTGTTGAACATGACCGAGTCAGTTACTGCGGGCCAGGTATTTCCTCCTTGAGGAAATGAGACAGTTTGCAGAAAAGACCGACATAAAATAAACTCTGCCTCTTTTTTTATTGTCTTGGAGGTCTGCATGAAAACTGTTCTTTCTGGGGACTGCTGAATATATTTGCTGTTGGCAAATTCTGACGTCCTTAACTAAATGACTTTGGAAACCGGTAGAAGTAGGTCACCCTAAATATAATACTTAGGATCCTAGACCCTGTGACTTTTCTTCTTTTTGATCTTTCTCCCTGATGTCTTGCATTTTTATTGAAACCTCTCCTTTCTTTGGTCCAGTTTACCCAGGGGGCCGTAAAGTCCTTGAGGGTAGGGGCCATGTGCTGCTTGACTTGTTTTCATTATGAAAACATTAATAGAAATATTAAAAGTGTCTCTAACGTTTTTTATGAACTAATTGGAACAAAAAGAAGTCTACATGTGTGTTCAAAAGTATGCAAGAGACCGCGAAAGAAGGCAGGTGTTTTGGGGGAGGTATCTACTGAGCTTTCTGGATTTTAAATGCAGCTGAATGTTCTTAAATTTTTTACTAAGGTCAATCTGTTTATAAAATATGATTTTTTTCTTGATTGTTCCAAGATCATTTCCTGCCCTTGGGCGGGGGAGACTTTTTAACAGATTAAGTCCTGTTTTGTTTTTTTTCCCCTCTCAGATCTTTTTGATTAACCACTTGTTATATTTTACCTCCAGACCAGGATCAAAGAAAAACTCGGTTTTTATTCTCTCGTACATTGGAAGAGTTAATGTGAAAGAACATCATGCGTTGTGAGGAAATGATTTTTCATGTTTGCATTAGCAAAGCAGAGCCAGTGCCCTCTGCTGCGGCTCTTTACCATATTAGACGGGGATGTCCTTCAACATCTTGGGCGATGACGGGCATAAATCAAATTGAGAACAGTGGCATGTAGTGAATTTTAGCACAACTGCATTTTTTAATATGTAAGTAGGCTTAGGCTTTAAAAAAATTTTTTTTGTCTCCCTTATCTTAAGCCTCCTCAAGATCAAACTCAAGCAAGCATTCACATCCACAATTGAATCTCACCAGCCTTTTTCTTTAAGTTAACATTGGTTCACACTCTCCCCACTGCTTCTGTCAATAGACCTTTTAAAGGCAGGCATTAGAGTTAAGTTTGCCTTAGTCTTTTTTTCCCCTCCCTTCCACAGCTTCAGGCCCAAGGGCTCCTTTTAATAGGCATTAGTTAAGGCCCAGAATTGAGTAGACATTTGTGAAGGAGACTTGAAGTTTGGAACAGAATTGGCCTTTATAGTTTTTCCATGGGGGGAAAAAAATCTTCTTATGGGAATAAAGGCTGCCTACTAATCTGCTACCATCTGGAGAATGGAGAAGCCAGAGGTTGTTGGCTCCAGGTCACATCCCTTATGTAAACTGTCAAATTCTTTTCATATTAATGGCATATTGAGCTTAATCTAAAGGGGTTTGGTATCGGTCAGAGCTTATTTATTGATTTTTTTTTTTTTGCAAGGGAGGGGTCTTAGTCTTGTTACAATAGGAGAAAGACACTTAGTATCTCAAAGAGGTTTTGGTTTGTGAAGTACTTTCCTTCACGCTACATGCCGTGATGTTTGAAGCCATTAGTAAAAATCCTCCAAGTTCTTCCAAGCAACTCTTTGCCACCTGACCTTATTGAGGGAAGTTTAAATACGTTCTTAAAGTCAGTAGGAAGGCTTGATGATAGTTATCATATTTACCCAGACACTTAAAGCAAGAGTGAGCTTAGATTAAGATTCTGTTTGTCTTACAGATGATTTTACACGTGGTGTATATGAGTATAAATACAGGTGTGCATTTTTGTGCTTTAGGGTATAATAAAATCACCCCATGTTACGAGGCTGCTACTATCCGAGTGGTAAAGAATAAAAACCTTTCCTTTTTTTTTTTTTTTTTTTTTTTATATACTATGAAACCTTTAGCCTCCTGTGAATAGATGCGAATGTCTTGACAGCTCTATTGAAAACGGAAGCTTATTCCCCAAACTGGTACCAATTGATTTTGTTCATTCTAAAACTGCTCTGCTCTCCCCTCTTATAAATAAAAATAGACCCACACACTCACTTTCAGGCCTTTTCTTAGGTAAAGGCTGAACTCTCTAAACCTCAGCATGGAAGCCCAAATAACCGTGTTATTCCCGGGGATAGACATCTATAGTACAAACTAAAAAAAGTGGTGAATAAAAGCCACTGTTGTATATTGTCCTCAATAGAATATTTTGGCAAAAACAGGTTTGACGTTCCATAAAAAAATGTTCATTGAACAAATCAATAAAAGAATGACTACAGACCCTCTTTTTACCTGGACCGTGAAGAAATGAAAACCTAACCATCTCCGCAAGGACAGTTAAATAAAGAACACGCACTGAGATTTCCGGCTTTTGGAAAATTTTTTTTTTTTTTTTAAATCATGAAGTAAGAGTATGGGTCCCCGGGGCCTGCATTCTGCTGGCACGTCCTAACCGCCTGGCTTCGTATGTAAACCAGAAAATGAAAACCAGCCCAAATGACCCAAAGGAGATGAATCACGTTTGTTTTGTCCATTATATTTCTCTGCTCACGCCTAGTTGCCTTGCCTTCTCTGTCCCCAGTGTTTGAAGTTGAGAGCTGGGAACAGCCATGAGATTGAGGTCCCAGAGAGAAGCCAGGTTCGGCCCGAACTAGTGAACTCACTGAGACCGAGGGCAGACAAAGCGAGCGGAAGACACTCCTGTGTGACATTTGTGCCGGCGGGGGAGACAGACCCACCGGCCTTCCCGCACAGGTTTCTCCCTGGCTGTCTAGCTGGATGCCTTGGCAGCGTTTCCTTAAAGTAAGTGTCCCCAGTTGATGGCAGTGGGTATGAGTTTACACACAAGCCCCCCCGTGTTCGGTAGGATTTTCTGCCAAAGGCACCGAGTGCTATGATTCCGTGGGGAATCATTGTAGGAGACAGTGAGCTGATGTTACAAAACATCAGGGTTATTTTGCAACAGTCTTAACAGCAAAGGAAGTGAAAAAGAATTAGGTGAAAAGGAAGGGGAGTGAAAACGTGTGTATGTGTGTGGTGGTGGTGGTGGTGGGGGAGCAGAAGGGGAATGAAAATGTCTATGTACAGTGTAGCATCATGTGATTTCAGTCTTAACACTTTGTTGGCAGTAAGGGCTGCCTTCATGTGTGAATGCGTTTGACTTCAGTGTTGCCATGTGCTAAGGATTTAAATAATTGCTATTAAGAATGCCCTAATAAAATCTTGCCTTTAAAAGGGGTGGTCCAGATTTCCTCCAGTGACCATGCCCTGTACATGTGAGTGCCTTAGAATCTTTTTTATGGTGGGATCCCTTTTGTGTCTACCTCCCCCATCCCTACCCTCACCCCCACACCCACTTTTCTAAGCTCACAGGCAAAACAGCAATCGGGGTCATAGCCATTCTTTTCAGCCTGGTTGGAATTTATCTGACTGCAGAGAACCGTGACCGGACAAAGATTGCGGCTCTGGGCGGTGACTGCGATGACGGGACCTCTTGCTCCCATTGTGTGCTCTACAAGGGACTCCTTGGTGCCCCTTACCAGGCCTCTTCCAAAGAGCTCCGCAGGCTGCCTGGAGCAGGACCAAGAGGCGGAGTTCAGCACCGCGGCCAGCAGGGGGTGCCCTTGCCAGATAAGAACAGGCTCTTCTGTGCCAGAGCAGCTCAAATCAACGTTTGCTGCCAGTCTGTCTTTTTTTTTTAAGTCAGCTCGGCTCGAGATTTGACCCCAAAAGCATTTATGTTTTGCCCTCGCAGGCCCCGGCCCACACCTGCACGACTGTGCTGCCTACATCGCTGCTTTCAATTTCTTTCTGTTGTTCACAGGAAAGCTCTGTTCTCGCCGCCCCCGGGGCTGCTGAATGGTCACCTTTTTCTTAGAAATTGGAGGGAGGTGCTCTTCCCCTCCCTCTGCATCTGGGGTCAGGCCCAAGAGCACAGTCACCTGCAGGGAGCAGGACTGAGGGTGCAGGGAGCGCGATGCTGTTTTACATGACCTAGCCGCCCAGGAATGTCTCTGGGAAAGGAAAAACCTGTTCCGTGAGGCAGTGCGAGGCTTTGTGTTCTCTCATCAGGGTGACAGCTCTTTGGTTCCTGCCAGTGGGTCTGCACCGGAAGATGTGGAAACGGGGACAGGAACGTTCCAGCGGCGGGCGCTTGCTCATTCTGTAGTACAGTGGACGGGAGGGTACCGCCTGGTACCCAGGGTGGCTCAGGACAGCACTTTATTCAGAGTGCCCAAACCTGTGCGGTTAGTATTTTACTCCTTTTAAAAAATAATAAGGCCAACCCTGGGCAGTTTCAAGTAGCTGCAGCATAGTCTGGTGGGAGGGGGCCGTGTGAGGGAGCGATTCGTTTCTTGAGACTTGGATCCCACGTACTCGTGGATGGGACTGTGCTGGCTGGTGCTGTCCCCAGTCAGGGAGCCATCCCGGCAGGGGGAGTCACACCACAGGGACCCCGGCTTTGTTCCCACAACGTGGTGCTTCCTCACTGGGAGCCTTTTCTTGATGCCAGAACCCCAGGTTCCTGTGCCCTCTGCCCCATGTTGGATTGCAAGCTGCCCCGATCCTGGAGCAATCCCCAGTGTGGCCGGGGCAAGTGGAGCGCAGAAGCCCCAAGGCAGGCGCTGATGCCCCAGATGTGCTTCTGTGCAGGCTCCCCACCCCTGTGCCCCGGGCCTCCCAGTTCCTGGGTTAGTCCTCAGGCATCTGCAATACCAAAGAGCCTTCTCCTGCATTAAAAAAAAAAAAAAAAAAGTCTGTGCAACAGGTACCCGCAGGGAGGAATGTGAACTCGCTGAGCTCACCTGTCCGTTGGCTGACAGAAGTTTTGTGTGCGGTGATTCTATTTTGGTTTATTTTTTAACAGAAGCTCCTTACTCAGTGGCATCGGTTTCCTTTGTTTTCAAGCCCCTTGTAACTCGGTGACATTTCAGCTGTCTGAGAACATGGAATCAAAGCTCTTCCTATCTGTTGGGTCTTATTTCGCTCACATAAATGGACCTGCTCCAGCAAGTCATGTGCAAAATAGGGTTCTGAAATTGAAAAGAAGGAAAAAAAAAAAAAGATTTTTGAGAAACTGAGGTTTATTTTCTGTCCTCTTTTTCTTCCATTAACGAGATCACTCTGCCCCTCCCCCTCCCCCTTTTCATTTGAAAAGTCATCTTTGGAAGCTGTCTTTCCCAGACCCTCATTGTTCACGAATTATATTGTGAGTCCATTTGGACACCGACCAGGAACTTGCCATAATTGCTCGCATGCACGTAAAAGCTTTCTCTGTGTATTAATTAGTTGATACAAGGGATTAAGATGATTACATGAAAGGCAGTGCTGCTTCCCTCTGAACAGTCAGACCAAGGTGGGTGCCAAGGCACCATTTGATCCCATTTGCTCAGCATGTTCCCTTGATAAAAGCATAGAATCCGAACAGCGAGCTTTCCTGAGGCAGCAGAATGTGGGGATCATTTGGATTCACTGTTTCTGTTGATGTGAAATGTGGGATATTAATCAAGGCTAATTACACGCACCGGGTTCGGAACACACTGAAGGCCAGTGCAGGGCACGGTGCTCTATGTAATTACCGACTTTAAGGTACCAGGGTAATTACGAGAAATTAGAAGCCCTGGCTTCACGGGGTCTTGCTTCTCAAAATGTGGAAACAGTTTCCTTTACCATGAGGAGATAGCTCTCCGCTCAGAGTTCACTGTGAAACAGATATAAGCCGCTTCTAAGTAGGCCCTGGTTATGTGACGCCAGGTTTCTGGAGTGAGGGCAGCAGTCCAGATAGTTCTGGCCTACTTTTCTCCTTGCCAGAGGCCTCCCAATGTTGGAATGCAAAGTAAAAGTTATACTGCACTAGGGAGAGGCATTCACTGGCCTTCTCTGGCAGACCACTTTTTCCAGTAATATGTGCATGTGTGTGTGTGTGTGTGTGTGTGTAGTATAAATTTTAAAGGTCATCTGCAATGCTTTCCGTTAATAAGTTTAATACCACACTTTCTACTTGGAAACAGTAGTGTGTAGTTGCTTCACAGTGTGCGAGTGTCTGAGAGCATTGCTGCCACTTGTTCGGAGTGAGTGCACGGCACATGGCCTGAACTCACCTCTTCGGTGTCCCTGCGCTAAACTTGGAGTCTAGAGCGAGGGACACGGGGACTCATGGCCAGGGCTGTGAGCTCCAGTGGCGGAATCCTTAGGGCTGGGCCCATTTCCTTCTAACAGTAATTTTGTTAGACACTCTTGTTTTCTTTCGGGAGACACCTTTTATGCTTAAGTTCACTGGAGTTGGCTTCTCTTCTGTGGGCATGATCATAAATGCCTTTATGCCCACATTGGAGTTAATATGCTAAGTACTATAGTATAGATTTAATTATATATATGTACATATAACTATGATGCTATTCAACACACATGCATATTGTGTGTGTGTGTGTGTGTGTGTGTGTGTGTGTGTGTGTCTCCCACTCTAAAAAGAATCAGGGTGGGAGAAATTGTGATACATTTTTTAACAAAAGGCCTAGTTTGGCTGTCCTGATATTCTCCTTTTTAAGGACTTTCAGAACCAGCTCCCATCATAGATCTGTCCTTGAACCTGGAAACTGAGCTGGGTTTTGCTCTTAGTATCTGCCCTTTGCTTGTCCTATCACTCCAGTGTTGCCGAGGGCAGGGTTTTGCCATTCCTTCCCCTCACTTCCTGCCTCAGTGCGGGCCCTCTGTCGGACTTCCCAGCTTTGCTCCCGTCCCCTGTTTCTCGGTCCCTTTTTGGCTCTCCCATGGGTTGTTCTCTCTCAGACCTTTACCTTTCCTCTCTCTCTTCTCCCTGGTCTTCCCCTCCCCTATGGGAAGGTAGATGGTATGTATTGTTATCCATGGGTATATATGTCTATATGCAGAGAGGCATATGTATGTGAATGTAATTTTTAGCAACACACTCTTTTTTCCAAGCCACATACTACCTGGTTTTCAGTGCTTGGTTTTCAACAGAGACCTTAACCGACATACCTTCTTTCTGTGTTCTTCAGGGAACCTGTTATTCGTTTTTGAGGTCAATGGTCCTGTTATCCTTGTGACAGAGGAGAGACAGCTGCTAGAACTCTGTGGGAATGTCTGTCTTCGGAGCCTCCGGGGTCTTGGTTTCAGGGATCCCAACCTGGGGCAGATGTGGGTGGCGGGGGTGGGGAGGGGTGTGCACTTGGCCTCAGACTGCATTGAGCTGGTGTGGTGGTCTCTCACTTTTCCAGAGCACATGACGTGTTCAGGGCCCGGGGTCTCCGGGGTCACACACACACACACACACACATATGTGTATTCACAACTTCCACTTCTAGCAGAAAGATAAGCCCAAGGTCAGAGAAGTAAATCAGCAAAAGTGGAAGCCAGAGTTGTTTTGTGTTTTGCTTTTTTATGTTATTTCCTGCAGGCTGGTTCATATACTTTTGTAGACTCCATATACATTTTTTTTTTTCTTTCCTGCATTTTAAAGATTTGTTTCATCTTTGGCAGTATAGAAAGGAAGTGGAATTTGGTCTATGGAATCTTTTTTTTTTTTTTTTTTTTGTACAAAACATCAGTGCCATCATGGAATGGCCATGCTTTTTATTAAAGGACACATGGAAAGCTGTACTACACACAGGACAAGTCTTGCTCATCCTGATGACGTCAACTAATTTGCATCCAGTTTTCCGTTCTTTTAAACATTTTGTAAAAGCTCCAGTGAACTATTGGATAGAATTTTGTGGGGTTTTTTTTTATTAAATATTTTAATGTATCAAATTTAAAGGCGAGCTTCAAAAGGGAAACTGTAGTAAGCATGTTCCTGCCGGCAGTGAATTTTTTTGCTGTCCTTATTTTCTAAGGATTAGCCAAGATTAAGGGACTCTCAAAGGATTGCATTTAGGGACGTATTTGGAAGTAGTTGTCATGTAGTAAGAATAAGGAATTTGATCAATATTCTCTTCCTTAACACTTTCACACTTTTGTAAACATAACTGGAGACCCAAAGCTGAAACTCAGACGATATTGCAGGCAGTGTTTATTATCCACAGCTTCCCCCACAGTTGATAAAAGTGGACTGATGGGATTTGAAAGGAAGCCAGGAGCCTTTCTTTAATGTGTGTGAAGACTGTAGTGTTGCGGTCATTTTGGGCACTCGTCTTGTGAAGATCTACATATGCGTGACAAGGAATGCAGCATTTAGGAATCTGCTTACGTGTTTTAAAGTATCATTAACAAAAGCGTTGGAGATGATAGCTGTGTTTTTAAGCCAGCCTGGGTTTTTTGTTGTTGTTTGTTTTATCCCAATCTGCCTTTAGCAAGCTGGAAACCATTCCCACTGACACAGCCTTTCCCTTTACATTTGAACTTTCCTGGCAGAAATGGCTTGTCGATAGAGTCCAAGCCAGTTCATTCCCTTTGTGTGTGGAGAATTAGACACATGAATGCCACAAATTAATCAAATGTAAGTCCCGAATAGAAGGCTCTCACCCACTAACATGGCTGTGAAAGCCACTTTGAATAAAAGGGAAAGGACCTATCAAATCGACATGAAAAATAGTGAGTTTATGAAGGCCCGGGGATTGTTGGGCTTGACTGGACCTGCATGCCACCACCTAGGGGGCCAGGAGCCCGGGGTGTGTGTGTGTGTGTGTGTGTGTGTGTGTGTGTGTGTGTGTGTGAGATGAGAGAGAGAGAGAGGACCACCAGCCCAGGAGGCGCGGCTTTCTTTTTCAAACCATCTTCTTCCATTGAGAGAAGCTTCTGGGAATATCAATGAGCCCCTTGCTGAGGCAGGGCTGGAGGTCAAAGTGCAGGGCCAGCTGCTGGCCTTCCTGAGGGACAATAGCAAAGCCCTTCTGTACGAGTGACAAAAGGGTATTCCCAGAGCGTGCGTTTGGACACTGAATGAAACAGCAGTTAAATTAAAATTATGCAGCATCATGTAAAATTAACCTTTTCGCCTCCCTCCTCCTCTTCCTTGGAGTTGGAAGTTGGTTCATTCCGCTCTTTTCTGGTGTCATTCACCTTTTTTGTGATCTGTAGAACTTTTAATCACTTAGCCACTGGAGTTTTAAGACTTATGCCCCATTTAACACAGAAGAGAATGTGGTAGAGAATAAAGTTCCCTTAAGAGGTTTTTTGTTTGTTTGTTTGTTTTATTTTTAATATGCCTTGTATGACTTAGCTTCTATAAATTGGAAAAATCCATTTCTAGATGGCCATAAATTATATATTGAGTGCAGCACGTTTTGTTTTTTGAGTGCAAAGGATGAAAACATACTATAGCAATATAGTAATCTGAGTGAATTAAATTATACACACAGGTATTATTTTTTGAGAGGAACATTAAAAATAAAAACTTGAACTCCTATGAAAACATTAACAAGAATTACCTAAGTATTCTGAGATGCTCCAAATCTGGATTTGATATAAATGTAATTTATGTAAACACAAACAGAGATGAAATAGGAGAAGTTCTAATATTAATGTAAAAACAAAATGAAAACTTGGCGTTGAAGTCACATAGCATAGCTATGCGCACGACTTTCCTGACTATCTTGATAAAATTGAAAGTTGCCCATAAAAATGCTAATCTGAAGTCTTTCGGTTCATATTTTTTGTTCCTGGTGTGGTTTACATTTTACATCGTGTTTGTTTTTCCTCATTCTTTTTGTCCTCGCCCTGGAACCCCAGAAGGCCTTCCGTGGAAGGGGGAGCATTGTATCCCACTTCTCTGTGTGTGTATATGGGGGTGGGGGGGGCTTTCCATTGGACTGAGATCGTATTATTTGCCTTCCCATTTGCCAGAAGAGTTCCACTCTTCCATCTTTGAGCACCACAGGACTGGGGAGTTGGGGCTTTCCTGTTCAGTCGTTAAGGCCAACGTTTATGGAACCTTCCAGCCAAGTCATCTTCGATAGGGAATGGATCCTAGACATTTATGACTATGTTTCCATAGCACACTAATAGCCCTGAACCTGAGAAGGACCCTCCAGAAGACCAGCAGAGGACAAGGATCAGGGTGAGAGGCCCTGCTATGCGAACCTGCTGGTGCTGTTAGGATACTCAATTGCACTAACGTCTGACTAAGATCAGAAAACTGATCAAAGCAAATAACAGAAGGGTATCCCAACAGTGGTTTTAACCACCTTTCCTTCAATTGTGTGACTTTGGCAAACGTTAGCTAGGTGCCTAGAGTATGAGTTAGATACTTTTGGGACCACAGTGCAGGTTATGCCCTCATAGGAACAGGGCTGGGAGACTGTCATTCATTAATGGCAGGGCTAATATAGTGAATGCTATCAGGTATGTATTCCATGCAGTTGGGATTTAAGGAAAGAGGAAGTCTCAGTTGTTGGGTGGTCAGGAAGGATATCTTAGCAGAGATGGACACATGTTAGGATTCTGAAATGGAGAGTGGAGGGAAGGTTAGGAGCCAAGATGAGGCTTGAAGGTCTGCCTGCAACTGTAATTTGTCAGGCCACTTTGCCTGGAGCATCTTCCAGAAAATAGTTTACTGGGACACTTGTGTAAATAGACGCAGCTGTTCAAAGCAGGAGCAAAAGCCCTGCCTTCCCCCTCTTTCTCCCCCCCCCCCCCCCCCCGCCCCCAGCCCTCTCTAGTCCCCAGGGCCTTCCAGTCCCCCCATCCCCCTCCCCCCTCTCCTTAGCAGAGGAGAGAATACTCTGTAGACGTGCCTGCTCCTGGAGCACCTTGGTAGAGATGCTGGGGCTGGAACATGGTGGAGGTGAGAGTTGCCCACTGAGGAAATCCTGGGACTGGAGACAGAGAAGTCGTTGTATCAGGCACATAGAGGGAGCCCCGAGAGATTTTGAGCGGTACTGGGATGTTTTGAAAACTGTGTTTTAGAAAGAGGAATTTTGCTGGAGAGTAGGGATGTAAAAGCCTAGTTAGGAGGCTGCTTCAGCAGAGCAAGAAAGCAATGTGAGCATGGACACAATAGACTCTGGGAAAGTGCATCCCAAAGCTTGGAAGAGAAGGCATGTGGCCACAGGAGTGGGCACAAACGGAGCGGATGAGACACCCACATTTTAATCGTGGAGCGTTTGGAAAATGTCAGACTTCAGGAAGGGCTCTGGGGCTGAGGTGTTAGAAAGGAATTATTCAAAGTAGATAATAATGATGAAATCTCTTAAAGAGAGTTCATTTTTAAGAGAGTCCCATTTTGTCACAGGAGTTTGATGTGTGTGTGTCGTGTCCCCCCCCCCCCCCCCCATGACTTGGGTACCTCTTTAAGAAAACATTTGCTTTCCTCACGACATCATAATGCAGTTGCAGAGCCAGAGAGCGATTATTTTCATATCCCACTGACTGTTCTGCTGGTTTTTGAATCCACTGAAAATGAGGCCTTTCCCTTCACATTTTACAGCACAAACAGTTAGCCCAGTAATTTAATGCTGGTTCTTCCAACATAAATACTGCATTATGGGTATAATTTCCCATTATTACCACAAGAAATTATCTGGATGCTAAGAATAATTCGGCTTTATAAGGTCATATGTGAATATATTCTTTCCAAACCAAAACATTAAAAAAAAAAGTTTTATTTCTTATACTAGATTAAACATTTCTTGGTGGAGGACTGTTTTTTATCGATATACAGTAAGTGCTCAACAAAGGTTGTTGTTACTGTGGTCTGATGACTCTGCTTTGGGTTTTAAAAATTGTTGTGTGTTTTGTGTTGTTTTTTTTTTAATGCTGATGCCCACTTCCTATAGAATCCATTCATAGCTTTGTCAAATTCCAGTTCTATGTTAGCCATGAGACCACAGTAGAACACAACAATTATACTACATTTTCGATTTCGATGTCAAGTCATAATCTGTTACGGAAGGAAACTGTGTGTGAGAGAGAGAGGTATGAGAGAAGTGAGAGAGGGAGAGAAAGGGGAGCTAAATAGAATGATAAATGAAAATCTAAAAAGTCAGGCTACGTTTCACTGGTATTAATTTGGTAAATTATCCATAATTTATTAGAGCTTGTAAACATTGTGGCAAATTTTTTTGCCCTGTCAGTAATGAATTGCTACATCATTAATTTTGTCAAGGGATCAAGAAACAACATTGCTGAGCTCAGAGAAAATTTCCGAGCTGAATATAGTTAGGCCTGATGCATGGGGGTAGGTGATGAAATTCAGCAGTGAATCCACGGGACTTTGTTTCTATCGATAGATGTGGGGACTCTCACCTCACCGGTGGCCATGGAGGGCAAGATGCGAAGACCTGGGTGGGAAGTGGTCTGCCTGGCCCACACTGCCTCGGGTTCCTTGTGTTTCTCTTTACTGCCATCTTGTCCCTCATGACACAGGTCTTCATCCTGGGAAGAGGGTTGGCTGAGACATTGGCATATATTGATAAGTCTTAACTTTCAAGTATGTTTTGAAGCTGTAAGTGAAAAATATATATCTTAAAGGGACAGTTGAGATTAAGATTATAAGATAGGCCAGAAATTTAGACTAGAGCATTCTAGGGACAATGTAGTAGAGAAATCCAGAAATTCTAACTAACCATTATATTTGGCTTTTAATTTCCTGGTAGCTATAGGAAAAGGAAGACCTGATTATATAGTTGTCATTTCCTAATTACCAAAAGGCATTGGCCACACACGACTCTTAATGACTCTTAATATAAATGGTACCAGATAGGATAGCAAAATTTCCTTTTGATTTTTGTAAATTGTACTTTATGGCTACCTCATAAGACCAAATTCATGGCGTTGAATCATAACTCAGAGAATGCATTTTAGAGGCAAGGAAGGTTGCAAGTTTTTTTTGTTTTTTTTTTTTTAACATTTTTTAAATATTTTTTTTTATTGATTTTGTACAGAGAGGAAGAGAGATAGAGAGTTAGAAACATCGATGAGAGAGAGTCATCAATCAGCTGCCTCTTGCAGACCCCCTACTGGGAATATGCCCGCAACCAAGGTACATGCCCTTGACCAGAATCGAACCGGGGACCCTTCAGTCCCCAAGCCGACGCTCTATCCATTGAGCCAAACCGGTCTTGGCAGATTGCAAGTTTTTTAGTGGGCTGTGCTTAATTTGACCTTCTGGCCTGAGAAGGGATAAAACTTAGGGAACTTAAGTTCAATTAATTTGCTAGAGCAGCCCACAGAACATCACCTGTTTGTTATAAAAGGCCAAAGCAGCCGAAACCGGTTTGGCTCAGTGGATAGAGAGTTGGCCTGTGGACTCAAGGGTCCCAAGTTCGATTCCAGTCAAGGGCATGTACCTTGGTTGGGGGCACATCCCCAGTGGAGGGTGTGCAGGAGGCAGCTGATCGATGTTTCTCTCTTATTGATGTTTCTAACTCTTTATCTCTCTCCCTTCCTCTCTGTAAAAAATCAATAAAAAGTATTAAAAGACCATAACATAGGAACAGCCAAATGGAGGAGATGCATAGGGGAAGGTCAGAGGAAAGGGCAGGAGCTTCAAAGCTTTTGGAAATGCTGTCTTCTCCCAAATCTCCCCATGTTCACCAGCCTGGAAGCTCTCTGAACCTCATCCTTCTGGATTTTTATGGAGGCTTCATTACAAAAACATGATTGATTAAATCGTTGACCCTTGGTAACTGAACTCAGTCTCCACTTCCTTTCCCCTCCCAGGAGGTTGTGGGTTCCAATCTTCTTATCATATAGTTGGCTACACTGGCAACCAAACTACCCCCCGCCTCCCACCCTGCCACCATCTGTAGATGCTTTTTTAAAAGTCACCTCATTAGCACAAAAAAGATATTTTAAATCACTCTCAATCCATAGGAGATCTCGAGGGTTTGGGGAACTGTGAGATAGGAACCTTGGAGGAAGACCAAATATATATGAGAAATGACCAAATGTATATTTTTTTCTCATAAGTCACAATATTGTACAATACCTAAACAGAAGAGGAATGAGTATATTTTAAGTGAAAATGAAAATTCTCCCTATATTGGCTGATAAGCATTATGTAAAATTTAAAGTTGGAAGTAATTCATTCTTTAGCTTTTCATATGAAAACAATATTTTAAAAATAAACTTTTAGCATGAGATGCTGGAATCTTTAGTATTGGAGCATTTGAAAAAATAGAGTATCTAGATTTATATAACTACTCTAATACTCTTAGAATACCAAAGTGTTTTACAGTAACAAGTTTGAGATAGAATCCAATATGAATATATTATCCTCTCAGCAAGCCTATTCCTTTAGTCAATTTCAGAACACACATTAAGCAAAGCAATATGTATGCACAATCCTTGTTTCAAAGTATATTCAGTGTTCTCAAGAATTTGGGGTGGGGAAGAGAAGGCATTTAGAAAGCAGTATGTTGTTGTTGTTTTTTTTAAAGCAAATAAACTACCTAAAGGATAATTGCTCTTCTAGAGGCATCAATGTATATTTCAGTATTTATTTACAGTGTAGTACATTTCTATTTTCTTTCAGTAATTTTACTCCTAATACCAAGAAAGCTCCTTCTAGAGATGCCATGATTAACCTTTAAATAGCTCTATTTGAGACTATATTTTCATTCCGAGAGAATATTTGTATTCTTTGGGTTGTACATATTACTTAAAAACTTTATCTGTGTAGTGAAATGAACTTATAAACAGATGTAATCTTGTCTTTGTTAAATTTAAAGTTAACGTTCTGTCATGAATTATAGTGTGGGAGAAAACTACTGTGAGGGAGCTGGTTAGAGAGCGCTGTGTACAAAAACTATTATTGTCAAGAGGAATTCATTCCGTCATGCTATTCGTCAGTACATACTCAGTGCTCATTGTGGGTTAACAGCACTCTTATCCCAAGAGAGTTGTTAATAAATAAGACACCCTCAAGAAATACATAATTTTTTTTCTGTTCAGTGAGACAGATATATAGGAAAGAGTTAAATGGTAGTTTAAGAAGAGTCACAATGAATGATCAGAAAATAAATTCCCTGCCAGCAGAAATCACCATGAAAACATGATGTTGGGAGAGGCCGCCTGGTGGAGGCTGAGGGAAAGGAGTGCTGCTTTGGGAGTGATGGCATCTGGCCCAGCCATGGTCATTCATGATCCCAGAGATTAACTGTACCTTTCTCTGTGTGAGTTCTTTCAAATGTAAGATTGTCTCTAACATCTCTTCTTGCTCTTCTGTCATGTAAGTACCCGTCTGGTTATAGAATTCTCTTTATTTCTACCTTCAGTTTTTTGCTTAAACATAAAAATACCAGATCATATACAAGAAAAAGAAGAAAAAACCTAATATAAGCCATCCTTCTTTTGTTCTCTTTACTTAAATTCAACCTAAATTCTTCAACTCCATATTTCCCATTTAGAAAGAAATCACATCAAGAAAAAGCTGTACATTTAAACATATATGACTTTCAATGTTGCATAATAACTGAGTTTGAATTGGCTGATTTTCATTAATGAAAGGACAAGAACATAAGTCAAGACATAATTAGTTCATAGCATTTGACCATTGTGACTTAACCTTCCCTTTTCCCTTATCTACTAAAGCTTTGGCCCTGATCTGGACAAAGAGTAATTTAAATCTTTTTCCTTTCCTATTCTTTTTATAAGAGCAGCTTCAAAACTAAACCTCTAATAAAGAAAAGGATAATAAAATAGGAGAGAAAGTATAATGCAAATTATATTGACTCCCATAGAAGTTTTGAAAGAGAAATATATTCCTTCAGCTCTGTAACAATATAATCACGGTATAATTTCTACTATGCTAGACTCGGGACCATTTGGAAATCTTTAATGAATATAATCAGGTATTAAGCATTTAAAAATTACTATTTCCTGAAAGCCAGGAAATTATTTGCTCAGTGTAAAATGCAAAATGAAAAAGAAAAAGAGGGGGGGGGGGGGAACAAAGCCAGCTACATTTTTTTTTTTTTTTTTTTTAACACCATAATCCATGGGTGATGGTGTGATGGAGTCATAGGTGGTGGGAGTTGAGACCTGAATTTTTTTGTCTTTGACTCTTGTGTGTAAGCTTGGATGAATCATTTAGTCTTTGTAGGGTCAGATTTTTTTAAATTCATACTATTACTACTTCTACTAATAATAATAATGGCAGCAAGCACTGTTCTAAACCGCTTACATTTGGTTACCAAATCCTCCCAATAGCACTACAGGGTAGGTTGTATTATATAATTGCAATTAATTCTTGCTTTATCCTGTCTAACATTTCAGTTAAATTATTTGAACCCAAGTGTCTTTCATTGTAAATGAATGCTTTGAACTATGTTTGACAACCTTGTTACTTACGTCATTACTAGGGGCCCGGTGCATGACATTCGTGCACAGGTAGGGTCCCTAGACCTGGCCAGTGATCAGGGCCGATCTGTAGGGTGATCGGCAGCGTGATGGGGTGGGGACACTGGTACATTGCTGTCCATTCACCAGCTCCATCCCCCACCTCTGCTACCAGGCCTCCTGCAGAGGGAGGCATTTGGGGAGGCAGCGCCAGCCCACTCACTGGCTGGCCCTGCCCCCCGCTGCCACCACAAGCTGCCACCACAAATCCCAGCCCAGGCTAGCCTGGAGACTGTGGGCTGGATACAGCTCCTGTGTTGAGCATCTGCCTTCTGGTGGTCAGTGCACATCATAGCGACCTGTCATTCTACTGGTCATTCAGCCATTTGGTTGATTTGCATTTTTCCGGCGTATAAGACGACTTTTGAAACGGAAAAAAAAGTCAACCGAAAATCGGGGGCAAAAGACCAAAATTGCACAAAAATTACCTGCAGATCTTGACAGCAAAGTAAGTCTTTTCTTTGAAGTGGGGGGTAGTCTTATACAGTGAATTTAGGCCTAAACCTAAGTTTTAACATACAATTAGGGGGTCGTCTTATATGCCAGAAAATACGGTATATGGGATTGTGTGGCCAAATATTTCAATTATTCAAAGGTAAAGACCTTTCTAAACACATACAATAGTGATAAACTTTGATACACAAACTGTTTTGTCTTTGAAGGAACTCTGGGGATAAAGTAGAAGAGACTTTTTAAAAAAAATCCCCATTGTACAGAGTAGAACCATATCACACACATACACACAGAAGAAATAAGTCCTGTCAGAACATGGAAGAATCATAACCAAGCAGTACTGAATTTAATTCGGTTTGTGTCAAGTGGACAATATCATCATTTGGACCCGAGAAAGCAAAAGTAACTTCTACCAATATTGTTTCAGGTACCATAGCCCCTGCATTCCTGTCCATCCTCAGCATTGGCCACTGGGCTACGAAATTCTTATGGTAGCATTTGGCTCAGATTCAGGTGGTAGGATTCCTGCTACCTGTCCTCCATGCTTGTCTCTCTTGCCCCTTCTCACTTGACAGATAGCTACTGGGCACCTACCACATATCAGGTACCGGGGCTAAAATGTGACTGGGAACAGACATGGCTGCTGCCTTCATGTAGCTTACAGTTCAGTGGAGGAGGTTGACATTAAGGAAATAGTCACACAGAGGGACATGGAATTGTAAGTATACTAACAGTAATAGAGGAGAGAGATGCAGGTGATGACAGGAGGGGGATTTGGGACAGGAGCGTGAAGTGTGGGCTAAGCCATCATTTAATTTCTTACTAAGTGTTCCAACCTTGATATGAACCATCTCCCATATAGTGAGTGATTTAGGGCAGATGAGACATGCTGACTAGATCTGAATAAGATGAAAATTTTCATCACAAAACATCTTCCTGTGGATTTTCATTAGTGGAATGTGAAGTGCAGTGATGAATCGGCTTCATGGGGGCCTTGGTTCAAGTAAACTTCTTCTTGCTGCTGGCCACCAAATTTGAGACATTTATTTAAGATCAACATTGTGGGGAAGGGAATGGATAGAAAATGTGAATTTACCTTGCGATCGTATTTGGTAAGCTACTCTGCTCACCAAATAACTTTTTTATTTTTTTTGGGGGGGTGGGGGGTAAAATCTAACAAGATTACTGTGACACCTAATAAAGAAGGTCACTAGTACATATAATAGTTCCTACAGTGCCCGGCATAGTGAGAGCTGATTAAGTTTAGTTCTCCTTGTTCCTGTTTGGTGTGGGAAAAGCCAAGGTGGATGAGACACTGTGCATACCAGGTACAGACAGTCTCAATAGAGATAAGATGTTACCCACAAAAAGGGAAGTTTATGATGTGGATGTGTGGGCCAAAGAGCAGTTATTGGGTTGACTTACCAAGTAGGCGGTAAGAGGTGCAGAGGTTTAAGAGAGGGATATTCTAGAGGGGAGTAGAGGTGTGACGAAGGGAAAACATAAGTGTGTCCAGCAGGTAGACTGAGTTGTCCAATTTCCTGAATGCCTGATCTTCATAGGGCAGGATTGACTGGTGAGCAGAGTGCTAACACTTAACAAAGGCCAGGACCCTTCACCCTACACCCCAGAAGAAGCTTCACTTGTTTTCTCAGCCTCCTGCATGGAAGATGGGGAAGTAGAAAGAATACAGTTTTTACTCTTTTTTCAAATGGAGCTTTGCACTAAGTCAGTATCTTATAAAGAAGTCCCTTTCCATTGTCTTTAGGTTGAGATTTGATGAAGAGTTGTAGTGAAATCTGATTACCTGCATATATTCCCATTATAGAAAAACTAGAGACCTGGTGCATGAAATTCATGCACTGGGGTAGGGGGGTCCCTGAGCCTGGCCTGTGCCCTTGCACAATCCAGGACCCCTCGCTTCTTACCACCCGCCTACTCACTGCTCCTTACTGCTTGGCTTGCTGCTCCTTAGTGCTGTGCTTGCCAGCCATGAGCCTGTCTTATGGCTGAGTGGCACTCCCCCTATAGAAGTGCACTGACCACCAGGGGGCAACTTCTGCGTTGAGTGTCTGCCACCTGGTGGTCAATTCGCATCATAGCAACTGGTTGTTCTGGTTGTTCTGGTTGTTCCGCCATACAGGTCACTTAGGCATTTATTCTATAGCTGTATATATCTTACATCTAACTTTAAGCTATTAGCCATTCTTTGCATTCCTTTCTTCTATCACAGGTTAATTAACCTCACATTGTGGTCAGAGTTTACTTTATATGGCAGAGTGTTTAACATCCAATTTTAAGATAACTAGATGAGAAGTAAAGGGATAGGAATTTGAATTTAGGCTCAATTGTTGTATTGTAGAATAAAGTGAGATGTAAAAAAAAAAAATTATAAGAAAATCTACATTCTCTTTCTGTATCTAAAATAACATAACGGGCCGAAACCGGTTTGGCTCAGTGGTAGAGCATTGGTCTGCGGACTGAAAGGTCCCAGGTTCGATTCCAGTCAAGGGCATGTATTAATACATTGGTTGCGGGCACATCCCCGGTAGGGGGCGTGCAAGAGGCAGCTGGTCAATGTTTCTCTCTCATCGACTTCTAGCTTTCTATCTCTCTCCCTTCCTCTCTGTAAAAAAAATCAATAAAATATATAAAATAAAATAAAATAACATAACATAATGGCTGACCAAGGCACTAAAAAAAAAACCCTTGAACTTGGGTAACTGCACAAACAGGATTACAAAGCTGCACGTTGACTGACCAAACAGATTAATGGGTGATGTATATGTGGCTATCTCATAGTTCTGAAAGTGTACCAAAGCAAGATAATGAAATTGCCTGTCAGGTAATCTGATTTGAGAATTCCAGTCATCTGTGAACTAGTGTGTGGGCTAATAAGCCAAGAGTTTGCCAAGACTCATTCTTTTCTAAGCTGCTCTGCTCACTACATCTGCCTCTGCAGGATATGTCAGACAAAGTGTCCAGCACAGAGCAAAAGACAGAAAGGGCCCATGTTATATAGGCCTGGATTTCAGTCCCACTCCAGATTCTCACACATTTCCCGGCTGTTCAGAGCTCAGATAGAGAAAAGCACAGTTGCTCAGGAGAAGCAGGGTGACCTCAGTGCTTTCCCGCTGATGGACCCGGCTGTTGCTGAATCTCACAGCACGTGTTCCTGCAAAGGTGTGCAGGATAGATCTTTGAATCTTGGCTCTGTATGAGGAGCACTTTGACCTTGGTCGTGATACATAACCTTTCTGAACTCAGTTTTCCTATCTGCAAAGTATAGATAATAATGCCCAATTCATAGGGTTGTGGAGATCAAAGTTCATCTCACAGTATTGGACATGATTCTTGGGAGGTACAAGGATTAAAGGATTAAATAGAGGACTCTGCACACATCACTGATATTTTATTTGCTTATCAATTTATCAGTTTCTTCCTACTATCTTATTTTTTGGGGGTAGGGAGGATGATTACCTTTGTTTCCCTTTCACTTAATTGTTCCATGAGGATAAATAGAGAAACCTCACAATTACTACTAGTATGTGCTTGTTTTATTAAAATCTTACATGTATTATGCAAATATTAATTGTTCCTGTATCAATGACATAGAAAAATCATGGGCAGTACTACCTTTATTTTGGTATAAGATTCAACTAGAACATCAAAATTATAGGATTCTTAAAGAGCTGCTCAAAGCTTTAATTATTTTTCTTTTTTATACAAATTAGATGTGTGCTTTAAATATACATCTGTTTATATTCTAGAGTAATTAATTTCTTGCTTTTTAAAATTGTTAGCTTTGAAATATTTTGTAGGAAACAAATCCTTCACTAAATGAGCTGTTATTGTCAGTACCATTTTAAAAATAGTGCTAACAGATTGTAGAGTGATCAGCTAGCTTTCTGGACACCAGTTACAGCTTGCCTTTCCTTTGAAATAACTCTTTATTCTGCATAAATAATTTACCATAAAATCATTATGCTTTTAAAAAGAACTATTTATGAACTCTTAAATATTAATTTTTTAATAAACTATCATAAAAGATACTTTTTCATCCCAAGTAAAATAGTCATTAAAAAAAACAACAACTGCAAAGATAAATATAAAATATAGTAGTGTGTGGAAGAAGAATCTAATAGGTGTAGGATTTTTTTAAAGCAAATACTTTTTCACTGACTTAATAAAGAATTAATGCCACAGTGATTATGATGTATATAAAATTTAGAAAAAATTTAGTATGCTTCATTTTGTAGAAGGAAGTTCATAAATGGAATCAACTTCTCATCTATTATCTATTTAGTGAATTCTATAGAATTCCCATTGGATTTTGAAGATACATTAATGTCAGTAGCAATGGCCACAAAGTATGTGTGTGTGCTGCCGGTAATTGCTCTACCACTAGGATAAGGCAGTCCATGTAAGGCCAACTAAAGATTCTGTCCAAGGTCAAGGCCTCCTTTGGATGTTAGTACAACTGTACCTTTGGGAGTGGTGAAATGGAGATGGTTTCTCCCTTTAGGGATATAAAATCTAATGGGCGGGTTATCTTCCCTGGGTTTACAATGATCTTGACCTTTTGTAAGTGTACTGCTTGGTGGAGAAGACCATGGATATTTGTAGGCAGGTAGAAGAGTAGACCAGAAAGAGTCCTTGGGTGAATTCCTAAATCCAGGGTTCAGGAACTTGGGGCTCATCTAGTGTCTGCTGCTGCTTTAAAGGAGATACACACTGTGATCAGATTTTTTTTTTTTTTTTTTTTTTTTTTTTTTTTTTTTTTGCTCAACCAAGGGAAACAATAGAAGCTGTCATTACTACAGAAGATTGTAGTGAGAATCAAATGGATGACATGTAAAATGATTTAGAAAATGATAAAGCATCCAACAGACGTAAGAGTGGAATGGCTTTGAGCAGGAGTGGGAAAACTACACATTATAGATTGTCTATAACAATAAATGGCCCACAATGCCTGGGATGCTTACTCTGGCCTTTCAGAGAAAGCTTAGAGCCTGGGTGTGAAACCTAGCTCTGCCCTCTCGGAGCACTTGGCTGGTGAATTAACCTCTATAGCTCAATCTCTCTATCTGTATAATGAAGATGGGGATAGTGCCAATAGGGTGGCCAAGTGACTGAATACACATAATTACACGTGTAAAGAGCTCCCGGGGCACGCTCTATAAAGTTGACATGGTATTTATTAAAGTACATTTGTAAATGTATGGTGCCATTGGATTAAGTGACTTTTTTTTTTAGGACTCTGATTCTGTTACATTTGATATTTACACACTAAAGCTTTTTAAACTTGATATATTGACAATTATGGAAGCTAACTCTATACTTTCCAGTGTACCCAGCAGGACTACTACTAAATGCTACAATAGTCTCCTTAGAATACTGGCATACTGGTCTGGCCTAGAAGTATTCTAGGAACTGGAAGTCACTGCAGATGAGCAGGCAGTGACATCTGAGGGAGCTTCTCTGACACTAGATTCCCCTGTGATGATGAACACATTATTGTATAAAACTGAAACGTTTGGTGGGAGTTGAAATGTCTAAGAAAATGTATACATTTTATTTCAAGATGGAAAATAGGAACAAAAACTGTGTTTTATAATAAAGATATATCACATACATTTTATCACTTAGCCCTCATGCCAGTACTACAAGGCCAGTGTTTTTCTTCCCATTTGAGAATTGGGTGGGGGAGATGTCCAAGCTCAGAAAGATTAGTCAGTTCATCTAAATGTAGATGGTGCCGAAACTGGTTGGCTCAGTGGATAGAGTGTCGGCCTGCGGACTGAAAGATCCCAGGTTCTATTCCGGTCAAGGGCATGTACCTTGGTTGCGGGCACATCCTCAGTGGGGAGTGTGTAGGAGGCAGCTGATCAATGTTTCTCTCTCATCAATGTTTCTAAATCTCTATTCCTCTCTGTAAAAAATCAATAAAATATATATTTTTCAAATGCCGATGGTGAGCACATATAGCCATGTTCTCTATAGCACCATCAAAGGGGAATAAACTCCAATCCCCTGTGTTCAGGTCCCAACTGCCTCTCATACCTATACACACACATGAGGAAACACGGATAGATGATATAAATGGTAATGCGTTATTAGTATTGTTTAATTTACATATTAAAGCAAACATTCTAAATGCCTAGGCCCTAATCATAATACTCTGTGAAATTGATATTTGGTATCTCTGAGAATATTGCTGGCAGAGTCAAATTGCTTATGGGTAAGGACCAGCAGTTTTGTGTACCCATCAGAAACCGGAGTGCATCTAAAAGCATTTGTGCTTTCAGTAGAAACATGTGAGAGCCCTTGACCCAGGATGAGAGCTATTTACAGTATTCTCTGCTAATGTCTTTTCTGTTGCAAGAAGGCCCTCTAGCAAGCAGTCCCCCACTTGAGTACAGCTTGCCATCCTAAGAATTGGTCTAA
Source organism: Pipistrellus kuhlii (assembly GCF_014108245.1). Taxonomy (NCBI): domain Eukaryota; kingdom Metazoa; phylum Chordata; class Mammalia; order Chiroptera; family Vespertilionidae; genus Pipistrellus; species Pipistrellus kuhlii. The sequence goes on along the minus strand of NW_023425540.1, from coordinate 55,515,580 downwards.
GAAGCAGTCTAAAAGCTTAAAGGCAGACATGTCTCTTACAAGGAGTGATTTCATATCCAGAGAGCTGCAGGTAGTCACCAAGCCCTATATACAGGCACTGTTTCTGTCTGGGTCAGACAGCCCTGTGGGCGGGGAGGATCCTGACAGTTTCGGAAGCCTACAGATGAGGCTGCTCCTTTCTCATGACTGGAGAGAACAGGGCTCAGGGTAGCCACACCTTAGCCCAGGGCTTCTGCAAGGTCTCACAGGGAGACCTCTTTCTTCTGGTCACTGCGGGAAACCCGGATCCTCCAAAAGGTTAAATTGGGCGAGATACTAAAAGATAAGAGGTGCCTAATTTGGGTGAGCAAGGAATATGATAGTTCAGGGCCATCTGTTCACAAAAACTTCAGTTTGCTCGTAGGAACTAGATACTTACTCTTACTTGCCATTTCCTTAGACTGAAAAGCTCCCATTTATTAGCTCTTAGAGTTTGGCAAACTATGACTATCCATTTCCCTACCTGTACAATAAGGATCGTTCTTGCCTTGCCTGTCTTAAAGATTTTGCAGGATCAAATGAAATAATGTCAGCGCTATTGAAGTAGGAGGATTTTATGGCATATAATTATTTCTTGGTAAGTTACCAGGAAGAGTGAGATTGGTAAGGTGCCTGTATATTTGAAAGCCTCAATACTGTTGATCAATGTTCATTGTTAATCAATAAGAAAATAAGCATCTTTGAAACTATCATGTTAACCAAGTGTAATAACATTTCATTATTCTAAAATTGATCAGAATCACTATTTTAGGAAACAGACTTTAAATGAAATTTTTCCTCTCCTTGAGTTTGATTGTATAAAAAAATATCCAGCATGCAAAAAAGTATATGGGCAAGTATGTATGTTTTGTGTAGTCTTCCTGCTGAGTGTCTGAATTATGTTATTCTACTAAATGGTCTCAAAGACTTTCGTTGGGTAGGTCCTGACCAGATTCTATTCTGCACTGTTGAACTTGGAGTGTTAGTCCTACCTACCACCATAACCCACTAATGCCAATACGTTTTGTTAAGACTGCTTCCTACAGACGAGGGAACTGACAGGTGGTCTCACATTTTGCACATCTGGTTCTAAAACAAAGGGCTGATTCACAGGTACTCAGCACCAGTCTCTTTGCCTCTACTAGAATCGGGGTTATATATGTGATAGTGTATTGTTGCTCATTGTCTAACAGGAATCAAAGCAGGTTTTTCCCACATTTCAAGCTTCACCTGTTGATTTTTTCAGAAACTTACTCTTCCTACAAAAAAATGGTCTAAATGTATATTTGCAACATTTTTTGTTGCTGCCCTTAGAAAAGTAATCATGTTATACGTGTGAGGCTAATCAGGCGTCTTCAAACTATGGCCCGCGGGCCACATGCGGCCCGCAGAGGAGTCTGATCCGGCCCGCCAGGTTTTTTGGTCAGTGAGCGCAGCCGAGGTGTTACAGTGGGAATTAGTAGTTCATATAGTCTGGCCCTCCAGCTCTCTGAGGGACCGTGATCTGGCCCCCACTTTAAAAAGTTTGAGGACCCCTGGGCTAAATTGTAGGAAAAAATATTTTGGTCATAAGTAGTAGCATGTGGGTATGCAATACCCAGTTTTTCCCATATAGTCCAAGTGTGGGAAAGTAATAAATTAAAAATTTTTTGTTTTGTAAGGTTTATGTTGGTTATAAGCTCCAAAAAACTTAAAAAGAAAGAAAACATGGCTAGCTTTATCCAACTCTACCCCAACTTAAATAATGAATTGTATTCTGAGGTTTAACTTTGAATCTAATTTCAGCTATGCTAGACATGTTTCCTTGGGTAGGTTAGTTTGCCTTGCTATTTTTCATTTTTCCTAATTGGAAAATTAAAGTTCAGACTGCTGATATTATTTTATTTTTTTTATGGTGTGTGTGTGGCTCTTAAGCAAAACTACCACCACAGAATTTTATAGAAATTTTCATAGGATCTTGGAGCCTACTACATAAAAAACTAACCACCTTATTTGAAATAGAATCCTGTTTTGGGGAATTATTTTTATTTGTTTATCCATGAAATAGTGATCTCATCTGATCCAAATCACTTATTTTAATAACAGATTCTTCTAAAGAATTTTGCCAAAGTTCTATTAACACAACATTTCTGGGGATGGGGTGGAGGAATGCACAATTAACACAATCGCCTCATATAACATTCATAGTTAGTGTGCAGCCTCAAAAAGACAAATGCTGTTTGATTTATTTTTTTAATGGTGAAAAATCACAGGGGACTTTATATGACTGTATATTCTACTTAATGTCTTTTTTAATGCTCTGCCGCCATCTTTACCAAAAACCATCCTTTGAAGGGTGAACACTAATTCTGTATCTATTTGCACAGTGTGCATTGGTTCCATGAGGTAGACATCTATTTCTTTGAACGGCATCTGTATTTTGCCCCAACTTATTCGATTTCAAACTGTAACTCGAAAGCCCCTGACCAAGGGAGCTTTGCTGTTAGGTGGTTTGGGGGACACTGTGTAACACTGTCACACCTGTGTCATTGTCCCCGAGATTTCTGTTGTGGGGAGGAACCAGTGCTACTAAAGGAAAACAGCAAGCACATCTTGATCCTCCTCCTGAGAGCCGGATCTCAGGAAGCTGGAACATGCATCTCCTGTCTGGCATCTCTGGGAAAATTTCTTGCTTCGGTTACCTTCCTCTGGGGACCTGAAGGAAGCTGTATTGTCTCAGCTTTTTCTACTGCATTCCAATTTTCAGCCCGGCCAGTGCAGTACAGTTTAGCTCTGATCTATGTGTCCAGTAAGAGAATGAAGCCACAGTAAGGAATACAAAAAGCCACTTCTTCTGCGGCTTGATTAAAAACAATCCACTTGTAGTCACTTGGTTGTCAGCTTGAGCTCATCCCTGGGACTTCTTCTCTGCCTCTCCACTCCATCCGTCATTGCAGAGAGCACAGAAGGAGGAGGATATATAGTGCCCTGTGCTTGCTTAGGCCTTAGCAAATATCAATTCATCACCAACTGGACTTTAAAAAGGCCCATTCATTGGCATGTTAGGACATTACAATTTACCCAGTGTTCCCTGGTGCCAAAGGAGTCACATGACCGGATCTGAAAACAAAAAGAATTCCACAATATGTTCTTGGAGTTATTAATAAAAATAACTGCTGGTGGACAGGAAAGGCATATGGCAGATTTAAGATGCATGGCCACAGTATTTTGTTCTTTAGGAAAAAAGAAAAAGAAATCATCCCTATGTCAGGGCTGAGTGTGTGTGTGTGTGTGTGTGTATGTGTGTGTTAATGCACCAGAAAATCCCTGGCCCTGACAAGCCATTGATGAGGTGTTTTCGGTCTTCAACGAGCTTCCTATTTCATTGCTGTGCCACTGAGCCCTTGTAATACCGAGATGGATAAATGTAATCAGAGCAGTTGGCTGCCTGAGATCTTCTTTAATGCACTGCTTCGGACACAGTACATATGCCGTGCAAATAAATACAAAATTAGTGTTCCTGTTAGGAGCGTGTGGTGAGAATGAGTGATTTGTCTTGCTTATGAAAGGTGCATACATTTCCGCTCATAGCTGTTTATCAGCACCTCTTTCTCCTTATGGATGCGGAGATGGGATTCATCATTTGTCAGTGCACGAGCAGATGTGCTGGAGACAGCCAGATTGATCCGTGAAGATGAGCAGAGCAGCTCCAGTGCTAGGGGCGGCCCCGCAAATTGTATTATCTTCGGAGACTCTTGTCTACTAGCTCAGTTCTGTACTGGGGGACAATAAGGAAGGCTGTCTTTTTCCACTTTTCACCGCTGCATTTGAAAATATAGCCACTTTGGGATCGCTTAATGGAAATGGAAAAGAGCCTCAATCTCTCTGCCGAGCAAAATCGACCCAGCATTCGTTTTTCCGAAGCTTCGCTCTCCTCTCTTGAACACAAATATGTTACTTGATGTAGAAGAATTTCAATGTAAAATAAAACACTAATCTCAGGGTTGCAGAAGGGTTATCTGCTCTGTTTTCAAATAATTGTGAACAAAAATTTCCCTAAGTTCACAGAAGTGGTTTCCACAAGGACCACATTAGGAGGCCAGAGCTAGTGTGTTGTGTGGAAAAAACGAATGGCTTCCCAAACGTTTGACCTGCTTTCGGTCTGTGCAGAAGGCTTATGGAAGCCAAGTTGATTACAGAGCCATCAAAGGCCCTTCTGGCCAAGTACTATTGAAAATGACCATTGGATGCCAGTAGACTGAAGAGCTGAACACTCCTCGCTGAGGAGCTCTGCATGGCTTTCTGACTGCAGGGTCTTGACCCTGGCTTGAAGTAATTAACTGCCTGGGAGCCACATGGTCCTCGGGGCATCTGGGAAGAGAATGCATCCTCATTCTTAATGAGTGGACACAAGTGTAGAAGCTGATCTAGCTTTCGAGGCAGGGTCCACCTGCCATGCTAATATTCAGATGGAGTTCAACTAGTTTCATTGTGTTCTTGTGGCCTCTGTTTTGCATCTGTAGCCCCCCAGTGAACATTTTCCTTCCTCCCCCCCCCTTTTTTTTTTAAATCCTCAACAGAGGGTATTTTTTCCATTGATTTTTGGAGACATTATAAGGGAGGAAGGGAGGGAAAGAGGGAGAAGGAGGAGAGGAAGAGGATAAAGAGAAGGGCGAGAGGGAGAGAGAAATATTGATGTGAGAGACACATTGATTGGTTGCCTCCCTCACATACCCGGACTAGGCCTGGGAATGAATCCACAATCCAGGTATGTGCCCTTGATCAGGAATCCAACCCATGATCCTTTGGTATGCAAGTGAGGCTCTAACCACTGAGAAACACTGACCAGGGCTCCTGTGATTTTTTAAAAATATTTTTTTATTGCTTTCAAATAGGAAGGGAGCAGGAGAGAGAGAAACATCAGTGATGAGAGAGAATCGATTGCCTGCCTTCTGCATGCCCCCTATTGGGGATCGAGCCCACAACCTGGGCATGTGACCTGGACCAGAATTGAATCCAGGACCCTTCAGTCCACAGGCTGATGGTCTGTACGTTTAGCCAAACCAGCTAGGGCATCTGTGATTTCTTTTTAATCACATTGGTATAAAAGAATTTCATACTCACTATACCGAACACATCAGAACATTAGAAATGTTGTATGTTTTTGAGATGTGGCCCATAGTCTTGGACACATCTGGCTTACAGCCGATATTACTGCACCAACAGGAAGGTCTTCAGCCAAGCCCTGCCACCATGACAGGCAGGCAATGCTGTGGAAGATGTGGCTTTGGTGGATTAGGGAAAGGAAAAGGTTTGATGTGTGACTTTTGTTGCCTCATTGAGCTAAGACCTGGGCAGGGCTTCAGGAAGTACTGTAGATAAGGACATATGTTTTCCCGTCATCTACCTTTTCAAAGTTGGTCAGTTAGGCTTGTCATTAATGATTTTTTACGAGTCACATGGTTTCAAAGACAACGTCAAGGATGGAGAGGTGGGCAGTAATAACTAAAATGATGCGTAGACATGTTGTGAAATGAAAAAAAAACTATCATATATTGATGGAAGAATAATTGTGTTGTTTGTTTTTTACCACATCTCTGAGAAAGTTCTGTTCAGGACTGTTCTTCATATTTTTTTCACCATATGTTTATTTAGTAATTAAAATGGGCCAGGATTAATGCTAAACATTAAAGGGAAGATGGGAATAAGGCATTCCCTGCTCTCTATGCACTCGGGTGGGTGAGGGGGCAAAGTATAATAAATGACTGATTGCAGTCCTTGCCCGTGCGGCCTGAACTGAGAATGCCCTTGAGCTGCTCAAAGAGTTTAAGCAGACTCTGAAAATAAACTTTTAGAGTTTACAAAGATTCATTATTTTCTTTGTCCAAGGGCTGTTTTTGTGTAATTTGGAGTTCAGAGTGTTATCGTCATTCTCAGAACACAGCCTCTCTCCAAGACACAACTGCCCCTCGGCGGGGAGGAGGCCCCGTGTTGGACACACAGAAAAAGCATCCTTGCTCTGCCTCGTTCTCAGGTGCTCAGGGCTCCATGGATGTGAGGTGACAGCTCTCCGATGCTCTGTGCAGGGCCCTTTAAGAGTCTTTCAAGTCCCTCTGCGGGGCTGAACCCTAGCATTTACAAGGGTGTTCTACTGGGCAAATGCTGCGTCTCCGCCACTGAGCTGTCATTGGAACTGTCTGATTGAACACTTAGCAAGTGCTCTCTAGGAGGGAGGTCCTTATTGCCCATTTTCCCGGTTTCCTAAATGATCTTAATTGCTTTGGTAAAGAGGCATCCATTCTAAATCTCTGTCCCACCAGGGGTGATCTGCACAGTAAAAAGGTTTAGATTACCCCAAATGTCAGGACCCCCACAGATACAATGGGCTTCCCGCCAGGGCCCACCTGACAAGCTGCTTCTCTCTCAGATACCTGCACTGTCCAGAACCCACAGCCGCCTGGACAGATGCTGGTTTCCTGTCCTCTTAGGAGGTTAAGGAGCCATAGCCACTTCCCTGTACCTTTTGATTTTTGTTTAAATTTTCAGAATCTAAACTTACATGTTAGGCATTTTTCACCCCATTAAAAAACCTATTAAATATGAAATATATATATAAGTGGTAGTCTCATAGATGATAACGTTTTGGATACGAAAGTTGTAGTGTTCCTTTTGGCTCAGTGGCTCCTGAAAAGTTGGAAGTCCGAAGAAAGAATGTTAGTTAGACTTTGGGGTATTTACCTCTTTGTCACTTTTCTTCAGCCCTTGTCCTTCATTTCTTTTAGTCAGTCGCATTCCCAAGTGATATCCTCAGAAAACTTTGTACCCTCTCTCTAGAAAAGTTATTTATTCCTAAGTAAATTGGGAAAGAACTAAGTTCAAAAGAACACTGAAAACAAAACATTTGAGTTCCTTGCCCCTGCCAAGGTATTCTTTGTGTGAATTTCTGGGTATGGAAAATAACTTCCCCCCTCATTTCCATCAAGCCATGAGAAAGAGTTGGGGGTAGACTAGGTTTGTCATATTTGAAAAAGGAAATGATTGACAGTGTCACTTAAATTCAAATGTCTCCTGAAAAGAAATATAAAAGGCCCTTTGAAGAAGTTACTTTGAAATCTGTCTCTCTCTCTTTTTCTTAACCTGGCATCCTCAACTTATTTCTCCTTGTACTTTGTTCTTTCAGACTGATAGGTGAGAGGTGAATTTGGCTCTCCTGAGCGGAGGCTCTGGGAATGTACACCACACGTGTCTGATATGGTGCAACTCTGCCGGGCAGCCCCGCCCCGATGGGCCTGGAGCTGGCCTTCGGGTGCCTCCCTGCTGGCCTCTTTCAGGTCTCTGGAGCACCAGCTCCTGGACCTGCCAGGCTGTGTAGCAATCGTGTGAAGTACACAGTGGGCCCGGGATTAGGCCGTCACTTTTATTTTCACTTGTGACAGACAGTCCACCTGCCCTGTGGAGCATTTGAGCCAGGCATTTCGGGATAGACAGAAGGAAGTCACAAATGCATCTCCTTGTGAGCTTGGGAGGCACGCCTGGTGACTACTCAGGTGATGAAAACCACTTCCAGCAAGCGAACTAATATTTAATCCAAGCGAGATTAAGGCATGTTCCTAGCTCAGATGTTATGAAAGCTGATAGTTATCTCTCTAAATACCAACCCGAGTTTCTGGATACTTGGTGTTCTGCAGGGTAAAGAGATGAGTCAGGCTGGCCGATAACCAGGTGACTGCTTTTCTTCCTCATTAGTCATATTTACAGAACAGAGAAGGCATGACCCTGTGTCTCCCCTCCCGTATCTTACAGCAAGACAGGTTTCCAAAGGAAAGTGAAGTGGTGGTTTATGAGCAGGCTCATTGAGAGTTTGTCATTTTATATTCAAAGGCCAAACCCTAAATAACTCCACCCTCTCATCCCCATCTTTTACTCATTTGACACCAGCTGTGCTTGTCCTCTCCACAGGAAGTCCTCCATGTCTGCAGCACGAGGGAACGTGGCACCCTTATCTGAGTCTACTTTATGTTCTCTTTGGCAATTTCCTTTCCGTACAGTTTTGGGGGCAGGAAGGCTCTCATCTCTTGTTTTTTTACAACTAACTTTTCAAGCCTTCTTATGACATGAAAGCATTTCACTAGTAAATTAGGCAAGGTTGATGAAGACATGCAATGACATGGTGCTATTTTTCTTTCTTTAAAAAGTGTGTCCAACTCTTTGAGTATATGGGGAATAGAAGGGTTGCATGTGATCAGATTTTAACAGAATGTCAGCATTTTCTTTGAAAGTTAATTTTCTTGAGAATTTTCAGTGTTATTTTTTCTATCATTTGCTTGAAAATATGACTTTGAAAGATCTTCACTCTATACTGTATCAACACAAATATAAAAAAAACTTTGTGGTCTATCTAAAAAATATGTATAATATACAAAAAAGTTAGATGTCTGAAGATATCAATAGAGCAGAGAAAATAATTGTTGGCCGACTTATAGAAAATTTCTCATGTGTAATTCAGTCAGGTCTTCAAAAGATAGCTCTCATTTTCCCCCTGTATCTTATCTTTTAAAATTTTGTTATCTATGGCTTCTGGCTACTTAGAAAAAAAATATTTCCTTTATTACAGTTTATTGGCCTTGAGGTTGAGGTGCACCTGCCATAATCTCTGCGTGTGTATAGACAAAATATGAGGTATAACCATGTGGCCCTCTCTCTACAGTCTATAAAACAATATAAGTTTCAGCTCAATGGCATGTGAAAGAAAATTGACCTTATAATCTCTAGACCAATATTTTTGTTATTCCTTCATAAATAATTCATGGAGTAGCTTTGGTAATTTTTATTGCTATTTTTGGAGTTGTGGATTTTGATTACATTTTTCTGATTATAATATCATTTGTAACATATTTGTAAAATTCTAATGAGTTACAAGTAAAATAAGAATCCATAGATAATTGTTGTTAGAGTTTCGGTGCATTAACTTTCAGTATTTGTTTCTGGATACATATTCTGCTACTTAATTGTTCTCAATAAAATTATTTTTACAGCCATTAAAATCTTTATAAAGTTAATTTTTTAATTAAAAATTTTAAACAGAAATCTTTACCCATAGTCTAATGATTTCCTCAGGAAAATTCCTGAAATTAGACTTTTTTTTTTGTTAAAACCTATGGACACTTGACAATTTTAAATGTATATTATCTAAGTGCTTTTTAAAACGCTTTTTCAGATTTATAGTCTTAAGGCATCTGAAAGTATTGAGTGATCTTTTCATTAGCTTTAATATTTTGTAGCATAATTGACTATAACTTTACATCTTTAACCTCACTGATAAAGAGGGCATTTTCATTTCTATTATACATTTGCATTATCTCTTCAATCTGCTCCTAGTCTTTGCACTGATGCCTTTGTAGGGTTAAGGCAAGAGGTTGTGGATGATCAACTTTTTCCAGTGACATCATGTTCGTTTCAATAAGACTTTTCCTTTCTCAAATTTATGAAAAATAAATTGGATTCTTTTTATAGTAGCAAACTTACATAAAGAGGTTTTGTCATGCGTTCTCAATCTGGCTTTAGATTACACATTAGAATAACTACTTTGTGCTTCTTTTGTCTTGACTGTGTATTTTAGTCATAGGCATAATTAGATACGTTCATAAAGCTTCAAGAGGAGCATGCTCTTCGTGCTTTTCTTGTCTGCTTTTTGACTCGGTTCTTCCCCCACCTCATGCCCAGGAGAGATCCTTGCCTCCCTTGAGCCCATCTGTCAGGTCATCTGTCTGAGGACTTGCCCTCTCAGAATCCTCCAGAACAAACAGTCCAAGGCTAAAGAAAAGCTGATGAGAGTTTATGCATGAAAGGCAGTCGTATCTGCCTTAGCACTCCCTGTGTGTATCAGAAGCAGGAAGTCCTTGGCCAAGGTGTGATTTCAGAAACCACATGCAGAAGCCTCTTCTGACCTCTGGCTCCAGCACCAATGCTTCTTTCACCGAGACCCCTCCCGCTTTGTCCTTTTAGCCAGAGGTTTCTTCCAATGCTATGTTTGTTTGTTTTTTTTTACAGACCTTTTAAAGTCAGGTGATTCCCTGCTCCTCCATTAAATCTTACTTCCCTTTGTAGCTTAGTCTCCATGCTTGTGGTGGTCATGGATTAAGTATTAACGGCAACCAGGCCGTGCGCGGTTAGTGTCTGGTTAGTGTTTTCCATTACTCTCTCTTCCCTTGCGTTCAGAGAAGCAGGGAATCCCTTGTGGGTACAGAGCCGGGAATAGCCCTTCACATTCCACTCCCCTGGCAAATGGTGCAGCTCTTCTTTACACCATAAATTAAATTAGCACATGTGGCCTCAGAACAGTCCAGGCACGGAAGGCATGATTAACTTTCTGAGGAAATGATCAGGGGCCACATTCAAAGAACGCAGTGTCTTCCAGGCAGTTCTCAAGGACATGATGTGGCGTGGCCTCTCTGGGCACAAATGGGATCTTAAAGCCTGCCTTTTCATTAGTATACCAGTGCGCACTCTGTGTAATTTTATGCTTTGAAAGCTGTGAATGTTATGACATGGCTTTTGTTCCCATGTGTGAGTTGTTAATTGTATAAGCCGGAAATGCAGACACCATATTGAAGGAAGGCAGCCTTAACAAAAGAGAAATGCTGAGTGCCTCAAAGGAACAGCTGCATAGAAAGGTGCATGCTCCCCCCTCCGATGCTCATATGTTGTCATTTCCACTGAATCAGGGTTTTACCAATGAAATACTAAATTAAGAATGGAGCCCTGGCCCATTTTGCTCATTGGATAGAGCAGACTGAAGGGATCTGGATTCGATTCTGGTCAAGGGTATGTATGTACCTTGGTTGCAGGCTTGATCCCTAGTCTGGGGTGCATGCTAGAGGCAACCAATGGATGTGTCTCTCACAATGATGTTTCTCTCTCTCTGTCTCTCCCCATTCCTTTCTTCCTTCCTCCCCACCTCCCCTCTCTCTCAACAAAACAATGGGAAAATCTCCTCAGGTGAGTATTTGAACAAAATTATGAAGGAGCATAAACTATCAATTTCATCTCTTCTTGAACCTTTTTTTTTTTTAATGTATTTTATTCGTTTTTAACAGAGAGGAAGGGAGAAGGATAGAGAGTTAGAAACACTGATGAGAGAGAAACATCAATCAGCTGCCTCCTGCACACCTCTTACTGGGGATGTGCTCGCAACCAAGGTACATGCCCTTTACCGGAATACAACCTGGGACCTTTCAGTCCACAGGCTGACACACTTGCCACTGAGTCAAACCAGTTAGGGCTTTTCTTGAACCTTCTATTCCTCCTGTCCGTTTCTGGTGAAATGTGTATCTGCAGTGTCTTACCCAGTTCCCACGCAGAGTGGATCCTATACAGCCCCTCAGATGAGTTTACTGAATACATGTTACTCACTCCATCCCTGTTAGCTTTGCTTGTGTTCTTAACTGGCTAGGACTACCATCCCAGTGTCCAGCTCATCTAAATCCCCCTCCTCCTCCATGATGTTCACAGGTGTGACCTTGCTTACTTTCCTGTTAGTCACATAGTACTTAATTTAAGCATCTCAGTGTTTCTGTGCTCGATGAGATTGTACACTTTTAGTAAAGAGAGGGCTTCCTTTTGTACTTCTCAGAGTGGCAAGAAGAGTGCTTTGCACATATTAGAGCCTCAATGATGCATTAATTTTTTTTCTTTAAGAACATGGATTCGATCGGATAAACCCAAGAGAGAATACAGGTGCCTCCTCTATATTGACAAAATTTGTCCATAGTGGTGAAATTTTCTTGGCCTCAAATTAAGTAGTAAATGAAAATTGATGCATACTTTGTAGAACTATTTTTAGCTCAAATTTTCCAAATTGACTATAATGAGACACATTATCTGTAGAGCTTCCCCTCTTCCTGCTTCTCTAGCTTTACCAAACCTTTTAAGCCTCAGCCCGCTGTCCAACTCTATAAAAAAGCTTTCTCCATCTTTCTACCCTCATTCTGCTCTTTCTTTGCAACCCTGGAGAGCAGCTGACTGTCCTACATTTATTATTTGTAAACACTGGAGTGTATTATATTCTCATCATCGGTGTGTATCTGGCTTCCTTCCATAAGCTAGATTGCAGCCTCCTTCCAGGTCTCAGGACTGTAGTTTAATCCTTTTTTATTCAGCACAGTAATTAGCGTAATGTTTGCCCCTGGATTTGGGGAAACGAATTCAGAAACTTGGTTTGCATGAATCTCACCTAATAACTGTGTGCTTTACCTAATACCTGTGTGAGCTGAACAAATCACTCTACCTCTCTGAACTTAAGTTTTATCATTCGAAAAATGATTATAATATCACTCAGGATTGTCATGAAGATTAAAAAAGGTTATGTATGAGCAAATATTCTTAAAGTATAAACCCACATATTAATGGAAAAAATGATTGTGATTACTTGAGGATATTCTGTTCTCTGTAGCTCCAAGCTTAAGAATCATGCCTGGCACATAGTGCCAAAAAGTATTTATTTACCTGACATTAGTAAGTTGATTGGAAGATTTATGAGTTTCTGTTTCACATATTTTTCCTTATTTCTTAACATGAAATACTTTCTGAATTAAGAATTTGGGCATGTTGTCTACTTATTTCAAGGTTGGTGTGTTGACCATCCATTAGAATCAATAGATTATAAACAGTGTTCATGATGTGCTCAGAATAAATTATTAAAACATTGAAAAGTTTTTATTAACAATATACCTGGCCAGAGCAATATAAAGATGCGGTTGAATGCCTTGTGGTAGGAAATGAAGGAAAGGATTTTTCAAAAGTAGTTATAATTCTTTGTCAGTAATTTTCTACCCTAGTTACATATTAGAATCATCTGAGTTGCCTAAAAATGTTCACATTCTTGAGCTCTGCCCCAATTAAATCCGGATTTATTTTCTGTGTAAAAGGTCAGCTCATTATTGCTATAGGTAAATGGTATGAAATAAGCATGTTATTGCAGATTTCCATGTGTTATCATTTAATGTTTTATGAAATGTTGCTTATCTGGTAGTAGGAATGTTGCAAAGAACTAAAACAAGGAGCATTGAAAAATGGTCAGTGAATGCCTCCTCCATTATGAGGTACTCTGTGCTAAGTGTGCAGAGTTCTTCAAGCAGTGATCTCTGCCAGTGATGAGTGCTTGGCTAGTGGGTAGAAGACCCACAGGTTGAAAACCACTAGCAGGGTCACCTAAAACCATTAGAAAACACAGATATTTACATTATGAGTCATTAACAGTAGCAAAATTACAGTTATGAGGTACCAATGCAAATAATTTTATGGTTGGGGGGTCACCACAACATGACCTGTATTAAAGGGTCTCGGCATTAGAAGGATGAGAACTACTGCTTTAGAGGATAAAATAGGAACTTCCCAGGTAAACAAGAAGTGTAGACTAGACAATGGGTGAGGAATTCTAACTATTTGCAAAACAAGCCACGCTAGCATTTCCTTTGGACCTTGCACACAGTGGCTGTTCCATAAATATTAATTATGAGTAATGATAGTGATGATCCTTATGACAAAAATTAATTGCTAACTCTTTAGTCCAAAAGGACCCAAAGGGCCTTATTGAGTAAGAAAACACACCATTCTTTGCATATGACTTTTACAAATCTGGAAATTCCTTCTTATAGCCAGTAAAAATTATGCGTGCTGTTATGAGAGAACTCTGTCTCCCATCCTAAATTTAAGAGTTCTTAGCTTACATTCTCTCTCTAAAATACTGTCATGTAATGAAGAGCGATATATTTTTCTTTTCAAACTTTATCATAATTTTACAAATTTGGGGGTTTTATTTTGTAGTCTTTGAAAATTTTTATTTGATCTTGACTTCAATTGTTTTTGTATTTTTTTTTTCCTTTAGGGTCATCATGGTTTTAATAAAGGTGCAATCAGGCCCATATATTGTAACACGATTATGTTCAAGGTTTTCAGTACTATTTATTATTTGGTACTACTGTAAATTACTTGCTTTTTAAACTGCACACTGTGTTGTTGTTAGGTGAGGGTCATAAGCCTTCTGATCTTTTCTTCTTATCTACAAATAGTCACTCTCCACCTGGTACATGTGGCATTTATTTTTGCTTTCTAAGTCTATAGTCCACTTTCTACCATCCACCCACGACTATTGAATGCCATTTATTATTCCTCTTCTCTCTTGGACAATACAGATTATTATCCTCTATTTATACCCCAGGTATGAGGGAGAGCTAAATGAAATAGGTCCTACTATTTTTTCTTATTTTTTTCTCTCAGAAAAAGCATACATGTAGGAGGGTATATCATATTTTTTCATGAAAAGTATAGAAAGTCATTTTGTATAGAAAGTATAGAAAATGGAATATTTTCCTTAGTGACAAGCTTCCATTATACTTTTATTTATTTATTTCATGAAAGAAATTTACGCTTTTTAGAATAAGGCTTCCTTTGAAGCTATACCATTCCCCTTTCTATCAATTTTGTCTTCTTTTAGAACATCATTTGGTTGATAAATTTCCTAGTATCCTGTTTAGCTGTCAGATATTGATAAGCTTTCAGGGAGCTCACATACACCGTTCATTTCACCCCAATTCAGTGCTATTTTTCTTATCTGTGGTCTAACAGAAGTAACTTGGGGTTAAGGTTTGGCACTTCCTCCTCGAGTTTTGGCTTTGGCATTGCAAACATATCACAAAGCAGATATAATATGTGTACAAAGCCGTAGAGACACTCACTAGTAGAACCTTGTCAGCTAAGAAGCAGGAAAGCTTCTGAAATCTGAAAAGGAGAAAATTGTGCTGAGCATATTGATGATAGCATGCTTGAGTTTATCAATGAAAGCACGACTCGCATTATGTATTAAAAGTTAATCAGATTTATATTCTTTATCATGACTAGCCCTTTAACACTGTATATAAAAGTAATTAATAGCTCATGCAATTTGCATGTGTTGCTGTCGCCTAGCTCATGCATTTACATGGAAGTACCCACATACGCAAAAGGAAGGAGGGCTCCAGTAATGTTCTTTAGACAAGGAAGAGAGCATCAGACCTCTTATAGCTTATGTATCTTCAAACTCCATTTATGGTTTAAGTCAAGATCTTGAAATGTTTGCTGCTCCCAGGTTTAATTGGCCTTGTCTGCTTTTATCATAACAGCCTTATCTCTGCAGAAAGTTGCATGGATAATATTTGGAGATCAGAATTCAAGCCCTGACACACAGGGTTGTCTAGCAATTAAATGTTATTTGATAGTTGTGTGTGTGGCTCAGGTGTTGGGGAGCTCCTGCCTCTGGTTGACAGTCTTTATAGCATCATAAACTGGTTCTCAGGGGAAATCCGGATGTGGAAAGCTTTCGGAATAGAAATGGCTAGCAAAGCCAGGGTAAAATGCAGTTCAAGCTCTCGTGGCCAGACCAATTGTTGACTGTTGCCTAATGACTGTGCAGTTCAGGTCTCAGAGATATTTAATTATTTCCATGCTTGCATTTTGGTGAAAGGATAAAGAAGCTGTCCAGCTTCGTGACACAGATGCTGATGTATATTTTGGGGGAGCCCATTAAATGGATCAGCATTGCTTTCTACATACCCAGTTTAATCCCTCATATGAGAACTACATAAAACATCCTCTTTACAGGAGAATTCTTGATGGATGTTTAACTGCATAGATCTAATTAGATGCAGAGCAAGACTTTCCCCAAATGATTAACTGGCAAGATTAGGTAGACCTTCCTTTGTTTTGTTGGGATTTGAGCTTTCTTCCTATAATATTCCTTTTTATCTTCTAAAATGAGTTCCTGGAAGCAGAAATAGCGGCAAAGCAAGCACTTGACACAGCTTTAGGTTTGAAGAGTATTATAGTTAGTCTTCTGGGCTTTTGCAGGAGTGGATTACCTCTTTAACTTCCTACGGCCTGTGTAGGGGAGATAGGGAGAGGGCCCAGTTAGGGCTTCTCTGTAGGTGAAGCGCTGGAGTGTTCTGCTCATTATATGTTTTAATTGCTCCGTTGTGCCTGGAATGTAGATTAACTCTTGAACACCTGAAAAAAGATTCCCCCTTCATCTGGAGAGCAGTGAAGATCAGAGACAATGGGATGACAAATGAGATGGCTAAGTGGAGCCCTGATCAATAGAGAGTGCTGCCCATTTGGGTAATGGACATCCCTGTCATCTCAGCTGTTAAAGAATTCAGCAGAGATGAGTCCCCAAAGGTCTGCAAAGTATAGGCATCCAATACAGGAAACATTACCACCTCCCTTCCCCAACCCCAATAAATAAAAAGGTGCACCTCAGGAGCTCACTCTTGAGCTGCAGTGAGCTGTCATACAGTGGGATTTATTGTAGTCTATTTTCAAAAATCTGTGCACAAAGCAGAAAGGCAACCTGCAGGCTAGGGGATGGTCTTTGTTTTCTCAGCCCTTGAAGGTGGTGTGAGCACCCTAGGTGATCTTGTGTGTGGTGGAGAGAAAAGTCTTCGGATTTGAGATTTGGAGGTGGTTTAAATTGCTGTCTTAAAAACGTTCTTCCCTCCACCTGGTGATTTAAAGCCAGCAGGTTTGGCAACCAGGAAGCTTGACGAATTGCTTTTGTCAGACAGCCATATGGCAGGTGGGATGGAGGTCACCGTGGTGCCCGGCCTCCCTTCCCAGATCAGTGCCATTCAGTCCACACACCCAGTTCTGACAGAGGACTGACTGTTGATGGTTTTTCCTTTCCAAATACCTTCAATATGGTCAGTCTCTACATCTTAAAAGCTTCAGGCTTCCTCTATCAACATGGAGACCGGACAGAGGCACTTTCTTCAGCTGTCTCCTGTCTCACCTCTACTCCCCCCCCACCCCCCCCCCCACCCCCCCCCCCCCCCCCCCCCCCCCCCGGGCTGGTTCCCAGAGGGATTGCTGCATCTCTGGCGGAGGACTCCCGGCGGGAATGTGATGTGCAGATTTCCGGATGCTGGGGAAGAGGAGCGCCATTTCACTGGGCAGTCAGGTGTGGGTCATTAATTTCCAGGGCTGTTGTTTAACTCTTAATGAGGTCATGGCCTCAGGGCAAGACTGACTTTACCCATCAGATGTCTCCCATCTCCCAGCAGGCTGTTCACCTTTAGTCAGAGCTCTCTCCTAGTAATTGTCCCAGGCAGTGTTCACACGCCATTGCCTCATCTCTTAACCTCAGCTTCTTCTAGATAAGAATTCCTCTTGCCCATCTCCCCAGCCATTCATCTTGAGTAGGGCCCATAAAACAAAGCCGTTCCCACTTTCCATTAACCTCTATGTCCTGAAACTGGGAGCCATATATATGTTCTCCTCTTCCTCAGAAGTGACATCTATTTGCCATCGTTTGCAGGAGGTCTTAAATTATGCCGAAAAGTGAAGCATCCCCTGTTGACCTCCGACTTTACCTTTTCTTCCTCTCCTATTTACCATTGCAGTTGATAATTTGTAGAACTCGGTAAAGTAATTCACAACTGTCAGCATCTTTATTATATTGCAGCCAGCAGCAGAAATCGTAACCTGAAGGGATATCTACTAAATCAAGATTTCTGTAGCGTAAGCAGTGTAAATGAATTCTTGCACATTACATTATTATTTTTATAACATCTTTATTAAAAAGGAAAGGAGAGGATGCCTATTTAGAACAAGTACAGCATGTCCAGAAGCTGATAGATGCGTAGGGTTGGAAATAACAGCACACTAGACATCCCACGCTCCAGCTCCCACCCATGTTGAATCGCCACCATATCCTCAGCAGGTCAGTAGCTGGCTCTGCTTTGCCGTGATCTCACCAGCAGACAAGGAGTCATACCTACTGCTTCATCCTCCTGTTTTCTAGAGAAGCACAGAGAACATCTGTTCTGCATGACAACTCTTCAGGTATTGGATGGTGGGCATTATGTTTCCCAAGACAGACTTCCAGCCTAAACATCTCTAGTTTTTTCAGCCATTCCTCATGTCATGCTCTCTGCAGCCCGACCAGCCTGTCTGCCCCTTCATTTGTCAGGAGAGGTGTAAAAGGGGGTTGTCCGGAGCACTGCAGTATGTGGTCTGGTGGGATAAGGTATGAGGTGGAAGTATGTCTCTTAATCCGGATCCTAGGTTTTGATTAAAGAGGCTACGATTGCCAAGGGTTTAGGGCACAACCTTGTCTCACTCGTGCATGTTGAGATGACTGTTAATCAAAATCCCTCAGGCCAATTTCTGTGAACATAGAGACTCCCTTCCCTTCTAGCTCTTGTGTAGTTGATTTTTTTGAAGTTGAGTGCAGGACTTGAAGAAAAAAATCTTTATTAAACAGCGCCTTGTCAAATTCTACATCTGTTAATTTTAACAGTTTTGATTCATTCGCAAATTTAATTTAAAAATTTTCTTTATGAAATGGTGTGTCAGTACTGGTAAAGTATATAAATCTGGCAAAAGGAAATAATAACGTGCATGGGTACTTCTGTACAGGAGAAGCGATGCCCGGCTCCTGGTAAATCACCATCCATGCCAGCTCCCTTTTTTCAGAGCCTCCAACTGGATACGCCCAGTGAGGAACAGGCACTTATGTCTCAGCCTTACAACAAACCTACGAAGTGAATATTGTTCCTCCTTTACAGATGTGGAACCAGATTGGGAGACGCTAAGTCATGTAGAGTCCATGACACTAACCAGGATCTGAGCCTAGATCTTAAACTTCATCTTTTTTGTACTCTGCCGTGATGTCTAGGTTCAATTTTGTATGTTAACTTGGCTTTGGAGATAAGTTCTCAAATTCCCCAATATTTTGCATAGGTCATTTGAAACCACATCAAGTCAGTGGCTTAGACACCAAGAACAAAATGTGCCCTTGTTCCCTGTACTATCTGTGGTTGTCATTCGGACTTTCTACAAAGGTTTTGGTTCTCTTACTTTCCAGACATATGGTTGAATTACACTTCCCCACCGACTTGAAATTTGGTATAGCTACAGGAGTACATGGTCAACCAAGCGTGAGTGGAAGTGACAGTGTCGCTTCTAGGCAGGAGTTCTAAGAAGCAGAATAGGTATGCTTCACTGCGCTGGTCATACTGTTTTCTGTTTAAGAACATGGATTCAATTGGATAAACCCGAGCTATCTGTCTACAATGAGCAGAGCCCCCTTGCTGACTTGAAGTGAGCTATATAGCACGAGCAAGGGGTAAATCCTTAATGTTTTAGGCCACTGAAATTTGGGACTCCTTCATAATCTAATTTACTGTGATTATTGCAACTAGCTTAACCATTGCCCATACATGGATGAGATGCTTATACTGAATCCTAACACTCATTTAAGCCTAAAAGATAGAAAATTTGCACTTACTTGAAAACCTTCCTGATATGAAAACACGTAAGGCAATCCTTTGTATAGGCAACCCCTAAAAATCTCTTCTTTCTTACTATCTGTGTTACTAATGCCTCATGGAATCTGCATTAGAATATCAGGCACTGTCTTCGCCCTGGCCTGTAGGAGGCAGAGCAGGAATCAACAACCTAAGGGTTAACTCTTTTTGAAGGGAGCAGATGGTTGAGCATACAATTCTAGGGAAGCAAGAGTGAGGGAGGAAATGACTTGTGTTGGGAAAGGTGGGGGAGCTGTGCAAGGTGATGGGTCCCTAAGCTGGGCATACCTTTTGCACAAAACAGAAGTGGTCACTTGGTCATGTGGATGATGTCAGAGAGCCCGTATTTCAGAACCTTTCTGCCTTGGTTCAACCCACCAGAGAGACGAAAGGCAAGCAGAACCTCTGCTGGGTCTCTGCCTTTTCCTGCCTCTCATTGGTCAAAACCCCACGCTTTTCCAGTCTTGCCACTTGCGCCCTTTTCCCAGGCAGCTTCTTCGGAAGCTAGAGCCTCCCAGGACGCCATCTGGGCGGTGCCCAGGTGTGGCGGGCTCCCCTTCCCAGTGGCTGCCGTGGGCTGTAGTGTAGTCAGTGGTTGCAGCCAGAGTTTATCTGGCCCGGCTCTTAAATTGAGGGTGGTACAGACATGAACAGACCCGAGTCTGAGGTGCCTTCACCCCTTAGGACTTCTGTCTCCACACCTGTGAAAATATCAATAGTACAGTGGACTATAATTTGGAAGATTTCATTTCTAACAACCCGATGTTTTAGACTAGTTTTTCAAATTGTACCAACCACTTGTCTACCGATATTGGGATCATTATTCAGCTGATTTAATTATTGAGAAAACCAAAGTAACTTGAACCTTGAACAATTAAAAAAATAGATAAGATTTTATCCTAGAGAGTGTTTCTTAAATACTTCTCTTTTCTTTTAAATGACTCATAGTAAGAATTTGGTTTTATAACAATTGAGAAAATACATATTCATGTAGTTGAAATGAAAATTTTATGAAAGAATATTTCCTTTGTTATATGTAACCATGATATGTTCTATTAAAAAATAATGGTCATAACCCACAGTTTGAAAAGCCTAGAACATATCTATTTTTCTATAATAACTTATTGTAAATGACAATGTAATCTTCTTACACCTAAATCAAGTATGGTGTCTAAGTGACCATTATGATCATAGTTGACCAGTCACTATGATGTGCACTGACCACCAGAGGGCAGATGCTCAACACAGGAGCTCTGCCCCCTGCTGGTCAGTGCTTTCCTACAGCCAACCTCCTTCAGTCTCTCCTGCTCACACTCCCCCCCCCCCCCCCCCCCTCCGCCCCCTGCCGATTGCCAGCCAGGCCAAGAGACTTCACCGGAGCATTAATTCAATGCACGGGGGCCTCTATTATGGTATAATTAAAATATTAAATTACATTTGCAATACTTTTTATCATAATGATATCACTGAAAGAAATGCTAAACATTTAATGTTCCAATGGTTTCTGTTGTATTTTAGAAGAACATTTCAGTTGTGAGAAGACAGAAAATTAATGAACTATTAATACAAGCAAGGATAGCAGTATATGGAAGTTAACAAGGATTTCTTGTTTTTTAGATTATCACTTTAGATTCATTCACATACATAAGATTACCATACCTTAACTATGGCTTGAGTAATGAAGCAAGTTGCATCCTCCCATGTTTATTAAATTCTGAATTTTATTTTATTTTATTTTTTTAGCATTACGGAGTTTTAAGTATGCAGGAGGTACTTTTGAGTAAATTAAATTGTTGATTATGATGGCAATAAAAAAGTAAGATGAAACCAAAATGCTTCCTCGTCATGAGTAAGCTGTGTGTCTGTGGCTTAGTAAAAGCCACCGTCATTTTTCTCGTAATAACTAATGTCCTATCAAGTAAGGGCCAGATGTCCTGTTTCAGGCTTACATTTTGATAGGAGCTGTGTGGATGAAGAAGGATGTTTCCTTTCATCCCCCAGTCAGTTGTCCCAGCCGCCCTGTGAGGTGAGTAGAGCGGGTACCACGGTTTCCATTTTACAGATGACCAAGGCGAAGAGTGTGGCTACCTCTGCCCTCTGTGCAAATTACCAGCTCTGTGCCAATCCAGAGAGAGGGTTTTGTGCTAACAGCGACAGTACGATTTCCTGTAGTCCACCCACCGTCCAACCTTTGTTTCCTGCACATCATTTTATTTCCGGTTTCTGAAATGTCATCTGTGGAGAATGTTCTGAAGGTTTGATCTAGGGGGAGAAGGTTGTGGCAGTTTTTCAGTGTTCTCAGAGTGCAGAGAAGACCTAGGAATCACACCTGGCTGCCTGCCCTGGTC
The DNA here is from genome assembly GCF_014108245.1 of Pipistrellus kuhlii. Classification (NCBI taxonomy): domain Eukaryota; kingdom Metazoa; phylum Chordata; class Mammalia; order Chiroptera; family Vespertilionidae; genus Pipistrellus; species Pipistrellus kuhlii. The sequence continues at coordinate 55,493,898 of NW_023425540.1, read as the reverse complement.
ATTGTTTCTCATTATCTGACCATTATCTCTCACATTTTTCCGCCTTACTTTCACATCTGTTAAATGAGGTTATTGTGAAACTTCTCTGTTACATTTAGTTGTTATGTACCTGAAGTAAAACAGTGTACTTGAATATCCTGAAAAGGTAAATTAACTTTAGCAATATAATAGTATTACGAGTGTTACTTCCTCTCATACCATTTCTACACACACTCTAATCTAGAAGAATCTTAAATGGTCATTTTTAAAGCAAATAATACAGTTTAGCTGAATGATGAATTTACAAACAAAACAAGAATATGGGATGTTTGGGTTTTCTGGCTCTTAGACAAAATTTAAGTACGTAAGGTCGTATTTATAGGCCAGAAACTTAAAAGAGGGTGAGGGGGAGAAGCACAAATAATTCTTCCTGGCACAAGAGTATTTTCTTCTGACTTATCCAGGACAAAATAAAGTTGGGTTGGCATTTTCTAGGTAATATAGTTGGCTATTTTGTATAAAATAATGTGACTGTGTGGTATCTATAGTCATTATATTAAAAGAACAGCACAAGTAGAGTCCCTTTCTTTTCACTTTACACCATCTTGTCATAACTTGCAGACTTTTCTAATGGCTTGACAGTATTTTTCTGGCACTCTAAGCTATTGCATTACTATAATTGAAGAAACTAGAATTTCCCACTGTATTTGCAGTTTATTCTCATACTCTCAGTTTACCATGACACTTATTATTTAGGAACTTGCTTTCCTGATATCCTAGGGATAAGTTGCTACTCTACTGACTTAGATGCTAGAATATACAATGTACTTTCACACTCAGAAGTAAATCCTGTTCTACTCTTCTCCATACACTTTCAGTTGAGAAACTATTTCATCAGAGACCCTATTTATAGTCTATAATTGAATATAAAAGCACATAGAAAGATGACTTTAGAAAGACAGCATTTGTGTCACCTGTGCCTTGTGGGATAGAGCACAGGAACCCGTGGCAGGTGTCTACATCCAGATCCAACCAAGTCTGCACTGTTTCCTTTTTCCTGTCAGAGCGAGCAGGACTCCAACGTCAAGCCCAGCTGCAGCTGTAGGAAGAATGTTTCCATTGTCAATCTCATATTGGAATGAATTGATGCAGAGAAAATGTAACACTGGCTGCAGACCCACAATCTAGAACCAGGATCAGTCTTCCCTTCTGGGTCCTTGAGTCTTATAGGATAAATCTACTATTATTGCAAAAAGCAGTGTTATTCTAGATTCCAGAATCATTCCAGAAAGATGCTACAAGGTCTTTATCAAACCCCCCCTCCCCCCTTTCCCCGCTTCCGTGATCCTGTATTGGTGTTTATAAGAAGAATGGCATCATGTCTTCTTTTAATTAACTTTTTTTGAGCAGTTTCTGGTCCTTCAGCATTTCCCTTATAAGCATCTTCCATAGGGCAATGTAAGTTTGATTGCTAACTAAATGAACATTTTGGGGGGAAATTTTTTTAGAAATAGTTTTTAGGAAAATCAGAGTACTTCATATCGTTTCAAATTTAAGTGAGGTGCTTCTGACTAAAAAAAAAAAAAATCACACTGTTGAAATATGCACATTAACATATGACTTAGGGGAGAGAAAAAAGATAAGAATGCAACATATATTGAGAGGATGCCATACAGACTGTGTACATTACATATCTGCTGTCCACATGTCCACTGTGTGCCAAGAAATGTGCTTCCACCCTAACAGTAGCTTGGTAACCTCCTAATCTCAACAATCTCATAACCCTCACAAGTTATAATTACCTTCATTTCTACATAAGAAACAGAGGCTCAGAGAGGTTAACTTTTCTGTCTTAAGTCCCTAGGGCAATGCTAGATATGAAAGAAAACCCCTTTAGGCTGTCTCAGACTCTTCCATTCATGTTCCTTCTCTAATGCTGTCAATCACCCTTAAGATTAATAAATACAACAATAAATAGTACATGTGTAATATCACACACATCTATGCCTACTCTGCATATCTATGAATTTAATTAAAAACTGAACTTACATGCTATTAGTTTTCGTAAATTGATTTGCTATAATAGAAGTTACTCGGGTGGATCTCTTAAAGTACGAAGTAGCTATTCCAAGAGCTATTAAAGACGGAAAGTGGCATCACTGTGGGCACAGAGGAGTGGCCACAGGTACCACGGAGATCCCTTCTGCACCGAGGAATACTCCGCTGGTTCACCAGAGGCCTAGGGGAGACCAAGTAAAGTCACCTCCCCTTGGATTTAATCATGAGGCCTGACTGTATCTAATGTACACAAACCAGGCTTAGGGAAACCAGTAATTTTGAGTTTTTCTCTCTCTTCCCTATGTACTCAATAGCATTAGACATGCTTTTAGATAAGTTTGCATTAATGAAGTGGGTGGTAGATGATGTGTAAATAATACAGAATGCCCTATGCTTTTCATCCACCTTAAGCTGCTGTTGCCTTATTAATGGACTTAGACCCTTGCATATTTCAAGGCACTTTCTGCTTTGCTGTGACTCACTCAACCTGTGCTCAGGGGGCCTTTTCCTGTGACCAGGCGAACAGCAATGTAGGTGAGTAACTTCCAGTTAAAGGGTCACCATGGTCATTTAAATCAGAGTGTGCATGGCTCAGTGACCCCAGCCACGGTCAAGATCCACAGGGGCAGGAAGAGGCTAAGCAGAATTATTTTGGTTGATTAACTGCATGAATTACAAAATGGAAGAACCCAACAGAATGATTTTTCAGACCCAAATCACCATTAAAATAGAACATTTAAGTGTCTGTTTTGCATCACCTTAAATATACTCATAAACCAACCTGTTACTTTACATTGCCACATAATTTAATTATTTCCTGTTAGAGTAAAAGGAAGAAGCTGTATCTACTCTTGCTAGTTGTCAATAGTAACCCACAGTCCCTTCTGCTACCTGTTGTCATCCTTTCCTACCAACAAGATGCGAACGCACCCAGGCATCACTCCTCTGGGTAAGAAGGTGACTCTCATTTGTTATTGCAAAGGGATTTATTTCTGTAAAGAAACAAAAAGCGACGGATGACTGATAAGTGCACTTAAGCCTTCTGAGCATTCCACAAGCTTGTAGGATCGGGGTGCTGAATATGATCTCTCTCCAGTCTCTGTTAATGATAGAGCCTCTTTGTCGGACCCATGTGCTTGGAACCACAATCCCCTCTTTATGCAGCTTCTTTGCTTCTTAGCAGGCAGGAGGCACAAGCTCATTGCTGATTCTTTTGCTCTCCACCTGCTGGTCCCCTTGTGAACCAGAGCTTGTGAGCGATGTAGCCTTTTGGGTATTCGCACAAAGGGCCGGACACATTTGCAAGCACTGTGCCTGCTGCAAAGCAGTAGGAGAGCAAAAGGCTTAAACACATCTTAGAGTGTTTTTATGCTTAAACAAATGGAAGACAAACAAGTTGAATACCTGAGACTATTCATTTAAAAAAAAAGGTGAGGCACATATTTTATGATTCATTTGAGATCATGACTATTATCCAACTCTAAGGTAGCTGCCCCTGCAGTGGGGTGTGGTATACTAGTATATAAAATGTTTCAAAAGGAAAGAACAAGCCAGAAACACACACACACACACACACACACACACACACACACACACACAATTTTTCAGGCTATGTAAAGACTGCCATTGTCAATTAAAAAAAAAAAGTAGCAACGGAGCTCAAAACATTAATGTGATAAACTAAAAGATTCTGTGTCTTTGTCTTACGGACTCAATATCAGTGGAAATTAAATGGTCTTCAACTTTGGTTAACCCAGTTGAGGTGTTGGAAATACCCTTCTGTTTGTTAGCAAGGCAGGGTTCCTGCTCTCATGCAGCTTTGTTTTGATAGAAGGGATATAGACAATATTCAGATAAATGGATAAATAAGAGAAGTGGAGATGATGATGATGTGAACAAAAATTAAAGTAAATAAGAACCAGCAATGTGATAGAGAACTGGAGGTGCGGGAAAGCTATTCAAATGGCATGGGTGGTCCATGAAGACGATGACTCTGAGGCGGTAATATTGGAACTGGGGCCCGAAAAATGAGAGATCCAGGGACTAGGCCTCTCTGAAACTGAGAATCCTGGGTGACCTGTACATGTTGCAAGGAGGTCTTCTCATCCCTGTGTATGAAAAAGTCTGCGCATGTCTTGGAGATACGGGTACCATTACTTTTCAGAAAAATATACCTCCTGTTGGGAATAATAAAATACAAATCTTATTAAAATATTCTACTTGCCCTTAGAGTAGTTTTTGTCATTTTGCTTTATTTTTAGTGTTCAGGTAAAAGAAATACTATTTTCACGTAAGAGTTTTCATTACTGAAGATTAGGATGTACTGCTGTATTATATGGATAGGCGTGTTTCTGCTGCATGGGCTGGCCTGCCTGTCTTCGCAAAGAACAAGAGAGTATAAGCTAATATTAAGGTCTAATGAGAAAATGGCATATGCTCATTTTCCACTTAGATTCAAATCACATTACAGTTATCTGATAATTAATATTTATGGATTGCATTTAAGAGGGTGCAAGTTTGGGAAGTAGAAAGGGTGTGTTAATCAGTGTGGTTCATTTGAATATTGTATATGACTACATGACCAGGTATGAATAACTGGTAGCAGCTACCCTGAGGTATCACTGTAAAGATAATTTATTAAAAGAAACAGCAAAAACATTGTGATCTGTAGTCATTACTATCGATTCACTCTGCTTTAGGCAGACCTGAGCGGTACCACACAGACAGAAACATGATTTCACAGGGTCCTGAAAACTTGCTAATTATAGTTGGAAGACCAGCTTTTCTTGTACTGTAGCTTGTTCGGAAGAAAATCTTAAGCTGACAGAATTAGTCACTTCAGTCTAACATTTATTGAGTCCTTAAAACACTCTAAAGGAGTTTTCACCTGCCTACCAGATGAGAGACAGAATAGTTGATCTGGAGTAACCTGAATACAGGCACCAATAGATGCTCAGTATTTTGTACCTATCGATTTGAGAAGAGCAGAATACACTAAAAGTAGCCAGATAACCAAAACTATAAAACTTGCTGTGTGTATATGCTTTTTAAATATATGTTCAAATGTGAAGTCTTTTCACTTCCTACCCGGGATAATTTTAGTATTTTGAAATTTTTTAGTAGCTGGTTTCCTGGATTCTTTATTAACAGGACTTTATTGTATGAAGAACAAAGACCTTGCCCTTTTCTCACTCTCATTGATTTGTGGCGTTTATAAAGCCTCTAGTGACAAGCCAGATGTGGTATGCAAACAGACTCCACCAGCAAGTACAGCGAGAGAAAGCCTCGAGTACAGTACATGAGAACAGCTTTTGTTATACCAGAGTGACACGGTGATTTATGAAGTGTCAAACCCTCTTGCCTTTGAAGAATTCCGGCCTTCACATCTGTCTTTCGTGTTTATTTCAGTTGTCCTGGTGACACACTGTCCCCATAAGCCCTGGAATGGTTCTGTGGACCTGTGGCAAATGAATGGTGGAGGGTCAATCCCCCCTCCCCCCTTTGAGGAGGGAAATAAGCTATGAATGAGAAATCAGGAGAGAATGGGAAAGTGAGTCACTGTGCTTTGTCACCGTGGCGTGCACTCCATCATACCTCCGGGGCCAGAGCCCTGCTTACAGTTCAAAGGAGAAAGGAAGCTTTCCTTCAGAGATTGAGTTTGAGTTCTGACGGTTTCAAAATGAAAATGCTGTAACATGCCTCTCTTTGCTTAAAATTGCTTTATTTTTCAAGTAAAAATATTCAATTAAATTCACTTAATGCAAGTTGTATTTAAACACACACACACACACACACACACACACACACACGTGAATGTCTTTAGAATATCTGCTTTGTGGCTTATTTATGTTGTTTGGCTAGATGTCCAATTTTATATTTTTCTATTGCATGTGATTTTTAAAGGTAGCACGTAGTCATCCAAAGAAACGCTCTTTTTTATGTTTTGGAAGAGAAAACAGTCTTTTAAAGACCTCTGTATATATTTCGCTTAGAGCTTTGACACCCTGCATGTCTGTTTATTGTTTCAATATCATATAGAGACTTGGAGCAGGGCTTTCTATGGGATGAAGTGGATTATGTGAGAAGTTTTCTGAAAGGATTAAGCTAGGAAAAACCTGGTGTGACCTTGTCAAGACAGGATTATTTTTATTCCTTTGCCTTAAGGAATGGCTTGTGTTTGGGGGTGAAAAAGTCACGAAAAGGTAAATTTCCATTTTGTAAAAAACTATTCTTCAGCAGAGATACTTCTCTAGTTTTAATTGATATTCTATGAAGCAGAATCTGCAGTTGGATCGTGATTCTGCTCACCAGGCTTGGACTTTTAGAAAAAGTGTTGTGTGCTTTTTTGTTGTTTGTTGTTGTTGTTTTTTTGTTTTCTTTTTATGGTTTGAACATTTGCGTGGACAGCAGCTGATAGGTGGTCTCTTTTGATGGAAGTCTAGCACAGGGACAGGAAAACACAAGTTCTTAGGGCCACTGAGTTTGCGTACCTAAGAGTGACATCTCCCTTGCCTGAAGTTACGTTTATTAAATTAATTGAATAACATGTCATGGAAATAGATTCATTCTCTGTAACCACATATCCCAAGCATCATGGTAGCCAATGAGAGAGGCTGGATGCTCTTGTTAAATTGACTAGTAGGTCACAGGGAACTTCAAGTGGAAGGACCTTGGGAATAATTGGCATCGTTTATCTCAACAAATAATAACAGAGGCAATACTTTATATTGAGTTTCTAGGAATTCTGATATAACAAGGGGGTAGGGTTAAGTTGGCTTTGTGACTTTGCTGTGGTTTTCTGCCTTTCAAACAAGCCTAATGAAAACAGCATTGCCATGCGTTATGGAAACAAGTGTTGCTTTTCCAAAGTGACTTGAGCTTTAGCAGCTTGCAGGATGCTCTGGGGAGCGGAGGTTACTGGAGTGTACCTAATGGAAATGGCCACGGGGTGCCTTGCCTTTGGCAAAGGAAGATCCTTGCCCTGGGAATTTTTAGTTTTCTTTTTTTGGCATGGTCTTCCTCAGCTTCCCAATGGGCACTAATTGTCTGGGAATGTCATTTGCAATCCTTGAACATCCTTCCGCCCAGGAGTCCCCCAGGCTTTGCCTGCTACATTGTTCTCCATAGTAGCTGCCCTTCTATTGGCATGGTCAGGACTGGGAGCTCTCCTCTCAAGAAATGTGTGTGCATTATCAACCCTCCTCCCAACACCAAGATCCTGTCAATCACAGTGACCTCCGGGGCCTCCAGCGGCCTCCAGCATGCCTGGTAAACAAGGGACTGATGTCTGCAATAGCTTTTTATTCACTTTTTTTTTTTTTTTTTTTTTTGAGTGGGGCTTTCTAATTACTCAGTTGTGTGTGCAAACACTGAAGGAGCATTAGACGCATCAAATAGGGCTCTGCTTTTATTAGGAAACACTTTTATTTTCTAAATAGAATATGTCAAATATATTCTTTCCTTTTTAAACAGTAACCTTTCATCTCTCCTGTAACAGAAATTCCAGTCTCTGGGGCTTGCTAATTCTGTATTTGAAATATTCTACAGCAGAAGGAAAATGCTGTTTACAGTGCCTTCATTAAAAACAACAACTTTTAATCGGGTTTTGTTGCTGCATATATAGTTTGGATCCCTGCTGGGTACACTTCATTGCATGGAAAAAAAACAACGCTCCACATAATATTTTTAAAAGACACATAAGTAAACCCAACCCAGTTCTACTTTGACTCAGACTGTTGAGTAGACAAGGTACTTTTTATAGTGCTCATACTTACTAGATTACAATGAATTCAATAGATCCTTCTAAGTGAATTTCAACCTTCTTATTTTTGTAAAAACTGTTTTATGTAGTTCACTAATTTTTCTCTCACATGTTACTGCATTCACTGAATAATATAATAGTCGCTTATAATATGATTTGTCATAGAAAATTATGCAGAGGTAACGCAGTTTGACTCATGAGCAGTTACCCCCCTCTCCCCCCGCCCCCTTTCCTCAAACATTGGCATACACGGAAAACTATAATACTTAGAGTGCTCACTGGAAGAGGCTAAAGAGATCACAATAGGCCTGACCAGTTTTGCTCAGTGGATAGAGAGTCGGCCTTCGGACTGGAGGGTCCCAGGTTTGATTCTGGTCAAGGGCATGTACCTTGGTTGCGGACACATCCCCAGACGGAGATGTGCAGGAGGCAGCTGATCGATGTTTCTTTCTCATTGATGTTTCTGGCTCTCTATCCCTCTCCCTTCCTCTCTGTAAAAAATCAATAAAATATATTTAAAGAAAATGATCACGATAATAGCAAAAACACTTAGGGAGTGTTCAATAACTCAAACGTCTTTCAAGTATTGAATTTAATATTTACTCCAACTCTATGAGGCACATACTATTGGTATTTCTGTTTACAAGAAAGTCAACTACAGTACACCAAGTGCCTTAAAGTGACCTGCCCTGAGGTCACAGGCCTTATGGTCTACTCCCTCCGCTGGACCCAGGCAGCTTTTACTTGTTTGTACTTTTTACCTGCTCTGTGCTGGCACCCCTGTCACCCTCTCATGGCTCATCACGCATGGGCAGGAGTGAGGAGGAAAGCAGAAACCGTTATGTGCCTGATGAACACGAAACTAGCATCATTTTCTTCTGTTCCACCCCATTGTCAGTTACCGCTTTTATAGATGCTGTAATTATTTTTCACTTTTAAAATCAGTTTTATTGAGATGTAATATGCATACCACAGAATTCAAGGGGTTTAAATGAGTAATTCAATGAATCTCAGTATATTTACAGTCATACACTCTAATTACCACAATCCAATTTTATAACATTTCCATCATCCTAATAAGCTCTGTGCCTATTTACAGTCATTCTGTATTCCTGCTCAGCTCGAGGTGGCCTTTATTCTACTGTCTCCATATACTTGCCTTTTTCGGACTTTTCATATTAATGGAACCATATAACGTGTTCTTTTATGTTTGCCTTCTGTCACTGAGCATCGTGCTTTTGAGGTTCTAGATACCAGACATTTATGTGAAGTGTGTCATGATTTCCAGTCATCTTTCCAATGTCTTTTAAGGCTGCCCTCATGGAAGGGAATGGGACCTGATTCTCCTCACTAAATGCAATGGTTTGTAGCTGTCAACACCAGGTATAGATGGCCCTGCAGAGTCCAGGGCAGTTTACAATCAAGGAGGAACATCACCTTCATCCTGAGCTTCCAACATATTTAATTAAGGGCTTATATGTGGGCTTCATGTTAGTCAAGCATCCTCTCATTTCTCCATAGGAAATCACGTGGACGTAATGCAGGGCGGGTCCCTTTAAGGCACCTGGTGTACTGTAGTTGCCTTGTCTGTAAACAGAAATACCAATAGTATGTACCTCATAGGGTTAGAGTAAATACTAAATTCAGTATTTGGAAAATATTTCAGTTGTTGGACACTCCCTGAGTATTTGGTATTATCATCTCTTTAGTCGCTTCCAGTGTATACTGTATGTACGCATTACGGTTTTCCATGTACGCCAATGTGTGAGGAAAGTGGGGAAGCACTGCTCATGAAGCAAACTGCTCATGTCCTAGGCCATGAGGGCAGTTTGGGCAGAACAAGAACTGTATGTGAAATAAATACTTTTGTTAGCCGAAATCGGTTTGGCTCAGTGGATAGAGCGTTGGCCTGCGGACTGAAAGGTCCCAGGTTCGATTCCAGTCAAGGGCATGTACCTTGGTTGTGGGCACATCCCCAATAGGGAGTGTGCAAGAGGCAGCTGATCGATGATTCTCTCATTGATGTTTCTAATTCTCTATCCCTCTCTAAAAAAAAAAAAAAAAAAAAAAAAAAAAAAAAAAAGGAAAGAAAATATATTTTTAAAAAAACACCTTTTGTTACCAGAGAATCAGTCCTCCCTCACTTGTGGGGTAGGGTCCTTAGGTATCTTTAGAAGAAGAATTTTCTAAGATTCACACATCAGAATGAGTGGCTTTTATTGGCGTGGAGTTACAGTCCTTGGTTGCAAAGGCCTATACCCCTTAAGTCAGTTCTGAGAAAGGTGCAACTGGAGTTCCAGGAAAGCCAAAAGCGAGGCCTGTGTCCAGAGCTTCCTTCCATGTAGCAGCTGGGTCCAGCTCAGCATTCAAGCTGAAGTTCATTAGTCCATTGTGTGGAGCCAGCATGGCTATGAGCCATGCTGACCCAGGGGAGCATACTCCCTCAGCCCCTCCCCGCCCACAACAAGAGAGCCCAGAGCCCAGCATGTGTGAGAGCTGAGAGAGAGCACTCCTTTGTCCAGGAGTTTACTATTCAGCTTTCCTCTCCTTGCAGTGGCCACAGCTATTATGGCCAATTACCTGTTCCCAGGTGTGATTGACAAACAAGCACCTTCCTATGTTACTCGGACCTTACTGGGCTTGCGTCTGTTGTCCAGACACCCTTCCCCCAGCAGTCAGCGGGGGAACACACTTGGAGAGTGTGAAACTACAGCTTTTTATGCGGTAAGGCTGTGTAAGTAGCATGCCTGTATTACTAAGGCCTCCCTTTCCTCCTTTCCTGTTAAGTAATAACCAGTTTCTTACAAGGCAATCACTTTCAATAAGTCATTTCTTATTAAAAGTTTAAAAAAATGTATTTAACAGATTAACAGACCATATGGGGTTTTGAGGGGGGGAAGGGGTCCATTATGTAGATACACGTGGAATCATTCTCTTCCTAGACTTTTTTGTGTGCGTGACTTTTGAGAATTATGCTCTCTCAATTCCAGTATGTTGTAACTAAACAAAACTCTCCAGTGTCTAGAACTGTAGGTCATTTGAGTCGTAAGGATGAGTTACACAACATGATGAGTTATTCAACAAATGAATGATATAACGAGCTATATAGTGATATCAACTTGGTTTATTTTAAAACTATTTTGCAATGATTTTCCTGGTGTTGGGTTTCCCTGTATACAATATATCTCATAAAAAGATAGAAACCTTTGGGGCAGGAGCATGATTAGGAAAAGGTTATGAGATTAGGAAGTACCCAGAGTTCCATATTGTAATTCATTGATTTGATTTGTGGAGTCCAGGCCTTGAATAGATAAAAACAGAGCCCTTTGAAAGCCACTGCCCACGTCTTGCTCTCCTGTGGAAAGGAGAAATACATTTTAGGTTACGTATTACTTGGGAAGATGCCCTTTTAAAGAAATAGTAAATTTCCATTAAGAAATAACTACTAATTGGATATCTCTTAGGAGCCGGGCACTGTCCTAAGTGCTGGGGATATAGCAGCAAGCTAGCCCAAGAGCTACAAAGCAGGGATGGGGAAAGGGAGTGAGGTACGGGAGAGTTATCCTAAGTTCATGGTCAGGAAAGTTTTCTCTCCTGAGGTGAAATGTGAGGAGAAACCTGGGAAGTCTCAGAGCAAGCCAAGACCACAAGAGCCATGTTGACTTCTGGGGAAAGACAGTTTCAGGCAGAGGGAAGTTTAAATGCCCTGAGGCCTGGCAGGTTGATTCAGCAATGTCTGGTGCACTGAAAGGGTGCTGGTTCCATTCCTGGTTAGGGCACATGCCAGGGTTACAGGCTTGATCCTGGATAGAGGCTGTGCAGGATGCAGCCCATCGATCTCTCTCCACTGATATTTCTCTTTTCCTCCCCCATTCTCTCTGTCTGAAAATCAATACAAAATCTTTTTATTTTTTAATATATTTTATTGATTTTTTACAGAGAGGAAGGGAGAGAGATAGAGAGCTAGAAACGTCGATGAGAGAGAAACATCGACCAGCTGCCTCTTGCACACCCCCTACTGGGATGTGCCCGCAACCAATGTACATGCCCTTGACCGGAATCGAACCTGGGACCTTTTAGTTCGCAGACCGATGCTCTACCACTGAGCCAAACCAGTTTCGGCTCAATACAAAATCTTTTTAAAAATACATATATACATGCATACATAAGTGCCCTGGGGCCGTAGCATGTTCCCAGTGTGGAATAAAACCTCTCCAAGGAGATCATTGGAGGTAAGGAAGGAGGGGGTGGTGAGACAGGACCATCATAGAGACTTGGCTGGAATCCATTGCAGGCTTCTGGGCATTTGTGTATCTCTCTTTTGAAGAAGAATAATAGGTTTGGGATTTTTTTGTGTGTGTCTTTTTTTTCTTTTTTCTTTTTTTTCTTGACAATAAAAAATGTTGGCACGTTCCGATTTTTAGGGTTACCATTAGCCACTACATTGACGGGTCCTTTCTGGCAGAAAAATAAATCTGCCCTTTTATGTCTGCTCCATTGGGTCTCTCTTCAGGTTGTAGAGAACGTTAGATGAAAAACATGTATTTCACACATGCTCCCATTCCAGGTGGGATCCCTGCTCGCCTCCACAAAGAGGGGGAAATCACTTCCCCCGAAACGGTCCCCTTACCTTCCCACTCTCTTCCTGAAGCAGAAAAGCATACAAATGCTTCCTTTCTGGTTGTGCATTTGGAATTTTCCTTGAGATGGAGCTCTGCTGAATTCCCACTTGAATTTTCCAATCTGTATTTTGTCTCAAATTCTGAGAAAAAGGAAATCTCCCCTAGATTTGGGAGTTGCTGGTCTTGGTGCTACTTCCTTTAGCTCTGAGAGATCAGTGTGTCCGTACCTTGGTGCCAGGAGAGAAGAGAAGGTTGATTAGAGTTTTATGAGGTAGCAAGAAACACAGCTAAACGTGGGACAAGGATGTCATTGAGTGTGACAGACACAGCGGAAAACAAGAATATGCTTTATTTTAATGTTTTTTTTTTGCTAAGGCAATGTGAGATTTGCCATTTCTCCCCCGCAGTCCTGTTTTGTGCTCGGCACAGATGTTCAGGAAACGAACTCCAGTGCCAGCACCTGTATGGCGCTGACCTGGGCCTGCCTGGCAACATCCTCTGCTCTTACTGATCAATTTTCATGTGATACTGACTCCCTCACCCTCTGCTCCTCCAGCCAGCGTTTCTGTCCCTCCATTTGGATTTTTGGAATTAAAGGAAAAACAACGTGGTCCCCAGTATCTCAGCGGGGAGTCTGTTTTTAATGGGCAGGTACAACGGGCCTCTGTTTAGAAGCATCTTATGAATAAATGAGCACAGTTTTGCAGGCTTGCAAGAAGCTGGTGCCCCACAGCACCCGTCATGTAGAATAAATACATGAACAGTTGATTTCAGTGGGGTGTCGATGTCCTATTTTTAGAATGCCACGTTTTATCATCGAGGGCTGCTCAGGTAGTTCTCATTTTAAAACTCTAACATCTGCCCAGCATACGGCTTCTGACATCTGGCTTCTACTTGCTATGTAATAGAGACACTTTGACTAATTCCATCTTTGCAATGGGGTAGTAGTTGTTTTCTCGAATTCTCTGAACCTAAGGGGGAAGGTGAACAAGCATATTGGAAACAAAATCAATAGAATCAACGTGCTCATCACATTTTATTATTGAGTTCCCAAGTAACTGTTTCCTTGTAAATATCAACAGGTATTTTTTATTATTATTATTATTATTACTATTGATTTCAGAGAAGAAGAGAGAGGGAGATAGAAACATCAGTAAGAGAGAATCATTGATCAGCTGCCTCCTGCATGCCCCTCACTGGGGATTGAGCCCGTAACCCGGGCATGTGTCCTGACCAGGAATCCCACCGTGACCTCCCGTCTCCCTTTGGGTCCTGACTTAGCTCCAGGCTACTGCATACGTGCCTACCTGTCAGCAAGGGGTAGCACCTCCAACAACAGAACAGCCTGCAGTCCAGACCTAATCCAGACAAGCTCCCTCAGCCACTTCACCAAAAATCCAGTTGATTTTTTTTTTTTTCTCTTCAGTATTTTCTCGTCACCAAAGAGGGCCACAATTATCTTTACTAAGTCTTCCTGATAAGCAACCCATGTGGAGGGGGTGCAGAATGAGCAACCTGAGGTGTGAAAGAGGTTAAGTGATCTACTCAGACATAGTGGTTGGCAAGTTTACCTTTGAATTCAGAGCAGGATGGGGCTGTGTCGCTGTGTATGCTTCTGAGAAAAACCATCGTATTTGCCTTGTTTATCTCTTTGCTCTACTGTACTGACAATAATCACTGAAAATCCGCACCATGTCCTTTGCTTCTTAACCTGAGCGAGGTCCTCCAGCTTTATGCCCTCTGCCACTCCTGTAATGGTGGCCCATGAGAGCCTTAAGCTTCTAGAGAAGACAAAAACAGGCAAGAGTATTGACCTCAGCGTATGGGAGCATAAACCCGTTTTTTCCCCCCTCAGCTTGCAAATCAGTTGCTTCTACCTAGACTATTGGAGCAATTTACACCCTACTGAGGAGCAGACATAGAGTTCTTTAACCACTGAGCGTGGATTGATTGACAGCCGCTGTCTTCCACTACAACGGAGATGGAGTGAGCGCTTATACAGACTCAGTGGGGTGGGACTTCCCTGTTGAATGCTGCTTTATGTCTTTTCAGCCACATGCCATTTACATCTGCCCACCGTCTGAAATCTCCTTTGACTTTCTACTCCTTACAAAAGGAAGTGAAACAAGTCTTGCAGCAGCCATGGATAGCATCATGGCATTTTCTTCGTTTCCCCCAAAATGCACCTTTTGGGGGTTTTGTGCACAAGATCTTAAGGAAAGTGAGTCTTTTCAAATGAAAATTTTGTAAAGTCCTACTATGATGTAAGCTAATGGAAATGGTGGGAAACACATTGTGAGTGGATGGGGCTATACTTGCTTCTTTGCCCTTTGAACAATCACATCTGTACATGACATGTTCCTGAGCCACGTAATTAGTTTTTTTAATTTTAATTTTTTAAGAGAAAAATAATGTGTCTGCACTGATAGAAGACAACTTAGCTTTTGAGTTTGTTTTGAATGGACAGATTTTATGTTAATAGGCAGTGGTGGTCAGGATGAATTTAGAACTGTGCTAACAGACTATTTAAGGCAATTTATAGATTTATATTTAAAGGGGATTTTGTACTTTTTTTTGGTCTCAGGTTGGAATACAACCCTTTTTTAAATAGATATGTCTGGGGAGTTGCCACAGCAAAATACTTCAAAAGAAAGTGTATTTTGCAAGATGGATTATACCATTTACTTAAAAAAAAAATAATAAGTGAACAAAATGTCCTGATCTCAACATCATATTTTCAGACTGTGTAAGAAGATTTTATCCAGGCATGTAATTATGTTGAAATAATTATGTAATCATTTTGGTGACCATCCAGCCCACGTGGTTGAATTTACCATTTAGTTTTACACTTTTTATATCTGAGAATATTCTAAATCAAGCAGAGATTTCTGATCCTGACAAATTCTGACTGGATGGCTCATTGTCATCCTAGTCTTTATATCTAATTTTGGAAAATTTATCACAACTGTCTTTGACACCATGTTAAATCTGTATTCCCAGAGGGTTATAAGAAAAGATTGGGCCGTTCTTCTGCTCCTCAACAGCTTTCAACATAACCATGTAATTTTGAAATCATGATGTCTCTGTGACTCATTTTTCTAAACCCTGACCCAGTCTTCACAGTTTATTTATTCAACCATTTATCAAAGAAAACTTATTAAGTACCTTCTTATCATTACATTTAATAATTTCTGACAGCTACCATTTAAAATATTCACATTGTGGCATACTCTGAAATGGTGATTATGTAGCATATTGTTAATAACTAATGACCTCACCATTACCATGCAGACATTTATATTTCTAGTGCCTGTTATGTGCTACTTTATACACAAATATTTATTGAGCATCTACTGTTTCAAGTCTCCTGAGTTCTAGGATATAGCAATGAATATAACAGGCGAAATTTTCCACCTTCTTTGAAGACACATTTCAGTGTTTTTCATCTCCATTTTAATGTCATTTGATAACTATGCATATGAATACATGCGTGTGTTTTTAATGGGTGTGGAAAGAATTGGCACCATGTCTGTTCTTTGGTGTTGGTTTCTTTAGATGAAAAAAATCTGGTAGTTGCACAAAAGAGTTTTGAAAAGGAGTCTCTAAAGTTATCTATTCTTAATGTTTTAAGGGGATATAAGAAAATTTTAGGCAAAATTGCATTAAAGACTAAACTGTCATGCTAGTTAACATTGTTATATAAGTGGCACAAGTTCTGATTAGCTCAAGAACAAAGTCATCCTATCTATCGATAATAAAAGTATTATATGCAAATTGGCCATCACTCCAACACTCAAATGGCCACTCCCATGTGGTCAAAGATGGCTGCCCCCATGTGGACACAAGATGGCAACCACAAGATTGCCATTAGGGGAGGGGTCCTGGGCTTAGCAGGATCAGGCCTACACGGCAGTTGGACATCCCTCAAGGAGTCCCAGGTTGGAGAGAGTGGAGGTTAGCTGAGGTACACACACCCCCTTCTATGCATGAAATTGATGCACCAGGCCTCTAGTCCTATAAATGAATTTCTAAGAATAACACTATTCCAAATACAAAAAATTGAAGCTTGTTCCTAGATAATTTAGACTACAGTAACCTAAATATTCACTTAATTGAGAAAGCATAAATAACAGAATAATTATGGCATATGATAAAGAAATACTACAAATGAATAAGCGAAATGTTTTAAGTAGTGGATAAGTCTAATTCTTTAATGATACTGGACTAGTATAATTATTAAAATTTACTTTAATTATTAAAACAAGTTTAATTATTAAACTTAAATATTGAAACACATTTAAGTGAAATTAACATCTCAAACTTTTTCTCATTACGTAATATGGAAAAGTATCTATTCATTGTACATACTATGTCACTAGCTCTTAGTACTTTCTGTTTGAAAATAGTGTTGGTTCTAGTTTGATTTATTCAACCTTAGTTTTGAGAAGAATCTACTTAATTATGATTTTTGCTATATCACTAGCAAAAGAGGATTAGAAAATGGTAAAACCGACCATGATCATTCAACTCTTGCTAGTTTGATAACCATAAAACCATTCTACAATTTATCTACAATTCCTATATTTGAGGTTGGTGTAACACAGGTGGGGCCTACATTTATTTTTAAAAAGCACATTAAGGAATTAAATAAATCCTGTAATCTGGTGACTTCATGTATGTGGATCAAGAATGTTCACATGGTAACTGTGGCCACTGAAGGTGGATGCTTTTCTAACATAAGGGCTGGCATAAGAAGCTATCCATTTGCACTTTATTTGGCTCATGGTTCCTCAGAGAACAGAACAGAAAGATAAACTGCAAGTTTAGGTCTTGTGAGGAAGGAGGAGACCTGACTTGCCCAAAGGCATTGTAAGATGATGGGAAAAATTCCTTTCTCTTGGGTAATTCCCCCTCATACCCTGCTCAAAGATAATGTAATGCCCTGAGGACTAGTCTTTCCCCCCCCCCTCTTAAGATCCTTATCTCAGAATTGATTAGATTCTTGTCTCCTTTCCTAGCCTTCCTGAGCATGCCAGAACCACAGCTGCTTAATCTCCTTGCTCCTTCTCCAGAGCAGCCTTGTCCAGTAGGAAGAGAATGGGAACCACATATATTCAAAGTTTTCTAATAACTACATTTTTTAAAGTTTAAAAAGGCAGTGAAATTAATTTTATATTAAACCTAGCACATCCAAATTTATCATTTCACCACCTAATCAATATAAAAATACTAATGAGATATATTACTTTATTTATAGTAAGTCTTCAAAATCTGGTGTGTATTTTATACTTAGAACTTCCAGACTGTGAGCACACAGGGAGTAGGGTTTAGATGTTTCTATCTTTAATCTGAATCTTTCCTCAGCTCCTACATTGCCTCACCAGGCTATGAATGAATGAATGAATGATCAGTTTCTATTGGCCTATTGTTTTAATCTTTTAAAGTTCATGTAGATATTACTAAAGAGTTAAATTTGTTTTGAGCCAGTATATACTAGAAATGCTTTTTCTAGTATAATCATATTATTGTTGTAAAACACAGCAGAGTTTGTAAAGCAGAGTTGGGAGATTAGACTTAGAATCTATATTATACTAACTAGAGGCCAGTTGCATGAAATTTGTGCATGGGGAGAAGTGTCCCTCAGCCCAGCCTGTACCCTCTCCAATCTGGGACCCCTCAAGGGATGTTCGACTGTCCATTTAGGCCCAATCTCAGTAGGATCGGGACTAAACAGGCTGTTGGACATCCCTCTCACAATCCAGGATTGCTGGCTCCCAACCTGTCTTTCTGATTGCCTGCCTGTCTTCCTGATTGCCTAACTGCTTCTGCCTGCCAGCCTGATTGATGCCTAACTGCTCCCCTGCCAGCCTGATTGCCCCTAACTGCCCTCCACTGCAGACCTGGTCATTCCTAACTGCCCCCCCCCCCCCAGCCTGGTACCTACAACTGCTCTCCCCTGCAGGCCTGGGTCTCCCCCAAATAACTGCTCTCCCCTGCAGGCCTGGGTCTCCCCCAAATATCCTTCCCTGCAGGCCTGGTCACCTTTAACTTCCCTCCTCTGCCAGTTTGGTCACCTGTAACTGCCCTCCCCTGCAGGTTGGATGGCCCCCAACTGCCCTCCCTTGCAGGCCTGGTCCCTCCCAATTGTCCTTCCCTGCAGGCCTGATTGCCCACAACTGCTCTCCCCTGCTGGCCATCTTGTGGTGGCCATCTTGTGTGTTGGAGTGACAGACAATTTGCATATTATGCTTTTATTAGATAGAAGCCTGCTGCATGGGTCGGGCTGGCTGGTTTGCCCTGAAAGATGTCCTGGATCAGGGTGGGAGTTCCCTTAGGGCATGGAGGAGCCTGTGGTGGTTTGCAGGCTGGCCATGTCTCCCGGTGACCCAAGGGGAGGCCCTGATAGCTGGGATTTATTTATCTTCTATAATTGAAACTTTGTAGCCTTGAGCAGAGGCCTGGGCCGGCCAGGATGTGCAGGAAACCTGGCTTCTTCCATTGCTGGGCAAACCTAAGCCACAGCCACCTTGGTTGGATTAATTTGCATATTCACTCCTGATTGGCTGGTGGGTGTGGCTTGTGGGTGTAGTGGAGGCATGGTCAATTTGCATATTACTCTTTTATCAGATAGGATAAGTTTCTGTGTGACCTTGGGCAGATTGCTTAACTTCTCTGGTCCTCTTAATCTTAATCTAATCTTCTATTAAATGCTGTGAGATAGCATTACTTTTAAAGTCCTTTCCCATTCTCTGATGGTATAATCTGTTTTAAAACAAGTGCATTTTTTTCTTTTGACAGATTATATTACAGAAAAATAATAACTCTCTTTGGCTGACCTTTGCAAACAAGCATGCGGCCATTTTTATTAATTTCTTTTGTATTTTATATTTTTATTTTCAAAAATTGAAATTCTTAGCCCTAAAGATGATAGTATTTTTTTATGTCCTTAGCACATAGAATAATATGGCAGTAGTGAATGTCAAATGAAGTTTAGTTACATTAAAAACTATTGGTTATATTTTTCTTGGTTGATATATGTCAGCAAGTAGAGAATGTTTCAGCTGCCCTTTTTATTATCAAAGAGAGGTTTCTAAGTAGATTTGACCCTCAAAAACTAGAGACTGCATATCTTTCTTTATCTTTGTTTTTCCTGAAACCAAAATATTTTGCTCATCTTGCTCTTCTAATCATGCTATTTCCTTGTTCAAAACTCTCCAGTGTCCAAAGAACATATTTTAGGCTCCTTACCTTAGTATTACAAGGGCCTGACTGGATGCTCATTCTGGCCCTCAGCCTGCCTTCCTCATCTTATCTTGCACTGAGTCCCTGCGTGAATCAGCCATTTCTGTTTGCAGGTTGCTCAATCCATCCCACCTAGACATGCCTCAGGCATTCCTTTTCCATGTCCTTTGCCCCTGCTCAGCACTCCACACAGCCTCTCCTCTCCTCCAATTATCGGAATCATTTCCATCCTTTAAAGCCACATAGAATCAGCTCTGAGCCCTGTCTTCACTCCAGTCCATAATCTAGCAACCTGGCTAAAATAACACTTTTTCTTATTTGTTATTATTGCAAGCTGCTTTTCACAAACAAAAACAGTTATGCCTATATATTTTGTACCAGTTCTACAACTAAGTTGTTAACATTCTTTTACTTACTTCCTTAAATCTTTTACTTACTTCCCCTATTGGATTCTAGATTCTAGACCAGACCCCAAACATCAAAAGGGCTAATATGTCATAAGTATAAAAAATGACATATTTACAAGGCACCTTGATGGACCAAAGGAAGGAGTAGAAGGCTGTTCCTGGGGGTAATCTGGGGCGGGTCCATGAGGCTGGTAAAGGCTCTAAGTCATTTCAGGCAGTGCGAATTACACTAATAAAACATGAATACCTAAGAGTTTGCTTCCTGTTCCTCCTTCGTGGTTCTGCTTCGTACACCAATATGATGGGGTAATTGAGTGTGCAGCCTGGGTTCAAGTCTTGGCTCTGCCACTTATCAGCTCTGTGACTTTGGGCAACTTATTTAATCATTTTGTGCTTTAGTTTTCTCAAATGGAATAGAGGGATGATAATTTATTTTGGAGAAAGATAAAAAGAGAGAGGAAGAGAGAAAATTAGAAAGATTTTAAATGAGTTAAATGAACTAAAGAATTTAGAATAGAAAATGCTTAATGTTTGTTATTTTATATCTTACTATTGGTTCTCACAGTGCCAACTACATAGGATGTGTTCAATGAGTATTTTCTGAATGATTGAACATTGCCACCAATCAGTTATGGATTCATCTTCTTTGTCTATTTCAGAAGCATACATTTTCTAATGATATCTCTCAGTAATAAGCTACTTTTTTGAGGATATGAGGTGCGTGCGTGTGTGTGTGTGTGTGTGAGATATGTGCTGGATTCATTTTGGCTCACGGGGGGAAATTTTCCAATTCTGAGATCAATGACCTGAAACTTCTTGTCTGCTGTGATTTCCAGCTGCCTAGATTTCAGATACAGCATGCCGTAGGCAGTGTTTGCAGATTTGTTGCATAGAGAATCAGTACTCAGTGCACCTTATAGTTTCACACCGTTTTTGTAGGACTCAGTTTCCTCTCTAATGATATGTCTGTGAAATTAATAGCATGGAGATGCCATTGATGCTCTCAATCATTTTAACTTAAATTATTTGATAGTATTTAAAATTGCCTTTCTTAAAATGAACAATGTATTTTTTTTTACCCATAGATATGCAATGCCTACTGCTTCACAAATTATAAACTATGAATATTTTCTTACTATATAACACGTCCTACATCTTAAAATTCATAGCTTTTTGCTTTAAACTGAAATTACTGCCAAGTCCTTATTAAGCGTTTTTTGGGTTTTTTTCCTCTATAGGATTTGTCTCTTATTATTGTCACAGTAGTTTTTCAGAACAAATTGCATTAAAAGTACAGAAAACAAAGGCTACTTTTTTATATATGTATACTAACTTTTTGAAGCAATGATTGAATAGTAAACATGACTATTATAAGTGCCTTAATTTTACTGCGAATTGTATGGTAGATTTTTGGTGTTACAGCGATATTTTTAAAGCATTTTAAAATAAAATAGTAAGAATTATCCTTAAAGCTTAAAATCTAGAGCCTACTAGAATAGTAATGAAAATCACTATAATTGTACTTTCACAAATACATGTCAGACCTTTTGGGCTTGGTGTCTAAATAGGCTTCATCAACATCTTTTCCTGGGCTCTCACCAGTTACCTCAGGGACAGGTAGAGAGCCTGCTTTACTGATTTTACAGATGGGTAAACTGAATCACAGAGCAGTTAAACCATTTGCCCAGGGTTATGTAGTAATTAGATAGCTGTATCTGTGCTCTTCCCATTAGATTATTCCGCTGCTCAAACATTTATTCCTATAAGCATAGACATTAATTGTACTTTCAGAATTAATTTTGTATTTCTATATAAGAAGGTAAGAGAGGATATAGCAGATAAAGTTATCTTTGGAGAGGGCACATATATTAGTAAAGTGGGTCTACTAATTGTGTTAGTTTTTGTAACATTATCACTAATAATGTGCTCTCCCTGAGCATAAGGACACTCTTTGTCATATTTATTTAATGGAGCACATTTAAATATATATAGAAAAGCCTAAGCAGCCGTCCAACCGGTAGCTATGACATGCACTGACCACCAGGGGGCAGACACTCAAAGCAGGAGCTGCAGAGCTATGGTGACGTGGCAGCTGCACTTTTAGAGTAACACACCGGAACCAGAAAGGAGGGAGGCCCGATTCCGTGGTGCATCTCACAATCTGGGGGATGTTGGAGAGCTGGTTTCAGCCCAATCCCCACAAGCCAGACCAAGGAACCCCACCGGTGCACAAATCCATGCACCAGGCCTCTAGTTTAACAATAAAGTTAGTTTCATTTCAAATCAGACACCTTCTGAAATAATTATGCTAAAAGACATTTCAACTTATCAGCCTGTAATGCAAACCTGGAGAATGAAGCTCTTTTTCAGATGATTTTTTAAAATATCCCCTCCCCAAATACTTTGATTTTGCCACAAAATGGCAGAGTTCCTTACAACCAGAATACTTAAATCAGAAAGCTCTTAAGACACTTTTCATATAACTGATGTTTGAAATGTTATTCTGACTGATGTATGAAAATTAAGTTTTCCATAATGTGAGATTTTTAATCATGAAGAATGAGATTCTGTCTGATTATTGGGTTAGAAGTAGTTTCATGCATGTTCTCACAGGTTTTTAGTATTTCTATAAATGGGTAAACAAGTTTCTCTAGTGATAAATGTTAGTATCTATGAGGATAATAAAAGTGCTGATAGTTTGGGTTAAAAATAGTCTTAAACCTTTTAAGACTTTAATCTCCTTAGAATTCGTATTTCTACATATTTTGCCTCATTTACTTTTACACCACCCTTACATGGTGATTTGCACGGGTGGCACAGTTCTTACTATGTAAGTAGTGAAACTTGGGCATAGGTTATTTACTTTTAATTTTATGTTACCTCCCCCCCCCCCCCCCCCACCAAGGCCATTTCTAAGGCTTTAAGCAACTATCAGTCTAAGCAGAGCATAATTCAACACAGTGAGGGATTTTGGAGATAGACTTAGCACCAGGGCATTGAAGATCAAGGTTGCCCTGGCTGATGTTGCCCAGTGGTTAGAGTGCCAGGCCATGCACCATAGGATCATGGGTTTGATTCATGGTCAAGGGCAATAGCTTGGGTTGTAGGTTTGATCCACTGCATTTGGGAGGTAACCAATCATTGTCTTTCACATTAATGTCTCTCTTTAAAGATCAGTGGAAAAATATATCCTTGGCTGAGGATTACTCCTCCTCCTCCCCACCCCCCCCCAAAAAAAAAAAAAAGATTATTCAGAGCCCTTAATGACCCTTACCTTCGAAATGCAAAAATGGTTAAAACTGTTGACATTTTACAGTGATCCTAAAATGAAGGTATTGCCACTGAGCAAGACATATTCAAAATATCAGGTACTGTTTTGTTCACTACACATCAGATAAAGGCAGATGACTTCATTTGCTGGTGACAACTGGACGGATTCCGGAAACTTTGATAGTGAGAGGGCAAACGATCCCGCTTTGGTAGACAAGATTTTAGGAACTAGGTGACCCCATCGTCAGTAGCGGAGATCGCTGCAGTGGCTTGTTCCCATACCGGCCTTTCCCCAACGTGGGCTGTGCTACACTTTGAGCTCTCCCATTTTAGTTTTCCATTATCCACCACGCAAGTTCTCAATTCAATTTCAGGCTCGGGCACAAGCCTGTAATTCTATTTGTTTTGGGTAAATTTAGCAAGCTGCTCCTGATTACACCTTAGCCAGAGACCATCTGCTGACTGGCGTGCCTCTCTCAGGAGTGGCTTCTGCTGGGGATGAATGGGAAGAGGATGGGAGCGCTGCTGCTATTAGTAAGCAGATGCCCCGCATCACGGAGAGCTCTTCCCGCCTTTCAATCTGCCGGCTCTCCACCGTGATGGAGTGTCCCGTGCCTGCAAGCCGTTCCATCCCGAGGCAGTGAGAAGTGCTCTCCTCGGGACTATTCGTCAAGTGCTTCTGCCTGCATTGGGGATGGCAAGGCATTCAGAAGTCATCTTTTGATGCACTTAGAGCACCACGGTCACATCCTCCTTTGCATGTCCTGAGCGTGCACACCCCAAATGCTCCCTAGCAGCGAGGTCACGTGCCGCCAGGAGCGCCTGCACCAGACCACAGGTTGCAGCTGTGCGCCATGCAATGCGCAAACCTCCTCCGCAGTGTCAGCCTCGCAGACCTTGGAAGCGCTGCTTCCTCGGCTAAAATTATCGCCAGTTCCTTTGCGTCAGAGGGGAAGGCGTGCCGGATAAATTTAGCACGTGGAGGAGCAGTTTGGATGCTGACTGCGTAGGACGAGGGTCCTTTCTAAAGGATGATGCGTCCTCAGCACACGGCTGTGTAGTGAGGCAGGGCGAGGCAAGCAGGGCAGAGCCGGCCCCTTCCTGTTGCAGTGAGGCATGAGGGGAAGTGGGTGAAGCGAACATCAATGAGCTTCATCTCCTTTTCTGAAAGAATTGGAGGAGGAAGGCGAGGGAAGGATTGCGAAGCGAAGTAAGAGAGTGTTGGCTTCCGCCCTGTGTTTGGGGAAAGGCAAGGGGAACAGCGCAGAGGGCGGAGCTTGGCATAATTAACTGGTAATTAACTGGTTTCGGTAGGAAGTGCCCAGGGTCATCTTAGAAACCCATTCTGTGGGGCATTTCTCTGGAGTTCAGCTGCTATGGAAAGGGGGACAAGAGGATTCAGAACTGTGTCCCAGCTGCAATACTTTTCTTTAAGGCAAAGAAGAGAGTTTAAATTGGATAAAATTTAAATGACAGTATCCTAGGCCCATTACTTTTTTCACCTAGTTGCCACCTGTTATTTTGATGTTATGGTTCCCCCCTCTCTTTTTTAAATGCCATCATTTAAAATGGGGCATTGCCCTCCACCCCGTCTCTCACATACCGAGTCAGCTTCCTTTATTCAGGTTATGAACCTCATTGCAGGTTCCGCAAATTGAGGGTTAAGATGCCACGACAGAAATGTAAGACTGCAGTAGATACCTTGAGTTTTAATTAATGACTGTATTACACGGTATTATAAATCAAAAATTTTCAAGGAAATAGTGAGTGGCTGTGCAAAATACTGAAATACTTTTGAAGGATTAAAACGATCAATCTTTAATAGAAAAATAATTTCTAGGAATTTCTTTGCAAATCAGGGCAATTTGATTCTTTGCTGTTGAACTGGTGAATGAGAGATTGACTTAATAATCTATAATATTTCCATTTACATGTCATAACTGATATAACAGGATATAATGGATTTAAAGCTGTAGATCATCCCCAAACCACATACCAATTGTTCTACAAAAAGAATAAGAGGCCTAATTTACAGATAAAGGCTCTATTTTGTTGGTTAATGCAGCTATTATGAAGCAGTAAGAAATACCCAGAATGAGCAAAGTGATATTTTTAAAGACACTTAAAAATCATACGTTGAAGCACTCTCTGTGAGTGAGGCTTAACCTGAACAAATATTATACATTGTTTCAGCAAAGGTCTTTCATCTTTAGGAAATGACATTTGATGGATAGGCTAAAGAAGGCTTGTAGAAATTTTCCTCACGTTTATGTTATATATGCAGTATCTCTTTACATAGCCTGGTGCATGCTCTAAAACAGGACGCATAAAACTAAAATGACACCAGGTCTGAATAAAGAGTAAGGTGGAAACTCAAACGGACTCCACTGCGAATTCTCCCTACTGGTTCATGGGTTCCTTCCTGCAGGCTCCAGGATGAATGATTCTGTCTGAAATGTTTCCAGGAAATACTTTCTTTCCTAAGGAACACTTTTCAAGCTCTCGCTGTGCGGACAAACAGAGCCGAGGTGATTTAAGGGGAAGGCAAATATCCCTTAAAGACCTTTGTCATAATATAGCTCTGTTATCATATTTGAGCACATGTGTAGTGGCCTACAGTGTCTCATGTTCTAGTCAGGACAGAGCAGGCTACTTTTTAAGGAACAAAATGAGAAATAAATAAGGCTAACAAGGATGTGTTCGGGATAGATCTAGAAGAAGGTACGAAGTAAGACAGCCACACCATATGAGGACAGTGCGGGGTAGACACAAGGCCAGGCTAACAGAGAGTCTTGTCTCTTCTCATGTAAAGAAAATTGAATTCAGTTCTTTTAACAGTGAGGCACTGTGAAGGGGAGGCAAGTATATGATAGGTCCATGCTTTGTAAGAAGCTTATAGGGGACTCGCTTGTGCTGGCAAAATCATTCAAGAACAAAGACTGCATTAAAGTACGATGGTGAGAAGAATCTGCAAAGCCATGCATACACTCTTGAGGGCACATATGCACAGTTGAGGGAAAGGTATAAAAAGATCAGCTTTCATGCCCTGTGGATCACGGTTACTAATGATAAATTTGTGTTAGTTTGGCCTTACTGCAGATTAGAAACTAAGGCCCACAAAACAACGAATTCCTAGGGATCAACTTCTAGATGGAAATTATATTGAAGTGGTCTTCCGTGAGAGGGGGCTCTGCTTTGAGAGACGCTACCCAAGAGTGGCATTTGGGAGAATTAAAAAGAGAGGGGGAGAGAGAACTGTAACTGATGCTGTAGTAAGACTATTGTCAGTGCCAAGTCACAGCTGCCTTCTGCTAGGGATTCCTTCCTGCAGGCTGCGGTGGGAATGATCTGGGCTGAGGCTCGCACAGTACACTGCAGAACTGGGACTTTGACCCGTGGGCTGGCCCCTCTCGGATATTCCAGTTGATGTTGCCAGCTTTACAGTCTCTGTGGGCCTATTTACCTTGGTAATTTGTACCTGATGCATTTATATTGGTGATTTCTTTTTCTCCCTGGGACCCTGGGAACTCATTTATTCACAAGTGCAATAAAGTGGCGGAGTGGGAGTGAAAACTCCCCTCCCTAAAGCAAGGAGGGGAAGAACTGTGTAGGGAAAATAGCAACCATCCTGACTGTGAGTCTAATTAAAACACCAAAAGAAGGCTAGTTCTTTAGAGGTGGCTCATACTTGAATCTCTGTGTCCATGTATGTAGGCCAATGCTAGTCTATCTGTGGGCCTCACTGCTAACTTTACTTTTTTTAAATCCATTGTCAATGTCGCTTCGTTTCAAAACAAAACAATAACAGCCCTAGGATTGAAACACAGAATTCTTTGGCCAGAGCTTGCCAAAACCATGCTTGGTTGTGTGTGTAGGGAAAATTACTTTGAATAACAAAAGCACACACAAGAACTGATAGAATAATAAGCAATTAAGGTGGATTAACAACAGTTGCTGAATTCCAGCTGTTGGCTGCAGATGCAGCCTGGCTCCTTAATTCAAACTAGTTGAAACACGTTGCTACTCAGAGACCAGAAGGAAGAGTGTGTGCTCCCAGCGGCGCCCATATTGGGGGTAGCTTTCTTATTGTCCGTTTGTGAGGGAGTTAAGTATCTTGGGTACGTTTCATCATCTCCTATTTATTATGCCATTACTCGTCTTTCTTTGCTTTCTGTTATTTATATATTTTCCTACATTTTTTTTGTTCTGTTTGATTAAGAACGACTGATTAAAAGCTGTGTGCGTGCTTTGTGGTTATGACACATTGAAAACAGAGAGGAGAGCAGAGGGCAGCAGGCCCTCTAAGAACGGTGTTCAGTGTCATTTCCTTATCACGTTGATGAGATGCCATAGGAACTTAATTCTTGTTATATCAGTTAGCTTTCGGGAAAACTGGTTTTGTTATGTTGTTCAGCTTAAGGTTGCAGAACCTATCTGTGACCTTAAATGAGAACTGCCTGTATGTGCTTGTCTCTGTTCCCAACGGGAAAGAAGAGCTCCCAGTAGGAGAAATCACCTAATTCCTTTGGCTGCTGTAAATAATGTTCTGGATTGCTTCCTGGGCCAGCAATGAGGTGGAGCCTTCTTACAGAGGAGAGCCTCCTATAATTATAGCCCCAAGCACACAACCCTGGGAAACTGTATGAACAGGTAATTTACAGGTAATCGCCAAGTGTAATCTATCCCCTCCAGCCTTACCACAAAGCCTTTTGTTGCCATCAAACCTGTTCTTGGAAGGCGGAAGGCACTGTTACTGTTGATCAGGAATAGGCGCTCTCACAGGAATGGCCAGGGGTCTGGAGTTCAGGGCCAGCTTCCTAGGCACGCAGCCAGGTCAGTGACACAGAGACTCCGAACGGCCCTGTACTTGTCTTAAGACTCTGCTGTCACTGTCTCAACATTTTTAGTTTCACCCTTGAACTGGTGTTCTCCAAGTGGAGCATATACATGAGCACAAGTGGCATATAAAATATGAGTTCACCTGTTGGGGCACAATTTGCATATAGCATTCACAGTGCCCCCTAAACACGTGGGAATTCAAGGAGACTACAAGCCCCTGCAAGGTAAGCATGATGCGAAAGCTGCCCATTTCCATAGTGTTAATAGACTATGCATGCGTAAGAAGGAACATTTGAAAAGTTGAGTTAGCTTCATTCAGTGTTTCCACTGTCCTGGTAAGAACAAAAGGCATGTGCCTGTACAAGCTACAGTGTGCAGGTTGCACGATTCTGGTGATTCCACATACAACTTAAGTGCTCTTATACCTGCCATTAATACTGTTATTGTATTGTATAAAAATGAATAGTATTGATAAAACTCATGCTAATAATGAGATATTTTGGGTTTTCTTTATTTAAAAAATTAAATAGCAGAATTAATAAATCATGAGAAATGAGAGAGAGGCCATGGGAGAAAGGATAAAGCTTTATATTGAATGCCTTTAATGGCACCTTTTTCCTGCTGTTGGAACAAGGGGCCTTCTTTTTGTTTTGTAATGGGCCCTGCGAATGATGTGGTGGGCCCCACTCAGGTGGTCTGTAGTCTCGGGTTTAACTGGGTGGAATTGAAGGGGGTGCTGAGATCTCCTGATGCTCCCCAGGTGGCCTGTTGACATGCAGGCACCACACAGATGCACATCTGCACCTTCTTAAGAGCCTTAGCTGAAGCAAAGGATTGACCAGACAAGTTCCCGTTTAATTAGTTTCCACCATATTTCTACCTGTTCAAAGAACTGTTTGCAGGCTTTATGTCCAGGCCACCTATCTTTTTATGAGTGTCATTTTCTCCAAGAGTGTGTCAGAGTCCTTTGACTTTTTAGACGTGGTTGGTCAAAAGAGGAATTCTGGAGCAGCCTAGTAATGCTTTTAAATAGCTCTCCCTGCCAGTCCTCTGCCTCTGACCCTCTCTTGACTTTTCTGTTTTCAGCAGAATGTTTACTTGTCTCTGCAAATGAGTTAGGAGATGTGAGCGTGTTGATTTATTTGTCCTCAAGAACATCAACAGTTCTCTGGTAAAAGCAGGCCTCCTACCACAGACAAGAACACGGTCAGACCAATGCTTCATTCATATCACCTAAGCCCATACACCACTCTGGCCCAAGGTGACTTATTAACCAGCTTCCAGGTCCACACTGTGTTAATAAATGGAAGTCACCTTTAAGAGATCGAAAAGCACAGGTCCCTCCTGTGGGCCAGGGGGAGAGCTGATCCAGAGGAGGCAGGCACTGAGCCATGCCAGAGAGTCCAGGGGACATTGTCCCCCAGAGTTTAACAAAAGCCAAGACTCTAAATGTGAAATGACTCGCTCCAGGGAGCCAACCACATGAAGGGTCTACTTGATACTTTGTTAAAACCATTTATCTCAGCAGGAGAGACTGTGGCCCCGGGTGCAGAGGAGAAGCCAGAAGCCCTACCCTTGATCTGGTTTTTGTCATAGGTTTCCTGAGTTGGATGTATTTCCCAGCCCATTTTCCCTAGGAATTAGTCAGGCACTTAAGGAAGTTGCAGTTATTTTTTAAGTGCATTCTCTTACTTAGCGAGCCCCAAACAGACTCCCAAACAAACCATATCAACCTTTGCCTTCAGCAAGAGTGACAACATTTTTTGGGGACAGACATGTTTGTTTCTTCTGCTACAGTCTTTTCTTTTTGTGAGAAGAGGTAGTTGCCCTTGTGTCTGTTCTGTAAGTAGGGTGGTGATCAGGTACACCCCCCTCATTAGGCCAGTGATCATCCTCTGTTGAAATGGAATGACTAAGATGTGACCTCTCAGAAACTTGGTTTGCACCATCTTGTCTGTAACAAAGAGCTGCAGAATGGAATTTTTTTGTTTTCAAATTTAATCTGAGGGGAGTTGTGATGAGGTTGGAAGAGGAGAGAAGAGATACTAGTATGTGGGCAGGCAGTCAGGAGGTCACCTTCTTGGTCTCATTTGAGGCCAGGACTGGAGGCTGACCAGGCTTTCCTTCTTCCTTTGTCTGTGGAACCCACCTGCCAGGCTCTCCTAGAATCCACTTCTGCCTAAACTGATCCAGCAGTCAGTCAGCACCTGGTGCAGAGCCTTTTTAGACCAAACACACTGGGTGTCAAAAGAGCCTGGCTTCCAGGGATAATTAGAAATGTGTTTGTTTTTTAATGTTTCATTTTTTCTCCCTTTTGGGTGGTGAGAAGAAACCAGAATCTTAAACTACTTTGAGAACACATGGTATTTGTCAGACCCCATCATATTCCTCCCAAATATCTGCCACTTTGCATGTTCTAGGCATTCAATAAATTTACTAAACTGAATAATATGAATAAATTAGGAAATCATGGATGTTTGCTGCCCAAGTCAGCAATGCCATCATAAAGGAGATTAAGGTAAAATAAATACATAGGTGATTTTCTGTTTTGTTGCTGGTCATTGTAGTGTAATTAAACTCATTGTAAAATAGTGTTTAGAATACAAACTATGGAGCCAGATTACTTGAGTTCCAGTCTCAGCCCTAACATTAGCACACCATATAACTTGGGTAAGTGTGCCTCATTTCCTCGCCTATGAAATGAGGACAATAATCATATGAAGCCCATGGGTTGTTGTGAATATTAAATGAGTTAATAGATGTAAAGTGCCTAAAACTGTGCCTATGTTCAATCAGTATACACTATTAAAAAAAAAAAAAAAAGGGGGGAAAAAGAAAGAACCAATAGCTCATCATAAAGTTTGTGCAAGTAGTTAGTAATCTGTTTGGACATGAAGGTCCCTAAAAGTATAACCTAATATTCTCCTATCGTTTAGCAGCTTACAAATTCAAATAAGGACAGTGTAAGTGTATGACTTTGGTTTTCCCAAGTTCTGTTATTTATTTGGTTTTTCTTGGAAAAGGAATTTGGGCCGTTTGGGCCATTCTACTCAGGCAGTTTTCTTTCATTGCGTGCAAAGCAGGCTGGTGAGAATGCCAGGAGCCTTGGCCAGCCCAGCCAAACCTAAACAAGATGTGCAAAACGCTGTGCAATTACCACATAATCTGAGCTCCTGAGTCCTTTAATTTCTGTTATCAGTAACTCCCTTCAAATAATAACTGTGGAGATAAAATAAGCCTTAAAGTTTGGTGGAACGGAGGGAGAGCAAAGGATTTTATTGGCCTTTTATTTCCAATTTTCTAAAATAGTATTTGGTTGTAAAAGAAAACTACTAAACTATTGTGTCTGCTCCAGAAATGAACAAATAAAAGTAATTATTGCAAAGGGGCATTAAGTAACAAGTACGATATATTTACTTTTCCCTAGTTGGTGGCTTCAAATCTTGACTTTATTATCAGCATTTTTTTTTTTTTTTTGGTTCCTGGTTGAAAATCAAACACAAGAATAAGCCTTGAGGCTATTTTTCTTTCAGGGTACATTGAGGGACCTAATTCATCATCAGCCTATTTTGTTCTATGAAGTCCATAAACAGGTGGCTTCATTATCTAATGGAATAGCCTGGTGTGTGAGAATGAATGATATGGCAAAACACATTCATGGAGGTTTGTGGGTCATATTGAAGAGAACAAGATGATCACAATAGGCAAAGGAAATAATAGGCATTTGCTTGAAAATCTGAATATTTGTAAAGAATACCTAGAGGGAAAAATAACATGCTTTACTTTAAAAACACATTATTTTAAAAAATCTCTAACTTTTATAATATTGAAGTAGATAATGGTGCTTCTAGCTGAATAGTAATTAT
This sequence comes from Pipistrellus kuhlii, assembly GCF_014108245.1. NCBI lineage: Eukaryota > Metazoa > Chordata > Mammalia > Chiroptera > Vespertilionidae > Pipistrellus > Pipistrellus kuhlii. The sequence goes on along the minus strand of NW_023425540.1, from coordinate 55,461,854 downwards.
ACTAAAATGATACCATAATCTTTTTGTAAAAAAGGTCTGTCCGAGTACAGTGTTTTAGATATCAAGTCTCTGAAGCATTTTTCCAAAGTCAATTATGAATATTGTTGGGTATTTTTTTTTAAAGATTTTTAAAAATGTCTGTATAACTTTATAAGACTTAGATGATTCCCTTTAAACATAGTTTAGGAAAGTTTTGTGGGTTTTATGCTTTTAATTCTTTTACAATTAAGTTCTCATTTTTTTTAGTATAATACATGGCATAATATACATTTCAAAAACTATTGAATGGTACACAGTGGAAAATACCTTTCCTTCCCATTCCTATTCTCCAATTATCCAGTTTTTCTTACAAGAACATAAAAGTTGCAAACTCCTTATTCCAGTCCCCAAAAGGGGGAGAGGGGAAGCGCAGTGGAAACCTTCTGCATTGCCATTGAGAAAATACTACAACTAAGAGTCCTGCCCATTTGGAGCATATCCCATCCCATAACTTTTAATGTGCCAGAGGAAGAGCCTTGTCCTCTCACTATTACCCTGGAGGCATATTGCCTAGACCTTGGAAAGCCAGCATTTGTCCTATCCCCAGAGGTGACAAAGCCAAGAGGACCTGAACATTTATAACGGAATTCTGATAACACTTGTGCTCCCCGATTCATAAATCATGTCAAGATGTGGCTTGAATGAGAATAAATGTAAAACGTGTTCTTAAGTCCTAAGCAGGCATAAAACCCAGCTTGCTATCTTTGGAGCTGGGTTTTAGGATTATTGAATAAAAGGTTGAGTGAAATCTCATTCTGTTTCAAATGTGTAATAAGTAGCACCTCTGAAAGGTACTATAATGCTGCTGGGCATGGGTAAGATAATGTCGATGAAGTTTATGCAGTTGGGATTAGTACAGTGTTTCTTGTCTTCCATGAATGCTGGCCCAGCAAGGACAGATGCGTCTCAGCATCCACTATCATACGTTGGCCTTGTGTGTGCACATGACTACTTTACCTGTATCAGCTTTCTCCCTGTATCGTGACAGATAGGAGTCAACAGTTAGTGGTTCCTCCCAGGCACCTCCTATGTCTGATGACTCTGGAGTGTAGGTGGTGGCTGGTCCCACACTACAAATGAGGTGCAGTTTGTATCCTCCACTGGCATCTCAGGATTGCAGGGTGACCCTGCAAGAAATGCTTAACTTCTTTGAAGTGATGGATTTGATGTTTCTGTATTGGAAAGTGTAGTGTGATTCATGGAGAAAGAATAATTATTTAATTGAAGGTGGGGGTGCGATGGCTTAAAAACAAATATACTGAGAAGGCATAGCCTTGGGTGTGTGCTTTTTCTCCTTTTGTCACAGTAATGATTTGAAAACTTGTCAAGTTCAGTTGCAGGACTGAAACATTGACGTTAGACCTCATGGGTAGAGGTGTGAGTCATATCAACTAAGAAATGTTCAGAAGTTTCAGGGTTCTTTCAGGTAACACAGGAATTTTACTTTATCAGGATTTTTGTTTTTGTTTTTAAGATCAATCCAATGCAATTTTAAATCTGTGAAGTTTTGTTTAAATTTTGTTTGGCTTAATACATGAGCTTGCTATAGGTGAAATGACATATTGAATATGTCAGTAACAACAGTGATGCTTATATTGTTAATATATAGAAGTAGGCAAAAGTAAGTTTACAGTCATTCATATGGAAAATACAATAATAAATAATACAAAAATAAATTGTGTTCACCACTATAAACCTACTTTTGTCCTACCTTGGACTATGTATACTTGAATTCTGTCTCCAACATATTCTACTTTGGAAGATTTAAGACTGTGTCCCTGAGATTCTAGTTTTTGAGTTTTGGACAGTTTCTTTAAAGGAGATTTTCAGTTTTCCCTCTTAATATTTTTTTACTTAAGGATATCATTTTACTCGGTCAGTGTGAGTGTGTGTGTGTGTGTGTGTGTGTGTGTGTGTGTGTGTGAAGAAGAGGTTCACAATGAAACCAGCAGAATGGAGTTCAGTTTTTGACTTGGGATTCATTGAATAATGAGATGTTTTTAGGACTACATGTTGACAGCCATAGCTATTTTAAAAATAATAGTAATACTTCAATAAGAGGTGGCCCCTGCAAACTCCCATTTGATCATGAATAACCAGAGGTATTTGTGCTACCCAACACAAGATGAGACACAGGCACGTTACTACTTTACCTCATTTATCATCTTTGCCTTTATGAAATAAAGTGATAAAGGTCAAGGTGAAATGGACATTAAACCCAAATAGAGTTTAGAATAAGCTTTGAAAACATCACTGACTTGCACAGTGTATGTAATTTGTAAATATTAATTAATGGACAAGTGAGTAGATGAATCAGTTAATCAATAAAAAAGTGTAACCACATCCTAAGATGGGGGATAAAACTTGCATATAGCTAGCATTCTAGCTATGGTACACTTTTTTCTTGTTTGTCCCACTGTCACTTTAGAAGCTACATCTCCAGCACAAAACTCACTACTACATGAGAAAAACAAACCTTCCTCCCAGCATTTGTATTGTAAGTATACCACCATTTTTGCAAGACCACGGGCTCAAACCAAAAGTTTTTTTTTGTTTTTTGTTTTTTGTTCTTTTTTTAGAGGCTCTGAAAGCTGGCATTGGAACTGTGAGGCTGTCATAGGTTTCTACTTCCATATTTCCATAGGCATTACCTGCCAGGGTTCTTGTCCCAACATTACAAAGCGTTCAGCATTCTGAAGAAAGGAGCTGATGCATAGATTCAAGAAGGAGTCCAAAGATGAAAGATAATTTTGAAAGGCATTGGGGGTCAGAGGATCTTCAGCTGAAGGAGCTAGAAGACTACTCCTTGCCTATGGACCCTGTGCTATTTATTAACACAATTTGTCCTAAGGCAAGGTGAAGACATACACTTCAAAGGGTATGGTTTCACAGGGTAGGTTTACAGAAGCATTGTCAGATTGGGGAAAAGCCTACAGTTGTTCAGGTGTTTGACCAACAGAAGGCAATAAAATGCCCTGAGCTGTCTGGCAACAAGCAGTAATACTCAGGTTTGGGGGAAGTGTCCTTTAGCCGTTCCAACAGGTAAACTACATTTGACTCAATCCTTGTTGAGCCGCCCAAGCTTCACCAACCTTTTGGTGAAACTCTTGTAACTATGACATGTTGGAATTGGTTCCTGGCAACTACCCCATTTAAGTCCATTTCCCATCTAATGTTGTGTATAATACAATAGCCTGCTAGCTGGTTTCTCCAACCTCACAGCATAGGGAGTAATTTTTTCTAGAATCAAATTTAGCAAATATTTGTTGACACCTGTTATGCAAACACTGTGCTTGTTGCTAGAGGGGACACAAATATGATGAAGTCATAGCCCCTGTTTTCTGGGAGCTTTTATAGTAAAAGGGGGAACAAAAGCAGTACAAACAGAGCTGCCATTCAGGTCACAAGATGCTAGGAGGCTGATGGAAATTTCATCTTTTCCCAGCTCAAGAAGATATAGTGATTCCCTATCACCTTTTGGATCAAATAAAAGATTCTCAGTCTTCATAATTTGACACCATCCTAGCTGCTTAAATTTATGTTATATTACTATCCCACAAACCTCTATTCTGCTCCCATCTTCTCATTAGTACTGACAAGAACACATCCATCCACACATTCCTTCCTTCCTGTATTTGTTCAGAATTTCTGCAAATACCAATTATTTGTGCAATACTGTGTTAGGTACTGTGGCGGGGGGTGGGGGGAGGGGGAGTGAAGCAATCCCTGCCTTGAGTAATTCACCTTCTCATCTGAGGAGGTAGACAAGAAAATATTTTAAGGAACAGTGCGTGTAGTGTTGTAAGAGAAGGCACAGAGCACGGAGCAAGGACAGGAGCTGAAGGCCTCGCAGAGGAAGGGACTGTTGCCAGAAGCTGATGACAGGCTCAGGGGGAAGGGAGGGGAGAGCATTCTCCACAGAAGCTTGTGGAACAGTTCATGGAGCACAGCAGAAGGCAGCCCCATCAGGGTGTTGGGGGCAGGAATATGGCGTGGGTGCCACCGGGCAAAAGTAACACTGGAAACTCTGGAAGCCAGGTTATTGTGGTCAGTGACTCTTTTGCCAAGGAGTTTGTTCTTTGTTGTTGTTGTTAATTCTCACTTGATTTTTTTTTTTTTTTAAGAGAGTGGAAGGCAGGGGGAAGTTGGAGAGAGGGAGGAGAGAAACATCGATGTGAGAGAGACACTTCAATTGGTTGCCTCCCGCATACAGTGAGGTTGAACCTGAAACCCATGTACCTGCCCTTGACTTAGAATCAAACCCAAAACTCTGCGGTGCGAGGGTGGGTGCTCATGTTCTGACCCTGACCAGCACCAACCAGCGAAAGGAATTTGTTCTTTATCTTTTGTCTCAGGGAAGTCCACCAAGCTTCAAACACAGATGTGAACAGATGTGGGTCTTAGAATGCTCTGGCAGCAGTGAGGAGATCTGAATGAGAGATACTGGAGGCAGACAGGCCCGAGTGTTGGAATGTTCCCAGCTCAAAGGGAAAAGGCAGGAAGGAGATCCTAAAGGCCCTTTCAGAGTTACTTCCCCTGGATCTTCCCTGCTGTGGAATACATGTAATTTTCAGGACTGGGTAGGTTGTGCTTCAGTAACAAACAGCCCCAGGATCTCGGGAGCATGGCAAAGCTTATTATTGCAGGTAACCATTCACCATGCAGTAACTCAGTATAGCCAGCCTCTAAGGCTGCATCAGTATTGTGGCTTTGTCATCTCTATACAGGCTTCCATGTAAAAGAACACTGAAAAGTTTGCTTTAGCCCACAAGTGATTCACTTCTCTGCCTAACTATTGTGTGTGTGTGTGCGTGTGTGTGTGTGGTGGGGGGTGGGGGGGTGTTAGGTGGGTAATACTCACATGCTCAGAAAGAGGAGATAGTGAATAGGGGCGAACTATAGAAACACCTACCACTCCATAATACAATATATTGTCTCTCTCTCTCTCTTTTTTTTTTTTTTTTTTTTTTACTTTACTCAGGATTTCTGAATATTACCTGGCCCACTCTTTCTTGGTCAATCTCTTTGACTTTTTCTTCTCTGCTTAACCTGACTTTTAAAATAGGTGAGAGTTGGTGAAGCAAACCCAGTTCCGATTAGTTCCCTGTATATTACAGTAAAAAGACAGAATAAATGAGTATCTGTAGCTTTTGAACATAATCCATAGGAAGTGGGTATGGCAATAATTATTTCTGGTCCAACACAAAAAGCTAACAGATCAATTCCTCTTTCCCTAGGACCAATTCTACCACAAACATTTCTGCCCTGAGAAAAGAGAGATTCATTCAGTACGAGCAAGGCTAGCTGTTTATCTGTCATCCCGCAAACTTGAAACACTTATATTATCCTGGTGTGCCTCAGGGGGTTGGCTTGCTGGCTTTCATGTCTGCCTGAGAGTTTGCTACTATGAAATGTGCGTAGAGTCTTCCTTTCTTTTATTACATTGATTTTGTATTTTAATATTTTTCATTCTTCATAGCTAAGAGGGGAGTTTTCTTTTCTCTACCCATTTCTACCTCAGGATGCCTGCAAATTGAAGCTGGCTAACCTGGGCCATACAGTGCAGACAGAGTCGGGGTGCAGAAAAGGGATTCCAATAGAAGTTCAAGAAAAAGAACAGGCTGAGGAATTCGAACCCTCCTCTTAAGTGTTTATTTCTTGCCTTTTTCCTTTTGCCTGCTTCTGAAAAAATATTTTCTTTAACTTTTGTTTGTTTGTTTGTTTGTTTGTTTTTTCCCATTTTTGTCATCCTTGGATTTCTCTGGCACCATTACTTTTAAGGTCTATTTCCTTTCCTCTATATACCTCAATTGGGTCATTACAGCTTTCTCTGGCAAACACTGCTGTCTCTGAATTGTGGTGCAAGTGCAAAAGAATCATAACTGACACAAAATAATAGCTCGTCATCTTCCCTGTGTCCTACTAGTTATCCTGGGTTTTAGGTGCACTATCTCTATAATACTTTACCACCATCCTGGTTAATTAACTTGGGCTCATAGAGTTGTAAAGGGGCAGCACTGGATTTTTTAGTTGTCTTACTCCCAGTGCCAATGTTCTTAGATAAAATCTTGGGGCAATTATAGTTTGTGCCATTGATTCAGATATTTGATTTGCTAGAGATCATCTGGTGTCACTCCAGTTCTTGAATTAGTCCCTCTAATTTCAGCAGACTACATGCACAATGTCCAATGCATTGGATCTATTTAAATCTTCCATAGTGGTTGTGAATCAGTTCTTCAATGTGATTTGTGCAGTGAGAAAGAAGTTCCTCCTGTGCTGTCATTGCTACAACCCAGCCAATTTTGTGCTGACTCCATGAGCAGGAGAAGCAGTGGTTTGGAGAACCGGCCATCCCCTCTTACTGTGGGCACCTTACTTCATAATTCTCAGAAGACTGGAAACCATTAACCTTGGCAGGGGAGCAGAGAGAGCTCCTGAGCTCAGCTTGATAGAGATGCTGAAGGTGTTTAGCAGTTGCAGAGTCGCAGCTGTGTTACCTGTTTTGCACTAATTAGGAGTTCCCATGAATCTGCTTGACAATTAAGGACAGAGTGAACTTTAAGGCAGATCGCTACCATGGGACGGTAAATAGTTCTCAGGCAAGCAAAATCAAAATTTGCACCAAGTACTGTGTTTTACAGAGACTATAAAATTTAATAATGTGGATTCATACACATAAAAAAGTCTAAACTAGGTTTTCTGCCACTTGGCAAGGGTCCCTTTCAGGGAATCACACTGCTGCAAACCCTTGGTAGTGCACGTTGTTACGTGTGCGCTGTCGCCCACCAGGTAAATAGTACTTTTACCACCAGCCTTAACAAGTTAATCCCCACCTCCCCACCCCCTTTCAGTTGCCTGGTTTGGGACTAATATGTCATAGGCAGAGAGCAGCTTAGCAATGAAGTAGCTACATATCTAGACTAGGAAAGCACAAAAAGGTCTCTTAAAAGTCATACTTGATGAGCCATATTTTAAGATAAAACTTTCCCAGATTAGGTTTTCTGTTCTTCCTCGCTTCCCTCTCTCCATCCACTTAGTGTAGGCCACGAGGGCCCTTAAGTCATGCTCTTTTGGTGGGCGCTCCATTCCTCAGGAACCTGGTGCCATGTGCCGGCAAAGCCGCATTGCCTTGTCACCATCCCGAATCTGAGAAGAAACAGCAGCCAAGAGATGACCTATGGCTAGGACTGAGGAGTGTGTGCAAAGTTTAGGAAAACCCGCATGCCACAAGGCAACGTTGGAAACTGTAAATATAATTAAGCCATGTGACTCCCATGACAACACAGAGGATTAGGGTCTGGGTGGATCTGGCAGACCATTGATACCTATGCGAACGGATGCCCGTCTATATATATCCCTTCTCCCCAGGTAAACACCGCCAACAACAACAACCTAGCTTGATGTCTAAATGAAGTAATCTCTACAAAGAAAAGGGAGATTATATTTGTTAAACTGTATTGAAAAAAAAAATCAGAAGATAATATGGCTTTGTTCACAGCATTGCATGGAGAAGATTAAAGACGGGGAACAAGCTGCTTAAATACTGTAAGCTAATTAGCTCCACGAATTGTTTTCCGAGGTTCATGAGATATGAAACATTGGCACCAGTGCGTGAAATATACTCTGCCTCAGTGCTCTTTTCAATTTATTTTTCTGTTAGTGTCATATGTGTATATAAAAAAAGAGAGAGGAGAGAGAGAGCAGCCACAAAGAAAGAGGTTACAGAGGGAGACCAAAGCCTGCCGGATGATTGAGGCTGACATTTTGTCATCTTAAGCCTGGCACGGGAGGGTCCTCCTCTAATACCCTGTATAAATACCAGCTTCATTTTCTGCCATCACAGGCTACATTGCGCAAATGATGTCATGACAAGGCCCAGAGGAATTCCTGCTGCTGCTCTGAGTGCACTCTGGCAGCTCCCGGTGCAGTAGGCCCGATCCAACCGACGCATCCTTAATTTGGTTCCCACGAGCTGTGCTCTTGCTGAGAGCAGATGAAGAGGACTCGGCCTTGGGGAGGTGTGGGGGGGGCGCTAGGGGTCCGCCATCCTCAGCTTGATATGCCCTTGTTCAAACAAGAGGTTTATTGTGTTCTTGTCTTAAAATTGAATAGTTTCAGGTGGTGAACCAGCCAAGGCTGTTTGTATCCCCAGAATAACAGTTTATAAGTATATTTATTTAAAATAGAATAGTAAGGTTTTTTTTAGGTAGCACATTTTGTCTTCTTCAGAAATTTAACTTAGAATTATATTTCGGGGACAGTGAGTGAACTCTTTTTACGCTCACTCCCTACTACCATAAGCATTCCCAGATCTCCTAGTTAGGAGGAATCACTATTTTCTCGGAATTCTCGGAAAAGAAGGTATAAAACTAGGCATAAAAATACCATCCGCTTTTTGTTTTGCCACCAAATATCTTAAAGACACACTTGCTATTATTTCTTCCTCTTTGCGTCCCAACCCAGCCCTGTGGAGAAGGCTGTCTCAGTAGGAACTGACTGAACCCTTATTGTCAAACCCACTGATCCCAGTTCTGATGGAGCCAGGTAGTCACTCCTATCCACCCGGAGCCTATCTCGTAGCACATCTCCTCCCTTTCTGAAACACTCCTGAGTCTAGGTCAGGAGAACCATGGGATTTCCCCTTATACAGTTGGGCATGCTCAGTCCTTATTTCTGGCTTTTGTCTCTCAGCAGATGTGAATTCCCCATTGCCTGCTGCACACCTCTCGTGTCTGTTTTGTTCATGGTTGTATCTCCAGGTTCCAGAACGGTGCCTACCATTATAGGAGCTCAGTACATACATGCTGAATTAATTAAATGCATGACTCTTCCCAGGATGTTCCCCTGTCAGCTCCTAAACACAGGAAGTCTGTCACCATACCTATTTCTCTTGTCTGCCAAACCTAATTTTCCCCAATTGCTCTGTCATTGAGCCCTCTTCACTTGATTCTGACTTCAGTCATCAAGTTCTCCTTTCTCTTCACTTCTGAGCAGTCACCCATCCTGGCTTCCCTATCTCTCAAACCTTCCCTTCCTCTCCACTCACCTTACCAGGCCCTGTGCAAGCCCTCAGTCAGTCTTTCCTAGACCATTTCCCACAGGAGTCTGTGGCTGCTTTCCCCGGCTTCTCTTCCTCCCCCACTTAGCCATCAGAACCACTTCCCCTGCCTCAGGTCTGAATATGTTGAAAAATTTAAGATCACTCCTTATCACAAAGTTAGAATGGTTCATGCTTAATAGCACCCAGAGCTTCAGCATCCAAAGCTTCTTTCAATCTGATATTTGTTTAGATGTCTCACTTCATTCTTCCCTATTTCTGTCTCTGCCCACTCAAGCCAGTCTGCCCAGTGTCTCGGCAGTTTGGTTCTGTTTCAATTGTGGCTTCCGAGGAGGCCCATGTGAAGTGATCCTTTAAGGTTTGTTTGCCTTTTACACACTTACCAAAGGGAACCAGGTGTCCCCATAGCTGGCTTATTGAACACCTTTCCTTTCCCACAGGAATGCCTTGGAGGGCAGAGTTTGTGTCATTAGACTTGATATCATATGGCAAACATAACATTGCTTTATATGGAGCCTGGAGCAGTAGATTTTTTTAAAAAGAGAATTCTAAACTTTATTATATTCTACCATATAGTATAATTGATAATTGATAGTTGGCATTTCTTGGTTCCTGTTACTGAACTCATTCGGGGCAGAAAGCATCTCCAATGCATCATTCATAGGGCAAGAAGGTGCACACTCAATGTGCTTGAATTTAATTTTAAACAAAAAGAGTGAATGTTGACTGGGTAAAAATGCAGATAAGTTTAGCCATATCTTGATTTATGGAAAAAATTCTTAAATTTGAGCATTATTGTATATTTTATTAGTCATATCAAAATAGTAAAATGTTGGCATTTCAGTTTCATAGAACCTTATATCTATGAAGCATATCTGTAGGGTACTTTTTACACGGACATATGGATTCTGTATTTTCTAATGACTTCTTAAAAACTGGTAGAAGCAAGTACTTGTAGGTTTTTTGGACATCCCATTGTAAAATTAAAGCAGTACTATTTAAACAAATTTGGATATTTTACCTTTTTTATAAGAGAATATCTTCAGATTGCTGCCCAGTATTGTATTCTGGAAGCCCTATTTCCTTTATTTTGTTTTTCGAAGTGTACTTTTATGCATTTCTTTGCATGTAGCAAATTAAGAATGGAGGCTCAGGAGTAAGATTTCTCTGAGATTTAGTTTCCTAACCTGAAGAAATGGGGCCAGTAATAATCATATTCATCAGGATGCTGGGAAAATTTGAGATGATGGTACCTAGAAAGCTCTAGCAGCGTGCTGGCACATACTCACTCGGAACATGGGTAGGCAATATCTTTCCTTTGTTTTAATTGGGATTTGTAGAGAGAGGGAGTATTTGGTGGGGGAATCTCTAAAGAAAAGTCTCATGCACTTTTCTGGGGCTTTCTAGTTCATGGACAGCAGTGGCAATGAGTGACTCCCTGGAAAACGTCATCTCCTATAACCTCAAAACCCCATGGTATCTGGAAATCGCTTTGTGTCCTGAATAAGGATAGCTATAATTTAGGTTTTACAAAAATATGTTTTCATTTATTGAGGTCAGTGCATTTGTGTCGAACAATGAAACCTGACAAGAAAAATCAAGGGTAGCCTGGGCACTGCTCAATTATTAATCTGATCAGATGTTAATTAGCACTAGATGTAGAAGGAAGTGCTATTTTTATTACCCATTATCGTGTACTTGCTTACATATTTACCCTGGGGTTAGAAGTGTTTTATTAATTATTTTTGCTGGCAACCAAGACAAAAGTTTTGATGTCTGAATTGAAAGTTGCCAACCTGTTTATTAAACACTAATGATTATATAAAAAAAAAAAAAAATGAGCAGTGCTATTTACCAAGCGTGAACTAATCTTTACAAACCAGAGTAATTTATTGTTACGACGAGGTCATTAGCCTTAACTTTTATTCACAAGTTGTTCCAGACTGCTTCACTTATAAATTATTTTTTTAATCTAAAATAAAATTACGTTCTTGGATCAAAGCCTTTTATTTATGTTTTCGGCTACATTGGGGTATAATTGACAAAACTGTAAGATATTTAAAACGTACAACAGGATGATTTAATTTGAGGCCTTTTAATCAGTACGAATTATCAACATGTATTTGCTTCTCTTTTAGTATAGTATACCTTCATGGTTGCAAGGTTAGCATTGCTTAGTTATGTGTTTAGAGCATATGTGCTATATATTTTATATTATATATATATATAAAACATAATAATCATGTTTTGGAGCATATAAACCTTAGGGAATTATAAAAAAACTTCCATAAATAAATGAAAGTTTCATTTTAGAAAGCAGACTAATGAAGTATGAACCAGTCTAATGACAACAGTAAATGGGAGCATGAAAAAAAAACCAATCCTTTTATAAAAATAATTAGATACTAGGGGACTTTATTGGTTCCAGAAGTAAACTCAGGTGACCCTGTCTTATTTATTAAGACTGATGAGCTCTGGTTGGTATGTTTATTCCTTTGCCCTGCCACTTTTCAGCATTTTTTACATGCTGTCTAGAAGTTTGCAACTTTCATGCTATATATTTTTTCCTGTCTTGACTTTTATGACTTCCCCCATAAAATGTATTGGTTGTCTGAGTCTCACAAATCCTAAACTGCTTAATGGCTCTGGCTGCATCCATTATGCTGCACTGTGTGTTTGTGTGTTTTTTCTCAGACATCTGTGTAGATAGCTTCTGAAATTTACAAAACCTTTGTAACTAATCCCACAGGTTGACCTGAGCAGGGGCAGTGTTTGTTGCCGCTAATTACACAGTGCAGGCCTTCGGGAAATAGACCCTTTGTTCATGATGAATTTGAGCAAGCAACTAAACATTCCTGAATAATGCTGAGAACATTACTTGCCCAGGCCTTTATGCCTGTGGATCCCCTGCCTGCCTATCCTTCCTCCATAGATGGCTGGGCATTGTGCTCGATGTGCATATTAACTGCTGGCGGACGAAGGGAAGCCAGGAGTTCTCTTTGGCAACAGGGTGTAGCAAACAGCTGGGCGATGAGGCACAAGTGGATTATTAGGTATGACATGATGAACGGCATTTCTATCATGGCATTATATAGCTATCAGGTTGTGCCTTTTTTTTTCTTTTCTTTTTTTTTTTTTTTTTGGCCAGGCTTTTTCCTTCCTAGGAATTAATTTCCTTCCTAGCCACTAGGAAGCTCCTGTATTGCAGTGGTTATCACTAAAAATGGCCAGAAATCCCACTGCTACCCATCAGTTATGCTACCTCTGAAATCGGCCTCTGATTGATAGCTTGTTAAAGTGAGTTTCAAAACCAAGGGTAAGTCTCTTTGGAGTAGGTATGAATTTGATTTAGGGTGTATTGATTTGCATAAGTTAGCAAACAAAGTAGTATGCAATTAAAGGTCTGGCTGGCGATATTTACTCTTAAGTTAGAAGAGAAAAAACACATTCATATCTTGTGGCCTCATTAGTCACATGCGCACCATCCTGCAAAATGGAAATTAGTCAAGCCATACCTTGGAAAACCTTTCACCTGGCAGTTCCTTATTACTACCTGGTAATATACAGAAAGACTCATAACACGTATCATCAAAAGAAACCTAAAAAAACAAAGGAATGTAATAAATGTAATTCCCAGAAATTTTATTACAAATACAATATAGAAAATTTTCTAAAACTAATACCTCCTGTTCTTTGTTGCACATGCACTTTTAGCTCTAGATTTGTGCCTTTAAGCAGTCCGGAAAGATAAGGGTTTCTCCAGCTCTTACTCTATTGATCCTGTAGTTAAAAAGATTAGGTGTTATCTAATCTATTTTAGGAGAAAAGAAAGCCTTAAGGGTAAGTACTCAGATATTTATATTTTAATATTCTTATTATTCCGTTTAGTATCTTATTTATATACATTGGCCTATTTGTTAAATTATTCCTTAGATTCTTACCAAGGGGAACTTTCTCTATAAGCCAGTACCTCCTTTTGAAACTGTGTGATGCATTGTGTTTATTTTTTTTTTACTTTTGCTTTAGCCACTAGGAAGCTCAGTTAGGTTTCATGTTCAGTTGCCACACAGCCTTGTTACGCCCAGACTTCATGATCCCCAAGGACCACCAGGGAGCCGAGTCCGATGCAATAAACAAAAGAGCCTCTTCCATGTTAGCATGGGCTCTGTCCCACTCACGCCAACAGCATGGCGGAAGAGAGAGAACTTCGCCAAGCCCTAGGGTTTTACTCCAGTGGTGATGTCACTGCTTCGGCTGACCCTGATTGGTTGGGTGAAGGCTAGGGTTCAGTTACAAAATGGAGGATAACTCTGCCCTGCCCCACAGTGGAGTTAGGAGTTTATCCTCGCCTCGCCTTGCCCTCTCAGCCTCAGCTGTCCACTGCACAGACCCAGCCCCACCTAGCACATAGTAATACAGGCTAAATAAAGAAACTCTCGGGCAGCAAATGTATGACTTAAAGTTGTTTTTCATTGTAATTGACTTCTCATCCTCTTTATTTTTGGCTTTTTAAATATATATATATTTTTTTTTATAGATTTTTTTTTTTTTTTTAAGAAAGGAAGGGAGAGGGATAGAGAATTAGAAACATTGATGAGAGAGAAACATTGATTAGCTGCCTCCTGTACTCTCCCTACTGGGGATGTGCCTGCAACCAAGGAACATGACCCTGACCGGAATCGAACCTGGGACCCTTGAGTCCGCAGGCCGACGATCTATTTACTGAGCCTAACCAGTTAGGGTGCTTTTTTGTTTTTAAGATCTAATGGTTTCACTAGGTCTGATTCTTATTTGTAAACTACATCAAATGATTTCATGAGGGAATCAGGATATAATAAATACGAAAGGGATATGCTTCTGTTGTAAATAGTAGCAACAGCAACATGGTGTGTGTGTGTGTGTGTGTGTGTGTGTGTGTGTGTAAGTAAACATTTTAAAGACAATTAAATGGGCTAAGAAGAAAACATTCCTTTAGGGAGTTAGAGTTGAAGGATCCTGACACATAAAATTCCAGGAATTGGACTTAATGAAAAGATAATGAAGTATTCCCTCCCCTCAACCACAATTCTACTCAGATATTCTCATGGAAGTGGTCATTTTCATTTATTTTATAGTTAACTAGACCAGAGGGGAGAAACAGCAGGAATAGAGGGGTTTGTTTTGAAACTTCAAACAAGCCAGTTGCTAGCTTTGTCTATTAGTAAAACAGCAATGGATCCCTGCTTTATGAGGGAGTTATGAAAATAGACTTGTAAAGGTTTACATATTTTCATCCTAAGTATTATGTACTCAAGAGTGTAGTTCTTTATAAACTCTCAAGCCACCCTGGTATCTTCTATCTCATGTTTTATTGATTTTCAAACTATACCATTTCAAACGGATACCAAGCTGTGAAAAACATGAACACAGTTTGAAATTCGCCCTTGTAAAATATTTCCACATTAGACATTTGAGAAGGATCTGGGAAGTGTTGATATTAATTAACAGTGTCCCGTTGCTCCAGAAACTGTTCAGCCTGGCTTTTGGAAGGCTCTGAAATAGTATAATCTCAGGTAGAGCAATCCAGAGGATTTTGTCATTTTGGGGTAGAATAGATAGGATGTTCTCCTGAGAAATCTGCAATAAGATTGTGGATTCCCTAGGCCCATGGTCAGAGACTACAGCTCATGAGCCACATGTGGCTCTTTGGCCCCTTGAGTGTGTGGCTCTTCCACAAAATGCTACAGCTGGGCCAGTCTATTTTGAAGAAGCGGCATTGGAAGTTTAAGTTTAAAAAATTTGGCTCTCAAAAGAAATGTCAATCGTCGTACTATTGATATTGGGCTCTGTTGACTAATGAGTTTGCCAACCACTGCCCGAGACCAATCTGTCTTCAGAGGTATAAATCTCAGGCAAGGTTAGAGGGTTGTTGACATAGTCTGTGAGCAGCCCTCAACATTATTACAGGCTTTTTGGGCCCTGGGCCCCTTTTAGCGATGCTGCAGATTAAAATCACTTCTGAAGCACTTTGAACATATTGTGCTACTGAAATCCTTAAAAATCTTCAGACACCTTTCTCCCAGGATCCTCATCAATCCTTCGTCATGGACAGAGGTGTCATTTTCTCTTGAGTTTCTAGGAAAGTTCACATGAACCACCATCCTCCACCAGGACTCTTAGATAGTTTTCATGTTAAATTTTCACAGGGCTTTAAATGAGCCCTACAGACCATCTGCTGCTTCCTACTTAGCCAGCTGAGGTCCGATACTGATAGCGGGGTAAGTGTGAAGTACATGAAATGATTACCACCTCATCAGAGTGGCGGGAGGCTGCCCAGGTACCTGTTTGAAAAGATCGTGTGTTAATTCACAAGGACAAATTAATTATTCACATGCAATGCTGTATAACTTACAGGGAGAGAAAAGGATTGTTTATTCATCATGCCACCGTGACACCTCTGTTCAACTGGGAACGTGTTACAAATGCCACAGGTAGTAACTTGAGGATTCAGCCTTTAATAACTTAGTAGTTGTCATTTCCTAATCAAGTAAACCCCTAGTCCAGAAGTTTATTTGTATGGAGCAGTCATAGTATAGAAGTAGGAAGTAACCTCAAATTGCACAATCACTATGTGAACCAAAAGGGGCAGGAAGTATTTGTCTAATAGGCAGCGATGTTTATAGAAATGTCATAGCCCTTGAATGGCCTTTGAGTTACCATCATTTGTCCTTTCGCTTAGAATGGCCTTGAATAATCGTACATCAACGTTGTCTGATCTTCATGGCTTCTCCTTGCTTCCCGCCACTGGCAGGTCAGCCAGCATCATTCTGCAACAGTTGCTGGTCTGCTTTCTGTCTTCAGAGTGAGGATCTCTTGGCTGAACCATGGTGGCTGAATGTCAGTGATTTCCTTCCAAAATAGATTTAACAAGATTGGAGCCATGTTCCCTTTATTAAGCCAATATTTGACATCAATGGGGCTAGTGCCTTACTGCAAAGCTGGTGGCCTGGAGATAGGCTCTCCAACACAGTAAGCCATCCCAGGATGCCATAGGTGGGAGGATTGCAGTTGAGCCATTCCTCTTGGCCAGTGCATGGCTGCATGGTGATGACACCTCACTGTAGTGTATCAGTTATACTTGGAGGAAAACTCAACAAGGGTATCATCTGATCCTCTGGGGAAGTTTTACATTCAAAATTGGAAGTCAGACTGCCTGAAATCCTTGAAGACTTCATTCAGGCTGTCCTGTGTTGACAAATACTTCTTAAAGTAGACAAAAATCTGTAAAATATTGATTATGTGGAAAACTATGAGAAGTGACGTAGAGAGAGGTTCATTGGCATGGGGTACAAACTTATATGCTACCACAGCTAGGGAGATATCCACGTGAGGAAATCAGGCCAGGTGCATGAACAGAGGGCATCAGGGTCCTGTAGAAAGGGATGGCGATGGCTGCTGATCTGTTCTAGCAGAACATGTCCATGAAAGAAGAAGCCAGCTCTTCTACTTTTTCACATGAAGGCCAGAGTTGGTGCTGTATATGGAATCTCTGGATTTCTGAATGTTGGTTCAGAAGGCATACGGAGTTGAGATTGGTCCACAGGCTACCCAGTTTATAATCAGTCATTTATGGAACTCTACAGCTAAACCATGAACATAATTTATTAACTGTATGGATATTAAAATATCATGAAAGCATAGTTGTTAATGAATTAAAACACTGAACCAAAATGTGTTTCAGAGCTGAAAGAGTACATCATGGTATGACATCTGTCCCACACGAAATTATAGATGACTACGCTAACTGTATGTTCAGATCCATTCAGCGTTGAAAATTGGGTCTATCACAGCCACAGTTCCTGACCTTGGGCATAGTTCTGTCAGCCTCTCCAGAGAGCTGTTGTTAACATTAACACACGACAGCATCCGTCATAATAACAGAGAGAACAGCCTACATGTCATTGGTGAAAGACACCCTGCTCTTCTTAATGTATGTATGCAAAGGAGAAGCAATGAGATCTGTGGGAAGCTGGCTACTGTCATTTTTGGGGATTTAAGAATACTATCCAAAAAAGAGGATGAACAAAAGAAATCCTTTAAAGGCTCAAAATCCACTAACTTTTGTAGAGCCAGACTGCTAAAATCCAGGCCTGGAATGATGTGGCTTTCTTGAGCTAAGATTTGAGTTGTAGAGAATAAGTACCAGAAGCAAAGTTTCAGTGTCAGTTGTACAAAGGCTACAACTTCAAACACAGTGTGTTGCTGAGCTGGATTGCCATCAGTAACAACATCTTGGAAGAGGGCAGAGTTGTTTGCATGAAAACAGGGGTCAGGGTCCCTGGAATGAGGGTGAGCAACCCCGGGAGATAATGCATAGGTGAAGGAAGAGTTCAAGCAGGTGCTAGGGTTGGGGGTAGAGAGGGTTCCATTTACAGTGTTGAGATTTCTGCAGGGGCTAAGAATATCAAAGGTTTGTTCGGATATCCTTGAGCCTTTTCATCAGCTTGACATTTGCATCCCTTGGTCCTACCAGCTTTATTTCAGCAGCGAGTGTGCTCAGATGACTAAGCTGGCTCATGTTACTGATTGCTATCTGTTTGTCATTCTAGCCCTCTTACCTCCCACATGAGTTGTACCTTTTTGGTGCAAATAAGCTGCCAGGGCTAGGCTTGCTTGATCTCTGTGCTGCAGATGTCTCTAATTAACTTGATTGAGACAGGTCCCTGGGATCCTGTTGCAGAGTCTGACAAGTCCCCCTGTCCTGGGAGGCACTATCCTGTCACTTGATGCATGCTTCTTGCTAATATCCTTTGGGCAAAGTTTATTAAGAACTAAAGTCTTCAAGGGCCCATGCTTTTAATATGAAAGCTGTGGAGTGATGGTTGCTAATGAGCAACCAGGAATGTAAAAGCTATCTCATGTTCTCCTTTAGGTTCTGAGAAAAATATCTCGAGACCTTTACTTAAACTTCTAGTGTTTTAACATCAAAATGTTAGTTTTTGACATGACTAATACTATTCACATTATTATTTGTAGCAGTTGAGAGAAAGATGGCATTAACTCATTGCAAGCATAGACCCTTAAATTATTTTGTTCTGATAAAACCAGTGTTTGGAAGTACTGGATTTGCTAGCTCTGAAATTTGCATGATGTCCCATTACTGTTGGTGAAACTAGCTCTGAGCAGGGTGAAGATTGGCTTTGTCTTTATTTCTTTCAACATCTACATTTATTCTGGAGTAATACATTATTCAATTATACTTTGTATTTTGCATGTATTTTTTTTCACATGTGTGCATGTATTTTCTGTGAATAGTGATAGGTTTTCCTAGAATTTCCGGAGCTTTTGTATTACTAGCCCAGACTTGGACTCTCTGCAAGGATATCTTATATCAGTTATTTCTAAAATATCCTGACACAGAAGTAACTTACTAAATGTTGAAAGAAACAACAGAGAAATCTTAAACTACATTTAAGAAATACATGTGTAATATTGTTGACTTTGCTATTCTCTATAGGTATAATGTCAAGCAGTGAAGGAGAGAACTGAATTCTTGGATTTTTAAGTTCTGTTTTCATTGGTTGCCATTTACATCTGAACTGATTATCAAATAACATCATTTTGGCACTGTTTGGTAAAACACATACCATCATGAATCATCACAATCCATGGTCCAGCATCACTAAACAACAATGTCCCGACCATAATTTGCAAGTGAATTAACCTATTAGCAGAAGTAGTTCATTATCAGTTATCCAGGCTGTATTATTTAATCAGGGGATTGATATGTCTATCCTGAACTAACTAGCATGAATTTGTAGGTCATGTCCCCCAAAATGAGGGATAAAAGGATGAGGAAGACATGGTCCTCATCAATGCCAGGGAATATAAAATGCAACTGGGGTCATGCCCCAGGATTATAAAAGATTATCTCTATAAATACATGTTCTCAGACCTGTTGGATCTCAAAAAAGGAGGCGTTCTTTTTAGGCTAAGGAAGTGGTGGAGGCTTTAAAAAGGAGTTTAACCATCGAAAAAAGCCCGGTAGCGACCCGAAGGAATTGTAGGCTAGGGGAGAATCAGCAGAGGCCTAAGGTTAGGTGTTCACGGGGCAGGTGAGAAAACCAGGTTGGCAAGGGCATCCTGAAATTGTGGTTGGATAGGCACAGTGGGGTCAAAACATGGAAGACCGGAAGGACCAAGCATGAATGAATTCGACCTGCTCTTGTAGAACAGGGAGTCATGTGGTTCTTCACCCAGGAAGGCCTGATGGGAGAGGAGAAAGGAAGGAAATAAGGGCGAGCTTTTAAGGAGATCATGATGCTAATCCACACATGTAACAAGGCTCAAAAGAGCCTGCGATGTTAGAATAGATTCTAATAGCTTTGAGCAGAGAGCGAAGCAAAAAATCATCAGAACTGGTTAACAGACAAGCTTGTGTTGAAGGAAAGAGACAGAAAAGATATTCCTCCTGATTTTGTTTTATTATTCTTCTTGTGGACCTCCATCAGAGAGTAGAGAACAGAGAAATGAAATTTCAAAAAGTTCATTTTAATCCATATTCGCAGTGTTAATCTTTGATGAATGAAAGGAGAGAAGGATTTATGGATTGTTGAAGAACCGCTAAAATTGAGGGTTGCTATGGAATTGAGACACTTTAAACTTTCATCTATGCATCATTAGGAGAAAACATTAGCAACTGACTGATTTTATCAGTTTCTCAGTTTAGCCCTCCAATTTTAATCAAATAAGACTGAGATAGGCATTAATGGTTTATCTGCTATTATACCACTCTCTCTGGTTAAGTCTCACTGCCGACATGCATATGGAAATTGGAGATTAGTCATTTCCTGGGATGCACTTCATCATCGTTAGAAGCCTACAATGATGATGATTGGCTATCATTTGCTTTGGGTCTAGCTTGTAGACTTAAAAAGGCATCTATGGCTATTCAGATAAGCCTTTTTCAGGACAGTATGGCAGTCTCGGGAACAGCAAGCTACTGGTCCCAGGACCACCACTGCAGCCATATTTCAGGAGCAAGAGCAGATGGCTAAAGAGGACCTGTGTTGGCAGTGGCAGGTTAGCTTTAGCTGTAGGTGTGCTTCAGAGCGGCGGAGAGCCCCTCCTAATGAATTTTAGACCAAGAATCTCATTCTCCTAGACCTATCACTTGAGAATCAGAGTAATTATTTCCTATTGCCCTTTGTGGGATATGGTTATAATTGCATTACTGTTAACGGTGTTCGCATTAACACTTAATTGTTAATGTCCTCCTAATTTGGAGGAAATCATCACCTCTTCATATTTCATTGCCAGAAAGCATCACTAAATTCAAAAAGGATCACTGGAAGCTTCCAAATGCAGAAACTAGAAATGCTAGAATTTCACAGGCAGAATTTGTGGAGTGACTTCTCTTTGTCTCTCTCTCTCTCTCTCTCTCTCTCTCTCTGTGTGTGTGTGTGTGTGTGTGTGTGTGTGTGTGTGTGTGTGTTTACTCTTACTGTATTATATACGTCTGCTTCCTTTTGAAGTTCAGCCACAATGCACAGCCGATCGCTGGGAAGTAACAGGGATTCCTGGGTGGCATGGAAACAGCTCTGGGTCCGTGGTAGGAAAAGGGCAGGAACTTTCTCTCAGAGCTGACATCCTGTTTGAGTGTTGAAAGACACATTAACAAGAAAAGAAAGCGGCCACTGTGGCAAGGTCAGCCAGTCGGTGGTGGGCTATAGGCCTTGACTTTCAGATGATGGTTAACCTTTTCCTCTACCATATACTGAACTGCCTGTTGTTTATACCCAAGTGATTTCTTGGCTTAGCTCCTCAGCAGGAACTGAAATATTTTGAGAAGTCTTGATTCAGACTTGCCAAAAAATAAAAATAAAAGGAGAGAATGATAGAGAGAGAAAGAGGAAATTCCAGAATTATATCAATCTTTGAATCTGTTAAAGGGAATATTGTTTGGGGCACGTCTGTGACACTGGGTGGGAAAGCTTTTTTAGGAGCTGGGAAAGGAATGATGGGCTCCATGGACGTTCAACAGCACCGTTTCACAAAGCCTGGCACTGGGTTCGATGCTATGCTGCTGCCCTCTTGAAATTCTTAATAATCTTTAAACAGCAGGTTCCACATTTTGACTTTGCATTGGGCCCTGCAAATTAGGTAGTTGGTCCTGCTGAGCACCCCTTGGTAGTTGGAGCAGAAAGTGGTTTAAATTTTACCAAATGTACTAGAAGCCAGATTCTCCTCCGCCACCCACCGGTAATTAAATTCTGTGCTCTTATCAACACACAAACAGGTTTGACAACTTCGAGGGCTTGTTCCTTTTAAAATGCCATTCAGTTGAGCAGCTGTAGTTCCTTAATGCTTTACATGATCCCAAATAACCTGTTTGACCTAAATATTTTGTAACTTTCCAGCTGGGTATTTCTACACCCAATGTAGAGTACCGATTCTTGTTGAAATAAGGACAGATTAATTAGTTTAGGTGCATGCACGTTTCAATGCATATTTCAGCCAAGAGAAGTATGAATGCTGGTGGAATATAAAAATAAAAATAAAAAGATGGTGAGGTTTTAACTCTCAAACACCCTGGGGCACATTCCTTCATCTCCAAGGATGTGATTGGTAGGACCTGGAAGATTTCAAAAGCAACTTCTCTGGGAGGTCGCCTGGCCCTGGCACAGGCCAGGATGCACCTTTAATGAGGGAGTCCTGCTCACCGGGCTTGTTCCTTATCAGGTTCTGTTTTGCTATGTGACTCATTAGCTTTATTTCTCATAAGCACGCTTCCCTTCCAAGTACAATCTAAAAAGTTCTGTCATTAACAGCAGTTTTGTTTTCCCTGCCTAAGGGAGGCTGTTTTCAACAAAATATGTGCATTTTGACAATGTGAGCCTTGCCTATTAAAAGCTGTAAGTATAATTTCTTTTTTATTGGGTGCTAAACTAACTTTTTGGCAAAACAAAAGACAGTCAAGATTTCTTCCCTTCTTAAAAAAAAATCGTGATTTCACATTTCTCTGCACATGTTTTTTCAAGCACGTTTTACATAACTCTGTCTTTTTTGTTTTTTTAACAAAAGAAAGCTATATGGCTTTGTGTGTTATATCTATTGTACAAGGATGTCAGTGATGTTGAGCATTCAATGAAGCGTAAATAGGTCACGGGAAAAAAAGAACAAAATGCTGTGTTGCATTTGAACATTTGGATTTAAATGGTTCATTCCTGTAACTATAATGTGATTATGAATTTATGGGGGGGGGGGGGGTTTGGGGTGGGAGGACAAGTCCCTAAGCCTGATATTGATGTCAGCACATATGCATGCCCACATTTGTTACCTGCTCTGATTATTTGTGATGTGCTGTGCAAGGAAGGACCCCGGGCACTAGGTAACAGATGCCTTTCCTGCTTCTGCTTGGGAGACAGCCTGACAGCATTTCCATGCCCTGCCGCCAGGTCTGCTGCCATCAATGCTCAGGGCTGGCTTTTTCCACCAATTCTCACTCTTAGATTTTGCTTCTGGCCATTAAAGCCAAAACGTAAAGCTGCCTTCTGAGACCCGGTTTCTCAAACTTTGGTCATCCATGTGCCGATTTCAGAATTTTTGCTATGGGCATCTATCGCATATGTCAGAATTTATTTAATATTTTTTAAAAATATAGACCCTAATCTTGTTGTACCTAACATTTTTTAATGGGAACTTTATATCTTTCTCCTAAATATCTCTTGCCACGAATAATATTACTTGCCATAACTAAGCAAATGAGGATCTGTTTCGGAAGCCTACTTTTCTCTTTAAAAGTAGAGATTAGCCAGTGTTCGGTGTTAAAGACCTATTAGCACCAGACTGAGACCTGCTCCTTGAAAACTTGAAAGAGGGTTCATAAAGGAATAATTTTCTCATTCTGTGACTCAAAGTTGGTTAATGCTATATCCAAAGCTCACCTGCAGTTCTCACACTCCTGCGAGAAGTGTAGATCATTCACTTTGAAAAGATGCCATCTGTGATGAGATGTGATGGATTCTGAGAGGGCCCCTCACTTGTCATGTTGTCTCAACTCCACCATTATAATCATTCCCTTAGACTTATATTTCGATTTTGTTCAGTAATTACCTATTTAAATGTAAATTACTCTGTAACCTCTTAGTAGTCTTCTAAAGATTGGTTTCCCTTATTGAGACAAAATTCCCCCCAAAGAGGGACACAGGCTAGAGACTCGGACTGTGAAAGAGTAAAAGACACACTTCAGACAAACATACATCCTTCGCGGTTAACTTAGGGTTGTCGTGTCTTTCCAGGCATTTCTCTCTGCCCGGGACAGGGGCAGGCCCTCTCTGTTTCCCCGGACTCTGGCTGCTACACGTTCTACAACGCTGGGCTCAAAGCCACACCTGCGTGCTCTTCTCTGGCGGCTCACCCCGATGTCGAAGGCTCTCTGCTTCTTGCTTGTGTTACTTGCCACACTAGTTTACATCATTGCTAGTTTCAAGTTCACTTTATCTCCTCCATCGAGTAGACAGTACGTGAGTGGTGAAAGAACAGGAGACCAGACTTCATGGATGGCGACAGAAAGTAGCCAAGATGAGTGTCACAAAGCAAGTTTTTCTAAGCTGATTTTGCAAGAATAGTCTTCATGCGGCACAGCCAGGAAGGGTAGCATTCCATTCACCTGAACTTGGCCTGTGTCCCTGTGTGTCTAACTCATTAAAACGGGCAGACACTGAGGCCTGCTGTGGTGTGGGACTGGGGAAGGGAATTCAGGACAGAGAAGCCGTTTCTCTCATTTGAGCTCAGGTGCCAGTTCCACTTGAGCCATCGTTCTTTCAGCCTGGCTGACCAGCTAGCATATGTGGACAAGGAGGATAAAGTATTATCTCTGCAAAGCATAGCAGTGACTCAGCATTAATACCTGCCCCTTTGACACAGACTATGGCTTAACAGGATTTATGAGCTGCTTATTGCTTCTAAATCCACAGTGGAACTTGGGTGTCATAGTGGAGTATTGGCAGTGCAAGAGCGACCTGCCATAGCAAAGGGGTGCGTCTCTGAATGACCTGGGCACCATCTTTGCAATCCTAGTCTCATGGAAAGTCCTGTGGGTCAGAAACACGGGGGGTTGACTCTTAGTCGCACTGTGAGCCTTGATGTGCGTTAGTCAGACTCCTGGTGGTCCAGACTTTCTCATGAAAGCTGGAGATGATGGCAAGGTGATGATGGCTCCTGTTCCAAGTGTTACTGGGTACCCCCGGGAGGGCAGAGTGCTTGTAGAGCATTCAGCACACCAGCAGTCATGAACGTTAACTCTTCTCTTCTTTATTTTTCTGTGAGGATCTCAGGCTCTGTCTTACTTGAAGCATGTGTGTATCTTTGGGAGTCTCTCCCCACCTCTCTCCCCCAACACACAGACACACACACACACACACACACACCCTTTACAATGTAAGACACAATGACCCTTGTGGCTCACTTGGTTGGGCATCCTCCCCTGCACCGAGAGGTTGTGGACTCCATCCCCAGTTGGGGACATGCAAAAGGCAGCCAGTCTATGTTCCATTCTTACATTGATGCTTCTCTCCCTTTTTCTCTCTCCCTCTCTAAAAATTAAAAAAAAAAAAAAAATCTTTAAAAATTAAAATGAGGGAACAAACTAATTGAATAGCCAGAGATGGAGAAGAGAGTATCATTATTTTTGTTTATTGCATTTCTTCTGTGATGAATTGCTTGGGAATAAAACCTCTTAATTACTTAACTAGCTATTTATTTGACTCTCAGTTGGGTTGAACTTAAGCTCACACACGCTGACGGCCATAACTTCATGAGCACAGCCCTGGCTTTACTGAACCACTGGCTCACACTGCGAGGCAGGGCCACGTATTTCATGTGCTGTGCTTGGAGTAAAAGCAGTGGAACCTTGGTGTTCTGCCCTATCGGGAGCAGCCTTGACTCCTTTTTAGGATTCACCTGGCCATCTTCATTGCTTGCGTGGCCTGCATAAACTGTAACAGAACAAGATCTAGGAAACAAAGAAATTAGGTGGGGCGGTCATCGAAGGTGATCTTTCACCATTATCTTTAGAAGCTTAATGGTTGATGTTCACTCTTCCCAACTATGTAAGGTAAGATGACCTTGGGAAAAAATTGGAAAGAAGTCAAGATGAAATCTGGTGTATTGCAAGTCATAATTTGGGTCACATTTGAAAAAACAAAAACAAAAAACAAAACACCTAAAAATAATAAAAATACCACCACTATGCTGTTGTTGATGGTAAGCATTGGCCTAAGGACAGGCAGTGGTTCAGAAACTTGTTTTTCTTTAAAATAATCTCACACTGAATGGCAAGTTTGGGTCACAGGTGTACACCCTTAGGCCTTACTTCCTCAGTGAGCTCAGTGCTGGTCTCAAGGACAAAGAAGAGAAATAAAAAAAGAAGTTTTGCATTGAAAACAGGTTGGTCTCTCCAGGCAGAGGGCCGCTATGAATGCAGTTTTCTGTCAGGACCCAGAGCAGGGGGAGAGAGTTGGAAGCCAGATGTGGACTTGAGGTGTTTATTTCCCCCTCGCCTCTTCCTTGGCATGATGAATTTTGCTCATGGACTTGGATTTGCTTCAGAGTTCTTTCAGTGTGATAAGTGAAGGTTAGCTACTTGGGGACTGGTAGTTAATTTGAGCCTGTGGGCAACTCCCCTTTGGCCTGGGATTCCATTTGTAACATTTTGCTCTGTGGGTTTAACTAAACTGTCAGGAGGGCAGGGGCTGAGTTATTAGAGTTCATTGTGGAAAGCTCAGGCAGGAAATGAAACTGTTCGCCACCCCAGAGAAAGGCTTTCCAGCAGAGAAGGACGGCATGTCAGGCCCAGGGTCCTCGGTGATATTCTGTTTCTCTGGAAAATCATATACAGAATTTCTCCCTTTTATCCCCGGAGGACGTGCAGACAATAGATTTGGAAGCAGCATCGCCTCCGAGTTTCGCCCCCGCCTTTGCCAGAGCACAGCCTTGCTCTGTTCTGTCCTGAGGTAGGAATGAGTTGGACAGAAACTGTTTCATGTTCATCAAAAGGCATCCCAGGGCCTGAGGTGTGACAGGGATGATGGAGAGGGTAGGCGTAGGGCTGAGGACAAGAAAGTGGACTGAGCTTGTCTTGGCCCAAGAAATCTCAGTCCCACTTGCTGGCCCTGGGGCTGAATTGAAGCCAGCCAGTCTCCAAGGCTAGGAAGCCAGGCGCAGGATGTGCCTAAGTTATTCCTGCCTCCTGTTTAAACCTCCTGAAGTTCCTTTTATCTTTTATCTGTAATCGTTGCTTTTGATTCAAAGATTGATATTAAAACTGTCTAAAAGCTCTCTCTCCTGAGCTCTAAAATTCTTTCCTTAATGCTCCCAACCCACTTACCTTGCTGCTCTCAGAGTAAACCTTGATCTAATAAGAGGTAGTAGCTATATGCAAGGTGCTCACATCAGGGTGCTCAATGCAGATGGGTAGGTGTGACTTTATGCCTTTGAAGTCAGCATTAGTAACTTCAGATCAGCCCCACAAGGAAGCAAGGTGCAATGGTTTTATGAAAAGAGAGGATATGGAAGCTTATGAAAGAGTAGAGAAAAGGTCAATCTTAACGAATTTTAAATTGATTACAAGAAAATTCTTATAGATACAGCTTCCCCAGATTAATTCAAGCAATAGTTGTAATTTTCTTTGTATCTGAATTTATCACTCCATTGATTATCAAAGTTCTCCTAAGTCCTCTAACAGAATTTTATTTGCTCTCTAAAACGTTTGGGTCAATTATTTTTACTAAGTGTCCCAAATCTTATCATTGAATCTCAGTGCTATATCAGTGTCTCTCTCTCTCTCTCTCTCTCTCTCTCTCTCTCTCTCTCTCTCTCTCTCTCACACACACACACACACACACACACACACACACATCACATCACAAATGTTTGCTGGGAAAATCTTTGAAGATAGTCCTGAAAATAGCTAGGTATAATAGCTTATAGCTTAGCTTTTTTTTTTTTTTTAAGTGCACTGATAAAAGTAAACTTTATTCATAATATCATCTAGAATGTGTGTAAACATGCTCAAAACTGCTTTATATATTACTAGTCTGGTACATGAAACTTGTGTATGGGGTTGGGGGTTCCTTCAGCCCAGCCTGCACCCTCTCCAATCAGGGACCCTTTGGGGGATGTCCACAGGGATCAGGCCTATACTGGCAGTCAGACAAACCTCTTGAAATCTGAGACCACTGGCTCCTAATCGCTCTCCTGCATGCCTGCCTTGTTGTCCCTAACTGCCTCTGCCTGCCTGCCTGATTGCCCCTAACCCCTCTGCTTGCCTGCCTGATCACCCCTGCCTTTGCCAGCCTGCCTGCATGCCTGATTGCCCCTAACTGCCCTCCCCTTCCAACCTGATTGCCCCTAACCCCCTCTGCCTCCACCACATAGCTTTGCCTGCAAGGAAGTCAGACATCTGTTAGATGGCCAGCTGACCTGGTCTAATTAGCATATTAGCCTTTTATTAGTATAGGATAGGATTGCTTAAAGTGGGGGGAGCCTTTTTCAGTAGGAGGAGATGCTCTTGGCTCACAAAAATATGTAATCCCTATATCTGAAATGATAGCCAGCTATATGCACTATATTGCCTACCTGGTCATGAAAAAATTGAACCACTTTCTTACACCTTACACCAAAGAGCTCTTGCCCTTAAAACTTCTCCTCTGCCTCCACTTTAGGCTCTGCCTTGGCAGTTCACCCAGATTAGGTTCTGATTGGTCGATTTCTATGCCAGTCAGCATCAACAGCTCCGCCTCCTAAGCAGCCATTGGCTCCTTGCAGTTCACCAAGATTTGGTCTGATTGGTCAGTTTCCATTCCAGTCAGCATCTCTGGGCCTCATCAGAGAGGCAGGGCTGATCAGCACCCACCTCAGGCTGCTGGCAAGAGGGCTGAACTGCTGACCTCTCGCAGGGGTTATTCGTCTCTTGATCATTTTTGAATGTTACAGACCCTGGCTCTTTATATAGAGAGATATATTGTAATTTGCTTTTTCATTTAGCAATATATGCCCACTATTTTTTTTTTAATAGAGAATGACCAAAACGGAACTTCCTCAAAACCATTTGAAAATTATTGTAATTATATTTTCAGTAAAATAAAAAGTATGCTGCTTTAGAATTAAAGTATGCCCCTGACCCCCACTCCTTGCTCATTTCAGCACCCTCTCTTCATCCATAAGGAAACCCAGCCCTGGAGAATATATGTCACACAAAAGGGGGACTGGAACCCAGGTCTCCTGCCTCACAGCTCTGTTTTCTTTTCAGTACAAATCTTTGTATGGTACTTTTCTTTCCTTGCATGAATGAACTTCGGGTTCGTGAACCTTCCAAATCTCAACACAAAAAAGGTGTAAAATAATTTATTTCGGAGTAAAGGGAAGAAGAAGGAACCAAGCTTGGAAACTGTTGCTTAGACAAGAGGCAGTGCTTCTCAGTTACAGGGAGCAGGTATTCTGGTTAATACCCTTCTTCACAGCAAGACACAGGTTATTCTTTGCCAGGTATTTCTATCTCTAGTCTCATTTTCCGGCCATTGCAAATATGGGTAGGGATGGTATTTCCATTGAACTGGTGACTTAAATTCTGGGACTCAAAACTATATTAGCTGTGCATGAAGCTTTAAATGTAGCTCATAGCCTGTGTGTGGGGCCATTTACCGTGGAGCTTTCTGCATTGTGGGCGTTTATTGAGGAGCAAGTTTCTATTTGAAATCAGTTCCTCAGTATTGCATTTGTCCCATTTGTTCACTTGATTTCTCAACATAAACTAAAGATTTCATTCTAGGAATTGCTTCTATAACAAGAGATGTCCTCTTTGTTCGCTTTGGTTTCCATCTCTCCCTTTTCCCTCTTTCTCCCTCTCTTATTCTTTCTCTCTGCACACCCTGCCCCACACATCCTGTTCTCCTTACTTCTTCTGAATTCTCTCAGTTCTTCACTCTTTGCTGTAGAGATGACAGGTGGGTGAGTTTTAGGACTGTAGAGTTTCAGAGTGTGTATGACTGTGTCAAGATCTCTGCAGAGATCTCAGGGCCTAACCACAAACTCTGCAAAAAGAACCTTCTGAAGAGTTGCAGGAAATAATTGATTAAGAGCTTGCTCTGTGCAGGGCACATTGGAATTTAGTTAATGTGTAGCCTGAAGCAGAAAGTGCCTAGCTGCTTTCAAGGCCCTTTGAAAAACCTTACAAATACTTGGTGAGAACTTCAGAACTCAGTTAAGCTGTCTTTGATTCTGAAGATATCCCTGGGGCCAGTGAATAAATTACAGATGCTTTAAAAAAAATTTTTTTTTTTTACTTAATTCTATATTAAATAATTGATTTTTTTTATGAACCAATGTGACTAAATAGGTTAATCAAGTTATTGCTGGATTTGCTTAATTTTCCCCACTTTTTTTTTTTTTTTTTTTTTTTTTAAGAATGCCTTGTTTAATTCCAGGGTTCTTTATTATTCTTGTATAAAATTAAACACTTTTGACCTCGAGAAGCAATGCTGCATCTCTAAGCCACTCGAGGTCCATTTATTCAGTTGAGTGGACCTTCCTCCCCTGTGCTCCCTTGCCTACATCACAACCCATTGAAAGGTCTTTTTCTCTGTATTTAATACCTGGCGCAGAGGGCTTCTCTTTAGGGGTGCATTGACTGGCTTCACAAAGATGCTATTTGGGGCTTGAACTCGGTGACTTACTAAGTGGTACCTTTGTACCCTTCAAGAATTCTACTGAATAGCTTTTTCTCCCCGTGTAAGCAAGTTCAATCTTCTGTATACTTTGTCCTTGCTTCATCTGGAAATTGTGTAGAACTACGTTGTAATTATGGGTATTTTAGCCCATGCTTTTACTTTCAATCTCTCTCTTCAGAAAATCTTAACCTTCCTTGTTCCATCTTTATTTTTTAAATTTTAAGGTCTCCTCGAACTGGGAATTGGAAGAAACCTTAGGAGTCAGGTAGTCTGATTCCTACCTCTTTCATTTAAACTGGCAGATGGTCAGAGGAGGAGCACATTTTAGAAACAGTGGGCTGTTGTGCCTGAAGTGATACCTCTTCCCCACATCTGCATGACAAATGAAGAATGAGTGCTGGGTGTCCTTCTGTTTTTCTCACTGAATATCCAAGCATATTTCTAAAGGAGGGGTTAAGGAGAAGCTCATTTTTTTTTCTTATTTTAATGACTTAGCTATATTCCTCTGACAGTTACAGACACTCATAGGAAGATGCAGCTTTCCTTGGGGAATTTGAAATTGATTAGCATCTCTGATGAGCCTTCAAGCTTTATGGTAATGTTGGTATCATTTTCTCCTCTTCCTCCTCCTTTTTCTCTCCTTTTGGTTAAGAGAGAGGAAGTAGGTCAGCTCTAAGGCAGTTCCAGCTTTTTCCACGTTTTAAATTTCAAAGTGTCCTAGTATGCTCAAGTGTGTGCGTGTGTGTGTGTGTGTGTGTGTGTGTGTGTGTGTGTGTGTGTAACCAATAAAGAAACAGCTGATACCTTCTCTTAAGAATGAGGCTTTACCCAGTCAAGTTTTCGATAAATCAGTTACACTGATATGCTTGCTGTGTGACAGACTGCAACTGAAGCTCATTATTCATACATGTCTGTGTGATGTTACTGAATCAATTTGTGCTGTATCCATTTTGCACTCATGGATAGTTCATGGTCCCTTATGAGCAGAAATAGTCAGCAGGCAATAATAGAAGACATGGAGCACAAACGGATGGGGCCCACAATCCTTTGTTCCATGGTGGTGGGCAAATCTTTAAAATTCATCTTTAGTGTTTTTTAGTTCTGGTTCCATCAACATGAGGATGGCATCAGCAACATCAAAAAGAAGATACATTCCAAACCTTTAAAAGTCATTCTGCTTTTTATTCTAACACAGGTTAAGTTAGGGCAGTGGTCAGCAAACTCATTAGTCAGCAGAGCCAAAAATCAACAGTATGATGATTGAAATTTCTTTTAAAAGACCAATTTTTTAAAACTTAAACTTCTTCTAACACCACTTCTTCAAAATAGACTCGCCCAGGCCGTGGTATTTTGTGGAAGAGCCACACTCAAGGGGCCAACGAGCTGCATGTGGCTCTGGAGCCACAGTTTGCCGCCCATGGAGTTAGGGGAATAGGGCAGGCCCTTCTTGCCTACAAGTACTATTGGCCGCAGTAGTCATCTTTGTGGCATAGTAGCCTTTCCTAAGTCAAAAGACAGCAGGGCCCTGGCTGGTCTGGCTCAGTTGGTTGACTGTCGCCCTGGGGTCTGATAGATGTCACCAGTTCGATTCCCTGTCTGGGCACATGCGCAGGTTGCAGGACCTGTCCCCAGCTAGCAATGAGTGTGGGAGGCAACCGGCTTATTGTTTCTCTCTCACATCGATAATTCTCTCTCTTTTTGTCTCTCTCTCAAAATCAGTAAAAGTATATTAAAAAAAAAAAAATAAGACAGAAAAGCCAAAATTGTACTGCACGCAAAAATATTGCCTTGACAGTGGCTAAAGAGTTTCTAAGGACATTTGAGTTGCATAAAACAGTAGAAGAAAGAATATGAGATGGTTAGCACCACCTGTAGCTGTGTCTGTCTATTGGCAGCTGGAGGCAAGAGTTGTGGCCATTAAAAGTGACGCCAATGAAGGTCCTTTAGGATCCGTTGTCAGCCATTGCTGCTTTTTGTGAGGTGCCAGCTGTGCTCCCACTGAGGAAGCCGCATAAACTCATCCATCTCTCTCAAAGCTCAGAACTTCCGTCCGTCTGTGCCAGTGCTTGACAACTCGGTTCTGGCCCCGCTCCTCCACATGCAGGGCCTTCAACCCCTTTGCACTCAGACAACTCCAGTGTTATGTTTACAAAACTGAGCAGCTAGTACAGAGGGTTCTCATAAGCCTTCCTTTTCCTACTCATAGCTCCCCTAATTCACCATTGAGTTTTCTGTGATTGTATGACCTAGGTAAGTTATTTAAGCATATGGTAAACATATAATTAATAGGGTCAGAGGCCAAGTAAGTGCCTTTATCTCTAAAGACTATTCTGTCATTTTCTTTCACTTCAATGTGGCAAAAGACCTGTCTTTCAGAGAAGATATCTTTGGACCAGGGATTTTTCAACCTGCATGCCACAACAGGCATATGGTTGGTGTGTACCAAGAATTGTTAAAACATGCAATACCTACTTAGTCTAATTTAAAAAATGACAATTGCCAATACAACAATGGCATTCTAGTGTGCAGGAATCAAAATTATAGCTATATCTTTTATCAAATCAGCAACAAATACCTTTTTTCGTGTGCTGCAGAATTTTCAGAGTTTGTGTGTGCCATGAAATGAAAAATATTGAAAATCGCTGCTTTAGACCATAACACGTCAGCAGTAAAAATTAAGCAGGAAACGTCATGAAAATGTTGAATTTACATGCTGAAAGTATGGGTTGTGTTTTGTTTTGTTTTGTTTTTTAAAGAGTTTTCACGCAGAATTGAGTGAGTCAGGCTTCCCACTGGTAGGTGGACCAAAGGGCCTGTAACAGACTCGGGCAAAGAACAGAGGTGTGGAGCATTTGACCCGCAAAGTGGGGGCTCCCCAGTGGGAAAGCCAGAGTGAGTGTGGAGGAAAGCCGCATAGCAGGCCCGAGCCACTGCCCCAAGAGGTCAAACTGGGCACCTGGGGTCATGCAGATGCTGGTGAATCTTTCTGACTATATCAGCAGCCTTTGTCCTTAAAGAAAATAGATTTAAAAAAAAAAAACACTAAATTCTTGCAGGGCCATCTTGAGTCAGGGGAAAGCTAGGGCAGTCAGGAAGCCATGAAGGAAGGCAGAACGGTGATGGCTCAGCCTCCCCTGAAGCTGCAGTGAGGCCAGATGGATTTGCCGGGACAAGCACCGTTTGCCTCAAGTAGCAGGCAGGTACCCGGCTACCCGAATGGCTGCAGCAGACTGGGCTTCAGAACCTCTTTCCTCAGAAAGGAGTGTTTTTCAGCTCTCAGGAGACGTAGCAAGATCTGAAAAGATTTTGCTTCTCTTTGCTGGCTGCTACCCACGCCACTTTTTACACCTTTACCTAGACAGAAAGCACTATAGCCCACTGCTTTGCATGTTCGAACAAGCCTGCTTGGATGGGTGACAGTGCGCGAACAGCTGGCTTCCTCAAGCACTGATTTGCACTGCCCTGTCGTTACCTAAACAGTCATTACTTACTTTCCTGCTTCCTTCAATGCTTAAGCAAGTTGTAGCATGTTAGAGAAGAGATACGTGGGAAATGGCCCAGACCCCGGGGCTAAAAATATATGTCACACCCTGGTTAGCTTCTATTAAATTCACTTTCAATTGATATATATGGACACCTCCTTTTAGGAGCTGAAGCTCACACTGGCCACCCCAGAGCTCTTAATTAGCCCTCTCCCTGTGGAATATGGAGCTGCCGCCATTCGCAGGGTCCCTAATTCTTTTCCAATTAAGTGTTCTAAGTTAAAGGGACAGTTAACATCTTTCATTTGTGTTATGCCTATCAAAGCTAAGACCATGCTAATCAAACAGACGTGGTGTATGGAGCATTTCCTAGTGGGTGGATGGCATGTCTCTGCAGGAAACACTCGAAATCAGAAGTTTGGCTGCATCCAATCAGGATGGCTGTGCGCTCCAGTCATGCTGAGCATGTGCGAATGTGAACTGGACCAAAGTGTTAGTTTTACAGATCATTACAAGGCTGGTGCGAAAGAATAATTGACACTGAGTGAAGTGGAGAGAACGATCCATTACCAGATTGCAGTGATGAGCTTTCACAACAAAGAAACAGACGCTTGGGTGTCTTAGGTTACATGCCTGTGTGTTGTCCTGGGGAGATGGAATCAAGATAGGTGAAAGGCAGAGAGTGAGGAACTTTCCATTCTCATTCAATACTGTGTTTTAAATAATGTATTTCATAAAGGCAGTGCCTGCTTCTGATGCATACATAGTATGTCGGGTCTCCCGAGAGTTCGATTTTGCAAGGAAAACACTGGTCAGATTTGACCACCACGTATTCATGAGTTTCCTTGTGTGGCTGGTTAGTCATTCCTTATCCCATAAAGAATTTTAAAAATGTGCCAGCTTACGGAGGTCAGAGGCTACAGCATGGAGGTGTTTAATGCGAATTTTCTCTCTCTCTCACTAATAGACTGTTGACATGGGTCTTTTGTGAATTCCCCAGCTAGCTAAATATATTCATGATCTGAGTGAGGGGAGCAGTGGAGACTACTCAGGTTTCAGGATATGAAAGGTTTTGTTTAATTTCAGTCAATCATTTGTTGATGGCATATAGACCAGATGAAATGCATCCTCTAAATGAGTTCTGAGATCTTTGGGCCTGTGTGTATAAATCATCTTGCCTGCCACGGCACCACATCCAGCAGACCCTGCTGACACTGACAGGGACCAGATGTGTGAGGCCATGGCACAGACATCAGGTTTTGACATCAGCGGACTGACAGTTACATTTGGAGGCACCATTTGAGGGTCTGAGATTTTGTCGAGTCCATCAAGTAGATGGAAATCTGCATTAGTGTTATCACTTGCCTTTAAACACTTAACTAGAGATAAAACTACCTCTGCCCATGGAATTGAGCTTAAAATAACCTAAATACTTCACTCCTACCAGCTCTCTTGTTCTTACTGTCTGATTTTTGTAGCTACCGTGGGAAGAGAGTTTCAAAAGTAAGAACTATATTTATACAACAGTTATAAAATGCATTGTCCTGGAATATTTTCTGCCTTGTTCCATCTCTACCCATCTCTAAATATATTAAACACTAAAGGCCTGATGCACGAAATTTGTGCATGGGTAGCGTCTCTAGTCCCGGCTAGTGATCAGGGCTGATCTGTGGGGTAATCGCCCCCCAATCCCAACGACCCCACTGGCACAGGGGGTGGGGGGTGGGGGGCAGCTCCTGTATTGAGCATCTGCCCCCTGATGGTCAGTGTGCATCATAGCAATCGGTCATTCCAATGGTCCTTCTGCTGTCTGGTCAATTTGCATATTAAGCTTTTATTATATAGAATGGTAAAGTTTATGAGCATATGCTTAATACATTTTACATTCTCACACTAACAAAATGACCTTAAATTTATTAGATGTACTAAAGTTTTTAGTATTTGGATATTTACAAAGTTTTCCTTAAGTTTTCACTTTTAGGAGCTTAATCACTTCTGGAGGTTTCCTATTTCTAAATGTCCAGGTTTAAGAATCTCTAACATAGGGTTAGTAGTTAAAGTAGATTACCATTCTAAATAAAAGATTCTGTGCAGAGTCAATGAGAGGCTGAAGTCATGTCAATCTGATACTGAAAGAAGCAGGTCACAAAGTGATTGATTTAAAGTAGCATCTTAGTAGTTAAATGTTTATTCTTAATTTTTAAAATAAAGCTGTATTTTAT
This sequence comes from Pipistrellus kuhlii, assembly GCF_014108245.1. Taxonomy (NCBI): domain Eukaryota; kingdom Metazoa; phylum Chordata; class Mammalia; order Chiroptera; family Vespertilionidae; genus Pipistrellus; species Pipistrellus kuhlii. Next base: position 55,426,345 of record NW_023425540.1, on the reverse strand, counting down.
ATATTTCACCAATACTTAGATAAAATGAGAAAGTTTTCTTTATCTTAACAACAGTTTCTCATTGACTTTAGTATAAACTATTCTAAAGTACTCAAGTGGGTTATAGAATGGGTTATGGATTTGATTTCTAGTCTTCAAAGTTTTACTGACAAAATATGAATATATTTTTACTTTTAGAAAGCCCCAATATCAACATTACAGTTTATATGAAAGCAGTTGCAAAGTGACAGGAGGAAACTGCTCATTATGAAGGCAATTATTGGCTTCGTTCATATTGAAACCCCTCTAATGTTTGAACAGTGGGTTAATGCTGATCTGTATTCACTCACCTGTACAATCATTTCTTGTACGCTTGCGCGCACACACACACACACACACACACACACCCCTTCGGTTGGCATTTTTTTTTTTTTTTTCCTACAGGCTGCTGAGAGTTGATTATTCTTCTAATCAAAACCGTCACAATCAGAGGAGACAATTAGCCAGGTTAGGCCTCTGCTGATCTCACATGTGGCCCTCAGCATCAGTTGGCCTTGAGCACTCTTGAATCATATCAACACGTATTTCAGTAATATCTACTCCACTCCACCTGCTGCTGTTAGGGTCTGCCTTTCATCTCTGGAGTTGCTTGAGTTTGTGAGCTCTTGTTTGTTTTACGTTGAGACCACAGAGTGTTGGACTTTTCAGAAGTGGAAACTTCATAGAGCTCATCGCTAGTGCCATTTAAAATCACCCTAAAAATCATGAAATCAATAACCTATATATACTAGAAGCTTGGCCAGTGTTGCTCAGTGATTGAGAGTTGATCCATGAACCAGCAGGTCATGGTTCAATTCCCAGTCAGTGCACATGCCTGAGTTGTGGGCTCCATCCCCAGTAGGGGGCATGCAGAAGGCAATTGATGGATGATTCTCACTCATTGATGTTTCTATCACTCTCTCCCTTCCTCTTTCTGAAATCAATAAAAAAACAAACATTTTTTTAAAAATAAAAGAAAAAAACTATATATTTTTATTCTGTATGTGTGTCCTTATGGAACTCAGTTTATAGTTGATTCCTACATAAAAGGCATACACATACTGTAGATAAGACAGTTCCACATATATTAGGCCTGGCATATTTTAAGCCTTACTTAAATCAGAATGACATAAAACCCATTTGGCAATAATATATCTTTCTATTTTTTATAAGAAAGAAACTTTATTCTGATTATAACATTTACTTATTAGTCTGGTTATTGTCTCATTTTATCAGATACTAGAAGTTTTTAAATAAAAAAAAAGCAATGTCTTTTACCAATTTTTTCAATATCCATCTTTCTAATTGAAAATTCTGCTAGACTTAGAAGGCAAGCTAGAATATAAAGAACTATATTCTAGGTTTCCTTCATCAAATATATACCATTTATTTCAATATTCAGCTTAATAGTATAATATCATTTAGAAGTAACATGTTTTTAGAAGGAAGCCAGAAGATCAAATAGATATTTGTTTAAAATAAAAAAATGTTATTCTTATATGAGAGCACATATAAGAACTTTCTAATGAGGTTCATATAACTTTTTTAAAGGGAAAAACCAGGCAAGCATTCCTTTTTTCTTATTTGAAGGATGATGATGTTTTACTGAACTATGTTTCTGAGTTAGGTCTTTATGTGTGTGCACATCTGTGTGTGCATAAATTACCCAAGTGAAGGCAATGTAATTCTAATATTTCACAAGGATTCTTAACAAGCCAGATCAATTAGACAATGACTCTTTTAAGGTTTACTACGTAAGGGATAATTTTTTTTATATATAAAGTGATTTCTCTTTCATAGTAGTTCTGATTATTAGTGAATAGAGACCTGAATTTTTACAAGCAAATGTCGGTTTCATAAGTCTAATAATTCTTAAGTGGGTCCACATTTGAGTAATCTGTATTTCTGTATTCATTTATTTATTCATTAGTTTATTCATTCTCTCTTTACATATAAATAAATCTACATATCTCAACACCCCCAAAACAGGAAAGTAGTCGATATCTCCAAGTGTATTTTTACGGATTCCTCCCCCCCCCCCCCCCCCCCATTTTGCAAAATTTAGAAATATTTGTTGGATTTATTTGTGATTTATGGGAATAATTTTTTTTTTTTTGGTCCTAATTCTTGTAGCTTATAGCTACAATCTTGCATGTTTATTTTTTTCTTTACACACATTGCGAAGACAGCTAATACAAGCCAGTGCTGCTGACTTATCTAGTTGCTCTATGGGCAATTAAGCCAGGTGTATTATCTCAGCAGGAATAAGTGGGCAAATTACACATGTGAAGTAAATGGATCTTTGAAGCTTGAGCACATAGGTAATACTGTACAAGAAGCTATGTTAAGATTCCTGTAGAGATTAATGGGAGTTTATTGATGGATACCAGAGAATAGAGAAGAGATGGCATAAACTCTTAATATTTAAGGTTTTCTGCCTTGGTGAGACCTACAGCCTTTATGTGTTAGAACAGTATGGCCCTCTATGTATTGTGAAGGAGGTTCTCTGACTTCCAAGGGGTTAACACCAAGGGATCAAATGCCAAGACCAAGCAGCTCTCAGTTTCCTGCAGTTGTCTGGAGAAAATGGAAAGCCTCCAAAATCATTATTACCTTTGTTCTCTTAAGAAATGTGATGAATGATAAAGCTTTGTGATTTTAAAAAATATTTCTTATGAGTTGCCACACACAAGCAAAACTCTCCTATCCTCATTGGTTTGAGTGGTCTCTGGTTGACCTCAAAAAGACTATATAATTTTAGCATTCTCAACACCCCTATGTGTCTTACACAACAGGGTCCAGTTCATGTGAAATAATGACTACTTTGTTGGAGGATTTAGTAGACGAGCCACATACATCCAGTGTCCTGGTTTTCACCCTTAGCCCTCTAATTGCTCAGTGTTTCATGCGTTTATCATTATAAGCAACGTTTAAGGAGCAAAAGTAGAAAAAACATTTGAGTTAGTACTGAGCAATACTTTCAGTCATTAGGCTTTCATGCGTTTGACGTATGAGTTATAGCTTCAAACATACTTACTAAAGACACTGGGAAGAGAAAAACATTAGTCAGCGAAACTGGTTTAGAAGGAAGACAAAAGGGGAGTATGGTAGAAGGCATTCCACAATTGAAGACCTATGGCTTTAAATCAAGTCACAGTGAGGCTATAGCACCATTTTTCCAGGAACTGAATATTTTTCTGTCATCTAGAGAAGCTAAGAACTTGGCCTTTGTAATCCAAACCCAAAGGCACAGAGGTCCCAGGATGCTCAAAATGCCGTTTTATTTCATTGAATCAAAATGACCAAAAATCATTTTTGTTTGGCCTGTCTCATTCCCTGTCTTTTAAGCCCCCCCCCCCCCCCAATCCCCCTAGTGCTAAAGTTGAGGAATATAAAGTATTTCAAGGCTTTCTGTCATAGTTAATCCAAATTTTTTGCCAAGAATAACAGATCATTTGAAAGGACATGATTTGCCTCACCTTTGGGACCTGCCGGTACATCTACCATGCATAACAACAAAACATCTATGTCAGCATATCCTTTACAGGAGAGCCAAAAGGCAAAGTTAGAGAAATAAAAGAAACGACCTCCATCTGCTTAACATATTGTCAACAGTTTTGGAGACAGACAAAATCTTAAATTACCCCCACACTTAAGGTACTTAATTGCCTTCTGAACGACTTTGGAAGAGAAGTTTTATCTGTCCAGAGAGAGTAATACAGATGTTTTTTCCCTATCATTTTTAGAAGGAGGGAACAGGTGTAAAGCAATTTTGATTAAGTGCACATTATATATTTATGTCCCTGTAATGGGGATGTTGGAACCGAGAGAGCTCCTCAAGGACTGTAGATACTAAGAGACTCTATGAAGCAATTCAGAAGATACTTGGGAGGAAATCTCTAAGTGGTGACCTCACTGATTTTTCTCTCTCATTATTTTTCTTGCCATTTCCTACAGGGCTACTTCTGCCTTCAGTAGGTTTGAGAGCAGGTATGGGGTGTGTGAGGTGGGGGGTGGGGGAATGATGATGTAATATACTTTAACTACAGCTTTTCTTATAGCTTTTAATCAGTGGTGATGTTTCTGTCAGTGATCACCACCTAAGTGGTTCCTAGTTCTGCCACTTGTTCATGTGGAAATAGTGGAATCCTTTTCATGATTGTGACCTTATTGTTGTTCTCCCAACCTTCCTGACCAGACAATAGTCTCTCAGTCATCGTGGCCTCCTTGTGCTCCGGAGTGCTAGATGCTATGTCAGCTGTTCCTCAGGCCAACGAAATAGATATAATGAAAGAAAACCCCGGCACAGAATTGGGTGTAATCCCATATTCTACCATGTCTGATCATTCAGTTTCTAAAATGAATCAATCACGAAAAACACACTCACTATTTTAAATGATCTCTATACTGAATTGAAATAGCACTGTAGGACATGTAGCTTTTCATCTATTAAAATTAAATGACCTTGGCTGGCGTGGCTCCATTGTTGGGGTGTTATCCATGTACCGAGAGGTTGCTGATTTTACTCCAATACGGGCTCAATTCCCAGTAGGGGCCTTGCAGGAGGCAGCCAATCTATGTTTCTCTCTCTAATCAGTGTTTCTCTCTCCCTCTCTAAAATCAATAAACTCATAGATTAAAGAAAGAACTGAGATACAGAGAGATTAAGTGACTGGCACAGTTCACACAGAGACAGTATTTAAACCCAAGTCTTAAACTTCATATTCATTGTTCTTTTGGTCACACATATTAACTTTTAGCACGTGTGGCCATATAAGTACTACAAAATAATGAACAGAACATTAAGGACTACTTTGAATGCTCTTCCAGTGTTTCTGCCTGTCGTTAACGTATCTCTTATTTATGTCCTTTTCTTCAACCCCACAAATGCCCTACTTCAAGCTTGTCCTACCTAGGCAGTCATAAGGAACTGAAGTAAAGAGTTTGTGTGTCTGACCTTATTTTCAGGACACAGAGCACCTTGCACAAAATAGGGCCCTACAGGTTGTTGCTGAATGGATGAATATGTGAATAGCTTATTGGCAAGTGTAGGGGAGTAAGGATCCTCAGCTAATGCCTGCAGTGTCTGTGCATTTGTCTGCCAGGTCTGTTGAGTTGACTTTTTGTGATGTTCCTTCTCCAGACTCTCTCCTCACCCACCTGTCTTCTTGGGGGCTAAGAGAAGGATCACTTTAAAATGCAAATCCAATCTTGGCCTGCACCTTCTCAAAACTCTTCTCTGGTTCTTCATTTCCTGCCTCGCTCCTTTTTCAAAATTAAGTTTTCACCTCCCTTGGTAGACTCATTTGCTCACTCAACAGGCTTTCAAGCCTTCTGGGGATTGTAACTCTCCCCTTCCCTTGGGAAACTCACCCCCTTGCCTTCTCTTGGGGATAATTCTGTCCATCTTCCAAGACCTGGCTCCTCTGTGAGGTCTTCATAACCCCTTTGAGAGCCTGTTGCTGTTTCCTCTTTTCCACAAGGATTTGGTACAAATTTCTTTTGCATTTATCACATTTTATTGCAGTGATTTATTGTGCTACTGTCCCCCCCACTAGATTGACAGTTCTTCTAGGCCAGGACTATGTCTTGCTTCATTTTGGTTTCTCCACATCCTGCACAATGCCTGAGCTGTAGTAGGCAATCAATATACTTTGTATTGAGTAAATGAATTAACGAAAAGAGACAGGATATAAATATGTGAAAAGTCAATCAAATGAAGTAACAATGGAAGGTCAATCTAATCATTATATTGCTCAAGTGAAGTGGAACTTTAAAGTTTAAGTTAAAACAGACCTTTTGAGAAATGGTATTTATTCTAATGCACTGGTTCTCAACCTTTCTAATGCTGAACCCCTTTAATACAGTAGTTCCTCATCTTGTGGTGACCCCCCCCAACCATAAAATTATTTTCATTGCTACTTCAAAACTGTCATTTGCTACTGTTATGAATCGTAATGTAAATATCTGTGTTTTCCAATGGACTCAGGCTCTACAGCAGGTGTTCTCAACCTGTGGATGGAGACAGTAGCAAAATTACAGTTAGAAAGGCATTAGAAAGGTTGAGAACCATTGATCTAATGCTTTGTGATGACAATCTGTAGAGTTGACCTCAGCAGAATTAGAAAGTCTCAAGTATTTCTCTAGTATCACCTGCATCTGTCATTCCATCCCATAACCCTTCCCTGGGGCCTGTTCTCTCAACCCTGCAGAACACTTACACTTATCAAAATTTACCCGCCTTGTTTGTTCCCTAGTCTCGCACAGGCCTTAACTGGGCTAGGTGACGGGTACTAATGAGTCAGGGAAATGAAAATATGTTAACGCAATAGCTGGCAGGTAAGATTTCCCTCCCAGGCAAAATAACACTTCACACATATTTAAAAACTGAAATTCACTTTTGGGAAGGCATTTCTTTTTGTTCCAGAAATCACTGCATAGGCAATTGCCCATCTGTCCTCCGTGTATTTATATATTCAACACACTTCCAAAAGGCGACTGAATTGTCTTTTTGTATCATAGGCAGTCCCTCCCTTGAGTTAGCATATTCTCTCCATTCTGTAAACTTCTTATAGAAATAACTTTCAATTTATTATCAGAAACTTGTTATACTTACATTCTATCTAGTCAGATGTTGCAATGACTGTCGAATTTTTATCTCTAAAGATCCAGATTCTCAATATGCTTTTCAAAGTAGTAAAATTCTTTGTCTTCAGTGGTGAAAAAATATTTTTTGTAAATTATTTTACATGTTTCTTTTACCTGTACTACTTGTCAAGCACTAAGCACTTTACATTCAGTCCTAATTTACTCATTTAATTATTTAATCCTAACAAATGTCCTAGGAGTGAGGCATTATTATTGTTCTTCCAGTTTTGAACTAGGAAACTGAGGCATGGAAAGGTAAAGGAACTTGTGACGGTTACACAGTTGGTAGTAGCAGAGCCCAAATATGAAACTAGTCAGATGGCTCCCTGTCCCTTTCTCTGATTTGTTCTTAGGCTGCCTGCCACAAGTGATAAAAATGGTTGTTTCTTCTCAGTTATCAGATGGGTGTCTACAAAGTCTGGGAAATAAATATAAGTTGAAATATCTTTAATCAACTCCGATTTCCTTGATAGCCACCAGACATTAGCAAACTTAACAAAACATATGTGCTGAAAAGCCAGGTGCCACAAGGAGGATTGGAAATGAAATTTTCTTTCCATTCTGATTTCCACTTTTTATTAGTGACACCTCCCAAGTGGTTCAGAGAATGCCTATTAGTGTTCCTGGACATCTTGTACGATTTCCAAGCATCCTTAGAGAGGGCTGGGTGGCTGAACTCCACACCTGTCAGATGTCCCTCGGCCCCTGTTGAACATCCCTTCCTGAGCAATTCTAGAATGCTCAATAAGCTGGGACATCTCCCCAATCATGTACTCTGCCTCTTGTGATTCTACATGGTCAGATCCATGGTGCCAGTCATCAAAACAGATTTTTACTGGACTTTCCCCCTCTTTTTTTTTTTGAATCTGGGTAAATTAGTGCAGTGGGAACAAGAAGAAAGTAACAACCCCTTCAATAGATCACATGTGTGTTCTGTACCAACTGGATTGAAATATTCTTTGGGGATGAAAAATCATAACTGAAGATGGCAATCCATTTACTTTTTTGTCCTGTGATCAGCAGCTTATGGGTCACTTCATATTTAAGTTGTTATTTTACCATTAGTCTCGAGACTAAAACTACATTTATTTATTTGAACCCATAAACAGAAAGCACTTAAACTAATAAATATTGAAAAACATGTGGGGTCATATACATACATATTTTTTCCTCCAGAATAAAGCACTAAGTAAAAGCATTATTTGAGACAGGGAGCAACTACCTAGCAAACCATGTCTGCACATTGTTCTCCTGGGGGAGAGCCCTTTTGCTGGTTTTCACATTAAAGAATAGTTTACTTCTGTGTTTGCCGGACTGACACATGAATTTGGAAAAGGAGAGCCATTCCTGTCCTGCATTTGGCAGCTGTGCCTATTGCTTTTATAATCTGTAATCTCAGTTTGCACTTTGTTTTGATTTCAGCAAGCCCAAAGCACATGATTTCTTTCAAATGTTTGCATATGGCTATTCAAAAGTGAAAAGAGAAGTTCAACCATTGAGTATTCTCATCCTCTCTGAGAATTTTGTTCTGATGTGATGAAGTGAAATGGTTCGCCGTGTCACCCACTGTCTTGCTTATGCAAACATTTGGATAGGCTGTGGATGCATGAGCATCTACCAATCTGTATAAATGTGTCTGGCTTTGCATTATTGTTAAGTCAGCGAGGATTCTAATGGGGATGAGACAACAAGAACCCAATCAATAGCCACAAACGGCAAATGAACCTGCATAAATTATCACTCTAATAAGAAAAGAGAAATGCATGTTCTTCTATCTTTCAAGTAATACATATTAGCAAAAGAGTTCTAGTATACCGCCTTTTATTTTTTACCTTTTTAGAAGGGTGCAGAAACTAGAAAATGCAAGGAAATTGAGCATTGAGGTGACTGTTCTGAACCACGGAAATCAGATCAATGTGTCAAGTGCAGTGTGTAGATCCCAGCCTGTTGTGTCTACATGGATGGCATTATTGTCAGTATTGCTCACAGAAATACACAAAGATCTTCAGGGAAGGTTTGTTCCGTGAGTGACCAGAGTTTGTCTTGGAGGAAGAAGTCTCTGATCCTGACATCCAATGCTCTCTACACTTACACCATATCCACTGGGGAAACAGCAGGCAGGATTTTCAGGTACAGAACGTCTTGGTGTCTGGGACCTGTGCAGCCACAGACCAGCGACTACCACTGCAGCACCTATAGTAACTTCATCACGTCACCATCTCAACTCACAGAATTCTTGAGGAGTGAGAGCAGTGTGCTCTGTTCTCCATTATACAGCTGACCCTTGAGCAACATGGGTTTGAACTGTGCAGATCCACTTACATGTAGGTCCCCACCCCAACCTCCCGCAATAAATACATCCAGCCCTTCATCTGCGGTTTTCCTCCTGCATATAGAAAGTGGTGTTTTTGTCCCGAGGCTGGTTTGAATCCACGAATGCCAAGGGCTGACAGTAGTTAAGTTATGGGGGAGTCGAAAGTTACATGTGGATTTTCAGCTGCATGGAGGTTTAGTGCTCCTAACTCCCACGTTGTTCAAGGGTCAACTGTACCAATCGTACAGCTTTTGGTGGAGGTGGGGGTTGGGGAAGGGTAGCTGTGGCGATGCCAGAGGATAGCAAGTGTCTGGCTGGCACTGCAGCTTCTCTGGCCATAAGACAATTAGCAATACCAAGTCATTTTCTTGACCGCTTCTTCCTGTTCCCTCTGTCTCTTTGTTTGCTGCTTCTGTCTGTGGGAGAAGGAGCAGGGCGTATGAGGGGCTGCCATGCAACCTTCACTGCCTTTGCTAAAAGGCAGAAATCTCAGCCATGGATTTGCCATCTCACTTGGGCAGCCCTCAGGCCAGCACAGCAACCTGATCATTTGTGTGTTGCTGGTTGATTTAATATGGGCCAATAGGAAACACCCTAATGGTTTCATAATGGCATTTGCTGTCGTCAGGGAGAGACCTGCAGCCAGGGGAAAATTAGGATATCCTCTTTCATTCTAAGGAATAAATACTCTGGTCTGCAGTAGGCACTGTTTAAGATGTGTAAAATTCACATTGTTATTTATTTATTTATTTATTTTTTTACTTTTTAGCACCTGGCCAACTTGTGCTCTTCGGGAAATCTTGTAGAAATACTACCCTAGGGGAAATAGCATCTGTATTGTTGGAAGCGAAAGAAGAATTAATTTGTCAGTGTTGTTTGGATCTCAATCCAGAAAGCCGAAAAGGTTTTCTTTAAAAAATGTCTGCTGAGGATCAGCATTTCTTATTTTTTCCTTTGCATATTTTAAAAATGGGTCTTTCTTTCACTCTCTTCCATTATGGTTAACTGTAATCAGTACTTTATGGTTATATTATATAGCTTTGTTTCATTAGGGCAATGAAAATGGTATTGAACAATAGCAATATAATGCAGGGAAACAGTTTGTAATTCAGTTGGAAATTGCTAATGCAGTAGACAGTCGATAATACAATCAGCTCGACTTTCCTAGGAAAACATGAGCTAAATTTCCTCTATTTTTCTCTCAAACCTAGTTACAGGGCGGGGGGACGGAAATGCCCTCAACCACACTGGAGGCTGGATGCCCCTGAATAGAGAATTGCTTTATGTGTTGACTTTTGAATGACATCTACGGGGCCTGGGAAGAGCTTCTATTTAAGACTCAAATTTTCCCCGGAGGGTTTTTTTTAAGAGTCTAGATAATTAACAGTCCTGATAGGAAACAGCTGGATGAGATGGTGCCTCAAAGTTCCTTCCACTTGTATGTCTGGGCAGAAAGAGGGTTCCTGGGAAATGATTATCGAGTACCCTGATCTGAGGGAAAACTAGAGCATCTATTCACGACCCTCGGTCACGCATGCTGTATACATTAAGGAATTGATGATCACTGTAGGTTAAGACACTGGAAAGCACTGTAGGCTTACAACGGCAAATAACCTGGTGTTTTAAGTAGTGGGGAGGTTGCCACTGCCAACTCCAGTAACTTGTGGTGGTAGTTACATTAAGCCAGTTACAAAGAAGTTCTGTGTGAGAGGAATCCATAGATTCAGTGGTGTACATAAATACTTAGCTGCAAATATCATGCTGAGAATCCAATTTTTAATTCAGTGAGTGCGTGGGGATGCTGGGTTGCAATTTACGACTAAGAAATACAGTAGTGATGTATCTAATTTTGAGTTGTCTTATACATTTTTCTAGTCATTAGAATCAACATTTTTCTCTCCTGTGATATGAATTTTTAAATATCTTAATTGTGTAACAGAAAAGAGCAGTTTCCATATACTTCCAAACATCTCCAATATCTTAAAAGATTTTAATCTAATACTCTACCAGGAGGTGCTATTATGCATGTGTAAGTTTATCCCTTCAGTTTATATGCCAGAAATTCAGAGTTAGAGCAAAACAGAAGCACTTCCCATAGTGCCTAAGTTTTCTTTTATTTCCTCTAGAGCAGTGTTTCCCAAAGTGTGGTACGCGTACCCCCAGGGGTATGGGAAGTGTTTGGTGGGGATATGCACTGCACCGTGCTTAGCTGTGCCTAATTCTACGTTCTCATGAGTACGAGGGGTACTCAGCGTTACGAAAATTATAGAAAGAGTACACATATGTCAAAAGTTTGGGAAACACTGCTCTAGAGGATTAGAATAGTTTGTAAGCTCTTAGGATTCACCTGAGCAGAGGTGTGTGTAAGTGTCACCCAGTCACGGAGTGAACACAACTCCAGCTCAGCTTTCCTGTCCAAAGGGGCAAAGGAAGAGGCGTTTCTGCCACCAGGACACCGTTCTCACTTCCTTCTATTATAATATTCTCCGCAGGTGAGTGTAGCATCGGGCAGCTGAACAGCACCAACGGTGGACATGCCCTTTTCAGCCTCCTGGATGGTGCTTTTATGCTGCCCACTTAGCCTGCCCATGTCATGTTTCCCTTCCTAGTCATGTTCATAAAGCCATAGTAACCAGCACCCTTGGTGACCAAGACTGGGCTTTTCAGATAATAACTAGATTCCTTAAATCCTTCTTGGGTGGGTCTTGCTGTTGTGAATCTGTTTGCTACAGATTGCTCTGAGACAGAAAATCTAGCCTAGAGTTCCAGGAGGAATTCTCTTTTTGCCTATACGCATCTCTCAGATTCAGGGGAGAGAGAAGTACACTACATTTATAGAGTGGAAAGCAAATCTAAGTGGTTTTTTTTTTTAATTATTTTAATTAAATTGTTTTAAAATTTATTTTTATTTTATTTTTATTTTAATTAAATATTTGATGTGCACAGAGTAGATACTCAGATGTTGAATTAAAATATAAATAAATGAAATTGCCCTATTTCATAAATAAATTGATCAGTGAGTCACAGTTATCTTCAACTGGGTACAGACTCTGTGCTAAGATCCAGGTTCCTTTAGTATTTAATACATTTCATATATCACCTTTGTTGTTTTTGACCCAGCTCATCAACACTTGAGTTTGTAACTCCACAGCTCTCATTCTCTCTCTCTCACCCGCCCCCTCCCCTCACCTCCTCGGACTTGAACCATTTGAATAGCAATAAAACATAAGGTGCCTGTGAAAGAAACATTGGGATCTGGGATTGTACTTCTGAGTGCTGAGGAAAGCCAGTTGTGACCCTGTCTCTGAAGTCTCGTGGTGCTGAGTTGTCACTCAGCGTGGAGAGCCCATTATCACCTCTTATTTCATCATCTTTGTGTCTTGGCACTAACCATCCCTCTAAAACCTCACAGTCCCCACAAGTGGCTCCTTCAGAGCTCATAGCAGGACCAAAAATTCTGAAAGTTCAAGAGGAAGGTCATGTGCATTTGCTTTGAACTGTAGCTCTTTTCCAAGGTAGACACTTTGAAAGTAGAACTTATAAAAATGAAAGGGGCAGGGGGAAAACAACACCTATATTCTCTGCCGTTGACACAGATAAGCCTTAAAGCACATAGAGATATCAGAGCACTTGAGAATCCCCTAAAGTGTTGAGGTTTATTTCTAAAAAAGTAAACGGTGAATTGTTTCTTTTATTCCCTGCCTTATTTTTCTCTGGGATAGAGCACTTAGTTTCTTATTATTATTATTTTTTTTTTTATGATTGCATTATTCTTGCATGTATCGTTCTGTGGCCCAGGCTATAAAAGTAGGCAGAGAATCCACCTGAATGAATGAATATCCTTTTAATGAGCGTGGGGAGGAAATAGTAATACTAAGTAGTGCAAAACCATTTTTATGTGATGAACCAAAGTACCCCTGCTCCCCAGTCCTAAGCCACAGGCCACCAGTAAATGTTGGCGCCGAATGACAGTTTTATGTATTCCAGTGTTAACAGAGGTACCTTGTGGTTTGTTTGGTCCCCAGAATGTACTTAATGTGATTTTTAAAAGGCGACAGCATATTCTATTTTAATTTACAGGGTCAAGGATTGGTAAAATGGAGTATGTGACTTCTCTGTAACACCCTTCACTCTATCTTTGGGCGAAAGCCTTGCTGAAACAGTGAGATAACACAGTTGCTGGGTGTTAATATAGTCGTTTTCATGGTGCCATGAGTTAATTTCAGAGGTGAAACTATCCTTACTTGGGAAAATAATGTGTCTTCTCCCCTCAGACCAGCCATTTGCTCAGAATAGCAGATGGACATGAGTGTCTCCCACGTGTGGGGCACTGGGGTGCCAGCATTGGCTCAACTCTGCTCTCTTCCCTCCCACGCACTCTCTTCTTTCCTGGCCATCATTGCCTCATTTTTCATTGATTCTTTATATCTCTGATGTGTCCCTGGCAGGAATGTAATTCAGTACCACCTCACCCCAGCTCTACCATTAATTAAATTTTAAGCTGTGCCTGTATTAGTCTGCTCAGGCTGCCATGACAAAATGACAGTGGCTTAAACAATAGAAATTATCTCCCAGTTCTGAGGTGAGAAGTCCCGGTCAAAGTTCCCAGGGTCAGTTCCTGGCAAGAGTCCTCTTCCTGGCTTACAGAGGCACATCCTGGGAGAGAAGAGAGGAGACACAAGTCTCCTCTCATGCCTCTTCTTAGAAGGACACTAATGCTATTGGATCAAGGCCCTACCCTTTATAACCTCATGTAACATTAATTACCTCCATAGAGGCCCTACCCCCAAATACAGTCACATTGGGGATTGGGGTTTCAACATATGCATTTGGGAAGTGGAGACACAAACATTCCAGTCCATAACACTGCCCAAATAATGGGAGACACAAAATCCTAAATCAGAGACCCATACCATCACATGGACATTGGAGCAGTTATTAAACTTTGAACAGGACACTCCTTGGTGCTTCCTCCACCTAGCCATGGTCCATGTAAACACAATGTGAAGATGGTTGCCGGGGGGGGGGGGGGGGGGGGGGGGGGAGTTTGAGAAGTCTCAGGATAAAGCCAAATGAAGAATCTCAAATACCTGTGTGTTAGTTGAGGGGTGGAAGGAGGGATTTCTAACCCCCAGAAGGACTAAGGACAAAGGATTGGTTCTAGTCTTTCTCTACAAGGATTTGCATCTCTCTCTGGTAGCCTTGAGGTGACATTAGGCAGTCCCTGAGACAGGTGCTTCTCTCTCCTGACCCCGGCCTGGGGAACAGAGACAGGATGTCCCGGCAGGAGGGGCGCAGTCTGTACTCAGCATGCCCCCTGCTAACTGGAGCCAACCCCAGGCATATCCCAGCTTGGTGTAGGTCTGACCTGAACAGAAGAGAGCCTCAGAACTGAAAGATCCTCTGGACTGCCAGCTCGTGGTTGCTGGGACACAGCTCGGAGCCCAACAGTGGTTGGCAGAGGCTGAAAGAGGGAGCCTTGGATGTTCCTGCCAATGTGATAGGCGGTTGCAGGATTTTGTGAAGCAGTCTGATGAACCCTCTCAAATAGAGGCACCTAATGCCGCTCAGCTGTGTAATTGGGATGGAAATGGGCCAGTGCGAGGCAGCAGTTTGTGCTTAACCTTTTGGGAGTTTTGTTCCAGGAGACTGTGTGGGGGCCGGGAGCAGAGGAGGTAGGAAAGAGAAAGAAGCATTACAAATAATAAGCCTCTCCGGCTGGTTTGTAATGAATTAGTAATAAATGGCCTAGTGCTCTGTGAAAGTCTGACTATTACAGAGCAGCTTTAGCTAAGTGCATGGGACCACATCTTATTTTGATCAGCTGTAGCATAGCAAAGACATGTAATTATCATAATCTAACAATTAGCCTGGCATCACTTTCCAGTGTTTAATTACCCCGATAAATGGTAATTGAATAGAGGACTTAATGACAAGAGAAAAACTTTCATTCTGCCTTAGGTGCTTAAGTTGTCTACTCGGCTAGGCATCATTTTCTAGCATTGCTCAAACAACAGTCCTGATGATCATTTTTCTTTTTCTTTTTTTTTTCCCTTTGCAGTCAGCCATTTTTTTGTTTCGTGATCCTGGCCTTTGTTTATAACGTTATTTAGCACTACTCAAAATTTGACCTGGGACCCAGGACACAGAAGGAGATTACTGGGCACTATACACAGTTTTTCTGTTTTTAGGTATATCTTCCAGCTACAATATCCCTTCTCTGGACATTTCTCAGTCACTACAGTGTTCAGGCATGGTGTTAAGTGTTAGAAATATTGAGATGAGGAAACACCAGCACTATTTTCAAGGAGCTTATACTAGAGGCCCAGTGCACGAAATTTGTGCTTAGGTAGGATCCCTAGGCCTGGCTGGGGTCAGGGCTGATAGAGGCCTTCCAGCTACGGCTGGGGCCTTCCTTCATTCCCTGGTGGTCAGCACACATCGCAGTGAGCAATGGAACTTAGAACTCCCAGTCTCCAAACCAAACTCCCGTGGGGACACTTTGCACATTAGCCTTTTATATATATAGACTGATTTTTAAAAAAGGTCCTGTGTAAAAATACAAAAATATCTACTTTTGCCCACCCCTGTATTATAGCAGTAATTGCAGTGACTTGCTTTCAATGTAGTCCCTGTTTTGTTGTACATCAATGCATTTTCCTTGAATAAATTCAGTATATATACCCACCACCTGATTTCTTGTGACCCCAGATTTCTTCTTTTCTCACCTTGGCCTTTCCCTGATCCCAGATTTATATCCAACCACTCACTGGGCTCTAACCAAAGGGATAAACTAACTTCTTTCACATGCTAATTTACATAGAAGCAGCAATCATGTCTGCTTTTAGATCCTGAAACTCGGTGTGAAGTACTTATTATTACTGTGCCCCAGCATCACCAAATATGTTTCCCCTTGCTGTATGAAAATCAAACAGAAGGAAGCCATAGACATGCATTTTCTTTCTTCCAGCTTGGTGTTTCTGCCTTTGTTTAACAATAGGTTAAGAGGGTTTAGTTCCATGCCACAGAGATCTCAAATACCCCACCCCGATTTGTGAAAAGGCCAGGCCACATTTCAGACTTAATGGGTAATGATCCTGATAAGTTATCATTAAGCCATAATACAAATATTTACTTCACTGTTGGCACACCAGTATTTGAGAACTATTAAATCATTACTTAAGTCGGTTAGTAGAAAGGACATTTGTTAGAGTGCTTTGGCTATGTTTTTATTATTGGAACTAGAAGGAGCCTGCAATTCCACGGGGTTACTCCGTCCCAGTAGGATACAGAAGGACTACTTGTGCGTAAGCAGTCTGGCTTATTTATTTGATTGACTCCCAGGACCCCTGAACAGAACCATTCTCTTTAATCCATTTCCCTAGGATACTGGCTGGATAACCTGCTCAATGATTTCCTGCGTCCGCCTCAGGACCTGTGTGTATGTGGCAGGTGCTCTGCTCTGTGTGCTTGACACGATGTAAAACTCGGGAGGACTTAGGGCATGAAGGGCAGCCTTGTCAGGAAGCTCCCAGCCTCTAGGAGTCGGGAAAAGCCTGTTTTGCATTGTGGAACTGACCTCTTAGGATATATTCTGATTGCCAGACGGTACTTCTTTTTTTTTAATCCCTTTCCAAAACCATATGGAGTGATCTGTGATTGTTGGGGCTGTAGAACTCTGCCTGGTTAATTCTCTGGCTGACTTGGCCTATTGATGTTGACACATTCTTACTCGATGCCCGAGGCCTTGGTGAGGGTTTAGAAGCAATTAGACTGTCACCCAGAGCTCCCAGGCCCTTCCTGGAGGAAAGTCTTATTTAGGCTCTGCCAATTTAATGCTTTGTTTCCTTTGGAGCGCCTCAGTCAAGCTAATAAAACAAACTCCAAATGAGTGAAAACACTGGAGGAGAGAACGGTTTGTGGGCCCTGAATTTGAAACAGGTATTCCTCCTGGGAGATACCAATCTCAAAAAGTCACTCTGACTGGTGTGTCTTGTATTGAAAAGCAACAAGTGAAAGCTGTTTGAGATTTGTATCCATCTATTTGATATGAAGAATTAGTATTAAAGGGGGATTTTAAAATCACTTGCTTAATCAAATTGTGAACGTGCATACATACGGGGGGGGGGGGGGGGGGAGCGACAGGTTAGTATTCTAAACCATGAATAAATTCTAAGTATCTGACCAAGTAAATATGTCTGATTCCTATTGCCAGCCATTGCTGAATTCAAAGCAAAGCTCCCATGCTGCGAAACTTGACTGGAATTTCCATTAGTGGATAAATGGAGCACCAGCTCTGGGCCCTAAACATTTTGTTCAGTGTCTTGTGCTTTGTTGGGTGAAAATGTATGTGTTGTAGCATACAACATTTCTACTGCATACCAGTACATAGGACACATCTCTGAAATTCACCCTTGAGTAGTATTTTTTTTCAACCTGAAGCTCTTCAGTCCTGTGGGGATTTTGTTATGATGGGTGTGTTCTAGAGCCTGGAAGAGCTGGGCTGGGCTTCCTTGAATGATGTGTTTCGGTCTTCTTGTTCTGTATACCTCCTTCAGCCTTAAAACCTAGCCTGGTGACAGTGAAACTGTCCATGCTGGCTATCCCAGAGCCGAAAAATGAAGGTCAATTACCAATACATTTGAGAGGTTAGACATGTTTTTAGCCCTTGAGAGAGGAGGCACATTTAAAATCAGTAAAAGAAATCTTTCTTCAGTCCCCCCGCCAGCACTGCTATTATTATTTATCTACCTCAGGTTTGATTTGCTTTTTATATCCATGCTTTAACCTCTGCAAGAAAACAGTAACGGGGGGGGGGGGGGGGGGGGAGAGCATCTTCAGACTTTGGATAGGAAAGCCAGAAGGCTTGCATTCTGTGCGGAAAGGAGTGGCAGAAGGAGACAAGAAGAGACATGCTATGCAACAGAGGCTGCCGTTCTGCTCATCTCCTCACAGAACATATTCATAACCCAAAGCCCGTGACTCCTGCAGAGCCCATTAGGCCCCCAGGACAAATGAGAAATTCCTCTGGTTAAAAAAAGACATCTCATTCTGAAATTAGTCTTTAAATCAATAATAGTAAAATTGAAAGACAGTGCTGCCAAGATATGTTCACTCTAGATTTAGCTTAAAATTTGGGAGGAACCCTAAGCTGATAAATGTGCTTAATCTTTGACCATAAATCATCTCCTTTTACATTTCAATTTCAGAATGTAATATATTAAGTGGCCTTCTAATTAAAGAAGTGACATTGTAGGAATATTTCGACAAGCACCTCTTTGACAGATTAAAATACATTGAAAATGTAAAAATCAACTATCTGGTTCATGATAAATAATGTTTTCCTTATTCGATCCTTTCAAATGTTACATGAAGGGAGGATAAAGTGTCTTACAGCTTCCTAACCTCCAATAAGCACTCTGCCTCCTTTCAGTAATGCTGTTTCTATATTTATGGAGTGCAGAAACTTCACTCAGGAGCTGCTTGATAAAAATACCTCTGTACATATTTCCCTGGAAGCAGGCTCTCTGCTGTGCCAGCAACATATGCTGAAGGCCAGTTTAGAACATTTTAAATATGCACCATGCCCTTCCCCTTCCAGCGACTAAAATAAAATGCATTTTGGCTTTAGCAAATGAGGGTGGAATGAGGGGAGGAACACTGCGGGGGAAAATGGCTGAGGATGAAGAAGGAAGGGTGATTCGAGCTGCTCCTCTGCAGCCTGAGTCCCACGGCATTGCCTGTGTGTCCTTTGGTCTTGGCCTCCCCGGTTGTCAGTCCGGCATCAGGAGAGCATATGGTGGCAGAGGAGGGAGGAAGGTCAATGACATGCAAACCACCCATTGGAAAAAAAGCAAGGCGCTGTCTATTAGCCATAGCCGAAAGGAAATGAAGGACTGGAACACTCAAGGACTACATGTCCTCCATGGAGGGACCCAAGTTAACAAATAAATTACTTAGGAGGAGCATGATCCTTATGGCTCACGTTAACTGTGAGCATGAAACAATGTGTTAGTCCCTATCTCAGAAATAGGGCTTCATTGTTGGTGACTCAAGGAAAAGGCAAATTGTCAACTGTTACTACATCTCTATTGTCTTTATTTCATTTGATTTTTGAGACTCAATTCATGATTCACTTTCTTCAGAAAGGTTAAATAAGGAGAGAGATAATAATAGTTTTAAATTTATAATCAACATTTTTTTTTATTGTTTGAAGTATTACAAATAGTGGTACATATGTCTCCTTTTCACCCCCCCCATAGACCTCCTCCCAGCCTTCCCTACCCCCCAGTACATGCCCTCACCTGCTCCCTCCCCCCCAGTGTCTTTTATCCATTGGTTATGCATATATGCATGCATACAAGATGTTCAGTTGATCTATAATCAAAATTGTTTTTACCTATGGAATCAGGTAAATACTGAAGACAAGCTAAGACAAATACACATCTGCATATAGGCTTTCTAGCTCAGTCCCAACTGTGGTTGTTATTTTTGCTATTCAAAGCCCCCAGATGTGGTGGTGGTGTTTTTCCCCAGTCCTCCAGGCAGCCTCTGGGTCATCAGGAACTACTGTAGCCCTGCTGGCTTGGCTCAGCAATAGAGCATTGACCCAGGAACCAAGAGGTCACCAGTTCTATTCCTGATCAGGGTATATATCTGGGATTTGAGCTCAGACCCCATTAGGGGCATGCTGGAGACAGCCAATCGATGATGTCCTCTCTCTGATGTTTCTCCTTCTCCCTCCCTTTCTCTAAAGACATTAAAAACATTTTTTAAAAGAACTATCATAAAGTACATAATTCATTTTTGGTAATTAAGCTGATTACAGAGAACAAGTTTCAATGCAGAATTTTCTTCTTCTTAATTAACTAAAATGACCCTTCCATAATATGTATGACATTTTCAACCAGTCTTCTGCAAATTGATTAATATGTACAATGTATTTTTGCCATAACAGAGTACATGTACTGTTTAGTATGTTATAAGGAGCATTGATCTGTTACCCAGTAGAGAACAAGGGCCATCATTCTAAGCTTATGAGATGTTTTGGGCACTTGAGATTTCTGTGTTATGAGAACACAACCAGGTTAGCAATCATTTTACTCCAACACAATCACTTTTCCAAGTGTCATAACTATGCATGCCTTTATATTATAATTCACTGTGACAATTTAGCAAAGATTATATTATAATTCTTGTTGGCTTGTGGGTAATACGTTCATAATATGCAGTGATCTCAGAGAGGCAGAGATCCATAGATACAATGGATGACATTAAGAATGAAGAGTAAAGAGGACATATTTCTGAGAAATTTACAGGTGTGTTAAAAGAGGTCGTGCTACTCATGGTATTTGTAAATACTGGCATGTGGAATCATTCTTCCTTGAGGTCAATTTGCTCTTTTAAAATGAGCTAAAGCTCATGAAAGCTGTTTCCGGATGGAAAAAAATATATATTTTTATGAGAAAGCCTAACATCACTTTTGTCTAGGAAAGACTGAAGTGATGTGTGTGTGTGATTTGGGTGCTGATGCTGTGATCTGAGGCTTATTCTAAATTCGGTTGCACCCTTCTGTCTCCAGTTTAGGAGTGTGGGATCAATCTAGTGGATCAACACACTCAGCCTTGCAGCAGGCTTTCCTAGAAGATCAGTACAAGCTGCAGGAGGGCAGTTCACTGGTAACGCTTTGGAGCCCTTGTGGAGGAAAGAGAATACACTTCAGAACCATGTGAGACTTGGGTTGAAATCCTAACCTTGCTACATCTTTCCTGAGGAGAAAATTAAACTGAGGATAACAACTTCTCTGAAAGTCATTTCCTCAATGGTAAAAAAAAAAAAAAAAAAAAAAAAAAAAAAAAAAAAAAAAAGGGCACTTATAACCACTCAGTAATATGCAACATATTTAAAGCCATATTTGGATGTGGCAAATATTTGCTGCATCAGTGAATGAAGAAGAGAACTGAAACCCATCAAGAAAGAGAATAATCTCTCTCGGGGAATACAGAGCAGACCTAAAAGCTGGATGCTTGCAACTTACTCTCTCAGGAAGTGGGATAGTGGAGAGCTTCAGTTAGGAGGTCAGAACGTGGGCTGCTTGGGTTTGGATTCTCCCTCCACCTTTTTCCATTTGTGTAACATTGAGCGGATTGATTGACTTCTTAATCTCAGCTTTCTCATCTTTAAGTGGTATACAAATAACGACTATTCTGTGGGATTGATGATGGAAGTTAAGTTGAATTAATGGGTGTAATAAAATAAGCACTCAATAATATTAGCCATACATACTAGGATGTGCTCCTTCAGAGGAAGGCCAGGAAGCAATGGTTCAGAGCTTTGTAGCCAGAGAGCGTGATGTGGGACAGTATATAAATATTTAACCCTAAACTTTTCTTTGGATTGTACTTGGTACATTATCCAGATGCCTTTTATGAGTTTGAAGTCCTCATTGTTTTAGTTTATATTGGCCCACCTTTGAAATTTATGTCTGTAAATTAATTTGCGTTAAAGATCTGAAACTTAGCATAAGATTCATGCTGAATCATCATTTTAATTTTGTTGTATGAATATAAGAGTAGAAAATACTAACTCCTGGGCAATCCCATTTTTTAAAATAGGTTTCATAGTGATTCACTTAACACCCCACCTAGAAATGTCACCAGAAAAGGATAACTGGTCAACCCAGTATAAACCAGGTCTCCAGTCTTATGGGTTGTTGTATGAAAATCTTAGCAACATTATCACCAGGATTAAAGGATAAAAGTCGGAAAGGGAAAGCTAACTATGAGGCATCCAAAAAACCTATGACAATTTGTAGACTAAAGCAATAATAAGAATGGGTCCGGACAATGGCGGCTTTCATTTTTATTTTTACTTTTAAGCTGTATTGAGTGCTAGCAGAAGCTCAAATGAGTGACACTTAGGGAAAGGAAAAACACCCCCCTAGCATGTCTTTAAAATCTATAATAATAATATAATAATACAAAGTGCATCTGGGCATTGCCTTCTGCTGCGGCTCCTGTCTGGCTCTCGTCCAGTGCTTGTCAGGCTGCTCTTGAGTGCTGATGATTCATAGCCCAGCACCCTTTTATCTGAACGTGGCAGTGTCTTTTCTTTGTACTTTGGCAGTGATGTTACCTTGATGTTCAGAAATCTTTTAAAAGCAACACAGGCTTTGCTTGCATGTTGACAAATTGTCTGCCGGTAATGAAGAAAAAGTAAACTTGGTTCTGGGATCACTGTAAATACACAGAAATAAACACTTTCCGTTTGTTTGTTTGTTTGTTTGTTTTTAAAAGTTGGTGGTATTTGGAGACCCTCTCACTGAAAAGTAATCTGGCCATCTCTCTTTATTCCCCTTGTGTGAATCAGCACTCTACTTTTCAAATGCAGGGGTCAGCTGGAGTGTTTGCAAATTATTTGAAATTTGAGGAGAGATTTTGGATTTTAAACAAGGGAAACATGAGGTTATTTTGATTTCTGTTGTGTGCTCTTACTGATGTTGTTTCCAAGTTAATATTTTATTATTACCTATTCAAATATACTTTTATATATCCTGATCATAGTAACAGTGCGACACATTCATGTAGTGCTTTTCATATGCTTCCTCCACTCAGTCTTGAAGCAGCCATGTGAGGTTAGCAAGGCAGATTATTATTATTATTATTATTATTATTATTATCCCAAATTGCATACGAGGAAATGGAGGCTGAGGATGGCTTCTGAGGCTCTCACTCAGCCTGCAGCAGAAACCAGTCTATTCACTCAAAATTAGCTCTTCCCCTTTTATCATGTGGAATTTCAGAAAGGAATCTGGGCTTTGCCAATGAAGATTTAACAGCTAGAGTGAAGGTAGTAGTGTTTATGAACATCAGTCACCATAGCCTATGGAAGGTCTTTTTACATTTTGGTGAAGCACTTTAAAAAATATATATATATATATATATATATATATATATATATATATATATATATATATATATTTATTTAAGAGAGGGAGAGAGAGAGAAACATTAATGTTGAGAAAGAATCAGTGATTGGCTGCTTCCTGCATGCCCCTTACTGGGGATCAAGCTTGCAATCCGGGCATGTGCCTGACTGGAATCGAAACTGGACCCCCTGGTACATAGGTCAATGCTCAACCACTGAGCCGCATCATCTGGGCTGGGTGCAGCATTTTAAGGAGAACACTGGGAAAATGGAGGACCTGAGGGTCAAAAATTAGAATAGTGAGGAGTCTGGGAAAGATACCAGAAATAACCAAAGGAATCAGGATTCTCCAGTCTGGAGAGAGGAGAATACAGTGATATAGCTGACACCTCCAAATGTTTTATAGACTACCTGGTGGAAGAAGAATTAGATTTGTTCTTGGTAATTTCAGGCAGCAGAAGTAGGATCACTGGATCGAAATTACACAGAAGCAGATTTATACTCAATATAAGAAGAGACTTTCTAACATTTTGAGATGTCCAAAAATGGAATAGACTAGCTAGCCCTCACTGGGAAGTGTTCACCCTGAGACTGCCTTACTTCAAGATTATATGACTTTATGGGGGTTGTATTTCAGCAGTAACACAATTTTATGATGAACCTTCTAAGAGCTCAGAGAAGAATTTCCTCACTAACTAAAAACAGAATTTTTTCCCTAGCTTTTCCACCCTGATTTTAGAAAGGTGTATGCATACCAATTCCTGTTCCACATATTACTGGGTCCTGAGAAATACGGTTCAGTTGATGGGAAAAGCATATTAATCAAAACAAATAAGCAAGACTTTTGTTAGATAAGAACCAGAGCAGACCGTGGTGTGATGTGTGCAATGGTGTGTGTTTGTGTGCATTTTAACTCTTTCAGGTTGAGGTGGCTCTAGTTTTTGTTATTTTCATGTGGCTTACTGCTTTCATTACTCAGTAGTCCAGCCCTACAACAGGCCCTATAAGAATAAAAGAAATGGGCAGAAAATCATTCAAATTTGATAGTTTCAATTTTCTTAATATAGAAAGGGACAGGGCATTAAATGAGAGATTAGCGAAAACAACTTTGTGTCATAAACAGATTTCCTAAGGCCGTGGTTGGCAAACTGAGGCTCGCAAGGTACACGTGGCTCTTTGACCCCGTTAGTGTGGCTCTTCCACAAAATACCAAGGCCTGGGCAAGTCTATTTTGAAAAAGTGGCGTTAGAAGAAGTTTAAGTTTTAAAAATTTGGCTCACAAAAGAAATTTCAATCTTTGTACTGTTGATATTTGGCTCTGTTGACTCATGAGTTTGCCGATCACTGTCCTAAGGGAAATACCTAACTAGAATCCGAAGGCTCCATCCCAGGTCTAGCTCAGTCACTCACTGCTTCATCCTTACGCCTTAGGTTTTTATTCCTCTAATATGTACATCTTATTCTAGGAGTTTTCTTCCCAACTTTTAAACTGTATGACTCTAATTCTCTCGGTTTGCATAGAAAGTTGAGAATGATCTCAATTATCACAAAAACAATTCAGTCATTTATTTGTTCTTTAAATTACTTATTCATTTGTTCAAAAATATTTATGAAATAAAGCACTTTGTAGAAATGAGAAAACTTTGCTTCAGCATATGCAATTTGAAGGATGAAGGGAAAACAGCAAATCAGGATCTATCATACTTAAAATGAATGTGAAGGACTCCATTTGTAGGGTATTTCGAAACAAATACAATAGCATTCCTCTGTACCCTGGTGTGTTGTCTCTTTGATTTCAAACAATAACATTTCCAACCAGGCCTTGTTAATGGTTCAACCACCTCCCCCAAAAGCCTTTCCTGTGTGACTAATCTCAGCTGTTCCTTCTCCCCACAGATTCCAGCGGGGAGACTACCACATCGACGTCTGCATCAATGACTACCTGGATGTGTTCTGCCCTCACTACGAGGACTCGGTCCCAGAAGACAAGACCGAGCGCTACATCCTCTACATGGTGAACTTTGACGGCTACAGTGCCTGCGACCACACTTCCAAAGGCTTCAAGCGATGGGAATGTAACCGGCCTCACTCTCCGAATGGACCACTGAAGTTCTCCGAGAAATTCCAGCTCTTCACGCCCTTTTCTCTAGGATTTGAGTTCAGGCCAGGCCGGGAATATTTCTACATCTGTGAGTATATGCAGATTTATCATGTGGTGGGGCAGCTGGGGGAATCCAGAGCAATTTTTTACCCATGTTCCAGAGAATTGCAGCGAGCTGGACTCTGCATCCCAGATGTCTCCTTGTAAATGCATACATCAGGGTCCCTAGATACATTAGCCAGGAATTGAGAGCACAAATTAGATTAAAGACACAGCGCCTCTCCCCCTATGAAATTGCATGTCAGCCTGTTCGGTGAACCACTGCTGACTTGTATTTCTTTTAAATGAAAATCGCTAGGACTTCTCCAAAGCTGAGGGGTCGGGGGGAGGAGGGAGAGGAGAGAAAGAAATTCCTGAAAAAAAAATTAACGGAAATAATTAAATTTACATAGCTTAGAGTCATTGGATTTCTTATTCAGGTGTCAGCAATATCCTTTCAATCATCCACATTTTCAGTGGAGAAAGCCAACCCTCCTGCAAATGTCAGTGTGCTGACGATAAATACTCTCTTTGCACCAAGGAGGAAAGATGGTTATTAAGAGCAGCTGTGTCTTTAAACAGGAAGGAGCATAAAGAAGGATCTAGAAAGGGTTCCAAGGGAACTGGTGTAAGTGTGTTTCCCACCTGTGAGCATTAAGTGACCCTGTCCTGGGAGAGTGCTAAAACCTACTCCGCAGACCTCGCTTAATCACATTGCCACGGCCTTCTATTTCTCAGTCATATACACCATCACTTCTTCAGGCATCATACTCCTCATAGATTCCAGACAGCCACTTCCGGAACCTCTGTGCATAAGTCCCTGAGATGGTGTTATAGTGCAGGTTTCTGCTCAGGGGGTCGTCCGAGATTCCGTAGGTCATCTGGTGAGGGCATGCTTCTGGCCCATGGAGTTAGCAAGGTTATAGGTCATATCTAATATCAGCAGCCTACTGGGTCTCTATCTGAACTAATAACAAATTTTTAAGTGATCTGGCCTTTCCCACATGTTTTCTGAAGTTAGAAAAAAGTTTATTTGTTTAAAATTACATTTACTGAGCAGCACACCATGGCTCAGAAATATTGGGGGATGCAAGCGGAACAGACACTCCCTGTCCTCAAGGGTGACTGTCTAGTGGGGAGCAGACTTGTCGAGAGGCAATGAAAGTATAAATACTAGTAGACAACTGCTGAATGAAGATGAATGCAGGGAGTGGTGGGACCCTGGAGGTTGTATCTCAGCTGCGTGAAGAATCAGGGTGTGCAGCTGCTCGTGGTGTGTAGCGATCCCAGCGATCCCACCCAGCGTGCTGAGCATTGATTTTTCAACCCACTTGCCAGACCAGCAAGATGAAGAACATTCCTGTTCTAACTCATTTCTCCAATTCAAGCGTCCCCACTTTCTCCAAACCCACATGCTTTAAGTCTACAAGGATTTCCAGCCCCCCCTTTTCTCCAGAAATGTTATAAGCTGGATTTCCCCATCACAAGGGCACTCTCACTTACGTTGGAATTGAATTTAGAAAGGAAATTGAACAGTACCAGTGTTATTATTTCAGCGCATATTTCAGCCCTTAGTCATGAGAAAACATGTGAGAGCCTTGATACTATCTCACCTTCCATCCATAAAATAAGGGCGGGGGTAAGAGGGAGAGATCACCAAAGGACTTGTATGCATGCAACTAAGCATAACCAATGGACACAGACAACAGGGGGGTGAGGGCATGAGTCGGGAGGAGCAATGGGGGGATAAGGACACATATGTAATACCTTAATCAATAAAGAAAAAAATAAATTAAAAATCGAAAAGGAATGTTGAGTCCCACGGATGGAGGAAACACTATTGTACAGTGACTTCCCTCGTTCTCAGGCAGCAGGCTCCTGCCGTTTGCCGATTTTTCACTTTGTGAAAGAATCTCATTCAGCTTGTGAGGAAAACGGAGGACTTCAGCTGTGGGACAGCAACTCATGAATTGGCCTAATTCTAGAGTATCAAACCAATACAGGAGGAAATTGTTGCATTTCCAAATTTTCATATTGGTTTCTCAGGTTAAAAAAACAACCATAGCCGAAACCGGTTTGGCTCAGTGGATAGAGCGTCGGCGTGGGGACTGAAAGGTCCTGGGTTCGATTCTGGTCTAGGGCATGTACCTTGGTTGCGGGCACATCCCCAGTGGGGGGTGTGCAGGAGGCAGGTGATTGATGATTCTCTCTCATCGATGTTTCTAACTCTCTATCCCTCTCTCTTTCTCTCTGTGAAAAAACAATAATATATATATTAAAAAAAAAAAAAAGCACCATAAAAGCAAACTCCAAAAAAGAGTAGAGCGCACTAAGGTAGGAAACATACTCACCGTCTAACTAGCTGATTGCATGATTATTAGAAATTATAGAATCCATGGAGGTTCATAAGCAAGATGTTATTATTCAAATATACCCATAATGCTTATGACTAGTTTTTCCTCATTTGTGGTTAAATTCAATATTTCACTAAAAACCATTACGTGTCTTCTATAACATTCATTTAACGGAGTCATTTAACTGTCAGAGGCTCCTGTCAAAGTAATTGTTCCAAAATGCTTCAAAATATCAAGAGCTTTTTTTGCTGTACAACTGAGTTTAACCTGAATTACATTTTTTTAATGAAAGGTAAAATAGCACAAAATTAACGATCAGTAGATGTTCATTTACAGGAAGCATGGTGGCCTGGGGTCAGTTAAATTGGATTTTTAACTGTGTCTTAGAACCATAAGAGCACCCTTCCCTGTCTTTTTAGTAGTGAAAGGGTTTCCTCTCATTCTTTTACTGCTGCGAGCTGAGTGGCAGAGCCGTGGGGATGTCTTACTGACGTTTAATATACTCTGGTCATAATTAAACTGAAGAAGCCTTAGGGGAGAATTGGCCCTCAGTTGAATTCTCCTCTCTCCTAATATGTGTGGGATGAACAATATGATTGGGAAATGACTCTTTTCACACTGACTGTGTCACAAGCAGCTCTATTGCTGATCCCAGGAACAGGCTGACCACCCCCTGGTCAGTTTTATAAAATGTTCTTACCAGGCCAGGGGTGTATTTCAGCTCTTCACAGCCTTAAAATCTCTTCCGAGTTTTCCAAGAGAAAAAGGAAAGCTATTGCCTAAAGTGAGTAGCTTTGCTGTAGGGTACTAGAGGGAGAGTTACATTGAGTGGTGACTGTGAACAGAGATTCATATGTAAACATGAACTTGTGGGGAAGGAAGAGGAGTAGCCCATAACAAGTATCCACCTTATCGTTTGGAGAGGACACCCATTAGAGAGTTCTTATCGAGTCTGGCTTTACCCTCAACAAGATTTATTGCCTTCTTCATTTCGTTGAGGCATGCCAAATTAAGAAATACAGTCATTGAAAATATCTCATATGAAGTTTCCAATTTACTTAAGAACAAAATATTCTTTGCCAATTCCAGAACCTTTATTTGTTCCAAGAATGACTCTATACTATGTCTTCCTTACCTTAGGAACAGGGAGTATATTAAGTTGTTATAATAAGGGATTATTGCTACGGCAGACTGAGCCCATTCTCGAATCTGACATATACTGTTTTTAATCTACAGGAGTTATTTTGGTAAGTGATTGGCATACCAAATTAGAGAAGGTCTGCGGTATTTCTATCAGCGGTAGATTTGCAGAACTGCCTGCGAATAGGTTATGGCAATAGAGACTTCCTAAGGCAAAGAACAATTTTAGTAATTTCAAAAGTACTCATTTTAGAAATGATTCTCATAAATATGAACAAATGAGAACAGGTTTGAAAGAAGTTTTACTGTTGCTGTTTTTAGATTTAGAAGAAGCAAAGGGGGGGGGAAGGGCACAGTAAGTTCTTGTAAATCAGTATGAACACTGATCTAGAACATTGGTCGGCAAACTCATTAGTCAACAGAGCCAAATATCAACAGAACAACGATTAAAATTTCTTTTGAGAGCCAGTTTTTTAAACAACTTCTTCTAATGCCACTTCTTCAAAATAGACTCACCCAGGCCGTGGTATTTTTGTAGAAGAGCCACACTCAAGGGGCCAAAGAGCCACATGTGGCTCGTGAGCCACAATTTGCCGACCACTATGATGGAAAGTCCTCTTCTATAAATAAGGCAACCTGAGTCCCAGGCCCTTCTCTTGACTTAACTGGTCATAGGATCTTGGGTTTTCAATCTCTCTGGGTTTCCAATTCCACATCGGTAAAATAACATGGTTGTAATAGATGACTGCAAACATCTCTTGAGCTTTAATATCCCAATGTTCCTCTATTTTACCAAAGGGTCTGCACAGCTAGGGTAAGAGAGAACATCTGTAAAATGGCCCAGTCTAATGCCTTTTCCTTACTTAGCGGGTGTTCAGTAAGTGCCAGTTAAAAGGGTAATTGGGGAAAACGCAGAGTGAAGAGGCCTCTTGGATATTAGAATTATGTCCTGTTTAGACCACCCTTCCCAGTGGTCTCCACTAGTGCAGCCGACGCCTGTCTGGTTTCCTCACTGGATCACCACTGTCAAAGCCCTCCAGTGAGCGACTTCCTGCCTTACCAACACAGAAACCAGCCTCTAACCTGGCCAGCATGGTCTTCCTTGGCAGGTCCTCCTCTCTTCCCCGCCTTCGGCCTCTTGCTCTTCTCTTAGCACTCACTCTTCTCCCTGTTGTCGGCTCCAGTGCCTGACCTCCTTCCTGTTCCACATACCTTTCCATGCCCATGCAGGAACTCAGTACCTTCTCTCCTCTCTGCCAGGGATCTCATTGCCGCAGGCATCCATGTCCTTGGCTCTCACTTTCTTAAGTCGACTTAAAAAAAAGAAAAAAAAGAAAAGTATCAGACAGGCTCTTCTGCCCTCCTTGTATAAAGGTAACACCTCTACCATGCTCTACACTTTTTCCTGCTTTATTTTTCCTCAGGCACTCATCACTCCCGGCATTAGATATTTTGCTCTATGCCCTACATTATAATGTTTGGCATGTAGTATATGTTTAATAAATGAAGATAGCTAGTGTTTACATAGCACTTATCAGGTACTGTTCTATGTACCCTACAATTTTTAAAACAGCAATTTCAGGTAACGTTCTTCCAATTTTACAGGCAAAGAAACTGAGTCACAGAAAAGTTAGGTAACTTTACATAGATAAGAAAGGCTGATCTGAGAGGAAATTAAGGGAGTAAGCAACTAAAAGAAAATGAAGTAAAGTCCTAGGTATCAAATGATGAAAAATGATGAAAAATGAAAAAAATATTCTTTACATAGGGATAATTAGCACTACTAGTTAGAAAATCTTAACTTACAAACTGCTAGAAACTCAAGTAAGATTAAGTAGCAAGATACATTTTAAACACATTTATGCATTTTCAGCTCTCTAAAGGATACTTTTCTGTCTCCAAAAGATAGTTCAGCTGTATCATCCTAGATGGTTGACCCTTTTAATATGATAACATCAGAAGCTAGAAATGTTATATTTTCAAAGAAGTTCTTTTTAAAATACTCAGCAGGTGGAATCAGGATTCCACACTTAATTCAGGAATGAGTGAGCTTTAATGAGAGACTTACAATAGGAAGACAAATGGCATTTGCTGAAGTTGATACTAAAACGACAGATAATTACTCAAACATTTATTGTATCTGAAGTATAGCTGATATTCTTCAAAAGATATTCAGAGCACAGATGCTTGATGTCATGGCACCCAGATGGAAATCAGGAGTTTCTGAGAGATTACTAGGGAATGCACCCTTCCAAGATTATTGGTGAGTAAACTTGAATTATATTGATAAGGTGATAGAAGCACAGAGCTAAAAATTCCATTTCTTTGTACTAGAATCTCAAAAATCTCACCAATGAAAAGAACTTTTAGGGGAGCTAAAGACTTCTGTTTCAGCCTTTTTGGGATGCATATTTTTCAAAATTAGAAAGAAAATCACAGGGACAGTCTATGTTCCTATGGGCATCATTCCTAAATCCATAGCCAACAACAACTTGAATGCATGCTGGTAACTGCTAATTCTCTGTTTTATGTCCTTAAATGAAAAGCTTAGTCTTAAGTACAAGTTAATGAACAACTCAATATTTGCTTCAGCATGTTGAAGAAATGTTTTGGTTTACTGGAGTCTTAGCATTAAATGCTCTAATATATACTTCTGCTGAGATTCAAGGGGTGTATAACTGAAATTTCTGTAAGGAGTGTCTATGTTTGCCCCCTGTGTCTTTCTTGGTTAATGGACTCAGATCATGGTATTCAGCAAAGCATATTATTTGTATTAATACAGAAGGGAGTTCAAGGGCAGTTTTAGAAAATTTATAAATTTTAATATCTTTATAGTAAAAAAGAATGAATATGGCACAAACATCAAATATTAATTACTCAGAAATAGATACAGAGTATATCTAGTCACTAAAAGCTATGAAGATTTTTTTTAAAGCTTTGGGATGTTTTTTGTTATCTCTCTCTCTCTCTCTCTCTCTCTCTCTCTCTCTCTCTCTCTCTCTCTCTCTCTTTTCTCTTTTCTCTAAACATACAATGGAACATTTTTTTCTCTACTTGGACACTGAAAGTTTGTCTGGGACTATATCAGATTACTTCCTGAAAATAGTCATTCTCTTGCCTTTATATATTTCCCATGGTCTTTAGTGAGCCTGCAAGAATGCTCCTGTTTATTTAAAGAATGAGTTTCAGAGAATTGTGTCTGTTTCAAGTCGTCCTTAGCCATCTTTTAGGAAACATGAATGGATTTCAAGGGCTCTTCAATGAAGGTTAAATAAAGAACAAGAAAGAGGATATTTAGAGACTCCGGGATATTTTTCTGTGTTAATTGTAAGTTTCTCTTCTGAAAACAGTTGTTTATAGCTGGGTGCCCTGTTACAAGAATGCTCAGCTCAGCAGGCTGAGGCTCAGCAGACATGCCCCTAGCCTAGCACATGTAAGACAGTCTAGGAGAAATCAAAGGTCAGAGAGGCAGCTGATAGGAACACAGGATATTTGAAAATATTTTATTATTTTGTAAATTTTGGGCAATATTATTTGGTCATGTAGGGAGAATTTTATTTGTATTTAGATAATGTATTTTTTAATTGATGTAAGAGAGGAAGGGAGGGAGAGATAGAGGGAAAGAGAGAGGGGGGAGAAGAAGAAGAAGAAGGAGAGAGAGAGAGAGAGAGAGAGAGAGAGAGAGAGAGAGAGAGAGAGAGAGAGAGAGAGAGAACACACCAATGATGAGAATCATTGATCTGCTGCCCCCTTTATGCCCCTTACTGGGGATTAAGCCTGCAATTGGGCACATGCCCTGACCAGGAATCAAACTGCAACTCCCTGGTTCAGAGTCAACACTCAACCATTGAGCTACACTGACCAGGCTTGTAGGGAGAATTTTAAAAAGAAATGCATGCCCTGTTAAGTGACTTAAGGATGAGGAACTATTAAAAAGAATCAGAGAAGTGAAGGCCATTCTTAAAGTTTTCAAGAGGAACCTTAAAAGCTATTGAATAATTGGGGCCTGAAGGAAATTCATGATATCAGTCATAAGAAACTGAAGACTCCTATGTATTCTTCCCATTATTTGAAATTTTCAAAGGCTGCAGCACTCAGATAAGATGCTCGAGAACCAAAGACTTTTTATTTGTGCTCCTTTTATGAATTTAAAATGCCACTGTCAGACTGGGGAACCATGTAGTGTCTGGCTTCCTGAGGAGGGGGAAGGACTTATGTCACCTTTTGCTTCCTGTCCCCCCACTGAGACTAAGTGCCGAAATGGAAACAAATTAAGGGATTGTTCTTTTTATCCCTAAATGTCAAAAGTGGCCACATCTCTGAGAGAAATAATGCACCTGATTAATTGTGTAATTTCACGGGAAGCAGTAATTCTCAGCCTTCTAAACATGTACTGTACTAATTTGATTTCAGAGTTAACTGAAAACAGTTTAATGAGCTGCTGCATCGTTGTGTGTGTGCGTGCAGTGCTACCCAGAGCAGATGCCAAGAGAAAGGGAAATAACACGCCAGTGACACTTGGAATAACTGTTTATACTTCATTGACTTCGGGTTGTCAGCACGCTATTCTCTGTGTTTCCCTTAGTAACTTATTAAGGCAACCGAACTCCAGTATGATGCTGTCTAAGTGTCATTTGTTGTAAATTACACAAGCATGTACACGCCAATAGCATAGTCAATCTTGGATAAAAAATTAAAAAAAGACTTCCTCACTTAGCCAACCAGAATACCATCCACGTGGCCTGCACACGGGGCAAAAGACTGCTCCCTGTCTGAAGAGGAGCATTGGCCTTTCATCGGAAGAAATACTATTTCTACCGTTTCCTCCACTCATCTATTCTTGCTCTATTTTAACAGAATGGTTGCGTAACTCTTGGTTTGAAAGTTGTCATACAGCCTCTCAGCAGGCTTATATTATCTATAGAGTTCTTTATGAGGAAGTATAAATCACCACAAATGAGACTTTTCACAGCCAGAGATATGTAGAAATGTGTGTCAAGGCTTTGCTGGCTTGCTAAAAAATACCTCTAGGCTCCAAAGCTCGCTCACAACTCATCCCCGCTCCCTACCCTTTTGGGAAGCAGTTCTCAAAACTTGAGATTTATGGTCAGGAGAGCTGATACTGACTATAAAGTTTTCTATTTTCTCTTTTCTTTAATATTAATGCGGAGAGCAAGGCATTGTCGTTTATTATTTTCACTCATGAGTATCCTGTGGGCTTGAAATCTGACTGCTGTGGACATGGTTTTCCCTGTGTAATAGGGGAATAAGTGGAGTTTGGCAATAGACCTTTCCACTGAATATTTTTGGGCAGATTGGAGGAAACCCATGTTAGGAACAGAGCTTTAATATATATGCTATGGTCAGGTTTGGTTTTAAAACTTAAACTTTACAAAATGTGAATTCATTCTGAGCTCCCGGAGTAAAATATCATGAACTGCAGAATAGCCAGCCAGTCTCTTGTTGTTAGAAATTAGAATATCTTTTCATTTTACTATTTTCAGAGATGTGTACACCGTTTCCATCTACATTGATGTTAGGTGAGATTTCATTTACAGTTAGCATTCCCTTTTCCTTCCAAGTTTTTTGAAAACATATAATGTCTCTGAATCATTAAAAAAGTACACATCTTGTTGTTAATTTAAACTTGTCCAAATTTTAGTAGCTCCAATACCTGGCTTCTAATATAAATTTGCTTTTTCTAATTTGGTTAGCAAAATTTTTCCTTTAAGTCCATTGTAGAATGCTTAAAGTTCTTGCTATATACGCCAAAGACAGTTCAATTAATTTTGAGACTGTGTAATAAATGCTGAAATGATTAAAATGGAGTATAGCTATTATTGTTATAGAGGCTTACTCAGACTTTGACTAATAATTTCTCCCCTAACATTTGTTCTGATAATCATAATTCTAGTGATTTGGCATTTACTGCAAGTTTACTGTGTGCAGGGCACTGTATGAGCATTATACATGTTCTAACCCATTGAATCCTCATCTATTATTATCCCTCAGGTATAGATGAGAAACGGAGGCTGAGAGAGGATAAGTAACTAGCCCAAAGTTTTTGTAGTTTACAATGAAGTTAGGATTTGAACCCTAGCTCATGATTCATTTATTTCATAATACGTATCTCAAAAGAAGTTAAAAGGAGACAGATTTCAAGTACCCTTGTAAGTCATTATGTGACTCCTACCTACACCCTGGAATTTAAAGCAGACCCTGTTCAAAAAACTGACTAACGTGACCTAAAGAGGAAGCTTATTATCATGTTAGTTTATTCCTGAGGATCACACCCTTAAGAGGTGTATGGGTCTTTAAAACAAAGTAGAATGCTATTGAATAGTGTGTGGGACCAGAACATGGTGGCATAACAACATGGGCCCTTCACTCTCTCCGCCTCAATTGTGATGAAGACATTTAGTGACTAGCAAGACTACCGGAAGTCCCCTGAGTCATTTTTTTCAGAGGTATAAATGTGACACAGGGAAGGCAGTGGAGGCAAACCTCACCGCCGACTGTCTCAACATCTCAGCTTGTTCACAGGTCATGTTGGCGATTGTCTTACCTTGACCTTCAGCTGCACAGTGGCTACAAAGGATTGTTTCTGTTATTATAGTTGTTGTATTGCTGTTATTACTTAAAATCCACAATTTTTCACAGAGTTGAGGTTATTTCATATCTCCTCACATTCAAGAAAGAGGAGTAGAGAATCTATAAGGGGGAGTGCCAAATCTGAGCACCTGTAACAATTGAAATTTTTAGAATGAAGTTCAGGAATTATGGCAGCTGAGTGCAGGGCCCCACGTGTTACACAGGAGGGGTCATGCACTGGCTCATGAGGGCACTTGGCAGAGTTGGGGAGACCACCCCGGCAACCCTCCAGAGAACAAGCTTCCCGCGGCTCCCTGCGTTCTCTCGCCTGTCTCCCCTGTGCTGGTAAGGGAATCACAGAGCTCAGACTCGGGGGTCAATGAAAAGTTGGGTCTGACTGGAATGAAAGGAGAGAACTTGGAAAACAGAACTCAGTAGGTTGGGCCAGATGATGGAGAGCCGTCAGTTCTAGTCTGAGGAATCTGGAAATTTCTAGCAGGCCGTAGGAAGTAGTATGTTCTTGAAGGTGATTCTAATCTGGGCCTTATCATATAAATACATTGAAGCATATTGTGTTAGGGCTGGATGCTGACTGGTTATATACTAACTAGAGGCCTGGTGCATGAAATTCGTGCATGGGGACTGTCAGCCCAGCCTGCACCCTCTACAATCTGAGAAGCCTCAAGGAATTGGACATTCCTCTCACAATCCAGGACTGCTGGCTCCCAACTGCTCGCCTGCCTGCCTTTCTGATTACTTCTGCCTGCCAGCCTGATCACCCCCTAAATACTCCCCTGTTAGCCTGATTGATGCCTAACTGTGCCTCTGCCAGCCAGATTGTCCCTAACTACTCTCCCCTACAGGCCTGGGTCTCCCAATTGCCCTTGCCTGCAGTCTTGGTCACCCCCAACTGCCCTTCCTTGCAGCCCTGATCCCTCCCAACTGCCCTCCCCTGCTGGCCATCTTGTGCTAGCCATCTTGTGTTTACATGGGGGCAGCCATCTTATGTGTTGGAGTGATAGTCAATTTGCATATTACTCTTTAATAAAAGATTAATTAGGTAGGATAGCTAGCATTTAGCGTACACTTTTCTGTTACTTAAGTTTACTTATACAGTCTCATCCATGTCTTATTGCAACTATTTGTTAGACACTATTATTGTCCCCACTTCACAGATGAGGAATCTGAAGCACAATCGGGTCAAAGAACTTGTCTAAAGTCTCACTGTTCCTGCACAGTGGAGTCGTGTTAAGCAAAGACTTTCTGACTCCAGCATTCACGCTCTTAGCTCTTTTCCATGTATGGCAAGCAATGTTCAAAAACTTATTCCATAAATAGCCCTGGTACTTAGGAAGAAATTATTCTGATCGCAGGGACAGTAACACCCTTTTTCTGAATTTCCATTGTTTCTGTATTGCCTTCAGCTTCTTTGCCATGGCTGTGGAGCTTTGTTTACTTTTTAATTTTTTTGGCATAGCTTTAATGATGTTTTATTAAGCGAAATTGCCAAATCAATAACATTTGCTGGATTATTAATTCAATCAAAAAGCAGAATTTCTGACCTTTTGATATGAAGTGTTAGTTTATTATTAAAGTTCATTGTAGAAGATTTATTGCAGCTATTTCCTGAAATACTTATCTGTAAAATGCTATATAAATCTGTTTATTAAAGTCTGCTTGGGTTGTTGGTCCTTGTGCATCATTATATTTGTAGAAAATCTACAGTGGCTGTAGATGGATGTGCTTCAGTATTACATATCATTTCCTCATTAGGCAAATAATTAATCAGGGCTCCCTGAGTGGTATTTACCCGTCAGGCCAGGGCCGCAGACACCATGGAGGGACAGTGGGAAACACTCTATGTAATTGTTGTCCTCCAGGAGCTGATGGTCTAGTAGGAGAAAAATATATCCATGAAAAGGATCACTAAAAGAGAAATAGAATAAATTTCAAGATGGACACTGTTGATAATGGAAGGAGAGCAGATGGCTTCTGACAGCATTAACAATAGGAAGTGCTGACTTGAGGGGCATGGTGGCAACCAAGTTCTCAGGGCTTAAGACACTGTCCTGCCTTTAGTGACTCACCTGCCAAGGGGAGGAAAAGGAACCCGCCTCCAGAGAGTCTGACTCATTACCTTTTATGAGGTTGCAATAGGGATCTTTACTTTTTAACAAGCTCTCCAGCAATTTCCTCTATAGGTTGTCTTTGTTCCACCCCTTGGGAATATTGGGTTAACGTGGGTATAGATGCATCTTGAAATCAAGATGAGGAAGGAGTGGGTACTGGGAGCTTTGCAGGAATGGAGCAGCAGCATCACTGTTGGACAAAGGCCATCTTTGTTAGGTGAATGTTTGCATAACCGAGTGAACTCTGGTGAGAGAGAGACCAAGCTAGTCTAAGAGAAAGATCAAGATAGTCTAGGATTCTGGGAGTCAACTCCTTCAAGATGGTTGGAACAGATCCTTCCTTCTGTCCCACTCAGCAGTCTTGTTTGCTGTGTCCATAAATAAGATACAGTTTCACCAGGCTGATGCAAACAAGAGCCAGCTAACCCTTTGGGGGTTTTGTATTTTTTTATATGTAATTTCTAAAATGTTTGTATTATAATAAAATGAATTCCTTTGACAAAATGGTAAGCTGTGTGAGTATAAGAATCAGAAAGCCTCACAAAAATAGAGAGAGGACACAGGCAAGATATTTAGTGATAAGGAATATTAACTTTGGACCAGTGGTTTAGAAGGAAGATGTGTGCTTGGGGAAAGTGGAGACAGTGAGTAGTTCCTGTAATATTTTATCGCAGTAACAAGGCCGTTGGAAGGTCTACTGAAGTGGATGCCTATTGTCTGTGACCTTCCATGCTTGTCAGTTTATGTTCTCTTGTCCCTGCTGTTTAGTTCAAGTCTGGTGAAAAAGGTGTACTATATCTCAGTGGAGCCATGATTTGGTTATGATTAAAGGTCAACAGAGATGTATGTATATTTAATCACTATTTACTGCTGATGTGTTGGGTTAGAGAGCAATCATGTTTTTAACCCATATAATATGTCCTGGTTCCTATAAAATAAGAGCATTATTTAATAGGTTTCTTTTACTAGAAATGTTATTAAGTTTAGAGGAATAGACAAGATGAGAAGGAGAGGATCCAGGTCTTGACTCCATCACTTGTTCGGTATGTGAAAGTGGCAGGAGGCTTCAGCCTATGCCTCAAGTTTTCCATGTATAAATGAGTTAAAGTGGTCATTTAATAAATGGTATTCTTAATATTGATGTTTGAAAGGCAATTAGTTACTTTCCTAGTTTCTGTCAAAATTAATGATAGCTTCCATGACAAATTTTTATGGGTACTTTAAATTATACATTTGCATGTGTCAAAAATAGTTCCTATCATCAACTAGTTTGAAATACATTGGTGGTCAGAAATAGCTTACTGTCATTTACTCACAAGGGCATTTTTCTTACATTCTTTGCCAAATCAAATGTGACCAAAATATATTAAGTCAGTTCGCTGTGGTTCGTTTAGAATGTTCTACAGTGGTGAAGATGCAAAAATACCAGCCTGTCACTTAGAGAACCATTTTTTGGGTCAGTTGAACTCATACAAAATATTTTGGAGGACTAACTTGAAACTGCTTCACCCTTGGCAAGTTTTTATGCACCTGTTTTTTCCCTATACAGGCTCATACCTGAAAACATAGAGAAATGTTATTTTCTAAATGGGAAAACTCAGCTGTAGTCTGAATGAATGGGATAAATTATCTTTTTCACAATTATCCATTAAAGGGAGAATTAGAATTAATATTAACCACAGATGTTTCATCAAGTTTTATTATCAACCAGATTGACTGCCAAAGTGCTTTCTGGAAGACATTTTCTCTCCCTCCCCCACCTGCTCCTGAGAACAAACTGTTATTATGGCCTTAGATAAAGATGAATGGTTTTGGCAATTCATTTTAGAAAATCTGTACTTTACTGTACATTCTACTTCAGTTCAGGGCATATCTGAAAGCATGGCTTGTCAACTGCCCTATAAAATACAGACACAATTTTTTTTGCCATCAGAAATAGATTAGCTAATGAGCAGCCCAAGGAGCATATCACCTGATTCATAATTTTTATAATTTTGACAATATAGATAAAATAACAAAAATGCCTATGGAATCCTAATATTTTAGCAGCTATATTTTTATTCGTCACAGATTATTTTAATACTAGAGGCCTGGTGTACAAAATTCATGCACAGGGGTGGGGGTGTCCTTCAGCCCAGCCTGTACCCTCTACAATCTGGGATCCCTCAAGGGATGGCCAACTGCCCATGAGAGATATACCTCTAACAATCCAGGACTGCTGGCTCCCAACCACTCGCCTGCCTGCCTGCCTGCCTGCCTGCTTCCCCCTAACTATTTCTGTCTGCCAGCCTAATCACCTCTTAACCACTCCCCTGCTGGCCTGGTCACCCCTAACTGCCCTCCCCTGCCAACCTGGTTGCTCCTAACTGTGCTCCCCTGCTGGCCTAGTCCCCCCCAACTACCCTCCCTTGTAGGTCTGTTTCTTGCCAACTGCTGGCCTTATCACCCACAACTGCCCTCTTCTGCTGGCCATCTTGTGGAGGCCATCTTGTGTCCACATGGGGGAAGCCATTTTGTGTGTTGTAGTTATGGTCAATTTGCATATTACTCTTTTATTAGATAGGATATTTTAATATTACTTTTCATTTTTATGCCAATTCTTTTTGGAATAATTCATTAC
Organism: Pipistrellus kuhlii; assembly: GCF_014108245.1. Classification (NCBI taxonomy): domain Eukaryota; kingdom Metazoa; phylum Chordata; class Mammalia; order Chiroptera; family Vespertilionidae; genus Pipistrellus; species Pipistrellus kuhlii. The sequence goes on along the minus strand of NW_023425540.1, from coordinate 55,386,465 downwards.
CAGCTATGTGACCCTTGTAATAATTGTGAATATTTGATAATGCCCCATTCATTTGCCAAGTACACTATAGATGAGTATTATATTCATTTGTAAACAATCGTTATCAGTTCTAGGTAACTGAAACAAACAAAAAATAAGAACTTTTTTCCTATGAAATACTTTGACTTTATTTTTTAACTGAAGACCTCAGGATGGGCATGAGCCCAGGCAATGCTGGGGATCTAGAATAGGGGTGTCGAACTCAGAGAAGGGGCCAAAATCTAAAATCCAGCCTAAATCGTGGGCCGAATGGTTTACTGAACAGTCATAAACTGTCATTGTGATGGAAACGCAGCGGAGTGCAGTGATGACAGCGAGGTGCGGGCCACATTGCAAGGCCTGGCGGGACGGATTTGGCCCGCGGGCCTTGTGTTTGACACATGTGATCTAGAACATAGAAGCAAGTAAATGACTAGAACTGTCTCATCAAGACTCAGCCATTGGATTTTCTCAGCTCTATCATTTCTTCATTCCTGTGTCACTCAACTCAGGATTCAAGTTCTTGGGAGAAGGAGTTTGATTGGCATATATTACCTATCCTTTGGAAAGAATAAAGAGCACCTTAATTAACAACCCCATCAAGACAGGGAATAAGGAAAGAGGAGTTCTTAAAATATTCTATAGTTTTTGTTTTTTAGCTTAAGGAAGATAGGCAGTAATGCTGAATAGGCAAAAATAATCACTTGCCAAAACAAGGGTATGTGTCAATGAATAGTAGTGTAGAATATGTGGAATTGTTCAAAATAAGGGAAAAAAAGTTTGTGTAATAAATCCATTAACTGCAACAGGGCCAAAGCATCAATTTAACATGAATATTTCTACTTTGTTGTACAGTAATGTTTTATCTTTGTCTAGTACTTTTGCAGGCTTTGCTATGTTCCAACAGATTAAAGAGTGTGACTCATTTATCAGTTAAGATTTCTCTCACATTTAATTGATTTCCTTTATTTTAATGGAGATAATAAGAAAAAGCAAAGACTCCAGACAAATAATAGAAGATAACCTATTTATTTATTTCCAGTTTTATTTAATTGATGTAAACAGAATATAGGAAAAGTTGTGGAATGGCTTAGGTCCCATTTCTGCCACTGCCTATCTCTAGTCAGATCTGGGATCAGTCATAAAACTGAATCTGTCCCTTCAAAGTTAAAATGCGGGTTTTGGGCTAGATTAGGGGCCCCAAGGGCTAGAAAAATTATTAAAGCTGTTAGAGTTTCTGATGTTAAGTTCAACTTAAGTTTGGGAAATTCTGAATTAAAGTTAATTTTTTTTTTCCCCCTGCAAGACTTCTTGGAGCTTAAATATGATAATCTGCATGGTACTAGTAACTCTTCAAAGAGAGTGATACAATATATATCGTTCACCAAACATAGTAGATTTTGAAACCTTTTTTTTCCGTTGCTGCATCTTGAGGAACCTTGCATCCATGGGATGACATTGTATTATTTATAAAATCCCATTTGACTTTAAAATATACTTCTCTGAGAAAGTGAAATAATATAATGTCATTCATCATCTAGCCCTAACAGACTAGTCCAGCGGTCACCAACCAGTGGTTTGCGGACCACCTTCCAGAAGGTCCAAAAGGTCAGCGACCGCTGGTCAGCATAACCAGACTTTGTGTACAGTTGAACCCACATCCTTGCACTTAATCTTCATTTGAGATGAGCAACAGATATAGGCTACTTGTCGCTTCTGTCAAAGATTGGTGTGTGTGTGTGTGTGTAGTGAGGTATGACTCTTAACATTCCTAAGACTGTTCCTGGGAGAGCTGTTTTAAGTTCTTAAAATAACTTTTGTCACTTTCCCGAATCCAAAACATGAGCACAGCACTTTGATTAGATCTGACAAATAAGTAGACCATTATGATGCACATTCAACGCACAGTCTGCTGGGTTTTGTTTTCCTGGGCTGCCTCTGCCATTCTTCTGTTCTTTATTGAACTTCATCACACTTTTATAGACCATTTCTCTAGTTGTCTTGGAGACGCGTGATCCCACCCAAATACTACTACTTACAAATCTATTCTTAAGTCCATCTCACATCCTTTGATGAAAATGTTCAGTAATACCTTAAGGATGCCTAAGCTGGGTGCCAGTGGAAGGGAGGCACTCACTAAAATGCCTTCAAACGTGGGTCCTCGACATTGATAACCCTATTTTTGCAACGAGGAGCTAGCCAATTTCAGAGTCCCCAGCTATGTCATAGTCTTCTCATCTGGCTTCTCATTGTTCTACAAGAGGCGTCATGCTGCCCACACAGCTGCGCCTGGGCGTTGTCCCTATGGCACCCTTCTGGCTGCTTCTGCCCCCCTGGCCTGTGTGGAAGTGCCCCCACAGGAAGTGCTTTAGAGTATCCAGTTGTGCCTGCTGGGCCCAAAGGGTCCCCAAAGCCTGGATATTGTTGGAAGTGACTCCAGCACGTAGCTCTATAGGGGCTTCCAGCACTGGTAATCCAAAGCGAAAGGTGAGGCAGTTTTCAGAAAATGCTTTTTAACTGCCTTGTGTCTGGCACTCTCTTCTAATTACCAAGTGCATCCAGATTGCCAAACAGCCCTAATTGAACCTGCCCCTTTGGAGGCTTTCCATGTCTTTGTGCCAAATTTGATAGAGTTTGGCATCTTGGACTAGGCCCCTTGGTTCAGAGTTGATGACCCCCCCTCCTACCCCTATCCCCATGCCAGAGCCTCCAACCTCTATCTGCCTATCAAGCTCCTGCTCCACATTTTGTATCCTGCTCTCTAAAATGAAGGGTCCTGAGGGCAGTGACTGCATATTCTTCCTGATTATGAGCGCAGGGGCCTAGGAAGGGAAGCAGGGATGAATACAGGATTCCAGCACAGCCCACCGAGGCTTTGACAGTGAGGATTCGGCTTTCTGGAATTTTTGATCTGTGCAGACGAAAAGATGATGACAAGGCAGATACTGCTAAGTATTTTTTTTTAATTATGCTTTTTTTACTCTAGAGGAACTTTTCAACTGAAACGGGGTAGAAGGAAATAATTAATGTTGAGTTTTTCCCCTTGAGGAACTATGAACAGGTCTATATCATTTTAAACGAGCGTGGCATATGTAAATTCAGATTTTAAGAAACACAAGTTGCAGTGATCATTCCATTTACAGAAGTGGAATTTTTTTTTTTCCAATAGCCCTGGAGCGTTTTAAAAATGATTTGATTTCTAAAAATCCAGTTTGTATATACCATTCAGGATCAAATTGGTTGCAAGAAACAAACGTAGTTGAAATTTTTGAGAATAAACTGTAGGTGAGGGGGCAGAACATTTCTTGGAGAGTTCAATGAAATTCTCAATGCCTGAGAATTGAGATAAAATGTTACAAGCCTCTTTCTTAGTGTGATGGTGGTGATGGGGTGGGGGCAGGGACGTGTGTGTGGTGTTGCTGAGACCGGTGGTGGCAGCTGCCCTGCCCTTGGCAGAGTTGACATGTAGAATGTAGTCCTGAGCTGTGTAGAGAATAGATTAGGGGCTGGTAGCTACTTATGAGAAATAACCATTATACGATTTCATTAGTTCTTCAAATTAGCATCACAGACAGCTCCCACTTGTCACTACTGTGCTTTCTGGAAATAGAACCATAAAGCAGAGAGTTGTAAAGTGCCTCCCATTTTCCTCCAGGAGTAATACCTTAATTGAGACTGTGTCTCTGACCATATATTTGAGAAAAAAATAAATCATAACTATGACTGACCTTACGAAGATGCACTAGCCATAACCTTCCAGTTATTTAAAATAGTAAAATTCTACTCTTTTCTATAAAAGGTACATAAATGTATTATACACATTGATTTTACATGCACTCTAAAGAATGTGTTCATCAAATAAAAAGTTCAACTGAACTGTTTCATAAATTTTAGCAGAACTAGCTATCCTCTAAATCCATTAGATGTTTAATTTGTAATAATTTGGTTCTTCGTATTTAAGAGGAGCTTTGGGGATGAAGTTTTGGCTCTAATTCTGTCCTCAGTGTTTCCGGTGCACTGTGGTTTTTTTCTGTGCCTGGGCCGGATCAGCTTGTTCAACATCCTTCTCTCAATTCAGCTAAACTTTGGGGGCTTACTTGTCCTCTCTGAAAGCTGAAGCTCAGTTTCTACAACATGTAAAGGGAGGGGACTGAACTAGGTGGGGTCCCTACGGCTCGCAGTGCTGAGTTCCGTGATTCAGTGGTAAAGCTCACAGGTGGGGTTAAGGCTGCCCAGTGTTCAGTTCTCAGTGCTGATGGTGACGAGAATCACTCCAGGTCTGCGTCACCCCCTTATTCATTCTCAGGCTAATCAGGGCTGCCACTGCTCAGCCACATAAAGGCCACCAGTAACCTGGCCTCCCCCTCTTGGACTTAATACGTGGCTGACATTTTACGTCACCTGCTTTACCCTTCACCCTTCATCCTTTACCCTTCAAGGGGTGCCTTGAAGACAACCATCAGGTTATTAGGAGACCCTTTTCCAAAGGTACTTTAAAATCATTTTCCTTTATGCAAATATGTCTTAGTGCATCTTAATTATATTTGGGGGGGAAAATAACCTCACTCTCTCTAGAAAAATAAGCCATTTACTCACATTTATAGCAGTGCAGGACCTACTTACAGTGCAGGAAACTCACATGCCTACTCAGTTATTGGCCGATTTATGTTCCTTTTTCTACTCCAAACTTGATTTTGTGGGCATTTATCAGTGAGAAAACACATTTTCTTGGGATGACCTTGTCTTTCATTCATTTATTCTTCTTGCCTTCCTTCATTCAACAGATGTTTACTGAGTACATACTGCTGGCCAGATAGTATTTTAGACTCTTTGAATATAGTAGAGAAAAAAGTAAGCAAAAGTCAGGCTTTAATAAAACCTACACTCTTCTGGGATAACAGGGCTGGGGTGGGGGATAAACAAACATATAAATAAATATGAAATATTGTCAGGTAGTTGGTAAATGCTATGATGGAAAAAAAATGAAACAGTAGGGAGACTAGAGAATATAACGGTAAGGAAATTGCTATTTTATATATTTATATATTATATATATAATATAGAAATATACTTAAAAGTATACATATAGGGTACTCTGTATAATTATATATAACATAGGGTGATCAATTTACATATATATGATATATATATATATATATATATATATATATATATATATGAGAGAGAGAGAGAAGAGAGAGAGCAGAGAGCAAGCACAGGAAAGGCCTTTCTCGCCTGCTAACACATGAGGAGGGAATTAAACGGAATGAGGAAGGACCTCATGTGTCCATCTGGCAGAAGGGCATCCCAGGTGGAGGAAACACAACAGCAAGGGCGTGAGGAGAGGTGCGTGCCCCCGTGGTCGGAGCAGGGTGAACACAAGGAGCTTTGTAATTGTGTGTAAGGTGTGTGATGGGTCGGGGTGGGGTCATAGTAAAGGTCTGGGATTTCCTTCTGAGGAAGAGAGGAGCTGGGAACCCTGGAGGTTTTTGAACAGAGGAGTAACACGATCGTCCTCAGGCTCCATCAGGACCACGCTGGACTCGTGTCCATCTGAACAGAGTGGATCAGAATCCTTTGTTTCTCCGGATGGAATCCTATGGATTCTGTTCTTTAAGGGGAAAAATTTTAGGAAACTAGGTGGTATAGGGAAATGTTCTATGTGCTGGTGAATAGGGCATTTATAGATCAAATACCTACATTGCAAGAGTAAAAAGTAGAAACATTCAAAGTTGTCTGTGGTGAACTTTACTAATAAGCTCATGGAATTGAATTTAAGGTAAACATTAGTGAATCTGCTGCATCTTTTCTTTTTCTGAGACTCCAGGAAAGCCATTGGCTCTGTCTATGTGTAAATATGCAGGTGGCTTTGGGCTCAGCAAGCCCCTCCCCCGACGGAACCCTCTCAGTTGGACTTTGGACAAGAGGAATTTATGCTTTACATGTTCATTTTGGTGGTTGTGCCACAAAGTTGTCAGCTGATTTATTTCTTCTCCAGGCCAAGGCCAAGGCACCACAGAGGTAGGAGCAGGAGCAGGCAAGAGCTGCCCAGATCCCAAAGGATGCCAGGAGGCCGGGCATAGCACTGCCAAGCTGAGAAATCTCTCCTTTCACAGGGCAGTGTGCACTAAGGACACTGCCAATTTTCCCAGTCTTCTCTTTGGAACATCAGGAACAAAACAGCATCCTACAGCGATGCATATGGGCCTTTAGGAGTATGGCAGTTGCAGTACTACAGTATGAAAAGACTTTCTCTTTACACGTTCCTGATGAAGTCCGTAGAGGGCATATCCCTGCAGGCAAAGCCCCCACTCAGTTTTCTTGCTGAAACCTACTGGGAATGCTTAAGAGACACAGTCAAGTTCTACCAAGTTTTAACATTTTTGGGGGGAAATTTATAATTCAAATACCTACATTACAAGATAAAATACCCCAAGATTCTTTTGGGAAAGATTTTAAAGAGCTGGGAAATTATGAAACCAATTTTTGAAGTAGGGCAGTCATGAAGAAAAGCATGATTTATACCGTAAACTGAGGTTGGAGAATTTTGGCATCAGAAAGACTTGGGCTTGAATATCCGTTCTGCCATATGCTGGCGGTGTATGTCATCAGTAACTTCTTATCCCTCTAAGCCTCAGTTTCCTCATCTCTGAAATGAGGATAATAATACCTGCCTGGCAGTACTGTTTTGAGGATTAAACTTAATAAACCTGGCTTCGTGCCTGGTACATAGAAATATTAGATAAATGGAAGCTATTATAAGAATATTATTATGCATCCTGAAATGAAGTTCCCTCCCACCAAGCTCCACATCAATTAAGAAATAATTTCATGTTTCAAATTTGTATTTGGTCGGGTTAAATAGAGAAAAAGAAACATTGCGGTGAAATAATATTCTAGAGTAATGGGTGCCAAAAGGATCCTAAAATATAAAAATATAGGTCTTGTTATTAATCCCTTAAAACAGTCATGTGTAACCATTCTGCGAGAGATTTATTGACTACGGCATTCATTTGGAAATGCTAAACTAATGAGAACTTGGCCATTAGTTGTGATAATGGTCTACCATTTGGAGCATGTACCGTGTGTACTTATTTGGCCTCATTTCAAAATAATGAATTATTTCAGACTCATTTCATTTCTTGAACATGTTCTCATGATTTAGGTCATGCTTTAGATTATCTAAGTAGTATTCCTATCATCCATTGTTTAAAATAAACTAGATGATTCTGGGCTATTTTAAGATTGAGAAACTTCAAACATCTTTTTTTTTTTCTCCCAGAAATTGCATAAAGGAGTCACTGAGGTTTCTCAAGCCTCTAATTTATCTTTTGATGCCAATGCTTGATTGTTATCCCACATTAAGATTTATTCTCCCTTTTAACATAGCTCTACACAGAATGAATATACTGCTAAAAACTACTGCAAGGAAATGTTTACAGATGCTAATGACTTCTGCTTACAGAGCTCATGATTAAAACGTGATGAAAGAATGTGGCACTAGAAAGCATGTGACTAACCTTTGAAAAATCTCACAATAGGGCTGAATATGGGATGTTTTAAATCTAGGGCTGTGGATATAAAGGTATGTGTGAAGAGGTGTGTTCAATGAGCTCAAAGACCTCAAATTGAAACGTGTTAGTCTAATTTTACTTTCCTTTAATGTAGATACAGTCACTGTTTTATTATTGGAAAACTGTAGTGTGGGATGAACTAAAAACCAGTGCACTAGAAGGAGCTAGTGTTGCTTTGCCTGCAACAGGTGAGCCAGACAGTTTGCACAATTGCATCTTTCTGATAAAGACAAGATATATTTCCCATGAGTTCACCACCAGTCCATCTCAATCTCCCCTGGATGTTTTGAGGTTCAAAGTATATTTCATTTTCTTCTTTTTTATTTAACTTCACCCAAGGATATATTTTTATTGATTTGAGAGAGGAAAGGAGAGAGAGAAAAACATTGATGTGAGAGAGGAACATTGCTTAGTTGGCTCCCATAGGCACCCTGACTGGGGATCAAACCTACAACTTGGGTATGTGCCTGAGCAGGAATTGAACCCTTGAACAACTGAGCCACAACGACTGGGCACTTTCATTTTCTTACTGCTCATAAAGTCAGGAAAAAGCTGTGATCTTCGGCAGAATTTTTTTCATTTTCTTTGTAAGTTTTATTTATTAATGAGAGAGAGAGAGATATGGATTTTCTTGTTCCATGTATTTATGCATTCATTGGTTGAGCCTTGGATGTGCCCTGACAGGAGATCAACCTGCATCCTTAGCCTATCAGAACGACCCTCTAACCAAGTGAGCACATGGCCTGGGTGGCGGGCATATTTTTCAACGTATTGATACCCAGAAAAGATCTGCTGTTTGGTTCTCGTGTTAAAGATTAACCTTCTGAAGTCATCCAAGGCAGGAGTACAAGTTGTGTCTCACATGGGTGGAAATTGTGCTGTTCTCCCCTGGTGTAGTCGGCAATCCCCGCTCCTGCCCTGCATGTGGGTTCTGGAGCATGACCCGGTTCAGGGCCTGGCTGTACAGGAGAACTAATGAACATGTCATGCGCGTCTCGAGTTTTCCGGTCTCTGGCACAGCTGTGGCACTTTGCACCCCCTGCTGGGAGGCACAGCATGCTGGCCATTTGTTGGCAAGTTCATATTTCACACTGCAGGGAATTGAAATGATTGAACAGACAGAAGAAGAGTCTTATTTGCAGTAGCCTGCGTATCCCCAGACTCTGATTTGGCATAAAACATCTGCTTCATGATCTGCTTCAAGGCCAGTTCCTTTCCTCCCACAAAGGTTACGACTTCAGGCAAGCTGTGCTTCCACCGGCGGGAGGAAATCTGCCCGAAGACTTGATTTAGCCTGAATCAAAGCATCCCACCACAGAATTTCTTTTTTCAATTATCTCCGAAGAGGCAACCAGACTTTCAATGTACCAGTAGCATAAAGGCAAGGAAATAAGGCAGACACTGCCTTCCCCTGCTGGCAATAACAAGGCAAGGTGCATAGACGGCGGTGCATCTGCACCCAGAAGCCTGTGAGACTCTCCTGGCTTCCTGCCAACACACCTGTCTTGGCAACAGCATACTGGGTCGTGTTTCGGTCCATCAGCCTGGTCAGTCAGCACCACGTTGGTTTTAACGGCAGTTTTTACATCATTCAGATAACAGCCAATCGGCATGATGCTGAGTGTGATTATTACTATTTTTCATAGTGAGGAAGCATCATGGAGCCTTTGTTTTGTGGTATCCTAATTACTAATTATATTTACCCACGTGACTTTGTTGTGCACCATCATCAATTTTGTCCCAGAGACAGCCCTCCTCGCCTTATAGACATATACAAAATTAAATCCTGGCATTTTATTATGCCAGAGCAATTAGATGCCATCCTCATAATGAGAAATATGACATCTTCATCTCTCTCCTCTATATTTTCCCGTTGTTTTAATGCACACATTTACCAGACTTTAATACAGTCTTCCTCCTATAGATGCAAGAGTTCACACACACACACACACACACCCCTAATTGAATATCTGCATATCTCCGAGGAGTCCTGTGGGTGAAACTGTGTATTCATCTTCTTTAGTTCTTAGGCCACTTTGGTTTAAGAGTAAGAACTGTTGCTTTTATGAAGTGCCTTTTTCTATAAAGTCAAAACCTCACAGCAGTGCACAGAAAGCCAACGGTATAAAGGAGCTAAGTAGAGTCTTTAATAGAGAGAGCTGGGTTGTAAGTGTTTTTGTTCCTATGGAGCAGATAGATTTGGCTCCATCTGTTCCATATTCATAACAAAGGAGCGCACTTACAGGAGGGCTGACTTCCCAGCGCTGCCTGGTAATGATCTTTTCACCGGAATGAAAGCATCTGAACCCAGTGGCATGGCCCTGCGAGAAGCAGCTGGCAGGATTGCCCTTCAGAACCCCGATTTCCTTGTAACTCAGGCTGACGTAAAATTTTCCTATAGAATGGAAAAAAAGGAAAGAAAAGAAAGACGAGTTTCTCATCTCCCTGCAGCCCTGTGTCCTTGGGAAGTTCGGAATGTGTGCCTTTTTACCACCGCTCTGGCAACCAGGAAAGATGGGTAATTAGATAGCAGGGAGGGAGCGGGACGTTTGCACTTTGAAGTATCTAAAGGTGTATCACAGGGGAAATGATATTCTTTAAACTGTTAAGTTGATTCTTTTCAGACTTTTTTAATCCTTTTAAAACTGGGGTTAATGACTAGAAATATGAGTTACACCAAATAAGGAAAAACCCCTGTTGAGCCTCATAATTAGCAAGCTCAAAGCCAATTTCAACTGAGACCTCTTTGATTAAAAAGATAAGTTGACCCAAGAGTCCATACTTTTTCTTCCACTGAAGCAGAAGAGTGGGGGTTTTTTTTTTTTTAATGGTTTTTTGTTTTTGTTTTGTTTTGTTTTTTTTCCCAAAGTGCAGTTACGGGGGGAAAAAACCCAAAATTTTCTATTTGCATGACATAGAGTCAGCACTGAAATGTAAATAATTTCTTAAAACTGAAATAGGGCGTCAGTATTATTATAATATATGGCTAGTGGGATACCTGTATTTATATGCTAGCTTCACAAAATTTCTTAAGGACTAGGAACATATTTTGAAGGATGGTTATCCTTTTCTCCATTCTGTGGACTTTTACTAGAAGCTCCTAAAAACACATCTATTTATTGAGTATAGTTCACATTAAAGTGATCATTGTAATTCAGCAATATTTGATTATCCATTTTGGTACCATCTGTCCATTATCTGCTTGCTAAACTAGGGTTTGTGACAAATCAAAAAGTAAACAAATCTCTTAAAATGTTTGCTGCAGCAATCAAGTGGGCAAAACGTTCATCTGTCTGAGAGATGGAAACTCCTGCAGCAAGAGGAAACATGAAAGTAAAATTCGCAGAATGGGAAAAGCAATCGGTGAAGATCTCAGGTTTCTAGAACACCTGGGTCTCTGGTTAGTTTTTGTAATATACAGACCTCAATATTTCTGGCTTATTCAGTGTTTACTTGGTTTATGTATTCATTTCTTCAAAAACATTTTTTTCTGCGTGTGCCTACTTTGCACCTTGCCCTGTGTTGGGTGGTAGAGACGTGGCAGTGCATTTATAATAAAAAGTGATCTCTGCTTCTGGAGCTTACAGTGTAATTGGGAAATAAGCAATAAAACAGGCAACAAACAAGTCTTTAACTGCCCGTGATGCGAGGCCCTAGACAGGCAGTGGGATGGGGTGCCAGGCGTATGGAGAGGGGAGGGGAGCCGGCTCTCGGTGTGGCAGGTGACCCTGGGGGCCTCTCGGGGAGGCAGCAGGAGCCATGACATGAAGGGAAGTGTCAGTATGAATTTCTGGTGCACAGAGGGTGCGTTTTGTCCATAGGAAATGTTATTGAAAAGGTTAGTTTGGATTTGATATTTGACTTATTAAAATTAGAAATTAAAAAATAGGATTCTTCCTTCAAATGTCAAATGCAGTCTATTCAAATGAGTTGATCCATCTTATGATTTTATATTATAAGGTATATTGTCTCCATCTACAAACTTGGTTCATTAAACTCCTTTAACCATTAAGGATTTAATATATTCTTTCCTTTTTAAATTCTTCACTTGTTTGACTGTAAAAACCTTCCAAGTACTTAAGGAATTCTTAGCTACATAAGAATCTAAACTGAAAAGTATGAAGTTTTATTTTTGTTCTCTTCAATGTTTTAAAACTAAGTGTAAATCAGCTGTTCCATTATATATATTTTAAGTAGGAATTACGTGTCTGACCTGTTACTCTGAATGGCCGAAGTTTGCCCACACTTTAAAAGTATACTTGTTTAGCGCACACACAAAAAAAACAGCAGCTCTGTGGTTTTGATTCGTACGGCCTGTAGTTAAATTTTGAACTCAGCTGTGGCAAAAAGAGGCTACTGTCTCAGGTAGTGAGTAAGGCTCTGACTGAGGCTCGGCCAGGATGGCTGCACCTGCAGCTGTGCTCATACCACCCCAGCCTCACTCTGTACTTAACTTAGAGAAGCCCATGATCACGGATCCTAGCATCCCCTTGCCTTTGTTTTCCTGTTTACTCAAGGGGCTTGCAGCCCCTCCATAGGCTGATCACTTGATGGATTCTGCATATTTTGGGCTCTAAAGATACCCGCATTCCTTTCATTCACTTTTCTTATCTCTCTGGACCACACACTCACAGATATGAAAATGATACACATTTGAATGTGCTTGAATTTTGTATGTTGCTTTGAGCTTTGGCGGACTAGTAGGTCACAGTTTCCAAGATCCTTCCCGAAGGAGGCGGCAGCAGAGAGGGGGGAGGAATATGCCAGGAAAGGGGGATCAAAAAAAAAAAAAAAAAAAAAAAGTCTTTGACATTCACCACTATCCCTCTCTTTTATTTCTCATTCCAAATCTGAGTTTTGGTTCACGTTTGTCAACAAATCATGTTACAGCCATACTAATGTTTTTAATCTCTAGACTCATTCTTCAAATCTTGACTGAATATGTTATGAACAAGGCAGTGGACTGCTCAGAACTAAGAACCTTGCAGGGCTCCCCACCACAGAAAACTTGAAACTCTAGTAGCAGAAACGGGATGGCTACATGATTGGTGTAAGTGCCAGAAGAAAGTTGTGTTGGAAATGGGAGATGATAGCGCAAGTGGCCAGAAGGAGCTGAGGTCTTGAGGGGCAAAGGAAAGGTCACATAAAAAAAGGGAGGGAGATGGAGGAAGTTCTGGGAGGAATATTGTTGGGACTGGTTCTGAGCATGGATTGAAGGAGGGAAAGGCTGGGGGAGACGATGGAAGACACGGACTGCCGTTCCGCGGGGGTGATGCCTGCGCTGCACAGCCACTGATGTTGGTGAAAATGGTTTTCTCTGAGAGCAAACTGGAACGTACGCAGCGCCCACAGTAGCTGTATGCACTTTGTACAGAATCGTCATCCAGGGAAGCATTTTTGGTGTGAAACATGTTGTGTAATCCTGGTACCTCAATGACTTCTTCCTTGGTAAAACTTAGTAGTCTTCTAAAGAAAGAAATCAATTTGTTCAGGCCTCTAGGTTTCCATTAAAGGACCTGGTGTTCATAGGAGTGGCCACTCCTGCCTGGATACTTACCACCAGAAATGGCACAGGGGGAGAATGTGGGCTGCTGGCCAAGAAAAAACCGCCACAGGAATAATTGATTTGTGTAAATAGTTGCAAATATGATGCACAAGTACATTGAAGACAGGAATAGGAGCCATCCCCACCGACAGGAATGGGCATGGTGCAGGGGTGGTGTCACCTCGGCTGGTTTACTGAGGGCCACGCTGGGGCAAGTCTGTGCAGTTGCAAAGGCAGCCTCGACTCTCCGTGCCCAGCCATGTTGCTTATTTGCAGCATCTCTGTCCTCATCCTTGGTCAGCATTTCTCTGATGCAATAGCAAGATCACATTCTTAAAATGAATGCAAGAAAGAACTCTCAGAACCTTGGCATGATTTTCAAAAGGACAGGATCTTTCATTGTCTTTTCTAATTCTCCAAATTCTTTCATCCCTGCTTCAGTTCACATCCTCACATACTAAACCCCTTCACCACAACCTCATGCCCACCCCCAAAAACGAACAAACAAAAACAAAAAAACCTAGGGTAGAATCTAGTTTTTCTCTTTTAGGCTAAAAATGAAGGGACACATTTGTCCCCCTTGTCCCATTGATTTTTCCTGATGACTCATCCATACCCTTTTATCCAAATTATCCATGACCGAATCCCCTCTCCCTCCTACAGATCCGCAGTCAAGACTAGAGACTGCTTGCTGAGGGACACTGCATGGGGAGGGAGCAGCACTGACGGAGCTGACGAGTCATGACATGATCATCTGGATCTATGCGGATCCAGCACCAAGTTTCCAAGGGCAGTGTAAAAGTCTAGTGCCCCTCTAAAATAGGCCAGACTTAATTTATTTCCAAAGGGGAAGGCTTACAGGGAAACCGAGGCCTAGGTGGGTGGAAAGGCACAAAATAGGCGAGAACAGGTGAACGTTCAAAGCATCGTCATGCATGCACTCAGACCAGTAAACCGTGTCCCTTCCAAGGCACCTCATCAACAAAGAGAAGGATAGAAGTGATTATGAAAGATTCAAAGAAAGATTACCTTTTTTTTTTCTAGGCGCTTCTTTGAGTTGTATTACCTTAATGACTTATTAGTTATTTCCTGCCATGCTACATTAGTGAGGCATGATAACAGCATGTTTCTGTTAATGCTGTACAGGTGAGTAATAGGACTCATGGCTTTCTGTGCTTACCAGGTCGTGGCCACCCAATAGAATGTCACATGATGGCACAGGAGCCTGTGAAGTTCCTCTCAGGGATTCTAGGAATTCCGCCTTTTGTCTGAGTTTTTGTTTCTGTTGTTTTTATTGTGGCTTCTAGGTAAAGAAGAGTTTTTGTAAACCAATCAGTCTGCTTACCTGTCTTGTTTGGTCAGATTATACTTATCTAGTGCCGCAGGTGAAATTAACCAAAATGACCACAAGCAAGAGAAAAGAACCATCTGACCTTCTTGGCCTAGGACTGTCGTTTGAATAGTGTGGCCTCAGACCAGCCAAGGTCTCAGAAACCGATTATAGCACTAGCCTATTATAGGGAACTTATTTTTTCCTAACTGTTCAAAGATGTTCAGTGATTTTTTTTTTTTTTAATAGTAGCATACCCAATAAGGGGCTTAACTAAAGCTCCTCATGTTGGGGGTTTGATTAACAATTAAAATGACATCTCCCTGTTACCTCCTTGCTTTCTCTGCCTATGTGGACTGGATGCCCGCAGCGATATCATGGAAAGATGAGATCAAGTCTAGGTTCAGAATCTGAGATGGAAGCCGACTTCAAAATTTCCTTAACTATAGAGGGGATTTTAAAAGCTTTCTCTGAAATCCAGGTTATTTTTTTTGCTCCTGCCTTACTAGATATCAAAGTATATGGGACAAATCATACGCTGATTTAGGAGGCAGTAGAAACAAGTTTGTTGTCTCCGAGCTTTAGAAAACAAGGACAAGTTTGCTCACACTTGAAACAAATGTGTATAAAAGCATGATAATGCTTTATTTGTTTATTCCTCCAAATCAGTGGAAAAAAACTTGTCCTCAGCCTTTTATTTGAGGTCGTGAAGAAAAAGTAATTGATCTACTGAGGCTCAGCTGTAGGAAATTTAAATAATATTCAAGTTAGCATTTACAGTGAGAACTGTGCCCGAGGGGGGCAAAGAGCTGGGGAGGGGAGCAGTGGGTGCCTGGTGGCACCTCCTGTTTTCTCTTTTGTCTGAGGCTGCACAGCTGGAACTCATTTTACTTTGCTTGCCTTGAACTTTCCTCTAATTATTTGTCCCTGTTCCAGTTCCCTCGTGTTGTAACCAAGTTTTAGCTTGCAGTGTGTGTCATTTTACCCCTATTGTATTGCTGGAAACACACCACTCTTTCCTACTTTTTTTTTTTTAAAGAAACATCTCCAGAGCCATATTAAAGTGTCTAATATTTGCATGATATTTTACATTTCTCCAAGGCTTCCAACTTCACTCAGTAACCTCATTTTCCAACTTTACGTCTGGGACTTTGACCTTAACCTGCCAGTGATTGAAGTCTGGAGACGCTGCGAGCGGCAAGCGGTGAAATGTCTGGGCAGATGGAGCCAACTCCTGTGGGTGCCCACTGGGTGCAAGTTTGATAAACCTGGGGCCAGGAGCATGTTAGTAAAACATGTGCCTTCTAAAATCTTAAAAGGTAGAATGGGGGCATAGAATCCATCATGACTGGTGATGATGTGCTTCATGTGAAAACAGGTGTTGTGCTCTTTTTACCAGGGGCAGATGGCAAGTTGGTGCTGGGGTATTCTTGCCTAACTTTTTCTGAAGGTGTGGTAACCATTTTCCAAGCCATTCATTGGCTTCAGTTAATCTGTCCTATTCCCCACCCTCTACCCACAAACACGAAATGGATTTTATTGAGGCTCAGTGCATGAAATTCATGCACTTGGGTGGGGGGCTGCACCCTCTAACAGTCTGAGAACACTTGGGGGATATCCAATTACTAGCGTAGGCAGTTGAGCCTCTCCCGCCACCATCACTGCCACCACACTTGCTAGCGATGGACCTGGCTTCTGGCTGAGCTCACTAACTACCAGGGAACAGCTTCTGCATTGAGCATCTGCCCTCAGGTGGTCAGTGAGCATCATAGCTACTGATTGTTCTGCTGTTCGGTCGACTTGCGTATTAGCCTTTTATTACGTATATAGGATAATATTCTAGATGACATTTCCAGTAGTACCATGTATTTGCATTGGCTTAACTTTTTCAGTATTTACTATGAAAGGAATATGAATGCTTAATCATATCACCTAATTTGCACATATCTGTGTTGTATGTTAAACCACATGAAAACCTACAGAGGAAAAACTGGGTTGTGCTAACAACTAATAGCCTATCGTTTCCTTTGACTTGCACAAATTGAGAAATATAGCCTGCGGCAAACATAATGGAAAACTGCATTTTTAATGCTTCTGCACATAAGCAGGAGGAGGAGGAACAGCTGACTGTTCTTAAAAATAAAACTTCTCAAAGTACCCAACATGACAAGGGGCACAGAAAAGGAGCAGGGTTTGGAATTAAGACTTGAGGATGATAAGGTTAGGCAGAGATGTTAAAGTTGACTAATGAGTACAGTATCGGGCCTAAACATGTAAGAATGTATGAGAGTCTCACCCCCTCTTGCTAAACTTCCGGTCTGTGTTGGAGAAGGTTGCTACCTTGATTATTTTTGAGTTGCTTGAAATCTCATCTGTTTGTATTAATTTGATAGCCTGTTTAAAAGATAACATAGGAATTTTTTGATTTATGAAGAGAACTTTTAACTTTATTTCAGGTATTTTTTAAGCCTACCTTTACATTCTATTTCTCGTGTTTGAGGGAAAGCATTCTTATGATTTACGTTTACATTTTGTATCAAAGATCATGTAGGTTTACCCAGCAATTTGGATTTAACGTGAGACATCATGTTAATTGCAAGGAACAACACAGGTTGGCTACATTAGCAAAAACAAACTAAGTGGCATGGGATGGAAAATGAAAAACAGTTTTTAAATGCTGGAGGGAAAACAAATAAGATAGATCTTGTAGTGTTCCTTCAACAGCAGTTTATAATTACCACTCTCAGAGGCCTGTTTTCAGGGAACTTGTACCAGGAGCTTGAGAAGTTGTTTAGACAAGGCAGCACCACGAGGAGGAACCTGCTCTCTGAGCAAGGGCCAGGCGGGCCTGGAGCAGAGCACACACCGGTGTCTTCGTCTTTAGGTCGCAAGGCAGCTGTAGGAAGCCTCTGATTGCCTGGAATCAGTTAGCTGTTGAGAAACATGTTACTCCACAATTTGTGGCTAAGCCAACGTTTACTTTTTTCAGTTTTCTGTGGGTGAGAAATCCAGGAGCAATTTAGCTGGGTACTCTGGGTCTGCATCTCTCACAGGCAAGTCTGCTCACCACTCAGCTAAGGACCCCTCATTCCAGCGCACTCACGAGATTGGCTGAGATTGGACTCTGTTCCTTGTGGGTTGTTGCACTAAAGCATCCATTTATTGCTGTGTGGGCTGCTCCATCAAGAATCTCACATTATGTCACGTTGTTTCCTGAGTACGAGAGAGAGAGAGAGAGAGAGTGTGAGTCACAGTTCTTTGCAACATAATCACAGAAGTGACATCCCATTATTTTTTGCTGTGTACTGCTCATTAAGAAGGCAAGAAACTAGATCCAGCCAACTCTCCGGGGAGGTGAATACTCGGCAGTGGCATAAAAGGAGGTGGGGGTCATGGCGGCCAGGTCAGAAGCTACTGACCACAAGCTCGATGCCCATATTCTCTCACGGCATCAGACGCAGAGGCCTAGTGAATTGGGACGTGAATATCCCATACATGTGCAGTGCTGAATGCAGCTTTTGGGAGTACTGATTGGAGGGCATTGAGTATGATCCTTTTATGTGTCAAATTGGCTGGTAAGTGCTGAGCAGTACTCACCTGAGCCCCAGGAGACAGGTTTGCAGGAAAGGCTGAACGCAGAGCCCCTGGCTGAGGTCACGGGAGAGAGTGAAGATAAGCAGCCCTCGTGCCTTATTACCATGATGCTGTGGACACAGAGGCAGAGGGCCCAGGTCCTGCTTCACTGTGTGCTATAAGGTTTTCAGTGGTACCCTGCAGGTCACCAGGGGGAAGGGGCCCAGTGGTTTGATTGTTATACAGTTGCCATTAAGATCATGGAGTGGGAGGTTGTGTGTGTTGAATGGTCCCCACCCCCCTATTCTCAGCTTCCTGACTCCTAGTGTACATTTTTGGCAGTAAACTGAGTACTTGATAGGGCTTGGGATTATGCGACAAATGTGTAAGACAAGAGTTGAACTTCTTTTTAATTTGGCAAATTCCATTAGAACAGTCCGTGTATCTTTATAGGGAGAGTTCAGGCCTAGGTTTTCTTCACCTGTCAATACCTCATCTTGGTTACTAAACCTTCCATTTGGGAACCTGGGAACAATTCAGTGGCCATTGGTCAGCTTCCGGGGGATCTGTGAAGCCTTGATGAGTTTTCCTCTGACGCACATGTCTGGGACACCCTCATCTTCCCAGACAAAGCTAACTCCCTTCCCAAAGCCATGCTGGCAGTACATGCAAGCCTCAGTTACTACAGGGATTCTGCCTGGTGCCTACACTGTGGTTCATATTTATGGCCCCAGATGGAATAAGCACAGCACAAGGATAGGGAGTTTCGTCTTACATACCTTTGCTTCCACAGCACCTGATAGGGAAACTAGCACATAGTAGGTATTTTAAAAGCATTTGGATAGATGGATGGAGCTGCAGTAATATATATTGGTAATTATTCACTATTAAATTTCTAGGGAAAGCAGCATGAGAACATAAATTTTGTCTTATCTAACAAAGATAATGTTGGTCATTATAAGGTGATGTTTCTAGCCCCAGCCGATTTGGCTCAGTGAATAGAGAGCCAGCCTGTGGACTGAAGAGCCCCAGCTTCGATTCCAGTTAAGAACATGTCCCTTGGTTGCAGGCTTCTCCTTACCAATCAATGTGTCTCCCTCATGTTGATATTTGTCTTTCCCTCTAAAAATAAGTGGAAAAATACCCTCAGGTGAAGATTAAAAAAATATATAATAAAATATCTCTAAAATCATAGGGATTAAAAGCTACCTCCTGACAAAAAATGTTGCCTGTTTAAGTTTTTTTACTCCCTCACGTCCAACTTCAATTTTTTTCCCTCATAATTGATAGAGAGGATTTTCTTTGTAATTTATTGTATGAATATTACATTTTCAATTCCTCTATTGTGTTTTTTATGCTCAATCTTTGGCTTTTTATTAGTGACTAGTACTTTGATATTATCTTACTGTTTCAAATACTACAATATATTACTAATATATATTTATAAATGATAAAATGATATAGCTTCAAGTACTACTAATATATTACTTGTTATAAATGATATAGCTTCAAGTTCTATTAACATAATCTATTTATAAATTATATAAAGGCATGTCACATTGGTCAGCCAATGGTTAAGAAATCTGGAAAATAACATGGAAGAAAGCCACTCATTTTTTAATGCAAAGCTTAAAAGAGTGTTTTGCCAATATATGGAGGGAGGTTTTTACGCTTTTTGGATTTCAGTATGGTAAATAAGGAACCCTAGTTAAACTGACTGAGCAAGGCTCACCCACTGAGGTAGGCTCTAAGGGCTAAGGGTTTGCTTTAGGAGCTCAGGACAGAGATTGTAGCGTCAATTGACTTCGTGTACTCTGCATTGTGTATTCACAGTATGTGTTTATACTCTTGGTTCAGACTTTTTTCCCTAAGGATCAGAGGCTGGCAGTGCCATGGGGTGTCAGTCACATTATCCTTACAGCCTTTCTGGTTTCAGGGAGGCGATGAGGAACTAATGGAGAAGTTTGATGGGAAAGAGAGGTTTTATTTTGTATTAAATAGAAGTGCATTTTACATTCTTAACCCTTTGCACTCCGAACCATTCTGGACATTGGCTACCAGCTACTCGACGCTACTTTGGGGTGGACACGTGCGTTGAATTAACTCAATTCCCTGTAATCACTAATAAACTGCAATGTCCCCCCTGAGAGGGGACATCTGAGTGATATGCTAGAATTCCGATGTCCCCTGAGAGGGGACAGCGGAGTGCAAAGGGTTCATTTACAGACCAATGTAACTCATCTTGACCCTCTTTGAGGGCTGCTGGGAGAGCTCTCTTCCGTTTTTCTCCCGGACAGCTTATCCTTGGTTGCTGTTTAATTACTAGTGATTTTTTTTTTTGTCCTGTATTTATAGGATTTCTCCTACATCTAAATCTGAAAGACCTGTACTAATTAATTCCAAGACGTCCCCCCCACTAAACAAATCCATACAGCAGCAGCTTAGCGTCCTGGCGTCACTTTTTCACGTCAACAGTCTCAAGAAGCCACGGTTTTCCTAATGACCTGGGGTCACCTACGGGGACTGTATTTGTGATGCACATTTGCAGTTGGGGTCCACAGGAAGGACACCATTTCCTGGATCAAACCACAGAGAGCAAATATTGTGCCCTAAATAACACACTAGTTACTGTAAATGTCAGTAGAGGGAGTTTTTCCGACTTTGATTTAATGAAAGCCTGCAGCAAAGCCAGCTGTTAACACTTCTTAACTGCTTGTCAGAGGGAACAAACGTGGGAGATGGGAAGGGCCGAAAACATTTTATTTTTTACCTTTGTCTTAGAAGTAAGTAAGAGTTTTCTGCAGGTATCAAAGAGCGATGCTCGGATTCTTTGCAGCTTGATGTCTGTTAGGTAGTGATTTTGTTAGTTCTCCTCTAGGATGGGGATCTGGAATTACAGGAAGAGGTTCGTGTAAAATTAGTTTGAAATTTTGCATCTTCAATCCTCTCGCCTTCAACATAAACATTTTCGTTTTCTGGGCTGAGTTGCTTGAAACTAACCCCCCCTCCCACCCCCGAGGAAGCATAGCAAAGGGTAAAAATCAAGGAGGGAGAAGGCACACCCCACACCAGCCGTCTCCGTCACTGAGGGCATCGCCAGACGCATTGTTAGCCATGTGTGCTTTGATTGATGTCATCTGCTCTGAACAAAGAAACCACTTGAAGCAAGCACACAGGGAGGAAAGTATGCAGCGCTCATTTCTGTCATTTCTGTCATTTCTAGAATGCACAGTAAACACATGTGATGGTTCCGGGTCCTCCCGCCTCGGAGATAGATCCCTTTGACATTACCCCGTGCATGCCGAGGGGAGATAATCTTTCAAATGCGGGGAGAGGTTACGGTCTTATTGTCCTGAGGAGGAGAGGAAAGTTTCTTCCTCCAGTGACTTATAACCTGAAACATGTTGTCATGTTTCAGTAAGCCCGCTTTATTAATTCCATCCTTCTCTGTGGCACATTTTTTAAAATAAACGTGCCATCGCATAACGCCGTCTCAATAGCATATTGTACTTATCATGGCGTGATGGAAGTGGCTGGGCTCGGCTTAGTCATAGAGGACTCGGAGCCAAGCTCTGAGCAGACCCTCTAATTGAATTACCTGCAAAGCACTGACAGACCGGCTTTCAGGACAGACAAAGCTTTGCTTTCCGCAGCAGAGGCAGGTCGTGGTTCAGTTGCCCTCAGTAACTATCTGTAGTTGGTTTGTGCCAGCACGTTCACCGTGGGCTCTGCTGGGCCCTGGTCCTGCAGGGGGGGAGGAGGCGGAGCTCTGTGAAAGCGGGAGGGCTCAAACATTATCTTCTTATTTTAGAGAAAATTGATAACAGATCAAGTTAAATGGAAGAGCCTTTGAAATAAAAATCCAAAGCATTTTCTGTAGATGACCAACATTCTTGCATGATTCATCATGTTGAGAAGAGAACACAGGGGTAGGAAAGTAGCTCCTTCTGTAAGACTCTGTGCCAATCTGCAAAGTATTTTTGTTTTAACTTCTGGGAAGAATTAAGAGTTCGCTCCGTTTATTCGGGAAAGAATTGATTGATTTGAAAATGAAGAGTAATCATCTGTTGTCTTCTCTCTTCCTGTCTTGTCCGCAGCCTCTGCCATCCCAGACAATGGAAGAAGGTCCTGTCTAAAGCTCAAAGTCTTTGTGAGACCAACAAGTAAGTTCCCTCGAATGAGCTTCAGAGGGCGGCTTCACTGCGCATGCTTGATTGTGTGGTCTGGTTCACAGCGGTAACACTTTTTTTACTGTTAAATCTCTTGTGTGGTATCTGTTTTGTATATCAACATTCATGTTTTAGTTTTCATCAGATTTTTTCTCATCATTCTTCATGATGCTTTTATTTTTTAAGTACACAGCAGTTGCTAACTTGTTGTTTCTTAGACTGTTGTATGTGCACAGCAAATGGGAACAATATTGGCATCTTGATACATGCCGTTGATTGTAAAACAATCTGCATAAATAAAAGGAAACAAAATTAGAGAGAAAGAAAGAAACGGGAGTTTAAGGGTGTCTGCACTAACATATTTGGCTGTTATCTCTATTTTTGTTATAGATAGCTGTATGAAAACTATAGGTGTTCATGATCGTGTTTTCGATGTTAACGACAAAGTAGAAAATTCATTAGAACCAGCAGGTTAGTATGCTTAGAGAATCTCTTTTAACCAATGCATCTCTCTGGTGCTTCAGTACTTTTATTTTCCTTTCTTCCTCTCTGCATGTTTGCATGTTAGAGTTGCTCTGCTTTTTGCTCATTGCTAGCAATGCTAATATTACTTATATTCTACTTCATCCCTCCACTATCTCTGTGTAGTGCATGGTAGATAAAATGACCTTTTTTTGGACATGGGTTTGCTATAACACGGTATCCTAATGTACAGCCCCATCAGAATGCTAAAACCTCACTACTTTTTACCATCTCCTCCGAGCATGCTGGTGAGTCACCCTGAATATTAATGGATCTGTTTTTACGTAAGACAAAAGCATTTCTATTGTACATGCTTATCAAATTTTCTTATACATTACGTCCAAATCTGCGTATAAAATTAGCAGTAACTAATTCAACATACCTTAATTTTCTCTGGAAATTCACATGCATCACTAAAGTGATCAAAAGAACTTTAGATTTCAAGTATTATTTGTGCGATTATTAATAGTCAGGGATTTGGAGAAGTATAATCATGTTGCCTCCTAATACCACAAATGTATTTGTCTAGCGAGCTAAATGTGGTCCTTGATTAATAAGACAAAATAAATCTAAATCTATTTTTTCTCTATTACTAACTTCTACACACCCAAACTTTCCCATCATTGCAGAAAAAGAAATACCCACAAAAACACTCATTGAAGCATTTATACTGGAGATAATGTAAAATGTTCATTTGGTTATAAATTCAATCGGGCTATTTAATGCACATCTAGGCTGATTGTGAGGAATGTGCCTCAGTGTCCCGTTGCTCGCCTTCCTCTGGTCTCCTGTAATGACCTCACAGCTTAAGGGAAATAAAGTTATTTCCTCTACACAAAGATGTGAGTTCCACCCCCCACTTTTGTAAACAGATACTTTCTTTTGTCTATTTGCAGTAGGACTTCTTTCTTATTGTCCTAGAAATTATCCTTTGAGCATTATTACTGGGATACGCAGTCAATGAGCCTTAGGGAAACTTAGCCTGAGTAAATGTGGTGCCTCAGGACATACAATAGCTTTCACATTATAACTGCCAGGCGGAGTTAGGTTTTTTCCCCAAACATTCTTGTATTTCTAAGGCAGGCGTCTTACCCAGAGCACAAATGAGAGGTGTGCACAATAAGCTCTCAGAGGCCCTGGTGGCTCCCTAGGGATCGGTTAGCCACTTTAGAAAAGTTGCAAGGAATAAGGGGAGACGTTTTAATTGTGTCCTGGAAATCTGGAAGCATCTCTGTGGCTTTTCAAGGCACCAGACTCCTCACAAGCTGGAGGACCCAGGCCATGGTAGGATCTGTGAGTTGTATGGGATCCCCTGGAAGGACCCTAGTTACACTTTTCCTTTCATAACTGAGACTTGCCCAGGTCACATAGTTAGAGACAGATCCAGGCTTTTCTCATCTCTCATGCCAATGTCAATAGAAAAGAATAGGACCCTCTCCTGGCTTTGCTAATGTCATGCATAGAATGACTGGCAAAGTTAGGCATGTTATCAACGTAACTTACCCTGGATGATGATTTCCCGATGCATGCTGTTAACAAATGTAGACTTATCTTTCCAATATTCTTTTTCCAGGTAAATTCCATTGCCTAGCAAGAAAGTTAGAGGCTGTTTAGAAATATAACAGAGAGTATGTTTTTCTCTGCTACTGAAGAGGTCACAGGAAAAGGCGATATATTGGGATGTGCTCATATGTGAGCATGTTTCCCTGTCTTTTAGGAAGCAGGCTCTTTTCTACTGAGCATTTAAAAGCTCGTGATTGCCCCCTACTCAGTGCACACATAGCTGATGGGAGCTATAGAACGGAGTCAAGGGGAGAGTGGGAGGGGAGTGTACCTGCCGGAAAAGCTCCTGCGTTAGCCATGGCTGTGCTTGGGCCTTCTGGTGAGCATCTTCACAGAAAAAGCAAGACAAAGTTGCCCTACCACCCCTGGCTGTATAAATCATAGTTTGAGCACTTCTCCTTGTTCTTTAGAAAATTCAGTCGGACTTGCAGCCTGGCAGCATGGTGCTGAAGGGCTGAGGGTAGGCCTGGAAGGACTCCACTGCATGCTCTCAGCAACATGTACTAATTCACCTGTCTCCGGAATGTGTTGTGTTTGATGTTTGCTTGCACCCTCTGCCTGCCAGTTTCCTATCATCAGGGATGCAGGATGATCTCAGGGCAGATATGTGCCACATAATACGCTCCAAATTATCGCTAGGTTAACTGGGTGTCCTCGTGTGGTGGAATCCTATTCTGGAAGCAAGATTTGGCTGCTGAAGGGGAATGTTTTCTTCCTCCAAGCCGCAGGCGCTGTTGCGAGTGTTAGAAACTCATGTTTACTCTGGGGGTAGTTGCCATTGAGGTAGCTTGTGCTTATGAATTCCCTCATGGGATTCTAAAATTGTTCTGATTTCCCCACATGGCAGCAGGTTTCTCTTTCTGCTTCTCGGGCGCCACGGGCTCTCCCAACAGCGAGGCCCCGGTTTAACGGAAGCATGCTTTGTAGACTCCCGAGCCAGGACCAGCCTGTTGCAGGGAGAACCGTGAGGCCCACAGGCACAGACTTTCCCTGTGAGAGCAAGAGGGTACCTGCCAACAGGACTGAAAAGCACTTGGAGCCTCTGCCTCACTTTAGAAAAAACAAGTGCTTTCCTCTGAGTCCTGCAGACTCACTCACCCTGCCTTGTGCTGCGGGCTGGAGCAATGGACAGCCCTCGCTGAGCAGCCTGGACAGACAGGCAGGGCTGGTCCCCTTCAAGCTTACTTGGAGGACCTAAGTGTGAGTTGGGTATGGTAATAGCTTAGTAAAAATAAGGGGAAGAAGAAGAACCCCATAGCTGGTGTAACTTCAGGTGTATAAAAAGCACTCCATCCTCAGGGTTTATAGGTTATTTTCACAATTAAACCTGCAGTACTCTATTCTGATTGACACCATATTGGTGCTCTTAAGTGGTTTGAATTTTAATTTCAGGGCTATTAAGACTATTTACATCTACCTCCTGTTAGCTACAGATGGAATACCTTCGCAAAGCTGAGAGAGGAGAGTCCCCAAGTACGGGGCTAAAAGCTGTGGGGCTTTATGTTTTCCTCTGCATCCATTTAACTTCCCATTCTTGCTTCCTAACCTTTTCTAGTCTCCTGAGTGAACAGCCACTCTCTGCAGGTCTGCTGAGGGCCAGGAGAGGGGAGCCACTCAGGGGCGCAGCCGCTAATCTGCGAGGACAGGCTAACCCCGTGGTCGGCAAACTGTGGCTCGCCAGCCACATGAGGCCCTTTGGCCCCTTGAGTGTGGCTCTTCCACAAAATACCATGACCTGGGCGAGTCTATTTGAAGAAGTGGCATTAGAAGAAGTTGAAGTTTAAAAAATTTGGCTCTCAAAAGAAATTTCAGTTGTTGTACTGTTGATATTTGGCTCGGTTAACTAATGAGTTTGCCGACCACTGGGCTAACCCAAGAGCCCTCCAGGGCAGAAGACGCACAGCTGAGAAAACATACTTCTTAGTTCATATTGGGAATGAACGTGACGAACAGATATGCCCCCACTGACATATCGGAAGAGGTGCTTGCAAAGGGGTCACTTTAGGACAAATAATAAGGTGGTGTGCCTCTACCCAGGGAAGGACCAGCATCCTTATTGAGGCATGTCGTGTGGCATGAAAATGTATATGAAGGGGTTTGAGCTGGGCCATTCAGGGATAGTTAGGGGTTATCCTCTCAGGTCTGCAAAACTGAGAGCAACCACGGGGGAGAGAAGCCAGGGTGACAATGCCTGAGCTCCCACAGGAAGGGTGTGTTGGTGCTAAAATAGAAGCCACCACAGAGCCCCACTGTTAGTCCCAAGGACACATAGTCTGAAAGCCTAAGTTAGGCCAGTGGAAGGAAGGAGGTATACAAAGCCCCCAGTCTATCTTTGGGTCCTAATTACTGCAAAGTTCCTGTTTCAACATTAAGCCTGTTAATCATGCAGATCAGGAAGTCTCTGGGAAGTCAGAGGCAGCCTCAGAGAACACTTTCTAGCTAAATAAAGGGAGCTTACCTCACTTAATCCATTTTGTGTAGAGGAGCATTTGCATCCACGCCGATCATTTTTGTGTGCTATGCTTCAGCCTGATAAAAGCAAAAATAGTTAAGTTCAAGTAATTTAATCCTAGGCCCTACCGGGTTTGTAATGGAAATAGCACCATAATTGGTGCCTAATTGTAAGCGAACCAGTGGGCACTGGGGTGGTCAGGTTTAGCGGACATTAGGTATGGTTTATTTTTAAATGCTGTTTTGGCATTTGATTATTCATATTTGGAAATTCATCTTAGGCTTCCAACAACCAGGCATTCAACACTCATCCTAGGCAACTGCTTAAAAATGAGGGAAATGGGTAGCACATTCTGGTCAGCCACTAATAGGCCAACATACCTTCCCCTCACCCTGGATACATTACTTGCTTCTCCGTGGCACGCAGGGTTTAAAAAAAATCCATTCCGATACCTCAGGTTTGTGCGAGGTGTGTGACTGCCGGCTCACCGGAGGAGCTCACGTGCCAGAGGTTACATACCGTGTGTGCATAACCTCCCCGACTCCCTCAATGTTTAAGGAAACTTAATATCGCTGAGAAAGTCCAATTTCCTCTGCTTCTCCTGTGTTTGCTGTAAATAATGAGTGATTATGCAGACGTGGAAGTCAAGGGTGGCGCGAGGTTCATTACCTCACGTTGCCGAGGGTGGCAAGGTCTGAACAGCAGGCTGCTGCGAGGGAGCCGCTAAGGACGTGCGATCTCACCGGAACGTGTGCTTTCTGTTCGAACAGATGACACCGTACACGAGTCCGCCGAGCCATCCCGTGGCGAGAACGCGGCACAGACGCCCAGGATACCCAGCCGCCTCTTGGCAATCCTACTGTTCCTCCTGGCGATGCTTTTGACATTATAGCACAGCCTCCTGCCGTCGCCTGTCACAGAGAACCCCGGGGTCTTGGAACACCGGAGATCCACCTAACTGCTCATCCTAAGAAGGGACTTGTGATTGGTTGCTTTGGCAGATGTCAGATTTTTGTTTGTTTGTGTGTTTTTTTTTCTTTTTTTTCAGCCTGAATTCTAAGCAACAACCTGGGGCCTGTCGGGGGCTAACATAGCTGCCGCCGCCTCCCTCACCCCCCACCCCAGCCCTTGCCCTTGCCGTTTCTCACCCCTTCCAAATTAAACGGACTCCAGATGAAAATGCCAAATTGTCGTAGCGACACCGGTGGTCAGCAGCTCCCGTAAGCGCGCCCTTTCTTCAGGGCCCCGTGTCAGCAGCATGTGGACGAGGAAGAAGAGTGGCAGATGCAGCCAGGGATGGCGAGGCCCAGGAGGGCTCTCCCCTCCCATCCAATATTTATGCCTTTTCATCCAGGACTGTAAGAGAACCGTGCAGGCCGTCATGTCAAGTCCAGAGGGGAGGTATTAAGGACAGATATAATATTACACTATTTCCTCTAGGGTGTGTAAATGAACAGGCTTCTAAAAGGTTGACACTTTTTTTTTTTTTTTTTAGATGACTGTCTTGACAGCAAAATGTGTGCTCCATAAAAGAAGCCTATTTTTCCTCCCCTAGGCAGTGGGTAGGGAGTGGGAATGCTAGCACAGAGCAAGTGCGAGTGACATCAGAGGAAACAGGTTCGGTGGGGGTGTGTATGTATGAGTGCCTCTTAATTTTTTCGGTGACTGGGCGGTATACACCGGATTATTTTTCCCTCTGACTACAGATCACCATGGTGCTACAACTATTTTTGTTTTTAAAGGAAATTCAAAGAGGCATTTTTATGACTAAAGTGACCTTCCCCAAGGCTGACAAGCCAGGGTTGCTGAGTGCATCACGGAATAGCTTTGAATCCTCCTCTGGGGCCACACTGCGTACCCAGGAACGCGTGTCCGTGGCCGGAGGAGCGGTGGGTTGGCTTTGCTGGAGCACCAGCTGTGCCGTGGCCTTTCCCCGACTCCCGCCCTAGCGCCCCCGTTCTGCTCCACCCTCAGTGACCACGGGGCTCGGACACACGCCCCTGGCACCCGAGAGTCAGTCAGCATGACCTGGGAGGGCTAAAGGGAAATTGGGAATAAGAATTCCAAAGTGTGGAATAATAAAAAAAAAAGAAATTCAAGTGTTGATTTTATAATTCTTTCCCTTTCTGACACAGCCTGAAAGCATAGGGGGAACGTGTGTTTATCCGTGGGAGATAAACAAGGTGGAGTCCCAAAGACTTTAACAAAATATTTTTTTAAAAAATCCACTAGAATAGAAAATACATTATTTAGATATACTTTATGCTGAGAGTGTATATGCTTGTCCTATTTAAACTTGTGAGAGGAAAAAAAGTGGTATCCCTTGATTCTTTTAGAAATATGGAGGCTATCTTGTTTCCTTGTGGGGGTGGGGCGGAAGGAGGTGCAGGATGACCCTGTCTATGTAAGGAATCTCAGCATGGCCAGCAAGGAATGATTCCCCTTAGCTACCAGGAAGCGCACGCCTTGGGGGTTCCCACTGGTGAGGCCGGCACAGACTCTGAACTGGGAAGCCCGGACAGGGAAGAGCGGCAGACCAAGGGGAAAGAAACCTTGCCTTTTCTGCTATTGCACGACACACCAACAGAAAACATGCCTTTCGAAAACAAAACAAAAAATATATGTGATGAACATGTGAGATGTGAACAATTGGAAGAATTCCAGCAAAATAAGTGATTTTTTAGAATGTGTTCAAAAGAGAAAGAGAGGGGTCTTCTTAGGGACTGATTTCGTGAATGGGAACTCGGTAAGCATCAGGAGGAGTTCTGAACTAGAGAAGAATGTGCGGGAAGGCAGCTCTAAAGGCACTACTCGCCGGGGAGCTGTGCACGTGTTGACATGGAACGTGGGCTTACCTGATCTTCTTTGGGGGGATGTGCCCTGGAAACCGATGAGCGGGGCCATCGGCCTCGCAGATATGATCGTTCCTGTCCCCCCCAGGCACCAGGGCCTTCTCGGGAGTGGCGTGGCCGAGTCTTGTCACAGAGGCAGCCAGCATTTCCCTGCAACAAAAGTTCACAGCATTGGATTCTTTTTTTCCCCCCTTCAACTATTTATCTGCTCAGTGTTCTCAGTAATGTCCAATGACACTTCTTTTTATGAATAGTTACAGGCTTGTTGGTCCAGTGGGATATGGTTAGGAGGGAGAGAGATACCTTCCAAAATGGATCGATAGTCAGAACCAGCATAATACTGCATGTTCTATAACCACAAGGAAATCAAATGATCCTGTAATGATGCCAGTTAGTCATAACTACATTAGCAGTGCTAATTTCATTTTAGAAATGGTGACTTCTGTGGTTTTCCTAGCATTTGTCTCTAACAAATGATGAAATAATTACTCATGGCCCTTCTCTGCCGCTCTCTTTTCATTTTTCACGGTGAAATTGGACCCCTTTCCCTTCACCATTGTGCCCCTGCAAATTAAGTTTAAAAAGAAAAAAAAAAAAAAAGTAGCAAGACTACCCACACCAGTAGACAGTGTGCTTCTCTACCTATAAAGTGATGTACCTGTAGGTCATGCTTGCCGCGGAGTTTTCAAGAAGATGATTGATATCAGGCAGTTTTCATCTCGACCAAAAAGTGCTGGTGGCCTTGTGGTGTCGTGACAACCCTCTGGGGGCTTAGGAAAATGTCGATGCAACTTTGTAGGAGCTTTTCATTAAAAAAAAAAAAAAAAAAAAAAAAATTCAAAAGCCTGAAGGGCAGCTTCCGCTGCCTCTCAGCCCGCTAGTCAGACCCCCTCGACCTTTGCCCCTGGTTGCCTAGGGCTTTGCAACACGAAGCAGGGAAATGAGGATCTGTGTTTAGTGGATACCGTGTATCCTGTGATAGGCCAGGTAACAGTTTGTGTTAGTTTAGACTCTTGTTTTGTACTGTACTTTCTTGGGTGGCAGAGGAAAGAAAAGTAAAACATTAAAAAAAAAAACAAAAAAAAAAAAAAACCACAAAAAAACAACTGCGTTCTTTAAATTCTGTATTAGCAATCTCTGTTGTATATAGTGTTTGATAATAAAGTATTAATTTGATTCTCATGTCTTTTGTAAGTGAGAACAATAGTCTTTCAGGATACAAAACAGGCCTTGAGGCTCTCAAACTCCCAATGCGTACTCACTTGCCTGAGGAGAGGGGCTGCTCCACGCAGGACTCCCCGTGGTCATCGCACGCCGGGTCCTTAAGCCGCCACCATCTGGGGACCTGGGACAACATGACTTTTTTTATCACTATTTTGGCCTCAAAATTTTCAAGGTCTGATGGAGCTCTGTGGTGTGTGAGTGCGCGCGCGTGTGTGTGTGTGTGTGTGTGTGTGTGTGTGTGTGTGTGTGTATTTCCACCCCAGCATTTCGGTATGGAAAAGTTTAGGGAATTTGGAAACAGCTCTGTATTTGGTTTGGTTTTGTTTTGGTGATTTTCACACAATTTCATCTCTCCCCCACCCCGAAGAGTCTCACCAGTGTCTCGCAGCCCAGGCTACAGGAAAGGCTGCAGAGTCCCTCCAGGGCGGTTCAATGGGGCTGTGTCCCTGTGTCACTGTGAAAGGAAGAGGCACAGCGTACCTGTGGGTCTCAAGGAACTTTGCTTTTCTCTGGTGCTTAGCAACGGCAGCAGCCATTTTTATCATTCCTCCCAAATAGACAAACAGTTTCAACACCTTCTCTCCATTCATTGCTCTCCATTCAGAGCTGTGGTCACTGGTGTTTTGAAAACCACCTCCACCAACACCCCATTTGCCTACAACCCCCCTTTTATTTCTTATGCTTATACTGTTGTCCCACGTCCCATTTTCCCTCGCAACCATGAATGAATGGGCAGGTCTGTCTCTGGTTTGGCATCACTGACTTTTTCCCATGCGCTGGCCCCCCGCGCCACTCGGATGTGAGACAAATCTCCCTACAATGGCCTCGCCCCCATTGTCTGTACAGTTTAATAGATGCTGGCATGTTGGAGGTTACCCATGAGTCAAAATCCACTTTCCATGCTTCCTCTTGACACCCCATTGAAGCCACTCATTGTGTGTGCGTCTGGGTGTGACGTCCGGCCCCGTGTGGTCCTGCGCTTGTGCCGCCTGCTTCGCAGCTCCTCTGCACCAACCCATCCAGTGCTGTTTTGAAATGCTTACATTATACAAACCTAAAGGAAAATGTAAAAGTAAATCAGTAAGTAACCCCACATAAAAACCCCCATATGATCTGTATTTGTATATACACGTGTCCATACTAGTATACCTAAATAAAAATGAAAGATTTTCATCATTTTAATTGGAGCCCTCCTTCTACTTCTTTGTTCCTTGAATGACACCTTTATTTCAGGGGCTACTTTTATTCCGCTCATTTTTCAAAATCCGTGTGGACAGGAAAGAGGCAGGACACGCACCAGAGAAGGCCTGAGAAGTTCAGAGAAATGCAGGGTTAGAAATGGCCCCGTAGCTCGGCCCAGTCCGGGTGTTCTGAGGAGAAAATGGTGAGATTCCAGCCTTTTTCTGTACTTGAGCCTTAAAATATGACAAGCTCTGCATCCTATAATGACTATGAAGTCCCCGAGCTAATTATAAAGTATGTTCTTTTACTTTGCCTATATTTTTTCACCCCATAAAGAAAAAGACATAATAAGCTTTTTCCCCCAGCAAATATCTTAAACTTCTGAAAGAGATAAAATTACCATTGTAGTAATAATCCCTTCAGTATAACCCAAAGCCACAATTCTTACTATCCAGAAAGAATTAACTGACCACTGTGTGGCCTTGGGCAAGTCACACCTTGGCCAATAACTGACAGGGTTGTATAACTTATTTGCTTGATTTTTCTGAATATTGCTCTTGCTGGGTACTCTCACGCCCATTTTGCATCTGGGTGATGTGACTTTTTGTCTCTGATGATGACATTGCTATAAACACAATTTGAACATTTTATCTGTAGAAGGAAAAAGTCTTCAATATCTGATAGAATAGACCCGTAATGCATTTCAAGACTTGGCTTTAATTACACTGTGTTAACATTAAACTCACTGAAGGCTTTTTATTATACTTAATTATTTGACAGGACACTAAACAGTAATTATAACTTACTATAATCTGTTTTGCTAATGAAGAATGACAGCTTTATAGAACGAGGAATAACACATTATATATATATATATATATATATATATATATATATATATATATATACACACACACACACACACACACACACACACACACACATATATATATGATGTATTGGACCACCTACTTGATAGTTTAAACCAGAACAGCATGACGTCATTATCATCACCATCATCATCAAAAGCATTTAAGCGATCACGCCATTGTGCTCAGTGCTGTGCAGAATCAAGTTTATGTTAATAATCTGTAATTTCAAAGTTTACAACATATGGCCAACATGTGTGAGCAACATAGAGTACCAATTTATAAAGTAGAAAAATATAAAATTTAAGCATTTACATCATGCATAAATAAGTGGGGAGATAAATTTTTTTTTTTTAATGAGTGAGGGAAAAAGTTGGGAATTTTAAGATTGGGAAGCTAATAGTTAAAGAGGATCATCTTTACAAATAAAGTTAAAAGCTTCTGACAAAATAGAAAAAGGTTAGGAACCAAGGTAGTCTGTAAGGGAATGGTGCAGCGCATGGGGTCAGTGTTCAGAGTAGCTACCCTGTTTCCCCGAAAATAAGAGTGTCTTATATTAATTTTTGCTCCCAAAGGTGCGCTAGGTCTTATTTTCAGGGGATGTCTTATTTTTCCATGAAGAAGAATACGGTACACATTTATTGTTAAATGAAAATAAAGGAAATTGATTACCTATACGGTATGGTAGTACGGTAGTTGTCAACACAAACCAGAAAAACTGTGAATCCTACAGTATCAAGAATTTACTCATTTATTCAATGACAATCATGTCATCATCTTCTGGAACATCATCATAACAATCCAATTCCTGAATTTCCTGGTGAATTTCTTGTGACTCCATTTCTTTCAGAATCAGTGGATCAAATTTCTCATGTTTAGCCTAGGGGGCCTTATTTTCGGGGGATGCCTTATATTTCACTCAGAAGGAAACTGTAAGTAGGTCTTATTTTCAGAGGATGTCTCATTTTTGGGGAAACACAGTACAAAGCTAAAGGCAGAAATGAGAAAACCCAAAACAACATCTGAGTATCACTGAAGCAAATTATGAGGCTATTGGCCCAGAGAAATCTCCATTGTAGACTAAGGAAGTAGAAGAATAGCTGAAAAGATGACAATTTCAGATTTTGCTTTAAAGAATAATCAGATGGCTGCTCCTGAAGCTGTGACTGCAGGCACAGCAAGTCATGAGCTGCCTAGAACCTTACCCAGGTGAAAGCTCCCTAATACACAGGGAAAAGGGATACAATGCAAAATTGGGGACAGATCATTTGAAGGTGACTCTGCGTCCCTGATTAAAAGGCCAGTTCCAAATAGACAGCATCGCACACTCTAATGCAGGGGTCCTCAAACTTTTTAAAGTGGGGGGCCAGATCACGGTCCCTCAGAGAGCTGGAGGGCCGGACTATATGAACTACTAATTCCTACTGTAACACCTCGGCTGCGCTCACTGCCCAAAAAACCTGGCGGGCCGGATCAGACTCCTCTGCGGGCCACATGTGGCCCGCGGGCCGTAGTTTGAAGACGCCTGCTCTAATGGGAAGGCATGCCAGACCAAAGGGAGGACTGAACAGTGTTGCATGAACCACACTTAATTTGCTTGGTAGCAAAGTGTTTGGAATATTTGAGACATCTAAGGTGCTATGTGAAAAGAACCATAGGGGAAATTTTGGTGAGTAAAACACAGAGACTCTGTATTTAAGTCTCTTATCCCAGGGAAAATGATGAGAATCTTTTATCTCATTATAGGAATACTATTAAAAATAAATAAATAAAATAAAAACCAACCTAAGCAACCAACCTACCAGCCAACTGGCCAGTAGCTATGACACAACTGACCACCAGGGGGCAGATGATCAATACAGGAGCTGCCAAGCTGGGGGGTGACTTGGCAGCTGAGGTTCTCAGGTACCACACCTGGAACCAGAGAGGAGGGAGACCAATTCCTATGTGCATCACGCGAGAACCACCCTCTTGCAATCTGGGACCCCTCAAGGGATGTTGGAGAGCTGGTTTCAGCAGGCCAGAACCCCTGCAGGCCAGGCCAATGGACACACTCCACCAGTGCACAAATACATACACCAGACCTCAGGTGTATATATAACTAGGTGTCTAGAGAAATTCCAATAAAATTCTGACAATTTGCCTACTAACCATTCTAAATTCTAACAGTTTCTTAGGAATTGTTTGCAAAACAGTGACGTAGAGATTGTTTGCAAAGCTCAGTTTCACCTTCTGCTGATAAGTATCTTTCAAGAAAGCATTGGCAAAAAAAAAAAAAAAAAAAAAAAAAAAAAAGATCTGAAAAGCATTCTGATTTTGCACAGTCTATCTGGAAAACAACTGCTTCTGAAATAATTATAACTAACCAGGCCAATACTCTCCCTCAGTTTTTAACTTGATATATTCTGCTATGTTAGTCAAGTCGTTCAGGGGTTTAGCACATATGTGTATGTTTTCTCAAAGCAGAGTTGTAACAGCTGATGGACCCTGTGAGCAGTAAATTTGCAATAACTGCATGTCCTTTTTTTATGTAGATGATAAATGAATGCACAGCTTAAAAAAAAAACAAAAAACCCAGCATGTAATTGCATTGCCTAAGGAATTGGTCCAAAGCATCAACATTGCTGAGACCGGTTTGGCTCAGTGGGTAGAGCGTTGGCCTGGGACTGAAAGGTCCCAGGTTTGATTCCGGTTAGGGGCATGTACCTTGGTTGTGTGCACATCCCCAGTGCAGGGGGGGGGGGGGGGCGGGGGGGGTGCAAGAGACAGCTGATTGATGTTTCTCTCTCATCGACGTTTCTAGCTCTCTATCCCTCTTTCTTCCTCTCTGTAAAAAATCACTAAAATATATTAAAAAAAAAAAAAAAAAAAAAAAACATCAACATTGACTTGGGAGAGAGGTGATTAGCCAAAGTACACTAAAAAACAAAAACAACCTCCCCCCAAACACACAAACACAAACACACACACACATACATACACACACACACACACACACAAAAACAAACAAACAAAAAAACAACAACAACAACAACAACAACAAAACCAGAAAACCAAAAACCCAGCATCTAGGTGAAAAGAGTGGGCTTATTTTACCAATGCTGCTTCCAGGCAAGTCCTTGCCTCCCTTTCCAAACAGAATGAGGCTTCTAAGCCCTTCTTGCATAGAATGTTTGAGCCATCCCTAACAGTAGGCAGAAGAGAAAGGACTAACAGCCTCCTGTTCAACATATTGCAACACAGAGCCCCTTTGACAATTTCCAGTCAAGATTATCACACACTTTTCCCAGGAACCTCGGGACATGCTGCGAGTAAAACACGGTTTCATTAAAAACACCTCTGCCTCCATTCTCAGTGTCCTGTGCGCTTTGCCATCTTCCTCCTGATGTAGGCTCCACCCTGAGGGAAGGCCAGCTCACTTCCAATAAAAAGAACTTTCAGTTCCTCTTCTGTCTACGTTTTGACTCAGTTTAATTCCTAAATGTGGGGTTTTCTGTAGCATTAATAAAAGAATCCTTTTTAGCAATACAACTAACAACACCCCGAGATCGGGATGCTACCACCCGAGCCACGGTGGGGACACGGGAGGACCTAGTGGTTGGGGGTAAAGGTGCCACCTCGGGATGCTGTCAGTCAGCGTTGACTCAGAAGAATTCAATCTAGTGGGTGGCTCTCTGAGTCAACAGCGTGCTTTGAAAATCCTGGATGTTAGTCATGATTATTCAAGCAAGAACTTCATGTCACTTGGTAACACACGGATGCTTGTCAATCTTGACAAGAACACAAAGGAAGGGACAAAAAAAACTCAGAGAGATTACAATGGGAAACGGAACAATACTTTTGCATGCCATTTTGTTTGTGAGAGGAGTTCCCTCACAGGGCACTATCATTTGAAATGCAGGTAGCCTGAGTCGTTTTCTTTCCTTCACCACCATGAATCAAGACACTAAAATAAGAGGAAGAACGTGATTCTTACACACATCTTAGAAAAAGCGTTTTATCAACACCCTAGTATCCTCTCCTTTGTGTGTTCAGAGCTTGTTCTTTTGGATCAAAAACACACACTCACACAAAATCACACACACACAAAATCACACACACACACACAAAATCACACACACACAAAATCACACACACACAAAATCACACACACAAAAATCTCACACACACAAAAATCTCACACACACAAAAATCTCACACACAAAAATCTCCCACACAAAAATCTCCCACACACAAAATCTCCCACACACAAAATCACACACACACAAAATCTCACACACACAAAATCTCACACACACAAAATCTCACACACACAAAATCTCACACACACAAAATCTCACACACACAAAATCTCACACAAAATCTCACACACACACACACACACACACACACACACACACACACTGAAAAACAATTAGTGTAGCACAGAGTGTGGAACGCATTAATGCCTCTGAAATGTGTGCGTTGCTTTACTAGATCTGGGCACATTTTCCGCAGCAGACAGAACAAGAAGATCTGAGTCTTTTTAAACGGTTTCCTAAAGACGGTGTGCCCGCCAGAAGGCTGGCTCCATGTGTTTCTCCTGCAGGGAGCCCGTGTGTTCCTTCTCCTGAAAGAGGCAGGTCCTTAAGACAGTAATAGGCTTTGTGGTTTATCGAGAGTGTTTCATCTGGAGATCTCACAGGCATGGAGAATGACACATAAACGGGGGGCTCTTCCCAACAGCTCCGGGAGGAATTAAACCGAAAGGAGGATTGTCATCACTCCTCCCAGGAGAAAAGGGGGAGAGAGCGACTTCGCTCGGGTTGCCTAGGGAAAGGCTGGAGCCCCGTTGATCCGGGATTTGGACAGAGGGCTCCCCGTTCCTGCGACTCTTCCTTCCTCAGAGCTTGATGAAGACCTCCGGCTGAAGAAAAACAAACGAAGTGTTTATCCCTTCTGCGAGGTTTCAAATGCACTGGGATGGGGAACGGGGCACGAGGCAACTTCCCACATTTTCTCGTCTGTGAGTCAAAAGTTTTATCATCAAAGTTGGACCTCCCAAAAGTCACTTTACTCCTATAATTTCTCGGGACATCCCTAATTTGCATGCATATTTCAACTTGTTTAAAGATTAGGAAGAATTGAAGAGACAGTGATTTGTGTTGTCCCTTCTTTCCGTAGTTCCTCTGTACTCCACACACACGCATTTACTTTTCCTAACAATATACCCACAGCACTTCTGCTCTTGGCATTGTCTCTGCTGAGCAGTGCAAGGGCACCGAGGGTCACTGTGGATACATTT
The DNA here is from genome assembly GCF_014108245.1 of Pipistrellus kuhlii. Lineage (NCBI taxonomy): Eukaryota > Metazoa > Chordata > Mammalia > Chiroptera > Vespertilionidae > Pipistrellus > Pipistrellus kuhlii. The sequence continues at coordinate 55,348,308 of NW_023425540.1, read as the reverse complement.
AAACACCAGGCTGATAACATCTAAGGCCAAAGGGCAAGAATGTAGTGGTCCCCCTAGGGGAAGCCAGCCAGGCACTGCGGTGTCCACAGATATGACCACACTGCAGAGAAATTTCCAGAGCCCCCAATGTAAACGGGAAACTGTCTACTCTGGCAGGGAATACCCTTTGGCACTTTAGATCTTTGTCTTTTTCTCAACTCACCTGACTTTCTTACCCACACGTCCCCAACGTACTGAAATCAGGCAGTTGTCCCACCACAGTGTGTGCCAGTGGTCCAGCTGGCTAAGTAGGAAAGTCCTCTGAGCACGGAGGACTCCGACTGTGCCTCTGGGGGACGACCAGTCTGGGCACGAAGTTCCAGGGGGATGATAACAATTCATGTGCGTCTGGGACTTCCTTAAAGTCCCGAGTTCGGGTTGGTTCAGTCTGGACTGAACACGGGTGCGCGTTACAAACCCTCGATTTGCTCTCACTCCAGGGTTGGAGGTTGCCATGAATTAGAGGGCCCTGCATTCTGTGTGGGTCTCCCCCGTGCTAGGCTCCCCGTCAGTATTCAGCAAAGCCAGTTAATCTTCCCGCTAAGTGACAGCTCTGCCCCTTGTAACTGGCATGGAATCAATTTTTAAACTTGATTTGAGGAGTGAGAAGAGTATCAGGAATTCAGCGCCAGCAGGTGGATTCATTAGAAGCTGAACCTGTTGTCGCTGGCGTCTGTTGGGCTGTTCCTCGTCTCTTGGTTCTGGTTTGGTTTTGTGTCCTTTATCACCGATTCTGCCCGTAAGACTTTTTGTCTACTCTGTCTGCCGAGGACACCAGGCTCCTTTGCTGAGTTGTTCAAGGCAGGCTCAGAAACACGGCACTCTCTGTCCCAAACTGTGGCAGCTCCTTAGAGGTGGAAGAAACGTGGGTGAGCACTATTTCCACAGAAATTGACCCACACTTTCCCAAAATGCTACAGAGACGCACAGAGATAGTGCAGAAGGCAGCAGAGGTGATTGTCACCAGGAAACTTAGTCGTTGTTCACAGCAGGTATAGATAGCTGTTCAGAAGCAATCCCCCTAGTTTGGGAAAGTTTTTCTCTTAAGCAATATGGAAAGAACCACAGACAGACCTCAAAGGAATTATTCATATTTTGGTGGGAGATCTGCAAAAGGGAAGATTGACTCCATACTCCCTCCCCAATCAGTACACTCTTTCTTCTGCTTCTCATCCCTCTCTCTGTCCTGATTAACTTTATAGATGACTATGTGAAGGGAGGTGTGCCCAGGCAGAAAGAGGCCCTCACCTAGCATGATTGTGAACTTGGTGCTACATGACTGTGCTGCCCACTGTGGTCACGGACTCTTGGTGCGATTGTCATTGGGAGACAACTGCTTGGGAAATCTACATGGCGGCATGGAGCACAGTCATGTTATGTGCCTACCATCCCCTGAGGGTGTGGCCTAGACCTCCAGCCCCAAACATTTCTGATGTCTGTCCACAGCCCCGAGGAAGACTCAGGTAGATGGAGGAGCTCACATGCTGAGGAGGGATGCCCGGTCTTCCCTCTAACGGAACAGGCCCAGGCCCCCTTGATACCAGAACACAAGTTTATATTCTTTCACAGCTTTTCCTGTGGATGCTCTGGGGACTTATTCTCTAGTTTCCTATGGTGAGTCACTCCAGGGTACTAGAGAGAACAGCTAAAATCGCAGCAAGTTTCTCATCTTAAAATGAGGTGGAGTCTTGTTTCGAACTGTGCATGTGTGTGTCCCTCCTCAGGTCTCACATGAAACCCCAATCTCCTAGAAAAATATTTGGAGACAGGTTGCCTGGGAGGGTATTGGGTCACGAGGGTGGAGTCCTTATGATGGGATTAGTATCCTTAGAAGCAGCAGCAAGAGACAGCTTGCTTCTCCTTGCTCTCCACCTCCACCATGTGAGGACACAGCGAAAAGAAAGCTATCTGTCTGCCAGGAGGAATTCCCTCGCCCGGACCTGCCTTGCTCCTTAATCTCAACCTTCCAGCTCCAGAATGATGAGAAACAAGTCCACACTGGTTAACCAGTGAGCCACATACACTGGCCTCCACTGTGGTAGACCACTGACTTGCTGGCTCTACAACAATGGCTAAATTCTTGTAGGTCAAGGAAAAAAAAACACACACAAAAAAACTGGAAAGGACAGAGGGAAAGTGAGGTATATCATGTCTAGAATCCAGAACCCTTTGCAATTCCTCCTTGTTGGAAAGTAACCAATATAAAGTCATGTGCAGACGCAAGCGACTCTACTTCATCTAGACCTAGCCCCATAAAAGAAAAGTATAAAGATGCACTTCTTCCTTGAGCTATCATTTCTGGAGCACCCACCACAGGCCAGAACTTGTGCTGAGCACTATGGGTATTTTAAACAGGAAACTGGCTTCACTCAGGTAAAGCTTACAGTCATGATGGGGCTAGCCACATCAGTCATGGAGCTTGCCATATCCACAGTCCCTTCTAAGAAAAAGAAAGCACATAATGTATCACATCACAGATGCATGGGTCATGGCTGACTGAACAGAGAGTGGGCACCGGACTCAGAGGCAGCCAATCCACAGGCTAATCAGTGTCCTAGAGATATGTGTTCTGGCAAGGAGAATACATCTCTGCCATCACCTGCTATTAAGTGGTTACCCAGGACAATTAGTACATCCTCCCTGAGAGGTCATATAAATGAACTAGAGGTCTGGTACATGAAATGGGCAGTCAGACACCCCTCTCACAATCCAGGACTGCTGACTCCCAGCTGCTTGCCTGCCTGGTTGCCCCTAACCGCTTCTGCCTGCCAGCCTGATCACCCCCTAACCACTACCCTGATTGACGCCTAACTGCTCCCCTACTGGCCTGGTCACCTCTAACTGTCCTCCCCTGCAGGCCTGGTCCCCAACTGAACTCCCCTGCTGGTCTGGTTCCTCACAACTGCCCTCCCTTTGCAGGCCTGATTGCCCACAACTGCTCTCCCCAGCTGGCCATCTTGTGGCAGCCATTTTGTGTCCACATGGGGGCAACCATCTTATGTGTTGGAGTGAAGGTCAATTTGCATATTTCCTCTTTATTATATAGGATAAGCAAATCTTTATGAGTCAGAAGAAAGGGGGGTAAACAAAAAAGAAACAGATACACAGAGAAGCCCTCACTTCGGCCCGCTCTGCTCCACAGAGCTGCTCCCTTAAACCCAGAATCACCTTCCAGTTCCAGTCCCTGTGACGCCTGGTCATTATCTGGTTTCTATTCCATGATTAGCACAGGCATTCTTAAAATAAGTCCTCATTATTTGAGTTAGTCTGAGTGAATCACAGTTCCTCGCAAGCAAAATAGTCTATTAAACAAATATGATAGGATCAGAGGGCTATGAAGAAAGTGCAGTGGGAGCACAGAGGGAGTAATTAACACTGCTGGAATGTTAAAAACACGATTCTGAATTTCAGTGTTACAGTACTGAAGAAATTTGCCGTATTTCAAAGGTTACTACATCTACATTGACACAGTAAATGGTACATAATGACACATTTGATTTTCTTGAAGAGTCAGACTTTTTTTTTTAATGGGGTACAATATAAGCTAGTGAAGAGAGCCCCCTTTCCCTGCTGGTATCCCATATGAGTTGGCACAAGGAGGAGTTACAAGAATCAGACTCTAATTAGACAGTGTTTGAAATGGGCCAGCCAACAGTGGCACAGATGCCAAACACCACCACAAATGAGCTCGGGGATCAACAGTGGAGAAGAAGGACCCACTAATCCACCAAAGAAACCTTCAGTGGCACCCTTGCCCATCCACGGGTGTCATTTCCTGACAGCGATGTGCACTCGCAGCCAGCCTGATACTCGGATAGGTGGTAACTCCTTTCTGTTTAGCATAAGCCCCTGAGGGAAAGCAGAACTTGCTGAGCAGTCTCGGATGTTCCCAATGTTTTCTGGCACCTGTTAGCGGTAGGAAATGCTTCTCATTACCAGGCATAAATGCTGTCAGCAATGGCATGGAGGCATGGTACACACGTGCAGGCAGGAGCCACACAACATACGGGTGCCTCCCTACAAGTTCATGCCGCTTAAACATTCCTTTTCAGCAGTGAGAATGCTTAAGCTGAAAGAAACTTTTTAAAGTTTGAATGTGCGGTGCAAAACAAAACAAAAAAATCCCCCCCACTGATTCAAACCTGGGTGCCCTGCTGGGAGGGGTGGCAGTGGGAGGCACGTTATCCCATTTCCATGTGGCCGCTGCAGCTGCAGAGGTTTGCTGGGTTCTTGTACTCCCCTGAAAAGCTCTCAGGACTAATGGAGAGGGCACAGTTTAAGATAAACTGGATTAGAAGGAAAAGAGAAAGATTGGGTATAATTCTTTCTTAGACGCTAAAAGTGGGATGGCCATCTGCTCTAATAAGTCCAACAAAAGGGCCATGCTTATCTCCACTCCAACCTGACGTCAGTCATTATGCACAACTTGAGAAGCCCCTGTTAACCAGAGCAGGGGTTTATCTGGCCTTTGTAGGCTCCTGGATGAGTCCATTAGCAATGCAGCTCTCAGCTTCCCTCTCTTGTACTATGTGTTTACCCTTATCGTCAGCTCGGCACAAAAGCACTGTCTGGACAAAGCCGAGGAATGTGTGGCTCTTCACTCCCAGGGAAGGCCTCTCCTGCTTATCTCTTTTAATTATTATTTGATTCTGCATTTGTTTCCAGGTTAAAAATCAAATATGGAGGAGGAGAGCCACCTTGCAGTTCCCAGGCTCTGGTCTCATTAACCACATTTCCTCAAAACTCTGGTCCTTCAGAGAAGTTTTGCCAAGTGGCTAATGAAATGCACACAATTGCAAAGTGTTATGAATATTTATGATGGTTTAATGATGGGACTTTTTTTTTTTTGCATCCATGAATAATAAAGATTCTAACAAGAACAGATAACGAGATGAGGACAAAACAGTAAAATGGTTAATACAAGAACCGCTCTTGGAGAAACCCCACTGAGAACAGCAGGGGCTGAGGGCCTCCCCTCTTTCCCCCAGAGCCAAGTACAAAGCAGGGGCACAGGGGTTAACTCATATCACCCCTGCCCCCTTTTAATAGATATCTTCAGCTACAAGAGCATTGTATCCTTACACTGTGCCTAAGCTCATGTTCTCCTCTGGAGGAGAGAGAAGCTCACAGTGACAGACACCCTTGTGAAGAGACTTTCCACTTCTCAGAACAGTATTTACTTCAGCCTTGGGTCACCAGCAATATATGCCGCTGTGCCCTTTCTAGTTAAAAAGCACTTGATGGCTGCTGACAATCTCATAGACACCAACCTCAACTTCGGGAAGGCCTTTCAAGCAGAAGTGTCTAAAAGATGAATGGCAAAGTTGCTATCCCCATCAACATTTCATGGATTTAAGCAAATAAGCTGCCGTGTAGGGATACAGTATGATCCTGTTTGCTCGTCATCTCTTGAGGTCAGCCTTGGGAGCATGCTGCCTCTCACATGAAAGCCCTCGGCAGACACTGACATAATGGGGTCAAGGAGCTCTGGCTAGCTGCCACCTTTGGCTCCTGTGAGGCAAACTTTCCATGATATCCCGACATCATTCATTCATTCATTCACTCATTCATTAAACATTTATTGAGCACCTATTATGCACCCCAAATGTTCTAAGACTGTATGACTCATCTATGAAGAATCTTACAAACTCATAGGCGGAGGAATAATAATAATAATAATAATAATAATAATAATAATAAGCAAAACAAATTAGTAAATGATGGATCCTTGGTAAAGTGACTCAAGCAACAAGAAAATAGGACTTCTATATTTATCTTGATAAGGACTTACTTAATGTGATAAATACAAAAATTATAGAGAAGTTGTATAAAAATCTAATAATTTTCACATTGTGTGTGCATTGTGTGTGTCTTTATTAAAATCACACGGTAAATCCTTTCCTTAAGTAATGATCACCATGTCCCTGCTTTATCTCCTTTGGGAATCTGGGATATGCAGATATAAATGTCCATTCTTAATTAATTATCCCTGGGATAGAAAATCTTTAGTATCAAACCATAATATTGCCTAATATTTGGTTAGCCCCTGCATTGGAAGTGCACAGCCATGCTCTTAAATCTACTAAGGCAAATTAATGGGAAAGCAATTCTCATCTGGAAACTCATTTAAAGAATAAATTAGGTGCAGAGAAAGAATGTCCAAAAGGCCCCTCTGATTTCTTTACTTGCTCTCCATCTCTGTATTCCTCCCCAGTACTCTCAACCTCCTTGCCTGCCAATTTTATTAAAGCCTGCTGTGCGGGAATTTCCTTTCTTTGCTTTATTAGCTACCACAACAACCCCGTTAACGTGATTTTTCACACATTTTTTCTTCCTGTGTTCTACATCTCTGTGAAATTTCATCTCCCTGACTCACCGTTAAGTCTTCCCCATCTGAAATCACACTCACTCATAATCTATTAGAATAAAGTACAAAAAGAGGAAGTCACAAACGGAAACAGAACAAAGGCCTTCTCCCTCCAATTACTCAGACATTAAGCAAAAGCTACATGGGAAATTTCCAGTCAACCAAGACTAAGTGAGTGCCCACATCCAAGCAATAGATTAATCTTGGCACACACCACACCACATTCCAGAGCACTTCTCCCTTAATGGAGCACATACATCTGTCTAGATATTAAAATCCAGGGAACTGATGATAGGTGTTTCATAGAGCAAAAAGGATAATTGAAAACTGGAATCCCACAATATAGACCCTGAATTGCCTCCCCGTGGAATTAGAAGCAGAGCTAGAAGAGGAGTCAGAATGAAGAAGAAGGCAAGCCCAATAGAAAGGAGACTAAGAAATGGCCTTGGAAGAAAAGTCTCTGCTCAGGCCATCCTGCTAACAAAACCCTCAAAAGTTTCTTAGATGAGATAAGCAGCCTTCTATTTTTTTTTATCACATAAAACAAAAAGTTTAATCATCCCCCAAAAGCTATAATCTGTTCAGGTACATCCTAATGCTAACATACCTAATTCCAAAAGATCAGGATACCCAACGATATATTTATGCACCACGTACAGTCATAGTTCTCAGGATGGGAAAATTGTCACAATTAAGAACAAGCAAGAGCAGGCATCCAGATCTGACTAGAGCACCTTGGTTCCAGTTGATTAGTCGGAGGTTCTTGCATTGTGTCAAGAGCTGTGTGTAACACTTAGCTGGACATTTCTCGCTATTATCAAGGACTGGATGCCTAAACCCACAGATAAAATGTCTATGACAGAGATTGGAGGAAACTGATTAATTAAACTGGGCTGTGAAGTCATGTGCAGTCAGAAGTCAGGTGAAAGGGAAACTTCCTATTCACTTGCTCCTGTTATCTCAGCTTACAAAGTTAATTAATTAAATGAAACATCACCAAGTAGCATCATAACGGCTAAATGTGGTTCTCTTGACCCCAAACATGTGCTTTGAGATCTTAAAAGATGGGAAATCGGAAATAAAGGAATTTGACGGTATCCACATAAATCACATAAGACAGGCTCAGAATGACAAATAGTCCACCCTGATTTTTTAAGAGAACATCTTAGTTATATCTGAACTTGCTATCTTCCCCAAAATCAAGGAAGGGGTGCTGGTTTTTGTTAGCTTCTTGGTATGATTTAAGAGATCAGTGGCTTTGGAATCAGAAAAACATGAGTTTGAATCCTCAGTGTAGGCCTGTGGTCAGCAAACTGCGGCTCGCGAGCCACATGCTGCTCTTTGGTCCCTTGAGTGTGGCTCTTTCACAAAATACCACAGCCTGGGTGAGTCTATTTTGAAGAAGTGGTGGTAGAAGAAGTTTAAGTTTAAAAAAATTGGCTCTCAAAAGAAATTTCAATCATTGTACTGTTGATATTTGGTTCTGTTGACTAAAGAGTTTGCCGACCACTGGTGTAGGTCATATAAATATATAGAAAATATATTTTTATAAGTATATAGAAAAAATATTCCTCTGCCTCTTTGCTCATAAGGGTCTGGTAAGGACACCTTCTTTTAGATGCAGTTATTTCAAGAGTGATCTGAGATATTTTATGTCAAGTACCAAGCATTGCAATTGGCTCATGTAAATGCTCAATCATAACTGTCACCCACAAGAACATTTGAAACAAAACCTAGGAAATAATTGAACATACTAACTTCCTCCTCCTAATTTACCTTTTAGTGCTTATCTTCTCCTGTTTTCTCTTTTCTTAACCTGAGCTGCAAATGCTTTAGTTTTCCCAAATTCTACCCTCATCCATATCACTCGTCATACTCCCTAAGAATGGAGGAAATGATGAAAATGTTCCTGTCTGACAGAATCAGGAAGGTTCCATAGATGATACAGCCGAGATGACAGCTTTATAAAAAGAAATCTATCAGAATGCATCCTTCCACATTAGTCTCTTGCTTCTGAGCAGCCCTGTGGAGGCCACACACACACCCCCAACATTGTCACCTTTGCTTAAACAACTTTTTAAAGCACTCCATTTTTGTAATTGCTTTGAGAATCTTTTCAATGTCCTAGTGATGATCAATTTTTATACTTTGAAGGTGCATTTAATTTTTGGAAATAGCTCAAAGTCCTTGAAAGCAAAACTGACAAGTACAGAGGATGATCTAACTGGGTAGTACAAGTGAGATGGAAGTTGTAAAGCACCAATTTAATTTTCTTCCATGAATTTTAAGCATTTCTGAGAGAAAGTCCAAAGATATTTAGAATTCAGAATTTCTGGAATGAATATGATTTCTAAAGTTATTACTTTGAAGGACAACTATGTTGACTAACTTTTTTTGTGTTTCTTTAAAATACTCGTCAGACATTATTTTATAGCCACTCCTAATAGACCCAGAGATGGTAACGTTTCTCATATCTACAATATACCAAGAAATGAAAAAATGTGGGGGGGAAATTTTTAATACATATTTTTTATTGCTTTCAGAGAAGGAAGAGGTAAAGAAAGATAGGAACATCAATGATGAGAGACTCATTGATCAGCTGCCTCCTATAGCCCTGGCTTTGTCCAGAAGGTCATTCGGCTATCCAGTCTAATTAGCATATTACACTTTATTATACATTAGAGGCCTGGTGCATGTATTTGTGCAGCAGTGGGGTCCCTCAGCATGGCCTGCAGGGATCCAGAGAGGAGCCTTATCCGGGTCCCACTCATCCTAGTCAGCTGAGCAGGGGGCAGCTACTGCACTGAGCTTCTGCACTCTGCTATGTGTGCATCATAGCTACCAGCTGGTCGTTGGGCCATAACAGTCACTTAGGCTTTTATATATATTGTATTTATAATAATAAAAGTGTAATATGCTAATTAGATCAAACAAACAAAAGACGTCTGGATGAAGCTGGGGCTGCAAGGGCCAAGGCAAGCTGACACAGCTGTGATGGCTGAGCTCCTTGTACAAATGTCATGCATTGGGCCTCTAGTAGATAATAATGAAATATTACTCAGTAATATGTAAGGAAGAAATCTTAGCATTTGTGACAATATGAATAGACCTACAGAGTATTATTCTAAGTGACATGTTTGAAAAAGACAAATACTATATGATTTACATATGTGGAATCTAAAACAAAACCAACAAACCAACAAAAGAAAACAGAACCAGACTCGTAGATAGAGAACAGATGGTTGCCAGAGGGGAGCAGGGGTAATGGGTAAAAAAAGTTGAAAGGGAATAAGAGGTACTAAGAGGTACTAACTACCACTTATAAAATAAATAAGTCATGGGAATGTAATGTACAAAACAGAGAATGTACTCAATAATATCCTAATAAGTTTGTATGGTGCCAGATGGTTACTAGACTTATCACGGTGATCACTTTATAAGTTATATCAATGTTGTACACCTGAAACTAATATAATGTTGTATGCCAACTATACTTTAATAAAAAAAAAATCATGAGAAATTGAAGGCAAAAATAATCACAACACTCAACTTGTTACCCACAAGGGACCTCCTACAAAACAATGAGCACATTTTTTAGCAGAAACTTTGTAGGCCTAAAGAAAGTGACATGATATATTCTTGTTAAGCAAGAATAATCTATGTGGGAGAATTGTTCTTCAAAAAATGAAGGTGAGATAGCATTTTCCAGAGAAGCAAAAGCTAAAACAGTTTATAACCACTGTATAATAGGAAAACCTATGGAAGTATAAATCTTACTGGTAAAGGGAAATACATAGTAAACTTCAGGACAATATAATGTCTAAATGGTGTAGGCTAATAACTTGTAAAGCTGATATAAAGGTTAAAAGCCAATGTAGTAAAAACACCAAGTATAAATATTTGTTAAGGAATACACAAAATAAAAGACGTAAATTGTATTCAAGTCACAAAGGAAGATATTAAGAGGGGGGAAAAAGGGAAGAATTAGAAAACAGCCAGAAAATAATGAACAAAATGGTGATAATTCAATACCTCTTAATTTAAATGTAAATGAACTAAATTTTTCAATCAAAAGACCAAGTGCCTGAATGGCCTAAAAAACAAAACAAAACAAACTAACAAATGAAAACAAGCCAAAAAACCATCTATATGCTGCCTACAAGAGTTTCACTTTAGAGACAGGACATACACAGACTATAAGTGAAGGGATGGAAAGCTATATTCAATGCAAACAGAAACTAAAGAATGCTTGTATAGCTATACTTATATCAGACAAAACAATCTTTAAGGCAAAGAATATTATTACATAATGATAAAGAGGTCACTCCAACAAGAGGATTTAATAGTTTTAAAAATTTATGCACCCAGAGAAATAGACAGCAGTACAATAATAGTAGGGGACTCTAATACCTGTTACATCAAAGGCTAGACTATTCAGGCAGGAAACTATACAAAAATATTGACCTTATATGACACTTTAAACTAGATGAACTTGGACATATACAGAATTTGACTCAAAGGCAACAGAATACACATTCTTTTCAAATATATATGAGACGTTTTTTGGATAGTTCACAAAACAACTCTTAATAAGAAGATTGAAATCATCTCAAGCGTTTTTTTCTGACCACAGTTTGATAGAAACCAATTACAAGAAGAAGACAGGTAAATTCATAACCATGGGGATTAATGTTACTGAATGAATAATGAGTCAAAAAATAAATTAAAAGATCAAATAATATCTTGATAAAATAAAAATAAAAATACAACATACCAAAACTTATAGAATTTAGCCAAAGCAGTTTTAAGAGAGATATTCATAGCAATAAGTGCCTCCCTACATCAAGAAAAAAAAATGATCTGAAATAAACCTAACTTTACACTTAAAAGCACAAGAAAAAGAAGAAACAAGCCCAAAGTTGGTGAAAAGAATAAATAAATAGGGAGAAATAAATAAAATGGAGAGCCCAAAAATAATAAAATAGAAAAGATCAATAAATCTAAAATATGGTTTTTGAGAATATATACAAAATTAACAAACCTTTATCAAGACTCACCAAGAAAAGAGAAAACACAAATAAAAAGCAGAAATTAAAGAATCTATATTTATAAAAAGCCTAAGCAACCCAATGACTGAACAATTAAATGACGGATTGACTGGTCACTATGATGTGCACTGACCACCAGGGGGCAGATGCATTTGAGAAAATCCCACATTAATTTATGATAAAAGTTCAACAAAATGAGTATAGAGAAAACATACCTCAACATAATAAATCATATCTGACAAGCCTATAGTTAACACCATATTCAATAATGAAAAGCTAAAAGCTTTCCCTCTAAAATCAAGAACAAAACAAGGGTGTCTACCACTGAAAATTTTATTCAACACAGTTCTAGCTAGATTAATTAAGGATGAAAAATAAATAAAAGTCACTCAAATTGCAAAGAAAAAAGGAAGCTATTATTTTCAGATTACATGATATAGAAAACCTTAAATAATCCACCAAAAAAATGTTAGAACTAATGAACAAATTCTAAACAATTGAAGGAGACAAAAACCAATGCTCAAAAATCTATTGTTTCTATACACTAATGACAAACTATTAGAAAGAGAAATAAGAAATCAAACCCATTGAAATTGCATCAAAAAGAATAGAATACCTAGGAAAAAAATTAATCAAAGAGATAAAAAAAACAAAACCCTGTACACTGAAAACTAAACTATGACAGTAATGAAAGAAATTGAAGAAGACTTAAAATATACAAATATATTCTATGTGTATGGGTTAGAAGACTAATGTTAAAATGTTTATAGTATACAAAACAATCTAAAGAATTCAGTAGAATATCAAAATTCCAATGGCATTTTTCACAGAAATGAGACCAATAAAACCTTAAAATTGGTTTAAAACCAAAAAAGATCCTGAATAGACAAAGCATTCTTGAGAAAGACAAAGCTAGAGCCATCATGCTTCCTAATTTCAAATTATATTGCAAAGCTATAGTAATCAAACAGTGGTAATGGCATAGAAACAGACACATCTATTGTATAATAAAAGAGTAATATGCTAATTATACTGTTCATCCTTCCAGATGACCTTGACAAAGCCAGGGCTGCGAGGGAAGCCTGGGTCTGGGTGCCTGCCAACAGCCAGAGGGAAGCTCAGGTCCCAGGTGCCAGAGGGAAGCTGGTGCCAGCAACCTAGGAAAGGAAGGCCTACTCTTGCATGAATTCCATGCATTGGGTCTCTAGTAAATCAATAAAATAAAGTGGAGATCCCAGAATTAAATTCACATATATGGTCAATTTAAGTTAGAACAAAGCAACCAAGAATATATACTGGGAAAGGTTCTGTCTATTCAGTACATTGTGTTGGGAAAACTGGACAGCTGCATGCAAAGAGTGAAATTCTGCCACTATCATATATTGTACACAAAAATTAACTCAAATGGATTAAGGATTTGAATGTAATACTTGAAACTATAAAACTTCTTAAAGAAAACATAGGGATAAGCTTCTTGACATAAGTCTTAGTAATGATTATTTTTGGATCTGATACCAAATCAAAGAAAACTAAAAGCAAAAATAATGAAATGGGATTACATCAAACCAAAAAGCTTTTGCACAGCAAAGGAAACTATCAACAAATGAAAACACAACCTGTGGGATGAGAATAAATGTTTTTATAAATCATATAACTGATAAGGGACTAATATTTAAAATATATTTTTAAAAAATCAATAGTAGCAACTCCCCCCCGCCACCCAAACAATTCAATTTAAAAAATAGGTAGAGGACCTACAGATAGCCAACAGGTACATGAAAAGGTGCTGAACAACACTAATCATCAGGAAAATGTAAATCAATACCACAAATACTGTGTGATCTCACATGTGAATTTTAAAAAAGATCCTCAATCTCATCCGCACTCCCCCCAATTCACAGATACAGGTGTGTGAGGGGTGGGAAAAATGTGTCAAGGCAGTCAAATCTGTACAATCTTCCAGTTATAAAATAAGCAAGTCTGGGAAGTAATATACCGTATAGCACTGTGACTATGGTTAATAATACCATATTGTATATTTGACAGTTATTAAGATAATAGCTGTTAAAAGTACTCATCACAAGAAAAATAATTTTGTTACTGTGCAATAAAGAATGCTAACTAGACTTATTGTGGTGATCATTTAACTATATATACAAATGTCAAATTGTTATGTTGTACACCTGAAACTAATATTCTATGTCAATTATAACTTAATTAAAATGCTGTGTATTATAGTTGTGGTAATAACTATATTTTATTATAATTATATTCTTTCAAAGTTGATCACTCATATTGATGATTTGTGTATAGTATTTACAGCAAATTTCAATCATTGCACTTGTTTGGTTATTTTATCCTACCCGTGAACCATAAAGGAACAGAACACATCTTATCTATACATTTCCAACTGGCCTTTAGTTCTCCCCTTGTTTCCCTGGCATCAACTAACTTTCAAGACACTACTATGTGCCAAATATGTCCCTCATGTTATCTCCATCATCTGTATAATAACATGTTAGAGATAGAAATTGAGCACAAAAGTCTGGTCCTTTGCTCAAAGCTTTCTAACATGGGAGGAGTAGAGCAAATGAAGGGGGTGTGCAAGAGGCAGCTGGTCGATGTTTCTCTCTCATCGATGTTTCTAGCTCTCTCTCTCTCCCTTCCTCTCTGTGAAAAATCAATAAAATATATTTTAAAAAAAAAAAAGAGTTTACCATTTGGTCTTTTATTAACCCCAGTTTGTTAGGGTAAGCAGGGAAATGCAAAAGAGAGAAACTAAAAAAGATATTACCTTATAGTTGTTTATCCCTAAGTACTATATAATTCACACCAACACACTAAATATTGGGACACTTTTTTTTGACAACTTCCTTTAAATAACAAGAATTCCTACTGTCTCTTTTCACTTACATAAACTATAATTTTCTTCTCTGTGTGGGTTTGTCTACAAGCACAGAATTTATTTAGAAAAGTACCCAATTTCTTCATTTACTTTGATATGTATAAAACTCAATTGGCAATTTAAATAAAGGTTTTTTTTTAAACTCTGAAAACTGGTGTTTAATTTGGGCATTTTGCCAGCTTCCTTTGTTTGTTGTTATCCATGATAATCTAGTGTCCCATTACAGTGAAAAATTAAGGGTTGCCTAATCATGAGAGACTAATGAGCAACAAACATGCTCAATTGGCTGTTTTTAATTCAGCTGAGAATGAAGAATGAACTATATTCATGATTATGGGACCAAGTGGTTCATTCTATATCCTATATAATAAAAAGCTAATATGCTAATTAGACCAAACATCAGAACAACCCACACAATCATCTGGTTGAAGCTGGGGCTGCAAGGAACAAGCCCCTTTCATGAATTTTGTGCATAGGGCCTCTAGTATTAACTATAACTTAGTATTTTAAAAAAGTGAGAGAGACAACCAAGATAGCAGCATAGGTAAACACCTGAACTTGCTGCTGTGCACAACCATATCAAAACTACAACTACAAGACAAAATGAATATCATCCAGATCCATGGGAAAGCTGGCTGAGTGGAAATTCTACAACTAGAAGGAAAGAGAAAAGTGCATCGAGTCTGGTAGGAGGTGCGGAGGTGAAGTGCAGAGATGTGGAAATATGGAGGCATGCACGGAAGGGGCTGGCAAATGGGTATGTTGTTTTTGTTTGTTTATTTGTTTGTTTGTTTGTTTTAATTGGGAGGGAGATACAAGCTCCCAACTGCTCTGAACTCCAGTTCTAGGTGAGACTCTGGGAACCCAGACTCATATCTCATATGGGGAGAAACTGGACTATCTGGCATCAGGCCAGAACATGAGAGCAATTTTCTCTCAGAGGTGCTTGCAGTGATCATTGTTCCTGCATGGTGTCATGGGACACAGAGACGGGGGGGGGGGGAGGGGGGTGGCTTTGGGGCAGGGCTGATGGGCAGTCATTCCTGTTTGCTCCACCCTGGGAATTCCCTGAGACCCCCATGCCACCCAATTTACAACCCCACCCAAGCTGTGCACAGAGGTTTTTGCATACTAATAGCCTGGCCTTTCTTTGCCTAAAAACCTGTCAAACTGAGCTGGGTCAGAGAGCTCCAGATCCTCTAAAAGAAGGCCCAAGGCTGGACAGCAGTTTGCATTGCTTCACAGCTGGGCCTCATCTGGGCATCTCCAAACCCCAAAGAGAAGGAATCTGCAGATCTCTCTGTATCTCCCACTGGGTGGCCTCAGGCAGTGGCTGACTTTGCACCTCCTTGGAGATCCAAGAGCCAGTGTACCCAGTGTCTGAGTGAGACCATCCAGACATCCATAAGAGACACACTCAGGGGGCAGATTCAGTGAGTGTCAAAACCTAACTGAAGCAAGTCCTGTACCATAAGAGTGTCTCTAGCACAGAAGTTCTCCCATTGTAGACACAACTGGTCCTCACAGCCAGTTGGCATGGAGGTCAATTCCTCCCAGTGATACCAAGAGCAATCAAGGTTTAATTACAACAAGACTATGCACACAGCCCTCAAAGGGGTGCACCAAGAGTTTCCACCTCAAGTAATTAGGGAGGCTGAGCCACTGGGCCCTATAGGACACCTAGCACACAAAGCTACTCTATCAACACAGGGAAGCAGTCAAAATGCAGAGACAAAGAAACAGGTCACCAATGGAAAGAAATGGAGGAAAGCAAAATACTGGATATAGATTTCAAAACCAGTTATAAGGTTACTTAAGAATCTTCTAGAAACCTCCAAGAAATATAGTGAGACCCTCAAAGGATATGAAAATTAAGCATACACGGACTGAAATAAAGAATAATATACAGAGATTCAATAGCAGACTAGAGGATCCCAAGAATCAAGTCAAATATTTAAAATAACACCCAACTGGAAAAGAAAAAACAAAAAAGAATCCAAAAACATGAAGATAGTATAAGAAGCCTCTGGGACAACTTCAAGAGTACCAATATCTGAATTACGGGGGTGCCAGAGGAAGAGAGAGAGAGAGCAATATATTGAAAACCTATTTGAAGAACTAATGACAGAAAACTTTCCCTAGCTGGTGAAAGAAATAGACTTTCAAGTCCAGGAAGCACAGAAAACACCAAACAAGAGAAATCCAAAGAGGACCACACCAAGACACATCATAATTAAAATGCCAAGGGCAAAAGACAAAGAGAATTTTAAAAGCAGCAAGAGAAAAATAGTTACCTACAAGGGAGTACACATATGACTGTCAGCTGATTTCTCAACAGCAACTATGCAGGCCAGAAGGGAGTGGCAAGAAATATTCAAAGTGATGAATAGCAAGAACCTACAATAAAGATTTCTCTACCCAGCAAAGCTATAATTTGAAATTGAAGGTCAGATAAAGAACTTCACAGATAAGAACAAGCTAAAGGAGCTCATCACTGCCAAACCAATATTATATGAAATGCTGAAGGGTATTCTTTAAGAAGAGGAAGAAAAGGTAAAGATAAAAATTATGAACAACAAAATGACAACAAATACATATCTATCAACAAGTGAATCTAAAAATCAAGTGAATAAAAAAAATCTGATGAACAGAATAAACTGGTGAGTATAATAGAAGCAGGGGTATAGGAAGGGATTGGACTCATATTCTCAGGGGAAAGGAGGTATGGGGGTGTGGGGAGAGACTGGACAAAAATCATACAACTACGGACAAAGACAGTATGGGGGGTAAGGGCATGGGGTGGGGTGGGAACCAGGTGGAGGGGAGCTATGGGGGAGGGCGAAGGAAGAGAAAAAGCTGTAATAATCTAAACAACAAAGATTAAAAAAACAAAACAAAAAAAGTGATGGAGAGGGCTAACAAAGAAGACTGGGCTTGGACACAATTAAAGTAAGTGGATGATTGTCAGGGAGCTTGCATTTTTAAAAGTACCGCAGAAACTTCTAGTCACCTATCCAAAATGATTCTCTCATTTTTGCTTAAATATCAAAACCCCCGACATTATTTAGGACAGAAATATTCCTAACAAAGAGTTATTTGGAGAACTGCTGAGGAAACACCAGAAAAGGAAGATAGCCAGCTAGGATTCATTTATACCACCTGAATTGGTATCCTGAGCCTGAGTTTCCAATGTGAGGGGGGGTGAAGGTGAGGAGAGGGTTCTCTGCACCACCAACAAGCAATTCTCAGACACCAAAAGGGTGTCCAAGAATTTATCTAAGTTCTGACACTATCTGCCCAGAGATAGCTTTAGATCCTACAGCTTAAGGGGTCAGTCCTGCATCCCTCGCCCAGCACTTCTGATGCCAGTCACAAACCCAGGCTGTTACCTGTTCTTCTGACCAACTGGAGATAAACTAGAGGTTCCTAAGACCCTTTACCTTGGCAACTTAATTCAGACACCAGTCCAGATTCTCAAGTTCTCCTTAGGAATAACTTGCTACGGCAGATCACAGAACTCAGAGAAGCATTTTAATTACTAGATCACGAGTTCATTATAAAAAATATGTAACTCAGAAACAGCCAGATGGAAGAGAAGCATAGGGCAGTATATGGCAAAAGGGTTGGAAGCTCCCATGTCCTCTCCAGGTGTGCCACTCTCTGGAAGACATCATGTGTTCACCAACCCGGAAGCTCTTTGAACCAGGACCTTTTAGGAGATTCCATTACAAGGTCATGACTGATTAAATCATTGGCCTTTGGTAACTGATTCAACTACCATGTTTCCCCGAAAATAAGACATCCTCTGAAAATAAGACCTACTTACAGGTTTTCTTCTGAGTGAAATATAAGGCATCCCCCGAAAATAAGGCCCCCTAGGCTAAACATGAGAAATTTGGTCCACCGATAGAAATGGAGTCACAAGAAATTCACCAGGAAATTCAGGAATTGGATTGTTATGATGATGTTCCAGAAGATGATGACATGATTGTCATTGAATAAATGAGTAAATTCTTGATACTGTAGGATTCACAGTTTGTCTGGTTTCTGTTGACAACTACCGTACTACCGTACCGTATACAGGTAATAAATTTCCTTTATTTTCATTTAACAATAAATGTGTACCGTATTCTTCTTCATGAAAAAATAAGACCTAGCACATCTTTGGGAGCAAAAATATAAAACACTATCTTATTTTCGGGGAAACAGGGTAGTAGACCACCATCCTTCCTTGGAGGTGAGATTTGGAATTATGATAAGAGAATTCCAATTCTCTAATCACCTGATTGAGTCTCCAGTCAATCAGGCCCCCCCTTCTTACATGTGGTCCAAAATTCATCTCATTAACATAACAAAAGACATTCTTATTACTTAGAAAATTCCCAGGGTTTTAAGAACTCTGCCAGAAATGGGGGTGAAGATAATATATATATATATATATATATATATATATATTTATATATATATATTTATATATTTTTTTTTTCTTTTTCTTCTTTTCTTTTCTTTCTTATTATAAGTCACAATATCACATCTCCACACCCTCCCCTATCACTTCCCTGCCTGGATGTGGACATAAGGACAGCACTCATCTTAGACCACAGGGTGAATCTGAAGATAAAAGCTATATTCTCAGCATAGAGGCAGAAACATAAAAGGGACTGCATCCTTGATGACCATGGAGCACCCACAACCCTGGACTGACTATTAATGGACTTCCTTTATGTGAGAGAAATCCATTTAATTAAGCCATTGTTATTTCTTGTCTCTGTTAATAGCAAATAATTCCTAATTGATATCTCTAATACTGTGGTCTAAATTTAGAAGGCAATGGGTCTTGTTAGTTTTCAACTTTGATCTCTACTGAAGTGCAGTCACCTGGTAGAGTAACATTGTTGAATTTAAGGTAATTTGTATATAGCAAGTTTTACAACAAGAGCAAACAGGTAGAAGGCTACAGAGTGAAAAAAAAATACTACTTATATGTATCATGGAGGGCATACCAAATAAACAACCAAAAATATTACTAATAAATTAACTCATTTTAATATAAATGGAGGGGTGATCAAGAGACTTTGTATTAAGTTTTTTTTGTTTTTTTTTTATATAGCAAAGGTAGAAGTTTAAGAAATTTCTACCTTTGCTAGACTCTCACATGAGGAGAACGAAAGAGTCCCCTGTATTGAGATTTTTTTGATGATTCCAAAACAAAGGGGGGAAAAAGTGAATCACATCAGCAGGACAACTTGTGCTAAGCCCCAAGAAAAACAATGCAATTCTGTTCACCTGACACATTTCTCCTTTGAATTTTATAGTCACATTTCCCCCTCTAGGGGAATAAGTAGGCAGGCCCCTCCCTGTCCCATCCATAGAACTTACTATGCTATTCTCCTATCTATCAGCCCCTGCTGATTTTAAGAGTCAGGGGTTTTCACAAAAATAATACCTTTCACTCTTCTTTCTCTTTGAAGTTTTAGTCATTATAATTCAGCTATTTCTTGGCTCATAAAGTTGGCAAGGCTTTCTGAAGGAAAAGAAAATTCAACTCATTGGCAGAGAGGTTTCTAATATGCCGTTAGTTTAACTTACCTGAAATTAATGAGTAATATGAAGGATCAAATAAGGATTATTAAGGGGGACAGGAAGCAGAGTGCCCTCCACAATCAAGACCTGGATACTGATCATGGCCTACCTAAGATGAAGAGTCTTTCCTGTGAGGCAGCCTTCATTAACCTTCACCTTTTGCTAAAATGCTTATTCACTGTAATTTTCCCACCTGATAGACAATGGCCTTCTCTTCATTGCCAAACCTTTCCTTACGTGCTAATTCAAACTTAATTCTGTGCTGTCACATCAGAGCAATCTTCTCTGACTCTAGCGCTAAGGAACACAGCTGGGGGCTTAGGACCACTTAGGATGCCTCACGCTCAAGGACTCTTCATCTCAAAACAAATCTCTTAAAAATATTCCTTGCAGCAAATCTTTGTAGACGGTTCTCTCTGGCATCTCATGAAGAGGAAGCTTCTGCACCTCTGAAAAGAGCTTAGGAGCCTCCAACTCTGAGTATGGAGCACATGGAAAATGTTAATTAGCTAAGTCCTTGAGTACATAATGCAGGAGGCATCTGCTTGTGTTCCCTCCATGCTAAGCCCCTTTTCCATGCTCACTATAACTAAAAAATAAAGTCACAGAAGTAAAAGTGGTCCAAATTAAAATCATACTCCTCCACACAACATTCTGCCCTGCTTAACAGTTCCATAATTCAACTGCAATGTAAACAATTGAATAGGGATATTGTAAAATTTGCTATAATCTGCATAATAATGCTATATTGTTATAATTTAGTGACTGCGTTTGCACAAATTTAATAACAATTCAGCTTACATTTTTTGTTTTAATGTATTTTATACAAATAATGTCAAATTTATAGATTACTCAGTTCCCCAAAGCAAGCCAGATGAGGACATTGCACTTTTGCAAGTTTAATATACCACATAATATGATAATTCTACCCTTCTTAACTTAAAGGTCACCTCCTTTTCTGATTCTGGTGGTGTTTTTTTCTTCGCTGCTTAAGAAATAGGGTTTTTGAGACTCCTAATGAGGAAGAAAGAAAAATATACCCATTATATACTCAATGGCATCCAACCAGCTGAAAATATTTTAAGTATATTCTCCCCCAACACACTTATTTCTGAGAACTATAGAATTTGAACCTGAAGTCTAATTTTAAAGATGTTATTAAATTTAAAATCAATCACATTTGAATCCTGGGCTGGCAGACAAAATTGCATTAAAAGATGTTTTTATTGTATTTATTGTCTCAGATGTTAATTCAGTGGATCTAACCATTATTGTCTTTTAGATTTATGGTATAATTCCACCTGATAGAAACTGAATTGCCATATAAGCTCTGCTCTTATCTCAGGCTTTGTGCTCCCAGGCCACTGGGTCAATGATGAAATCATTTCAAGTCCTGAATCAATGTTTTCCTTGAGGAAAATTTCATTGATTATTGCTATAACAGGGCATCTTCCTCCCCCCCCCCCCAAATGAGACCAGAAATGGGTTTCTTATAAAAAAAAAATTAGAAGGATTTTTAGTACATAGAGGTTAAGTGATCTCATTTGTCAAGGTAGTTGATCAACTATGGACAAGACTTGATAATGTTGGTTGTTAAAAATTCAAATGAATTGTCAATAAAAGGCTCAAGAAGATATATTCTTGATGATGCTTTAGAAATCCTTAATTCTGTTTAGGGCTGCTCCATTTAGTTTTGCAGGTTACTGGCTAAGAAAGAGACTAAGTGGGGTCTGAAATGCAGCCTGCACCCCATCTGCTAACCCAGGTGCTCTGAAAAATGGCTGCACAAGCCCAAAGGATGAAGCACCTTGTCCAGTGTGCACAAAGGCACTCTAGGAACTTATGACAGCCCTCAGGTTTGACTTTGCAGGTCGGCATAATGTGCTTTGGCCTAATAAAAGAACAACTTCCAAGGAGCTCCTTCCCACAATTCTATGATTTTTAAATGAAACCACCAGGTGCTATAAACTGAAATAATTTCACTCAAAATGTTAATCCCACAATAACTGTGACAAAAAATTAAAGTTAAAACTATTCCAATTCAATGTACTCAAGGTGTCCCCAAAACATGTATACATACTGATAGATCCTCCCTTCCTCCAGTTGATGGACAGACATTCCTGAGCTCTGAACCACCAATCAGCACCTGCCAAATACCCTAAGCCCCCAATTCCTAAGTCCCTAGGTCCTAATCACCAATCAGCCTGTGCTGAGTGCCCTAAGCCCTGCCCCCTACCTCAGCCTTTGCTCTTTTCCACCCCTCTCTGTGGAAGCAGCCGGCAGGGGTACTCTTCCCTCCAATAAAGCCTGTGTGTGTCCTGCCATCCCCATCTCCGGCTACCTCCTTTATTTAATCTATCACATACTTTAACAGCTGAGAGCTTAATTGATGTCTCTTTCTTTTCATCCAGGCTAAGGTTTGAACAAAGCAAATTCAATATGAGTGCTACTGGAAGTTTGAAAATACAGTTGAAGTACAAACACTGCCTTTCTAATTATTCAGTTTGCATAATTATATGCACAATTTTGGGGGACACACTTTAACAGCTGGTAACTCACTTAATTTTCACTTCTTTTCAGGTTTAACTGATTTGAATAATGGGTGAAGCCCGATTAAGCTTTGAACAAAAAAAATTTATCCACAAAAAATTTTTTTTTTAATGGGGATACATAAACGATAAAGTTTCTGGTACAAAACTGGCAATAGTTGACTAATTGAGGGTATACAAATATCAAACAAAAATTATTCTTGATGTTTGCAATTCCACTTTGCATTATTAGCAGTGCCTGGACCAGAATGGTCATCAGTTTGAAAACAGGCATTGACCAAAAAAATTATTCATTTCTGTAGATTCTTTTAAATTTTGAAAACAAACTGTATGTTAATAGAAACTGACTTTATAATAATTCAAAGTGTGTATACATTTTTTGGAACACCTTATATTTTTGTTTTGTTTCTTAGAAACTCATTGGATTTATGATTATATCTTACCAGACAAATAATGTCAACACTTATTCATTGAATTTGATCATTGTGACCAATTGATTATAGTAATCAGGCCAAAATCCTGTTCCCTTCTCCACCTCCACTTTCTAAGTCACAGGAAGTTTTCTGTTGTTTAATTTTATCTAAACTCTTAGATAAGTACTTCAACTGCACATTTTGGTTTTTCAAGTAATCAGCCAATCCTTCATGCTTGCCATTTCTGAGGCAATTTATAACCTTGACCAAACTCTTCACTCATAGTGTTGTCTAGAAGACTTATTGACTAAAAAAATTGTTTGTTTCAGAGAGATGTTGCACTTTATAAAAGTCTATTTGTGAATTATTTTCTATGTAAATAATTTCATTTGCCATTATTATGATATGTTTAAAGACATCTAGCATATTTAAATGACCAGCCAGAAAACACATGACAACTAAGTAATGCAGATTTCAAACCAGGAGAGAGAAAAAAAATGGTAAGGTAATAAAAAATTAATGTATGGTTTAGAACATCAATTTTTGTTTCCTATGTGTGCCTTGCACTTAGCTACTTCATTAGTGAAAAAAATGCATTTAAATTAATCTACTCTATGTTTTTATGTAATCATAAAATTCAGTGTGTGAAACTTTCGCTTACAAGATTACTTTGTATTAACCTCTCTATGTCTCTGTACATACTCTGCACAGAAAGAACAAAGATAATAGGAATTTAGGTGTATATGTTATAAACATAATCTTACATGTAAAAGAATATGACTGAGGTCCTACTTTAGTTAAATAAGTTGGATTCTTTCTTTTTTTTAATATATTTTTTATTGATTTTATACAGAGAGGAAGAGATAGAGAGTTAGAAACATCGATGAGAGAGCGTCATCAATCAGCTGCCTCTTGCACACCCCCTACTGGGGATATGCCCACAACCAAGGTACATGCCCTTGACTGGAATCAAACCCGGGACCTTTCAGTCCCCAAGCCGACGCTCTATCCATTGAGCCAAACCGGTCCCGGCTAGATTCTTATTCTAAATGAGAATAACTGATGAACATGGATCCAGAGCTATGTTTAATAGCCACATCCCATGAAGCTCTAACTGAAGACCCTCTAGGACTGTTCTGAGGAGAAAATACAACTTTACCAGTAAATCCTAAACAACGAAAACAAAACAAATTTTCTTCTATTACTAGGTATTTGACACACCCATGCAAAACAAGAAAGACTGCATTTCCTCATTGTCTAGGCCAGAGAACAAGAGATCTCAGGCACTCTGCAGAGGCCTAGATAATGATTCTTAAGTTCAGTTCTGGACCACATTAATATTTTTACTTTAAAAATGTGTATTAAGTCACCTTCCCTCTCGGGGGCATGCCTGTGCCTTTCCCGTCCCTCTTTGTCCCCTCCCCCCACAAGCGTTACCATTACTATCCTCTCTCCCAAACTCCAAGGGCCCCTCCTTTTGCTTCTGCAACTTACTATCTCTGAACCCATTTCTTCTACTGCTCACTTCTACCTCTGACTTTCTAAGTAAACTTTATTTTATAGTTTGAAAAAAATACGTATACCACTTGTATTATTTGTTTGTTTTTTCCTTAAATGGCTCACATTTTGAGGGGGGAAAAAACTAAAAATTTATGTCACTAATATAAAGAGATTTGACTTGAGATAACTAAAAATACATATAATAAAATTAAACCAATTTAAATAAGTTTTAGTTGGGAAGTGCTTTTGTCCAATCTTCTGAGCCCTAACCTTGCTATCTGTTTAAAAATGAGAGAGGGAGAGAGGAAAGGAGGGAGGATAGGAAGGAGAGAGAGATACTGGCAAGTTTAGGAGACACATTTTAGTACCATCCGAGTTTTTCTAAAAGCTTAAAGGACTTTCGAAAGGGAAGTACCTTTCTTTATATGACATGTGAAGTTATATTTAGTGTCATGTTTATCTACCACTTATAATCGTCCATCTTTAATGTAGGGGTACGGGTCCCAAACTTTTGGAAACATTGAGCACAGATGTATGCCATCACTGGGATACCCTTTTACAGACTTCTGACTCAATAAGGTCACCATCCCTTTGCCACTAAATTAAATGGCTCCAGATTGTGAAAAGCTTTTGGTAATAGCTAGCACACACCATCGCATAATTGCTCAACCTATGTATTCATATGCTTAGTTGAATAAACTAAGGCAAGCACAGTGCTAGCTGGTATGATTGCAAAGATTTAGCACCAGTCATTTAAGTACTTGACCCAAAGGAGGACTATTTATTACCCAATATTTTAGAATTGCAATTTAAAAATGAAGTAAAAAGTTTTGCATGTATTGGTATTTTGTGTTAGGCTTTTATTTTCTTAAAAAAAAAAAAAAAAAAAAGACAGGTTCCAGTAAAGATGGTGATATAGGAGGACCTGACCTCATCTCCTCCCACAGACACACTGAATCCATAGCTAACTACATATGAACAATTCCCTCTGAAGAAATTTAAAAACTAACTCACCAACTTCTACCCATCCATTGTAAGAGACCCTGAAACACAATTTCCCGTAAAGCCCATCCCTTTTGCAGTGAGTCCAAATCAGGAGGGAACTCACAAATCCCAGCTTTTCTCTGAGGAGCAAAGCGTTTGAACTGTACATCTGAAGCCCCAACTTTTAAGACTTGCACCTGAGAGAGATTCCAAAAACATCTAGACTTGAAAGCCAATGGGGCTTATGTCCACAAGCCACACAAACCAGAACCAGCCCTTACGTGGCTTGCGTGGACTCACTGTGGCTAATGCCCCAGGCCAGGCACAGTGCAGAGGCAGCGGGATGAAATGTGGCCAGTCTTTCTGGGGAAAAAGGCTTATTTGCTTATCTTAGAAAAGCTTCAGCTTGAGGCACTGACATCTAATTTGTTATACATCTAGGGGTCTACTGAAATACTCCCTAAAGATAGTAAAGGGCAGCTGGAACCCCTATGCAATATTCATCTCCCTCACTTCAGGTCACCAGTACCTCCCAGAAAGGAGATTGTGCATCCCGGTTTTTGTGGATGCTGCTCGGGGGCTATCCCTGGATGGCCTAGCTCCGGTGGCCAGTGATGCTTGTTGCCAAAAGCTCTATACAACTGCAACCAATGGAGAGACAGTTCTTAACAGGCTACCTCCAGAAGCCACAGAGCAGAAACCAGGCTTAACTGCACTCAGTGTTCTGTGGAAGAGGTCAGTAACTCATCCTTAAGCTTCAGCCTAAGGGGCAGGCTTCTAAGTTAACCCACATCTAAAGGCCTCATAAGAAATGTTAAAGGGACTTTGCTAATTAGTAATAGGAAAATAGATAAAAGTATAAATCTATGGGTAAATGTAAACACTAAAATTCCAGATTATATAATGTGGTAAAGGTGGTGAATTAAACCACTTATAAAGCCAGTATAAAGGTTAATAGACAAAAGCAGTAAAAATAACTACAACTACAATTACTATTGATAGATACAATATGAAAAGAAATATCACACACAGGATTCAAAACAATTCTCTTAAGAAGTTTGGTAAATGACAAAAACACTCACACAGGTAAATTAAATAATTTTAAAAAACCCACACACACAAGAATGCATGAACAAAATGAAAAGATTAATAAAAAACTATTAAAATGCCCCAAACAGAGATTATAGAGCTGAAAAATATAACTCAATAGAGATCTAAAGAACTCAATAGAGGGCTTCAGAAACAGACTTGAGTATACAGAAGAAAGAACCAGTAACTCGTGTTCATGGGTCACAAGAATTAATAACATAAAAATGTACCAACATATTAAAATGCACCCCAAGCCATCAATGAATTCAATGCAATTCTATTAAGAATTAATAGCATTCCTTTTTTACAGCAGTAGAGAACACAATTTTAAAATTTACATGGAATCATAGAAGACCCCAAATAGCTAAAGTAATGGGAACAAAGCTGGAGACATCACAGTTCCTGGTTTAAGGTATATTATACAGCTATAGTAATCAAACTGTACGATATTGGCATAAAAACAGACACATAGACCAGTGGGATGGACTTAAGAGCCCAGAAAAAATCCATTCAGTTGTTTTTAGGGAAAATAATTCAATAATTAATAATTAATAGAAGAATAAACTGTTTCACGTACCCAAAACTGTAAGCCTACTGTTACCTCACCCTGTATATTACACAAAATCTAAAACAAAGACTTTAATAAGAGACAAGGAAGTTCATTACGTAATGATAAATATATCATCCCAACCAACAAGAGGACATAACATTTATAAATATTTATGCACCCAACATAGGAACATTTAAATATTTAAAGCAAATATTAACAAATTGAAAGGAAGCAATAGATAGCAATACAATAATATCTGGGGACTTTAATAGCCTACTTTCATGAAAGCATATCATCCAGGCAGAAAATTAGTAAGGAAATATTGGCCTCGCATAACACATTAGACCTTATACACTTAAAATACATATACAATAACATTCCATCATGAAGCAAAAATATACAAATTCTTCTCAAATAGACATGAAACATTCTCCAGGACCTTAGGTCACAAAACAAGTCTTACAGTTTTTAAAAGATTGAAATCATAGCAAGCATCTTTGTGTGTGTGTGTGTGTGTGTGTGTGTGTGTGTATGTGTTTTACCACAATGCTATGAAACTAGAAATCAATTACAAGAAAACTGAAAAATTAACAAATATGTGGCAATTAAAAAAAAAGGCTATTGAACAATTGTTCAAAAAAGAAATTAAAAGGTAAATAGGAAATACAAGCAAATGAAAATAGAAATAAAACATATCAAAAACTTACAGGATGCAGCAAAAGAAATTCTAAAGAGTAAAGTTTATTGCAATAAATACCTGTCATAAAACAAGGAAAAAACCTCAAATAAATAACCAAACTTTACACCTTAAGGAACTAGTAAAAGATAAAGAAGTAAAGCCTGCAGTCAGAAGGAGAAAACAAATAAGATCAGAGTGGAAATAGAGACTAAAAAGACAACAGAAAGATCAATGAAAATAAGTTTGTTTGTTTTTTAAGATAAACAAAATTGACAAACCTTTAGCTAGACTCAGCAAGAAAAATAAAGAGGACTCAAATAAATAAAACTAGAAATGAAAAAGGAGATGGTTATGCCCTGCCAGTGTGGCTCAGTGGTTGAGTGTTGCCCTATGAACCAGGAGGTTGCAATTATATTTCCTGTCAGGGCACATCCCCAGGTTGTGGACTCAATCTCCAGTAGCAGGTGAGCAGAAAGCAGCCAATCAGTGATATATTCTCTCTCTCTCTCTCTCTCTCTCTCTCTCTCTCTCTCTCTCTCTCTCTCTCTCTCTCTCTCTCTCTTCCTCCTCCCTCTCTCTCTGAGATCAATAAAAATCATTTTTTAAAAAAGATGTTACAACTGACAACACAGAAATACGGAGGATCATGAGGCTTATATGCCAAGATATTGGACAACCTTGAAGAAATGCATAAATTCCTAAAAACATATAACCTACCAAGACTAAATCATGAATAGAGAAGCTGAACAGACTGATTACTAGTAAGGAGACTGAATCAGTAATCAAAATCTCCCAACAAACAAAAGTTCAGGACTAGATGGCCTCACTGGTGAATTCTAACAAACTTTTAAAGAAGAATTCATACCAATTCTTCTCAAACTCTTCCAAAATAAATACTAATACAAGAAGAGGAAACACTTCCAAACTCATCTTATATAGCAAGCATGGATTACCTGGATACTAAAAACTAACTAGGACACCACAGAAAAAGAAAATTACAGGCAAGTATCCCTGTTGAACATAGAAAAGATTCTCAACAAAATATTAATAAAACACAGTCAACAGTACATTAAAAAGAGCATACACCTTGTTCAAGTAGGGTTTATTTCCTGTATGCAAGTATGGTTAACATTCACAAATCAATCCATGTGGTTATACCACATTAATTGATAGAAGAGTAAAAATCATATTATCTCAACAGATGCAGAAAAAGCATTTGACAAAATACAGCAGCCATTTATGATAAACACTCTCCACAAATTGGGAATAGAGAGAACTTATGTCAACATAATAAAAACCATATATAACAAGTCCACAGCTAATATCACACCCAACTGTGAAAAGCTGAAAGTTTCTTTTCTAAGATCAGTTACAGGGACTTGAACAGTTAAAGGCATACAACTTGGAAAGGAAGAAATAAACTGTCACTATTTGTAGATAATATTACATATGAAAATGTAATATTATCTACAAATAATTCATCAAAGAAAGTTGCAGAATACGAAAACCAATTCACAAAATTCAGTTACATTTATATACAATAATAGCAAACTATCAAGAAGAGAAATTAAGAAAACAATGCCATTTGAAATTGCATAAGAAATAATAAAATTCCTGGGAATAAATTTAAATGAGGGAAAAAAAGTCCTGTACACTGGAAACTGTAAGACATTGGTAAGAGAAATTGAAAAAGACACAAATAAAAAGAAAGATATTCTGAACTATGGGTTGGAACAGTATTGTTAAAATGACCATACATTCCAAAATATTCTACAGATTCAATGTAATCCCTATTTAAATTACAACAGCATTCTTTTTTCACAGAAATAGAATAAAAATCCCTAAAATTTGAATAAAACCATAAAATACTTTCAATAGACAAAACAATCTGGAAAAGAAGCAAAAAACTGGAGGCATCATTCTTCCTGAGTTCAAGGTAACAGCTTAAAAACAGAAATAAACACATCTATACGTGGTTATTTAATTTACAATAAAGAAGCCGCAAATATACAATAGGGCTATATAGTCTCTTCAATAAATGATGCTGGAAAAACGGCATATTCACATGCAAAAGAATTAAGATGGACCACTATCATATACCATACATAAAAACAACACAAAATTGATTAAAGATTTGACTATAAAACCCAAAACCATCAAATCCCTAAAAGAAAACATAGGGGGTAAACTTTTTTGACACAATCTTTACGATGATTTTTTTGGATTTGACCAAAAACAAAATGCACCAAAAACAAAAATTAAAAAGTGGGGTGACATCTGCAGGGAATTCTCAAAAATATGAAAAAGCACTCTGACTGGGTGGCTCAGATGATTGGAGAGTTGTCCTATACACCAAAAGGTTTGTGGGTTCAATTCCCAACCAGGGCACATCCTTAGGTTTGGGGTTTGTTCTCAGGGCTCTTGGGGGGAGACAATGAATCAATGTTTCTCTCTCACATCAATGTTTGTTTCTCTCTCTCCCTTTCTCTTTAAAATCAATAAACACACACAAAACAAACAACAACAACAAAAACAAAACATGTTCTCAGTGTCAAAAAAAGAAAAGGCAACTTACTAAATGGAAAAAATATTTGTTAATCTGTATCTGAGAAGGGGTTAATATCTGAACCATGTAAAGAACTCATCCCATACAATTCAATAGCAAAAAGCAAATAATCCAATTAAAAAGTGGGCAGAAGTTCTGAACAAACATTTTTCCAAAGAAGACATACAAATAGCCAAACAGGTACATGAAAAATGCTCAAATAATTATCAGGGGAATGCAAATCAAAACTACAATGAGACATTACCTCACAACTATTTGAATGGCTATTATTAGAAATAATAGGTGTTGCCAAAGAGGTAGAGAAAAGGAAACCCTAGTGCACTGCTGGTGGAAATATAAATCGCTTCAGCCACTATGGAAAGCATTATAAAGAATGCTCAGGAAATAAAAATTTTAAAAAATAGAATTACCATACAATCCAGTAATTCCACCTCTAGGTATTTATCTAAATAAAACAAAAACATTAATTGAAAAAGTTTCTGCATCCCCCCCCCATGTTTATTTCAGCATTATTTTCTATAGCTAAGATATGGAAACAACCTAAGTGTCCATAGGTAAATGAATGACTAAAGTACATGCAAACAGGCGTGTGCACACACACATGCACACTCACACACACATATACAATGGAATATTATTTAGCTTTTAAGATTCAGAGAACAGATTGGGGGTATGGGTGTCGGCAAAATGAATGAAGGTCAAAACAAACATTCCATTATAAAATAAATGTCAGAGGGATGTAATGTATAGCATGGCCATTAAGTTAATAATAACTGTATTGTATATTTGAAAGTTGCTACAATAGTAGGTCTTAAAAGTTTTCAACATAATAAAAAATATGTAACTATGTATGGTGATGGACTTACTGTGATTATTCCTCAATATATACCAATGTCAAATCATTATGTTGTACAACGAAACCAATATGTTATATATCAATTGAATATCACTAAAAATCCTAATTAAAAAGAATAAAATACATAGGAAAAAATTTAACCATAGGAGAAGGGAGAGGTGAAAGACCTGTATTCTCAAAACTATAAAACATTAAAGACATTGGTAACACAAATAAGTGGATAGTCCTTACTCATAAATTGGAAGAATTACTATTTTTAAGTACATACTACCCAAAGCAATCTCCAAATTCAATGTAATCAAAATTCTAATTGCATTTTTCACGTAGAGCAAAAAAATCTTAAAATTTGTATGAAACCACAATAGACCCTAAATAGCCAAAGCAATTTTGAAAAAACAAAGCTAGAGGCATCATGCCCTCTGACTTCAAAATATTTCACAAAGCTGTAGTGATCAAAATAGTATGGTATTAGCATAAAAACAGACAGATAAATGGAACAGGGAAGAGAGTCATGAAGAAAATATCAACACATACATGGTCAACTAATTTACAAAACATGAACCCAAAAATATACAATGGGGAAAAGAGTCTCTTCAATAAAATGGTAATAAATGACAACCACATATAAGAGAATTAAACTCGACCACTACCTTATACCACACATAAAAACCAACTTGAAATGGATTAAAGACGAATGCCAGATGTGAAACCATAAAACTCCCTTGAAGAAGACATAGGAGATAAGCTCCCTGGCATCACTCTTGGAAATGATCTTTTGATTTTGACACCAAAGCAAAAGCAACAAAAGTTAAAAAATATAAGTGGGACTAAATTAAACTAAAAATCTGTACAACAAAAGAATACCATAAAAAATGAAAAAACAACATACTGAATAAGAGAAAATATTTGCAAATCGTATCTGATAAGAGGGTTAATATTTAAAATATATAAGGAACTCATATGACTCTATAGAGAAAAACAAAACAATGCCAAAAAAAAACCCAAAAAAAAAACCCAAGACACAAAAATAATTCCATTAAAAAAATGGGCAGATTATCTGAATAGATATATTCCAAAGAAGACATTCAGATGACCAACAGATACATGAAAGGTGCTCAACATCACTACTCGTTAGAGAAATGCAAATCAAAACTATGAGGTGTTACCTCACAGCTGTTAAAATGGTTATTATATGAAAGATAAGAAATAAGTGTTGGTGAATATGGGCAGGAAAGGAAACCTTTGTGCATTGTTGGTGGGAATGTAAATTGGTATAGCCACTATGAGAAACATGGAGGTTCCTCCAAAAATGAAAAATAGAACTATCATGTGAGGCAGCAATTCCAGTTTCTTTATCCAAAGAAAATGTAAGCATTAACTAAAAAATATATATGCACTCCTATGCTTATTGCAATATTATTTATAACAGCTAAGCCATGAAAACAAACTATGAATGGATGATGGAAAAGAAAATGTGAACACAGAGATAAGGCTTAGGTCCATGGTCCGCAAACTGCGGTTCACGAGTCATATGTAGCTCTTTGGCCCCTTGAGCATGGCTCTTCTACAAAATACCAAAACCTGGGGGAGTCTATTTTGAAGAAATGGTGTTAGGAGAAGTTTAAGTTTAAAAAATTTGGCTCTCAAAAGAAATTTCAATCGTTGAACTGTTGATATTTGGCTCTGTTGACTAATGAGTTTGCTGACCACTGGCCTAGTACCTAGGCCACTTGAGGGTAGTTTCACAGATTAGCAATTAACATACACTTGGATTTTGTCCATAATATACACTAAGCCCTACGTTCTCACTTATGGGCAACACCTAAGTGTGAAGAAGTTTTAGATCTACTATTGTAGCAGCTTTCAAATATATATACACACACACTTGTACTAAGTACAATGGAATATTACTCAGCCTAAAAAAGGAAATCCTGTGACAACATGTATAGATCTTGAGGGCATTACACTGAGTAAAATGGATCAGATAGAGAAAGACAAATACTTCATGATCTCATTGTGGAATCTAAAACAAAGCCCCCTACAGAATCCTGAAAGCATAGATACAGAGAACAGCTTGATGATTGCCAGAGGTGGGGTGAGTGTAGGATAGGTGTGTGGAGTGGGTAAAAGCATGAAGGTGATCAAAAGTTACAAATTTCTAATTACAATGTAAGTCCTGTGGATGTAATGTACTGCATGGTAATTATAGTTAATACTGTCTGGTATATTTTCGGGGGGAAAGAAAGAAATATAATATGAAGCAAAAATGAAAGCGTCCACCTCAGGTAATCACTCACAATTTCTGATTATGGTTATCCCATCTCACACAGTGGTTCCTAGTGTGTGTTAACTGCTAACCTGTGAAACTACTCTCAAAATATTAAAGGGAAAAAAAACCTCACCATATAAGCCTATGATACCAAAGTAATAAGTTAACACTTGGCTTTTGTAATTTTGTGAACACTGCCATATATTATATTTTGTTTTGTTTTGTTTTGTTTTTAACTTGATCCTCATGAGGTTCTATTCAACTCGGAATCCCATTTTATAAAGTAGCTAAATATCCAAAAGGTGGCCAGTTTGCCCATGATCCCAGTGCTGTGGAATGGGAAAGTTAAGTGACAATCTTTGGGTTCTTCTATCACCAAAACACTGTCTCATATGGATAATTTTGGTGCTCCATTCCTCTGTGCCGTTTTCTGGTCCACGTCCAGGCTAGTTTACTTTTTGGGGTACCTAATGTGTCCTAGGCATTGTGCTAAGGATGTGAACATGAATTATATCCCAATGCCATCCACTTAATGTGTTCCCCAGAGGGCTGTGGTCCTTCTATGCACCCTGATGGAGTATGATCTGTGGGGTTAGGCATGAGGAATGGGGCAGTGAAGCAGGGAAGGAGGGGATAATAGGAAGCACTGCTGAGTTTGCTCACATTAAGTGCCACTAACAGCTTGTCTCTTGGAACTATTCTCTAGAAGCTTTATAGCCTTTGTTGCAGAATATTAGATGGTGGGGATCGGAAGGTTGTAGAGAAAGGTCAACACCAGCTCCCATCTCTAAGCTAAGGTTGTAGCGCTGCCCCTTGGAGTGTTAACTTCTTCACACTTAGTCAGTTGCCCATAAGTGAGCACCTAGGCCATCTGTCGAGTCTCACCTCTGTGTCCTCAGGGAAGCCCCCCTAAGAGGAGAGGGGCCTGGGGCCGCGGCCAAGGCATAACTTGACGCAGGCTGTGAGCCGGTAGACCTTAGAGGTTGCCCCCAGGAAGAGGATGGAATGAGAGCCAGGACAGCCAGAGGTGTCTGAGCTGGTGCATGAAAGGAGTCGGGATCATTCAATGTGAAGATTTTAACACTCACCGTCTGTCTGTGTTTCCAGTCCTCTCAATGGCCCGCAGGAATCTTCACGCGGGAGTCTCTCAGCAGGCGTCCTCAGCAGGCCTCACCTTACAGGTTTCCAAACCAGAAGTCTTCGCTTCCCTCTCTGCAAGGGGAACTCTCCTCCAACACACAGGGTCACAGAAAGGTTCATCTTCACTGTGACAAAGATATCATCACCCTTATAATTAGATATTCCATGAATTGGGCTCTGTGTGAGGAGGCGCTGGGAAGGAACGCCAGCAGCCCCTGCCGTGGAAAAGCTGACCGCCTTGCTGCCCTGGGAACCCGCTGGGAGCGTTAAAAAGCGTGCTGGCCCAGGTGCCAGGCATGGAGGCCGATTTGATTGGCCTGGGGTACAGCTTGGGCATTAGGATTCTTAAAAGCTCCCACATGATTCTTCCTTGCAGGACAAGTGTGGGAACCTGTAATCCAACGGTAGCGAACAGGCTACGATCTAGGCTCCAGGCTTTTGAACTTTAGTGCATCAGAATCACCCAGGGAATGTGTTCCGCCTGCTGCTTCTCAGGGGCATAGCCAGGGTTAGGACTCACTGGGTCAGGGGTGGAGGGGAAGCACAGGAATCTGCATGGTTAATAAGCGCTCCAAGAGAATCAGGTGTGGGGTGCTCCCACCTCGCTTTGAGAAACATTTCCAGTCATAGAAGGTAATAGCAGGAGTGAAAAGAATTCAGGAGAGAGCACAAAGGTTATTTATGGATTGAAAAACAGTATGAGGAATTATTAAGATTATTTATCCCAATGGCAGAACCAAAGAAGGATTTTTTTTTTTTTTTTTAAGAGGAAGTGTGCTGTGTGGTGACCAGCTGTTCTTTAATGACCTCCAGGGCAGATGAAGAGCCACGGCGGTTAAACTGCACCACGTGGGCTTTAGGTTAAATGCAAGAAAGGAATTCCTGGCAGTGAGAGTTGTTAAGCACTGATTTAGGTTATTAAAGAAGGCTGTGAAATTTTTTCCTCTGGAGGTTTTCAAAACCAGTATAGATTCTCATCTATCTAGGCTGGCTAAGGCATTATCCTGCTCAAAGGCAGAGGAAATAGACGAGATAACTTTAAGCTCTTGGATGGCTTAGGACTCATGGATTTGTAACTAACAACCATGGTAGTGACGTGTGAGTGTGGAGGGGCTTCCAGAATGACCAAGCGAGGAGCCGGGCAAACCCTTTCCCCAGAAAAACAACCATTTAACAGATGAAAATTATAAAAAATAATCATTTTAAAGCCCTGGAAATTGTCCTAAGGGTGTACAGCAAATGGAGAAACATTCGTCCAAGAAAGTCTACTAACTATTAGTTAAGAACAACTAGAGTCCTTGGCATGAGTCAAGACCCCCTCCCTGTGCCCCTCAGATCTCACAGGCCTCGAGAAAATTTCTCTGGGTAGTGTGGCCAGGAAGACAAGGGGTGTGTAAGAGTGGGAAGGGGAGTGGGGGAACAACCTCTTCTTGCTCCTACCCAATCTAGGGCTATCTTTATTTTATTTTTTATTGATTTCAAAGAGGAAGGGAGAGGGAAAGAGAGATAAAACATCAATCATGAGGATCATCAACTGGCTGCCTCCCGCACGCCCCAAACTGGGGATCAAGCCCACAACCTGGGTTTATGCCCTGATCAGGAATCGAACCAGTGACCTCTTGGCTCCTGGGTTGATGCCCAACCACTGAGCCACACCCAGCTTGGCTTGGCTATGTTTTTACCCTGCAAGGAGCAGTCTGCAGGTGCTGTCATTCCCCGGGCCCCCTTCCCCTATTAAAGAGACTCTATTTAGAGTTGGGATGGCTTTAAGACGGAGGTCTCCAACCCCAAGCCCCTACTTATGGGACAAAAACTCTACCGCAGGAGTGGCAGGCCAAAAATATTGGGGCCTTCACTGCCCCGCCCCAAGCAGTGTGGAGGGGGGCAAGCTGAGAAGACCAGGGGCTGCACCCCCCCACACACACACTTCAGCACCCACTTGTAGAGCAGGGGTGTCACTTGGGAAGAGGTGGGCCACTGTCCCTGCCCCTGGCTCCCTTGCAGGAGAGCAGAGGTTCGGCTCAGGGAGGAGGCAGGCTGGAAACAGCTCTGTGGAAGGGGCTGACTATACTTGGAACAGAGCTGGGAGGATTCCAGGCCTAAGGTTCTTGTTGAGAACAAGGGCGATCTTGGTGAGGAGCTATTAAGAGGGTTTGGTAGCTCCATGAAACTGGTAGCAACAAGTGAAATAGTGGAAGAGCCAGGAGTTTAACAGAGAGAACCATAGAGAGAGAAGCCAATTCCAAAGTAACCTTCTGGAGTCACAGGCAGCTCTGGGTCAGGAAGTGTGCTAGGCACCGACTCAGAAGCCGGCGCTGTGGCTGTTTTGAGATCATTCCCCAGCTGCACACCGACCCACCAACACAGGGTGGAAGCTTCACTGGCACAGGGGGTTTCAGCACAACTTCTGACCAAACACCGGCCTAGGGGCAACTCCTAGAAAGCCAGCTTAAAAATAAAATCACACTCATTCCTGGCCATTTGGCAGTCTGTGTGCATGTCCAAAACTGCACCCTCTCAGGAGCAGTCGGAGAGGGAACTTGTAAGCTACTATGAGGCTGATCATGAGGCAAAAAACATAAATTCCCTGAGTTGTGATAGCAGCCTGCAAGCCACATGGACACCCAATGCTAAAGGCTAAAAACTAACTGATCATGAGGACTTACAACAACCTGTGACAAATAAGCAGCTCAAGGACAACCCCTAGAAAGCCAGGGTGAAAGATACAAACAAGGGGAAATAATGTGAGCAGAGACATCAGAGAACAGTCATGCGGGGAAATAGATGCCACAGAGTTAGTTCAAGTACCTAATTGAAAAAAGAAACAAATGATCAAGCAAACAATGACAACAACAAGGGATACTGGTATCCAGAGTTGCTTCAACATTATCTAACATCTCCGGTTGCCAATAAAAATTAGAACCTGTGCACAGAAACAGAAAGTGGGGCACATACACAGGGAAAACAGCACGCAATAGCAACTGCCTTTGAGGGGCCAAGAGGTTAGACTTAGCAGACACAGACTGCAATGCATCTATTAAAAATATGTTGAAAGCATTCAAGGAAGCCAGGTCTAAAGAATAAAGGAAAGTACGATGACACTGTCTTATCAAACAGAGAATATCAATGAAGAGATTGAAAGGTTAAAAAGAATCAAATGGGAATTCGGAAGTAAAAAAAAAAAAAGTACCCAAATGAAAAATTCACTAGAGAGGCTCAAAAGTAGATTTGAAGCGGGAGAAGAATCAGTAAACTTGAAGTTAGATCAATAGAGAGGATGCGGTTTGAAGAACAGAAACAATGAAGTGTGGAAAAACTTAAACAGAGCCTCATGGAAATGTGAGATGGCATTAGCATACCACTGTAT
This sequence comes from Pipistrellus kuhlii, assembly GCF_014108245.1. Lineage (NCBI taxonomy): Eukaryota > Metazoa > Chordata > Mammalia > Chiroptera > Vespertilionidae > Pipistrellus > Pipistrellus kuhlii. The sequence goes on along the minus strand of NW_023425540.1, from coordinate 55,310,404 downwards.
GTGTAAAGGGGAGTATTCAGAGAGGAGGAGGAGAAATAGACAGAAAAAAAATATGTGTAGTGCTTCTTGGACATGTAATATTTTTCATCAAATTTGGAGGTTTTCAGCCATTATTTTTTTTCAAACTCTAAGCAAGGAATTCACAGAGATGGATACTGAACACATTATGATCAAAATGTCCAAAGCCAAAGATAAAAAGAGTATCTTAAAAGCAGCAAGGAAAATGACTCATCATGTACAAGGGAACTCCAATAAAATTAATAACTTCTTACACAATAAAGTTAATAAGTTCTTACCAGAAACAAGGGAGGCCAGAGGCAGTGGGATAGCCTATTCAAAATATGAGAGTGCAATAGGAGACTGGAACTTGTATGTGTTATTCTCCAGTGGCTTCATCCTTTGTTTTCCTCTAGCCTATATAATTCCCCCCCCCCCGCCCCCATTATTTCCCATGTTGTGCTCTCCTGATGGTTTCTAAATCTTTGTGTAGGATTTATTTATTTATTTATTTATTTATTTATTTATTTTACCATTTCAATTAGTACAAATTCATCCAAGTTATCAAAGTAATCTTGGATCCTCCAACTTCTCTAGAATTAAGTATGTATCTTTGATTCTTGTTTCAGGTTGAGAGGACATAGTTCTCTATCATGGACATCTATAATATTATTCACTCTACATCATTTTTTTTTTCTTCTTGTGATAATATGCCTGGTGTTTCTTTTGGGGAAACATCCTCACTCCTCATTTCATACTGTTTATGTGAGGCTGATCTAAAATACTGGCTTCATGGGTGGGCATACAACAGAAACCTACACAATCAGAGATTTCATTGAACTCTGATCAGTTCAGGAAGGGGCACAAAGCCGAGCCAAGCTAATGAGACTCAATTTGGGGACTTTGACTAAAACAACTGAGAAGATGCTTTTTCATCTGCATTACTCAGCTGCTAGGGCGTAAGCATGTGGGTGTCATGGGCCACCAGGAGGAAAGAGCCTCTCAGAGATATAGACTACGGTAGAAAGGGAAAAAAATAAATAAATAAAAGATTGAGAGAGAGAAAAATCTTATTCTTAGTGCATTAATTTGAGTCATAATGAATCCAATTGTGCCCAAAGCCACTTCCATCTCTGATTACATTGAACAATAGATCCTATTTTGCATAACATGTTTGAGTTGGGTTCCCATTAGTCACAACTAGGAGTCATGAATAATGATATGCAATTCTGCTATACTTCATATACCTATGAATGCGTTCATTTTACAACCTGAAAAAAAAAAAACTTGATTCAAGAGGCAAAACAGAAATAGGTACAAAGAGATTCAACATTAGCTTAAGATGAGATCTTAGAAAGTCACTCGCCCTTTTTATGGATTTTTTTTTAAAAGCTGCAGTAACTTTAGTAATGAATTCAAGAAACAGACATCAATTAGAACTTCTAATAGCTCATGTGTGGGACGGTGTCTGGTAGGGGATGCTGATCTAAGTGTGAACACATTCCTCATTAGTGTATCTATTTCTTTCTCGTTAACCATCTGGGCCTGGAAAGGTTGTGGAGGTGAGGTTTGAGGGCAGGGAGAGTGAGCAGAGGTGATTAGCAAGAAAGCCCTGAACATTAACTCAGGGCCTTGTTGAGCTATGTAGGACATACTAAGAGATCCAAGGAGGCCACATTTAAAAATAGCATAATGAAATTAGTACACTGCAGTCTGCCCTGAGGAGCAGACATGACCTGACTTGATGAAGCTTCACATACAAAATGAATTTTATTTTTAGGGCATTCTATCTGGGATAACAATGGCTCTGCTGGTAATGAAGGTGGTGGGTATAGTTTGTCTTAGCGGCTGGTGCTTATGCTTGAAAAGAACAAAAAAGCATATTCAAATTGTCAGGCCCTAATTGTTTCATTAGATGGTGGTAGTCTTTGACAAAAGAAACTGGCCAACTGCTGTTCAAGGTAAGAAACGTCCAAATCCGTAGAGAATTTTTATGAGTTTATTTGAGCCAAACTGACAACTGCTGGGAAGCAAAATCTCAATGGATTGAGAAAATGCCCCAGAGAATGGCAGTTTTACACTTATTTTATACATGACAATCCAAGGGAGAAGCGTAAAGGGGTTACATGAAATCCTTTGGTGATAGATTTGGGAGGTGGGAGAAAGCAAGGACGGGGGAATCTCTGGAATTGGATAAAAAGTAAAGGGAACAGGCACATACTTCTGTTACATTTGTGGGTACAGGATAGGTAAGTCAACATTAGCAGGATAACAATAACAATGAGGGGTTCTATGGTATCCGCTCTGGTGCAGTGATTGTGCCCTGAGGGGTCTGGGAAAATGAAATTATCCTGATGTTCCAAAGGTATGTTATTGTATGCAAAAAGACAATAGGGTCAGGTAAAGACTGACCTTCATCAGGGAAGATGCTAGCCTAGGACATCACTACCCACTGACTCGCTTTTAGTTAGAAAGTTTTAATTTCAGACCATCCTATGTGGGTGGTTACTTTTGGTCTCTGAGTTTGCGAGGCCACCAGGCAGGCCCTGAGCTCGTCAGGCTTAGTAGTGGCTCCCTTTTGCCCTTATTGCAGAAAGTAAGAAAGATAAGCCGTAATTCTGGCAGGGACTGGGGTGCTGCATCAGTTACCTCTCCTCCTTTGTTTCTCCCCAGTTCATTTCCTTACAAGGCAAGTCTCATACTCTAATGTAATGACTGCTATCAAAATCAGTTAAATGCTTTTCATGAGCTCTGTAGTATATCGTCTACATATTTTTAGATATGAATGAACCACCATGGAGGCAAATTCTAGCATTTGTTGGGTCCCTAGCATGCAGTTTAATATCAATCCTATATAATCCTATATTATAAAAGGGTAATATGCAAATTGACTCTAATGGTCCAGAATGACCATTGGACCAGTCACTATGAGGCGAACTGACCACCTCTTGGTCCCTTTTCCAGAGTTGATTGGCCAGGGATGCAGGCGGCGCCATGCCAAGGCCCCCCCCCCCCCCACAGCAACCTGTGGCAGAGGTGGGGCTGGCAAGCAGGTGGGAATAGTAGACCTCTCCCCCGGCTACCAGGCACTGATAACCCCATGGGGAGCAGGGAACTGGGGTTGAGTGGCAGCAGGGGCTAGGGTGCAGGCAGCCAGAAAAGATGGCCCTGATCACAGGCCAGGCCTAGGGACTGGACCACTGCATGAATTTTGTGCCCCAGATCTCTAGTTCTGGTAATGATAGATATTTATTTAGGACTTTGAACCCAGCAAGATGCTAAAATGATTTACAAATCTTATCCATCATGGGTGAAATATTTTGTTTACCACTAACTTGTAGTTACCTCACCTTTGATGTGAACATCAGGACACCACCAGCTGCCTCTCCTATCTGGCAAACGGAGACCTTCCTGCCTGTCAGAAATGAGGGAGGTCTTTGGTAGTCAGAAGGCAAGCATTCAGCTTACTATCTAGACTGGGCACTGTAGAGAGACCCCCCAGGCTAGGTAGGCATTTAGGGTAAATAAAGCAATTTCCATATATTAATTTTATAAAGCATTTCTACTCTTTCCTCCAACGCTGCACATCTGTGAGGTATCAGGGGAGAGAAGAGTAGGGGCATGAGAAGGGGAGTTCTGATTTATTTCTTGCTGTTCGGTGGAATAAAGACCCATAGCATGTTTTCCATTTACACACATTTAAGAATTTAGAGGCTGCTTAGAATGAGAGAGTGGTTATATTTCATCAAAAGACATCATAAAAGCTTTCTCTCGTTTGAAACACACAAAAAATCAGATCTCAGAGATAGCTCTTTTTTCTCAGGTACAAAGAACCAAATGTGATTAATGCCCTTTTCAAGGGCCTGGGCCGTCTTCCCCATCCAGAGAGAGCACACAGAGGCCTCCTCCCAGCCCCCGGCTCTATTCCTGGCGGGGAAGGAGGGGGCCTCCTCCGCTGGGTGGGCCGTGTGGACCTCCGCCTTGGAGGCCACCCCTCTGAGTTCAGAGAGCTAATCTATCTTTGATTTGGGTTTTTAAATTAGCCTTTTTTTAAATTGTCTAATTTTTTCCCAAGGGAAGCTACATGACACATGGTATATAAATTTCAGCTGAGTTGTTTTTCACACTGCCCAGTCTAGATGGTAAGCTGAATTCTTGCCTTTTGACTACCGAAGTCCTCCCTTGTTTCTGACAGGCAGGAGATCTCCATTTGCCAGATAGGAGAGGCAGCTGGTGGTGTCCTGATGTTCACATCAAAGGTGAGGTAACTACAAGTTAGTGGTAAACATTTTGCCCATGGTGTATAAGATTTGTAAATCATTTTAGCATCTTGCTGGGTTCAAAGTACTATTATGAGCTATTGGAGCAACCTTGTCCCTGTCAGGCATCAGTTCTGAGTCTGAATGGGCCCTCTGCTTTACTGGTTCCTGCTCATCATTGAAGAATGATGATTTTGCTGGAGAAAATGCTCATCACTTAAATCCACTCCTCCCTAACTTAGGTGTGGATAGTTGAGGGGCTGCTTTCATTGAAAAGCTCTGTTCAGTGAGAAGACACCAGTTAGAAAAATGTGGACAGTGTACTGAAGAGGAAATGGCCTCCTTGAGCTGAACTAAAAACTCAAGTGGAAAGACAGTGCTTGCCTATCCTGATGAAGTGCTGCAGAACATTCTGGAATCTAAGGGACAATTACCAGGGGGAAAAAACAACAACTGGGTGCAATGTGCCTTGTGGTTTAGAAAACGGGCAGGCAAAAGCTGACCTTTAGTTAGCAGGTCTAACTACGAGGTGATGGGAAAACACTTTTCCAGCAGAATCTGTCTTGCTCCCTGTGTGGACAGGCCTGCTATTTCAGCGTGTGCTGACACAGGGCTTCCCTCATTCTGATGACTCATTGCTGTCTTACAGGCTTAGCTGCCACCCAGCAGGCTCCACGGAGTGACCTGTTCAAAAGCTGGAGACAGGCGGCTTGCCAATGCGTGCCATTGGGGAGAGGGAGACAGAGTCACATTTTCAAATGTTTATTTGGTCTGACACATGTAAGAATACATTTCAATGGTCTAATTTGGCAGTCTGGTTTTGCAGGTAATAAGATGAACAAACAAAAACCTCTAGTGATGATTACCATCTCCCACTTCTATAATTTCCAACAGTATAGGAGCAGATGGAGGGGGAAAAGGGGTTTACTTAACAATTATAAAATGCTTTTGGTTATAAAAAAAAACAAACATCTAGAAATTGAAAAATTGCATAGATTCACAATTTGTTTCTTTTCTCAATGTGAACAAATAGCCTGGAAAACTGGAAGCTTAGTTAGTGACATGGTTTTGGATACTGGAGCAAATTACATCACCTAAGGTAAAATTAAAATAACATGGCAATAAGTTTCTTCTAAGTTTGCATGGGACTATACTATTGGTCAAAATTGCCTCTATAGGCTAATAAATAGGTTAATTTTTTCTTATGTTTATTTTTTCACTCTGAAAAATGAGTATTCACATTATTTTCATGGATTGTTATATTATGCTCATGAACTAATCAAATGTTAAGTGCATTGGACAGCAACTTCTCTAAGTTTAAGAAGTTATCTTTGAGGCATTAACAATGATTTACCTGCCCATAAAATTGCCAAATTGTAATCTCAGCTGTAAATTGAATCAGGAATCTTCCATCATGAGACCATTTGACAAACTTCATTGAGACTATTTGAGAATATCCATCTAATTACAGAATGATGGGGCTGGATAGGAATGTAGAGCCTCTAGCTTAGGGGTGTCGAACTCAATCAGAGAAGGGGCCAAAATCTAAAATCCAGCCTAAATCGTGGGCCGAATGGTTTACTGAACAGTCATAAACTGTCATTGTGATGGAAACGCAGCGGAGTGCAGTGATGACAGCACGGTGCGGGCCACATTGCAAGGCCTGACGGGACGGATTTGGCCCGCGGGCCTTGTGTTTGACACATGTGCTCTAGCTCAACAAAAGGGAGACAGGTGTAGGGAGGCTGAGCACCAGCTAGACCTGGCCTCCATTTATCCTCTAGTTAGAATTCCTTCAAGGGCCATCTAGGAGTAACAGCTATGGAAGGTAACAATGACCTTAGTGATTTGGTTGCCATTTTTGTGACCTTTTTTCTTTTTAAGAATCCTTCAACATTTCTTTAGGAGAAGAGTGGTCAGCCTTAATAACCAGGGTCTTATAATTTTTGAATGTCATTTTTTTACGAATACTTAAAGACAAAGCGTACCTTTTTGCTACAAGAAAGAGATTCCACTGACAGCATCACTCTGCATTTGCCCCAGCCCTAATCCTTCCAAAGAAATATGAGCACCAAAGGATCTCTATAGTAGTCTTCAGCTTAGTGGTCAAAGATTCCATGATAAAGCATGTGGGGAAATCCTATTTTCCAATATGCTTTACTTATGGTTCACATGCAGAACATTCTTCCCCCTATCCTAGCCCCTCATCCTCTAAATCTCCCAGTCCTGCTTTTATCTACCTTGGGCATCCATCTCTGATACTTGTGAGTGTTAAATGAAAGTTCAAATAATTTGGCCAGGATAGGAAAATACAACATAGTTTTAAATAATAATAACTTTCTGTATACTTTGGGGTATACATTCTAGATTTTAATAGGGTTGTTATAAAATGACTCCAGTGTAATTGCTGAGACTCAAGTAATGGGAATAAAATAATGAATACATTGAAATTTTCTTATGCTTCAAAACACTCACATGGAATAACAGTATATGTAAAATATTAATGCTTCAGAATCACACTAGATCAGCTGATAGTAGTATGATGGACATCACAGAAAAAAATCTGGCATATATAATGCATGATACTGAGAAACTCCACAGGAATTGGGGAAGGGAACATTTAGCAAATATGGCTTAATTGGCTATGATCCATTAAAGTTGAAAAATGGTAATAAATCTGAAGTGGTGGGATGCATCTCATTAAAACAAAAACGAACAAGCAAACAAAACACTCTAATATTGTTCCCAGGGGTTGAGGCAGGAGAGATTGGACATTATTGAGTAAACTGCATAAGGAGAGTTTCTGGGATATTGTTATTTTCATCCTATGGTTTTATATTTCTCTTTCAAATTCTACTCCCAGTATCAACTCCTCTTGTGTGACAGTCATCAACAGTGAGACATCTTGGTGTCATCTCAACTGGAATATCTTTTACATGGAACTTCTCTTGTCTTTGAGCTTTATTTTCCAACTCCCCAGGTCCCTGATAAAGATCTCTATCACCCAAATTTGAAATCCTAGAGTTATCCCTCATTTATGCCTCTGCTTTATCAAGAAAATTTGAAAATTTTTCTATGAATCAACTCTATTCTGCACTCATTTTTAAAAATGATGTTACTGTTGCCGGGACCGGTTTGGCTCAATGGATAGAGCGTTGGCTTGGGGACTGAAAGGTCCCGGGTTCGATTCCGGTCAAGGGCATGTACCTTGGTTGCGGGCATATCCCCGGTAGGGGGTGTGCAAGAGGCAGCTGATCGATGACTCTCTCTCATCGATGTTTCTAACTCTCTATCTCTCTCCCTTCCTCTCTATACAAAATCAATAAAATATATTTAAAAATAAATAAATAAAAATAAAATGATGTTACTGTAATTTAGGCCAATGTCTTAAATAACCTATTAGCATCCCATATCAAGAGACTTTATTCATGGGTTTTATGTGTATATTAATGACCATTTCAAGGCTTATTTTTCATGAATAAATCAATCTTGGCTGAATTTTACCAAACTTATACACTTGTTCTTTTTCTCTTTTAAACCTTGACAATAGTCAATTTATACCAAAACCCCACTAAATTATTGCCTGCCTTATGATATTTGATGTTGTTTGCACATAGTATAATCTTCCCACTAAAATGTAAGTACCTAGGATGCTGAGATTGCCTCTCATAGTTATTCTAAATTTCCTACAGAACTCAGATAGAGCTGGGGAAGTAATAGGTATGCTAAAACAGTATGTAAGTATAAATTGATTTCACATTTACTGAGAGCTTTCAAAAACATTATTTATATCTTCCATGAAAATTATCCTCATATCTAGTCTCATAAAATTCAGGGTAGGCTACATATCCCCCCCCCCCCCAAAAAAAAAAAAATAAGCTTCAACTTTGGATATTTTCTTTGCCATGTACCTGCATTCTTTGCTGAGAGGTGAAGGCAACACCCAAGGATGCAAACAATGGACTAATGCAAGTTGATGAAACAAATAAATTTTTTCTAATTTCTGTGACATTTGAGAGCCCTCGAAAGGTTATACAAATACATTTTTGTTTTTAATCTTGAAATCTTTGGCACTTTGGCCACTCTAAGTGTGCGTATTATTGAGGTCATGTTGGATTATATATCAAGGGGCTGAGAACAAATATATGTCAACAAGATTCCTGATAGTCTGATGAAAATTAGAAAACACAGTGAAAATGTAAATGTTTCAAATTCTCTCATGTCCCATGCTGCATTGAGGCTGTCTCCTATAACTGATTACGGGCATTAGCAGAAATAGCTTTATCAACATTTTAGAAACTCAGTTCAGTGGTATAGATATTCTCCAAATGGAGAAGATGAGCAATGATGCATCTGAGTCACAATAAATCTATGTGAGACTTTGAATTTGAAGCAATAGCTGTATTTATTTTTATTATGCTTTTTATGAGGAGCCTTTGGGAAGCTGATGTTCCATAATCTGATGTTTATGGTCAGTTCAATCTTTTTTTTGAAGATGAGCTACACCCGTAAAATAAGCCATGACTCATCCGGATGCTTATGACTAGATGATGCTCATTTGTAAAGTTCAAATCTTTACAACCTTATGAACCCACCTCTTCTTGACAAGCCTGAGGTGCCTGAGCTTGGTAGAGGTGGAAGTATGTGTCACTACAGGCTCAGGAATGAGCATGCTCTCCCATCATCCACGCTGACCTCAGTGTCTCTGTCTATATAAACCAGCCTGCCTGCTGAGCATATTAATCATGTTGGCTTTAAACTTGGGAGTCTTTTAAAAGAGAAGCTTCCACTCCTCAACAATAACAAACAATTTAACATTGTGTTTAGCAACTTGTCAGCTCCTCCATCTCTGTCAAAGGCATCTCTTTGGTGATTATATGTCAATCATGGGTGGAACCGTTTGCAATATGCATTATATAGAAGTGAGTGGTTCATAAAACAATTTAATAGCACTTCTTCATGTGACAAAAACGTAGAGAGATAATGAGAGAGAGAGATAGAAGAGGAGGAAGAGGAAGAAAAAAAGTAAAAGGAGATTACAGCTAACACTCCTTTGGTACTATCTATTAGCCAGGAGCTTCTTAGGGCTTCAGATGGATTGACTCACTTAATTCTCATGACAGCCCCATGAAACAGCTACTATTATTATTTCAACTTTTTCTAATGAGGAAATTGAGGTACAACAAGTTAAGTACAGATTTAAGTTCTAAACCCAGACAACCTGAACCAGAGCCCAACTTTTAAACCTCTAGAATGCTGCCAATCTACCTAAAAATTCCTGATTGCTCATTTTTAAAAAGTCACAACACAAAATGAATTGGGGTTTGAATTTTCTATCTGTTTAGGCATATATCCAGAAGATGCTTAGACAATTTATTGAACATTGAAATATTTCACCAATCATTTGACTATGAGTCCATGAAATGGAGCTATTTATTTGGTTAGTGGTGAGTGGAATGAACTGACAAATAGTTTTCACATAATGGAGAGACAATGAGTGCCATTTGAAATTCCATAATCATTAAGAAATGCATCTATTTGTGGGTTTCAATTGGCTTCTTTTTTTTATCAAATCTTATTCTGGATCACTTCCCTGATTTTATTGTAGAGTTTCATGCAGATGTGCCCAGCCTTTGTAAATGTCAAAGCATTATCCAGCAAATATTAATTGATTAAATTTTCACTTTCCTTCCCAATGTACATGTCTAGAGAGTAGGGTCTCGTGAATGCTTTTCTAAGGACTGATTGGTAGAATCAGTCATTCAGCCAAAAGTAAAGGGTAAAGCATGAATATCAAGTCTATAATGATTATCTAAATACCATTGAAAAAATCGTTTTATTTTGATAGTGTGTTTATGTAATGTTAGCAGAGCAAAATTGGAAAATTAGATTTTATTGTCTTGTATGAAATTATTTACAGGAATCACTAGTTGAGTACTGTGTCAACTATGGTGACAATGTATTGTCACCTGCTTAGCATCCAGGTTACAAATTAGTAGAACCTCTTCTACCCAATTCTAGCTCACATGAACCTGATAGAGTTGAGTCTATTTCCAGTTCTAAAAATAGAGCCTGTGACCAAAGCCTAAGTCAATCAACATATCACATTCCTTTAACACATACTTGATTTAAGTGCAACCTAAATTAGTCCATTAGGACTACTTGTCATTTTGAAGATGGAGCCATGGGAGCTTCTGGCAGCCAGTTTGGAGCCAACATTGAAGACATTGAGTTGAGAAGTGATAAACAACATCAAGAACAACAAAATCATAGCTAAAATCTTCTAAGCTCTGGATCATTCCTTACTTAAATCCAGAATATCTCTTTTCTGTTCAATTATGTAATTCAGTAGATACTTGTTTTTTGTTTTTTTGCTTAAATGACTTTCAATGGTTTGCAATGGAAATAATCATAAATATAAAAATGAAAATAAGTAGGAAAGAAAACAAAGCAATAAACTTCTTAAACTGTATTTAATTTTCCTATTATGACATTAAGGTGTTCAAGTTAGGTAGGACTATGTGAAGTCATCTTCCTCAATGAAGTTTTTGTTTGTTTGTTGTTTTTAGCAAATACTACTTGGGCCTAGCAGAATTCCCTCCCCTCTACCCTCTCCTTTTAAGTTGCCATCAATACCCTTGACTGCACCTGCTAAAGTGGTGAACCTAGGCCATTTTGGTCCCATGTGATATTGAGCTTCATCACCTTTTTTTGGGGGAGACCTGACAAAGATTGGGTCAATCTAGAGGTTAAGCTGAACCACATGCTTTATCTCATTTGAGTATTTGTACTGTGAGACAAGATTACATCCAGAGAACGAGCACTTGAACTGCAGGTCATATTGAGTCTGTAGGTAATTGTCATCTGTGTGCAAATTGAACTAATAAGCAGAAATGCAAATTTAGAGAAAGGAACAGGAGACTTCAATTGACAAGAAAAAAAAAGAAAGAAGACATTTGGTTCTATGGTAGATGATAGAAATCATCTAAGTTACTGGCTTCCCTATTTCACTCCTTCTGTAATTTCATTCATTCATTCATTCATTGACTTCTTTATCCACATCACAATAATCATTGAAAAACCTCTTTTGGGGCTCTGTGTTATTTGTTCTAGGTTCTACAGATAGTGGTAAACAAGATAAAGTCCCTACCTTTGTCATGGAGTTTGTAATTTAGATGAGAAAACCAAAAGAAAGAAAGAAAGAAAGAAAGAAAGAAAGAAAGAAGAAAGAAAGAAAGAAAGAAAGAAAGAAAGAAAGAAAGAAAGAAGAAGAAAGAAGAAGAAAGAAGAAGAAGAAGAAAGAAGGAAGGAAGGAAAGGAGGAAGAAAGAAGGAAGGACGAAAGAAAGGAAGGAAACAAGAAAAGAAGGCAGAAGAAAGGAAAAAGAAAGTAAGGAAGAAAGGAAGCAAGACAAGAAACAAAGCGAAAAAACGCAAGACGAACAAGATCCCAGACGAAAGAAGACCCGAAGAGACGAGAACAACAATTAACATGTATGAGCAAACTACATTATCTGTGGGAGGGAGGAATGGAGGGAGGAACAAGTGGTGCTGATGAACAGAAAGTCAGCATGGCTGGAGCAGAGTGATCCAGGAGGTGATCTGTAGAGCCTGAGATCAAAGAGGTAATAGGTTGGAGAGTATGTAAGACCTTGAAGGTCATGCTAAGGGCATTCTGAACAGGCAAATTGGAAGTGCTTGTGTTTTCTAACAATAACAGTCCAATAATTGTGACTACTCATTTATAACTACCTGGAACAGGTTTTGGTTTCTTGAAAACAAACAACCCATGGCTAGAACAATTATAAAACATTTTCATAGAAGAATCATTTTTTTTTTCTATTTCAATATCATGTAAAACCCCTTACATATAAAAAGAGATGAGAACAGTATTATTGTTGAAAACCTATTTTAAAAGTTCATATTTGTAAAATTTGCTTACTATAAAGCCAGACTAATGAGAAAAAATGACATTGTTTTAATGAGCACAACAATGTGAACTCTGGGTTATAGATGATAGATGCAGTTGCAGTACTTAATTTTTGTATTTTGCATTGCATAATATTGTAAAATATCTTGATTCACACCAACAAATAGGTGTGAATAATAAAGATTTTTACAGCTCATCTTGAAATTATGATTTTCTTCAAATAAGCTGATCTAGAAACTTAAAAGTGGAGCAATGATTAATTTTCTTTAAAATTTTGGATTTTTATGTCTAATACTAGAGGCCTTGGTGCAAGGATTCATGCACTGGTGGGGTCCCTTGGCCTGGCCTGAAGGGATCGGGCCAAAAACCAGCCTGGTGCACGGATTTGTCCAGGCATGCTAGGCTCATCTTGCCCAATCCTGATCAGGGCTGGCCGCTTGGGGAAGGACCATGGGAGGTTGGCTGGCCAGAGAGGGACTGCAGGAGAGCTCCAGGGCATGTCCAGCCTGTCTCATTCAATCCTGATCAGTCGGACCCCAACAGTAAGCTAACCTATTGGTCAGAACTTCTGCCCCTGATGGTCAGTTCACATCATAGCAATTGGCCAAATGGTCAAATGAACGGTCAGACTCTTAGCATATTAGGCTTTTATTATATAGGACTAGAGGCTCAGTGCATGAATTTGTGCACGAGGGGTACCTTGGGGTGGCCTGTGGAGATCAGGCCCCAGCTTGCACCCCCAGCCTTGCAACCCTGCAGTCCCACCTTGGCTTGGCACCACCCCCTCACCTGCTCCACCATCTCACCTGTGGAGTAATTGATTGGGGCTGGGTTCCTCCACTTGGCTCCCTCAGCACCTGGGAGCCTAGCTGCAGCCCTTCCCCCACCACTGCTGCTGTTACTGTCTGTGGGACAATCAGCAGGGTGATCAGCAGGGCAATCAGACCTGCACTTGCATCTGCCTTGGCCTGGCGCCGTCCGCTCACCTGCTGCACCATCCCACTAGGGTCCTGCTTTGTCAGGGCCCATTGGGGAGCAGTCAAACTCCTGGTCTCCTAGTTTGGAAATTGTCCCCTTGCACACAGATGACAATTACCTACAGACTCAATATGACCTGCAGTTCAAGTGCTCATTCTCTGGATGTAATCTTGTCTCACAGTACAAATACTCAAATGAGATAAAGCATGTGGTTCAGCTTAACCTCTAGATTGACCCAACCAAGGGGACAATTTACATATTAGGCATTTATTATATAGGATACCTGAATTCTTTAAAATGAATAGGAAAGAGAGCACAAACTTACAAAACTCAAAGAAAATTTTAAAATCACTTACATCAATGGTGTCACAGATGTATGTTAGCTCCTTCGTTACAGCTGACTGTTTCACTGTGACTAGAATATACACTGGAAGTGGCTGAGTCTGGGCTGCCATTAGCAGAGCACAGCTGGCTTGTGCTGCAGTAGGTACTTCCTTGACTCATTCTTCACAAAGTGCATATGGGAAGAAACAAATTTATTGAGAAGCCAGGTCAGAGATACAACCTACTTGATCAATAATTCAATTTTAAGAAGTTCAAATGTATACTCAGAGATCATTATGAGTCCTATACAAACATCTGTTAACTTGAATGCATAAATTATCATATTGGTAGTTAGTTTCTAGTGGGCTAACATTTGGTATAAAACATTGTTTGACTGTGCTATTTGCTTTGCTATATTTAAAAATAGCTTTAAAGTTACTTGAAAAATTAACTTTCTAAATCAAAATTTCGCAAGACCCAAAGCTTCTCTGAGGAATTCCAATGATAGCTAAACAACTAATTACAAGTGATAAATCAGTATCACAGGTTATGGAACTAAAGCCCTGTGAGAGAACCAGGGAAGACAGAGGAGGCGTAGGAGGAGAACATGGGTCTGCTTGTCTTGTGGCTGTGACACTTTCCACTTTGCACACTGCAATTGTGTTCTTAGCACCAAATAATGAAAGTTTGTCAAAATGTTTGACCTGATAGGATTAATTTTCAGGCCTCCTAATCTAGTTTATAAAATACATTGTAACATCTTTACATTTATTTTTATGGTGTCTAAAAGGATGTTAAAATCTGGAACGAACTCCTAGTTTCTAGAAGTAGCTTATATAAAAATACTTACGTTGTAGGAAAACAACCAAAACTCCAAAATCTCTTTTACACCTTCTTGAATACCTGTTTCTGAAATGAGATATTGGTCTGTTTCATCCACTAATATGTAATCTCTATGTATCAAAACTCTTTCTGCTTTTTTTTTACTTGTTAATCACCATCTACTAGAATAGTTTGTAGCACATGTAGGTATCCAATAACATTTTGCTGTCTGTTTGGCAATGAAGCTTGATAAAGCAGCTCAGGACTTAATTTCCAGGGGCCTTAGCTTAGGTAAGTTCATAAGCAAAAAGTTATAAAGCCCACCTTTGTTGAAAGTTGGAGGGCGAGGAAAGAGGCTGTAACCTAAGTTCTCATAGATTCAGATCTTAAAGCCATATTCCAATGAATTGTAACAGTTGAGAGATAATTCTTACCCCTAAGTCTCTACAAATTTTTTTTCAAGTTTTCTAATTCAAATGTAATTAAGCTGTATTATTAATGGTTAATTCTTATTGTAATAGTGTCTCCAGATCTGGAAATAACCCAAGTGCCCCCATCAGTAGAGGAGTGGATAAAAAAGCTGTGGTATATTTACATAATGGAATACTATGTGACAGTGAAAAAGAAGAAACTCTCACCTTTTGTGACAGCATGGATAGGCCTGGAGATTATTAAGTAAAATAAGCCAGAATGAGAAAGACAAATACCATACGGTCTCACTTATGTGTGGAATCTAACAAACAAAATAAGCTGACAAACAAAATAGAACCAGAGGCATGACTACATGGAACGGACTAACAGCTGTCAGAGGGTAGGGGGAGGGAAGGGACTGGATGAAAGAAGGTGAAAAGATTAGCTAAACAAATGCATAATTCATAGACACACACAACAATGTGATGATGGCCAGAAGGAAGTGGGGCAGGGACTGGGTGAACGTGGACAAAGATGGGGGACAATGGGGATATCTGTAATAGTGTCAATAATAAAAATAAAGTAAAAAAAGAAAGTGTTATTCTGAAACTTCCAGTACTAATGCTGACACTCTAAACACTGAGGGACAGTTGACTGATTCATCTCAGCTGACTGGTTGGCATGCATGTGTAGGTGTATTGATGCTGGCTCATTTTCAATGGATGTCATAGATTAACCCGAGTTTCATTTATTCAATGAATAATCTTTAATTAGTTTCTTTGCTTCCTTTGGAACCTGGGTGTGTGTGTGTAGTAAAAATTAAAGATGGGAAAAATTATAGAATCAAAACTATATATTCATTTATATATTCATTACGTATATCCAGTTGCTATCCCAAATTCTCATCATGTTCAATTACAGTAAGCACTCCCCCCCCCCCCCCAAAAAAAAAAAAAAAACACAACCCATTTTAAAAACAAGAATCTATCTTTTTTAGCCTGCCTTTATTTGGTAGTTTGGATATTGATGACTTAGTGTGCAATGTACTTTGCCCCTGAGATTAGCTCCTCTCTTTCTTCCTGATTCCTGGGCTGCCACTCCTCTTCGGAACAATGATCCTTTATGCTCTGTGCCAACATCTTCCTGTTGTGCTCATGTGTTGGATTATTGCTAAGGGTGAAACTCTGAAAACATTATGACAGTTCTGCTTCCAGTAAAGCTGCTGATGGAAGAACATAATAAGAATATGGCCCTAAATTTCCACGAGCTGCTCAGTCACATAATGACAGTAATATAGTTTTTCTCAATTGCCTCCTTCAATGGAGTGACCGCTACTTCTCCAGTGAATGGTCACATCTAAGTTGTGGAAAGGCTTTGGAAAGAATGATAACCAACATTTACATTTCCCAAAACTTGTGTTGAATTCCAAAACCTGGTTACCTGTGAATAGGATCCTTGAAGAAGTAAACGTGCGATCATGCTCTACTAGGGTGGGCCCTAATGCAATGGCTGGTGCTTTTTTAGAGGACGAGAGAAAAAGAGTCACTCAGGGAGATTATCACGTGACCACGGAGGCAGAGGATTGATTGGACTGGCTTGTTTATAAACCAAGGAATGACAAGAATTGCTGGCACCACCAAAAGATAAGAAAAAGGCATGGAATCTGGCCATTGTACAGACAAAGCCCAATTCATGGGAGAGATGCCCAAAGCAATTGCACACCTATAGTGACCTAGATTATCCTTTAGAGTCTGAGAGAGAGGGCACCCTATCAACCCCTTGACTGTAGACTTCTGGCCTTCAGAATTGTGAGAGAATAAATGTCTGTTGTTTTAAGTCATCCTGTTTGTGGTAATTTGTTATGGCATTCCTGAAGGTTAAAAAGTGGATGTGCCAAAGATGAATTTTAACATTCTTACTCATTATATTCTTATCTCTTTTCCAATAAAACTTTGGAATGAGTTTCAAAAATTATATATACTTTTATCCTTTCTTCCTCTAGTATGTGGGAGAAAGGAGCAAAACTCTTCCCACAACCCCCAACTACCTGAATTACTCGGCACCCTTCTAGTGGCCCTCAGCGGAGCTGTCTTCCAGATCTTAATCGCCCTCTCCCTTCTCAATACCCAGGCTCAGTCCTGCATACTCAGGATGGTTCCCTTTACTTCCTTTCTCCTTCACCCATCCCCTCACTATTACACAGATCTAGTATCATGTTCTTTCAGAACCTTGATCTCTGCCTGGAAACATGTAATCTGCTCTGCGAAGTAAGTTGGGACATTGTATAAGTGACCATTACTGAGTTAATGATGTAATGTCCCACAAGTAATGAATTTGTTTTAATGGAGCCCATCTTTATGCATAACTGGCAGAAAAAATAAGGCCCAAAGTGTAATTTTCATGATGGGGAGGTTGTGGGTGAATGAGAGGGCAGGTATCTTGGGGCAAATGCACCTGTCACATCCTTCAGGTTATATTGCACAGCCAACCGCCTACTGTCCCCTGTCTTTAAATTCTGCTGGTGGGAGTTCAAGTACAGTCCCAAGGGCAGGCTACAGAAAGAAGTGCCCAGGAGCCTAAATAGAGCACACTAGCATAATTGCCTCCTGAATAGGAAGAGCTTAAAGTCAGTTCACCATCACTGTGCTGCTTCTATTTTACTTCCTATAATTGGATGCTTTACACTTTTTTTTTTTTTTTTACAAAATTGGTTCTCTGTGAGGTGCTTCCTTCTACCCCCAAATGAGGTAAATGAAAGCACCCACGTTTATAACAATTGCACATAAAGTCTCCTGTTGCAATTATAGTCAAGGTTTCTTTATTTCACCAAGCATCCAAATCAATAGCTACAAAGTCTTGTTAGTAAACATTTTTGGGGGGTTTATGTGTATACCTATACATATATTTTATATTTCTGTGCTGCTAAATCATTTGTCTATAATATTATATTAATTTTTTACTGATTTGATTGAGCAAATTAATAGATTCCCCCTTGTCTCTTCCTCCCCCCCCTCCCAATTGTACAGATAGGGCTCAATTCAAGGGACAAATGCCCAAAGCTAATTGCTTATTTATCTATTGTGACTTAGTCTTACATAACTTTGAATTTTTCACTTCTGTTTTCTGAGGTCTAAGCAATTGAATATCTGTCTTCCCCCATTGAGCACCACTCAAGAAGTCGCTCCATGGCTGTAGTGCCTCAGAAACAGATTTAAATAATGACAACTCCTACTGATTTTCTGCCAGGGTAAATAGCTGTAAGTAATTTTTAAAATAAAGATGCTGGACTAAGTTATCATCCTCAGTTAATCAATGTGAAAACATTCTAGAACTTACCCAGGTCTATCATCCAGAAAGTACCAATCTTGAAATGAAAGCTTTTTTTTTTTAATGTAAAATGCTAATTTCCTTCTATTTTTGTCATTGCCGATAATCCTGGGGCTACTACAAATAAGAATTGTTTATTGACAGATAAAACTAGAATATTCTAAAAGGGAAGAAATGTGTGACAGCACAGACACTAGAGCCAACATATTTGAGTGAGTTCAAATCCCAGCTCCACTATTATAGAAGTGTATCCTAGGGCAAATTACTGAACTTTTTATTCTTCGATGTTCTTATTCTTACAATGAAGCTAATAATATTGTATTTCCCGACGTATAAGATGACTTTTGAAACGAAAAAAAAAAGTCAACCAAAAATCGGGGGTCATCTTATACGCCGAGTATATCCCGAAAAACGTCTCCATATGCCGCTAAACGAATTTTCCAACTCGATCCCACGCCAATCACTGCAAGGCTGCTCTGACTGCCTCTCTAACTCAGCCAATCCAAGCAGGCTTTTTATACCTGTTTGCATGCAAATTATACCTGTTCTGTACCGGAAGCTACACTGTGTTCTAGTAAAAAGCCTGCTCAGATTGGCCAGAGTCAGAGAGGCGGTCTATTAAAAAAAGAACTGGTGTTGCCTAGGAAGCGGGGGGTAGTCTTATACAGCAAATATAGGCCTAAACCTATGTTTTAACTGTAAAATTAGGGGGTCGTCTTATACGCCGGAAAATACGGTAGCACTTACCTCATAGGGTTGTGGTGATGATTAAATGAGCTACTACACATGAGCTCTGAACATAATGTCTGGCACATAGCACTCAATAAATGGCAGCTATTGCTTTCATCAATATTGTGAGGTTGGTGGGGATTTTTTGTTATTATTATTATTATTATTTTTTTTTTTTTTTTTAATTCAAATACACAAGCCCTGCAGACTTCTAGGTGAAGCAGGAACCAGGAGCTGATAAACTTTAATCAAGTGCATTCTTGCCACTCAAAAGGGAAGCTGTTTCTAGCAAAATAAAGTTATGGTAAAATGGATTGAGGGCATAGAAAAATGTGGGAGACCAACATGAATAAGAGCTCACTGGCTGCTGAGATCTCAATAGCTACAGCAAAAGGAGTTGTTTCTCTTCTCTCAGTTAGTAGTAGCCTGAATGGATCTCCATGATTGCTTTTGAGTCTGGGACTCTGTATGATGTGTATGCAGCATTATCAAGATCTCTGCTTTAGCACTAGTTGGTTTGGATTAGTGGATAGAGTGTTGGCCTGTGGACTAAACGGTTCCAGCTTTGATTCTGGTCAAGGGCACCTGCCTGGTTGTGGGCTCAATCAATAGTAGGGGGTGTGCAGGAGGCAGCCGATCAATGATTCTCTCTCATTAATGTTTCTACCTCTCTCTCCCTCGCTCTTCTTCTCTAAAATATATATATATTTTTAAAAAGATCTCTGTTTTAGCCAAGATTATACCATTCTAATGACTAGCTTAGAAAACATTTGACAAAATTCAAGTCTTTACTATTATTATTATATTAATATGGAATTTTATTAGAGGAGATTAATTTCTTTGATTCAAGGTTAGTCCTGTTTTAGAGTGGTAACATATTAGACTTGCAAGTCTTTGTGCTGGAGTCAAGCTAGATAAACCCTCACTTCCTTTTTATGAGTGATGCAAACCTTGAGTTGGGTTTGTACTAAAGGAATGTCAGTGGAAGAGATGCCTATCACTTCCAGGCCTGGACTTTGTAGCTCTGCTTCTTCTAAGCTCTCTTTCCTAAGTCAGTGATTGAAATAGTTACATTGGAAATGATGCCATTACAAAATGGAAGTAGCCCGAACTCCCAAGACCTTATTCGAGAAAAGCCTCCCGGGAGAGCTTTCCACTCACATCAGACTATGAGCAAATGACGAATAGATGCCTTTTCATTGCTAAGCCTTTGGGATTTTGAGGTTGTGTGTTGTAGCAGCTAAGATTATTTATCCTAATGGAGACATTTATATCAGAAGTGAAGAATTGCCATTAAAATGCTAAAATAGAAATGTTTGCTTGGAAAAGTTGTTTTTAAAGCCTAAACAGGAAAAGTTGGGTATAAAAAATGTTCAGTTGAATCAAGTAACACAGGGCAAAGATTACATTAAGGGTGTGTGCTTTCCTTAGCTGATTATCAACTAATTCTTGCTGGTGGTTTACTGATAAGGAAGATGACCTCACCCTTGAGGGGTTGTCCATGGCCTCTAAACAGCCATCATTAAATTGGAGGAGAGAGGCATAAGGGTGAGAAGACAAAGTAACAAAGCTCATTTAGTAATTGTACCTCAGAAAGAATGTTGGAAGTGTTTACCTGCTCATGGCAAATGTATTTATTGGAAGCCTATTAAATTATTGAGGGAAATGTATTGCCAAAGAAACAACAAATCCAGACTAAAAAATTCCTTGGCTGTTTGAATCTTAAGTAACTCATAGGCCCTGGAGCAGATTTCCTCAACCTATTCCAGGACACAACTGACTCATCCTGTGCCTATATCTCCCTGCTCTTGGGAACTTCGCTGCCTGCAGACCTGCTTGGATTAGCAGTGCCTCAGGAGTGACCTTAAACAAGGAGAGACTAGAGTGTCTGCACTGCTTTTGGAAATCGTGTTCCATATAGTCTCTTAGGAGAGGCCCCAGAGGTTTTGAGCTCCTTTTTCTCTGATAAAATCTCTCTAGAGGTAACCTACTCATGAACAAATGCTCCCTTTACCAACTTTCCTTTCCTCTGTGTCTTACTTCTCCACTGCTCATCGTGTTCTTGGGATCACTTCTCAGATAAAGGGCTTGCACCTAAATCCTTCTCCAAGGTCTTTTTTATTGGGGATGGGGGGAGTGGGGTGGCCACATTAAGACAAGCCTTCACCTTCCATGGACAGCAGTCAGGGCTTCAAATGCTTCACAGCCTCCAAGGAGCCCATGCTCTGAGCCTCAAGGAGCCCATGCTCTGAGCCATCTCCATCACCAAGGAGGACTGTGAGTGTAACATGGGCAAGAAGAGGTTGCCCAGAAAGTGGCATCAGGGTCCATGGAGGACAACTGACAAAGGAGTTTCTCCCAGTGAACAGAATCAAAGCCAAATTAAGGAATTGCCCCAGCAGTTCTGTCTAGCTTTGGAATTGGAAAGGACCATTGACTACTTAGTGATTCCTATTCTTCCTGTTTCTAAATGGGAGTGTTTAATGCAGTAATCTGGTCCCTGTCCCACCGCTGTATATGGAACATGCATATGAGAAACAGAAGAGTTAACTCTTCTTTTTGGTTCATAATGTAGCAGCCACTAGATGACTCATCTCCAGCCTGGGGGAGAGGCTGTGCTTTGACCAGAGATACAGAATTTCACTTTTGATGCAATGACCACAAGATATTATAAGAAGGAGGTTGGCATGGATATGTGATGACCAGAAGGGGATTTGTGTAAAAGACTTACTAGATGTTCATCAATCCTGTTTCATTCTCCTAAGCACAAATACATTTTTAAACTTCCCTCAAAGTTATTTATGGGCCATGGAATGTGAACAAATGTAATGTTTGCAACTTCCAGCCCTGGCCATAAAATCTCCCATATCACTGTCTATACGCTCTCTTCCCATTTCCTGGTGAAAATGAAGGCCATCTGTGGAAGCTGGTAGTTTAACAAAAATGGAAGGAATGTATTTCTTGGAGTCACTACTCAGTGGAGACTTGACCAGGGAAGTTGACCCAACCTTTTTGCACTGTGATGTAAGCAAAAAACAAACCTTTATTTTGTGAAGCTACTGAGATTTTTTTTGGAATTGTTTGATACTATAACTAGCATAACTCATGAAGTATTTATTCTCTTGTTCTAAGATCTGCTTAGAACATGCTTCGATGGAGGAGAAGGCAACTAGATTATAATGGGAACAGTAATCATTTAGCAAGGAGCGAATTGCTTCTGAAAGAACCCAGAAAATACTAAAATAGCCCAGATATTTCTGCCTGGAAGTGACTCTTGGTTCTCCACTGGTTTCTATAGGATTATAAATGGTATTTGATGGTAAGAGTGAGTGTGTGTGTGTGTGTGTGTGTGTGTGTGTGTGTACCCACAGTATCTATACACATGAGGAGCACAGAGGCCATACGTTGTACAGGAGAGCATTTGGCCTGCTTTCTTACCTCTCTTTGCAGTGGCCCCTCCATGTTCTTTTTATTTGCCCAGTACCAATTTCTCCTGGTCTCACATTCCAAAGTGTGCTGTTTATGACATCCACAGACTAGGCACACAGAGCCAGGGTTGCTCTGCCTAGTCAGGCCGACTGGGCAAACTGCAAAGAAGTGAAGAATACACAGGTAAGGAAAGATCATGGTGGGTCAAAGGTTCCTCTCATTCCCAGCAGGTTATCAGCTGAAATGAGTCTCTTGTAGTAGAAGCATTTGCATTTCAATTGGAACTTCCAGAGAAAGTTCCAAAAAAAATCTTATTTTTTATTTTTAAAAAATATATCTTATAGGTAATACATGGTAACACATTCACCTGGATCAAAAGAAAAATGAGACACACTGAAAAGATTTTGTGTACATTCTGTATCACCTCCCCCATCTCCAACAAGTAAACACTTTTACTAGGCTTTTATGTAAAAGCAAGCTTTAATGACAAAATTCCCAATAGCAGATGGGAGGTAATATAAGACAGGGAATGCTTTCTTCAATGATACACCTTTGTAGTATTATGGCCTTCTATTCCAACTATTACAAAATGGTCCTAATATTGAGAAATTGTCTCAACCCAGCACCCCACCACTAACCTAAGAACAACCAATTGATTGCCCTACCATCAGATTAAAATAGTTTAATTTAAGCTCTTTGTTGCTGAGATAAACACCCAACTGTTAACTCATAGAAAATTTCAATTCTGAGCCATTTTACTCTTTGTACCATGTTACAAAGATTATGTATTTATCTTATCCCTTTTCCTCCGACATATTTCCTCTCCTTCTGCTGGTATCCAAGAACAAACATGTTGTAACGATCATATAGGTAATAATATCACAGCCCCGCTGGGTTTCCCCAGTGCGAATGCAATCAGCTGCACCAGACTTCCTAAATTTCTTTCCTATAGATTTTCCTATTACTTTTCTCTATGGCAACAGCCCCAGAAATTTAAACCCCATTTTATTTAGAAAAACCAATTTGATCTGAATATAAAACCTTGAATACATTTAGTCTTAAAGATGTATTTGATATTATCTTTTCTTTGACCTTCATTTCTTGTGACAGTTTCATTCAAAATTATGAGTAGAAAAAAAAAAAAAGGAAAATGAAGTTCTGGATGTTAAATACTAACCATGTGTTTGGGAGGGTTGGGAGGGAGGTAGGCAACGCAAGGCTTTTGGATCTCTACAACAACAGATGTAGAGATCAAAAAGGGAAAATTAGGAGTATGGATGTAGGAAAAATACTTTGAAGTGTAAGTGTTGTGTGTTGTTTTTTTTTTTTTTTTTACCAGAGGAAACCAATTTTCCCAATTTACTCACATAACTCTGGGACGAATAAACCCTCGGCGTGCATAAGCTGATGCTGAAACATTGGTAAACAGACTAACAGATGGGAGAGGGTGCTGTTAGTTTTCTGCCTTCTCATTCTCTTTTATTATGTGGAGAGAATTTAAAAAAATACAGAACAACAAACAAACAAAAACAAAAGCAGTGTTTGGAACGATGATTTGGGACTCCTTAGAATTCTGAGTGAAAGGACAAAATGGAGCATTTTGAATAACTATGTCTCTATAAGGGTATCATCAACCAACCTTTTTAAAATCTCTGCTTCATCCTTTTCATCTGAATAAAAAAAAATTAAATTCATTTAACGTTTAATATAAACTATATATATATATAACCCTTTACATAGTTATAAGGCATATAACTATAAAACCATTGGTAGTTATAACTATTGTCCAAAATTTTAGCAGTTTTGTTATTGCCCTTGTTTAATGAGTAACAATTATTGTTTGGAGATCATCAAAAGTTGCCTGACCTAAGAAACTGTAGGAAGGGCAAGAATACCATGTGGTTTTTAGAGCCCTTTGCCTTTTATTTCTTAAAGAAGTTTCAGGATCATCTGTTTCCTTTGGCTTATCACGAGGGACTGTGGACAATTTTGCCTCTTCCTTTGGTATATGTGTTCTGATGATCTCAATGAACATGTTGGACTCTGTGAATGTGCTTCCATATGGAACAAGTTAGCAGCTATTTAATTTCTAAAAATGTTTATGAAGTCCACAGCCATGGTTATTTTTAGAGAGGCCTGGCCTGTTCAGATCTTTGCCAGACAGTTATTTCAGGACTCCAGAGATCCTTTATGAAACTCCCCCAGAAAACACCGCCTTATAGTGAGTTACTCTAAAGATTTTTACAAAGATTATTGGTTCCTTGTCTTAGTCACATTAATTCTCTTTTAACCATATGACAAACATATATATATTTTTTAAATTAGGAGATTTGTCTATACGCTTATTTGGTTTTATAATCAATGAGTGAATTGTGTTCATAATTGATCAAAAAAATTACATAATCAATTTAAGAACCATGCAAGCCCATAGATAAGCTTACAAGAAGGGATAATTTAAATTTATCTGTTTTTAGCATGGAAACTGAGCATTAGAAACAATATTTGACTTATGTTGCTTTCAAGTTTCCAATATCATGTGATTTAGTTTGTCTTTTTAGCCTGTTAGCTCAGAGTTACCTTGTTTGTTCAAGGATTTGGCACCTTTTTTTAAAAAAAAAAAATTTCCCATATTTTATTGATTTTTTACAGAGAGGAAGGGAGAGGGATAGAGAGCTAGAAACATCGATGAGAGAGAAACATCGACCAGCTGCCTCCTGCACACCCACTACCAGGGATGTGCCCACAACCAATGTACATGCCCTTGACCGGAATCGAACCTGGGACCTTTCAGTCCGCAGACCGACGCTCTATCCACTGAGCCAAACCGGTTTTGGCAAAGATTTGGCACCTTTTAGTATTCAGCCTTCACTATCCCTTCTGAAAGCTTCTTGTGGCTAAATGTTGAACACTCACAAAAGCTGAGAGGTATTTAAATGGGAAAATGAATTCTTATAATTAGGTTCACTCTTTTTAATCAAGGATACAAAACACTGTTTCTTGCTCTCAATGAAATTTAGGAGATGAAGTTGAGAAAATGTAAAAGCAAATGAATCTATTTCTGCCTATTTAAAAATCTGTATCTCTCCTGAATTGTTCTTATTTGATAATTAGAGGCCCAATGTATGAAATTAGTGCAAGGGGCTCTGCCCTCACAGCCCTGTCTTCATCTGGGAGGTTGTCTGGAAGGACGCCAGAAGGCCATTCAGCCACCCAGTATAATTAGCATATTATGCTTTTATTATTATAGATGTCCTTCTCATTACATGATTACTTATTTGTAGCTGTAAGGGAATATTTAAAATTACAAAAATGCCAATCTGGTGGTATTAGAGAAGCATATTGTAGGTGACGCTTATCTCTGGGTAGCAACTCAGGGTAAAACAATCGTGGAAAAGGAAATAACATGAGCAAGGAAGTGGGAAAGGAAAATGATTTATGTAAGGAAGTGTAATTTCAACTGATAAGTTTGGAGATGCAGGGACCTTAATAATTTTTTTATACACAGCCCCTATTGTGGAAGACATCATAAGCAAAATAATAAAATGCAAGCTTTTTTCTTTTTCTTTTAAAAGTTGCTAGAGATTCAATAGAATTTTTTTTTCTTAAAGCATTAATTTAAAAATAAAATGAATTTGTCAGTTGCAGGAACCAGTCTCTCTCTCTAAGATGAAAAATAATTTTGTTTTGATTTATGCATTTAATATTTCACACTGGAAATGTAAAACTACAGCAGTTATTTTATAGTGACTGAGATCAAGAAATATGGAGGTAATTCATTATATTTATTATTTTTCTTTATAAAACTATAAATCAATGTTATTGAAAATTAAATGTATAGTCTACTGTGAGGGCATTTTTGAGGTTTAACAGTACTTTCCATAAGGCTTTCAAGGATCTGACAGAAACTTGAATTATTCATAAAAGCCTTGGATTTTCCTTCAGCCTAATCAAATTAATAAAACAATTTCAATTCCAAAGGCTATTAATGCTCTGTGGAAGAGAGCAGAAAGCATAAACTTATTTTCAGTTTCTTTTTGAATTTTGTATACTTATGGGAATCACTAAGACCAAAAAAGGAGATTTTTAAAAAGGCAGAGCATCAAGCTAGTATAATATTTTGCTAGTGTAATACAGGAGTGGAATAATTTTTCTCCTTCCATTGTCATTGCACCTCCAAGGAAGAATATTATTTGTGGTTCCCTGCAGGGTCTTATGCATTCCCCTTTTAAGGAAAAAAAAATTATACAGAAGTATTTTAGTTTTTAGGAATTACCATCCTATATCCAAAATATTTTGAAGTTTTTGTAAAATGGAGTCATAATATGTAATAAGACAGATATACACAGCTATCTATATATATAAAAGCCAAGCAACCAGAAGGACTAGAAAGTCTGGAAGGATCAGAAGGACTGGCCATTATGACGCACACTGCGGCCAGCCAATCAGCTGATGGGGGACAGAGCCGGCTGGCCAACTTCTCTTGGCCCCTCCCCACAGCTGGCCCAGCCCCAATCATTCTCAATCGGTGAGAACTGGCCAGACCCCATCCATGCTTGAATTCCTGCACTGAGCCTCTAGTATAAAATAAATGTAGAAAGAAACAGAGGTTAATTTTTGGGTATGGTAAACAAATTCAATGAACTGAATTGATTTGAAATTTTTGGCATCTAAAGCATGAGAGAAAAAAATTATATAACCTTCATTGTCTAATCCAAAAGGAGATATATTTAGTCTGTACAGAAAACCTTAACTCAGTTTGCCAATTCAAAGAGAATTTTTTAAATATATATTTTATTGTTTTTATTGTTTTGTTTTTTGTTTTGTTTTTACAGAGAGGAAGGGAGTGGGATAGAGAGTTAGAATCATCAATGAGAGAGAAACATTGATCAGCTGCCTCCTGCACATCCCCTACTGGGGGTTGCCTTGTACCCTTGACCATAATCGAACCTGGGACCCTTCAGTCCATAGACCAATGCTCTATCCAATGAGCCAAACCAGTTAGGGCTCAAAGAGAATTTTTAAAGTGAATCTTTGTACAGAGATTAATAATAAGATAAGCACTATCTCCAATTTTAACTTCATCTTATGGAAACATTGTTCAAATTGACCCTTCTTGAATCAGTTCACTTTGAAGGTTGAGGATATGATATTAAGCCGTTACTCAGTGAAGGCATTTTTAAGGGGGCTTAGATAATAAAGTGTAAGTATTCCACTTGTTGAAGATCTGGCTTAATACAGGGATAGAGCTGAGAGAATTCAGAAGGAGGAAGTGCTTTTAAGTCCCCTGGGCAGCTTCTCTCAAATTTCAGACGCTGTAAGCAGGCCTTTAGTAAGGGCTGGAGCTCAGTCAGTTCTCACCAGAAACCAAGAGGTGGGACTAGGAACAATTACTCTATTATGTGAGTCCAACTTGCATTCTCACTCACCCAGAAAGCACTGTGTGCTTTAGCACAGTCACAGGCAGCTACAGTGCTTGAAGATAAGGCCAGTGTTTTCCAAATCTTCCTATTTTCCTAGCTATGGCATCATAGAGCATGATGGATTTGAATTCACCAGAAAATGTTTATCCTACCTGTGGAAAGCCCAGTTTCAAAGCAGAACGACATTTTGATAACCCTGCCAGGAAGAGTTAGCTGCAAAATAGGCACAGCATACCTAAATCTGTTGAATGGTATTGTTTGAAAATATCTTTTTTAATGTTAGAGGATGACTACCAGATGCTACCAATTTTGATGGAAATGAGATGAAGTGACCCCTTTTGATTTTTACAAACTCATGAGTTGAATCTTAAAGCCTTTATTGTCAGAGAAAACTCAACTGTTTGTTCAACAGAAAGAAGGATGTTTGGCATCTTGTTTGCTGCAGCTTATCCATTGAATAGGCTTACTATTTTGTGTATAAAACAATGAAAGCAATGGGACTAGGATGCAGCACTCTGGGAGACCAATTTAAATCTAGACAGGTGCTTGCTGTGATGCCCATATATCCACGCAGGCACTCCAGTCAAATGATCATACCAGCTTTGGGCTGTTTGTCTCTTAGACCGAAGAAAAATGGGTGAGCTAAGTGGGGGGGCAGGATTAAGTATTGGAAGTTAGATATTGGTGCTAGAAATCAGTTTGTGGCTCGCGTTTAAAGGGCATGCCCAACAAATCAAGCAGTTAGAATTAAGATCACAAAAAGTGTCCATTTGTAACTGTTGTCTGTTGTGAGGGACTTAGCTCTCTAAATTTACAGGGATAAGAACATGGTAAGAATAGATTGGAAATAGTTTTGGAGACAAGAGTGGGTCTTTTAGAAAATAACCAAAGTGATTTATCTAGTACTTTGTCAGACACTGTTATTGATTATTGTTTATACTCTAAAAAAATACAACACAATTGTGTGAAACTAAATGCATATTTCTGTTTACTTTAATTCTCTGTCAAGAGTCAAATTACAGCCGAAACCGGTTTGGCTCAGTGGTAGAGCGTTGGTCTGCGGACTGAAAGGTCCCAGGTTTGATTCCGGTCAAGGGCATGTACATTGGTTGCGGGCACATCCCCGGTAGGAGGTGTGCAAGAGGCAGCTGGTCAATGTTTCTCTCTCATCGACGTTTCTAGCTCTCTATCTCTCTCCCTTCCTCTCTGTAAAAAAAACAATAAAATATATTTTTAAAAAAGAGTCAAATTACAAATAATCATTTCTCCTAATCTTCATTGTTTCCTCTCTGAGTTTAAAGCTTCTCACTGAAATCTTATGTTCTATAAAAGATATATTTAAAATATATAACTCATCTTCTATGTTTATTGTGTATATTTACATATCCTGAAAAAAATTTTGAATGTGGAAATAAGAGAAGGAAGGGAAGAGAAGTGTTTCACTTTCCTAGTGCTGCCATAACAAAGTCCCACAAACTGTATTGCTTTTAAAGAATAGAAATTTTTTTTTCCTTCATAGTTCTGGAGGCTAATGTCTGAATGAAGGTATTGGCAGAGCCATTCCCTCTTCTAGAGGAAGAGTCCTCCTTGCCTCCTCTAGCTCTTGCAAACACACATTTCCAGGTAAGGTCACATTCTGAGTTACTGGGGTTAGAGCTTCCATTTATCTTTTGGGGGAACATAATTTACCTTATAATAAGGAGATGGAGATGTTTAGTTTTGTTTGGTTGTTTGATGGGGCAAGGATTTATAAATCTTTGTGCCATCAAGCTTCATATAAAGCCAGTCTTTTGTTTTTCCAGATTAAAAAAAAAACAAAACAAACAAAAAAAAAAACCCAGCTAAGACTTAGTTTATCTCTCTATTGCCTATAACTTGAAAAGGGAAGATAGAGGTTAGGTAAAGAATTGATGAGATCCACCTTCTACTTTGAACTTTTCACTGTGCTGTAATCTCCTCATAATCTCACCCAACCAGTTGAGGAGTCAGACTCAGAAATCATGATATTGAAAATCAAAATATGCGTAAAGAAGACAGTAATTTCAGTAGAGACTGAGACTAGTGTATCCACTTGAAAAGTGAAGATAAATTATAATATTAATTGATCATTAGTGCTTATTTCACTCAGAGAGCCCAAAGGGTGCCATTTATACTGTAAAGTTACTTAGAATGAGTTTGACCAGATATTTTCATGGACATTTCAAACATTTATTTCTATAGAAAGAGCCTGTGGGAAAACAATTTTCTGATCTAAATTTCCTTTGAGTGGAAGATGTGGAATCACCATTCATTAGTTTAATGACCTTGGGTAAATAAGTCCATTAATCTTTGAATTTTTTCTGCATTTGTAAAACAGAAATAATGGTAACAACTATTAATTTAATAGGGCATTTTAATATAAGAGCTGTGCATACACTGTAATGTTGTATACACAAATATAAGAATTTATTTCTGAACAATGTCTTCATGGAACCTTTAAGAGGCACCATGCAATAGCAGTTATGAGCATAGTTTCTGAGTGAATCTTAGAATCTCATCTCCACTATGTTCTAAGGTGTGATCTCGATCACTCTGTGTCTCAGTTTATTTACATGTAAAATTAGGATAACAGCATTTACTTCATAGGTTAAGAGGATTTTAGAAGTTAATAATGTGAAGCAACTAGGATAGTGTCTGCTACATAATAAACAATCAATAAATGTAAATGGAAAATAATGATTACCATAAATTCTGGAATTCAGATCTCCCTAATAAGTGCTTGGAACATATACTATTTAGAAGACAAGGGAAGTGATTCTAGAAATATAGGTTGTTAGTTTATATGTGCAACATAACTGTGGATACACACACATAATCTATAGGTAGCTCTCCAAAGCTTGGGGGTTTGTAGGTGGGGGGATGGAGGATGAAATCTAAAAAAGTTCACATAGGATAAGACAAAGAAGAGAGTGTAGTGATGGCCTGAGGAAAGCTGATGAATATTAAAAATAATCACTGTGGTGAGTTAGTGATGGGTTAAAAGCCAAATAAAAGATAACTTTTCAAAAATTACAAGACAACTGTGGACCTAGCTAAGATTGAACTCATGGTACTCCATATATGGTAGGTCCAATCATTTTTGTAGGTTTCAGTACTGCTCCTTGGCAATTTTACAGAATAGGAATCTTAGGCTTAGCTTAACTGGAAGAATACAAGGAGAGAAGAAATAGCCTTTACATGATGATTATGAGCTTAAGGCCTCCAGCTTTAAAAACAATGAATTTTTATTTTATTAAAATTGTAATTTTTTTTTCTCTTGGAGTCTCACACATAATTTGTGAATGTTGTTAAGAGTTAGTAATCATTTGATTAGTCATAAATATGAAATGGTTTAGAGGTAGTCAGGACATTTTCTACTGTGAGACATAATTCCACTGAGACCAGTTATGCAAGAAGAAGTAACTGTATTTAGTGCCCAAATAATGTGCATGGAGGTGGAAGGAGACTTGACATAGAGTGGTAAACACAAAATACAATATACAGATGGTGTATTATAGAATCATATACCTAAAATCTGTCTAATTTTAGTAACCAATATCACCCCAATAAATTCAATTTAAAAAAATAATGTCAATAGTTTCTCTCCATCTCCTATCTTGGCCTCTTCTCTGCTGCCTCCTTTATCAGTTCTGGCAGTAGCTAAAGAGCTGCACTGACTTCAAGGTCTTCATCATTTCAGGATTAATCCAGTAGAAAAACAATGACAGCCCAACAACAGATCTAAATTTCACTAATTTAGCAATTGTGGTCACTTCCCATCATTGACCTAATAGCTGTGGCCAGGGATGGATGATGTGCTGATTGCCTTAGGATGGTAGAGATTGAGATTAAAGAAAGGGTAGAAGTCCAAATGAAATTTAGGGCTGTTGCCAAAACTGGTTTGGCTCAGTGGATAGAGTGTCAGCCTATGGACTCAAGGGTCCCGGGTTTGATTCCGGTCAAGGGCATGTACCTTGATTGCGGGCACATCCCCGGTGGGGGGGGGGGGTGCAGGAGGCAGCTGATTAATGTTTCTTTCATCAACGTTTCTAACTCTCTATATCTCTTCCCTCCTCTCTGTAAAAAAATCAATAAAATATATTTAAAAAAAAGAAAAAGAAAAAGAAATTTAGGGCTGTTGTTGAAGAAGAGAAGCTGGATGTTGGCAAAGCAAGTATCAAAAGCCCATTGAAGGCCCGTGCATCTTGGAGTTGCTTAAAACACCCTTCACATGATTATGTGTTGAACTAATTATAAGAAAACTTTATAGAATGGAAGCACAGATTTGATTCTGGGAAAATATTAGGAGATGACTTACCTAGAGTTATTACAAATATAACTCTGTTAATTTTAGGCATCCAAGCTACTGATTACTTTATGTTTGTTTGGATATGGTAATAATTGAGAATATGACCTCTCTTATTCTTTCTCATTGCAAATTTTGGAATCAATTTAGTCACAGAATTGCAAGAGTATTAGATGAACTTCATGAATGCTTCTGGTCAAAAAGCAACTAAAGTTTGTTAATTTTTTTCATTTAAATATAATAGATTTAAATGTTTAAAATAAATTTCCAAGTGGTTTAGATATTAATTAATGTTAACTTTGATTTCATAAAATGTTTTTTATTAAATTTGTGTTCTAGTGTTAATGTAATAGAAAGCTGATATCTAAATTGATTAAAAACTGGGCTTGATAGCTAAAAAGAAATAATTATGATTTAAATACAAAAATTGTAGAAATATATTTTTATGATTATAGTCTTTATAGAAAGTTACTTTAGTTACATGGACTTTACAAACTATAATTTTATTTATTTATTTTTAATTCTTTATTGTTGAAAGTATTACATCTGCCTCCTTTTTCACCCTCATTGGCCTCTTTAAGCCCACTACCACCTCCCAGCAAAGGCCCTCATGCCCCTATTTATAAACTACAAAATCAATTGGGTTTTACTATAGTACTTTTCTTTAGAGAAAAAATTAGCGTTAATGTGAAAGTATTAGATAGCTGGAAAAATGTTATAAAAACCTTAAGTTTAGACTAGTGTAAATTGTATGGGGCATTTCAAGCAAAAATTTGTCCAAAAAACCTAGAGAATCATCTATTAATGTAACAGTATATTATGTTTTATGGATCTAAAGTTTTATTGCATTTTGATATATTTACTTATATGAATTATAAAGTAATCATTTGAGAACATTTGAAAAGTTATATGGTTTAAGGATTTCAAAGATGGAGAGATGTCTTTGACTTTTATTAGATATTTTGTTATTGATTATTTCAAATTTGGGTGTGGTTATTTGTAAAAACTTCTTGAGAAAAAGAAATGTGCTTCTTACATATTATCCAAGGTAGATGCTGTGTTGTTTGGCATTCAAGAATAATAACTGGGAGTTTGCCTGATACAATGCCCTTATTACTAAATTGTTGGCTAGCCAACTAACATTCATTGGCAAACTACCCTCTATTGTACTATGATTTGGTGTCTGTATGAGGACAACAGTCTGGTTCAAGGCTGACCAGACTGAGGTGGGTGGTGTTTTCTTAACAGAGCTGGTTTGGCCCAGCTAGCTACTCCAGCAAAAATGTATTGTGGGAATCAGTCTGTTCTCTCATAGAGAGCGGAATTTTCCAGCCAATACATTTGATTGTTCTTGTGTAAACAGCCAAGTATTAGAAGAGAACTGACAAAGCTTTATGTGAAACCAGTTCCTGGCTGTTTCTGCTGTTCACACCCCGTTCGGAATGCCCTTTGTTAAACTATCCAGGTCTGGAAGAGAAGGTAATGTGGACAGTGGTATCCATATGGCCATGAGAATTGTTGAAATATTGAATTATTTCTGTATCAGTTGATATGTAGCCATTGTCCTGAGTAGCCTTCCTCATCACAACCCCTGTACATCTTCCGGTAGACCCTGGACCCCTAGAACTGTCTATGAAATAGCAATTCCAGGCGTAATTCCTGGTAAAACAGAGGCTCTCTGCTCTAGTGCTAATGGCAGCATCTGTTTTGATTGGCTGGTGCCTGAGTGCTTCTGGCTCTTGAATATATTGAATAACACCTGACAAAGAGCTAGGGTAATGTTATTGCAGCACATCAGTTGAGGACCCCAAACCTCAGGATAATGACGATAATCAAATGACAGGATAGTGACTCTAGCATGAAATCAGGTAATTTCAGGTCCCCATGCTTCTTTAAGGACAGTTTTGAATTGAATGTGATGTAGTTTGTCCTTCCTCATTTTTTCTGCCTCCACTTTTGGAACTGGTTTTGTTTACCATCCTTCTTAGGGATTATAGCAATTGCTCTAAAGTTCCATGGTGGAGCATTTCTGCTAATGAGCATATGACGGAAACGTGTGGGTAGAATGTTAACAGCCCACCCACTTTTAAGCTTATTTTAGAAGACACAAACATTAGAAAATGAAAATTAATTAATGGACAAATAAAGGAAAATGCCAATTAAGAGATTTCTATATTTCCTTTTTTTCTTTTACCTAGAATCTTTCACTAACTTAAATTATGTTGTATCTCTCCGGGTTTAAGACACTCAGTAGCTGTAGCTTTCTTTTGCTCTTGAGAGTAAAATTCTCAACCCTTATCATGACCTCCAAGGTTCTCTAAGATCCGGCCACAGCCTTCCTTTCTGATCTGATCTCATACTGTCACTCCCCATTCTCACACTGCTTCTGGCATAGGGACTCTCCAAAGATATACTGAGCTGATGCCTTGCCCCAGGGCCTTTGCCCATGTTCCTCTCTGTGTCCCAAATGTCATCTCTGTGATTCCAGCTATCACTAATTCTTATCTCCTTACAGAGCCCTTTCCTGATTGTCCTATATGATGCTGCCCTCCTTTCAGGACGTCTTTGGTTTATCCACAGCTCTAATAACTACCTGAACTAGTTTTCTTATTTGTTTATGGCCTGTCTCCCTCCTCCAAAATGTGAGTTTGTGAGTACAGGGACTTTTCCTGGTGTGTTCACCATGGTAGCCCAGTATCTGAAAGTATGAGAAGCAGCTCAGCATAGAGGAGGCAACATGGCATTGATACGCAGGCTCTCTAGTTAGAAAACTTGTGTGACTCAGTCCTATTGATGCTGCAGGGCTCACGGGGAGGCCAAGGGAGGCTTCTACCCAGTGGTTGTGTCCAGGTTCTTGTCACCATGCAAGAAACAATTTGAGAGCAAGACAGAGAGATTCAGCAAAGAATAGCAGATTTATTAAAGTGAGAGTACACACTCACGGAGGAGGGGAGTATGGGAGAACTGAAGAAGAGAGTCACCTAGAGGAGGTGGGGTGTCTGGGCGGAGGTTCTTACCAATTATGAGCAAGGGGAGGGTATGGGAGTGGTTCATGGTCTCTGAGGCTACTCATCTCAGTTTCCCCTGCCCCAGTGATGCTCTTTTTTTGGAGAGTGGAGATGCTTCAAAACCATGATATAGGTCAACATAGCTGTCAACTCTGGCTGAGGCTAGTTCTTACTTGTCTCAACTATTTCATGCCCCAGAAAATTGGGAGGGTGGCATGGGGGGACAGGTGTATAGCCACCAGTCATGTCTGCAGTGCCCTAATCTAGAAAGGGCGGGGAGGGGTAGAACCTGGTTCTCTGTTCCAGTTGCTAACTGTCCTGCCCCGCTCTCACTTCATTGCTGCATGATTGATTATAGGAAGCAATAGCTGCTATGTTGTGGGGGGTCTTACGAAAACTAAATGAGCTAATACATTAAAAATTCACTTAGAATAAAATCTGGCATATGAGGAACATTATATAAGTATTTGATTTGTGTGTTGTTGTTTTATCAGAATATAAGCACCATGAGGGCAGGATTCTGCTGTTTTGTTTATTGACAACTAGGGGCCCATTGCAGGAAGATTCCTGCAATAGGGCTTTCTGCTGAGGTCTCTGCTGCCCCACCTGCTTCCCTCCCTTCTCCCCCACCCCTCTTGCTTGCTTCTCCACAGCTTCACTCCCTTCTGCAGCACTTGGCTTCTTTCTATCTT
The DNA here is from genome assembly GCF_014108245.1 of Pipistrellus kuhlii. Taxonomy (NCBI): domain Eukaryota; kingdom Metazoa; phylum Chordata; class Mammalia; order Chiroptera; family Vespertilionidae; genus Pipistrellus; species Pipistrellus kuhlii. The sequence goes on along the minus strand of NW_023425540.1, from coordinate 55,274,755 downwards.
CAGTCTTTGCTGTGTGCCTAGATACGCAAATTAACTGCCATATTGGTTGGGTTAATTTGCATACTCGCCCTGATTGGTTGATGTGCATGGCTTGTAGGCCTAGTGAAGGTACAGTCAATTTTCATGTTTCTCTTTTATTAGAGAGGATTTATGTGATTCCTTGTTGGATTAAGAAACTAATGTTGAGAAAATTGTTTAAAGTATCCATTTAAAAAAACTTACATTGCCGAAACCGATTTGGCTCAGCGGTAGAGCGTCGGTCTGTGGACTGAAAGGTCCCAGGTTCGATTCCGGTCAAGGGCATGTACATTGGTTGTGGGCACATCTCCTGCTCTGGGGATATTTCTCTCTCATCGACGTTTCTAGCTTCTATTTCTCTCCTTTCCTCTCTGTAAAGAAAAATCAATAAATTATATTAAAAAAAAAAAAAAAAAGTAGATGCCTGAAGGCTAAGGGAGGCCCATTTCTAAAAAAATAAATAAAATTAAAATAAAATAAAATAAAAAAAACTTACATTGACTTTAAGAATTAGAGAGTAAGCTTTTCTAATTTCCTTTATCATCCCCACCCCACACATCTTTAAGTACATCATCCCATGGTTAAAAATTGCCTTTACTTACCTCTGGAATTTCCCAGTTCTGATTACTATAGTCTATGTAAATCGCTCCAATTTGTTAATTGATAATAACACTCTTTCTCCCTAAGCCTGGCTGAACCTTATAAATCCTTCTCAAACCAGTGCTGTAGGATGATGACACCAATCAGAATAAGCAGATGAGGCAAAATCCAATTACTATTCTACAGTCTAGAAAATGTATTGGTTCTAGGACTAATTTATAAGAAGTTTGTTTCCATTCTAAATTACTTACTTATCCTTGCTTCCTACTTCCTACTGGCCACTCAGAAGTGACAGGGATGAGAGAAACAAGGACTGCTATTTCTGGTTTCTTCCCATGACATGTGGGACTTTGTTTTACCTTTTAGGGGGTAGGGTGTATTGAGATCACAGATAAGAGGAATATGAGAAATTATTAAATCTCACTGCTTTAATTAAATGTTCTTTACCTGACTAATAGCAACAGAAGAGGTGTGAACTTAAATTCACTATGCACTCCTTAGGTGTTAACAGTGCCTAAATATGAAAATGAAGTACTGTTGGTTTCTCTCCCTTAAACAAAATAGAATAAATTACATATATGAAAAAACCTCAAAGACACTGAGGTTATCAAACACATTCATAGGAGAAAGCTCCCATTATTTGAAAATCCTGATTTTCTTTACAATTTAATAAAATTTCATTTGCAACAATGAAGTTGCACTTTTTATTTTCTGAACCAGGTATCATTTAAATCAGTTGGTTGAAGCTTGGCATTAATGAGATCATAGTAGTCAGGGGTTCATTTCCCTGTCTTCCCATCAGAGTCAGTTAGATCAACACAGAAAAGGTTGTTCTGCAAGCATTGACTCTTTTGTGATTTTAGTTGTCTAGCCCAGTGGTCGGCAAACTCATTAGTCAACAGAGCCAAATATCAACAGTACAATGATTGAAATTTCTTCTGAGAGCCAATTTTTTTAAACGTAAACTTCTTCTAACTCCACTTCTTCAAAATAGACTCACCTGGGCCGTGGTATTTTGTGGAAGAGCCACACTCAAGGGGCCAAAGAGCCGCATGGGGCTCTCGAGCCACAATTTGCCGACTACAGAAGCCATGCATGTGGCCAACTGTTTGCAAGGTAGGGGCTTCAATCTCGCATTCAATTTCACAATATTTATTAAATTCTTATTACCATTATCCCCTCAACTCTAAGACATCATTGATGAGAAGACACACCATTATTTTAATATTATAAATAAAATAAACCTTATTGGATTAAATAAACCTATGGATTACAAATATGTATAGAAATTTAAAATGTGAAAAAATATTTTGTCTTAGAATTTTGAAAATATGATTTGGAGTATAACCTCTTGCTGTTATAAGAAAACAACATAGTATATATATATATATAGTGCTTTTGAGGGAGACGCTTTTAATTTAATACACATTTTATTAAATCTAAACCTCATTTTCCATATGAAATTAAACTGCCTGCCGTATATACTAAGATATTATTCATTCATTTATATCTATTCATATTATCTTAACTATGTATATTTATATGTAACTGTATTTTATAATAATATAAATATATACATAAATATAAATATAGTTATATTATTATCATATTTTTATATTCACTCAGCAAATGTCTGTGGAGCAGCAAGTCCTAAGTGTGGAAAACATATTCAACAGCAAAAAGTCAGATAAGGTCCCTGTTTTCATGTACCAGTAAGGCAGAAACAATAAATATAAAATTAAAATGATAGTGAAAAGATCACAAAATATAAAACAGGTTAATCTTTAATGACATCTGGGAAGAGGAACAATCTACTTGGAAATTTGCTCCAAAGTAGGTCAGAAGTCAGGGAAACCTCTGAGGAGGTGACAACTGAGCTAAGACCTCCTTGATAAGATGCAGCAAACATTGTGAAGCCCCAGGGAGAATGTTTTAGGCAGAAAGAACGAGCAAGAGTTCCAGGGTGGAAAGGACATCGACATATTTGAACAACAACTACAATAACAACTAAAGCCAAAAAGTCTAGAGCTAGAGGGTGTAGAGGAGATGACAGATACCAGCTCAGGATGGTAGGAAGGGTAGATATAGTAGAGTGTTTGTTGGCTATGACAAGAGTTTTTGTTTTATTCTGTGATTGATGAGGAGCATTTGGGAACTAAACAGAGTCATAATGTGTTTTGCTTTCCATTAAATTTTCTTTTTCTGATTGTTAATGTGACCTGAAGGGAGCAGGGATAGAGTGGGAAGACTAGTTTGGAGGTTATTGCAGGATAGAAAAAGATGGCCTGACAAGGGTGAGAGCAGAGATGAAAGTAGCAACAAGCAGGTTCAGGACATGTTGCAGAGGTAGAGGTAACAGAGGTTGCTTATGAATTGTTTTTGGAAAAGAGAGATGCTATTTCCTGAAATTAGGGAAGAACAGTCTCTCCCCTCCTCCCTGGCAGAGAAATTAAGATTTCTGTTTTGATCGTGATAGTTTTGAGAAAAGCCTATAGCACATTTAAATAAAAATCCAACTAGTAATAGAAAGAACATGAAACAAACTGATAACATGAAAATGTTAATGTTTTATGTCACTTTCAAAATGTGAGATATTTAAAATGAAGAAATTAAGGCTATTGAGATTCAGAATTATCTAGCAAGTTGATCCTACATACCATGTCTGGTGTCTGAATTACCTTTAATAGTTCAATGTGCAATATTGTTCTGTACTGATAGAGCATTATATGGTAAGACACATTTTAAAGATCTATTTTAAGAAATGTTTATAAAAGAGTAATAGAAAATTACAAAGGAAGATATTTCCTTCTGTAATAATGGCATTTGAGCTACTGCCTGCAGATGAAAGGGTATATAAGTACTGGATCCAAGATAGTTAAAGAATGATGAACAAAAATTTAACAGATTCTACTCTGGCAAATATTTGAAAAAGTACATGTTGTACAATGAGTTCTTTCTAAAACATCTTATCTTTGATCCAGAGAGAATATATCGCATTCTTTAGAATTCTTGCATGTATATTATATTTTGTTAATGTATAAATAGCTTTAGGTTTACCTAACAATAGTGAACCTCAGGCTCAGTAGTGACCTGGTCTTGTTTATAATACCAAAAGTATGAGGTATTCAAATTTATGTAACTGAGAATGCCAGAGCTCTTATTTACACAGTGCTGTAAATGTACAAAAGGCTTTATAATAGATTGAGTTGTGCCAAAAAAAAAAAAAAAAAAAAAAAAAAAGCCAATTGTTAGTTTTGGTTCCATGGGAAACTGACCGCAATGGAAATTTGTGTGCAGCTAGTTTATTAGGAGTGGTTTTAGGAATGACACTTTAAAAAATGTTTTATTGAATTTCTTGGGGTGACATCCTATATAATAAAAGCATAGTATATAAATTGTTCCCTTGACTGGGAGTTCTTCCTGGAGTTCAACCAGGGGGCAAGGATGGCCAGGAGAAGGGAAGGAGTACCCAGCCAGCCTCTATCAGTCACTGAGGACCCTACCAATGCACGAATTTTGTGCACTGGGCCTCTTGTTGGTTAATAAAATTATGTAAGTTTCAAGTGTACAATTCTATAATACATGACTTATATATTGCTTTGTGTGTTCACCACCCAAAATTAAGCCTTCTGACAACATTTACCTCACTTTACCCTCTTCTGCCTCCCCACCTCCTTTCCCTCTGATAATCACCAAAATGCCATTTTAATGGAAGAGGGAGGCCAGATTGTTTACCAAGAGAAGTCGCACTGCAATGCAGATGCAACAGAGCCCTCAGCCAAACTCTCGTGGAACTCTCAAGTTGGAAGGGCTCTTTTGAGGTATCTTGAATTGAGGTAAGGGGTCCTGGTTTTTGTAGTTTCTCATTGACTAGTCATTTCATATGGGTACAACCTTGAGTAAAGCTAATTACTGACCATTAGGGTAATCCCTGAGGAGGGACTCAACTGTGGACTCTCATCAGACAATATAACTAGCATCTAGGCAATAAGTGCCTCAGTTCTGAAACGGAGTCCTGGAATCCACCATTTGTGCTTGCTCAGATCCACTTGCCTTGTATAATAGGTTCACCCCATTTGGGAATGACTCCTCCATGATTTTAATTGAGTTCATTTCTTGGGGAAACTTACTACAGTAAAGTCTGTAAGATGTCCTTATAGCCCTCACCAGAGCCCTTGGTCTCAGGGCTGCAACTGATATCCTCTCCCTCATCTACTATCCATTCTGGATTCTTAGCATCAGCTAGTACCTCTGTTGGTTTAGGTGGTTTGCTATGTGAGGTGACTCAGACTTCAATCTGGAGTGGTCACCATGCCCTTCTCCATCATAGGTGGTGGTCCTTTTATTTTTAAATAACTCCTTTGAGGGAAGTGATTCATTTCCTTAACTCATGGTCACGTGGCTCAAGCAATATGGGTAGCTGGAGGAATAAGTGGCAAAGTCTTGAAGTGGGGGACCTTGGTGGTATACTGAAGATCCATTACACCAAAACCTCAAGCCATACAAATTTCCCCAGGATAAATTCATATCATGTGGAGAAATAAGAAAAAAAATGTTTTGGTTGAAGATAAAAATAACACACAAGTAGCGCTTTTAATTTTGGGGACTATTGGGCATTCCAATAATCTCAATAATGGAGCATCATATAAGTAACTGCTGAGAGTTGAAAGACAAGAATAAAGGAGTGGAATACTGGGATTGAAATATGTTATCATCTATATCCATCTTAAGCCTGATCCACCTCTCCTCATTCTCAAATGCAGTGAAAGGCACTGAGAAAGACTTCCCCTCTGTATATTCACCACAAACAATAATCCTTGATTCTTTTCTTGCCTCCATATTATATTAATCATCATATCCCATCGATTGGCACTCTGATTTTTCTTGAACTCACTTACTCCTCTTTCTATACATTGCCTAAGTTCAGGCTATAATTGCTTTACCTGACTCATAAAAACAGTTGGGTTTATTTCCCCACCTTCAATCTCACAGCTTCTTTGGGCTTTTATACACTGCACTATACTTTAGCCAGAATGATTTTTCTAGGAGGCAAATGTGGTGATGCTATGTTCCTGTTTAAAATTCACAGGTGGGTACGTATTGCTGACCTTATAAATTCCAGTTTCCTTAAATGAAATTGAAGCTCTTCCTGGCCTATTCTCTGCCTGCCCCACCGAGCCCTTTCTCGTCACTCCTACTTGTTCTCTTTGATTTAGCCTTATAAACTTGGGGGTTTTGCTCACACTAACTGTTCTCTGTGTCTTCTGAGTTTTACCTTGGCTGTTGCTTTTGCCTGGAATACTCCTGTGGTAGGCAGAACAATACCCATCCCTCCCCCCACCCCCACCCCAACATCCTTGCCCTCCCTCTGCAACCTGTGAATATGTTATCTTAAATTGCAAAATGCAGATGCAGTTAAAGATCTTGCGATGGGGAAGTTGGCCTGAAATACCCAGGTGGGCTCAATGTAATCACAAGGGTCCTTAGAGGAAGGAGAGGCAGAGAAGAAAGCAGATGTGATAGTAAGATCATTTCTAGAGGAGGCTGTGGACCGAGGAATGCTGCATGGCCGCTAAAAGCAAGGAGTAGATGTTCTCTCATAGCCTCCAGAAGGAATGCAGTTTTGCTCATGCCTTGACATGAGCCTTGTAAGCCCATTTCAGGTTTCTGACCTTCAGAACTTTAAAATAATACACGTTTGTTATTTTAAGCCACTACATTTGTTGTAATCTCATACAGCAGCAGTAGGAAACTAATACACCTCCCCTGTGGCTAAATTTTATTAATTGTTTAAGACTCAGCTAAAGCAACAATTCTGGTGTAGGGGAGTCTCCCCTATGTTCCCACAGCTAACACAATATTCCTTCTGCTTCATTATGGTTGTCCATTTATTCTCTTGCCCTCGCCCTCTACTCCCACAGTTATGCCCCGCTTGACAGCGCTAACCATGTCTAATGTTCTTGGAGTCCCAGGCAGCAAATGCCTGGCACAAAGTCTCAGGAAAATGATCAGTCTTCTTTTTCCATTGTCATCTTGCCCTGAGAGTTCCTGGTATACTTTGAAGCTACTATTGCAGACTGCATATAGACAACCTTGTTTTCTGTCTTGGGGGCTTATGAATGTTTGGGGTTTATGCAGAAACGAAAGGGAGAGTCGTTCATGCAAGCCAGCCCAGATGAACTTAGAAAGTCCCAGGCCCTTCTGCAGAGGATTCACAGGGATGTGCAGGCAGCTGATAGATGAAGGTCCTCCTTTCATAGCATCAAAAAAGAGTATTCTGTATGCTCCTCTTCCCAGCGTGTGTACTGTGCTCCTGGAATCCTGAGGGGTAAGCTTCAGCTGGCCAGAGCAGCCCTCTACAGTCCATGACCCCCTCCTTTTTGGGGCCTCCAGGCCTGTCCCACCTCAGCCTCCCTCATACACATTTTTCCCAATCTTCTATTCTTTTGTCTCTTCCATTTTTCTGGCCTGAACTTCATTATTTGCTCCCCTCAGGCCCTCTCTTCCGATTCTCTAGAGTCTATTTTAAAAATTAAAAACAAATATCCAAAATTGACTTCTCCTTAAGGCAATGTGCTCGCCTCCAGCTGACTGGGAGGTGAAATCCCAAGATTCAGAAGAAAAACACAAATACTCTAAAAAAAACTATCTTGCTACATTCCAGTGTCATTCTAAGTAAATATGTATGAAATGAATAAGTAGTGAGAAGGGATGGAAGAGAATATCAAGGTTTTGGCTGGAGAAGTATTTTTCAGCTCTAGCCTTTCCTTTGGTTTCTACCTGGTGTCCTGGAACCACTGGTTGGCAGTCACCATTTCAGAAAATCTCCAGGCTGAACATTTTGGCCTGAAACTGAATAGCTTGGAAGTTGTTATCAAAGGCTCTAGTGAAGAAAACTCTGAAAAGATACAGTGTGGATAACCCAATCATCCACCTCTCCCATATTCCCTTTCATGAGTCGTATTTGTGCTAAAATGAAAAAGAATGTGGTTTTATCTTAGGCCTCTGTCCTCCTCAGCACCAAAAACCCCTCTCTGCCTCCCCTGTCCACTTGCTTCCTGTGGTCACCCTCTCGCACTCCTCTATCAGACCCCGCGGTGACTTGATGACATCCTACTCTCTGCCAACACAGCCTGGCTGTGAAAAGACACACATCTCTTTGCTACCCCATCCCTTCATTCTCCACACCATGGCCACACAAGTAGTAGAATTACTGATGGTACGATGAATTGAGTTAGCTAAAGGCAGTGACAGCACAGTAGGTCAATATTATACAAAGGTTTTGTATAATATTGACCATAGTCCTTCAAGAAGATCGTCTTATATAAATATTTGTAATCTCCTCTTCAGGTCTCTTGGCAAAACTGGATGCTTTAAACATCTACACTCGATGTTACCACCAGCTTTCAGAGAACCCTACCCTATATTTGAAAGGTTTAGTCTGATTTCAGATTCCTTTTGCCTAATCATCCCTACCTACTCCACTTCTGTAAGACAAAGACCCATTCCCTTGACTTTGGAATGACAGTCTGTCAAGTCTTCATTACATTTGTGGTTGAGCGTTAGCTTATGGACCAGGAGGTCATAGTTTGATTCCCAGTCAGGGCACATGCCTGGTTTGCGGGCTCATTCCCCAGAATGGGGAGTGGAGGAGGCAGCTGATCAATGACTCTTTCTCATTGATGTTTCTACCTCTCTCTCCCTCATCTTCTCTGAATCAATAAATATAACAATAAATAAATATTTTTTTAATCTTAAAAAAAGTCTTTATTACATTTTTATTTATTTTAAATATATTTTATTGATTTTATACAGAGAGGAAGGGAGAGAGATAGAGTTTGAAACATCGATGAGAGAGAGTCATCGATCAGCTGCCTCTTGCACACCCCCTCTGGAGATATGCCCGCAACCAAGGTACATGCCCTTGACTGGAATCGAACCTGGGACCCTTCAGTCCCCAAGCCGACGCTCTATCCATTGGGCCAAACCGGTCCCAGCCTTCATTACATTTTTAACCTGGGGCCCTCCATGTCCCTTTCTGTCTCCAGAGAAGCAAGGGGTGAAACTTAATCCTCCAGCTACATTGTCTCATTTGCAGATAACAAAAAATTCTGTGCCATTGCCAAGCCCCTGCTAATGGTTTCTAGGAGGTTAACAGAAGTTGTCAAAGGGTTTCTCATCATTATCCTGGAGGGAAGAAGGTGAAAGGGGGAGCATAAAACTGTTATTACTCTAGTGAGATCTATATCCCGTGGCAGTGGTGTGTGGGGATGGGAGTGTGGTGTCTTTTCTTTCTATTTCTCAGGAAGGACACTTTTATTCTGAAGGTTTTCTAGCTTTGCTCCCAGAATGAATTTCCCTTATTTATTTATTTACAGGTGTTAGGATTAGATGTAGAGCGAGCCACTCACATCCTCCTTCTTTCCATCCCCCACTGCCCAGAAGCCCTGTTATTAAAGCAAGCTCAGGTCTTTCACCAACTGATGTGTCCCTGGTGGGGAAAAGTCACAGCTTTATTGATTAAAATCTTGGTATAACATCCATAATTGGAGTTTTCCTGTAATTTCGTGCCAGGTTGCCTCACCACTTTCTCTAGGGACTATATATCAAATGCTATTTTTCATGTTCCTGTTTGCTGATAAGGGCTTGAGAAAACCACTAGTTGGCCCTGATATTAGATTTCCAGAGGAAAGCAACGATACAGATTGCCAAGTGTCCTCAAATACACTGACGATCTGTACCGATATTTTAAAAGAAATGTATGACCGAGGGGGAAAAAAATCTTTAAGTTTGGGGGTGTGTTTGTGCTTTCATCCCCTACCTTCAGTGTATCTTTACCCATTGCAAACAATTTCCAATCAATAATTAAAATTGGTAAACAGATCTACAGGGGGAAAGATCCTTCAGTTCGAGTTTAATAGATTGCCTCTCAAAGTCACTCCCTGACACAGCAAGTTGCCGAGGGAGTTTGTGCCAGTAAGTGGGAAAGAAGGGGGTTGATTAAAAAGTAAAACAACACCGAACCTGACATCCTGTTGTGAGTTAAAAATAACAAACAAATAAGGCAAAATGACTATTAGCAACCCACGTTGATTTCTGTCAACCTGTCTTTTTTCTCTCTCTGTGCAGTAAGGACAGAGAAATAACACAGGGCTTCTTGTCAAGGAGCTATGGGCTTTATGGGAATTTGTTATTTATTTATTTATTTATTTATTTATTTATTTATTTATTTTTTTCCCCCTCAGACTTTTGTCTCTTTTGTTTTCTTAGGATGTTTCTCCTCCTATGGAGACTCATGAGACACCTATTAGTCAGTCTGGAGCCTACAGGTATCGGAGCTGCTGCGGGAGGAGAAATGGGATGTCTCTCAGCCTTCCTTTCGTGCAGATTTGCTGCATGTTTACCAAAGTGGAAGGATTAGAGCCCCGGAGATCATTTGCTTTCATGAGCTTTAAACTAGAGCAGCAAAAGTTTCATGCCTTGATTCGTTTCCAACAGCTCTTTCTCTCAGCAAGGCACAGAGGAGCAAGCTGAGACCTACAGATTGCCAGCAGCCTTTCCCAACAAAATTGCCCTGTCTCAGGCAGTTAGGCTGGGTGGGGAGGGAGCCCTCTGCAGCGCTCTCCCATGTCCTCCTCCGCATGCTGGTCCTCCGGAGCATTCCACAGAGCTCTGTAATCAAGATGAAGCACTCCAGGTTTCCAACTCTCAGCAACACTCAAACCCCAGGCCATATGGACAGATATAATTCACAGGCTTCCTAACTTTTGCGTTTTGCATATGACCTCCCCATCAAACATTACTTTTCTGAAGCTTCACATAGAATAAAAAGTTAAAAAGAAAACTGAAGCTAAGAACTATTTTCACTTAATGTTAAGAAAAAAGAAGTAGCCCTGGCTGGTGTGGTTCAGTGGATAAAGTGTTGGCCCTGGTACTGAAGAGTCTCAGGTTCGATTCCAGTCAAGGGCATGAACCTTGGTTTCAGGCTCAATCTTGGGCCCCAGTCAGGGCACATGCAGGAGGCAACCAATCAATGTGTCTCTCTTACATCATGTTTCTCTCTCCCACCCTTCTACTCTCTAAAAATCAATGTGGGAGCTGGGGAAAAAGTTCCTTAGATGAGGGTTAACAAAACAAAAGAAAGAGTTGTTATAGAAACTAAAAAGATTTTGCTCTTCAGCACTTTATAGGTACTTTCCCATATGACTGGATCTAAAAAATTACTTATTTAAAATGGTTTTGAAATAGAATATAATAGAAGTTGGGATGACAGCTGCAAAACAAGCAATAACCCTAAAGCAGCCTTGACATCAATTCAAAATCAGGTAAAAGCAGGCAAGTTCCTTTTCCCAAATTACATTACTTAGGAAATACAATAAGAAAAGCTAAAAGAAATAAAAATAGTTTATACTCTTCATACTGACCTTTTCCCTCCCTGCTCCTCCCCACTTGGAAATGAGGGTGTGGCTATGACTGCGGGGGTGGTGAGGCCCTTTACTGATGTATCTCTGTGGTAATGGACATTACACTATGTTTTACAGGCAGTGATCTAATTCCCAAATGAACCGATTAAATGACCTTCTCCATTTTGAGCACTGGAAACAACAAAACTGTAGGAAAAAGTAAATTTTCCACTGTGAATTCACAGATTTTATTTTCTTATACAAGCACAGTACAGATATCTTCAGAGTAACCAACACCAGCAACTCTAAAGATTAAACCACATTCCCATTGATCAATTTTATATTTGGACAACTTAAAATCTGTGAATTATCTATGGCCCCCCTCAACTCCAAAGAATGACTTTACCTTGTATTTCATCTTAGGGAGAAACAGAGCAGTTTCAAATCCTTGCCATAAAACCCTTCAAAGCTACCCAATATTGCCCCACCCTCCTTTCCTTCCATCTGTTTTAAAAATAATGAATCTGTCTTGCCTAAGGCTTCCCTTGCCTTTGTTTTAATCCCTTCTTCCTCTGCTTGTTGGCTGCCATGTAGTATTCTTTCTCTTTCATTAATTTTTTAGATATGTTTTTTACTTATTTTTTTAGAGAGAGAAAGGGAGAGGGAAAGAGAAACGTCGGTGAGAGAAAAGCATTTATTCGCTGCCTCCTGCACGTTCCCTACCAGGCCTACAACCTGGGCATGTGCTCTGACCAGGATCTCCGTGCATGGGATGATGCTCAGCCAACTGAGTCCTACCATCCAGAGCTTTCTTTTTTTCTTTTACTGTAAATCTTTTGTCTTTTCTGGAATCCTTTTATCAATGTTTAAACATGCTGGCATCTCTTCCATTTAGAAACATAAATAAGCTAACATTAAAACTACTTTCTTGAATTGTGGCTCACTCTCCCTCCATTTACTGCTTCCCTTTCCACTTCCTGTCATAACTACACTTCTCTCAAAAGTTGTTAGCATGTGACCTAAAGCCAAATTTGCCTCTCAACAAGGGTCAGGTTGCTGTGGCAAACATGTGCAAGTTTCAAGGCGAAGAGATAATTAGGGCTTCCTGGCTCCTTCTCATGACCTCACTTCTAGGTGGTGTGTTACACTGAATGCAAGTCTCAGTTTGAAATCTACTGATACAAATATTTATTAGAAAAGTGGCAAACAAACTCATTCAATCAGTCTTAATTGTTGTCCTTTGGCACTTGAGTATAAAATTTACTCCAAAGAAGATACCAAGATAATCTGAAGGATTTCTGTTGGATTAGGCTTTATAGCCTCATACATGGGGAGGATGCAGGAACAAACTAAACTGTAGGCTTTAGCTAAGCCAGTGGATGGAAAACGCATTAGTCAACAGAGCCAAATACCAACAGTACAATGATTAAAATTTTTTTTGAGAGCCAAATTTTTTAAACTTAAACTTCTTCTAATGCCACTTCTTCAAAATAGACTTGCCCAGGCCGTGGTATTTTATGGAAGAGCCACACCCAAGGGGCCAAAGACCCGCATGTGGTTCATAAGCCACAGTTTGCTGACCACGGAGCTAAGACATTAGGCCGTTAGGTTTGATAAAGTCTTTAATTTTTTTCAAGTGGAGATGGCAGAACCCATACAATCTGTTTTGTTCTCCAAATATCGAGAATACTACTCATTCAACAAAAGAAAATTTATATCTAAGATCCATTACACTAATTAACTATCCAGGGTAGACTGGGATAACATTGGAAGTGTTTGCCTTAGTCCCTCAATAGTCGAGTTTCCTAACTAGAATGCTAACATAAGTGCTCCCATAAGTGCTAACTAACCTCCCATCATGGTTTAACTGAGGTTAACTTACATATACATATTACTGACAATGAAGAATTTTAAAGTATATCAAGACTTAGTTGTCTTAATAGTTCTCTCTTCACCACTCACAGCTCAATCCACTCTCAGCTACCTTCTATTTCCATATCCAATAAACTGGTTCTCTCTGAGGTCATTAGTAACTTTTATGTAAAAACAAACAAACAAACAAACAAAAAACCCAGCGTATATATTTCATTCCTCATTTCACTAACTTCTGGTTGCATTTAGCACTGTTGTTCGCTTCCACTTTCTTAATACCACTCACTACAGGTTTCCTTCCTGCCCCACTAAGCTGTCTTAGCCTCCTTAGCTGGCTCCCCAGGCAGAGAAGATGGAAAATGAGCAGAATAACTCATTTCTCCTGGATGACTTCCCTGATTCACCTAGTATGTTTTTATCTATTGCTCCCCGTGGAAGATCATTTATCATCTTAAATGAACACAGAACCAAGCTCTGGAGTGTTCCAAAATCCAAAGTCAACTAGATGCCTAGGAACCAAGAAAGGCATCTGAGAAGAACTGGCTGAGGTGGGAGGAGGAAAACGGCCACAGAATGGAGAGCAGATAGCGTGTTTCAGGAGCAGGAAAGCAGGCCACCATATTAATGCTGCCGAGAGCTTATAAAGATGAGGTCAGAAAACAGTTCACAGAATTAACAATGTGGAATGTGTTGCTGGCGGTTGTGACAACAATATTAGTACTCTGGTTGGGGGCAATGAAAGGGGGATAAGAATGTGAGAATTTTGTTTAAATTTTTTTTCCTGTGACTTTAAGCAGATAAATAGAGTGCTGGTGGAAGGGAGATATAAGATCTAAAGAGATTTTTTCCCCCAAACATAAGCAAACCCAAAGCATGCATATATGTTGCTGGGAAAGAGCCAATAGAGAGGAAGAAAATGATGATGCAGTAAAAAAGAGTACTACATTCTAGAGGGGATGAAGGGGACACATTTTACAATACTAATAGAGATTGGCCCCTTATAGCAACAGGGCAGAACTTCTAATGAAATAAGAAAGGAGCGAGAAAATGGTTAACTTTGAAATTTTAAAGATGGGGTGAATATAGATCTAGTTATTTTTAAAACTACTGGGATCCTCAGATTGCTAGAAGGGAAAAGTTTTATGTCAAAATTGGGTGTAGATGGCTTCTCAGAATGCTAGGGGTGGGCTGCTACAAGTGGTCCTGGGGGAAAGATTATCTTTATAATACACGGTGTGGCAAAAGTAGGTTTACAGTTGTTAATATGGAAAATAATACAGTAATTAATAATATTACAAGAATAAGCTGTTTCTCATACTCACAACTGTAAGCCTACTTTAACTCATGCTGTATAGAACAAAGAATATCAGATGTGTGTGAAGGGTGTGAAAATGTTTATAGATTATGGATTCTGCAAGGCTGGGTTTAAGATATGCATGTTGTCATTATTTTTTTAAAATTACATTTTGCTGCATGATTTGAAAGGTACCTGTTTCAATGAAAGAAAATAAAGATAGTAATACATAACTTTTGATTCAATAAAGTCACTTTAACTGCAAAATAAAAATGATAATATGGTGATACCATGTTGATTGATTGACAACCAATCTCCTGTTCAAATAAGAACAACCTGGAGGCTGAGTGTAGGCTGGTTCTAAAGGAGTGTGTGCCTTGCTCTGCCTGTGAAAACTTCCTCTCAAAAAGACGTGCAGTGTTTTGCAAGCTTGTGAACAAGTGGTTTTGCTACAAAAATCACTTCTGTCATCACATAGGACTCTCCTGAAGAAATGCTTTTTGAAGAGAAATTAAAAAATATCAAGTGTCATCGTCCACTAGTTAAACAGTCTCTGGCAGCATCCTGCTCTTAACATTTAGATTATCCATTTTCTACCTAAATAGAAATAATGAACTCTTTACTTGAAGTTTCCCCAAAACACGAGGCTTCTGCTACCATTTGGGAGAAATGGAGCCAGTGTTTAGATTGTCACGCATTGACTTCCACTAAAGAATGTATCCTCAAAGTAACTAGATATTCATGTTTCTACTGCTTTTTCTCCAGAAGCTGAAGCCTCCCAGTCATAATTACAGGCTTAGAGCAAAGGCAACAGTAGGGAAGAAACGGAGAGCTCTGTAAACGTTACTGGAGAACCATGTCCAATATATGCATAAACTCAAGTATGGGGAAGCTCTGGGCTTAGAGGTCTTAACATGATATTTGAAGAGTCTTTCAAAAAATAATGTTTTATAAGGGCTTTAAAAAAAAATCTGTTTGTTTTTAAAGAAAGTTTGAGCCTGTCTGGCTGTGCAGATAATCTTCCCTCCCTAAATCAATGCCTTGCTGTTTTGTTAAGTCTATGGCCCACTGGACTGAAACAAAAGGTGCGAAGTTCTTCTCATCCATCTTAATGGGGTGTTAATGACTGCAGAGGCTGGCTGTGGCCATTTAAATGTGAGCGCTATTAATCACCTAGGAAAAACACAAACACCCAGCTAGAGCCACTGAAATGTAATTGCAAGGGACAGTTAGGTTCAATTTGTGTTTGAATGAAGAGTAGTATTTTAAAAACAAAAAACAAAAAAACACGAGTTGCCCTCATGCCAGCTTGGCAGATTTAAAGCCAAGCCAACAGGCAACAAACAGCCTCCTAGCCTTTTATTGAGATTTAAAGAGTTGGCTTCTCCCATGAACTTGCAGTTTAGCTGTGCTGCATCCAGCGAATAACTTTTACCAGTGGTGGTGTAAATTTCTACCAGGCAGTCATCTGCTAAGTTATATTTCCTTACGAGAATTTTTTCATATATCCTTTATTTGGAAGCGTGTGTGTGTGTGTGTGTGTGTGTGTGTGTGTGTGTGTGTCTAAAGTGCTTCAGAGAGATTTACTTCCAAGGTTTTAAATAATTCCTTATTTCTACACCTCGTTTCCTTTGCCTCTTCTTGCAGCGCCTTGGTCATGTCCAGAACTGTTGTTTTTCTGAGGTTTTTGTTTGAACAGGGAAAACGGTAGCTTCCTTATTGGCAAAGTTGACAATATTTGCAGAAAGCCAATTAAAAATCTAGAGAACGTCTTTTTATTGTTGACCTTGTGGGGTGAGCTATTAAACAGACATGTAGTGATTGTATTCTGTAGAAAACCAGAGTCTCCTAGATTCTGATATTAGTATTTCTATTAATGTGTTAAGTTAATAGAAGTACAAGTGATGCAGGTTTATGCCGAGGAATGTGCAGTTCAGTGTGTACTCAAGTCTGTCTCATTTGTACATTACCTGACATTTGAGATTAGTCATCCAGGGGTAGTTCATCTGTTCTTGTGTTTTTTTGAGAAAACCTGAAGACTATGCCAAAGTGCGCTATCCGCCTTAAGGGTATGGGGTATGTGTGGGGCCTGTCCTATCTGGTTAATTGTTCTTCACCTGTGACATGATGTTTCTCCAGCAATACCCTCCATTGAATGACAGCCTGGCCTGGCCTGATCTGACCCTGCCTCATACAGAACATGCCAGTTAGGAGGATATGTATTTATCGCAACTGCTGGACATGTTGTTGATTTTTAATTTTCGATGTGAGCAGCCAAGCCACTTTTGGTCTCACCACTTCTTGAATTCGCCCCTTGCTTGTTGCCTGGCTCAGAAGGCACTTGGAAAGCTCCCAAGGAAAATAAAGTACTTCAGTTGTCTCTGAAGTTAAATAAAATACTTGTCTATGGGTTAGGTTGTTCTCTCCCCGCTTCCCCAATGGAAGGGGTAGAAAAGCTGTGGATTTAAATAAGGCTAATTTTCTTGGTTTGAAAAAGGTCAACTGACCACACATGCCTGAGAAAGTATTTGCTTTTCTTTTTAGTATAATATTTGAATTTTAAAATATGACATTTAAAGCAATTATTCCTCAGAAGTTTACTAACTTCAAATAAGTAGGTTCTGTTACTCCCAGACTTCGTGATCCCCAAGGACCACCAGGGAGCCGAGTCCGATGCAATAAACAAAAGAGCCTTTTCCATGCTAGCATGGGCTCTGTCCCGCCCACGCCGGCAGCATGGCGGAAGAGAGCGAATTTCGCCCAGTCCAGCAGTTTTACTCAGGTTGGTAGTGATGTCACTGCCTTGGCTAACCCTGATTGGCTGGGTGAGGGCTAGGAATAACTCCACCCTGCGGGGCGGAGTCGGGAGCTCATCCTCACCTTGCCCTGCCCTCTTAGTTTCAATGGGCTAAAAATGCTCAGTGTTCTCCAAGAGGCATCACTGATGCTGTCATTGAGAGTTTAACGGGAGAATCTGGAACTTAATCCATTTACCGTATTTCCAGCCCCTTCCCCAATACTTGAGCCAGGACCAAGTATTATCAATGTATATATAAAATACACATTATATGTTATTATCTTCAATTATTCATTAGGAAAGTTAGGGGCAAAGCTTTAAAAAAATAATGAATGCTACCCATGTCCTCTTTTTCTCCTCTTGTTCTATTGTGCACTACTTAGATTTTCTTGAGCCTCCTAAATGGAAGCATTTGGAAATTTTAACATTACTCTATTACTTCTAAGTTGATTTTTAAAACTTCTAAAGTTACTTCTGCTAAGGTTACTGTGTAACAACAGCTATTTTGGAAGGAGAGTGGGGAAACTTGACTGACTTGGTTTCTTCAACAGAAGCCCTGGATTCAAGTAATAGTTGGCTTGGATTCTGGCTCTGCCAATACTGCACTGCCATGTGGTCTTGGCAAGAGATTCTGTTTTTGTCTCAGTTTCCCTAACTGTATAACAGGGAATTACAACACTAATTTACTCAGTAGATTGTAGCCTTAAACAACAACTGAATGATTACAAAGTACTTAACTATAAGAGAATGTAGAAATTCTATGTGTTATAGTCTTATAAATAGTGATAAAGTAAAAGTTAATTTAATCAGTTAATATAAGTGAGGAGACTAAAAGGCTAATTCTAATGTAACTCTGATATTTGGGGGCGGGGATGGAGGGGAATAGCAATCTGAATCTGTGCCAGCAAGCACAGTGTACATTCTTGATAAACTATAATTAAATCACTGCCCTTTTCCCAGAAACTGGTCTTGCAAGACCTGTTGCCTAAATACAGAGGCCATAAACTATGAACAGTGCACAGCGCCGGGTGGGGATGGGGAAGGGGAGGTTATTAGCACTGATCCCAGGCCAGACCATTAAATATGGTCTCAAGACCCCCAACACCTGGGGCCTTTTTTTTTTTTTTTTTTTTTTTTTTTTTTTTTTTTTTTTTTTTTTTTTTGCAAAACCTGGGGAAGGACTGGAAATATAATCAATATTTGGGGGACAAAGACACCAGAAAAATATAAAGGAGAAGCTCCCCCAATGTTGCTTCACTCAGATTTGGGAAATTATTCTGCTGAGTCTGCTGGCCTGTGAAAACTTCCGGCTTGTTTTTTCTCTGGTCTTCTACAACATAAGCAAATTAAAATTCTAAGATGAAAGGGGCTGGAGAAGTTTAAAGTCATTTTATTATTACCGTATTTTCTGGCGTATAAGAAGACTTTTGAAACGAAAAAAAGTCAACAAAAATCGGGGGCAAAAGACCAAAATTGCACAAAAATTACCTGCAGATCTTGACAGCAAAGTAAGTCTTTTCTTTGAAGTGGGGGGTAGTCTTATACAGCGAATATAGGCCTAAACCTATGTTTTTACTAAAAATTAGGGGTCGTCTTATACGTCGGAAAAATAAGGTATTAATAATGGATGTTGTACCTCTTTTTTTCACCTTCCTCATCTGATCAACATACATTTCTTGGCTTAAAGAAAGTGTCCTCATTGCAAATAACTTTTATCTACAATGTTGAGGCATTTCTTGTCCTGTTTTATGGATATGGTGTTGTAAATGACCATCAACAGCTCCCTTTTCTATAAATTCTTCTCTACTTATTGAAAAGAGGAGAAGGCAAGTTGGCTCTTAGTTCACCTTTCTAAGCATGTAAAAATGTTTATATGAGGCTCCTTTACAGATTCTGTTCCTCTTTATGAGGCTAAAACTCCTTGTTTGCAGGTCAACGTTACTCCACAGATATTCTTAGGAAAATTTTCCTCTGTCCACATGGAGAGACCCCAGTTTTATTTATATATTATTCTTTTATTTATATATATATATATATATATATATATATATATATATATATATATATAATCTCAAATTATATCTCTAATTTTAACCCAAAACCTCTGTTGAGTCAGAATAATAAGTGGAGGGCTTATATTTTACTTTAAAACATTTTACTTTAAAATTTTGCAAGAGTGAAAAATAAAAATTTCTCAAGTGAAAGGAACTAGGCATATCTGACAAAAAGTGAACTTCACCTAATTGAGGGGATGGAAAAAAATGGAGGCAGAACAGGCTTTAGTCAGAGTGAGAATTTGCAAATATAAACACAGTTGACCTTTGAACAACAGGGGTTTGAACTGTAAGAATCTACTTATGTTAGAATTTTTTAAATAAAAAGCTGTACTGTTTTGGTCTGTGGTTGGGAGACTATAGATATGGAGGGCAGACTATGCATTGATATGTACTATTATATGTCAGGGATTTGAACATCTGCAGATTCTTGTACTTGTAGGGAGGTCTGGAACCAATTCCCTCCACGGACACCAAGGGACAATTTAGCTTTTGGAGAATCAAAAGTCATATGTTGGTTTTTGACGGCACTCCTAAACTCTGCAATGTCCAGGGGTGAGCTGTACTTGGCTTCTAATCACTCCAATTCTGGGTCTTCCACCCTGTCTGGTAAAAGCCATATTGAATAAGTATGCAAAATGTATTTGTGCAAAAGAATAAACAATGGCATATTGAAATAATATCTGATGGAAAATTCATTGGCTCTTTTATTCAAAACATTAAGTATCTTCTTTATCACATGGAACTATGCTAGGATGGTGGAGAATAGTAACTCATTTAAAATCTAGCAAATAGACAAGAGATACACTGACTACTTAGATAACTAGAGTTAAATTATGATAGAAGAAGTGTTTCAAAGCAGATGATTAAATGTCAAAGGAGAGTGGCAGATGATGAATACTGTGGGTCTGACCTAGTACACTGTAGGAATTCAAGAAATATTATTTTAAGTAAACTTCTTATTGTTAATAGTATTATAGATATCGCCCCCTTTTCAAGAAATATTTCAATAAGTTCACAGAAAATAGACTGGGCATTATAATGGTTAAAAAGTTTTGGTGGCAGATGTAATAGTTAAGCTGACTTTTGGTTCAGACTTAGGAATTGATGTAGAAACAGGATCAAAAGCTTTCTAAACTTTCACTTATAAGATGAATAAATTCTGGAGATCTAATGTACAGCCTAGTTAGTAATACTCTATAGTATACTTGATTTGGTAAGAGAGATCTTAAATATTCTCAACACTTGCACACACACACACACACACACACACACACAAAGACTATGTGAGATTATGAACGTGTTAACTTAATTGTGGTGATCATTTCACAATATACATCAAATCATCATGTTATACACTTTAACTATGTACACTTTTATTTGTCAACTAGTAGCCCTGAGCAAATTGAAAGAAAATTAATTAGAAGAAATATTTTAATAACATTATTTGCCCTTTCTCTATAATAGAAGTGTCAACCAAATTCACGATTGACAATGACAGATTGAAACACATCCATGCAAGAGCATTATATGTAGCACACATGCATGAGTCAACTTAGCCTTTTATAGATATGGAATAAACTTGCTAAACTGATTTAGCTAAACTTTTCAGCCCAGTGAAGCACCCCAAATTCTTTCAGGTAATTGTCAGCAACACAGCAGTGTGTATCAACACAAAGCAGATTATTGATGTAGATCACACAGGGAGAACAAAGAATAGAATATTTAACTGCAGCAGTGTTTGACTATATTCAGCACAGTGAGAAAACCTGAAGTCATTTTCAAAGGTCCACCATTTCTTCTTTTCAGTCAGGTCAAGTTTCTAAACTCTATAAATCTCCATTTTCTGGCTAATGAAAAGAAAATTGGATTCCACCGAGTCTCCTATCTACCTACTCCAGGACTTCTGTGAGGATCAAATGAGATGAGGAATGGGAAAACACTTCACAGACATTTGGTTAAAGTGTAAAATGTTTCCACCTGGCTATAAAACAATTTGTGTTCATGGGCTGAAGAAACTCCAAGAAGGAAGAGGAAACTGGGCATTGCTATGTGACATCATTAGCCAATGCTCACAGCCACTGGTTTCTGGGCTGTGGGTCTCATTTTGCACTGTGGAGGTCTCAGCAGCATCAGCTGTGATTTGGTGGAATGTGGCTCCAGAGTGGTGGTGGGGCCTGTGTCCCACTTGGGGGAAGCCGAGTGTTGCTTTGTGGGTGCCAGATCTGCAGTGCTTTTTCTCTGTAAATGGCTAGTGCATATTACAGCAGCTCCTGTGTTGAGCATCTGCCCCCTATTGGTCAGTACATGTCATAGTGACTGGTCGGATGGACACTTAGCATAATATATATATATATATATATATATATATATATATATATAATCTCAATGAAACTGGGAGAAAAGATATTATATTGCAAGACAATGAGAAGAGTTGTGAGGAAGAATGATTGCCATGTATTCATGAAAAATAAGTAATTCTGTGATTAAGCAAAGGACCTGTAACTCTTTAGAAAGAAAGAAATGAAGGAAGAAAGAAAGATTGCAATGTGTATCTATCCATGGAATTGTGTAATTTTAAAATACTTCACAAAATTTCTATTAGTTGCTCAAGGCTAAAAACCTACATAGTGAGGGATTGATCTTCTTTTGGGAAGCTGAAGCTGTGCGGCTGGCACTTAGGAAAGATGTAGCTTTGGGATTCCTCTTCAGAGAAGTAATAGCTAATAATATGCAAGTGTTAGTACTTAAACAGGATTTGGAGCCCTAAGCCAAATACATTCCTCTTCTAAGGTAGATTTTTAAGCAATTTTAAGTGCAAGCAGGTGAGCAAAGCAAAGTCAAGGTGGGTGATGCAAGAACTTGGAATCCTTAACTTTGCTGTGACTAAAAGCATGCCATAGACGACCTCCTACATTTTAAAGGAATACCGAACTTCTCTTCCTCTGTGTGAATGAAGGAAAATAGCTGATAAATGGAAATTGGAATAAGAATGAAGAACGACTTGTCAGAGACCAACTCAGTTTACCAGTTTTAAGCCAATTTTTTATAAACAGAAGCTTTGCAGTCTCATTAGTGATAGTTACAAAGAAAAATACTGCCTTGTTGCGGGCTTTTTCATAGTTCTGTGTAAATCTAGCTGCCATTTAATGAGTGCCTATTACATTCCAGGCTCTGTGTATTTAAGATATTGTCTCCAGTCCTGCCAAAAATCTCCAAGATGGGTGCTGCAATTCTCTTTTTACAGTTGATCCTCAGAGAGGTTCCACAACTTCTTCATGGTTACCCATTCAGGAATGAAAACAGGCTTAAGTTCAAAGTCTATACTCTTTCCATTATGATATTATGATTTTCCTCTGTGTAAAAAAAAAAACAAACCAATTTAAAAATGTATTCTTCTTCTTCTAAAATCTAAAACTAGTCTTACCTCCAGTGCCCCAACATAATGTGTTGTTTTGAATACCTGTTATGTAATTACCCTGATGTAAGTCTGGAGGCATTTTCACACGGCAGGCTCCATGTGTGTCTAGGCTGCACATCACATCACACTGATGCAATCTGAAGCTGTTCCATAGGGGGAGGTTTGGAGCCAGGCTCACAGAATTCCTTGCCCCTCTCCCTGCTGACTCTGCTTCCCCCCTCCCTCCCCCCCTTGCACTGAAACAGAGGCTGCCAGAACCCAAGTGTCTGTGCAGATATCAGTCCTCAACACAGAAGTTGGCAACAACTGAAGAATGGAAATGGCTGCAGATGTTGAAGGCTGGGGAGTTCAAAAGCAGCCCTGCTATGTGGAATCCCACATTTGAGACACTCTTTCTTTTGGTCGGTAAACTAATAAGCAACCAGTTTTGCGTTAAAACACTGTGCTTCCTTCGGCGGAAATATAAATGATCGCTTGCCTTCCCTGCCTAGGCAGAGGCAGGCCTATCCTTTGTGCTCCTGCCCTTGGCCCCATACTCACACGTCCTCCTCGCAACTGGCACTGGTTGAAAGGAAGCATTACGGCCAAGATGTGCTCTGGCTACACAGAAGGGTGTGGTGCCAGTGTGGAGCCCCTCTCTCATATCTGGCCCCCATCACTTCATCAGACATAAGCTATTTCTTTGGCTTCGAATTCTTCCATCACTTTTTTTTTTTTTTAGACTTGGCATTTTAAAACCTCAACAGCATCCCCGTTGTTTGTTTAAATACAATTTCTCAAATATAAAAACATCAGTAGATTGCCTGTTTCCCACCTTGTTCCTTTATCCCTTTACTAAGACTTTCCCAACCCCCAGGAAGAATTCATGATCCAAAATCAGTTAAACAAAACTTGACCTGTTGTACTTTCCAGCACACCCACTTGTTCCCCTAGAAATCATTTCTCTTAATTAGGAGCTGGCCAGGTATCTGCGCCGTCTTTGTGGAGCCTCGCGCCCTGCGCCATGACTTGTGTGCATCTCAGACCAGTCAGCCAGGGCAGTCTCTCAGCTGGGTGTCAATACATGAACCACACCGCCCACTCAGCAGTTTTTCTTTCGAGTTTCAGCCTTTCATTTCTCAATTTCTCACTTATGTCCAACTGTTCATATGACCCAGTGAATAATTCCTTTTGTCTTTCTTCTCAATCACCTTTTGTCCCAGCAATAGAATTGGAGGCTCTGACGCAGCCTTTGAACAAGCTTCAGGGCTGCCTGGTAGAACTGGATGAGAACTGTGGATTGAGAGTCTGGAAACAAGAGTACTTCTTCTGATTCAGCAATGGGGGACTTTGAATGAGTCTGTTTGCCTTTCTGAGCCTCAGTTCCTTCTTTTGAGAAAGAGCTGGATGACTGATCTCTAATGTCCATTACTTCATTCAAGAACCAGTTAACTAGAGCTAACTATAAGCCTGCATTGAGCGAGGTGCTGTGGATACAATGGTGAGAACAAAGGCGCAGTTTCTACCCACTGGGTAGCTTGGGGCACCAGCTGTCAATGGGTAATTCCACAAATAAACATGCATTTGTCAACCATTATAAGTGCCACGAAGGAAAAGTACAAAGTGCCACAGGAACGGTTCATCAGAGGACCTCGTGGGAGCAGGGGAGGTGGATATATGAAGAAACGAATATGCGGAGGTATGAGGGGATGGCGCAAGAGTTAAATAAGGGAGGAGAAAGAGAGAAAAACACATCCCAGGCAGAGAAAATGGAAAATAGGAAAGCACTAGAACAGATTGGGAACAATATGGAAAGAAATGACTGAAGACCATCAAGGCTGAGAGACCACACCGGAGAAGGGGGCTCCAATGAGGCTACAGAGGTAGAGAGAAGCCTGACTGGAGAAGCCTTCCTCGTAAGCCAAGTTAAGAACCTTGAACTGTATGGTTGGTGCAATTAGAAAGTTTGAAAACTGTGGAGTGTCATGAGGCTGGCATTTTTCAAAGGCCACTCTGGCCCCCCAGATAAGAGAATTGATAGGAGGCAGTAGAAACAAACTTGCGAATCTATAATCCCAGGCAAGAGATGAGAAGAGGGAAGATTAGAAGATGGTGGCAGAGAACGGAGAGAAATAGATAATCTTTCCACTCTTGCTTCCAATACCTTTCCTTGCGACCCCACCCTCCTAGTTACCCTGGAACTGATCTTACCTTTCCTACGCTAGGTCTTTGTTTCAACCCCACACACATGGCACATTGTTTACTCTATTTTGTCTTAGTTGTTCACTGTTTTATCTTCCCCACTGGATTGGAAGCCTCTTAAAGTAATTAAAATGTCTTGCCCATCTCTTTACCCCCTAAAAACACTACCTTACACATAATGTGTGCATAGTGGGTGTTCGTGTAGGACCTATGCTTTTCTTGATGGGCAACTTTATGAGCTGGTGAGGTACCCACTCCAGAGACAGAGCCAAGGGAATCCTTGGCAGGACTTAGTGGTCATTACTATACACACACACACACACACACACACACACACACACACACACCGTATTTTCCGGTGTATAAGACGACCCCCCTAATTTTACAGTTAAAACATAGGTTTAGGCCTATATTCGCTGTATAAGACTACCCCCCACTTGCGAGGCAACACCAGTTCTTTTTTTCATAGACCGCCTCTCTGACTCTGGCCAATCTGAGCAGGCTTTTTTTTTGTTTCAAAAGTCATCTTATACACTGGAAAATATGATGTGTGTGTGTGTGTGTGTGTGTGTGTGTGTGTGTGTGTGTGTATATAAATTTTTTTCTCATTACACTTTCTCTGCCATCCCTGTCCCTGTGGAAACAAAGGAAGATAAAGAGCTGTGATGGGTGGTGGAATAAGAAGGCGAATTTCTTCTTTCAAGATCATATTTTGGCGTCACCCACTTCTCTGCTTCAAGTTCTCCTGTGGTGTTCCTGCCCACAGAATTCTCACATGCACATAGTTGCATGGTTGTTTCAAGTGCTGTCGCACAGTGGGAGAAAATTCTGGACTGTCAGGATCATAGGCTGAAGCAGATAAAGCCTCCGCCACCTGGTGCTGGGTTAAAGGTTCTGCTCCTTCCAGACGGTTAGTTAACACTTCCTCTCTGCGCTTCAAGGCGCTGCCCCTCATGGTTAGGGGTCCTATTAGCGGTCTCTCCATCCTCTCCTCTAAGGCTGAGGTGCCGTCTTCAGCTTCTTTGTGGCCTTTGTCAAAGTGCAGTCCTTTCTTATTTGGATCCCAGATCTAGCTTTTTGGTGTCTGGTTGAAACTCTTATTTGAGATGCCAGTTTCTTAAAAAAAAAAATTAAGAGCCCTATGCTGGGTTCTCTTTTCATGAGTGCCATTTTCTCAAGTTTTCTTCTATTTTGTACTGCTAGGGACTTATCTCAGTCATTCCCTGAGTTCTGGGACTCAGAACAGTTCACCATAGATTTTTCCCTTCCCTTCATCTGCTTTGTTAAAGAAAAAAGAAAGAAACTTCAGTTCTCCTTAGCACCCTTTCTGTGTCCTCAGAGCCTACCTGTAGCTCCCTCCACTACCATCCTTTTATAGATCTCTGCAGTAGATGATAATGTGCTAAAAACAATTTCTACTAGAGTCAGGGAAGTTCTTTCCAATTCTTACGCCCACCCCCCACCCCCATGCACATTTAAACTTAGAAAGCTAAAACTTTTCTCTAGCGACCCTTCATTCCATATTTATTTTCTGGTGAGAGTGATATATTGCTCTGGCTGATACTTTTTCAATCTGCAATTAGAAAATACTAGTGCTAGAAGTAACCTTAGAGACCATCTAAATTCTTATTTGTACTCTTATTCTATTGTTAAGAAATCCGAAGGCCTGGTGAGTCAAGCAGTTTGCCCTAAGTCATTTCATTATATAGTGCTAATGACTAGAATCTTTGTCATCAAAGGCATAATTCTCTATGCTTTATAATTCTCTTTATATATTATCTACTACGAGTCATACAGCAGCACAAAAACAATGTGTACTCATGTAGCATTGCATCAATCATTCACCAAATATTTATTGAACACCTATGTAAGCAGGGCACTGTGCTGATGCATAACTAATACACATAAAGAGCCTGATTTAAATGCAAACTAAATGTGATTAATTATTGTTAACCATTTATAAATTCTATGTCCTTTTCCTAAGAACTGAAGAAGTAAAAACTAAAATTTTTGTAGTCCTATCAGGTACCGAGTGTCATTTTAGGAATGCCATCTGTTTATTAGGCTGAGTTATGAATTTCTTATAAAAGTTTTGGTATAAAAAGAGACAGGTTATGTTCTAGCCAGTTTTGCTTAGTAGTTGGAGCATCAGCCTGTGGACTGAAGGGTCTTGAGTTCTATTCTGGTCAAGGGCACGTACCTCGGTTGCAGGTTCAATCCCTGGCTCTGGTTGGGCTGCATGAAGGAGGCAACCAAATGATAAGCCTCTCATGACAATATTTCTCCCCCTATGTTTCTCCCCCTCCCTCCCACTCTCTCTAAAAAAGCAAGGAAAAATATCCTATGATGATTATTTAAAAAAAAATAAAGTCTACTTTAAAAAAAAAGAGAGCTACATGTTAAGTTTTAGTGTTTGTGAAAAAGTATATTGGGAATTAAGGCCATGCTCAGAATTGTTGTAATGTTAACTCTATAGGTAGCTTAGTATTAAAGCTTGAAAGGACTGGATATCTGTGCACTTCCTGAAACTGCTCTTGACTGTATTGAAGGGAATATGGAAAGATAGAGGTATTTTCTCAGCAGTCTTTTTATTAACTGCTCCCCATCTGTGGTCATTTTAAATAGCAAGTACTGGAGGCAATAACCAAGATTGACAGTAATCACAAAGGAGGGAGCAATTGTGCCAAAACCACACCACAGGGTCAAAGGATCATCATCGATTTGAAGATAAGAATCATGATATGTTGAAAGGGCACTGGTTTGAAGTCAGAAGTCTAGGTTCTTTCTAGTTCCAGCTCGTCATTGCTGCGTGACATCAGACAGCCCCCTAACCCTATGAATATTCTCCTGACCTCTCAAATAAAAAGTCCTGCATGGTGGTGTTTTGATAGTCAAATAAGATCACTAATGGAAAAGTGCTTTGAGGACTCAAAGACTTTTGGAAATATAAGGCAGTTTTATTCCAAAACTCCAGAATTTTGACTGGTAACAGAAATAATTACTTTGCAAAAAATTAATATTTCCTTCATTTGGGTGTGTTGGCTGTCTGGGTGCATATTTTACTCTGTTGAAAGGACTTCTGTTACCCTTCCTTTGAAATGGCAGGAGATAGGCTCACTGTCGGTGGGAAATAGCAGGCTCCTCTTATTTCCTTTAAGAACGGGGACTAGGAATGAATTCTATTGGAGAGACATGATCAGGTAGCAGCCATTGGGCTCCCACTAGTCATCTTTTTCTAAGGAGTAATGGGAACACTACACAGACAACTGAGGTGAGGTTCCAAGTCCTGTTTGCAATGTTCCCAGTTGGTGGCTGATACTAAATTTTTTATTTTATTTTGCCAGTGCTGCAGAATATGTTGTGTCATGGTAGAAAGGACTAAAAATCCTTTTGTAATGTTGGATTGCAAAGAACTTGATTTTTCACATTCCATTGGTTCACTGAAAAAGAATTTGCTGAGTGGGCATCATGCTGGGTGCTAAAGACACAGGCCAATGTGGTTGAGAAGACAGAGGCAATGGAGTAATTTATATTAAATGATGGTACAGTTCTGGGTTGAGGTACTTAAAACTGGAATACTTCCTCCAAACCTGTGCTCCCTTACTTGGTAGAGGGCATGTATCCCAGAGAGTACAGACACAAAATGGTAGAGATCCTGTTAGCTTGATCCATGTAGAGTACATTTTCCACCCCCACTCTGCCCTGCCTCCTGTCAGCACTTGAGATTGTGAAGATAATAAAGTGAATAATTAATATGGCATTTGTCAGAGGTAGGAGCAAGAAGTTTATCTCAAAACATTTATTTGGCAAATATTTAATGAACATGCAATCTCTTTGCCCTGAATCAGTTTAAATTCTAGCAAGGGATACAGTAGTCATACAATATAGACATTCCTAACCTGGAGCAGAAGTTTTATTGTAAAGGGCCTGCAATAATACACTAAGCATAATCTGAACAAATGTTACACTTATACATGCTTTTTTTAAATGCATGTGAGAAGTGTTGTGGTTAATAAATTACACGTTATTAAATTCATTGTGTCTCTTTATCATTTTTGTATTTTACTTTTGCCTGTGTGATTATTTTATTATATGTCTTTTTCGACTATAGTGTAAACTCCATGAATCTGTTTTTTACACTCCATTAAGCCCCTGGGTACTCAAAATAGTTTGTTAAATGTTGATTAAGTATATTTTCTCAACCAATAGGTTGAGAAATTACAAATATCATGCGCTGCCCCTTGAAATTTTATAATGTTAAAAAGGCGTCCTTCTTTGGGTTGAGGTTGAGACTCTGGGTCAATAAATGAAAGACAAATAAGATAAAGAATGCAGACCCAGATTAGCAGGGGACATGTACAAATACTGATGAGTTAAGAGATAATTAACTGTGGAATGTCACCTCTGCCTTAGTCTCTCCTTGTCTTATGTTCCTTCATACTCCTTACATTTCAAACAATTCTATAAATACTGCCTTATGTGAGCTTTACTATAACACAACGAGTAACCAAGTAAGAAGGGGGACAAATTGTCTCCTGTCTGGTTCTTTTCTCTTAAGACTTTACCAAGTTGCTAATGCTTTGAAGAACACAGCTAGAAGGGACTGAAGAGATCATCTTGTCCTACTGATACCATTTTAATAACCTGGTTATTATTCAACAGGAAAGGAGTAAAGGGCAGACTTGATATAGGCATGCCATTTATAAAGCTTTTTCCAGGAACCTGCAATTAACATTCTCCAACTCTGTTCCCCAAAGATTGCGGAGGGGAAGGGACTGGGCCCAGTAATGTCTGGGTGATGTGGGAAGATAGTTACCTGTCAGTCACACCTGGGAACAAGTTAGTGGCCAGAATAGGGGTGGCTACTGCAAGCACAGGAAGATTTGATATTTAAGCTTCTGAACAAAGTAGGTCCCCCCACCCCTTGCTGCTCGCCTGTGCTCCTGGCTCTCCTGTTGCAGGGGGCATACTCCCATTCACTCACCCATGTGGCTCATGGCCATGGAGGACTCACACAATAGACTGATAGACTGAATCTATCCTGATGCTACACCAGATCCCACTGCACCAAGGAACTGAAACTCTGGCCACTGGCCTTGCTTTTAGCTCTACTAAAGCCCTAGCTGCACCTTACCCCATGTCCCTGGGTTAAGGGACATGGGACTTTGGAACCTGAGAAATAAATTACACACCAATGAAAACCATTCATTCTCTCATCAATTCTTAGAAAATCCATTTTCTAAAGATATTTTAAGAACCACCCCACTTTCACTAACAATAGAAACCAAATTCTCTAGTAACACTGCAAGCATGATTTTAAGGAAACAGAACTCTGCAAACCCAAAGGTTCCTGTCCAAGGTCATAGTGACTAGAGGGTGACAGAGGCAGGATGAGAATCTCTAGTCTGACTCAGACCATTTTCACCATCCTGCCTCTTTTTTGGGGGGTCAGGTTCATCAGCACTCAAATATTTGATTCGGGAGGAAAATGTGGTAAAACTTATAAATTAAGGAAGCATGGATTCAATTGTATAGTTTAGGTCATCAACTGTCTGTTTTCATTTAATCTTTCAAAATATATGCTCTTCCATGCTAGCAACAGCTCAAATGTCTGTGAACTAGATGCTAATGTTTATCTAATTCTACTGAAGATCATAATCTTTAGGTCAGCATGTATTTATTCTGATAAGTCATTATACACTAGAGGCCTGGTGCATGAAATTTCTGTAGGGGGGTGTTCCCTCAGGCCAGCCTGCACCCTCTTGCAATCTGGAGCCCCTTGAGGTATGTAGGGTCTAGTAATAATTAATGTCGTTTTTAACATTCTTTTAAAATCTTGCTTGGCGTTGACTTGTATTGACATAACCTTCAAACATGTGGTATCTACAGAACGTGTGAAGTGCAATTAACAAGTTTTGCTTGAAAAAGTTTGTGTTTGCTTTGGTTTTTGTTGCAAAACTAGGGCTAAGAAGATGGCGGATGAAGAGCATATTCGGCACTGCATGCTTTACGAGTTCCAATTAGGAAGAAAAGCAAGTGAGGCTGCAAAAAACATCTGTAGTGCTCTTGGTCAAGATGCAGTTAGCGCCAGAAAATGCCAGCATTGGTTTGAGAAATTTCGCGAGGGAAATTTTTCGTTAGATGACAAGAGTGGTCGAGGCTGTGTGTCCAATTTTGATCAAGAAGCTCTTCAGGCTCTTTTGGTGCAAAATCCTCAAATTACCCAACAAGAGCTTGCGACAACTTTAAATTGTTCACAAAAAACAATTTCCAATCAATTGCGTGCACTTTGCAAAGTCCAAAAGTTTGGAAAATGGGTTCCTCATGAGTTGACCGCCAACAACCATAATAAAAGAGTCACAATTTGCAGTTCGCTCCTCTCTCGTCAAAACCATTTGCCGTTTTTAGAGCAAATTGTTACCGGAGATGAAGAATGGGTGCTGTATGTTAATTTGAAAAGGCGGCCTCAATGGTTGGACAAAAATGAGGCTCCGCAGCCCACGCCAAAACCTGACTTGCATGCGAAAAAAAGTGATGTTGTGTGTTTGGTGGAATTTTAAATGAATTCTTCATTATGAACTTTTACCATCTAACCAAACCATTACAAGTGCAGTGTATAGTGCCCAATTGGAAAGGTTAGCCCAAGCTTTAAGAGAAAAAGAACCCGAGCTGATTAATCGTAAGGGCGTAATTCTTCACCACGATAACGCACGACCGCATACTGCAAGAATCACTGCTGAAAAACTGCGCCAGTTGGAATGGGAAGTTCTCCCTCAACCTGCATATTCTCCTGATATTGCCTCTTCCGATTACCATTTGTTTCGTTCTTTGCAAAACTTTCTTCTTGGAAAAAAATTTAATAATGAAGAATGCCTCAAAAATGCATTGACCGAATTTTTTGCATCAAAATCACAAGAATTTTACAACAGAGGGATTAAAATGCTTCCTGAGCGTTGGGCACAAGTAGTAGAAAACAACGGCAACTATATTGTTGATTAAATTTTGTTGTATTGTTTAAATAAATTCGATTTAAAAAAGTAATATTAAAAACAACATTGATTATTACTAGACCTAATATGACTACGATCTCTGTGGGATCGGGCCGAAATTGGCAGTAGGACATCCTTCTTGTAATCAGGGACCACGGGTTTCTAACTGCTTGCCTGCCTGCCTGATCACTCTGGTCTCTGGTTATTCTGGTCGTTCCACTGTTTTGGTTGCTGGGCTTTTATTATATAGGATATGCTACTCACCTTAATCAGAGTGTGTAAATATGTTCTTTCTTCATCGTTTGGGCATTCTTTCAACAATAATTCCCTTCTGAAGCCAATATCATTGCTAATTCTGCATTAAGAAAGATAAAGACATAAAACACAGTGTTGTAATAAATATCTAGCAAGGAAGACACTATTTTAAAGGGAAAATTGTCTCAAGACACTTTAATGCTTTCTATTGCAATGGTTGCAGAATTACTTGAGGGTACATTGCTAAGGGGACCTTTATTTCATCAATTAATGAGATTTATAAGAACACTAATAGATAAATCCAAACCTAACTCCATTAATAGTGAGGCAAATTAATGTAATTCCATCTATCAACTTGGAGTTATAAATATTCATGCAAATTGTCTATTATAATGAATACACACTCTGCATGTTTTAAATGTGTGCAAAAGAACATGATGATGTATATGTTGATATCATGACAAAACCAAACTATCATCTACAGAGTGAATATTTTGATCTCAGTTAAACATACAACCTGTAGTGACACATCTGCTCTTATCATTGAAAAAGAAATGTGTACTACCAACTAGAGATTTAAGGACAGATGGTTAAAATGTTTTCCAACACCTTTCAATGCCATTGACCCACAGTCTTTGTCAATAGCCTGAGTAGCACTTGTAAGACCATCTGCTGGATTCAGAGGAACTCCAGTCATTGGTGAAGAGTGAGGAGACTAAAAAAATGATCCTGCAGAATAGCTCAGGCATGGAGAAACTGGAAAAATGTATCATGGCAGCATGATTAATCAACCTTCATTTAAAGGGAGAGACTTCTATGTAGCTAGTAGTGAATGTGAGTCCATGCTATGAAAGTATACAATCACAGAACTATCTTAGTCAACTTAACTCTTGAATGACTTAAAAAATCCAAGACATTTTAAAATAGTTAAAAATAAATACCTTACTTTATAGCTCTCCTTGGAAGTCCTGCTTAATAAAATTGCCTTGTTATTAGGTCTCTGTGGTCCTTAAATATTAAAATTAATTTAGATGAAGATAAACACAAGCCTGATTTTTACTTAATTCCAGTGCCACCTTCATGTTCTCGAGTATTTATTTCAAATATGCATTCTGTTATACTATGCAGCCATGAAGAATTAATATTTATTCCAAGTCAGAATCATTAGGAGAATATACTCTATTTTCCAGGTTTTCTAAAGAAGCAGTTTATTAATTATACACTTTTAAGAATAGTTTTTTTTTTACATAAATAAAATTATTAGATAACTTGTTTTATTTCTCTGTAGGAATGTTTTGGATATAATTACAGATCTCTATTTTTATTTTCTTTTAAAGATGCCAATCCTGACTGTTTAATGCTTTGATTTGTGTTTGCCTCAAATAGTCTTATCTCGGATGGCATTTTGGTTTCCAAGGTAGTGACTGGTCTTGCTGGTGTATATACAAGCTCCAGGAAAGCCATGTTAGACTAGCAAATTAACACTCTTCAGTATTCACTTGATAAGTGATCATCTCACACATGTGTTTGTACTCTTTTGTTTGCAACCATTTCTTTTTATTCTATACATTTAAAATCTCTTGCCTTTATTATCCTCTTCATATTCTTCTGAAATGGTTAATTTTCTGAAATGTTCCATGAGGGGCATCTTGCTTCAATGACGCAATCACTATGCCATATACTTCTACTTCAGAGGGTTTCTTACAAGGAAAAAAATCTTTCCCTTTGCATGACAATATTGCTTGGCCTTCTAATCCACAAATATCTGCAAATCAGATGTTTATGAATCTAGCCAAACTACCTCAAGTTTAAAAAAAGACCTAAGAAAATGAAAGATAGCCAACTAGTTACATCTTTGCTTGCCCTTAGATTTTTCCACACCTGATAATCACCAACTGTCAGTTTAAATAAATTCAACTACAAAATGGTACATAACTTTTCTGAACAATAATTTTAAAGGGACCACAGGGGAGCCTCCGATTCTCATCTGGAAGCCCTGGGAACACATTTACTCTCTGTGCAAAGCCGTGAAGGGTCACATGCCTTTGTACAATAGCTATGGAAAGTACATTGTGAAACTTTACTGGATGGGTTGCTGGAGAAAGATAACCATTGATGACTTTCTGCCTTTTGATGAAGATAACAATCTACTGCTTCCAGCTACAACTTATGAACTTGAACTCTGGCCAATGCTTTTGTCTAAAGCTATCATTAAACTGGCAAATGTTGAGTATGTAGAATGTGGAATTATCACTCACTTGTATAAAAACAAAAGGGCAGACCACAGTAAAAAGAACACTACTACATCTATATTCCACAGCTTTATTTTTTATTAATTTTAAAAAACTTTCTTTTCAAACAGTGTGAATTTTCTAATGTAAAAAATGTATATGCCAAAGTCACTAATTTGAAGTATTGGGTTAACCAGCAATCAAAAATGGTACATAAAAAGTAACTTTTATGTCTCTCTCCAGAGTCCTTTCAAAGTATGTCTTTTTAGCTTTAAAAATATATACATTGTGCAGAAACTGCAGCAGCAGCTCTAAATTAGAAAAAAAAAAAAATATCATGGAAAAAGGAATAATGAGATATAGTGAAAGAATCCCAAATCAGTACCAGCTGCTGAACAATTACGTTCAACTGCTAACAGGTGTGTAGAAGGGCCCACGTATAATGTTATCTTGTGTCAATGTGCCTTTGAAAGGACTTTTGGTTATAAGATTCCCAGAGTATTTGGGCTGATCAGAGGAGATGAGGTGCATGTGTATCCGTCTATAATAAAGCTTATCCTTTTTATACATCTCCTTTTAAAGTGAATGGAAATTAAATATTCTTATTACAGAGATCATGGAGTCATGGGTGAAGGGGAATGAAAGGGAGTAGAGGTGTTCACAAACTGTGGTCTGTGGACATGCAGGTTTGCATGGAAAGCCCCTGAATGACAAGCTCTTCAAGGTGCTCACCCTCCCCCCTGAAGTGGAATAATTGGGTCATAAGGCAGTTCCATTAAAAAAAAATGTTTTATTGATTTTTTACAGAGAGAGAGAGGGATAGAGAGTTAGAAACATCGAAGAGAGAGAAACATCAATCAGCTGCCTCTTGCACACCCCCTACTGGGGTTGTGCCCGCAACCAAGGTACATGCCCTTGACTGGAATCAAACCTGGGACCGTTCAGTCCACAGGCTGATACTTATCCACTGAGCCAAGCTGGTTTCAGTGGCAGTTCGATTTTTAAAATTTTTGGAGGTAACTCCATACTGGGAATTTATTCAAAGAAACCCAAAACACTCATTTGAAAGAATATATGTATTCCTATGTCCATTGCTGCATTATTTATAATAGCCAAGATTTGGAAACAGCCCAAGTGTCCACCAGGAAGATGAGTGGCTAAAAAAGCTGTGGTTAATTTACACAATGAAATACTACTCTGCTGTAAAAAGGAAGGAAAATATACCCTTTACCACAGCATGGATGGGCCTGGAGAACATTATGCTAAGTGAAAGCCAGTCAGAGAAAGACAAGTACCATATTATTTCACTCCATATATGGCATTTAATGAACAAACTGAACTACCAAGCAAAATAGAGACAGACTCCTAAATAGAGAACAGGCAGACAGCTATGGGGTGGGGTGATGTTGTGGGGTTGGTTTGGTAGGAGGGGAGGTGGAAGAGAGCTTAGAAGAAATAAATGACGGAAAACTAAATAAAATCAAGACAAACAAACAAAACAAAACAAAAAAGTGCTTTATATTGGCATTAATTCTTGGGTAAAGTTTCAAAACTTGTATGAGCTTTTCCAAAGAGTTTAAACTGGTAGGGTCCAAAACTCCTGAACTTCTAAGTCAATCAGCCCTGTGTTTGGATCTCTCCATTATCACAGTAAGTCCTCACTTAACATCGTCCATAGATTCTTGGAAACTGCGACTTTAAGCTTAATGACTCATAACAAAGCCAATGTTACCACAGGCTCGTTGACATAAGTAGGAGTTCAGTTCCTACAGAGTATTTCTGGTCACATAAACATTACCAAATTTCTAAATAAGGAACCAAAACACTTCGAATATCAAACGCTGAAATAAATGGGGAGTTTTATGTCCATTTAAGAAAGACTAATAAGAACAAATAAGATCATTATGTTCCAACCTGCTCATTCCAGTTCAGGGTTGTAGGTGGTGAAAGCCTATCCCACAGCTCAGGGCACACGGTGGGACCCAGTGTGGACAAGACACCTTCCCATAGTAGGGCCACTCACACCCACACCCTCACCCACCCACACCCACACCCACCCACACTCACTCAGACTGGGGCAGTTGAGACACACCTGAATATATATATTGGGATTCGGGAGGAAATAAAATATCTGGAGAAAACCAATGCACACATCGGGAGAAGGTGCAAACTCCCCAGGAACAGCAGCCCTGGCTGGGAATCATTCCCCAACCCCACTCATCAATGTAATACGGTAATAAAATGATGTTAAATGAAACCATAGGATTCAAGTACCTGAGGACCTCATTCACTTTTTTAAATCAGCTTTCTTCTCCCCCCCCCCCCCAAGCTGCAATGTGCATGTTCACCTCGGGGAGCTTATTAAAGTGAGCACTACTTAACTACGCCTGGGGTGGCTCATGACACTCCGCACACTCAAGAGTCCCCCAGCTGATGTTCATGCGATGGGTCTGCTTATTACACTTTAAATGGCAATTTTGTTGTTGTTGTTGTTGTTAATCCTCACCGGAGGAAATTTTTTCCCCATTGATTTTTAGGGAGGATGGAAGAAAGGGGGAGAGACACACACAGAGAGAAACATCTATGTGTGAGAGACACATTGATTGGTTGCTTCCTGCAGGTGCTCCAACCAGGCCCAGATGGAACCTGCAAACGAGGTACATGCTCTTGACCAGAATCGAACCTGAGACCCTTTAGAAAGCAGGCCAATACTCTCACCACTGAGAAAAACCAGCCAGGGCTAAATGGTAAGGCTTTAAAATACTGGTTCTGCCCCAGCTGGTTTGGCTCAGTAGATAGGGCGTCAGCCTGCAGACCGAAGGGTCCAAGGCTCAATTCTGGTCAAGGGCATGTACCTTGGTTGTGGGCACATCCCCAGTAGGGGGTGTACAGGGGGCAAGTGATCGATGTTTCTCTCTCATTGATGTTTCTAACTCTCCATCCCTCTCTCTTTCTCTCTGTAAAAAATCAATCAATCAATCAATAAAATATTAAAAAAACAAAACACTGGTTCTCACATTTGACTGCACATTGAAATCATATGGAAACTAAAAAAAAAAATTCTGATCTCTGGGCTCCACCCACCCCCAATGTTCCTGATTTAATTGGCACAGGGTGCAGCTTGGGCATCAGGGTATTTTAAAGCTTCCGGGTGCTCTGAATGTGTGGTGTCGTTTGAGAATCACTGATGTAAAGCACAGTGCCTGACACATGCTATGTGCTCCACCATCTCCAGTCTCCTTAGAGGGCTCCTCAGTTGTCTGGGGAGGGTAATGAAAAGAGGCAGCACACTCTTTGCACGGTGTAAGAGCTGCAAAGAATGCTGGCAACGGGGCAAACTGGATCCCATTCTGCAACAGACTTGCTCTGAGACGAGGGGTGTGGTTTCTTAACATTTTTGTGTTCCGTCTATTTAAACAATTGGGAGGAAAGGGATGATTATGTTTCAACCTCACATTTGTTAGGAAAATTAATGTTTATAAAATACTTTGGGATGCGTGGATTAAAGGGTATTCAAGACATTTAATATAGACAAGGGGAATAAGTGGAGACAAAAAGTTTTCAGTAACTGGCATAAAGCAAGGACAGATAAAGCTGAGACAAGGAGAAGAAAGGTGGTGGTAAGGGGAGGTTGATGCTGGCATGTTTTCTTTAGATGCTTTGAAAAATGACACAGAAAGTTTATATTGGTTCATTTTACTGGCCTTGATAATTTTTAAAGGCTTTTTTTTTTCTAGTGGGAGCCTAAATTTCAACTCATAACCCAGGTTTTTGAAGTCTTCTTACGCAGGCACAGGCTGTGGGAGCCGCCCCTGACTAAGCTGTTATTAACATCCATCCTTGCCAGAAAGAGCTCCCGGCCTTTCATAAGAGACCCTTTGGGAATGTTTGAGGCAAAGGCTTTGAAATTTGCAAGTGTTGATCTCATTTATGAGTGTCCAAATTCCTTGAGAGTGAAGTTATTTGCCATTCCTATAAAACATCAAATATTTGGACAGGTTATTAATTGAGGCGAGGTCCAACATGGTGTGTAAAAGGGAATGAGCTCCTCTGTGCACTGGCTTCAAGTAGATAGAATATAGAGATAGGGCGGCAGGCCAGACATCTACCACCCCCCCCTCCGCTTCCAGTAGCTTCCCGATTACCTACCCCTTCAGATTTATGTACATTTAAGAAAGACTAAAACAAAACAAAACAAAACAAAAAAAACCCACCAAATAACAGCTGTGTATTACTATACCCAGAGCACTGAATTATTGCTTCGTTTCCTTCACTCTGCCCATGATTTTGTAAACAGTCCTCTATTAAGCCCTCTTTAGATTATTCTTATTTGGCATAAACAGAAATACATTTGCTCTTGCATAGTCATTGGTATTTCCTGAATAAACAAGTAAATAAAGTTTGATCCTCTTCTTCATTTGGCTGCATTTGTGCACTTGGCCTAAAGATATTGATTAGTGATCAGGGGAGCAGCTCTGTGAGCAAGAGTGATCTCCCTGTAGTTAAATGTATCTGAGAATTAAGGTCTTGCCCCTTTTGCTTATATTTATTTTTAAATTCTTAAAGTGATGTGAAATTGTAAAGATATAAAATGTAGATATGGAAATTGCACTAAAACAAATGTTAGTCTTACCATTCCTCTCACATGCCAAACTGCCCTTCCACAGAAGCAGAATCTGCAGCACAAACACGCTCAGCAGAAGTAGGGCCACGGCTTTAAAACCCCATTCTTCTCAGCTGCTCTCTCAGCTTCTCCACCTCTCAGTTGTTGTTGTTTTTTTCCCCCTCAGTTTTTATTTAGTAATAAAAGTTGTATTCACATTCTGAGGTGATGGTTGTCATGCTTTACTCTTCCATCTTTGGACAAAGTCACTTTCATTTTTTTTCTTCCATTTGTTCAAATTAACAGGAAATTCATATGCTTCCTAACAATTCTCTTCCCAAATTTTTCTAAGGTGCAGATTAACCAAATTTTTGAGTAAGGGCACCTCCAAAGGGGCTTTGATGTACTTGTAAGATTCAGGTGTCTACAGTTGATACATTTTGGACAGTCCCCTCCCCACTCTTGCCTGCCTTCACCAGCATCTCTTTGCTGCTATCACTCCAGGATAGTTCTGTGATCATTGCTGGAACCTGGTATTGGGTAGTTCTGATATTTAAAGATAAACTGGTATTATGGTAAATTCACACATTGAAGGCCTAACCTCCAGTACCTCAGAATGGAACTGTAATAGGAGAAAGAGCCTTTAAAAAGCTAATTAAGGTAAAAATGAGGTCATTAGCGTGTGCCCTAAACCAATATGACTGGTGTCCTTTCCTTATAAGAAGATGAGATTGGGACACAGAAGTACATGACAGAAGATCATGTAAGACAAAGGGTTTCCTTACAAGGCTAGAAGTCCAAGATCAATGTGTCAGCTGGGTTGATTACTTCTGAAGGCTTCCCCTCTTGCCTTCTACATGGCCATCTTCTCCACATGTCTTCACATGGTCTTCTTATTGGTAGTGTGTGTGTGTGACCTTATCTCTTCTTAGAAATACAACTACAACAGTCAAGTTGATTAAGACCTACTCCAATGATCTCATTTAATCTTCATTAATTATTGAAAGACCCCAACTCCAAGCACATTCTGCTGAACTGTGGATTAGACCTTCAACATGTGGATTTTGAGAGAACACTTTCAGCCTATACCAGGCATGATTTTTATATAAGCTGTAATCTCAGAAAATATTCAATTTCAGCTTCTTCCAACTTCCATTCATGGGCACAGAAATTTATATTGGCCTTGTTTTCAAGCTGAGAGACAGGCTTCAGCCCCCACATCCTTTAGTCCAATGCCTCTGCAGGTACCAGATTCCCAATTGCCCCTGGCTGTTTCTACACACAGAATCCAAGATGTCTGCCACTTCTACCCCACTGCCTTCTTGTGCTTCTAGGCCTTGGAGATGACTGCCTTATTTTGTTTGAGCTTAGTTGTAATATTTCATCTTTCTCTTATTCTGTTATTCTATCATTTTTATAGGTTTGGATTGTGACAGAGGGTTGTCAACAAACAACTTAATAGTACCATTTTAACGGAGTTCCCAGAATTATTTTTTAAAGAGAAAAACAAAATTTTTGCTGAAATCAAGCTTCACAGGAAGTTCAAATGTAACCATTTGATCAAGACTGTGGATAGAAATATATTTAGAATCCTACCATATTAACATAATTACTAATAAACATAGAAGAATAACATGAACCCAACAATGTTTTTCCAAATATATACCCAGTTTATCTAAATACACAGAAGTACAATTAAATTTCATGCATAGCCCATTTTTTTAAACATTGCATAATATAGTCAATTATTTTACAATTAAATACTGGGGCACAAATCATTATTTTGAAAGTTTGAATTATTTATGCTAACAAAGGGGAACATTGACAAAGATGATGCAAGAATGGTAAATTGCAAATAATTTATATTTTGTTTGCTCTATATTTTTGTACTCTATTTAATCCAGGTGTTTGATCTGTTGGGAGTTTACACCATTTCCACTCAAATGATAAAAACACATTCTGAATATATGAGTTGGAAAATTCCCCTGCTTCCCATTCTGTTTTATCACTTGCCAAAGTCTTCCCTGTTACTGATTCCATGCTCAAGAGAGATGCTGAATTGGTTCTGACTGATTCACAACATCTGGAACTCACCTTATCTCTTTCTAAGCTAATCCATGGTCTGACTCACAACTTCCTTAAGGAGCATATTAGAAGGTAATGATGTGTTTGGCTTCCATGGCTTTATGCAATGTCTGACCTTAAGAAGAAAAGAGAGAAATGTTCTAAAATCTTGCAGAGGTTATATATGCAGTCGAAGTCAACAGCTCATACAACTCATATATCCTCTGTGAGTAACCGACAAAGTGACGAATGCATCGAAGATTTGACTGTTACATTGCTGAGAGTTTACTGTGATGCTTTTGACAAAGACTTCAAATTACTATCAACCAGCTCCAGATTACCTGGCAATAAAAGCAAAAAGACAGGTAACCCATACCTTGAACTACCGTTGTGACTGCAAACATTAGATACCATCTTGAAATGATTTATCATCTTCTGCTCACAAACCACTGATAGGCCATCCCCTGGCACATAGAAGAATAAATCTACTTGACCCTCCCAAACAGTACACAATCTTTGACCTTGATCTACAAAAATTTACCCAAACAGCATATGTTCTTACAAATATACAATGAACTCTCATTTCTTGTCAGAACTATTCTAGGTACTGAGATAGAGCAGTGAATAGAACCAGATTCCAGTCTGGGAAGTGGCTCAAAGCTTGGTATTAATGTTTTCCAAGTGAAATATGACCAAACATTTGTACTCATTAACAAAACAGTAACCTGTGCAATATTTTTGTTAAAAAATAAAAGTGCATATTAAATGCTTTGAGATTTGAATATTTGAATTCCAAAATTTTTGAACTACTGTGATGCATATGTAAATAAGTTGTGGTCAATTTTTCTCACAGAACTTTATGATTCTGATATTATTTTCTGAAACATACAGATC
Source organism: Pipistrellus kuhlii (assembly GCF_014108245.1). Lineage (NCBI taxonomy): Eukaryota > Metazoa > Chordata > Mammalia > Chiroptera > Vespertilionidae > Pipistrellus > Pipistrellus kuhlii. The sequence continues at coordinate 55,233,079 of NW_023425540.1, read as the reverse complement.
TAATTAGTGATAAATATAGTACTTAATATATGTAAATTGGAGAGTTAAGAAAATTACACAGACAATTTAGAAGAAAAAATGTTGTCAAGGAATATCTGATATTTTCTTATTAAGACTCAAGGGTCCATTACTCAGATTCACAGAATAATTACATAATTCTCTTTTGCTTTATGCCTATGGACAAAACCAGCTAGCAAATGTTGAGAAGGCAGAGGTAAATGTTTCAATTTTTCTAATGTAAATAGTGACTTTTTTTCATAACTTCAGTATTATTCTTCAACACTATGCCAATAATTTACCATAATAAGTATACTATAAAAACAGTTCACATGAACATTGGTTTCTGAAGTTAAAGATGCAGAGCCAAGTTTAAGAATGAACTGACCAAAATTTGCATGGAAATTTTATGTGGTTCTCAAATTGTGTATGTGAACATAGAACTGGCTTTCAATTAATATATTTTTAGAATATTGTGTGTGTGTAAAGTATTGCTGAAAATGTAATATACCTTTGTATACTCCAAACAGTCTCCAATTATTTAAAATTGAACCTCAACTCAGGGATTCTCAAATTTGTGATTTTTGAATCTTGTGCTTTTGAAACACCTGGCCAAATGACTGAGATCTACAATATTATATGTCGGACCTTCCGAATCAGAATCTTCATAGCTGTACAAAACCCTGCAATCTACATTTGCAATAAAATGTCCAGATGAGTCTAATACATACTAAAGTTTAGAATCCCTCTTGTAACCTCATCAAGTCTTAAGACACTTAAATTTGCTGTTGTTCGAAACTGTCTTCTGCCTTATATATAATTTACATTGTTTTATTACTTTTTAAAAGATGTTAACTTCACTTTAGGCAATTGGAAAACATCAAAGAAAATATGCATTATTGAAGGTTCTTTACATCTTAAAGGATAGTTCAAAAGATGTGAAGAATAGCTGCCTAACCTCATCCATATTTTCCCAAGGCTGACTAATTCTAATAATTCAATTGGCAAGTATGGTTTTGTAAACCAATACTAGAATTATGCTCTTAAAACTTGAAACTATTTTCCTTTGAATTGTATAATAAAAGGGAAAAGAGCTTTAATATATACACTTAACTAGAGTGAGTATACTTATAAATCGTCTTTTTTTTTTAGTCAATTGCATTCCTTTGTAACGCAAATGAATCTTGGGGTTCCACATAGCACAATTTCTACAGAGAATCATTTTTTTTTTTTAAGTGACCAGCCCAACCCTAACTGGTTTGGCTCAGTGGATAGAACTCCTGTGGACTGAAGAGTCCCAGGTTCAATTCCAGTTAAGGGCATGTACCTTGGTTGTGGGCACATCCCCAGAAGCGGGTGTGCAGGATGCAACTAAATGATGTTTCTAACTCTCTAACTCTCTATCCCTCTCTATCCTCTGTGTAAAAAATCAATAAAATATATTTTTAAAAAGTAGCCAGCCCACAAATACAATTAAAAATGAATTCCAAGTCTTTTACCTCCTCAGTTAAGTTTATTCCTAGATATCTTCTTCTTCTTCTTCTTCTTCTTCTTCTTCTTCTTCTTCTTCTTCTTCTTCTTCTTCTTCGGCGCAATGGTAAATGAGATTTGTTTGTTTGTTTGTTTGTTTCTCTTTCTGTGAGTTCATTATTGGTATATAAAAAAGCCACAGATTTCTGGGTGTTAATTTTGTATCTTGCTACATTGCCAAAATAATTTATTAAATTGAGTAGTTTTTTTATGGAGTCTTTAGAGTTTTCTGTGTACAATATCATGTCATTTGCAAATACTGACAGTTTTTACTTCTTCTTTCCCAATTTGTATTCTTCTTGTCTGATCACTATGGCTAGCACTTTTAGTACTATGAACAGGAGTGGTGAAAGTGGGCATCCCTGTCTTGTTTCTGATCTGAGGAAATGGTTTTAGTTTTTGCCCATTGAGTATGATGTTGGCTGTATGTTTGTCATGTAAGGCTTTTATTATGTTGAGGTATGACCCATCTATTCCCACTTGCTGAGAGTTTTTATCAAGAAAGGGTGTTGAATTTTGTCAAATGCTTTTTCTGTATCAATTGATATGATTATGTGGTTTTTCTCTCTCAATTTGTTTATGTGATATATCATGTTTATTGATTTGTAGCTATTGTGCCATCCTTGCATCCCTGGAATAAATCCCACTTGGTCATGGTGTATGATCTTTTTAATGTAATGCTGGATCTGATTTGCTAGAATTTTAGCATCTATGTTTATCAAGGATATTGGCCTGTAGTTCTCTTTTTTTGTGGTGTCTTTATCTGGTTTTGGGATTATGGTAATGCTGGCTTCATAGAAACAGCTTGGAAGTGTGCCTTCCTCTCAAATTTTTTGGAATATTCTGAGGAGGATAGGTTTTACTTCTTCTTTGAATGTTTGGTAAAACTCTTCTGGCCCAGGGCTTTTGTTTGCTGGAAGTTTGTTTGATGACTGCTTAATTATTGATTTTTTTATATTATTCCTGATTAAGTTTTGGAAGGTAGTATTTTTCTAGGAATATGTCCATTTCTTTTAGGTTAACAATTTTTTTAATAGAGTTATTCATAGTATTGTTTTACAATCATTTGCATTTCTTATTGTTATTTTGCCTCTTTCATTTCTGATTTTCTTTATTTGGATCCTCTCTCTTTGCTTCTTGGTGAGCCTGGCTAGAATTTCATCAGTCTTCTTTATCCTTTAAACACACACACACACACACACACACACAAAACAACAACACCAGATCTTCATTTCATTGATCTTATTTATTTGGTCTCTATGTCATTTATTTCTGCTCTGATCTTTATTATTTCCTTCCTTCTGCTCACTCTGAAGAAAACATAAACAAATGGAAGAATATACCTTGTTCATGGATTGGTAGAATCAACATCATTAAAATGTCCATACTACCAAAAGAAATCTATAGATTTAATGCAATCTCCATTAAAATACCAAGGGAATATTTCAAAGACGTAGAACAAATTCTCCAAAAATTCATATGGAATAAAAAAAGACCTTGAATAGCCTCAGCAATCTTGAGAAAGAAGAACAAAGTTGGAGGGATCACAATACCAGATTATCAAGCTATATTACAAAACCACTGTTCTCAAAACTGCCTGGTGCTGGCACAAGAACAGACATTAGACCATTGAAACAGAAAGAGAACATACAATGGAATCAAGACAGTCACTTCAATAGATGGTGTTGGGAAAATTGAACAGATACATGCAAAAAAAAAATGAAACTAGACCACCAACTTATACCATATACACAAATAAACTCATAATAGATAAAGGACTTAAACAAACATAAAACAGGAAACCATAAAAATCTTAGAAGAATCAGTAGGCAGCAAAATAGCAGATATATGTCATAGCAATATCTTTACCAATACAGCTCCTAGGACAATGGAGACTAAGGAGAAAATAAACATCCAAATAAAAAGCTTCTGCACAGCAAAATAAACTCCCAACAAAACAAGAAAGGCCACTGCATTGTGAGAATATATTTGCCATAGTTATATCCAAAAAGGGCCTAATCTCCAAATTTTATAGGAAAATTATATAGCTTAACAAAATGAAGGGAAACAATTCAATAATAAAAAAAAGGGGGGGCAAAGTACCTAAATAAACACTTTTCAAAAGAGGGCATACAGAAAGCCAAGAGACATATGAAAACATGCTCAAAGTCACTAATCATCCAAGAGATGCAAATAAAAACAACAATGAGTTACCATCTCACACTTGTCAGAATGGCTACGATCAACAAGTCAATAAAAGACAAGTGCTGGCAAGGATGTGGAGAAAAAGAAACTCCCATGCGCTGCTGGTGGAAATGCAGACTGGTGCGGCCACTGTAGAAAGCAGTATGGAATTTCCTTAAAAAATAAAAATGGAATTACATTTGACCCAATAATCTCACTTCTAGGATTATATTCCAAGAAATCAAAAATACCATTCAGAAAGTATATATGCACCCCTATGTTCTAGCAGCACAATTTACAATAGCTAAGATTTGGAAACAGCCCATCAGCAGATGAATGGATTAAAAAAACAGTGGTAGTACATCTACACAATGGAATACTACGCTGCGGTAATAAGGGAAGAATTCTTTCCATTTGCAACAGCGTGGATGGACATGGAGAGCATTATGCTAAGCAAAATAAGCCAGTTGGAGAAAGATAAATATCACATGATTTCACTCATTTGTGGAATATAATGATCAACATAAACTGAAGAACAAAAATAGATCCAGAGACAGAGAAGCATCAAACAGGCTGTCAAACTTCAGATGGAAGGCAGAGTAGGGTAGGAGTGGGGAGGATAAGAGATTAACCAAAGGACTTGTATGCATGCATATAAGCATAACCAATGGACACAGACACTAGGGGTTGAGGGTATGTGCTGGGGTGTGGGGGTAACTGGGGAGAGGTCAATGGGGGAAAAAGGAGACATATATAATACTATATGTAATACTATAAACAACAAAGAATCTAAATTTATTAATTAATTAAAAAAACACTAAAAGTTGTAACTCATTAGTGACTCACAGAGTTAATTTTGTAAATTAAAGTTAACCTCTATAATAATAAAAGCATAATACGCTAATTAGACCTGCAGCTAAAGGACCTTCTGGATGTCATTCCAGAAGTCCTCCCAGACAAAGCCTTGGTGACAGGGGCTGAGACATAGTTGGTTAGGGGCAATCAGGCAGGCAGGTGAGCAGTTAGGGATGATCAGGACAGCAGGCACAGTGGTTAAGGGCAATCAGGGAGGTAAGCAGAATGGTTAGGGGTGATGAGGCAGGTAGGCATGTGAATGATTAGGAGCCAGCAGGCCCAGATTGGGAAAAGGATGTTATGGATTGTGAGAGGGCACAGGATGGGCTGAGGGAACCCTCCCTATTTTGAGTGCATGAATTTCATGCACTGAGCCTCTAGTCTATAATCATAAAAGGGTAATATGCTAATTAGATTGGACACCCTTCCTGATGAAGCTGGGGTCAGAGGAAAGCCAGCCCTGGTCCCAGGTGCCTGCCCCTGCTGGCGGCCAGAGGAGGGAAGCCCGGGTCCTGGGTGCTGGAGGGAAGCCAGTGTTGGCAGCTGGTAGAAGAAAGGCCTACTCTTGCACAAATTTTTGTGCATTAGGCCTCTAGTTTAAAACAAAATCAAAGTAGTTTGCCTTTAAAAAAAATGAATTTCAATGTCTACCTATCTCCTTCAGAGCACATTGAAGGGGATCCCTTAATTAGGTTTCTGAAAAGTCCTTCCTAAATTCTCCAGTTTTCCTTTTATCCTAAAGCTGCTATTGAACATCCCACATCATAAATACTAAATTCCCTTTCCATTTTTATCCTCTCTATTATCCTATTACATGTTCTGTGGTCCCTCCTTTTTTCCCCCCCTTGCATCTCGCTAATGTGTTGATTTTTGTAGGTCAGATCTGAGAACCAGATTGACAGAATACTCTCTATTACTCACTTCTAATGTGAATAATTAGGAACTGGCTGAAAATATTATTGTACACATGAAAGGTCTTATAGTGGTTTCAGATTTTAAAATTCCATTGCCATCAATATGTCCTTAATGTTACTTTTACCAAATAAAACATTAGCTGTGGGAGTTCTATAATTGTTTTTTTCATTTTTCTAATTTTGGCACTTAAGTAATATAAAATTTTGTGGACTATGATTTTAATATCTACTATGAAATGTGATATGTCATTAAAAATGGAATGCTCCATCGTGCATATTCATTGCTGATCCATACCACAGCAAAAATATTTTCATGTTAATGTTGGTACTTTCACAGCTAAATGTGATCTAAGCATTATAGAACCATATATGGACCTGAGATTTTTGCTACAGGGAAATTTTTATTACATGCTTTGCCTTCAATTTACTTTAATAACACTTAATAATAATACATTGCATTTATGTAGCACCTTTTATCCAATGGTTCCAATATTCAATATAAACATTAATTCTTAAAATTCTCTAGAAGATCAGTATTTTTAAAGTCATTAAAATTTTTAATAAAATATAAATCCCTGCTATAGTTGGAACTAATATATTAAATGGCTTAGTTTGTAAGAGAATAGAAGCTGTTACAGTCTTTGCTCCTGAATTTTGACATTCAATGTTTATTAAAAATAAAACAAAGTATTTTTCTTCCTGAGTACAAAATAAGATATATTCATTTGTAGAAAAATCTGGAAAGTACTTAAAATATCAAGAATATAAAAATTACCCACATTCCTATAATAGAGAAGCACTCTTAATATTTGGTATATTTTCTACAAATCCTCTTTATATATACACTAGATGCTTGGTGCATGAAATTCGTGCACAGGGGGAGAGGTGTTCCTCAGCCTGGCCTGTACCCCAATTTGGGACGCCTCGAAGAATTTCCTATTGCCAGTATACAAGGATTGGGCCTAAACCAGCAGTTGGACATTCCTCTCACAATCGGGGACTTCTGGCTCCAGCCGCTCACCTGCTTGCCTGCCTGATTGCCTCTAACCACTTATCCTGCTGGCCTGCTTACCCCCAAATGCCCCCCCCCCTGCCAGCCTGATCACCCTCAACTGCCCCTCCTGCTGGTCTGCTCACCCCCATCTTCCCTCCCCACTGGCCTGCTTACCCCTGATTGTTCCCCCACCACCATGTTCTGATCAATTCCAAGTGACCCCCACTGATGGCCTGCTCACCCCCAGCTGGCTCCCCTGCTGGTCTGCTTACCCCAAATGGCCCCTGCCGTCCCATCCTGGCCTGATCTCCCCCCAGCAGCCCAAGGTCCCAGCCCCTCCTTTTTTTCTTTTTCTTTTTTCTTTTTTTTTTTCAGTGCCTTCTTTAGTGGAGGCCAGGGCTGGCTGAAAGCAAGTATCTAGGATTTATTTATCTTCTATAATTGAAACTTTGCAGCCTTGAGTGGAGGCCAGGGCCAGCCAAGGTGGGTGGGAAGCTTGGCTTCCTCCATCACAGAAGGCAACCTAAGGCTCCTGCTATCTCCTGCTCTGTGGCCACTGCCATTTTTGTTGAGATTTATTTATCTTCTATAATTGAAACTTTGTAGCCTTGAGCAGAGGCCAGGGTTGATTAGGGCCTGTGGGAAACTTGGCTTTCTCCATTGCCAGGGCAATCCAAGCCTCCTGCTTGCTCCAGCTCTGTGGCCGGCTGCCATCTTGGTTGGGTTAATTTGCATACTCATTCCTGATTGGCTGGTGGGCGTGGCTTGGTATAGCAGAGTTATGGTTAACTTGCATGTTTCTCTTTTATTAGTGTAGATACACAAATATATTTTTTACATTACATTATTACTATGAGTATGTGTGTATTTTTCAGCTAATATTACATTTAAGGCATTTTCAAATGTAAAATACTTTTGAACTTGATTTTTTTAATGACTGTATAATGAATGCTAATGAATACACAATTGTTTAATTATTTATATACTTTTGGATATTAAGGTTATTTCAGGTTTCCAAGATTATTAGTAATCTGGTAAAGACCATTGTTATGCAAACCACCTTTCTGTTCCCCTCTTTCCTTAGAGTAGATTTTAGAAGTGAAATTACTGTGACAAATGGCATTCAAATAACCTCAGCTATTTTTATGTATTAAAAAATTAGTTTCCAAAAGGGCTTTGTGTTTTAATTAATTATTTGTTGTCTTTTATTTATAAAGTTGAAACAATTTAAAACTTTTGGTAAAATAATGTGAAAGTAAAGAAAAAATAATAATATCACAATGATTAAGAGTTTTGGAGTAGTCATTCCCATGTTTGAATTTTACCTGTGTGACTTCAGGCAAATTTTAATTTCTGAGTCTCAATTCCACATCTGTAAATTGGGAGTTATAATTCCTATTTTATAGAGATGCTATAAGCTTCAAGTAAAATTAGATATATAAAATAATTAAAACAAATTCTGGAAATTTCTCACTGTCTCAATTATTCACATGGTCTTAGAATGTATTTATACAATGGAATACTATGCAGCAGTAAAAAGGAAGAATCTTGTATCCTTGGAGACACACATAGGGACTTGAGGAGTATTATGCTAAGCAAAATAAGCCAGTTAGAGAAAGACAAATATCACATGATCTCATTCGTATGTGCAACCTAATGAACAAAATTAAAGGCTGAACATAATAGATACAAGACATAGAAGCATGGAACAGACTGTGGAATCTCAGAGGGAAGGTGAGATGCAGCCACAAGGAATGCTGGTAGCCACCAGAAGCATGAAAAGATGAGGAATTCTCCCCAGAGCCTCCAGAAGGAGTGTGACCTTGACACCTTGACTGTGGACTTCTGTCCTCTGAAACTGTGAGAGAATGAATTTCTGTTGTTTTAAATCATCAGTTTCTGGTAACTTGTTATGAAGGTCCCAGGAAACTAATATAGCAGTGAAGAATCTAGTCCTCAGACATTAAAAGTTTCTACCTTCTAAAAGACTAGCCTTTTGAATTTTTCAGCAACCTTTTAGTGTAAATGTATTCATACCATTGAAAAATTATGTGTGTAAAATCCTAACATTACTAATTCTAAATATAGACCACTGTATTGTGATACTCATTATCATCACCATCCACACACTTACTTGCTGAGATAAAGGCAGGTTGCATTTTCTTTATCTTTTTTATATCAGTAATTCCTACTTTTGGAGATTTTTCTTCCCTAAAATAAATGCATCAATTATCATTATGAAATGGTCTCCACTTTTCACTGTGTATAAGGGGAACTTTAAATGGATTTAGCACTAAGCTGTAATGAAACAATAATTTTCATTATTTAATATAAGAATACGAGGTTAGTATTTTTTTTGCTAGTAATGCAAGTTAGAAAATGGGGCCTCACAGAAATAAAGTAATCTTCAAAATCCATAGCAATACTAGGACTTGGATATGGGCCTAACTATTCCATATTCTTAACCAAGATGCCATAACCCAGGTGGTAGATGCTTCTATATTCCTTCTATCAGTCATGGAAAGTGACTTGAAAAACCCATTCATTTTAATTGGCTAGATATTTAATGTAATAGTTCCTCTAAGGAGACATTTTGTTTTGATAAAGTATCTGGGCATGAAGCACTAATAGTAGAACTTCTAATAGGGGATGTTATTTTGAGGCCATTCCTCTTGAATTAAAGCCAGTCTAAGATGTGAAGTTGCTTACTGTGCACACACATTAGGTTGACCTCAAATCTGTAGGACATAGCTCACTTGAAATAGATGGAAAATTGAAATCGGATTCAGTGATGTGGACTAACTGTACAGTTTTATTCAATAGCTATCAACTATTTACTAATTAGCATTATACATATTAGTACAGAACATTGTCTATACAGGGAAGGAACTTAGAGAAAGTATGCCTACTGTGTAATGTGGGCTGCCCAAGACCCTCACATGATCTGTGGCTGCACTGATCAATGCTGAGTAACTCAAAGATGAGAGTGTGAGAGTGTTTTACCTTTCCAGACATCATTATATTCAAAGATGAGAGTGTGAGAGTGTTTTACCTTTCCAGACATCATTATATTCTTCTAATGGTTGGAGCAATAACCTCGCCTCGCCAATAGGAAACATCTTATTAAAAGAAACATTTTGATTTGTGTTCCAATTTTCACTTTGTTACTTACTAACTGTGAGACTTGAGCAAGTACACCAACTTCTTTGAATTTATTTATCTTTAGCACACTGATGAAAAATTATTTAAACAAAAAAAACAAAACACACACATAGTGCATTGCCTAGCACATATTTTTGTACAGAATTCATGTTAATTTCATTCTTTAAATCACATGTGTCAAACACAAGGCCCGCGGGCCAAATCCGTCCCGCCAGGCCTTGCAATGTGGCCCGCACCGTGCACTCCACTGCGTTTCCATCACAATGACAGTTTATGACTGTTCAGTAAACCATTCGGCCCGCGATTTAGGCTGGATTTTAGATTTTGGCCCCTTCTCTGATTGAGTTCGACACCCCTACTTTAAATCATTCAACAAATATATATATTTTTTAAAAACTGCTATGTGCCATTAAGAAAGAAAAGATTGACTAATTAATGATGTTGGAGGATATAGAAATCTGACTTAAAAAAAAAAAAAACTTTTGGAGGTATTCATCCTTCCTTTCTCTAACTCCAACCACCCAGCTAGGGGAAATTAATAGTTTCAGTGGAAGACAAGCCTGGTGGACTGCCATCAGCAGCCTCAGAGGCCCCACTCTCTGCCAAGCCACCAGTGGGCACTGCTTTAGTGGTGGGCTCTAGAGGACACCATGTAGCTTATGTGGGTGCTCAACATCACTTTGTCAGTAATGCTTTTTGACAGCTGTCAATTCTTAGAGGAGCCTAAATGAACAGGGAACTCTAAATTATGTAGGGTCACAAATAGGGCTGTAAATTACACTGGAAATGGCACTGGAGGATGTTGGTTGACTTTACCTTCTAATAGCATTTTTGCCTTAATGTTCTTCTTTGGTTAATGTGTTGGCTAGCTATAATTCCACCCTCTATTTTGAGTAAATCATGTGATTATATCTTCTTTAGTTACATACATGACTTGGCCAAAACAAAAATATTTACATAAAATTACCAAAATTGCTCTGTGACAAGAGGAAACTCAAATATAGAAAACCTAAATAGGTATTTATTACTATCAGGTATAGAGTTGATTTATCAAGAATATCCATTGAAAAGGGTAAATATTTAATGAAAAAAGAACCAAGAATGAAGTCCTCTGGGAGCTTGTAACATAATATTGGCATGGGGAGAGTCCCATAAACATATATGTGTAGCCAATGATAACTTTTTTCAAGGGTAATGAGTGTTGTTAGAATGATAGGATAAAGGCACTATGAATCTTGGAAGACTTCATGGAAAATGTGAGGTTTGAATAAGGTTTTAAAGGCAGAAATCTTGGCAGAAAGATTGTTTTTGGGCAACACAGGCAAGGAGAATATCCTAGGCAATCTCTTCTTCTCATTTTACACCCTTTCTACATCTCTAGGCCACATCACGACTTCAAACATTTTTCCTATGTTGGCTATTCCCAAATTTGTATATTCAACCCAAGTAGATCCGATTGCCCACTTTTATATTGACTTGGCTTCTCCAGAGGATTCCTAGATGCAATCTATTTAAAACAAAACTCTTCAATGTCCTCACTTCTGTTCCTCTTCCATACTGCCCCTCTCAGTATAAGACATTACCATCCATCCTCTTTTTAAAAAATCAATTTATATATATATATATATATATATATATATATATATATATATATATATATATTGATTTTAGAGAGGAAGGAAAAGGGAGAGAAAGAGATCAAAATATCAGTAATGAGGGAGAATCATTGATCAGCTCCCTCCCGCATGTCCCCTACTGGGGATCAAGCCCACAACCCAGGCATGTACCCTGACCAGAAATTGAACCATGACCTCCTAGTTCATAGATTGATGCTCAACCACTGAATTACACCAGCCAGATCATCCATCCTCTTAAGGAAGACATTTGTGACTCATTCTTTTCACCCCTACACCTCACTCCTATTTCCCATCAGTGGGTACATCCTGTCAATTTTACTGTAGGAAACTTCTGTTATCTATCTATCCTTGTTTCTAGTCCAAGATACCTATAAGAACCTGCAAGTTTTTCTTTATGTAATTACTCTTGTGCTGTTTAGTTCATTTGTTTTTACCTTTTGCCTAAAGTGACATACAAATGCAAGTCTGTTCATATTACTACTCTGTGTAAAACTCTTTACTGTCTTTCCATTAGTACAAGGTCAATCTAAACTTTTTACCACGGACTTATATGGTTGCTTCACACTATGGCTCCACCCACCTCTTCATCCTCATTTAGTGCCATGCTACCTCTCTATCTCTCTGTTTCAGTTACACTGACTCCTTCCAGTGTCACATACAAGCCATCATCCTTTTCTTCTCTCATATTTTGCAAATGCTCTTTCCTCTACTTGGAGAAACATTTAGAAGTATTCATTCATTCAGAAATAGATAGATACTTACAGACCATGACAAGGGTGATGAAAGAAAAGTACAGGGTGCAATAAGGGATCCTATTAAAATGGAGACTGGAGGAAGCTGCTGAGCAGGCATTGCCTAGGGTAAAAAACATTCCAGAAAATGAGAAAGAATGTTTAAAGGTTCTGAGGAAGAAGCAGCATGTCAATTAGGGTGTCTGAAAGAAAGAAAAACAATAGTGCATATAAGGGTAAAGTGCATGAGATGAAGCTGGAGAAATAGGTGGGGCCCAGGCAATGAAGGGAATTATGTGGAAGGTGTTAAGAATGAGGACATAGCAGTTGTGTCTGTGTCCTGAGTAGAAGGGATCAGGAGAATCTGGAAATACAGACATTTGTTTGTAGGTTTCCAGTATTAATGCTGGTGGTTGTGATTCAGCTTTAGGAACAAAGAGGTAGAGATGTGAACATATGGACCTCAAATTAGAAAGGATGAATAGGTGAAAGTGTTGCTGAAACCGGGAGACAGGTGAGAGAGAGGGGCTGAAGAGGACACCCCATAGCTACATTGCTGTATGTCCAGATTGGTAATGGTGCCCCTTGACCATAGTAGACAGCTTAGAATGGGGCAACGATTTGAGGGAAATAACTCTGAGTTCAGTTTTGTCGTAATTAGTGTTAGGTCTTGGCAGATCACCAAGCAGAGTTATTTTTTAGACAGCACAAAATATGTCATTAGAAAAAAGATCAAGGGTTAAGACCCAATATATTGATCTGAGAGCCATCTGTGGTCATACAGTAGTAGTTATTTTTATGTTGCTTTGCAGTAAGCAAGGCAGTGTGACAATATAGAATTTATTAGACCAGGTCAGCGAGGTTCTTGGATTTTCATTAACAGTGCTTAGCTGCATCAGCATGGCAAGAAGTATGAACAGTGGTGCTTGGTAATGCATAGGGGAGACTGATGAAACAAGAGGTGAAAGAGAGTGATAAACACATACAAGCCTACTGTCCACTGCCGGGTCAGCTTTAAGAAAAAATTAAAGATAAAATCATGTTTGCATCAACATACAGAAAAGCCATTAACAGAAAAGGAAGAGTGGCAGTATCAGAAGAGAATAGCACATGCACTGGAAAGAATGAATGGGAAGAATGAGGTAATAATCAGCCCTTGTCTCCTGATAATATGTTGATTTTATAAATGGTGTGTGTGTGTGTGTGTGTGTGTGTGTGTGTGTGTGTGTGTTTGAACATTAGTGGCAAGTGCCTCTTCCTTTTCAGTTCCTTTTTGAGTACGAATACATTTGTTAGCTTGATAATCTTGAGCAAGTCACTTAAACTTTTTTGTATTTAAGCTTCCTCAATTTTAAATTAAAGAACAAAATAATAGTCTAGATAGCTCTGAGCTTTAAGTGGGCCAACGTATGAGAAAGTGACCAGTGCTGTGTCTGCCCCATTTCATCCCTCTAAGTTCCAGCAGGTCATCAAAGGATTGAGAATCATTGCAATCTCTATTTACTGCTCTTGCTGCCTACTGCTGTTGGAGGCCCTACACTATTTCACAAGGCCTCTTCAATTAGCAGGAAACCCAATGACATCTACTTGAAAACTTCATAGATATATTTTCACAAAAGAGATTATTGCCACAATTTTTGAATTTATGAGTATTTCACTGATGCAGCAATGAGTATCAGTGTCCTTGATAACTCTTTCATCTCTAGGTTACCCAGAATAAGACTGCATCTGTAAACTCATTGTAATTTGCAGAGCTGTACATACCTTTGAAAAATGATTTGTATTTCTCATGGCTAGCTTTCAAATGACTGAGCTGTACAAGGACAAGACAACCACGTAAGGCTTTAAAGAGGTACCTGACAGACAGATATCACACATCTGTTTTGATAGTCACTGGGAAACTAGGAAGAGGTCTAATTCTACTGATCACAAATACATTTCACAAGGACTTCCACTTGGATTTTTTTTTTTCATGTCCCTTAGATAGTCTATGAACATAAGTTATGTTTGGAATTTAGCTTTCTTGATGGAGAACAAAATAAGTAAAAAAAATAGATCTTTGATCTTTTTTAAAAGAAGGGCATGAATTGAATTTCAAAAGCACTTATAAGCATAATAACAATGCAAACAGAGATAATGTTATAAGGATTGCTACGAATGGATGCTCACTTATTTCTGACTACAGCTGAAAGATGCCAACTAATAATCCCCAAATGGCCTTGCCAGACAGTTTTTTTTTTCCCCCTTCTTTTTTCTTTCTGGGAACATTGAGAGTTTCTACATTAGGATATATTTGATTTTTTTTTCACTTGAGATCAGGGCAAAACAATTTGCAAATGACAAAATTCACATCTTTGAATGATCAGAACACATGTAGCATTTAAGTAGGAGCTACTGGAGGATTTGTTCTTACTGGGGGTGAAAAATGGAGTGTTTGAGGACCGGTGTTGTGTGGGACCAGTAGTTGATGTAGGGAAATAGGGTTGGGGGTGAAAGAAAGCCTTAAATCCTATCTACCTACAAATAACTACCCTTTAATTGCCTGTTGTGTTCACCCACTTCTTTATAGAAACCTCAGGCTGCAGATTTTGGCTTCTCACACATTCTCTTTGAGGCACTCCCTCATCCGGATTTCACTCTGTGTTCTTTTACATGACAAAGTTGGAAAGATAATGAGAATTAGTAATAATGAATTGCCACTTTTATAACAAATCTTTGTCTTAAATGTATTTTTCCCCCTCAGCAATAAATTCTAACAGTTTGATCTGAAAAGTATGAATCCTTCACTATTGTCCCACTTTCTAACTGATAACTTTGGGCTTAATAATTAGCATCAATGGCCATATCAAAAAAAATCATAAAAACACAAGAGGTACACCCACATAAAAACATCTTTATTATTAGTTTATAGTTTTTAGTTAATTAAAAGTCATTTTGTCCCTAAATATTCTTTGACCAGTTCTAGTTTCCTATTGTCTTTTGAAAAAATCTGTTTTCTTGTTGCTAAGTAATTTCTTTAAAATGAAACATAAAGCATATGATATTAGCATCATTTTCTCTGATGGTGGTAACCTAATTTAAAAAAAAAATTTCAAATTCAGCTTCAATACCTCAGTGGTTAAAATTGCATTTCTGGAAAAACTCACTCATCTGTAACAGTTTAAACATGAACCCTTTACCCATATACTATATTAGCTGAGTAAAAATAAATTTCTTTTTTTTAGTTTTTCTTTTCAATACATCTTGTGAAATCATAAGAGAATTCTGCAATTTATATAGTGAAATTTAGCTGCCATTTGCTTGGACTGTGACATATGACTATAATTTGTAACTTTCCTTCAAACACTTGGTTATTTGTTATCTGAATATCTGAGTTTCAGAAATATAAATCAGTATGAGCAGCAGAAAAAGTAAAAAGGTATTCTGTCATTCTCAGGGGTATGGTGTGCTACCGTCCTTAGAAATATGGGCTGGGAAACATATTGAGGTACAAAATTTGTATTCTGCTTATCTTAGTGATTTACATGACTCTGTGTGACTTGCATCTTCATTTGATTTTCACATCTTTTTATTTGTATGTTATTTATTCTGTATGGCTGTTTTCCCAATTGTCTTTGAAACTTTATTAAAATTGCAATCTTATTCTCTAAGTGAATTTTAAAGAAAATATATACTAAAGGCATATGGGTCTTGTAGAGTAGGGAGTTGATTCTTTTAAACACATATTTATTAAGTAACTGCCAAGAGTCACTTACTATCCTGGGTACTAGGACCATAGATTTAAACAAGACAGCCATGTTCATATCTCAGAGAGCAAACAGTTTAGTGGAGATTGCAGAGGAGCAAACAGGCAATTACAAACATGATGTGGTAAGAAATAGGTAACAGCATTGAGGCACAAAGGAAGGGGTATTTGCTTGATAATTGGTAAGTAAGGGAGGACTTCCAGGAGGAAGTGATTCCAACTAGATACTTGAAGGATAAGTAGAAATTAGTCAGCCAAAGGAATTTGGGTTTGGATGGGGATAATGGATGGGAAGACCATTTTCTACCAGAGGGAATAGCTTTGTTATATGAAAGATTAAAGGATTAAAATATTTTAATGGAGGTGAAACCCTAGAGACATAGTTAAGAGATATTTCAGAAGTAATATTTAATAGAAATGGTAATTATTAATTAGATGCGAGCCTGGGATAGGTAAAAATGAAGGGTGATGCCCTAATTTATGATATGAGCAAATGGATGGTTGCAGAAAAATAGGTTAAGTGGGAACGAGGTAGGCAAAATTAGTTTGGATATGATGAATATTAGCAACACTGAAGAAACATGAAGTAACTATGGTACGTTTAGGTAGAGATGGGTTAGATAGAAATAGAGTCTGGGGGAAATATCTGAGCTGAGCTTACACTGCTGGAGTTCCTTAGCATATAAATGATATTTGAAACCATGGGAATGGACCTGATAAAAAGTTTTGGAGGTCAATTTAATTCACTGGAACTTATGCCTGGATAATAATGTGTAAAAGAGTCGGTTCAGATGCTTCTAAAACAAATGAGGTCCGTGTTTTGAGGGACTATGCCTTACTGAGTTAAAGTAAGTTGTCATTATAGAGCATGTAAGACCACAGAGGTCCTCTGATGGCTCCTGCTTCATGGTCCACATGTTAGAGCCATATAATATTTGCTTTGGCTTCTGTTTCAGAGGAAAACCATTCTCAAAGATGGAAATGTTAGCATGACTTGAATTAAAGTCTAAAGATCCTATTAGACAAGTCCATTAGAGTGCCTGCCATACCAATAGCTTCCTTCAAAGGGAAAGTGCCTCACCCACAGTGGGCTGTGGGAACCGCCCTGGGTGGCCGAGAGTCCCCTTCTCACAGACCTATCTGACTGGACCAGGGTGGTCCTACCCTTAACTGATCTCTAGACTGGCCAGTGTGCTATGAAATGGTTTGGCATAAGAAACTGCCCAATCAGGCAAAATGGTGATTAGATGGGTCAGATGTTCTAGCTTTGGAATTTGAACCAAGGCATCTGGGGAGGGAGTCAATTAGTTGGTTTTGGGAGGGAGTATAAGTGAAAAAGAACCACAAGAAGAGGCTTTGCAGCAGCAAGAAAGATGAACAAACTGACGATATAAGTAAACTGAATTTATGAGTAAGCTGAAATAGAAATGATAGAGAGTGGAAGGTAAGGTGATTAATTGACACCAGTGGAAAGAATAGATGCAGTCAGAAAGGAGCTAAGTGACCACCATAAAAGCAAGTGATCAACAAAACCCTGCTACTAAAGGGACAATAAGTTTAGTGGCCACTGAAACCATGTTGGATTTTTCTCATTCCTGAATATTCTCATCTCTAAAAGTGTTCCACATCCTCTTTTTTGTCCTTGAATATCCTTATAATAAGCTCCAACTAAGGTAAACAGAGTCTATATTTATTGGGAACAAATTGCTTTACTCACAATCTTTCAATCCAAAAATTTCTTCTGGGCTTGCCTGATATTACAATATGATGAAATACATCATTAGAAATGTATTCTTTTGGGCTAAGAAATTGGGGGCTCAAGATTTTTTGGTAAATATAAATATTATTGAGTGGTATAGATGTTCTTCAACACAAAGAACAATTATTGAACCTGTATCATATATTGAACCTCTGGTGTGTGTACATGCCACTGGGATGGAGGTTAAGGGGGATAGAGGTAGGAAGTGCTGAGGAATATTAAATATGAATAAGACAAAGCTCTCTCCCTTAGAGGTTTCAGAAGGAGTATACTCAGAACTAGTAAAAATAATCTAGACCAGGGATTGTAAACTCAAATGTCTACAGGGGTTGGGTAAGTACAGTGTTGGGGGAAGTGGGTGGGAGCTGCAGTGTGCTACAGAATGCACATACCATTTAGAAGGCTAGTCACACCACGGTTTCTGGGCAGAATATATGCCCGATGCTTATACGTCAAATGTTTCAAGAGAGACTCAATTTTCTGTAAAATACTCTAAATTTTAAATTTTGGTATATACTTCATGTTAAAGCAAAACAAAATAAAAAACTTTGGAGCCAAACAAAAAAATTTGCAGGCTGTCTTTGAATCATTGGTCAGTCTATGATCCCTAATTTAGACTAGTGGGTTTCAAAATGTTTAAAGATTCAAGATGTGAGGGTGATCTGGCTGGGACATCTGTCACCCCATTGGCTGCCAGGGTTGATTTGGGAGGAGGAGGACACCCGCCTAGTGGACTATGTCTTACTGAGTTAAAGTAAGTTGTCATCCTAGAGCATGTAAGAACCACAGAGATCCTCCCAAAGCTGCATCCCTCCCGAAGCTGCATGCACAGTCAAAGAGGACGAGCTTCCCCCCAGAAGAGAGGAGCAGTCTTCGGGCAGGGGTATATGAGTAGCTGCACTCCCCTGCTATAACCTCCGAACAAGCTCTCAAAATGTTTAAAGATTAAGAGCCTTCCTGCAAATGAAATTTCATTCCATGATAAATAATACTACTAACCTCTTTAGTTCATTGAGAAGATTAAATGAAATAACACCTATACAGTCTATAGTGAGGTCCCTGGCACACAGTAGGTGTTCAATAAATGCTATTTTTATAATAGAGTATTTTGCCAGTCATAAACATCGTAACAAGATGTATTCCATGTGCCACCTGCCACCTAGGAAACAGTCCTCAGGGATGGGACGTGAGTTTTGATGATGGCACCTTATGTGTGAGGCATGGGATCTTATGAAAAGGACAGGCCATGCTGGGTGGCTTTATCCTGGAGTTTTGGTGTGTTTTTTCCCCACTCTGTAGCTCTGGTCTTTGCCATCCCTTGGATCTGAAGACTTTACAGGTTACTGGCAGGCTTCTGACACTCATACATATACATAGCTCGTCATTATGATCTAAAGGGCTGCAAAGGTACCCGCAACCAGATTTGATAAGCTGATCAAGGAGGTAAATAGTTAGGGATTAATTCTTCATAATAGGAACATTCGTAGATGTAACCTGATTTGTGGGTTCATCTTCCTCCTCCATCCACAATAACAGGTGTAGCCCTAAATACCCCTTGTCAAGCACTTGAGGAAGGAGCTGAAGTCGTTTAGGGGTCCAGTTTAGAAGCCTTTCTCAGCAAAAGCTGTCTCTGCTGGCAGTCTCCTCAGGATAATAACCAGTGTGGACACACAACAAGTAATTCCTGAACACCTACCAGGCACCCAACTTTATGTTGTTCTGGATGAAGATTCTGGAGCCTGGTCAGCCCCACCCTACAGCAGCATTGCTCTGCAGTGCAGGGTCCTTTATAAGGCAGGTACTTTCGGGGCTTCTGGTCAAAGGAGAGATTGGAGCCTCTTGGCAGAAGGAAACTTAAACACCATAAAAAGATTTTCTAAATATGTCCACAATCCAATATCATCCTAGGTAATTTGATTTGTAGGAAATGGAAAGCAGAACATTACAACAGAGTGCTTATCTATAATTCATAATAAGTACTGTAACGGGGAATCCATTGTATAGAGATGTGAACACAAATCACACCCCCAGAAGAATGCATTTCTGGCTGAACCAGCCTTTCACGCCTTCCTAATCTACCTACCCCTTGGTGCACATCACTTAGTTGCCCAGCAGATTTAAAGCTTTTCCAGGCTGCCTATGGCAAGCTCAAGAGTTTCTTCTTTGGATAAAAGACATCACTGACCCATTCTGCAGGAGGAACTCACATATATTCTCAGTCTAGTGTTTTGGGCTTTGGTCAATCACAACATAACATTTGAGAACTTATTGACTTACGTATTTGCAATATTTTGATCTCGTGTTAGGACAGGTACATTTTCTCTTCAATGGAAATTATAGGGCCTCTTATGTTACTTGGGTCAATGAAGGCTCAAATTCAACCGGGGCCAAAGAGGGTGTGTTGCCTTGAAAAGGCCCCGGGAGATAAACAAATTTGTGAGGAGCAATAAAAACAATGGGGATAGGCAACCTTTGTTTTGAATGTGGACTTTAGAATTGCATCTTCTTATAGTATATAAGCCCATTTATCTTTGCTAAATTGTAAGATTTATAAAATATTTTCTGAGATAAGGGGAAAGGGTAATAGGTGCTATATATTTAACAAGAAAATAATCATGGTATCGTCATTCTCTTACTTTAAGCACTATTTTTAGAACAGTTGTCTCTCTTTCCCATATGCGTTCTTACCCTCACATTCAGCCCCAAAAGAGCTTTTCTGTAGCTGTTATTTCAAACATTGATCATAGTCTCTTTTAGTTGTTCTTTTTACAGTTTATAATTGTCCATCATCATTTACTTCTGGTCTGTCTGGGAGACATTCAAAATCTAGCCATTGCTTTATTTTTAGTGGCAGAGCGTGTCTACTCCTCAGCTGTTGAGAATGCTGGTCCTGGCTGCGAATCTTGTTTGCTTTAAATTGCAATGCGTTCGACCCCATGTGTTTTAGTTTTTGGAAACAGCTGTATTGGTAAGGCTTCTGGCTGAATTACTGGACAAAGCCTGCATTATAAAAATCCTCAACTTGTTTGCTCTTCACTTCAAAAAGACTGTGGGCTGCTAGCTTGTCATACTCATGTTACCCACATGCCTGCTTAAGTTTTCAGCGGCAGGCATGAATCTCTTGGTCTCCACATTTTTTTTTTTTTAATGGTTGGCCTATAGCTGTTTGGTTTGATACTGATCTGTCAAAGACAATCCATAAAGGGCTAAAACAGCTGTCCCTCCTCCAACTGGGTCTCTCCCCCCCTACCCCCACCCCCATCAGCAAGGAGAAGGTTTTGGATGAAGGATTTTACTTTTTCCCCTGGTCAGCATCTTCAGAATAGAGCTGAAACTCGCATAGAAGACTTCTGTTGGCTTTGGAATGCTGATTGCTCAGTGCCTGAACTCAGAAAGTGTGTGGGTGCGGGTGAGTGTGTGTATGTGTCAACATCGGGGACCGTAGAGCAGGAAAGCAGGACATGGTAGGAAACACAAACAGGCTGTGGGTCATAAACAGTCCTGTGTACCTGACATCGAGAGGAGGAGGTTTCAGTTGGCTGGCTGTTCATGAAAGCACTGGAATTCCATCCATGTTAGGTAGCTGTTCAGTTGCTTAAATTGCCACCTTATCACTGCTGTCATTGCCCCTAAACAAATCCTTCTGTTTCTCCAATTTCCGAAATGCTTACTAGGCCTTTGCTGCCATTTCTGATCTTTTATTATCACCAAACCCAACCGTGTTTCAACTTTTCTTATGATTTATTTTCTGTCTTCAAAGAACTTCTGGATAGTTTAAGAGATGAGTCTATGAAGTTGAATTGATCTGCAACTGATTATTGGTGTTTATATTGGTTATAATGAATTCCATCTTCTGATGTTTAAGATAAATGATAGGTGACAAGAAACTTATCTTCCTTTAGGTTTTTACAGAGTCTGGCTCTGATAAGACAGTGTAGAGTGGAATAGCAGAATTCTAGAGTTAATTTTTGGAAGTGTTCTTAGCATCAAAACTTTGGCTGAAACTTATGCTTGAACTAAAAGCAGAAAATATTTTTCTGAGCATTGTCAAGACTAGAGGTGCAAACACTCAGTCTTTGGACCGGATCTGGTCCACAGATGAGATTTTGTTTGGTCTGAACATTTATATTCCATCAAGTGACTGTCTTTCCCCCCCGCTCCCCCTTTACTTCTTTCTTTCCTTTTGATGGACCTAGCTGTCATCACTTAAAAACTTCAAAATTGGGAGAATTTTTATTCTTGAATTCCAGCACCTAGGGAAACTAAGGTTGGGCAGTCCTGGGCTTTTATTCTTACCTGCAAAACAACTGGATAGAGATTGATAACCACTGACCCTTTAAGATGGGCATGTTTTCCAGAGGCTCCATGATAGTCACTGAGGCCAGCGTTAATTGCCACTCAGTCTATTTGCAATTTTGCTTTTATAAAGGGATAATTAGAAACATTTAACATTGTGCCCATGAAATGTTGCTTTCTTTTCCCATTATACTTACCTGCTTGGCTCCTAAAAATATTTGCATTTTTGGTGCCTGCCTTCATCTCTCTATAAGGCTTGGAAAGTACAGAGCAGAAAACGATGGCTCCACAGTCTGTTGGATTTATTTCCTATGGCTTCTTTTTGTAAAATTCTGGGTTTGGAATGCTTGTGGTATCAGGAATAATGTCTGAGGCAGATGCAAAAGAGAGACTGTTATCTCTGTTAGATATAAGTGATTCAGGATGGCTTGATGCACTAGGGTGGGGAGGGTGTCTGAGAGGTCACAGGACTGTGGAAAGCTTAAGTATAATGAACTGTGAATCCTATAAAGAAAAAGACAGCCCTTCATATCCTTCTCTGTGCTGGAGATTACAAAAGAGAACACGGGCTTGAACCTTACCTTCTTTTGAGACTGCCTCAAATAAGGAAATGTGAGAGCCATTGTGCATTGTCTTGAGGCTCACTGGAGGGCAGACTTCCCAGATGAGCTTTATGTGTACATGTGGGAAGAGCACCATGGATAGAAGAACCTGCTAAGAATGTATTCCCTTTACTAGTGCCCTTAAATTTGGGGCAATCTATAATCATCTAGCCTCTTTGTGGAATGAGGCACATCAAGAGGAAATCACATAAACTAATCTCTGGATGCTTGATAAATACTTCTGTCATAGCATAGTAAGAAATTAGGAGAATGTCAGGACAAACAGAATAGGGAAACTAAGACAGATAGTTCCACAGCAGTTTACAGCCACCCAGTAAATCCTATCTTCTCTAAACAAGGACATTTAAGAGTAAATGGTTTTTGGTTGCACTTCTCCTCCCCAACCAGAGGGTAAATAGCTTAAATCACCTTACTCAGGGAGACAGATAATAGAAATCCAATTAGTATCATTTGTCAACCACACCCAAGGACAGACAAATAAGAGAATAAATCTCGTTTTGGTACATCAGCATGAAGCTGATGAATATTCTATGGATCTGCCTCTGAGAGCCCCTTTAAATGCCCAGCCTTTAAAACCCCTGAAAATGAAGGTCCCAGAGTTCTCCCCCATCAGGGAGCACGTCTGTGCTATTCCTTTCTTCCTCTTTCCTCCACAGGCACATGTCGCCTAATTTCTAAGGCAGTGGTTCTCAACCTTTTTAATGCCACGACTCTTTAATATTTTCGTTGCTACTTCATAACTGTAATTTTGCTACTGATATGAATCGTAATGTAAATATCTGTGTTTTCCGATGGTCGAGACACACAGGTTGAGCACCACTGCTGTAGAGCCTAAGACCATCGGAAAACACAGATATTTACATTATGATTCATAACAGTAGCAAAATTACAGTTATGAAGTAGCAACGGAAATAATTTTATGGTTGGGGGTCACCGTAACATAAGGAATTGTATAAAGGGTTTGGCATTAAAAAGGTTGAGAACCACTGTTCTAAGGGATCCTGTGAGACTTGCAACCAGGGGAGTAATGGGCAGCGGCAACTTGTCTGAGCTCAAACCCCTGAACCTGTCTCCAAGGCCCCTTCTCTCTGACTTCCCAGAGCAGCACAGCTTAGGCTCTCCTGCTCCTTCTTCTATGCCTTTCCTTATTTAACTGCCTTAAGTATATTGTGTTGAGGTCAATAAATTCTTGCTTATTTTTCTACACTTTGTCTCATGATTGAAACCTTTCCTTCAAGAAGACAAGAACTGCCGAGACCATTTTTGGCTCAATGGATAGAGCCTCAGTCTGCGGACTGAAGGGTCCCGGGTTCAATTACAGTCAAGGGCATGTACCTTGGTTGCGGGCACATCCCTGGTGGGGGGTGTGCAGGAGGCAGCTGATTAATGTTTCTCTCATCGACGTTTCTAACTCTCTATCTCTCTCCCTTCCTCTCTGTAAAAAATCAAATATATATATATATATATATATATATATATATATATATATATATATATATATATATATATATATGACAAGAACCGAGGTCTCCTCATCGCACTGGTAACTTTTCTAGATGCATTTGTAGCTCAAGGGTTTTTTGTTTTTAATAAGGAAACCAGGGATGAAAAGTGATCAGTTTCTGGCTTTTTAAATATTGGCTTCCCAGGAAAACATTGTCATTTGAAATTATTAATACCCCCCCCACCACCCTCAAATATAAATGCTTAAGGCAAGAACTAGATTTTTATACCTAGCAAATAGCAATGTAAATGTCACAGAACATATTCCAGAGCATTACACTTACAGCTCTTAAAATGGTATCTCAGAATGGTATTAATCACTGTCAGTTTTGTGTACAACATTTCATCAATTAAATAGCAAGAGGACCTGTCCTTTCGTGGAAAGCAAATAACACATATGGATTTCCTCTTAGCAATTAGCTGAACATTCTGCATTTCCTTCTCGCTTGCAAAAAAGGGTTTGGTCCGAAACCATCAGCATGTTTGTGTTCTTCACTGGTAAAGAAAAGCAGATGTGTAACATCTTTGGTAGAATACAGATTCATTTATAAAGTATCTTGTGAAACATCTTGATGTATTGTTAGATCTTTTGGAATTGGATGGAGGGTGCATTTCTGTATTGTTAGATCTTTCAGAGTTGGATAGTGGGTGACACCCTATAAAAGTTGTGAAGTGCTTTTTAACTTTGTTGTGTCTTGAGCTGAGGTTTTCAAGACTGCGTCACTATGTGTATGTAGAAGGGAGTTTAAAACTTTTAGCTTAATGTGAAAAATTTGTTCTCAGCAGGGACTAGTTTCAACTAGGTCGGGGGATTTATAAAACGATGAGGCAATTTTATGCAGCAAAGACTGATGATAGAAATGCAGTTTACATAAATGGCAATGGATTAGCACTTAAACCACTCTCCGTGTATGTTTAAACAATCTTCCATGACCCTAAAAAAAATCTCCTTTTATAAACTTCATCATTTATCTGGGATTAAAAGGGCAATGTTTTGACAACACTGTTGATTTACATGTAACTCATCATTTGTTTATCATTTATCTGAGATGATTAGTGCCTGAACTTCCTATGCTTGGAATGTGTGTTATACTTGTTTACGTTTTTTTTTTGGTGGATGGTGCCCTTTTTAATGTATTTTTTAGGGCTCAGGACAGCTTGGTGACTTTGATGATCCTTCCAGTAATCAGTCCTTGTATAAGCTTGAAGGAAGTTGAAGATTTACAACTTTTCAGCACAGTTCAGTTTTAGTGAAAACCCATCAAAGTCCTTAGTATTCTTCTCAGACCTTAGTCTCAGACCTAGTTTGACAAGATGCATTGCTCTCCAAAAATTGGCCCTCAGGGCCATAAAATCCTATAGAAAGTCAGGCATATGTATTCCCAAATGTGAAGATGTAAATAAACAAATAGAAATGTGGATATTCTATGTTGGTAAAATACATACACACATACCCATATATATATACATACACACACACATATATATACATACACTAAGCAAGATATAATTATCATACTCCAATGTTGTCTGTTCTGCTAAAATAGCTTTGAATTCATTGATATTTCCAATGATAGAGTATGCCTCTTGCTATTTGTTATGATTTCCCCATCTTGGGGCATCTTAAATTGAATTTGTAGCTTAAAATAAGAAAAGATATCCAGAGGAAGTGAATGAAAATAATTTTCTATTTGCAGACAAATTTTAGCGGTTGGGTGAATGATTGTACACTTCATACACTGAAAGTTTAACAAGGTGGGGAATTTGTATTTTTTGTTCAAGATAATTTCTGTGAGGTCTGTTTGCTTTGAGAAAAGCATTCTGAGAAGACAAACTGTGCTCCATATAGTCTGCAGATGGTACGGGGATTCTCATGTTGGGAGCTCTAGATGTATAAGCCATGCTGGGCAGAGTAGGAAGGATAGCCAGCAAAGAGAATAAATCTCTTTGGTACATTAGCATAAAGCTGGCAGTAATAAGAGATAGTAAGAGGCAACTTCCCTGAGAGGGAAAATTGGAGAGAAAGAGAGATGTCCCACTATAATTTTAAGGAATTTCTGTGAACTTTTGTATAAATTATCCATACTATCCATTAATGGCAATTCAAAATCAATACTGACAAAATATTTTAGGCCCTCTGTGGCCAGGCTGCTGTTTCATTGAAGGTAATGCTTGCTATGCAAAAACTTGTCCAAATAGGAGTCAGCTATATCAGAGCTACATATAATATTTTATATTCAAGTCATTGCCCTTGAACTGAGTTAAAAATGCACCTTCACTATGATCATATATACTTTGAAATTATATGGAAACTAGAGGCCCAATGCATGAGATTTGTGCACTTGGGGGTTGGAGGGGGAGGTGTCCCTCAGCCTGGCCTGCACCCTCTCACAGTCTGGGAGCCCTCAGGGGATGTCTGATTGATGGCTTAGGCCTGCTCTGACTGATGGCTTCAGGGAGTAGGCTTAAGACGACAGTCAGACATCCATGGACATGGAAGAGGCTCCTACCACCACCACTGCACTTGCCAGCCTTGAGTCCAGCTTCTGGTTGAGCAGTGCTCCCCCTGTGGGAGCACACTGACCATCAGGGGGCAGCTCCTTGAGCATCTGTCCCCTGGTGGTCAGTGTGCGTCATAGTGACCAGTAGTTCTGCTGTTTGGTCAATTTGCATATTAGTCTTTTATTATATAGGAAGGATAAGTATTGTGAAATTTGGACCGCATAGTTATTTCAATTGAAGAAATTGCATAATGTAGATTTACATAATTTTACAAAATATGGACATGTGGATTTCTTCTAATATGCATTTATCTGTCTATAGAATATATCTATAATAGGGAAAGACAGGTGCAGAAGTTATGGGGAGGTTTAGGGGAAAACCATATACCAGTATAAATCTAAATAAGAACAAACACAGGAAGAACTGACTAGCATCAATACACACAAATTCCAGATAGACCTTAGATTCTATATTGTTATCCAAAAGTATCAAGAGAAGAAAAGCTGACTGAAAGGACTCAGTCTCTTATCTTCTAGAAGATAAAGTCTCTGGATGAGTAGGTCATAAGACATCAATAAGAAAACAGTAAAGTAAGAAGGTGTATCCAATAGCTAGAATTTAAGGTTATAGGGATAAGTGGTGAGTTGCTGGGGAACAAACTGAGGGGAGGAAGGGGAGAAAAGAGGAGAACACTTTTCTTTAATTATGTGTAAGCCAGATCACTCACTGTGTCATTGATTCTTGGCCAGACTCTTAACTGGCTAAATATTGCTTTTAAAGATAAAGCTCTCAAGTGAGGAAAAGTTACGTTAGTCTGTGTGATGCCTACAATTTCTTAAGAGGGAAGGTAACTGCTGCTTCTGGCTTGATAGAGAACCGTCTCTGGTAGGGGTGGATCTGGTGCTGTCAGTCTTTGTTCTGTGGTACCATGTTGGCTGGCTTGTGATTAATGTCTAAGGATCAACAGAGAAGTCTTAGAAATTCTCTTGTGAACTAACAGGCTGAAAATTGATTTTTAACACAGACTCAATGAACATCCATTTACTAAGGAAATTGGAGTTGTTCATGGAAAGGGAGAAGAGCTCAGTGACAGACATGCTTGGCTTCCTTCAGTGCTTTGCATTTCCTCACTGGACAAGAACAAACACTTGGGGACTTGGTGGCAGCCGTGGGACTGGAATTAAATAGGCTGTGAGTCCACAGGTAGAGGCCAACTCTCCGGGGAACTTGAGAAATTAGTAGAAGGTGCTATGCCAGGGTCTGGTGTAAAGGTCTCTAAACTTGATTAGAAATGCCACTGAAATGAAACAAAGACAAATAGCCTAGAAGCAGGGAAATGCCACTGACTAATTACGAGTCCACAGGCATTCAGACCATCCATAGATTCAAACTCACCAGGAACTGCCAGGTGGAATAGCTGAGACTCACATTTTGAACTGACATTATGAATCAACAAGAGGAAAATATTTAGACGTCGGTGTTCAGATGGAAGCTGCTGGAACTCTGGGCCATCCACCAGGGGGCAGTAAATTGAAGTATGGTCAATCTGGAGCTTGAGACAGATTTACTATTTATAGGCAACCTTTTGAATTTTATTATCAAAACCAAGGAGCCATCACAATTCTTTCAGGAGGAAAACTAGGCAACTATAGTAAATCTCCAAGAAGACAAACACCCAATTTAGGCCTGCAATGCTGGCTTGATCTGGGCAGTTGGGATATGATTATGCTTCAGTTTCATGCAATCTGATCCTTAGCAAATAAGGTCTCCTGAGGCAGAAACAAGCAGATCACAAACCCTGAAGAGGCCGGTTATGATCAGGCCGGTTATGAACTGCTCTCTCATTCATTTCAGGAGTGGCATGGTGATCATTGCAGAGTGACTTTTGTTCTTGAGCTATCCATTCTTCAGGGTTTTGCAGCATACTCAGGCTGCTCAGAAATTTGGAGGGCAATAGAAGATCTCATCTTTGCTCTTGCTGTTTTGACAAGGGCTTCTTGTGGCTCTAAGCCCCATGAGGGAAGCAATTAAGTAAAAATACCTTTTTCCTTATATTATCAGAAACACAGACTGTGTAGGAGGTTGATATCACCTAAGAAAGCTGAAAAGGTGTGCTCTTGGACTTGCTAAGAGGAGCTTTGAAGCTTTGGTCATACTGCCTGAAAGCAATCAAGGAAGGAGAAGGAAATGGAGTAGGAGATTCCATCCTGTGAATAGGAGTCCCAGGATGGCACCAAGAGATCATGCTAGTTTTGTGAAACACTATCAAGTTATAACCAGGTGCTGCAACAGTACGTGCTAGCTAACATTTATTTTGTTACCCGTCATGTGTCAAGCACTGTTCTAAATGCTTACATATAGCAATTTGTTTAATTCACACCATAACCCCAGAGTGACATACTATCATTGTATTTTGTAGGTGAAGAAACCAAGGCACAGAGAAGTTAACGCCCCACAGTAGGGCTCAGCAACTGAGCCTGTGTTTTTACCATGCTGTTCTGCTTCACAAATGAGGCAGATGGTCTTATTCATTAGAGTTTCAGGGGGCACAAAGCCAGAGTTGATTATTATGAAAAAGGTAGCTGTAAATTTGGGGGAGAGAGAAACAAAGTGATGTCCCTCCTACTCACTGGTCACTTCTCTGTTTTTATTGATAAAATATTTTTATTGATTTTTTTTTACAGAGAGGAAGAGAGAGAGATAGGGAGTTAGAAACATCGATGATAGAGAAACATTGATCAGCTGCCTCTTGCACACTGGGGATGTGCCCTCAACCAAGGCACATGCCCAAGACTGAAATTGAACCTGGGACCTTTCGGTCCGCAGGCAGACACTCTATCCACTGAGCCAATCCGGTTTCAGTGTGGTCACTTCTCTTATTTTCTCTCCTAGTTTTTGTTTATTATCCCATATTCTTAATTTTGAGGTATGTCAATGCCTCATCCCTAGAACTCTCCTTTTCTTTATCTACACTCATGCTCTTGAAATTTCTTTTTAACGTTACATTTTAACGTTACATTGATTATTCTCAACTTGATATCTCTAGACTAGAACTCAATTTAAAATCATATATTCAATTGCTTATTAACACCTCCACTTAGATATCTAATAATACATAGCGATCCATTGTTCATATCCAGCATCACTCAGACCAAAGCTGTTATTTTTTTTAAAGGCTATGAAATTCTGCACAATTTGCTCACTTTTCTGTCTAATTTTCTCATTTTTAAAAAAGATTTTTTCATAAATTTTGAGAGAGAGAGAGAGAGAGAGAGAGAGAGAGAGAGAGAGAGAGAGAGAGAGACCAATGTGAAAGCAGAATATTGATGGGCTTTCTCTTGCAAGCGCCCTACTAGGATTGGGCCTGCAACCCCCCTGGCAAGTACCAGGGAATTGAACCAACAACTTTCTGGTGCATGGCATGATGCCCAGCCAACTGAGCCAAACCTTCCAGGGCTCCCCTTTACTTTTATAACTTTTATACATTTTACACTCTTTCTGTAGCCATAGTGGCTTTCTTGATTTTCTTGAATATATCAAGCTCACTCCTTTCTCAGAGCATTTGCACTGGCTTTTCTCTCTTCCTTGAATACTTTGTTTCCAAATATTGCCTCAAGGTCTTTGACCACCCCATTAACAAATGGTAACCCCTAATTATCCCCATCTTCCTCCATGAAGTTAAAATATACTAAGACATCTGATTCTATTGTTTTGCTGCAGAATAATTATCACCTATTAATATGGTCTATGTTGTATTGTTTATTTTGTCTAACATCTACCCCAAGTTGAATATATAAGCTCCATTTGGGCATCAACTTTTGTTTTTATGATCATTGCTATATTCCCACTGTTAGAACAATGTCTAGTTCTGATAAGTGGTAAAAATAGACCCTGAGCAATGATATTCAATTCACTGAATCAATAAATGAACAATTGATTTATTCCTTATGAATTAGACACAGTTTGGGTGCCTTATTATATCTATTATTGCAACCTTGAGGAGTGTCAGTCAATAGGTATGACTGCATGCTATGAGGGAATTTAAGTTCATTTGCAAGGCTAATTTCAAATATTTGGCATATATATATATATATATATATATATATATATATATATACACACACACACACACATACACATACACATATGTAGATCTTAGCCTCTGCCATCCTAAATGTTTTAGGTGATATTATCTTCTAGGATGAGTAGACAGGGTAATCATCTTGGTTCTTATTCCCTACTCCCCACCAAAAAATAATGTAGAATGCCTTGGTAGAACTGGAAAACATAGAAGTGTATTTTTTTTCTCTTCTTTAGTGTTTATAATTATTTGCTTTTCATTCTCTCTTGTAACAACACTGCTATTGTAAACCACAGAACCCAATACTAAAATGCTCCCACTTGCCCTAACTGGTTTGGCTCATTGGATAGAGCATCAGCCTGTGAACTCAAGGGTCCCAGGTTCAATTCCAGTCAAGGGCATGAACCTTGGTTGCAGTCACATACCTACTAGGCAGTATGCAGGAGGCAACTAATCGACGTTTCTCTCTCATCAATGTTTCTAACTCTCTATCCCTCTCTCTTCCTCTCTGTAAAAAATCAATAAAAGATATTTAAAAAAAATAAAATATTCCCACTATTTGGAATTCAGGCAATAGCTGCCTTCACCACCTGCTCTTTTCTTAGCAACAATTGGAGGAGCTATTATATACAAGTGCAGACTGTCCAATGAGCAAAAGGCCGAGTGTCACTTTGAGTGACAGTCTTCCAGTTTGCAAAAAGTGTAACTCTGTTCATTCAATTAAGTGATTGTGTGGCTGTATGTCACTTTGTCTTCAAACGATCTCTTCTCAACTTCCAATGTTTTGACTGTATTCTGGAGTTGATACTGCAATGAAAGGGAGTTTGTTGTATTGCAGAGAGCACTGACAATTTGAAGCATCTGCAAGCTGGGGCATATCCCTGGCTGCAATGTTTATATCTTTGGCCAATAGTGACATAATTTCTCTTTTTAAAAATAGGTGACAGGGATTTGTGCCTTTATTCTTCTATAAAAGGAAAACCAGATTCATGTAATCTGTGAGGACAGGATTCATCTTGTTCTAAGATTTGGATCTAATTCCTCAACAACATTTCTATATTAACTTAGTTGAATGAAAAGAATGCAACTATGGCCATGCTAACTTAATTATGTGGAGATCATTGCATGGTTTATCTGGCTGCAGTTGTTCTTATTTGATGTTACTGAGTGTCAAGACAGCCACAAGGATGAGCTTGGAAATGAAGGGGTCTGGTTAATTGACTACAGATGATAGTCAATGAACTGGTGTTTTTTCCTAGCAGCATTTAGCAGGGCTGTTTTTTCTTAAGTTACTGTGATGTGGATAGTATCTACTTGCCACTGATCCAGATAAGTAGTAGTATAGTTGCTTGGTTTGGATCAACAACTCTTTAAAAATTGGGAAGACTTACCATTCTTCAGGGTCAGATCTTGAAGTAGGCATATCTGGTGTAGGGCTCAGGCAACTTATCTTTAGCTGCACAACAGTTGCATCTCATTATGAAGGTCTTGATACTCAAGTCGGTGACTGAGACTTCATTCCTTCAGCAAAGACTGTCTCTGGACAAGGTTCTGAGTCCCATCTTAAAAAGATGAATGCATCAGAGACTGCTATGTATATAGCTGAATTCATTTTCTGCTCTCCCTGGGACACAACTAGACTTATAACCCAGTCTTTCTTTGGTAAAGGAAAGCCAGATGATAGAGTTTTGGCCAGTGAAATTTGAATGGAAGTGATGTGTGTCACATCTTTGTCAAAATGGTTAAGAAGTGAGTGTCTCCTCCTTATCTGCTGGCTGAATGGAGGCACTTTAGGGACCTAGATATGGGTGGGGTCTTAAGACAGGAAGATTTTAAGTTCTGTATTGTAATGTAACTTGAGAGTGTGTGGGTGTTTTAAGCAATTGAGATTTTAGGATTTACTGCAAACAGCAATTAGCATTACTAACCATAATTAGCTTTTAGCCACAGGCAGAATGGAATAGGGAAAGGAAGGTTCTGTAGCCATTAAGGCCAATTGGGCCACTCTTGCAGAGATTAATGTAATAGTGTCTGATTCTGGAGTTGAGGCTATAAAGAATAAAAAGAGCCGAAGCCGGTTTGGCTCAGTGGTAGAGCGTCGGTATGCAGACTGAAAGGTCCCAGATTTGATTCCAGTCAAGGGCATGTACATTGGTTGTGGGCACATCCCCGGTAGGGGGTGTGCAAGAGGCAGCTGGCCGATGTTTCTCTCTCATCGACGTTTCTAGCTCTCTATCTCTCTCTCTTCCTCTCTGTTAAAAATCAATAAAATATATTTTTTTAAAAATAAAAATAATTTTGAAGAACCATTTATTATTTCAGATGTAAAATATGAATTAAAAGAGACAACAATAACCTCAATATTTTAAGCTGAGAAATTAAATAATAGTTACTCAGACAAGAAGGGCTGAAATGGGGATGATGATGACGTAGATGCAGTGAATGTTCTTTGTCACATGAGTAATAAAAGGAGCTAGACATACAGAATGGAAAACGAGGTGAGAGCTCAGGGTGTGTAGCTGTGGACTCATGAGTCATTAACATCTACAGAGAAAAAAACCCTGACAGTAGTCTTAGATGAGAAGTGTGATAATAGCACAGATGAGGATACTACCGTTGGAAAGAAAGAGAAATCAGTAAAGAAGACAAAAAATAAAATAAAATAAAAAATAACCACTAGATGAATGAATATAAAAAAGCAATGTGGTGGCGGAGAAGGGTTTGTTAAGTAAATTTTTTATATACATTGACAAATGATTCTGATAATAAAAACTATAGGGAATGAAAAGGGGCTACTAACTTTGCATTTTTAAGGCTCCTTTCTAGGATGTCCCTCAGTATGAACACAATATATATATATATATATAGCTGCCATGTAATTTTAAAGGATGATCACTGGGTTGGCCTTGTGTAAGCCCAGGGCAATGGGAGCTGTTAGGAGATATATGTATATATATCTGTCAGACATTCTTTTGAGCATCTTTTATGTACTAAGCCTTAAATAAAATGGAGAGAGTGGGAGATGGTTAGACTACCAGCTATTATAATGAGTCATAGATACTCTGATGTGAGCTAAATGCCTTGGGGACACAAGAGGGTTGGAGTTTTTTTCAGGCCTACGGGGAAGAGTCAGAAAGAAGGTGATGTCAAAACAAAGTGACTTTCAAATGGAGTCGATAATAAGCAAAGGAAATAAAGCATGTGGACAGGAAAGGGTTGAGGAATAGCAAGAGGTCATGAGAGCCTGCATTTCTGGGTGATGCGGCTGGAAAAAGAGGGTCCTGGGACTTGTTCTGTGGCAGTGTGGTTCTACTGAGGATTGACCTCAAAGGAGGGACATTAATTCATGCTTTGGAAATATGGTCTATTGGCCCTGAGGAGGATTGATTAGAGATGGGAGAAATTGGAAACAGAGGCCCATTAAAAGATTATAACAATTGTCAGGTAAGAAGTAATGAGAGTCAGTACATAGAATAGTAGGCATGGGAAAGAAGGAGGAAACCTATTTGAAACTGTTTTAGAATTGGAAATGGTAAGTTCTCTGACTGACTAGATGTGCATATGGGTGGAAGGCTTAAGAAAAATTCAACAATGCTACTTAAATTTGAGGAAGCCATAACAGGCAGGGGATAGAGAATTGGTATTATACATCTAGATTATTATTCACCAAATCCAATCTAGGAAAAAAAATGCTTTCACTCTCAAAAAATATCCAGAATCCAACTACTTTTCCTTACTTCCTCCTCTAGTACTCTGTACCAAGCTGCTGGCCCCTCTTGCCTGAGATTCCCTGCTTCTACCCTTTGCTTTCTATAGTCTATTCTCACTCAGCAGCCAAAATTATCCTGCTAAAATATAAGGACAAACCTCTCCTCACTATCTTTGAATTGCTTTACATATCTCTCAGAGTAAAGGCAACATTCTCACAAGATTTACAAGGGATTATCAAATCTGCCATCCCCTCAGTTCCTTTCTCATCCACACATCCACACTCACACACCCGTTATCTGCCACTCATCCGTTATCTGTCACCCTTAGTTCCAGCATAATTGGCTTCCTTGTATGTCCTCTAATATACCAGGTGTACTTCTGCCTCATGCCCTTTGCATTTGCCTTTGTCTCTGCTGGGAATGCCTTCTCTTGGAAATCTGTATGCTCTCACTTTTCTTTCAGGTCTTCACTCAAATGTCATATTTGAAAAGAAGCCTTCCTGGTGACTCTATATAATGTGCGCATGCCATTCCTTCTTCTTTTTCCCTGCATATTGTGATTCTGAGCATTTTTTCATTGTTTAATATACATGCTTTTAATTGTAATTACTTTGTTCATTGTGTGTTTTCCTCACTAGAAAGTAAACTTCATGAGGGTGAGATTAAAAAAAAATTAATGTGTCAAAAATGCTTGACACATAGCCATTGCTCAATATATGTTGAATGAATCAAAGTTCCAAGGGACTACAACTTATAACAAAAAAGCTAAAATGGAGGAAATTATTTTCAGAAGAATCAACACATTGAGAAATACTCTAAGAGTTCCATCAGTCAACAGTGCTGTTCATTACTATTTCATCAAAATGCCTTTAAACATTGAAAATACATTACCTAAGTGATACGTTAATAAAAAAATATTATACAGTTATTGTTGATTTTTAAATGCTGAGAGTGGCATTACAGGGAGAATTAAGAGGATATATAGCATAAAAAATATGAACTAGAAGCATGTCTGGGGTGAGGAGTGGAATATGGACCATACATGCCACCTACATTGGGAAGCTGGATGCAGAAGGTGGTGAGAGGTTACAAGTCATTAAAGGGTACAAAGACTTCCTTATATGTATGCTTCTTTGAGACAGTAAAAAGGAATTAATTATTGTCTGTTCTCTATTCTAAACCATTACATTGAAAATCATATGACAGCATATGTCATCACTCTCCTAACATTTCCAAACTATTCACCAATGATGTAACTATGAACTGCAAACTTTAGGGAAATTATTTACACAATGAATGAAGTATAGGTCAAAAACCTTTTAATTGTGTAACATATGAACTAAAGAATCATAGTTGTTAAAAAGGTGAAGATAGTCTGGCCAGTGTGGCTCAGTGATTGAGTGTTGACCCATGCACCAAGA
Source organism: Pipistrellus kuhlii (assembly GCF_014108245.1). Classification (NCBI taxonomy): domain Eukaryota; kingdom Metazoa; phylum Chordata; class Mammalia; order Chiroptera; family Vespertilionidae; genus Pipistrellus; species Pipistrellus kuhlii. The sequence goes on along the minus strand of NW_023425540.1, from coordinate 55,197,435 downwards.
AGGCATTGGTTCAATTTCTGCCAGGGCACATGCCTGGGTTTTGGGCTAGATACCCTGTAGGCAGCCAATCAAAATTTCTCTTTCATCAGTGTTTGTTTTTAATCTCTTCCTCCCCCTCTCTCACTAAAAAATAAAATAAAAAATCAATAAAAAAATCAATAAAATGTGAAGATAAAGTCAGTCTTATGAATTGTATGACTGATTAATCCATTTGTCAACATTGAATTCTCCCTTTGTGCTAGACATTGTTCTGGATGGTAGGGATGTAAGGTTAACAAAAATAATGCTCATTGCTGATAAAATTCTCACTGTAATCAGGGACACAGGCAGGAAAATAAATAATTATTTTACCATATGAAATATTATGATATTCACACAAAAGATGTGTGTCAGTGAGAAGAAAACATCCAATTACAACAGCCTGTTGTATGTGGGATCCAGGATGTAGCTGTGAAAAGAAAAACAGCATATACGGATTTTTGCATATATATATATATATATATATATATATATATATATCCTTATAGTAATATAGAATATAAAAATGAATGTGTGGAAGTATAACTTTATGCTATATTAATCAAGATGACAACTGAATTTATGAATGATACAGCATCCTTGTAGATGACTGTGGGTCCAGCAGTTAAATGTGAATCTGGAGTTCCAGACAGAGCCTAGGACTAGAAAGCAGAATTTTGATATGATTGTTTTATAGGTGATAAAGTTATGGAAGTGAATAAGATTCCTTTGAGAGTTCAGAGCAAGGAGAGGGCCCAATACTTAGGTACATAACTATACATGAAGAAAGAGAAGCCTGTGACACAAATGATGGGAAAATATCAAGGGAGATGGAGTAAAACCTGGAGACCTATTTTAAATATCAAGTAGGGGAGATCTGAAAAGATCTAAATCCTGTCAAATGTTCTGTAGCCTCAAGTGGAATGACTGAAATGAAATATTACAATAAGATAAAGCATTATTGTTAGCTTCTTTAAGTAATAGTTAGATTCAGAGTTTTAAAATGGTTTTATTCCTCTTTAGATTAGGCTCCTTCATACCTACAAAAAATAATTTAGCAGCTACAGGGAAAAAAAATCACCAAATATAAAGTTCCCAATGTGGTCTTCCCATTGTGTCAGCAAACATATTACCTGGTTTTTATTATTTTAATAAAGGTTATAACTTTTTCAAATTTTTAGGTTTGAATAAAGTCTACCCGATTTCTGGATTTTCAAAATATACCACATAAGATCATAAGGAGTATATAGTTTGGATTCAATTTTATGCTATCTATATGTTTTTTCAGGTCACTTGTTTTTTGCCATTTTCTCTCCTAATATTTCCAATAGAGTTTCTCTGTGGTTTTCAAAATCTCACTGGCATAGTTTTGTAATAATTGACATTCATCTTGTTGTGGGTTCAGATATTTCTGGAAGATCAAAACACGGAGCCTAATAAAACACAGATAATGGCATTTTTGCCTCTGTGGCACACCCATTTTTTTAATGAGTTTAGGGGCCACACTCTCCAGTAAATGGAAAAGTTGGCATCAAAAAAGTTTGGGTCGCTGGCGGGCAGCAAATGGTTATTGGCTGGAAGAAATGTGGATGGGTCGGTCTATGTCTAATCCTTTAGTGGCTTCCTGTGTGACACACTGTAATGAAAACATCGCCGCAAATTATAAGAATTGTCAAAATAGGCTACCAGAAGGGTTTTGGTGTTTTTTTGTTTTTTGTTTTTTTTGTCTAGAGTTTGCTAAGCAAAATGTGTAAAGCACTGTAGTGTGTGTGTGTGTGTATATATATATATATATATATATATATATATATATATATAACATTCTTGCTCAGTGGATGTACATAGGAGCTGAGCAATTAATGACAAAGTTAAATCCTCTTTGTCTTTAATAAAGTATAATGAGAAAGTTAAATCCTCTTTGAAATCAGTGGATTGAGGTCTAGAGGATAGTGCTTCATACATTAAAACATAGTATAGGTTGAAAGTCAAGTTTTACTCCTGGGCTCAAATGATATTTGTTTTTTGAATGTTAGATATTTAGCTTGAGTATGAAAGGTAGTTGTACCATTTCTACACTTACCAATATGTAAAAGGTTTTGGGTATATGATGTAATAGTTAAATACACACAGACACCCTCTCTTTTATAAAACTGTTAATTCATTTAGCTCCTTCCAGGAAATTTATATACTACTTATTTGCTTGGACCATGTAATGTACATGAAAGTTCTTTGGGTAATTAAAAGATATTAGCCAACTCACAATTGAAATCACACTGTTAGTTTAATAATAGACATAGTGCTCAGTGCATTTCGATGACTTTCTCACTTACTCCTCCCGTGAATTCTAGAGATAGTTCCTGTTATCCTCCCATTTTACAGATGGCATCGGAGACAGGCACACAGTGTGAGCTTGGGCAACATCAGAACTCCAACCCAGAAAGTCTGACTCCAGAGTCCTTGCCCTTAGCACTCACCTAGTCTCTGCTCACCTCTGTGCCCTTTCTCCTGTGCTGCCTGACATATACTTGAGCTCATGTGAGCCTTTCAGTGCTGTGAGGCAGGCAATAAAGACAATTATTCTTACTTGGAAGAGGAGGGACATAGACAACTAAATGACTTAGTTCATAAAAAAAAGTCATAAAAAAAAAATCTGTCCGAAACCGGTTTGGCTCAGTGGATAGAGCGTCAGTCTGCGGACTGAGGGGTTCCGGGTTTGATTCCGGTCAAGGGCATGTGCTTTGGTTGCGGGCACGTCCCCAGGAGGGGGTGTGCAGGAGGCGGCTGATCAATGTTTCTCTCTCATTGATGTTTCTAACTCTCTATCCCTCTCTCTTCCTCTCTGTAAAAAAATCAATAAAATATATTTTTAAAAAAATCTGTTACAGACTGGAGTAAGTTCCAGATTTCTGAATTCTACTTTAGGCCTGTTATCTGTTTATCAACTCATTTCTTTTAGAGAGACTACAACTTTTCCCAGGAAAAAAATAACGAAATGTTCTAATGCAGTATATATGTGCTTAAAAATATACCCACAGTTCTCTTAAAAGATAAAATACAAAAGCAAATTAACGTTTCTTTGATGTGTTGATTCAATAGGTAGGCGCTAGGCAGTCTGGAAAAGCCAGAAATAATACTTGGGAAGCATTTGGTTCATAAGTAGTAGCTGAGGTCATCAGAGAGGAATGGGCTCCCCCAGGGAGAAAAGTATTGTGAAAGTATCATGCCTTGGTCAACAAGGAAATGAAATTCAAAAAAACAATTTTGATGCATATGACTAAGAGTTTGAAATATTTCAAGATAATTACTGTATTTAAATTGCTCCCATGCCCTCTCCCAAACATAGAACCCAGATCAGTTAGATACATACTTAATGCGTGCTCAATATACCTAAAGCACTTGGCAGAGAAGGCTGAAGTTCCCTGACACTGAGCCCAGCTTTACAAGGAAGGCCTTTATAATAAGGAATAGGCAAATGTGGCAATAGCGTTAGTATGAGGCAGAATGGGAAAAGTGCTATAAGAAAAGTAAAGAATACAAATGGTGTTCAGGGAATGGTGAGAGCACAAGTGGTAGAGGAAAACCCAGACAATTTGGTAGGAAAACATTTTTTTTTTTTTTTTTTTTTTTTTAAGGAAGGTTAGGGTTTCAATAAAGTAGAGAAATGTGGAGTGAGAGTAGTGGGGGAATTTCAATAAAGTGGCTTTCAATCTACAAATTGAGAAAGAGAATGAAAGGAAGTTTATGTTTTATCCTAATATTAAAAAATTATACCCATTTCCCTGTTTTCTGCAAAGAAGAAAAACATAAAATATAGTATAATTAAATCTAAAAATTTTATTGATAAGGGTTTCTTTCAATGAAGTTAAAGAATTGTGTGATTGAGAAAACCTAATTATGTTCTTTGTGATAAGTGGGAACTAAAATAAATAAATAAATAATTTGAGGATATAAATCACTGGAAAGTTAGAAATAGAGTTGGTACCATCTTCGGAGTTTCTTCTACTTCCTCACTTCTTAGTACAAAATGACAAAGACTATAACAGCTTAATTCTGGAACTGAAAAATAATAATAAAAGGAGTAGCAAAAATATTTTATAATATAGCTGTAAATCTACAACATTTTATAACAATTTCTTCTTATAGATGCTTAGGTTTATAAAGGTCCTCTGCTTTTCAAAAATATCCCCAAGATATTTTCTACCTGATAAGAATCTCTTAGCTCATCGTGCTAGAACGTTTGAGACTCCTTAGAACATACCAGATACATTCAACTTACCAAGAATGAAACTACCAAAGGTTGCTATGCTGAACACAACCTACAACAGCGTTTTTCAACCGCTGTTCTGCAGCACACTAGTGTGCCGCGAGATGTTGCCTGGTGTGCCGTAGGTGCAGACAAGACAAGAATTTTATAATTTTTCACTATTTTGTTTACTTAATATTTCATAATAAAGTAATTATAAAATACTTTCTTTGTGTTTATTTGATTCCTATTCAAGAGAATTACTTTATATATAGTCAATATAGGCACAGAGTTAAATTTTTTAACATTTTCTAATGGTGGTGTGCCTCGTGATTTTTTTCATGAAACAAGTGTGCCTTTGCCCAAAAAAGGTTGAAAAACACTGACCTACAAAACAAGCATGTGTGGCAACTCCCAGTGGACCTATTGAATTTCGGTGGTAACAGACAGTGTGAACTCAGTCCTTGATAACAGTCTGAGATTCTCCTTTGTTTCAGGATGCAAAGTATAATTTCCCAGGAATTCTTACCCCCAAAGTGTCTGAATTATTAGCACTTAATTATGTTTTAGCTAACGTAAGCACCATGATGGTTCAGAATAAAAGGAAATTAAGGGATGGGGGAATCTGTGGTGAGTAATTTGAATGAGACTGGGCAAATAAGTTTTATACAATATTGTCAGGCTGACTTAGGTGAAGTTTGAGTCTGTTTTAGTGGACTCAAACTTCAAGTCTTGAGAAGAAAAACTAAAACTTGTTCTAAGTGAAAATAATGCTTTAATCACATGATTTAGGGGCCTTCTAATCTGGTTTTCTGTTGATTTGAAAACAGGAATTGAATCTAAACTGGGAAAGAACTGATTAAGCCATGATAACAGAAAACTGGAAAGCCCCAAGTTTAAATGACTCAAATGCATTATTTTAAGAGTTTAAGAAAATGATTTAAAGAGGATTTAGGGGTATTGCTCTTTTTGTTATTTCCATGTTCAGTCCTTGTTGCCTTTATTTAAAGATAGACTTTATTTTGCAAAGCAATTTAGGTTCACAGAAAGACCAAGCAGAAAGTATAGAGTTCCCATATTTCCTCAGCCCCACACATGCACAACCTCCTCCACTGTGGGCATTCTGCAGTGGAGCTGCACATTTATAATCAATGAACCTACACTGACATTATCATCCAAAGTTCACAGTTTACATTAGAGTTCACCTCAGTGTTGTACATTCTATGGGTTTGGACAAATGTGTGATGATATGTATCTATCGTTGTATCATTCAGAATACTTTCACTGTCCTAAAAATTCTCTGTGTTCCTCCCATTCACCCCTCCCTCCCTTACTAACTCCTAGCAATCACTGTTTTTTTTGTTTTGTTTTGTTTTGTTTTGTTTTGTTTTATTATTGTGTCCATTAGAGGCCCAGTGCATGAAAATTCATGCACTGGAGGGGGAGTTAGTTCCTCAGCCCAGCCTGCCCTGTCTCACAGTCTAGGAGCCGTCAGGGGTGGGAGGCAACCTGGCAATCAGCAATCAGGGGAAGGCAATGTCCCATCACATCTCTGCTGCTGTGACTGCTGGCAGTGTAAGCCTTGGCTGGCCCTGGTTACCTGAGCTTCAGGTGGCCCTGGGCGGCTGGGCAGCAGCCTTCTGAGGCTTGCCTGTGCCTTGGAATCCAGAGTGACTCGCCATGCACCTGCTGCCCCAGTGCGGCTGAGGGGACTGGGCACCACCATCTTATGGCTGTGGGCGAAGCCATCTTTGAGGGCAGGCCAGTCAATTAGCATATTCCCTCCTTATTGGCTGTGGGCACCACCATATTTTGCAATGGTGTGAGGGTCAATTAGCATATTCCCTCTTTATTACATAGGATAGTGTTGCCTTTTCCAGGATGTCTGATAGTTGGCATCATATAGTATGTAGCCTTCTCAGACAGGTTCCTTTCACTTCGTAATATATATTTAAGTTCCCTCCCCCCCCCCCCCATCTTTTCATGGCTTCATAGCTCATTTATTTTCAGTACATAGAAATATTCCATTGTTTGGATATACCATAATTTCTGTATCCATTTACCTACTGGACACTTTGATTGTTTCCAACCACTTTCCCACTCTTTTTGCTCATTTTCTTCCTTTCAACTAAAGATTCCTTTGAAAATCTACTCATTGCAAATGTAAAGATTCTAAGATTTAAGTGTTCCTGGTGTATCTTTTTTTCAAAATACAGATTCCTAGGCCTCATCACCCAGCAGTTATGATTCTGCAGGGGTGATGGGGTCACAGATATCTGCCTTGTGAGCAATCTCCTGCCAGGTGTCCTAATGCAGATGGCTCCAGAATGTACATTGAGAAATCACTTAGAAGTAGTATAATGCCAATAAATCAAATGCTAGGGCACTATAACAAGTCAGCAAAAATAACCAATAAATGATGTGTCAAATACCATTTAAAATTCAAGATGTCACCAATTAAAAATGCAAATAGTAAAATCAAGTAGCAGTGATGCTTTTGAGAAATTTTATTGGAGTTTTCTCCATATATATATATTCCATATTCCTCCCCCCTCTTTTGTCTTTTCCTTCTTTTCTCTCTTACACTTTTTTCCTTACCTCAATATAATTTTTGCACTCTTTTCTATTCCTTAATTCTCTTTCTCTGGTGGTCACTTTTATTTGGGGGTGAATACTTTTGAGTTTGGTGCCCTGTGTTGTGTCCTTTTGTGTTGCATTTTGTGCTTTAAGTCAACACCAGAGAGAGAGAGCTACATAACCAGACACCCTGTGAGAAGCAATCATGGGGAGATAAAGAAACAGTCCCATATGAAAGTAAAGGAGGAATCACCAGAAAAGGAAGTAAACAAATGAAGGCAAGCAATATGTTTGAGAAAGAATTCAGAGAAATGGTCATAAGGATGCTGAAAAGGTTGGAAGACAAATTCAACAATATGTGTAAAACCAAAAAGAAATTAAGAAGAACCAAGAAAAAATGAAAAATTACATTGCTGAAATAAAGAACTCAATAGAAAGCATCAACAGTAGACTAGAAGAAGTGGAGGACCGCATCAGTGAGCTAGAAGACAAGGTAGGAAAAAATACCCAGGCAGAGCAGTATCTAGAAAAAAAGCCTTTTGTGACAAACATATAGTCAACATCATACTCAATGGACAAAAACTAAATTAATTTCCCCTAAGAACAGGAACAAGATAGGGATACCCACTTTCACCACTCCTGCTCGATATAGTACTGGAAGTGCTAGCCACAGCGAGCAGACAAGAAGAAATAAAAGGCATCCAAATTAGAAAAGAAAGAGTAAAACTGTCCTTATTTGCAGATAACATGATAGTATACATAGAAAACCCCAAAGACTCCATCAAAAAACTACTACACCTAATAAATTAATTTGGCAATGTAGCAAGATACAAAATTAACACTTAGAAATATCTGGTCTTTTAAACACCAATAATGAGCTCACAGAAAGAGAAATGAAAAAATAATTCAATTTACCATTGCACCAAAAAAATGAAGATACCTAGGAATAAACTTAAAACTAAGGACGTAAAAGACCTATACTCAGAAAACTACAGGGAACTGAAAAAAGAGATAAAGGAAGTCATAAACAAATGAAAGAACATACAATGCTCATGGATTGGTAGAATCAACATCATTAAAAATATCCATACTACCCAAAGCAATCTACATATTCAATGCAATCCCCATTAAAATATCAATGGCATATTTCAAAGATCTAGAAAAAAATCTCCAAAATTCATCTGGAATAAAAAAAGACCCAAATAGCCACAGCAATCCTGAGAAGGAAGAACAAAGTTGGAAGAATCACAATACCAGACATCAAGCTATATTATCAAGCCATGGTTCTCAAATTGCATGTTACTGGCACAAGAACAGACATACAGACCAATGGAACAGAACAGAAAATCCAGAAATCTACTTAAGCCATTATGCTCAATTAATATTTGACAAAGGAGACAAGAGCATACAATGGAGTCAAGACAGTCTCTTCAATAAATGGTACTGGGAAATTTGGTCAGAAATACACACACACACACACACACACACACACACACGCAAATGGAACTAGATCACCAACTTACACCATACACAACAACAAACTCAAAATGGCTAGAGGACTTAAATGTATGATACAAAACCATAAAAATTCTACAAGACTCCATAGGCAGCAAAATGGCAGACATATGATGTAGTAAACAGACACAGTTCCTAGGGCAATGGAGACTAAGGAGAAAATAAACAAATGGGACATCAAAATAAAAAGCTTTCGCATAGCAAAAGAAACCATCAACAAAACAACAAGACAGTCCACTGCATGGGAGAACATACTTGCCAATGATAGGGTTTAAATCTCAAAAATTTAGAGAACTCAAGCAACTTAACAAAAGGAAGATAAATGATCCAATAAAAAAATGGGCAAAGGATCTAAATAGACACTTTTCGAAAGAGGACATACAGAAAGCAATTGAAAACATGCTCAAAGTCACTAATCATCTGAGAGATGCCAATCAAAACAATGAGATACCATCTCACATCTGTCAGAATGCCTATCATCAACAAATCAATAAACAACAAGTTCTGGTGAGGATGTGGTGAAAAAGGAACCCTCCTGCACTGCTGGTGGGAATGCAGACTGGTGTAGCCACTATGAAAAATAGTATGGAGTTTCCTCAAAAAGTAAAAAATGGAACTCCCATTTGACCCAGTGTTCCCACTTTTAGGACTCTATCCCAAGAAACCAGAAACACCAACCAGAAAGAATATGTGCACCCACATGTTCATAGCAGCACAATTTATAATAGTTAAGATTTGGAAACAGCCTAAGTGCTCATCAGAAGATGAGCTGATTAACAAACTGTGGTACATCTATACAATGGAATACTATGCCACCATAAAAAAGAAGGAACTTATACTATTTGCAACAGCGTGGATGGAACTAGGGAGCATTATGCTAAAGCAAAATAAGCCAGTTGGAGAAAGATAAATATCACATGATCTCACTCATATGTGGGATATAATGATCCACATAATTTGATGAACAAGAATAGATCCAGAGACAAATGATAGAGAGTGGGGGGGTTAGAGAGCAACCAAAGGACTTGTATGCATGCATATTAGCATAACCAATGGACACAGACACTGGGACAGTGGGGCCTTGTCTGGGGTGGGAATGGCTGGGGGGAGGAGTCAATCAGAGAAAAAGGAGACATATGTAAAACTTTAGACAATAAAAAAGAAAGAAAAAATAAATAAACTATCCTGTCCCCAAACATTTTGAGGAGGCCTTTTATCAGTCAGGGTTTTGTCAGGCAAACAGAGGCCACACCGTGTATTCCATATATTAGAGGTAAGTTTAAGCACTTATCATTAGCATCTTCTACACCCTGGGAAGAGCTAAAGGAGCAGATCCAGCTAGCTTCTTGTAATGTGGATGGTTCTTCAGAACTTGCCAGTAAAGTGCTAAAATCTACAAGAAATTCTGGGAAGCTCTAACCAATTACCTCAGTCAGCAGAAGGAAAATGGGTGGGTCTCTAGAACTTGTCCAGATCTCACATCTGCACAACTCATCTGGCTGCAATAATCTCTGAAGAATAATGGTTCTTCCCTCCCTTTGTCTACCCTAACCTGGCACAAGTGTGTCTCATTAGCATGACCTGGAATGCAATGAAGGGGATTTGGAAAAGGCAACTCCTGGCTTCTGTTCTGTGATGAAAGGAATTTAAAAGGGGGAATAGTGGTCTTAGCTAACACCAGACAGTCTAGTGCCCATTCCCTACATCCATTTCAACCCTAAAAACGAGCACTTTGTAAAAACTTTGCCATTCTGAGAAGCTAAAAAAATAGTGATGTATTTATTTTTTTCCTTGATCTTCAGTAGGTAAGATTATCTTTGTTCTAATATTTTAATCAAATCAGAGCAGTATATATTTCATCTTTTGGAAGAGACTAATACACACTTGGGCTGTCCATACCTACAATATTCATGTAGCCACTAGTTCCCCAATTCAACCAATGGTTTAAAAGGAAAAGAAACAGAGCCAATACTGGAAATTCAGCTTCATCTTTTATTTTTGGGGTTTTGTTAAAACCACTCTATCATAGAGATAAATGTTTAAGTATTAAAACAATCCCAAAGATCAAATGACACAGATAAGTCTAATATGTTAAAGAGGGAATAATTAAAAGGAACTCAGCGTTTTCTATTAGTGTTCTAGTATTAAACTTTGAAGACATCAATGTTGAGTTATATTTTACATTCAAAAGTTAATTTGAATTTCTTCCTTTTGACTTCATATCTAGTAATAAACTGTCGATTTTAGACACAAAATTTGGTTAACACACACAAAAGTGCTTTATAGCCATGACATGAATGATTCAAAGACTAAAAAATGGAGTATAAAGGCAATTTAAAAAAAATATTTTTTATGGATTTCAGACAGGAAGGGAGGAGGAGAAAGGGATAGAAACACCAATGATGAGAGAGAATCATCACTCTGCTGCCTCCTGCACCCTCCACCCAACCAGGGATCAAACTACAACCCAGGCATGTGCCTTGACCAGGAATCAAAACATGACCTTCTGTGGTTCGATGCTCAACCACTGAACCACACAGGCTGCGGAGTCATTGCTACTTTTGAAAAATCACTATGCTTAATTGGTACATGCTGTTCAGTGAAATTTGGAAAGCATACATTGATATTTATTTTATGTGACATTTTGGTTTCATATATAGTTTAGGTTCATTTTAGCTACTAAATGTATATGTTGTATACTATAAAGCATTGCATTTATTTTAGGAATGTCTATTATGATTCCATTTTCAATTTGACCATCAGAAAAATAGATGATCAGCAAATAAATTGTATTTCTTGGCAAGCCCAGAAATGATTTTGATTTTGTTTGTTATTGAATTCATTCCATTTACATGTACTCTGCAAAAAATACTATCACAATTACTGCCTGTTGAGCAACAATTCCACCCATTATATAAACAAAATATAATGTTTTTGCAACACTCATGAGCTATTTATTGTATAAGGGGAATTTCTAAGTGTAGGAAGAAATAAAACCCTAAAGTTCAATGGCTACAAACAATATTAATTAATTCCTCCTTATAGAACAATCTGATGCAGGTATTGCTGATCTATAGGCAACTTTCCCCAGGTGATCATTCAGGGATTGAGGTTTCTATTATCTTGTGGATATACAATCTCCTAAAACATGAGGAGTGTCCTCTGTATTCATGTTGCAGTGGGAAATCCCAGTAAAATCTTTCAACTGATTAAATGGCCTCTGGGAGAAAATCAGACTAAGTGTATGGTACCCAGAAAATCCACTCGGACAAAATGGCTCACGAAAGAAAAAAAAAAAAAAAAAAAAAAAAAAAAGCAGGTTAGAGATTTAGCTTTCTTCAGGAAAGGCTGCAGTCTCAAGGAGTGCTCTTAAATGAAAAGAAAAAAAATATAGGATGCTTGTGTGTATGGTGTGTGTGTGTGTGTGTGTGTGTGTGCACGCACATGTATGTGTTGCAGGGGATGATGGAGGTGGTGCTGAGAAAGCAAAAATCAGAAACAAAATAATAACAAACCAAAGTGCATATGAGACCACGGGTCATTTTATCAAAGATACCTATCTTTATATATATAACTGGATTATAAGAGTTGGTAAACCTGGACTAAAGGCCTGTGATTTAAAACACGTCTTGGGACTTTATTCTTATGCTGGTGATTGAGAATCTGCACAGCCCCATTTGTCTTAGTATTCTAATGATGACTTCCATTGAAGCCAAAAAGGGTGCTGGAAAGGAAAAAAAATCTTTAAAAAAATATTTTATTTGATTTTTTACAGAGAGGAAGGGAGAGAAATAGAGTTAGAAACATTGATGAGAGTCATTGATTAGCTGCCTCTTGCACGCCCCCTACTGGGAATGTGCCAATGTGCCCGCAACCAAGGTACATGCCCTTGACCCGAATAGAACCCGGGACCCTTCAGTCCTCAGGCTGACGCTCTATCCACTGAGCCAAACCGGTTTGTGCGAAAAAATCTTGCAGAGGATGAAACCAAGGAGTCTTCCTATGCTATAGAATTGGGACCTAATTAGGGATTATCCTTATACTCTTGACCGAAAGACCTCATAATATTTGCCCAGGAGGATTTCAGAATTGCTACAGACCAGTGGGTTCTGTGTGTTTCTCAACCACCCTATTTCCAGTAGGAACTGAGCACTGAGTGGCGGTAGGACAGATGGATTCACATTTGAAAGTGATTTAGAGCTGACTAGGAACCGCTCACAGATAATGGACTTTGATGAGGATGCCAAGAAGCTGGGCCTTCCGGCTTTCGGCTTTCCCCCGTGAGGAGGGCTGGAATGGGATCCATGTGTAGAAAGAAGGGAGCAGAGAAAGGAATGTTTGGTGCTCAGAAAGGCAGACTGTGGCAAATGTTTTGATCCTTACCCAATGTTCCATCTGCTCCCCCACATTTCCCAGCCCGAGTCCCTGATTGGGTAATAGAGCTCCTAGCAGAGTACCAACCCCACAGCCAGGTTGGGGGTGGGGGGGGGAGTATGGAGGATAAGACATTGAACCGGGAGAAAGGACAAAAAGTTGGACATATTTAGGATACATTTTGTTTATTTTAAAATTTATATGGGAATGATAGAGTCTGTCATGGTTTTGATAGAAATAATAGAAGCTGACATTGATCAAACATTTGCCTATCTCTGTCATTGTATCAAGCTGTTTAATAATCACAATTGCCCATGAGCTGGTACTACTATTATTCCTGTTTTACAAATGAGGAAGCCAACAAAGGGCAAAGTTAAACAGCTCTTATGGGGTGTAAGTCTAATAAGTGGTAAAGATGCTACAAGCGACCTCAAGCAGATTTGTAAACAGAGCAGAAGGCAAAGTCAGGAAAGGTTCAAGAACCAAGGTTAGAGTACCAGAAGGCTCTGTTGTTATAATAATTGTTGTTTGCCAGAAAGGACAAAGCAAAGGGTGGGAAGCACCAGAGGCTGGTTGTTTTTAACCTACTCTGTGGATTTGTCTAACTAGCTATTTGAGGGGAGAATTTCATGATAAAGTTTTGCTTATAGCTATCTCCCCCACCCCTTTCTCTCTTTTTGTATTTAAATCATAAACCTATGGAAATATGTGTAGCTGAAATAACTAGTTAAACATTATATAGATTAAAATAGGACTTCAAATTGTACTTAAAAATCATTGTATGTATAAGACATGTCATTATTTGAAATAGACTCTTTAAAGTTTCCCTAAAATTAGTTTATTTAAAGGGAAAAATTAACAAGATGTAGTAATTTATATTGAACTCTTGGTGCTTGGTGACTTTTTTGCTTTAAGTTAAGATTAATATATTATTCTTCAAATTGACTTGCTCTTAGTGCTACCAAATATAGAATGGCATAAAAAATGAGGTGTTATTGTTGCTACTTTTTTTTTATAAGAACCACAAATTTTTAATGTGTTATGGATGAAATTTTCCTTTTCATTAGGCACTACTAATTGGGTGTCAGAACCCTTATTTTATTTTTATTGAAATAGTAGTTACCCATTAGCTTATTTCTCTGGATTCATTTCTTCATTTTTAAATTTCAAATTCTAATGTTCACACCACTAGAATTTTAAAAAGTAAGAAAAGTAAATAAACTATAATAACACGGTGGTCATGTTATACTTCTACTGACCTTCCCATTCAAAAACATGAATAGTTTATGTTGCTGCTATAATATTATTTTCTCAATGAAAGAGGACATATACATTGAAAATAAACATAAACAGACCCAGAGAAAGAGAAGCAGCGATCAGACTCTCAAACCTCAGAGGGAAAGTAAGGGAGGATGGGGGTAAGGGGAAGAGATCAACCAAAGGACTTGTGTACATACATATGGGCCTAGCCAGTGGCCATGGACAACGGGGGTTGGGGGAATTATGTGAGACCACAATCAATAAAATAAAAAATGAATTAATTAAAAAAAGAACCTAACCTAGAAGTGATGGCTTAAGATAAGTATATTAGCTTGAAATAGTGTTCCCTTAAAACACCTGGAACTTCTTAAGCATAGACGCCACATAGCACCAGACAGAGATTCTTTTGTGATGGAAAAAATGTTTCTATCCTCCTAGCTATCATACTAAGTTGCTCACTATAAGATTCAAGTTCAGAATTCACAGTGCCAATGTAAAATAACACCCATTTTAGTTCAAACAAATACCTCCGTGTCAGAAATGACTTAATTGACATGACCTAATAGGTATACCATGCCCAATGGAACAATCTCATTTTAGCATGCTTTTTTTTTTATACAGTTCTCTTCACTGTTGCACAAGGGTTGACTTGTGTAATATTAATAATGTTTCAAAATCTAAGCAACAATGTAATGAACTCAGAGAAGGCTGCACTGGCACATGAAGTGCTGAATAAGCACACCCCAATTAACACGGGAATCATTTGTGATTCACATCATTACTTGAAAAGCAAATTATGTGTGTCATCATTTTGCATTTCATTCCCTGGGATAAATCTGACAATATTAATGAGACATCCAAGAAGTGTCTTCAAATTCTAAAGGATAAATAAAATGTTATGCTGCTTTTTTCCCATATAAATTTTGTTGTATTATATATACATACCTCTAGCAGTTGTGACTCTAATGGGTGAAGGACTTGCGAGTAAAGAATTCCAGAGCTGCATTTTGAACCTAAACTTACACCTCATTTTAAGTGATTGATAACCCTTATAAAAGTTCTGAGGCTAAACACGAGCCATCTGACTATTCAGGTAGCACAAATTATCAAAAAATATGTTTTCAGATTTCCTATAGCCTTTAAACAATCATAGATATACATAATTAATATTAAAGAGAAAATATCTTTGTTCTTTTTAACAGTAAACTAGTTAAAAATAACAGTGCTCTTGTAAAATATCTTATTATTAAATACATAATTTTTAGTTTTTCTTAATATTTTAAATAATTTGACAGGGGATAATGAAGGTAAGCTGATGAATAAAAGATAACAATGTATTTCATTGATCTAATTTAAACAAAATAAGAACACATGAGTCCATTTATGAGTTAAGGAAAACTACCAGGTAGGTGGTAAACTGGCAGTAAATACATTTTTTAAAACATGAAAGAAAAAGCTAAAGAGAATGAAATGTTACAGTAAAGATAGCTTGGGGCCATTAACTGCTTGAGTGGTCAGCACCAGAAATAATAAAGGCAGATAAAAAAAATTATTTATAGTGTCTACAATATTTGAAAAGACATGGGAAAATAAAACTTAAGCTTATGTTGAGTTACCCAATGATTAATTTTATTAAAAATATTAAAAAATATGTCTTTTGACCACACAAACCAAATATATTTAAAATTATGCCATAATCTATTCGAGGTCTGCCTTCGTGTCATGAGAGTAAGTGTGAGCTGTGATTCCATAGATAGGAGTGGGGTTTCCAAGCATGAAGCTTGTGATCAATGCTCCAGCAAAATCTATTAGGGAACAATTGCTAAGAGTGTTTGTTGGAATTTGGCAGAATTTGTTATATTAATGGAGAGCGTTGCATTTCTGGTGGCATTACAAGGGAGGAGAGTACTGTTACCCAGTTCAGGGCAAAGGACATAAAAATGCATGGAGATGAGAAGGGAAGATTTTGCTGTAGATTGTGCTCTCAATGAATCGCCAGAGATTCAGAGAGCTCTTTCTACACAGACCCAGGTCCTAATCTCTTTGTCACAGAAGGGGAGGGACTTTTTGAAATAGACACCTGCTTAATCTTCTCCCTCCTCAAAAAGCTTCTGGCAGCAGCAGCAGTTATGTGATTCCAATGTGAGCTTGTGGATGGGGGCCTTGGCTGTACCTCCCAGCACACATTGCTCTCTGCAGTAGTCTACCCAGTCATATGGTTGTCCCTGGGGGGCCATCTGTGGCCATTTGGTGGCATGTCAGTACTCACAGAGCGCCTCAGATGTTATTCCAGAGAACGGGCAGTTTTCATTCCCAATGAAATGGGGGGTAAATGTAAAGAGTAACAGAGACCAGGGCTACCTTGAGTGTAGGTGCATTGGACATTTGCCTATGTAGTGAGATTTGAGGGGAATAAGTACCAGCAACAAATCTTGTTTCACAGATGCTGTGAATAGTGAGAAGGAATAAATATGGTTTCTAAGCATGCTGATGTGAAAAGGCGAATTAGGCTGACTGATATCAGGGCAGCCAGGAATGTTCACTGATCCTAAACATCTCCCCTTTCTGCCTGCCTTTGTTTCTGAAACTGCACCTATCAAGTATTCATTCTGTGGGAGTAAGGCTTTGCCTTTTCTAGGAATAACTTTTGGAAATCTATTCATTATAGAGACTAAGAATGGTTTTACATCGTTACTCACCTCCACACCTTCCCCTGCCCCAGAACACAGCAACTTGAAGGGGAGACAATTAAGAAGACAGGGTTCTATTTGTTTCTGGTCAAGGGGAAGTACAGCCTAGTGTGAACTGGGAAAGCCATAACTTACTCCACGTTGTAAATTCCATGAGAGCTCCAGCCGCATTCTGAGCATCATTGTATTCCCATCGCCAAGCACAATCTATGGCACAGAATGGGAAGTCAAGGCACTGCTCATGAATGAACATCTGAGAATATTGTGCTGAGGGAGTCATTGAGAAGTTCACTCACTTCATCCGCCTAGATCTGACCACACTGGTTATTTCTATTTTATAAAGTCCGTGACCATATTTTTTTTCTCTTCCACACTTATATTTCCCTTACAATATAGAGGGCATAACACTCATATTCAGGTATGGCAATCCTTTTAATTTCTGCATTTCTCTTATAATGTAGGGACGTGCTGATTTTTTTTATTAGATTCTATTGCAGAGTTATATGCAGGGTGGGGCAAAAGTAGGTTTATAGCTGTATGGTCACGGACTGTATAAAACTACACTGGAGAAAGTGAAGCCAGGTTTAACCTTGGAACAAGGAAGCAACTTTATAGCTGGAGTGAGTCAAAGCAGAGAGGCGGTAGGGGCCAGAGTGGTTGGAGCACAGGCCTTACAGTTAGGCAGAACATTCGGATCTCAGTACCATAATTACTTGCTCTATGATCTCAGGCCATCCAATCTAATTTTCCTGAACCTTGATCTCCTCAAGTGTAGAACTGGAAGCATAATATTTCCTGGGTGGTTCTGGAAAGTAAATGTGGTAATGAACACAAGATCTTAGCACAATGTCTGGCCTAAAAAAAGGGCTGCTGTCCTTTTCTTTTTATCCTTAGTCATGTCATCCTAATTATTATCACCATGAGTCAGAACAGAATGAAAGAGCTCTAGACTTACTAAAGTACCTTTGCTATATTCCTGATCCTTTAAAACATTTTAAAACTCTATTTCTAATCGTGGGCCACTCAGATCTCCCAGGTATTATCTTTTCTGTAAAATACACTTACGGAGAAATGAGGTTACTAGAAAAGCACTTGTTAAATTGAAAAGCATACTAAGAATGCAAGATGATGATTTGCCCCTGCTTTAGATGCTTTCCTGACTGATGCTTTAGGTATCTCTTATTTGGCTTACTTGACCTTGGCTCTCAAACCGAGGTGTTCATAAGAAATACCAGGGAGCTTTAAAAAAAATGCAGTTTCTTGGTCCTTTGCCTCAGAGATTCTGCTTCAGTAGGTCTGGGTGGGTGAAGGTGCATTTTAAACAAGCTTTCCTATGGATGCCAATGCAGGTGACCTGCGGACATCCTTTGAGAAGTACTGCTCTGCGATGTGTAACTAATGTGAAGACGGCCAGGACCACACTGGAATTCTAGATCCGGCCGGGTCCTGAAGCAGTGGCTGGTGAAGGCTACTATGAGCGCTGGGGCCCACTGTGCATCGTCATTTATATTTGTAGCTGAGTAGAGTTGGCAGCAGGCACAGGTTGGCAGCAGCTTGCAACACACTCCTTGTTAAAGCACACACACTGTTTCTGCAGCTGGCATTTATTCCCTGTACATCCCAATTATAATAGTATTACCGAGCCTTGTGACAGTCCGCATTTCATCACCTCGGGGGGGCTGGGCAGGGCAGTTTGGCTGCGGCCTGGGGTGCCCTGCCCTCTCCTCTCCTTATAGTCATCATTGCTCAACCATCTTGCAGGTTTCACTTGACACTGAGTGTTTGTTGTTCCTAACTGGGGATGTTTGGAGGCCAGGCCAGGTCAGAGGTAATACACAAGCGGCAGGTTGTACAGAGCCTACTTGCTGTAAAACACTCACCTCTGAACTTGTCAACTCTTAGAGTCACCACAGTTTTGACGATCTCCATGTCTCTGCTCTCTTTTTTTTTGCTGGGCTGCACAGGGCTGGCTCTATAATCTGATAGAACTACAGGGAGCATTTTACCCTACCTGATGATGGAGAGTTTTAACTTCTGTGTAGCCTCTTAAGGGAAATAAAAGGACCTAATAAAATAGATGTTGTACTACTGTATGAAATACACAATTGATAAATGATACATACTCAAAATGCCCCTACTTAGTAACCTGATTAAAAAAAAAAAGTATAGCAAGCTGATATACAGGGAATCATATGTTGAAAGTGTCCATCATTACTGGCAGTAGGATTTATGTAAAAGTTACCAATAATCAAGATATTAAAATAAGCTTTATTTTTAAAAAAATGTAAGCTATCTTGACATGTATGTAGAATCAAAAAATGTCACCCATACCATCTTCTTCTTTCTAATCAGTGTTACATTTAAAAATCACTTGGAATCACCTGGAAAAAGATGATTGTTAATGGTTAAATATGGAATAGCAGGCTGAATATAATTAACATAAATATGAAAAATGACTGGCATGTGTAAATATGGACAGTAAGTGTAGCAGTAGCCATTTTAGTCATACAATGACTCTATACAGGGTAGGGCAAAAGTAGGTTTACAGTTGTGAGGATGTGAAACAGTTTATTCTTTTATTATTACTCATTAATTATTGTATTATTTTCCATACAACTATAAACCTACTTTTGCCTCACCCTGCACATAACTCTGCAATAGAATCCATCTAATAAAAAATTAGCACGTTTCTACATTATAAGAAAAATGCAGAAATTAAAAAATTGCCACACCTGAATTTGAGTATTATGCTTTCTATATTGTAAGGAAAATATAAGTATGAAAGAGAAAAAAAAAAACAACACATGGTCATGGACTTTATAAAACAGAAATCAAACCTTACATGTTGAAGTTCAAAGAATGAAGTTCAAAGTTATTTAGCTGTAGAAAAGACATTTGGGACCAGATTTCAATTTATTGATAGCCTTAAAAAACTGAATATAAAATTTAATAAGAAGGTGGTTAATTTTTGCCCTCATTCAATTTTAGCAAAGGGAAATGTGCTTTAATACAAAGTCTGATAGATTTGCATTTGAAGTTGATGCTTCTAGAAGAACAATTTCTGAAGGATTGGATTATGATAGACAGCTTTAAAGGACCACACAATCTGTATTGTTTGTTGGGGAGGTTTTTGAGGAGCTGAGGTCAATGTTGGAAAGGTCACAGTGCTTTTAAGGTTCCTCAACCCCAGTAGTCTATTATTAGGCCTGGTGGTAGCATGGTATCCAGGAGGGAAAGACGATTGCTGTGAGAGAAGTTCTCAAAATTGCCTCCAAGTCAAAGGTTAACAGAAATGGCAGGGCAGCTTTCAGTTTAATGTGGAGCAGATAAGCAGGAGCTGTAGGAAGGCTAGTGACAGGTACTGATTCGAGGTCAATTTCCTGTTGGAAAAGTGCCACGTAGACTGAGAAAGAGTGGCAAGGCTGAAAATATCAATGCTGGAGTCACAAACTAGCAACCTGATAAGACAATTCTCATCCTAATTTTTATCCATACTGATGAACAGTCATTTCTTTGGATACCGATATCTTTGTTCTTTAAAACATCAATAAAGTTACCTTTTCCCCAGAGTTGTTGTTGTTGTTGTTGTTGTTGTTGTTGTTGTTTAATTGGGGTAAAATGCACACATAGCATAAAATTTACAGTTTTAACCATTTTTCTTTTCTTAAATATATTGTATTGATTTTTAACAGAGAGGAAGAGAGAGGGATAGAGAGTTAGAAACATCGATGAGAGAGAATCATCAATCTGCTGCCTCTTGCACACCTCCTACTGGGGATGTGCCTGCAACCAATGTACATGCCCTTGACTGGAATCGAACCTGGGACCTTTCAGTCTGCAGGCCAACGCTCTATCCACTGAGCCAAACCGGTTTCAGCAGTTTTAAGCATTTTTAATTATACAGATCAGTGGCATTAGGTACATTCACAGTATTGTGCAATCATCATTATTGTACATCTCTCAAACTTTTTCATCATCCTAAACTGAAACTCCATCCCCATCTATACCTATCTATCTATCTATCTATCTATCTATCTATCTATCTATCTATCTATATATAAGGCTAATATGCAAAGTGTCCCCTCAGGAGTTTGACCAGGAGACCGGGAGTTCAATCACTTGCTATGACATGTGCTGACCACCAGAGGGGAGGGTCCATCACAAAATGAAGGCAGGCCCTGGCCAGCAGCTGGAAGGTCCCGATCAGCCCTGATTGCTGGCCAGACCTAGAGGCCCTACCCATGCACAAATTTCATGTTCCAGGTCTCTAGTTAAACAGTAACTCCCTATCTCTCTTCCCCCAAAAGTTACTTTTATAATTAATCATATTAAGAAACTTGATTTGTGGGTGCATAGTAGCTTTGTCAAGAAGAGACATTTAATATGGTTATCCTATCTTAGAGAAAAAATTGTGAAGCATTTATTCAGAGCTGAAGGATAAGGACATTAATGACCATAAGTTCTAGAACTGGAAGAAGAAAAATGTATTCCAATCCTTAAAAAAAAAAAATTAGCCAAGACCGGTTTGGCTCAATGGATAGAGCGTCGGCTTGGGGACTGACGGGTCCCAGGTTCGATTCCGGTCAAGGGCATGTACCTTGGTTGCGGGCATATCCCCAGTAGGGGGTGTGCAAGAGGCAGCTGATCGATGACTCTCTCTCATGGATGTTTCTAACTCTCTATCTCTCTCCCTTCCTCTCTGTACAAAATCAATAAAAATATATTTAAAAAAAATTAAAACAGGGAGCTTTTAAATCTAAGTGGGTAATTTTTTTCAACTTATACATATCTGAATATTCAGGCTTTGTTTGGAAATACTTTCTCAGCTATAATTGTACTGTTACTAGGCTGTATCTATAAAATACATAGCTGGGTTTACATTAGTAAGTCATTGACTCACAAGCAACAAAAAGATGATTAATTTTACATCACAGAAGCACATCTTCAGACTGCTATGTCTTCCAGGTTGTTATGTTTGCGTTTCTAATGACCATAGTTCAGAAATAGATTCAAAATAGTACTAACTTTGATGAAGTGTGTTTAACAATCTATATTCAACTTTAAATTATTTAACTTGTGGTAAAATTTTGTTTGTTTACTTTTATAGCAGGGCTACCTTTATTCTTATCTATATGTATTGGCTGTAATATCAAAAGAAAACTGGCAGTATTAACATATACAATTGTCTACAGAATGTGCACACACAAAAACTGAAAAGAATATTTAACAATCTAAGTAAAGTACTTTTTCAGGCAAGGACCATGTCGATTTTTATTCTTTTGAAAAATTATCTATCTTTTCTCACAGAGTGTTAATATTTTTTCTTTTCTTTTTGTTCTGTTTTATTTTTTATTTTTTCCACCATACCATGCCTATGTTGGACCTATTTTTATTTACAGTTTTCACATTGTAATCTTGAAAAACTCTCAGTCATTATCTCTTTTAAATGTAGTTTACCTTTGACTTACATGTGGTGGACCACATCAGTCTATTTTGTCTTTTGGTGCTGCATTCTGAGTGGGTTGGTTAGTTTTACCCTTTATTTGATTGAATCTGTGTTGGTAGAGATTTTAAAAATTCAATAAATACTTTTGCCTTAAATTTCTAATTAGTCCTATAGTTTATCTGTTCTTGACTTGTTTATATCTATTTTTGTTTCATTCTTACTTTTTCACTTATTAAAGATTAAACTATTTTTATAAGGAATGCAAAGACTTTTTATTATAGTAATTTTAAAATCTAAAAATAATTCCATTTTATTGGTAGTGAATAAGTCAACTATTGATTTTGTTGTTCTTTTTCTTAGTGCTAATCCCTAGGGCTTTGGAATAATCCTTCCTAAATTTATTGTAAGTGAGTTGCCCACCCTGCTCGACCCCAACACTGAGCTGGTGAACAGCACAGCCCAGACTGTACCTAAGAAAAGTCCTTTGATCTTCCAACCTCTGATGGGTCACAGCTTTATTGCAGGATAGCCTCAGGCAGTGGGGAATTTTGTCAGCATCCTCTCACTGCCAGCAGCCAGGTTTAATGATGCCTCTCCTGGTTTCTCTCCTTGAATCTGCCTAGTGGTAGATTCATCCTCTATGTCTTAACCTATTTCTGGCTGATACATTTTTTTTTTGGAGTGTGATTGTGCCATTCTAATTATTTATTTTAAAAAAAATCATTGCTCTCTTTGAAGTGGAGAAAAAATATTCAAGGTTGAATTGACAGTCAACCTGCCTATGAGGCCAAGGACTACTTGTGTAAAAAAAAATCAGTTAATATTAAAATCTATTTATGAACTTAATAAATCAACTAGTCTCTTTGAAGTAAACATTAAATAACTTTTTTATATATGCTCTAGCTTGGGAGATGGATCAGCTGATTTAACAAAGTGCCTCCAGTTAGTAAATTATTATTTCATTGGCAAAGGGAAGAGAGACATGACTGATATGAGGCATTCTGGCCTCTAATAGCTAGATGATTCGTAATTACACATCTGGAGTCTTTATTTTGACATTTGTGTACATTTTCTGTAAAAGCATTTTTTTTTTTCTTGAATGACTTGGATTATGATCTCAGATAGCCCCAGAAAACAGTATCAGTTGTTAAAAATGCTTGGTGATACACATGATGGTAAGAGGAAAAAATGGAAATAGCTACAGTAATCTACAATATTGATACTGCAGAAAAAAAAATGAAACTAGTCAGTATGAAATTTCAAGTGGTCAGTGCCTTGAGTCAAAACTTTGCATAGTTTCCTTGGGTACCTTCATTTCTCTAATGCATCATCAGGTGCTTACTGTCAATGGCCAACAACGTGCTTCTTGTAAGATTCAAAAATGGTTGCATTTGCTTGAATGCTGAGCATGTGTCATTTACAAAAGCTTGTACAGTAATTACATCAGAATAAGAGTAATGAGGGATAAAGATCACACTCATGAGCTAAAGCTAACAGTGATGTTTTGTTGAGCTGCCAAGAAAATGAGAATAAAAACATTCCCACATAACATTTGAATAATATGGAAATCTTTAACAACAGTATAAGGTTGTTACCCCACTTTTAAATTAACTGTTCAGTTAGCTCTGATGAAATGGAAGTAGAAAAGTCTCGTTCCTGTAGCTTTTTTGTTTTGCTTTATATGTTAAAGACTCAGTTCTCCTAAGACACAATTCACCCAAATCTTGCCCTAAGGACACGGCGTGTGGGGAGCAGAGAAGTGAAGTAGACCAGGCTTTGCCATTTATCCCCACAGAAAAGAACATCTGTTCTGGGAACAGACAGAAAAACAGGGGTTACGTAAACGTGCCTCTTTCTATGCTTGAAGAAGAGGTGAGGCAACTAAAAGAGAAATATTTATGCACACTGCTGGCCGAGAACTGCGAAGGGCACAGTAAGCTTGATTTGACACACCATGTAACTCTTCCAGGCACAAGGAACAATTTTCAGAACAGATTGAACGGAAAGATTCCCTGTCACTGTTCTGCCATTCGGCTGATCCTGAGTGTAATCGCATAAGAAAGGTTAGCCCAGGTTAAATGCAATACTTTTTCAGGAAAAAAAAAAAAAGACTGATAATTCAGAATTCACAAAATTTATGGACACTATTTATAAAAGGAATAATTGATTATTCATTTTAAGTGCAGGTATAAAAACTGCTGAATGCTTCTTTGGCAATCAGTATGACCCAAATGACACATATTACCTGAACCATATAATCTATATTTTGAGAATTCTATGATGTTCAGAAAACCCAGTGGCCATGTATCAACATGAGTTGTGAATTCCCCATCTTTTCTAGTGATAAATAATTAGAACTTTCTCACCTGATCTCTTTTATGTTTATACTGGAAATATTCACTTGTGCTAACATTATTATTTTTTTCCACACTTACACAATATTTTGTTTCATGTTATAGACTATATCAAGCACAATGAATGTAATGAAAGATAAATAAAAATAACAATTAATTTCATATTTGCCAGGGAAGATACTGAGTGTGACAACATTCATGTATGTTTCTAAGGAAATTTAAAAACTAGGCAAGCAAGGGTAGAGGACGGGACTTTGAATAGAGGTTGGCTCACTTTGTTCACCTAAGGTACAGATGCAATATGGATTCCTCTGATTAACAATATGTTAACAATACTATTAACTACAAATTTCAGTTCAAAAATCCTCTGCCCAATATACTCTGGTTTCTCTTCAGATCGTACAAATCTTTCGCCTTTTACAAAAATCCTCTGCCCATTATACCTAGCTTCCTTTCTTTATTTTATGTTTTTTATTCATAGGATATTGAAGTCTGACTAGGAACATGGAAATCTTAGTAACATTTCTGTACATGTCTTTGGTCTACTGAAGAGTATGAACAAGAATTTTTTAACTCAGGGAGAAGTGTACAACTCAGTGAGCATAGTGAATAATTATCATAATATAACTGTGTTTACAACAAAACATGTTTACAACAACACAGTCAAATTTCCAGCTTACTAAGAGACTCACTAAAATGTTAGTAGATTTTAATTCTTAATCATTCTAATATAAATATTTTCATATAGATTATAAAAGTACTATGATAAGGATTTATAGTCTCCTGATCTAAGATTTATATCAAAACAATAAGAACCTATTTTCATATATGTTGTTTTCTTTAAAATTTTAATTAGAAATATCTAAGACATTCAGAAATGAATAAAAATCATTATGCCAAGGCACCAACTACACAATTTAAGAATATAATACATTATTTATATAAATCCTAAAAAGCATCCCCTCTGATTCTACTGACCTCTACTTCTGTCCTTCTCTGATGATAGCTCTCTCCTGAATTTAATAAAGTACCAGAGCACTTATTATAACTTTATATCATAAATATGCTTAAGTGTTATACATATGGTTCTAAATGGATGCATACTTCTACTTATTGCTTTTATCGCTTGATATAAATATTTGATATTCATCCATGTTGATAATAAATCCACTATATTCATTTTCTGTGCATTTGATAAATGCCCATCACTCATTTATCTCTTCTCCTCTAGGTGGACTTAACTATATTATTTTTTTTTCAGTATTACAAACAAATAAGACTGCTGCCATAAGCAGTCTTGTATTAGTATCCTTGTATTACTCACAAAAGTTTCTCTAGGATACATAACTAAAAGTAAAATTGCCATGCCTTAGAATTATCTATGACTATAAACTGTCAAATTCTATCTTTAACTTTATTACAAATTGCCAATTAAATTTCAGCTGTGAATAATAGTTTCTACTTTTCTATATCTTTGTCAGCTCTTAATATTGTTAGATTATTTTTCTTAATCTGATTAGTATGAAATGTTATTTCTTTGGTGCTTTAAGTGGTCCTTTCCATATTCTATGTTTCATATATTGATTGATCATTTATATTTTTCCTTCTTTGAATTGTTTAGCTAATAATTTTTGCTTACTTTTGAGGTACTTATCTTTAATTTGCAAATTAAAAAAAAAACTATGGATACTCATCATTTGTAGCTATATGTGTTGCCTATTCCTTCTCCTGGTCCATGTCTCGTTTGATGCTTTTCATACTCTTCTTTCCCCAAAGAAAAGTAATCATTTTTAGTGAAAAAACAAGTGTATAAGTATATATCCATATTTATGTATATGCATATGTACTCACATACATACATATACAGTAAATCAATGCATATATATACATAAACACACAAACATACACCCCTTCCCCAAATACACACACAGAAAATAACTTGGAATAATATATACCTAGATGATATCTTTAGGTGCTGAAGTTAAAAATTTTTTTCTTTTAAAATCTTACTGGGACCGCCATTTCTGTCCAGCATGTAAAGAGCTTGGAATTTCCATTCCATCTTAACAACAGGTATCAAACCGTACAAACTGAAAAATCAACAATTCTTCTTAGAGCCATAACAGAAATGAGGTCACAGTACAAATTATCACCCCCAAAATTGGGGAGACAGACAAGGTGAATACAGAGAATCACAACTCATTAGCAAAAATACTTTTAGGAACCAGTGCCAGGATAGAAAAACCTAAACTGTAATTGATTAATTATTAAGAGTGCAGTGTGGGCAAGTCTAAAAGATAAACACTCCAAGGGGACCCAGTCATGGAGGGGCCCCCACACATTTTGAGTTTTACCTCCTGAAGCTCTACAGCTAACATGGGAAGAGAAATCGCCTTCTGCTTCTAATAAAAAAAAGGGAAAAAAGAAAACTATTCTGAAATATACCAAAGTATTTCTACCTTCTTAACAAGGTCTGCCCTTAGGAGAAACTATTTAACCAGATCTTAATTAAGATGCTGGGGTTTTAATGGTTCTGGGGGTGGGAAAACCCAACTGTAACTGCCTCTAGCCATCCACGTGGAGGAAGAGAAATGCCGAACTCCAGCCCATGCTAGCCATTCTGTCCCACCTAAGAGGTGGAAAAATTGAGATGCAAGTGTGAAGGTCCATGGTCCAGAGGCAAAGGCTTATTAAAAGGTGGACACATAACCATAGGGCTACAGAACACACCCCTTCCCCCCATACATTACCACAGCATTACTAAGAGCCTATTTATAGTCGTTATCCCATATACCATGTCTGGCTATCATGAAAAACTTACAAGACATACTAAAAGGCAAAACACACTTTGAAGAGACAGAGCAAACATTAGAACCAGAGTCAGACATGGCTGAGATGTTGAAATGATCAGACACAGAATTTAAAACAATTACGGTTAATATGCTAATGGATAAAGTAGACAGCACACAAGAACAGATGGGCAATGTAAGCAAAGAGATGAAAATTCTACAAAGAACACAAAAGAAATGCTAGAGATCAAAAACACTGTAACAGAAACAAAGAATGCTTTTGTTGGACAGTACTGGACACAGCTGTGGAAAGAATGACTGAGCTTGAGGATTACTCAATAGAAACCCCCAAACTGAAAAACAAGCAGAAAAAGAATTTTAAAAAATTAGAACATAATATCCAAGAATTGTGTACAACTTAAAAAAAAAAAAAAAAAAAGGTATATCATACACATAATGGAAATACCAGAAAGAGAAGAGAGAAAGTAAAGGAAGAAATACTGGAAATAATGACTGAAAATTTCCCAAATTTAATGTCAGAATTAAGCCACAGATCCAGAAAGCTCAGAGAATACAAAGCAAGATAAATGCCAAAAATAACTACTACCTAGGCATATTATTTTCAATTTGTGAAAATAAAATGTAAAGAAAAAATCCTGAAAGAAGCCACAGTGGGAAACATTTTTCATATTGAGGGGCAAGGATAAGAGCTACTGTGACTTCTCCTCAGAAACCATGGCAAGTAGCCGAAACCAGTTTGGCTCAGTGGATAGAGTGTCGTCGGTCTGCGGACTGAAAGGTCCCAGGTTCGATTCCGGTCAAGGGCATGTACATTGGTTGCAGGTACATCTACAGTAGGGGGTGTACAGGAGGCAGCTGATCGATGATTCTCTTTCATCGATGTTTCTAACTATCTATCCCTCTCCCTTCCTCTCTGTGAAAAATCAATAAAATATATTTAAAAAAAAAGAAACCATGGCAAGTAGAGAGGAATGATATATTTAAAATATTAATAGGAAAAAATTCCACCAACTTAAAATTGTGTGCCGTGTGAAATTATCCTTCAAAAATGAGGGAAAACTAAAGATTTTTCTCAGACAAAAATTAAGGGAATTTGTTGCCAGTAGAACTGCTTTGTTGAAATGTTAAAAGTAGTCCTTTAGAGGGAAGGAAAATGATATTAGTAGAAATCTCAGATCTACATGAAGAAGGGAAGAGCACTGGGAAATGGATAAGTGAAAGGGAGTGGAAGAACCTGAAACAAATTAGATGGAATATACCTCTTGTGAAAGTGCAATCACAAATCTCCCAGTGACTATAGTTGTGGGAAATCATAGAACCTCCAGAGATGTTTATTCCCTGTATATGAGGTCAGAACAAATAATTGAAAGTTATTTTGGATTTATGTAGTCTTCTTGGGTTGCACATTTCAAGTCAATTGCTGTAGAGGCAAGAACATTAGGATAGAGAGAATGGAGATCTGTAGTGTGGGAATGTGGCTTTTCTAGCCAGTGTTGCTGTTGTCTCAGATGGAAGAACCTTCATTGCTTGTCAATATTTTCTCTACTAAAGCAGGCTTTCCTTTCCCAGGCATATAGGTAAACAAAGTTGTGGTATGGAGTTAAAAAAAAAAAGTGGGAGATCCACTTTATTTTGAACTATTTTAAAAAATATTTTTATTGATTTCAGAGAGGAAGAGAGAGGGAGAGAGAGAAACATCAATGATGAGAGAGGATCATTAGTAGGCTGCTTCTTGCACACCTCACTCTGGGGATGGAGCCTGCAACCTAAGCATATGCCCTGACGGGGAGTAGAACCATGACCTCCTGGTTCATGGGTTGACACTCAACCACTGAGCCATGCTGGCTGGGATGAACTATTTTTTAAAACTTTATTGGCTATAATTGACATATTAGTAATCCTATATAATCCTATATAATAAAGGGGTAATATACAAATTGACTTAATGGTAGAATGACCAGAAAACCTGGGGCCCCTCACCCTGACCAGCCCTGCCTCCAAGCAGGTTCCCCCACTGCAGTTGGGGGTGGGGCTGGCCAGCAAACTACCATGGCCCCTTGCCCTGGCTGGCCCTGCCCATGGCCCTTCACCCCAGCCAGCCTGCCCCCAATGAGGACACTGGGCCTCTAGTAACCTATAAGTATTTAGGGTGTACAATTTGAAAAGTCTTGTTATACATATACACCCATGCAAATACCATAATCGTGAAAAAAAAAGTAGGAATGGATGAGAATCTCTTTAATTTGGTAAAAAAAATATCTACAAAAAAAACCCCTACAGAATATCATACTTAAGGGGGAAACTTTAACATTCCCACTAAGATCAGCAAAAAGGTAAGGATGTCTTCTCTCTCCACTGCTTATTAACATTGTATGTGAGTCCTAGCAAATGCAATAAGACAAGAAAAGTATTATTATAATACTTTCTGAGATAAACATGTTTTTTAGATTTGATTTTTAAATGAGTAAATTGTAATGAAGTATTTTCTTAAGTTAAACTATCCTTGAATACCTAAAGTACCGTATTTTTCGGACCATAAGATGCTCCGGACCATAAGACGCACCAGTTTTTAGAGAAGGGAAATGAAGAAAAAAAGATTCTGAAACAAATAGTGTCCTAAAATATTTTGTGTGCATTAAAACCCAACATCACAGTCATAAACACATGTAATCAACCCTGTAAAGTAAACAGCAGCATTTAGAACCATTTTAGAGCCGGGCAAGCACACAGAGACCACACAGAGCCGGGCAAGTAAAAAATCTTTTTTTTTAAAGTATATGTGTAGGCTATATTTGGACCATAAGACGCAGGGACTTTTTCCCCCCACTTCTGGGGGGAAAAAAGTGCGTCTTATGGTCCGAAAAATATGGTAAGTCCAGCTGTTATAAATTTTTTTCTTTTAAACTTTGGAGGACTCGTTTTGCTATTTTGTTTAGGAACTTTATATCTATATCCATAAACAATTTATTTCACATTCTATTCATATATTTTGTTAGCAAGCTAATCACCATAATCTTTTTTCAATAAAAAAAACTTCTTTCCATAATACACTTTTCAAAACTTCTTAAAGAGAAGGATGGAAGAAATGTGGTTCTGCACTTTGGGAACACATATTTTTACAAGGATTTCATATATATTTTATTTTTTCTCAAATTCTAAAGCTATTTTCTTCCTTACATTTTATAGTTTTCTTTCCTTTCCAATCTCTCCTAGAACTTACTGTCTATAAAATTCATTTATTATTTATATACTAGAGGCCCAACACATGAAATTTGTGCAAAGGGCTCGGCCCTCGCAGCCCCTTTCAGCCTCAGCTGGCCCTTGCAGCCCTGGCTTCGTCTGTCCGGAAGGTCATCCAGAAGGTCATTCTGCTGTTAGGTCTAATTAGCATATTAGCTCTTTATTATCTAGGATAATTTTCTGCCTATTTTCTTTTGCTGTTTAGACCATCATTTATTTTGTGATTTTCATATTGTCCTCAAATATACTATAAATGCTTCTACTCACATTTTAGTAAAGAGCTTTACTTTGTATTTTTAAGAAACTCAATAGATATTTTAATTTTGATTTGACTTTTAATAGTGAAAATATTAGCTTACTTTAAGTAATACTTAGGTGGTAGGAGTGTTTTGGGAAAGTTTTAAATGTCCTTGGAGTGCGTAAGGCTTATTTTTTTTTTCTTTCACTTTATCCTTTACTTTCTTCTATGATTGACTCTCTACCTCCCCAGCACCCTTAACTCTCTCCCAGTAGATTGTGGGTTGACACTTCTACATAGTCAGCTTTTCTAGGTCATTGACTGGGTCACTGAGGTAAGTGTCAGAGGAATGAAAGATGTTTTTGGTTATAACATCTGATTATTCTAGTCCATGCTGTATTTACTTATTCCTAAAAGCATGATTGTCAACAAAATTTCAACGAATCCTGAACAGCTTCTGGAGGTATATTGAGTTCTTTCACTTTAAAGGCAACACAAATCTTCCCAGTGGGAAAATAAATGATCGAATCTCACCTCATTCCAAATGAATTAGAGTTGGCAGCCTTGTGTGTCTGGAGCGAACTTACAGGACTTGATGCTAAAATGTAGTCCCTTGTAGTAGTTATAATAAATTAAGGCTTCTGTCAGAGACCAAAGTCATTAAAGTTAAAGGAAAAAATATATTGCTTCCCTCTATATTTTGGGGCCTGATAGGAATTTTGGTGTTCAGCAGGTTGACAGCACAACATAGACAAATTCAATATTTCAGGACACTGTGCCAAATTCCATGTGTAGAGCCTGTGACTGTCTTGCATTAAGTGTAAGTTATAGCAGTGAAGGCCTAGAAAGTGAGAAATGGCATATTTTTTGAGGCCTGTAGGGCATATAAGTTCCACAGTTCTCTTTTGTGAATGACAACATGGTCCAGCTTTCCCGTGAGAAGCATGCTTGTGTTTCTCTTCCTGTGCTGTTTTCTGAAAAGCGTGAAGGTGTTGTTAATTTAAAAACTGTCACCCACAGAACATGAAAAATGTATTTTAAGTGAAAGCCAGTGATAAGCAGAAGACAACGACATCGGTACTCTGAGACAGGTGATAATTTTCTACAGTTAATTACCTTTATTTTCCTACATGCAACATTATCTTATGAATAATAAGGTACGTTTGTAAAATGCAGCATTCCATATTGATTTTACCAAATACCTGCCTCTTATAAAAAATAAAAAAAATAAAAGAAGGCCCTAACCGGTTTGGCTCAGTTGATAGAGCATTGGCCTGTAAACTCAAGGGTTCCAGGTTTGATTCCAGTCAAGGGCTTGTACCTTGGTTGTGGGCACATCCCCAGTAGGGGGTGTGCAAGAGGCAGCTGATCGATGACTCTCTCTCATGGATGTTTCTAACTCTCTATCCCTCTCTCTTCCTCTCTGTAAAAAATGAATAAAATATATTTAAAAAAATAAATAAGTAAAAGAAGGACATGACCTGATTATTATTACTGGTCTTATTCAGAGTTGGAATGCCTTTCCTAAAATTATTTTTTGTCAATTTCTCTGTTTTATCTTTGCTGACCACGTGAAAAAAGGGAAAAACCTAAGGATAAACTGGAAGCTGTTTCAAGGTATCATTGTTCTGAAATGGAATCTGTCTGGTGGCCCTTCCTCCCCGCCAGCCTTTCCTGATAAAGTTCGCAGTAACCCAGGACTCTTCCTGCACAGAGCACTGTGGCAACAGGAAGCTGCCCAGACATCTCCCCATGCCTGTAGGAGTCCCTTTGTCGGCGGACTGAAGATACTTTCAAGGAGGTGACCACTTGTCTGTCCAGTGATTGTTATTAAAACTGTGACAAATTAAGTGGGCATCCCCTGGCTTTAAATGAAAAGCCTGATATATTAGCAGTGAAACAATCTAAAATATTTCTAAAAGAATCTGAGAATGGCTCAGATTACCTGAACAATAATGACCATAAAACCAATAGAAATGGAAAGCAGGGAGAGTTCCTACAGCTGCTGGTGCTGGTTATTAAAGAGTGTGAAAATAGAGATTAATTTATTGACTTCCGAAGATAACCCAAGTAGGGCTGATGCACAAAAACAAAACAAAAAACAAAAACAACACACACACACACACACACACACAAAAGTATCAATACGAAACTGCAAAGTGAAAACAAACAATCACACACATAGATCTATTCCAAAAGTGATTTAAATCTCATTATATTTTGAATATTCAGTGGGAATCTCCTATGGTTTCAGTTTCTCCTTGGGAGTAAAATGGGCCCTTAAAAGTGCATTCATCTATGCTGCTGGAGTATCATTTACTAACAAATGATTGCAGTTGTACCCAAGGGGCCTAAAGGTTTTAATGCTGCTTCCAGATGTGCTTAATTTATTTCCAGGGTATGATGTTTGCCAGGGGAGCCTTGGGTGATTTTTCTCACTTATCAGTGCCAATTTTTTGGAAGTAGGTAAAATGTTAGTCTTCTTCTAGATGGGAAAATGGAAGCAGAAGATATTATAATTTCAATAACATTGAATGAGAAGCCCTTAACAATCATGGGGAAAATTCGAAATCTAGTGTGTACGTCATGAAGTTACACATCTGGACTTAGGTTTTCTGCAAACATTTCCTAGGACTCTTCTTGCCAAATAATAATGTCTGTCAGGAATTTTAAAAATTTAGAAATTTGAAAACTGCCCTTTAAGTTTAACTTTCAAAATCTCCAGTGGCTGCTTTGCTATAAAATACTTGGAGGACAAAACAAATGTAATCTTCAACTATTCAAAGGACTACTGAATTTCAGTTATTAACATTGATTAAATATTGGATATAAATAATAATATAAAGGTATTTATTACAGAGCAATTAAATTTTGTTTTGGAGCACATTAAAACTAGCAGTTTAAATGTAAAATCCATAACATATCTAGAGTAATTGTAGATAGTTATTACTAAAGCTACTTTGGTGATGTACAAAATATGCAATTGGATTTTAAGAGGTTTTTCACAAATACAAAGGAGGTTGTTGAAGGTATTCAAATGTATTCAGTTGAGTTGAAATATTAGCTAAAATAGATAATCTAGTCTAACATGTATCAGAAGCATAAAAATCACCTTTGAGTGGTCATATAGTGTTTGCACTAGGACTTAAATCTTAGTCTCATGTCATACATTTTTAGTACTTTTTCTAAAGTAGCATGTTTATCTTTAAAATGGTGAGAAGTTTTCCCAATACCTAAGTACTCGGTTTTGAAAGAGCTTGTAACCAACTTCTAGTACCAAAATCACAAGAGAGTGTTATCTTCCCCAAAGGATCCAGCACTTAAAGCAATGACCAAAACAAAAGTTGGAAATTGCATATTGTCAAAATTACCCTTGAAAATATTTTACTACTCTTTTTTTGAAATACATTTTTGTAATTTTATACAGAGAGGAAGGGAAAGGGTTAGAGAGTTAAAAACATTGATGAGAGAGAAACATCAACCAGCTGCCTCCTGCACACTCCCCACTGGGGATGTGCCCAAAACCAAGGTACATGCCCTTGAGCAGAATTGAAACTGGGACCCGTCAGTCCACAGGCAGACACTCTGTCCACTAAGCAACACCGATTCTGGCTGTTTTACTACTCTTAAAAAAACAACAAGAACAAAACAACAACACATTTTCCTTCTTTTATAGTGATCAGAAAATCTTTAAATCACCCATATATTCTTTACATAGGTTTGCATTCAAGGTTTTTATTTTTATTTATTTATTTTTTAATCCAGTGTCTGATTAATACAAATGACAAAGTGTTCAAATGCTTCCTATTTTTTTTAAGTAGAATTCTCAGATGATACAACTATAATATCTCAGTAGAATATAAGACCATGAGGACTAAGAATTTTATTAGTTTTGTTCACTGATAGAATTCACTCACCTCCTAGAACAATGCTGCTCAATAAACATGTGAACAGATAAGTAAAATGTGAATTATATTGATAGATATTAAAAAAGTAAATGAATGAAATGTAAGTAATATGACTCCACAGAGATTTTAGATTAACACCAAAATATCTAACTAGAGATTTGGTTGTATTGAGTTAGATTAAATAACCTTCTGAGGTTGACAGCCTTTTAAATTATTCTTTTGGCTTGATGATAATCTTGTATATTTTGAATACGGTGATAAAATTACAATAGTTTTCAGTTGCTATTTGTAGATGACTTCATTCACATGTAAGTCACATCAACCAGCTATTTGACACCATTTCGTTATGGTAGAAATCTGCTACCTCAAAGTGCCTACTAAAATAAAAGAGAAAAAGTTGTTGTGCATGAAACTCTTATATGAGCCAAGTTATATATTTACTAGAGGTCCGGTGCACAAATTTGTGTATAGGTAGGGTCCTTCCCTGCTGATTGGGGCCATCTCACCTACTCCCAATGGGGGCTGGCGGGGGGGAGGGTCCACAGGAGGTTGGCTATGGGAGCACACTGACCACCAAGGGGCAGCTCCTGCATTGAGTGTCTTCCCCCTGGTGGTCAGTGCACATCATATCTACTAGCTGGTTGTCTTGTCATCTGGTCATTCGGTAGTAATGGTAGCTAGTTAGGATATTATTAGTAATTCAGATATTCTGAGGACAATTGCTCTGTAATTGGGTTTCTCCTGGGAAAGCTGTCTTTAAGATTCATGGTGTCATCAGATTTTGGAATGCCTTCCCTGTTCTTAGTTCTATGAAAGGTTTATAGATTTTTGTCGTTTTTTTCTTTCTCTTTCCCTCCCTCTCACCCTTCCCTTCTCCATTTTCCCTTTCCTCTTTTTCTTCCCCTCTCCCTTTTCCTTCTTTCCTCCCTTTCTCCTTTCAATTGTTTAAAGTGTGTTTATAGATTTACTAATCTTACCCTTAATATATGCAAGAAACTAGGCTCTCTTTATTTCTTTATAACCACCCTGACTTCCATGATGAAGTACCAAGTTGTGAGGATTCCCAAGTTATAGGGAAAAATAAATGGACTTATTCTAGTTGGATAACTTCAATCCTTTTAATGAAATTATCCCATCAGACAGCCTCTTTGCCTAAATGCCTCATATCTTAGATAAACTATAAGCCTTACAGATTCCTGCCTCCCCTCTCATCCCTGTCTCTCTAGCATGTTCATTCAAGGCAATACTTATCCCCTGGCAGTGGGGAAGGACTTGTAGCAGAGGACAGAGGGTTAAGTGTGTGGAAGTAAAACCCAGCCGATGCTACTCTGCCAAGTGCAATTCACATATCAGCGACTCGGTGTTGATATATCTGATTAAAGCAATGATTTCAAGGACCTAATAAAATAAAACCCCAAGTTTTAGATCATTAAAGTTCCGTTTCATTTGAAAATAGTCATATGTTAATTAGATAACATAGTCAAGAGAGATCAGCTGGCTATATGTTATAGTAGAAAGACAAGGGCCAAGATGGAAGTGGTAACTCTGAAAACAGAAAAGAAAGACAAGAGTTCAGAAAAGCTGTGCCCGGAGCAGAAGCGAAGTTGGTAGTTGTCATCCCCTATCGAGCAATTCAAATCCTAGCTCTTCTCCCACTTCTGGGGAAGAGAGGATCATTTTTTTTTAGCTTTTTTCAAATAGCAGCAGAGCAGAAACTTGGTTTAGTTAGTTATACATGTGATTCATTCCTACTGGTTTGGTGGAAGAATTCTGATTTTTGTTTTTAAGCTGCTTCATTAAGGGATGCATGTAGAACTGTAGGAAGCAGAGACAGAGCTTACATGCTAGAAATAATTGAAAAGCATGGAGATAATTATATAAAAACAGAATCAAAACACAGGAAATGGTGGCTGGCTACCAATAAATTGGAT
This sequence comes from Pipistrellus kuhlii, assembly GCF_014108245.1. NCBI lineage: Eukaryota > Metazoa > Chordata > Mammalia > Chiroptera > Vespertilionidae > Pipistrellus > Pipistrellus kuhlii. The sequence continues at coordinate 55,160,831 of NW_023425540.1, read as the reverse complement.
CTGACCCTGAATTTCTAGGGTCACAGGATGTTGAAACTGAGGTTAATATTGGCCCCTCGATTTGCAGATTTTATGACTTAATTTTAACTATTTAACTGAGTTTAGTATCTGTGAGTTTACCAAATTATTTATCTTATACTTTTATTTTAATTTTAAAAACCTTAATATTTCTCCATACACATATGTATGTCTGTCAGAGACAGCAGAAGCGCTGCTCAGCACTGCTGCTCTGAGTCCATATATTCCTCTAAATTCTTCCTGACTGTGCCAAGGCAGGTCCTTCTCAAACCCTGCCCACTGTACTAACTGTTGGGAACTTAGTCCAAGTTCCTCCTTTATCCTCTGCTCACTAGTTACAGGTGTTGGGTCTGAGCCCCTCAGCCTAGGGCTGGACCTCCTTGAACTCCGGGTCTTAGACGGAGAAGCCATGAGAGGCTGTGGGTGTAGAAGAATGAATCTTTATTGCAGAGGCCAATGGCCATATAGTCCTCCGACAAAACAGTTCTTTACAGCAAAGTCCATACAGTCAGGCAGCAGGACACTGGCTGGTTAGGACATACAGCTTTCCCACAAAGCAGCGTTAGTGTCTGTACCCACAGCTATTATGAGCAGCCTCACGCTGCCCCCTAGACTCACCACTTCACATCATATTTGTACCTAAACTCTCTGCCTAAGCAGCTTCTCCTGTCTCTTCTGCTCAGCACACTGACTGGTTAACATGGTAGCAATATCTGAGCTCTCTCTGAGCTCTTGGCTTTACATCATAGCAGTATCAGCTCTCAGCTCCGGCTGAGCTCTTTAGCCTCTTGTGCTCACATAGGAGATACCTTCTCTGTGCCTGCAGCCTCTCTTCTCTGAGCGCTCTAGCCTCTGCTCAGCTGTTCTCTCTCAGCTTCGTCTCTGCAGCTTCACCTCTCACTAGGTCAGTAACTTGTATATTACTCCAGAGACAAAGAAGGCGAGTTGCCAACTGTGACATCAATTATAGATATTTGGGTTACAGAAGGACACCGTGTAGTCTGTGTCCTTGCACCTGTTCATGGTATCTTGGCCTTGGGCACCCAGATTTGGCTCATGCTTACAGTGGCCTTGGCCATTCTAGTAATTGACCACAAAGCCTCTGTGCTCCCATTGGCCTTGACTATCCGGGGACCCTGGCACGGGTCGCACAATGTCTTAAATCATGGAATTTTGAGAGGTTAAAAATTCTGCCAGACCTTTGAAATGTGCAGAAGGACTTTCCCTTGAAGCTGATGAAACTTAAGTTACTTCAAAGGTGACAGGAGAGGTCCCAGCAATGTGTCCATGGGTAACACCGTTGGATAGTTGGCTAAAGTAAGGTATGATGCCTCCGCTCCCGCTCACTTCTCTTCATTCACAACCGCCTTTTGTCAGCTGGCCCTGGAATGGTGGGGAGCATGCCACAGATCAGGCCAAGGGAAGTCTGAGTGGAGGATATAGTAAACCTGGGTTTAGTGGTATATATTTACATGGTTTAGATCTCCTGTTGGTTACATTACTGGCTGTCCAGACAGAGTTGGGATACTCTAAATGCCATTGGGCTGATTTTCCTAGATGTGTAGGGACAGGTCTTCCCAGGATTGAATGTCTTACAGTGGTCAGCATCAGAAATACATGGGGTGGGAAATGAGAAAGAGGTCTGAAGTACATAATTCCAGATGGTGGTTTATAGAAAATATTTCCAGCCATCAAATGTTTTAATTTATAAGTGGAGGATTCAGTTAACATTAACAAAGTCAAAATGTAAGTTCTCATCTATCATAAATATACTCAGTAATGCATTTTATAAAATTCAAATGTACCCTACATTATTTTCATTTTTGATGGGAGTTTTACAAAATGGAATATATCAGAATTTACTGTGTTATAGGAAATGCACTTTAGTGGATCTACAAATGGTGTTTGTTTTGATGTTTCCTGTGTGTTTTTTTTTGTGTGTGGTTTTTTTTTTAATGCATCTCACTAGCACTAATTAAAATAAAATTCAATCAGCTGTGTTAAAATTGAACTTTCTTTTTATTCTTTTTAATGAAAAATATTACAAAATTATCATGTTACGAAGTGATCTAATAATTTGTATCCAAAAATGGAAGAAAAATATAGGTTTATGTCAGGAAGTTTATTGTATAAAAGTCTAATATATTATTTTTCTGCATGTTGTAATGTTTAAACTCCCCCCCCCCCCACCCAAGATTATTTAGAATTGATTTTGCTGTGGTTTCCTTTCTCACTCTAAATAAATATTCATATTCATACCTAAGTTTGTATTCATAATGTTGTAACCTTTTACTGAAAGAGAACTTTCAAATTATATGTGGCTCAAGCTCCATAAAATCTAAGTCCACCCTTCTAACTGAATCTAGACCAGCTGTAGATGTCTAAGGCAAAGACTGGGCCTGTACAAGGGCAGGAGTGGAGGCAAAGGTTGGTGGATGCATGAGGGGAAGAAGCCACATCCTCATCAGTTCAGTCAGCCGTCCTTAGTCACTCTTCTTCTGGAGAAACAAAGGGAAAATGAGGTGCACACACAATTTTTAGATGAGAGTTGGTGCCTCCAAATTCATCTGGAAGCTAATAATCAATGAGAGGGCAAGGCAGCCCATGGAGACCAAATGTATCTTTTTCTTTAAAACGTGGCTATCTAAAATATGCCCCCGTTTACCATGAAATGCTTTAATATTTGGAGTCTTCTCATTAACTTTCCAGATCCTTCATTGGATCAGGTCTTTATTTCTTCTTACATACTGGCTTTGTATGTCTGGACTCTATTGTAATTTAAAACACCCTGACACGGAGGAGCCCTAACCACGCTGCTTTACCCAGGGATGCAGCCACCGGTTCATTCCACACTCCAGCCCCACAGTTAGCCCTGACTTTGTGGCAGTAATCCCCTCTACTTGTTGAGGTCAGCACTTTGCTCTATAGGAGTTGTCCCCTGGAGGGTGAAAACTCTTTCAAGGTCTGACAGAAAGCCAGTGCAAATGTTTCATCTGCTTTTCGTTTGTGGGTTTCTAAGCACATGGTTTCCAAATGTCACATTTGGAATGTGGAAGTCAGTAATTCTCACAAGCATTTTGATCAAATCATTGATTTTATCCATTGTCTTCTGTGAATTAAGAATACATGATGTCTGTCTCTTTTCAAGCACTCCTCTTCCTTCCTCTTAATCTTATTCAGCTGACATGTTCTTTCAAAGGTTAGGAGAATTAGAGATATATGTTTTGAGAAGAAAGGTGAACTCATTAGCTTAATTTATAAATATTTAAATAACATCACTGAAGCCTGGGATGCCATCTTTATTCAGCTATCTCCTTTGTTTTTCTGCCACAACTTAGCACTTATAGTGAATGGGAATACATATTAATAAGCGGCAGCTCCAGAAGATTTAGGTTAATGATTATAATTATTCCTACATAGTGTAGCTGACAGTGTGTGCAAAGATCTTCACTCTTCAAAAACCCCCAAGGCAGTACAGATAATTCTGACACCGGGTACATTATCTGAGAAGAAGGTTAACAATGCTATGTGATACTTGGCTTTTTTTTTTTTTTTTCCAAGTGAACATTTTAATTATCTGGGGTAATGTCCATGGCTGGAATTCAGTGAGTGGGCACTGGGCCAATAACTTTTCAGGAGATTCCCTGAGAGAGAATTAGAATTTTAACCATTAAAAATTATGGGCTTGCAAATGGCACACTATCTAGAAATAAACAAGCATGGTCAAGAATTAAGAAAAGGTCACGTTTTCACTCAAATTCTCACAGTGGGCTCCTAGTTTGAAGTAAATGTTTTTTGTTTTTGTTTTTTAATTAACTACAGTAAAAATATGAAATTGTGAAGTCCTGCTTGCTTTATTCTTTATCCTCCCACGTCCACCAACCCGAACACTCTAATGCTTAATGGCCTGGTGCTCTGTTTTCCATTCCTCTATTCTGGGTAGCTCTCCAAACATTCCTCTGTAACTGAAGAATTAGTGACAAGTGACTGATTAATAGTTCAGAGCTGCCGCACCCCCTTCCCCTCCCAGGGTCAATTGCCCTTTCAGCAGTGTTGAAACCTTAGGCCAGGTATCTCCAATAAAACACCAGGTAGGGCCTGTCAAGTAACATTAATGAGTGGAGCTGGCCTAGTAAGGGGGCAGTAAAACTGCCAGGAAGGCTTCTGGAAAGGGGGCTGTCGCTGCATGTTTCTTTCCAGCAGATGATTCCACGTAGACCTTCTGGTCCAGATTTGCTAACAACATGCATTTCCAAAAGGATCTTGAAATCTGGATTGGCCTGGCTTCTTCCCACGTTTGAATGTTGTCTGTGGTACTTAAAGCACATGTCCAAGGCTAAACACTGGCCTGAAGGGCAGTATCACTTGTTTTAAACGGGAGGAAAAACGTTGCAATGAATATAACTCACACATTCCTTTTGTTCCCAAGTTCAGGAAACCAGAGGACACGGGCTCCTCTAATGTACTTGCCCCGCTCTGCCTTTCTTTGTGGGGTTCAGTCATTCTGGGTGCCCATGCTACCCTTTCCTGCTCACGTTTGATGATCTTGGCTGTCACCCTTTCTGTAAAAACGTCCTATGCCCCTTCTCTCCCTCCAAACCATTTCTCTATCATCTCCCTTCCCTGTGGAATGAATCCATTTTCTCATTATGTTGCTAGAGCCATCTGGCACATACTGTAATTAGCACTTAACATAGTGTGTACTAAGTATTTGTGGGTGTGTTAATTTCCCCAGTTACAATGTGAGGTCCATATGGGTAGAGTCCTCTTTTTATTTCTTTATCAGCATCACATAATAGACAATAAGTGTTTTCTAAGTAAACGAATAGATCAGTGAGTGAATATTACTAAGCTGCTTGAAGGCTTAAGTATCTTCCTAAACCTTTCTGCCCTCTAGCAGGGGTGGGGCTATAGAGGATATTCCGTTCATAGTTATTAAATGAAAAATGAATGTAAACCAATGAGGAGGGTTATTCTTGGAAGAGTTGGGGATTAACACATAGCTTATTCTCAGTGTGTGTAGCTCTTAAATAATTTCCCAGAAATGGGTTCTTAAATTTTCTTGATCCCAAAATTCAATTTAAAACTAATATAAATCATATATATATATATATATATATATATATATATATATGAAAGAGATGTGTTTATTGCTTTTCATAATGACCTTTTAACATTTTTTCCCTTAGTGATACTTCTAATTGAGGCAACTATGTACAGGCTTCACGGTCACAAATGAGCAGATATTATTAAGGCAATACCTCATATAAGGTCTAGTGCTTATAAAATAAGTTCTTTCAGAAGCCAGTATGGATGAATTTGAATTAGAAATCTTTCTGGCAGTATTACATCCAACGAATATTTCTTATATTAATAGATGCATGCACAGTTATTTAAAATACCTTTGTTTATATAAAACATGTTTAATCTGTTCATCACATTAGGGAAAACCTGCTTGAGCCCATCTGATCTGAGTCTTCTAGAAAACCGCCTTACCAGAGGCTGATTTTAGCTATGAAATCTTTATTAATTTGAAATTATCTCAGTGACTAAGCTAACACTCTGGTGTAAGAGCATCACTCAAGAACGCTGTCCTATGTGTTGACCAAGGAAGAATAATACAGAGGAAGAAAGGACACTTCCTCTACAATAGCCATCTGCCATGCTTCTGGTCAGCTCGTTCTTTTTGCAGGGGTGGAATCAGGAGAAGGCTAGCTAAGTATTGGGCAGCTGAATAGATGGGACAAAAATCAAATGATGCAGACCAGTTGTTTAGTCACTTATACGTTTTGATAACAATGAGCTAAATGGTTGTGTAAGGATCAATCAATGAATTCAAGATCTAAGTTTGCAGACAGCTGTGGCACTGTAGTGGCTTTTAAAAAGGAAAAAAAAAAAGAGTTGTTTGTTAATTTGTGTTAGTATGCTGCAGGCGTAGTGTATCATGATTCTACTATTCAGGAGTTATGCCATTTTACATGATACTGGACACTTCATCCATGAGTGGTTATGAATCGTGAACATTTTTTTCCCCATTTGGGGCAAAGCATACAATGCAACCCAATTCAAATGAGCAGATTTTCAAAGTGTACTTGAATCTCTTCCTAGGGTTAAGATAGAACTGCCACTGGTCTCTCCATTTACTTTAGTAAGCCCTTGTATATTAAGTAGTGGAGGGGGAAAAGGCAACAAATGTTATGCAGAAGAAAGATAAAAGCCCCATCTATGTAAAGCAATACAGAAGAAATGGAAACATAGCATGTGGATTTTGCATGCTGAGCCTCATAAAATGCAAGCGTGAATTTCCTCTCACAGTGAGTGTGGTCCAACATTAAACGGAGTATGGGGCATGATTATGAGAGATAAGATCAGTAGTTGGAGAACATGCTGCAAGCTGTTTTACCCACATTGAATCTAATTTCACTCCTCTGATCTATTAGGCCCTCTTGTTGCACATCCTGGTAGATGTTTGCCAGTTCTCAGGAATGCATTAAAAATATCCTACAGGCTATAAGTAAAATTACTGAATACTTTTTAACGTCTCACATGTTGACAGTCCTGATTTTTGCTCTATTTGAAATAACTGTCGATAGTGCCATTTAAGTCCCTACTCTTTAGACTTGTGAATGCTAATGGCTGGGGCTGTCGAACTTCAGCTTTTCCTGTAATCGTTATTCCTGGTTTCCTGTGGTGGATACGTATCGAACATAAGAAATTAGCTGCAGAGAGAATTAGAGGGTGTAAGTCTGAGTCATGTAAATGCCAAAAGCTTTTTGTGACATTTTTCAGACTTTAAAAATGGAAATATGTTATTTGCACAGGAGCTCCTGATGGAATATGACATACTGCAGTGATGTGGTGATTTTAAGATTGGGCTGCAGGCCATTAGGAACCCTCTGTGTGTGAGAGCCTGGGGCCTGAGCCGAGGAATTGGAGTGAGCTACATGGAAGAAGCATGGCATTTGCTGACGAGCCAAAGAATCCTTGTTAGATCAAGAACGTTAATGAAAATTAAGAACTTGCTTGAACCTGTAAGTAAGGTTTAGGAATATAATTTTCAAGCTTGATGTAACTTTTGTCTTTATTCCAGAGAGTCTTACATCATCATTGTTATATTAGCACATGAAAAAAAAATCATAGGGCTAAGTATATACCTTAACTCTTATATTTCAATTAAGGTTGAGCCCTTTGATTCAGTTGAAATAAGAAATATTTCCTAGTAGATTCTGAACCTTTGCTGGGTCATGAGAAGCACGGAGGATGGGTGTGAGGATGCGTAGCAGGACTTTCTCTGGAGGAAAATGGAAAACTCCCATCTGGACACGGCCAGTCACCTTCTGTTCCAACCTCTTAACTCCTTTAGCTTTGGAGAAAGCCCCTTAGGGAGGCAGAAACTGTCTCTGGTTTCACCTTAGATTATCAGAGTAGATCTCCTCAGAGGTTTGTTTCTACTTTAGTCAAGAGCCCGCGATTCTTATAAACATGGGAGCATGGGACATATCTTTTTTTTGGGTGTGTGTCGGGGGGTGAGGGGGAGCAGTATAAAACAACTCAATGATCTCATACTAATTTTGATATCTTTTTGTAGGTATAATGGACAATCATGAGAAACAAGCTTGTTTAATCTCTGCTTTGAGGTCTGGAAATGTCAGTGTTCCGTTTTTGAAAGATAAGGAATCTGGGAAAATAGATGGATGGTATCTGGAAGAAGGTGAGGCAGAGGACCAAGAGGACTCCTGAAGGAATTTCTTAAGTGTGGTCTCAAAGTAGATGGTTAGCGAAAAAGATAAAGCAAAACAGGAGAATGAGTTTCAAGTCTTTTTCCTTTCAAGAGCCTCTGGGCAGCCCCTGCCCAGGCTTCTTCTCCTTGCACCTGATGAATTCACTTCTCCTTTCCCCCTTAAATGCTCAGTGATGCATACCAATGCCATTAAACCTGTTCTCTCAAAGCAAACATCCAATTGCCACCTTTGATGGTTTCCTCTATATCTTCTCCCTTTCATTCACCATCAAGACATGGTGGTCCTATTGCAAATCTCATTTCTCACTCCCTACTGCTATTCCTTGGTCCTGACACTAATTTTATCTCAACTGGATAAGGCAGCTTTAATTGGTCTCTCAGTTTCCTGTCTCACCCACTTCTCCATCTCCATTGTTTACATAAATACTTCTCATTGTTTTTCTTTCTTTCTTTCCCCAACTGGGTAAAAGCACAATTATATTTAATGCAGAGCACAGTAATAACTACAGTTTGCGATTGTGAAATACTTTAATGTATGCTTTTCCTTCTCTACTTGGCACCTTACAAGTGTGTATGCATCTTTAAACAGTAGTTCACTGCCTCCTGGGAACCATGAAAACCTGCAATCCTGTCCTTTTCCTCCCCTGCTCAGGTGAGGAGCTCTCCATCTTCCTGTTGTTCATGGGGGAAAGTCTACATCAATAGTCAAAGCTATTCACGATTCAGTCCTTCCTGACATCGTGGGTTTACTTGTCATTCTTTCTGTGTACAACCATCCACAAGATAAGCTGATGGTGTTATGACGCCATGAATTGTCATCCATTTTCCTAACACTATATTTTTTTCATGTTCAGTTCCCTCTGCCTGAAATGCCTTTCCCCATCTGATTAATATCTGGTCATTCTTCAGATTCCTCCTAAATGTCATCTCTTCTATACTTTCCTGACACTCTTGAGCTGATGTGAGATTCCCTCCCTACAGACCTTTATACTTTGATATGTGTTTACTTCGTTTTTTTAAAAAATATATATTTTATTGATTTTTTACAGAGAGGAGGGGAGGGAGATAGAAAGTTAGAAACACAGATCAGCTGCCTCCTGCACACCTATTGGGGATGTGCCCGCAATCAAAGGTACATGCCCTTGACCGGAATCGAACCTGAGACCTTTCAATCTGCAGGCTAACACTCTATCCACTGAGCCAAACCAGTTTCAGCTGTATTTACTTCTTTCTATGCCTGGCTTGCCTGTGGCATTACAAGCCCCTTCATGACTACAACTTTGTTTTAGTCATCTTTGGGTTTCTAGCTTTTAGCGCTATATCCACAAAACAAAACATGCTGTTGAAATAAGTGAAAGAATTGAAGATGGAGCTCCTGAATACTTTCTCTCAGCATTAGTTTTTCCAAAGCACTGGAAATCTAACACTCAGAACATCCTATACATTGCCTGTAGAGAACATGATCCAGGGAGCAGTAAATTTATAGGCTGAGCATAAACATTTTTCATTGAAAAGAAACGCTGCTCACGTTGAGGTTTACCTATCATTGCTAATGAGTGCCACCTTCTTGAATTCTGTTAGAGAATTTCACTACAGGTTTAATTATTGCTCACCTTGGTGTCAGGCTGCTTTCCCTTTATTAACTAATCATCTACTGGCCCAGTGGGGTTCCATAGCCTCTAGGCTTCTCAAGGTATGTCAAATCAGATTCTCTGTCCTTATTTTACACAGATGAAAATTTGTGTGTGTGTGTGTGTGTTTGCTAAACTCAGTAAAGTAACAATCTCCCACTGCTTAATATATGCAAACTATAGCAAAGCACGCAGGAGCTATGCTAATTAGTTTTGGAAAAGATAGTTAGCTTCACCAGAGTAGTAAACAGGTACATTTGATGACACTGTATCTACCTTACAACAAAAAAGTGTTGTAATATTGTTCCAATGATTTCTAAATACCAGCTGTGGAATAGAGATTGCAGACCAGCCTTTGTATAAACTATCATAATGACGTCATATTTCAGGATTTATTTTCACTTCAGCAGCTCTCAGAACGGACAGTTCTATGAATTGAGTTAGAATTGGAGTAACAGTTATTTGTAAACTGTTTTTTATTGATTCCAAATTGATATGTTGAGAATTACTTTTAAAAAGCCTAGAAGGCTTTCATGTTGAAATCTTCTGAAAATTAAAGGTGAGGTATTTTGAAATATCATGAAATGCCACATGGCATAAAATATGTCAAAAATTTTTGCTCTTCAACCAGTTTGAAAATTAGAGTTCAATGTTTTATGGTCTTTTGGAGTATACTCGAGTCCTTCCAAGTTTATATTCTTTGAAGCCTAGTGGTTCTGTGTCATAGAAAATAAAGCTTGCAAGCATTTATTTTTGGTCTTGGGCATAGTAAGTTTTATATATAGGACCAATATGTGGTTAATAAACTGGTGGGACTTTTCTGTTAAATATATATGACTAGAGGCCCAGTGCATGAAATTTGTACACGGGGGGTGGGGGGCTGTTGGTGGTGTCCCTCAGCCCAGCCTGCAACTTCTACAATCTGGGACCCCTTGAGGGATGTCCAAATGCCTAGTGGGATTGGGCCTAAACAGGCAGTCAGACATCCTCTCACAATCCAGGACTGCTCACTCCCAACTGCTTGCCTGCCTGTCTTCCTGATTGTCCCTAACCACTTCTGCCTGCCAGCCTGATCACCCCTAACCATTCTACTGCCAGCCTGATTGATGTCTAACTGCCAGCCGGTATGCCCCTAACTGCCCTCCTCTGCTGGCCTGGTTACCTCTAACTGCCCTCCCCTGCAGGGTTGATATAAGAATATTATAATAAGAAGAATATTATACAAAACTGTGTAGTGATTCTGATTTCAATGATCTGTTTAAGTACATTTTGTTACCTGTCTTCCTAGTTATGTTTTTAAACAAAGAGCAGTTGCTTTTGGGATACAGAATGATATTTTTTTCCTTTTAAACTTATATATATTACTAGAGGCCCAGTGCACGAAATTCATGCTTACGGGCAGAGAGAGAGAGAGAGAGAGAGAGAGAGAGTCCCCCTCAGTCCAGACTCCATCCTCTCCAATCTGGGACCCATTGAGGGTTTTGACATCCCTTTCACAATACAGGACTACTGGCTCCAGACTGCTCGCCTGCCTGCCTGCCTGCCTGATTGCTCCCAACCACTTCTGTCTGCCAACTTGATCACCTCCTAACCACTCTCCTGCTAGCCTAATTGGTACCTAACTGCTCCCCTGCTGGCCTGATTGCACCTGTCTTCCCCTGCCAGGCTGGTCACCTCCAACTACCCTCCGCTGCTAGCCCAGTCACCCCTAACTTCCCTCCCTTGCCAGCCTGGTCGCCCCCCAATTGTCCTCCCCTGCAGGCCCAGTCACCCCTAATTCCCCTCCACATTTGCTAATCCATAAAACAATTCTCAATAAATTTAATTGTTTGTGAATTATCTGTTCATACTTTTGGCCCATTTATCTAATGTGATTTAAATTAATTTAAATAAATTCCTTATGTAATAGTTATACTACACTTCTGTCTTCTCATATTGGCTGCATATATTTTTCCAATTAACTTTGTTAGTAGCATTTAAGAATTTTTTATTTTATTTTTATGATACTCAGAACTACTGACATTTTCCTTCACTAGTATTATAACTTATCTGCTTAGAGATTCTCTCCTATTTTGAGGACTTATAAAATTACCTTTTTCCCCAAGTTTTTTTCTTCTGAGACATGTTTTTGCTATTGAAATCTTTAGTTCATCTTTAGTGAATGTTTGAATTGAAAATCTAAGTTTTCTCCATACTTGCTTTTCCCAAAAATTAAAAAAAATTGCAAGTTTTCTTATTTTGTTTAATTTTAATAATCTTTTCTTTATCCACTGATTTGTGATATCTGCTTTATTGGATATTATATTCTTTAAAAACTTAAATTCTAAGACTAAAAATAGAGGTAGGCAAAGAAGGGTTTTAGTTGTTTGTATGGAAAAAGGCATGCAGATTATGATTATTACATATATGTTTAGGATGAAAAGAAAATGTACTTTCATGATAGAAAACAGGTAACTTTTATTTCTAATTTAAATTACTTCTCTTATAAGTATATATACTTTATTTTAAAATAAAATTTTATTCTCAAAGCTTTCTCAGTTAAGTGAATTGAAAAAAATTCAGTTTGTAAAATTTTTCTAATGCACATATTGGAATATATAAATCAAAAGTTATCTTAATGAATATAAGCCCAGGGATTAAAAAGACTATTAATTCTATATTGGAATAAGAGGAATAACTGCTGTCACATGTTAGGTAATTATAGTATGTGTATTTTTGAAAGCTTCATATAATAAAATATAACTTTCTTATTACCATTGAGAATAATCCCTTTCAGCCAAAACTTCAGAAACAAAATCCATTCAGAGAGGTAATATGAAGTAATTTGCTTCTTGAATTATTCTAACAGATTTTAAAATACGTACCAACTTTTCATTTCTTCATTTCTGCAATCCCTTGTCCATTGAAAAAGTGAAGCGAATCAAGAAAAGGGATAAAAGAAACCTTGAGTCAGGAGAATAAAAAACTATCTAGATCAGCATCTTAAGGCACACATAAACTAATTACTAAAATTCTGAGGCACACCAAAAAATATATTTTTTACTGACCTGACCAAAAAAATAGATACAATTTTGACTCATTCAAACTGGATAGCTATTGTTATGTTGGCCATTGTAATTCTAAAAAAAAAAAAAATTATTTTACAATCTAAGGAAAAATAGGTCAGTGCCCTTGATTAAATAGTCAGGTATTGCATGTTTAAAAAATTCTAGCAGCACAGGGGTTGAAAATCGCTGATCTAGATTGATGACTGGAATGGCTTCTCTGAGCGTGTCAAGAGTCTAATTTAGTGTGGCCTTTGGGCAGGTTTCAATATTCCTGACCTGCACGAAGGTGCCAATTGCAGATTGCCTAGGGCTATTGCAAAAATCATTTTCACAAATATAAACTGGTCTTTTACAATTTTCTCATCTTTGCTCTGAGCTCTCTCTCTTCTGCTCTGTTCTTAGTAAACCCAACATCAAGTTGACATGCTCACTTTAGGCTCTTTCTGTATATTTTTGTTTGTTTCTAAAGCCAATGTTCCTTCCTAAAGTATTTTATTTTCTCCATATCATGGCTGTGTTGGGTACCTTTGATTGGGAATCCAGGTAAGTAAGCTAGGCTCATTGATTTGACCAATCAGGATAATACTTAAACAGGACCTTGAACAGACACATGTGGTAAGAACATGAATGTCTCAAACATCACATTCCTGGGTGGGAATTTATTCCATTTTTCAGACATCTATACTAATAAAAGAGAAACATGCAAATTAACCATCACTCTACTATGCCAATCCATGCCCACCAGCCAATAAGGAGTAAGTATACAAATTAACCCAACCAAGATAGCAGCCAGCCACAGAGCTGGAGCAAGCAGGAAGCCTGGGTTTCCCTGGCAATGGAGGAAGCCAAACTTCCCACCCCAACTCCTCCCCAGCCAGCCCTGGCCTCCACTCAAGGAGGCGCTGAAAAAAAAAAAGAAAAGAAAAAAAGGAGGGACTGGGACCTTAGGTCGCTCGGGGGTGATCAGGCCAGGATGGGAAGGCAGGGGCTGTTGGGAGTAAGCAGACCAGCAGGGGGGCTAGTTGGAGGTGAGCAGGTCGGCAGGCAGAGTAGTTAGGGGCAATCAGGCAGGTAGGCAGGCAGGCAGGTGAGCGACTAGAGCCAGCAGTCCTGGATTGTGGGAGGGATGTCCAATTGCTGGTTTAGGACATACTTCGAGGGGTCCCAGATTGGTGAGGGTGCAGGCCGGGTTGAGGAAACCCTTCCCCCCCCCCCTGCACAAATTTTGTGCACCAGGTCACTAGTATAACACATAATAGTTTATGGAATTTTTGTTTAGAAACTTCTCCACTTTTTGGAATTTTGAAGAGGCAAGTATTAGAGCTTATAGGACCTGAACATAGTGTAGCATAAAAATATGACCTAAGCTCTGTGTCAAGGGGACTTGCTGATGCTAAACCTGAACTCAGGAATTAGTGTCACAAGAGAAAGAGCTCATTCTCTCTTATTGATGTAGTGTAGGCTGGCTGAAGCCCCAGGGTCAGAGTGGCATCAGTGTAGTAGCAGAGGCAGCTGTGGGCATCAGTGCTCTGCCTTTGGGGACTCATAGTGGGGCCACATTTGCTGACCTACTTGTCCTTGGGTGACAATAGATGTCTAGTCTTGACTAATAAATCTGGAACAGAGATGATCATGTCAACTTCTGGTACAGTGAGTTTGATAGCTGGCATAAGACCCTCTTTCTCTCTGCCATAATTAACAGTAAAATTCCAGATATGAGCTTCTATTAGTCAACTTCTGCAGAGCAGAGTTGCCTGTGATGGGAAAGCAGTGAGAGTGAGAAACAGCCTTGGCTGCTGGGGCGACAGCATAACCTCATGCATTATGACTGATGTAGTGGCCACCACAGCCATGTACCTGGTAGAAAAGTGGTGCCAGAGCTGATCTGTGTTTGGCTATGATCTTCTTCTGATCAATTTTTAAGCATGGTTTTGGGCTATTTCCAGGAAATATTCTTTAGTCTGGCTCTTCATCCTTTTCAACATTTTTGTGACCTACCTAGTATCCTTTTGTAGACTTTTTATTCCCTCTCAAGTAGAAGAGAGATAAAACAGATCATGCTATGAATTTCCCTTCCATAAATGTGTATAAACTCTTTGAAAGCTATTAATTTTTAAAATCTAAATCTCCTTTTAAGAGTAACACATTTCAAAAATGGGCTAAATATATAAAGGATGTGCATGCTAGTTCCCCTAAATTTATTTATTTCAAGCTCCAAGGATTTATCTTCATTCTAGTACAATAACATTTGATGAATAAATATATGTTCACCCTGTTTTCCTTAATTGTGCTATTAACCTCAGAAATAGCCCTTCCTACTGTATGCTGTCCAAACAGAACCATCCTTATCTCAGCAAACTAATCATCTCAGTTGGTTCCCAGGAGGTTCTAAGACAATGTAAACCATTAAAAATGGAGTCCATTCGCTGTCCCTCCCTATCCCACCATTGCCAGCCAGGAGTGTGTAACTTGGGGAAGCATACACATGCCTTCTCACTGTGCCATGCTGTCTCACTCTCTGTTGGTGAAGTGTGCATTGGATTATCTCTTATGTCCCTTTCAATTCTAAAGTTCTACATTATCTATTCTTATTACCACTTTGTAGGTAACAAGTGGTATCTCAGAATCCATCTTACTATAAACACTGGAGGCCAGGTGCACAAATTCATGCACAGGTGGGGTCCCTCGGGGTGACCTATGGGGATTGGCTGAAGCCCGCAGTCCAATGCTGCCTGCCACTCCTGCCTGTTGCTCCTTTTCATCCAGCCCCCGCTGCACCTGCCGAAGGCTCATGCCCAATAACTCCCAATCAGGAGAGACTTACGCCATTATAGTAGCACTCACCAGCCATGAACTCTGTGTCTGGTGCCCAGACCAAGGAGGGGGAAGGGAGTGGGATACAATTGACCCTCTGGGCAGGCAGTGGGATGCCTTGCCATCCAGAAATCTGGATCCATCCCACTGACATTCACTCTGGTTGTTGGAAGCCACCTGGCAGCTGCTTTTATACTGTTTCTTCCTCACAGAGCATCTAGGGAGGGGAAATGTTTTGTGGTGCTTGAGGCCGACTTCCAGTAGATTGGTGGTGCTGTCTGTTGGTGCCTGGCCCATTCTCTGGAGATTGGACCTGCAGGACTACTGAGGAAGTGAGTGGATGCCACTGGGCTGATGGGCCACCGGGAGCAGTTGGTCAGCTGAGCTGCGCTCCCACTGTGGGAGTGCACTGACCACCAGGGGCAGCTCCTGTGTTGAGTGTCTGGCCCCTGGTAGTCAATGTGCGTCATTGTGACCAGTTGACTGGTTGTTCAGTTGTTCGGTTGCTTAGGCTTTTATATATATATTGTTCTCTGGGTTTTTATTTCCCAATTTTACCTTATTCATTTTAAAGTACAGGCACCTCCTTGGCCCTGGGTACATTTTCAATGGGGCAGAGTTCCTCAGTCTTGACACTGTTGACATTTGGGGCCAAATAATTCTCTGTGCAAAGCAGGATGTGTAGCAGTAGCTCTGGCCTCTATCTGCTAGAGGTCTATGGCACCTTTCAAGTGTGATGATAAAAATTTCTATAGACATTGCTAAATATCTCCTGGGGGAAAATTACCTCAGATGAAAATCAGTACATTAGCATGTCACCATTTGTGTGGGATTTTACTTTCCTAAAGAGCTGTCTCATTTTTAAACTTGAGAATTTCACTCTGTCTATAATGCCTCCTATAGATACTTCATAAAGCTGTTAATGTTAATTCTAAGAACAGGAAATACTTTTAACATTGTAGAGATGCAGTCAGTCAGGGGTTACATACATTTACAGTTTTTTTAAACTGGACTATCATGTCACTCTGTCTCCATTTCGAACATTAGCAGTAAACTCTTTTATAAAATTTTAGCACTATCAAACTACTTTAAATCTCAAATATCAAAAGTGAAATAATTTTCTTTTTCTTCTTTCAAAAAGATACAGCATTCCACCCAAGAAGTTTAAATGTTTTTAAGTGTCTTCTCTGTAGAGAATAAGAGGAATTCAGACTTTACTATTCTGTATATTTAGAGATCACACCACTATTGGTGATAAAATCTCTGTTGTCAGAAGGACTTATTATTTTTCCATGTTCTTATTCTTGTACACTTTAACCCGGAGGCCAATGGTATTCAAGTGAAATAGCTGGTAGGGGTCCAGAATGACAGCTGACAGATTTGTCCGGGTGGTTGTGTGTGTGTGTGTGTGTGTGTGTGTGTGTGAGTGTGAGAGAGAGAGAGAGAGAGAGATGTCACCATATATGTACTCATTCGATATTTTTGTATGTGTGTGTGCAGGAGACAGATGTCCACCCTGATAATCTTTACTGATAACCCCGTGACTGGAAATTGACTTGCTACCTATGATAAAGTGAAAACGAGGTTGAGTCAGATAAAGAGGAAATGAAATAGAGTCTGTAGAGAAGAAAATGAGCACAAAGTCAATAGGTGAGGAAGAAAGCTGCTGCACAGTGATTCAGGATTATTTGATCAATGCAGGGGAAAGTGTAGGGCGGGGCGGGGGGGGGGGGGGGGGAGAAGCAGGCAACCCAGTTGTTTAGTATTCTATCTACAAATCAGTCAGAGAGCTGTCTGTGAAATGATTAGCAATTTCAGTGTTGGGTGGGTAATTCTGCAGTGAGAAAAGCAGATGGGAATGAACCAAAACAGCTTACTTAGGTCACAAGACAGTAGTAGGATAGATGCTTTTTGGACCAACCATCCTATATAATAAAGAGCTAATATGCTAATCAGACCGAACAGCAGAACGACTGTCCGGACGACCTTCTAGATGAAGCCACGGCTGCAAGGGTCGAGTCCCTTGCATGAATTTCATGCATCAAGCCTCCAGTATAGTCATGATCAAGAAATTTAACATTTTTGGTATCAGTACTACTCTTCAATATTATATACATTTTTTCATTAATTTTAGAATAAATAGCAAATTGAAGGGGGAGGAAAGGCAAAAGAAATTAGAGACAAGGCTTCCTTGCAAGCATAAGGATGGGTTTAAAAATCAATGTGAAGGCAGATGTCAGAAGAAAGAGGGAGCCTGAACAGGATGATTACACTGACGTATACAGACCTTTGTGATTCTTATGAGGGCTATCACTAACAGTTGTCTATTGAGTCTTCTTAAGGTCTCTTCATGGATAATCTTTTGAGAGTGGTGTTTGCTTTTTTTTCGAGTCCAGCTCAAACTAAATTCTAACTAAATTTAGGGTTTTTTTTGCTATGTCAAACTTAAAAAGAACTGCTTTGTTTTGGTTTCTCGTGAGTATTGAAATATTTTCATCATATGCTTGAAGATATGTTTTGCACAGCAGGTGTTAAGGATCCAGTAAGGTCTGTTGGACAAATGATTCATAAATATGAGTTCTCATGCTGTACAATAGTTGAACAGAACCACGCAGATGGAGCCACCTTATTCTATTGAGGAAGTGGTATGTGTTTTTGTAAAAACTGTGATACACATGGTTTTTAGCCAAGGAGCCAGACTCTGAGAAAGTTTTTGGAATAATTTACTTATGTTGTACTGATTTGTTCAGTAGGAGCGTGATGCAAATACTGTATTTTCCAGTGTATAAGACAACTTTTGAAACAAAAAAAAGCCTACTCAGATTGGCCAGAGTCAGACAGGTGGTCTATTAAAAAAAGAACTGGTGTTACCTCGGAAGTGGGGGGTAGTCTTATACAGCGAATATAGGCCTAAACCTATGTTTTAACTGTAAAATTAGGGGGTCGTCTTATACGCCGGAAAATATGGTATACCCTTATTGCATATTACAGAAAGGCCTGGAGAGTCTTCATAAAAGAAATTTGAGGCATCTCAGGAACTATAGATAAGAACATAGATAAAATGAGGGCTACTGATGAAAAAGATGCTATTTGGTATTTGATGGAGATTAAGAAGTAAGCTTTAGTAATTGGGTAAAGGATGTATTTTAAATCAAATAGTGGGTGACTAAAGAGAAGCTTTTCATTCTGCCACATGCTATCTTGTACAAATGTCACACTAGTGAGCATGTGAAACATAAATGCTTCCTGAAGACCTGGGCAATGGGACGATCTAGAATTTTTCTCAATTATGATTTGACTAAAAGTTAGTGACTGAAATCAAAGGCTTTTAGTACCCATGCACTGTATTTCATGAAAAATATTTCTGATGGTGATTGGGTATTTATTTATTTAGTTAGTTAGTTAGTTAGTTTTGAGTATATTTTTATTGATTTCAGAGAGGAAGGGAGAAGGAGTGAGAGAATCACTGTTCAGCTGCCGGCACGCCCCACACTGGGTATTGAGCCCTCAATCGGGGCATGTGCTCTGACTGGGAATGTAACTGTGACCTCCAGGTTCATAGGTCGACACTCAACTACTGACCCACACTGGCTAGGCAGTGATGGGGCATTTAGAGATTATGTAAGACCTTGCCCAATCATTCACGTGGAAACACCCTTTTATATGTCTTCACATCTCCCATAGTATTTCATCATCATTCACAAACGGGATATTAGTAAACAGACCCATAGAGTTTGAATTCTAGGGAGAGCAGTACATACTTAATTTTCTATGCCTAGGGGACCCATCAAGCAAAGGAGTGGCAAGATCACAGTTTGAGAAGGTGATACTAGCAGAACTAAAAAGGAATTTGAGGAGAAAGAATGGAACACAATGAGATTATATTTCAGCATTCTTCCTCAGTCAGCCAGTTGAACACACAAGTTCACTGAAGGACTGACAAAAGCAGGCTACACGTGGCTCCCAGCCTCTTCAGTGTATTTGCTAAGGAACCCCTTGCATATCCCATACCCACTCAGCCCAAATTTAAATTCTTAGTTCCTGCCTCTCGCTTTTGGATTGTCTTTATGGCAATTTCCAGGCCTTTGGATCATTCCTGTCCCCCAAGACTTTGACCTTTCCCTCTCATGGCTGCCTACCCAACATGTATAACCCCTGTCCAGTCACTTGGATTGCGCGTCAGCCGCAAAGCCCCATGTGGTGGGATAGGATTTGGATGCTTATCATGATCTTTATATTCTGGCTGAGAGGTAATAAGCATTATAGCAGGAAGTTAATGACTAAGAGGATTTTGAAGTCAGAACAATACTATTTGGTAACACTACTGTAATTTCATATGAGGGGTAGGAGAAGGCAAGTCTGTGATTATGCCTTGAAGAACCTAGAGAACTGTGGGAGGCCTTAACTGAGGTATGGGAGACACAAGAGCAGTAGAGTCGTGTAGGAATGAGTTAAATTTTTAGCATGTTAAGTTTGAGGTACCTGTAACATTTTTGTGGAGCTGTGAGAGCAACTCTCATGAAATATACATAGATAAGTAAATGTTTTTTAGAGCCCAAAGCTGAAACAGTTGAATGGTGATATTAACCATAGGGAAGAGAAGAGTAGGAAGACAGAAGGCCAAGGATAAATACTTGAGTTTTTCACACTTAATTGGATATCAGAGGGACAGAAATCAGCAAATAATTCAAGGAGGATTCAAAAAGGCACAAGGAGATGTGGGAGTGTGGAGAGAACTGGAGTGCTGTATATATCCTTATTCTTCTTAATAAAAAAAGGTATAAAATTGTCTGCTATAGACAAGGCAAGAATGAAATACATTGGCTTGGCATTTTCCTGAATAACTTATTGTCTGATGGCTCTTCTTGGTTAATTGCCTTTCTTCTTGGTTAATTGTGTGTGTGTTTTTTAGCTTAGAAATAAAGGCCAATAAGGAATAAAGCACAGTTCCCACTGAACACAGGTGAAGGCAAGCCTTCCATTAGTGACTATAACTCAAGCTTCAGTGTGTCACTATTTTTGACTTGCTTTCTAGATTCATAATTTATATGAAAATGGCTAATAGGTGTATAACTGCTGAGTTCCTCAGCTGGCCACTTAGTGCTTTTGGAAGGTTCATTTCAATGAATTCTGTAAATGCTTTTTCCAAACTCCTTGCTTGTGACTTCCTTATTTAAATGCCGGTATAATTATTTGCTTGGAACAATGTTCCTCTTTGGTCAAAATTAGATCATATTTTGATTGGTATTAGTGGAATTTTAATTATTAGTGGTTTATGACTCTTCACTAGGTCTTTAAGTAAAAAGGATGAACTGTCTTATGAAGTTGTTCATATGCTCTTATCTGAATGTAAAGGAAATTTGTGTGCATAGATGTGTGGGAGGATATGGAAATAGATGTTTATAAATATACCTAAATGATGGATTATTACTAGAAATTTAGCATTGCTTAATGGGATTAAGTAAGGATAATTTTATGAGCAATATACAATACGTGAAAAAGAGACATAACATCCAATGAACAGTATGATGAGCTTTGAGGAGAAAGAATCACTGATAAATTTTAAGAAATTAAAAAGAACCACCCCAAAATATTTATAGTGGTTGTAGTTGAATGGCAGGTGATCTGTTGGTAATTGCTTTCTAAATATACATTACTATATATTTTAAAGGCTCATTAATAAGAATGCACACTTTTATGATAAAACAAGTTTTAAGACTAATTTCATAAAATGAAAATATTTTTGTTTTGTACTGTGATAATTCACTTTGACTCTTTTGACTTTAGACAATAAATCTTAATCTCTGGATTCTGTGGCTGATCCTTAACTTTCATATGATCGAAATCCAGGCCTTACTTGAATAAAGAATTACATACCTGAAAGAAACAGTCTGTGTGTCATTTTCACCTCTTAAAGGATTTTCAGAGCTTCCAAGTCTTCAAGCACTCCCTTACACCCCCATTGAGAAAGAGAAATTCTATATTGTGTCTGTATTGTGTGCCAACGTTAGCAACAAGCAATGATGCTCCCCCTCTCCTTGAACCTGTGCAAGTGGACCCATTTTAGAGTCTCTGAGACTCTAGTCTAAACCATGCTCAGTGCTTTGAATTTGCAGAGAATCTTTTACCAGGGATGGCAAGCCACGCACAGCCAAGGACTGTGCCCAATGACAGAAACAGAGAAGGAAATATGAGGTATTAAATAAGTTGTCCACTATAGAGTAACTACAAATTGAAACTCAAAATTACAGTCTAAGTAATTTCCATGTCTTTAAAATGTTTAAGATTGCCAGAATACACTGAAGTCTTTAAATTTGTTCTACCTTATGACCACTGAGTCAGCAGAATTAAACCTTGGGAATGTGAATGACAACATGACCGACAACAACGTTTCCCTTGAGGGCAACTCAAAGTAGGAGTAAATGTACATTCCAAAGATAGGGACTTCCCAATAAACCTTTTCTTCACCCATCTCCCTGAAAATAAAAGTCTTAGTATTTTTTAATAGACTATGTCAGACCTGAATGATGAGTAAGTATAGAGATTAAATGTGAATGTACATTTAAATGTATTTACATAGCTACAAATATACATATTCTTACACATATGTGTTATATATATAAGGCATGTTACACAATCCTTTTAGTAACTTTAATTTTTTTATAGTTTTTTTTATAATATATTTTATTGATTTTTTACAGAGAGGAAGGGAGAGAGATAGAGAGCTAGAAACTTCGATGAGAAAGAAACATCGACCAGCTGCCTTTTGCACACCCCGCACCGGGGATGTGCCCGCAACCAAGGTACATGCCCTTGACCGGAATCGAACCCGGGACTTTTCAGTCCGCAGGCCGATGCTCTACCACTGAGCCAAACCGGTTTTGGCCCTTTTAGTAACTTTAAAGATTACATTTAGCTTGTTAACGGAATGTGGTGGGTTATTACCCGACTCAGCATCAAATATCTCAATTGTTATCTATTGTAATTATACTAATTAAGAAACAGTTTTTGCTCATTTAAAAAATACAAAACCAGTTTTTAAACTTCAAAATTGTTTGCTGTGTTAGTTAATTTAGTCTATATGCAGTTTCATGTTTATTACTTCTATACTAGCCTCCATAATGTTACCTACATGTCTCATTGTGAAAAATAAAAGACTGTAATGCATTAACAAAGTAGTATGTCTCACATGGGTGGTCTAACTTCTGACACCGATTCGTCAAGCTAGCAGCAGAAGTCTTACAAAATGCATTGGTTTTTCCATCATCTGGAATACTGAGCAGCTTATAAATATACTTCCCTGGGGACCTCATCAGGTTATATATTTTTTAAGAGACACCTAGCACTACCAGCAAGTCAGAGGCAGTCTAAGCATCACAGCTCTTCCATCTGGCCTGCATTTTGCTGCCTTTATTTGTACATCTTAACATGAGGAACACTCTAGGAACTAAAAACTGTTCTCTCCTTCATTATGCATGTGGTGTGCGATGCAATTTACCACCCAACAGATGTCATAGCTAAATACCCAGGATCATGTCATGACTCATTCATCTTAAGACAATCTGCCTCAGAAATACATGACTTTCTATAAATCGGGAAACTGTAGCTTTTGAGTAATTCTATAAAATGCTGTCTGTTTATAACTTTACTTTTTTTTCTTAAAACACAATTATAGACCAGATTGTTTTCAGGTTAGCTGCCTCTTTTTGGCTGCACTTTATATATCTCTGCCACACACAAAAAAATAATAATAAAAAGTATCATTTTTACTTGGTATCTTAAAACTAAGGTTTTGATGTCTAGGCAAATCTGGTGGAACACTATTTCTCTGCCCTTGTAAAGCAGACAAAAAAATTCCTTCTGGGTGGTATTTTACATAATATTGCCATTAAACATGGTCTATCTTTAGTAAAAGAAGCAGACAGTCATAAGTCAAATAGGGATGAAGAATTATCTGAATCAGAGGAGATACACTTGCAAATGAGTAACTGAAATTATTATTAAAGGTAGAAACATGTCATCGAAATTAATAGAGTAAAAGGTTGAAAGAAATGTTTAACTATGGGGAGTGATTATTAAAAGCTTTTCTGTAAAAGAATATGTTACATACTCTCCTATTTTTGGAAGCTTATTTTTCTATGCCGGAATAAAGAACCCATAGATTCTTTGCTACAGCTGTTGCGATCTTGATTAATCTAAGTACTGTAACCATAAAAGGAAAAGTAGCTTAATTAAAAAAATGTTAGAGGAGACTAGAATACATTTACAATAATTTCCCTTCCCTTTTTGGCTGAACGCAAGAAAGAACATCATCCTTTCTTTCAGAGGGAGCAAATCAATATCTGAGCCTTTGCAATTACCCTGGAGGCACAATGTTATACATGCGGGGGCACCAACAAAGGAATCATAGGTTAAAAACTATATCCCTCAGCATTAAAAAAAATAAGAGAACTATTTAATCTTGTCTCTTTTATTTCTGTTCTCCCCCAAACTCTTGCAACTTCCAACATTAATCCCATAAAAACATTTCTCCCAAATATATAAGCTTGTTCTTTATTACTTAGTTCTGTTTTTAATTCCCTTCCAAATGGATCCAAATTAATTTCCTTATTACCACGAGGTAAATATGTCTCACTGGGTTGATATATAGATTGTTTATAAAAATGAATGTATCCTTTTAATATTTACATAGCTTTTGAAAAGTATGGGGTAAAGCCACAGCAGGAAAGTTTCCCAGTTGGGACTTCTGTATTTACCTCTCCTGTAAATGTTGAAATTGATTTCCTATGTGCATTTTTTGGAGCCTGATGGGAGATAGTTTTCTTATGATTGTGCTGTCAATTGCTTTCGGTATCTGTAATGATAGCTATAAGGGGAGAGAATACCTCGTTTCAACTAGAAGAGGTAAGTACTTAAAATGTTGATTGTATGCTGGTAAACATTTCCTTTTTTTGGTAAATTTAAGACATATTTTTCCATAGTCACAACAGAAAAAGCAGTGGTATCAGACAGAAAGTTGTATAGTATTTACACTAATAAAAGAGACATATGCAAATTAATCATCACTTTATGACGCCCACCAGCCAATCAGGAGTGAGTATGCAAATTAATCTCACTGCCTCCATGGAGACTCATAGCAGGCAGGAGGCAGCTTCCAGTATGGCCTGCTTGGCAGTCTGTGTGGTGTGGAACAAACAGGCCCTGCAGAGAGCAGAGAACCATGGGGAGTGGGCCTAAGCTGTCAATAGAACATCTCTTGAGGGCTCCCAAATTGTAGAGGATGCAGGTCAGGCTGAGGGACATCCCCCCTCGGCCTGCCCTGTGCACAAATTTTGTGTACCAGGCCTCTAGTTAGTCATAATGATATAGGATTCTATTATTGTCTTATCTTCCTCAGTAATTATCTCAATTTTTTAAGCATATAACCAACCTAGTTTCATGGTGGTTGCTTTGCATCATGGCTGAGATGGGTTACAATCTAGATGTAATTTATTTTGGGGGGATTTCCCAGGAAAAATGGAATTATTTGTTAGCTTTATTTTTGCCATGAGTTGGGTTTAATTTCAAAGTATTTTTTTACAACTTCATAGGAAAATAATAAAACACTTTTAATAATGCCCAATAATACTGTATTCAGAATAAAACCAAGCACCACCTACCACTCAGTTCCCTAGAGTCCACATTAAAGGCTAAACACAACCTACCACACAAAATTAAAGGACGGAATGAGACCAGACTGTACTGAACTATTGAAGAGTATTTTATTCCTCTGGCTTAAATACATCATTGAAATAAAAGCTATCTGTACCCCTTATATAACATTGAAAATAATACTTTTCTTTGTAGATCCCTCAGGAATTGATAGAAGAGGCAATTTGATTAAAACTATTTCTAATTCTTTTTCTTTTGGCTAAATTCAGGTCTATAAACTGAATATGCTTGAAAGAGAAATTCCTTTATTGTTTTTAGAAACATATAAAGAAAATCTCAATCTTTTTTATACTGTGAGTCCAGTATATATAGATTTCCTTTTTTCTTCTAGGGAGAAATGTTGTCTGCTATCCATGTGGCTCCTTTAAAGAAAGATCTTTTTGTTGTGGACAAAAGTACATAAGAAGACTCAGTTGTCATGGTGTTTGAGTTGTCCTTGAAAAAGTAAGAGACTTGATTCCAGGAACCTAGAGAGTTAGCTAAGGTATCTTTTAAGGGACACATCTTATTCAAAATTGACATTAAAAAAAACAGCACTTGAGATACTTGCTGAGATATATCTAGCAAGTTATAGCTAGCAAGTTCTATCACCAAATTATATCTTGCAAAAAGACTTTTCTATGAAGAAACAATACATGAGATTTATTCAGTCACCAATTCCATTAGACCAGGAGGTTTCTAGTTTCAAACTCACATTCCCTCAGATGACAGGCAAGCAATGTAAATGAGTGAAGCAGGGCAGGTGAGACATGAATATTTGGTATTAACATATGAACTTCAAATGCAAAAAGGAAATGTATACATATGTTTTGCTATTAACATACATGTCAGATGCATAATACAACCATTTGGCTCTACTGATTGGCCCCCAAATATATGGTAAGTCACAACCCTTCCACTAACTAGCTGTTTGAGAGGAGAAATTTCTTAAACTCTCTTTGCTTTAGTTTCCTCATCTGGCAAATGGAAACAGCACCTACCTCATGGAATAGCTACGAGAAATAAATAAGTTGATACATTTACACGGCGTCAAGCACCACCTGGCACATTAACAAGGATTATATTAGTACTTATTGTTATACATGTTTGTTCTCTATTGCTTTCTCAATTTTTCTCTCTGTCCTTATACTAGTATACACACAGAATACATATATACACATAATCACAAATGTATCTAAGAATAATGGAGAAGCTCCAACGAGTGGATAATTGATATGTGCCTCTCAAGAACTACTCTCTACCCTCCTCCACAACCTGTTCTGCCTTCTCTGAACCCCAGGAGGCTGATCTCTACAAATGACCCAGAGTAGCTGACAGGCACTGTGGCTTACCATCAGGTTTGCCGTTTGCCTAAGGGTGTCACCCACTGGAGACTAGAAAGAGTGGGAGAATAAATCACGGTATTTCTTTCCCTGCCTCCTCCCTATTGGAAGGTTGTTAGTTGAGTAGGTTTCTCTGCTGAAAGCCACAGTGCCTTTACCATTTCTCTCAATTGCCACTCCTCTCTCTCTTGTCCCTTTAGGCCCCATAGGTGACAGCCTCTGCTCTTGCTAGTCCCACATATTCAGGTCAGATCTCTTGCACAGGCTCACGTTTGTCAATGACTTTTCTGAATAAGCTGGCAGTGCCATTACTTTCTTGCGTGAACCCTGACTAATATTCTTATTTAAAATTGTTTAATATCCTCTCCATTCTTTCCCTATTTCCTTCTGAAATCATAGAAAATATGGTAAAATGAAAATAAATCCACAGAAAGCATGAGTATCCAATGGGACTGGCAGCAGCAGAAAATACAGTTTGTAAATTCCACATTGACAATCAGGTAAACTGACCATGCCTTCCTACATAGGTAACTTCAAAACAATTGTTTCTACCCCCTTGAACAAAGGCCTAGAATAATCAGTATTCAGAGCAGAAGCTAGTTGAAGCAGTGGCTAGTAAGACTGGCCTGCAGTTATTAATACAGTTAGAACATCTGCAGCAGTCATATCCTGTGGAGGGGTGCCCCCAAACAAGCTGTGAGTATCACTCTCTGAAGAGGGTGTTTTGACCCGAGATACCCAGAATGCCTCTGGCAGGACTGAGAAACAGGATCATTCCCTAGGTTACAAGTGGAATAAAGAGACATCTGTCTGGAATGGCTCTAATAAAGTTGTACCTACAGGCTGAGTTGTAGAATATACAGTCTTTGAAAATACCAAGGCAACATGAAAATTCAAGCATTCTTGTTTTCAGGAAACCTAAATTCATATCATTGTTACAGAGTGAGAAAAAACATACATTGAAAATACCTTTCTCAGATAAATATGAAATTATCTAGCAATTTGGTTTATTTTAATCTATAAAACTGGATTTTTTTTCTACTCAAGCATTTATATAAATATCCATGCTTATGTGAAAACAAAATACTGGGAAAAAATACTTTCTAGATTCACTGAAACTTTGCAATATCATCCAGAAGTCAAGTATGTTTGTTTTTAAAAAAATATGTTTTATTGATTTTTTTTTTACAAAGAGGAAGGGAGAGGGAAATAGAATTAGAAACATCAGTGAGAGAGAAACATCAATCAGCTGCCTTCTGTGCACCCCCTCCTGGGGATGTATCCACAACAAGGTACATGCCCTTGACCAGAATCGAACCTGGTACCCTTCAGTCCACAAGCCGACACTCTATCCACTGAGCCAAACCAGTTAGGGTATAAGCATGGTTTTCTTAATATACATGTAGAACACTCAAATCAAGGGCAATAAAGAAGCAAGTGTGTGTGCAATGTATGTGCATGTATATGTGTGTGTTCAATGTGTGTGCATGTATGTGTGTGGTGTATGTTTGTGTGAACACACACATGCATGCTCCTCAAGGCAAGTCTGCACTGCTAAAGAGCAATAAAATCGTGTCCACCTGGTATGTTCCACTTTTTATTCTACTTTTCCCTGGAAACAATGTACATATGTAGATGTTCAGTTTTATAATTGTTTACATTCTAAGGAGATATGTGAAAAAAGGTAAAATTTCCATTTAATTTTATTACACAGTGAATATAGAAATATTTAACTGTAAAAATGAATTTGTTTCCTATAATAACATCAGCAACTTACAACAATAATACAATCTCAAAACACACTAGGGCAGTGGTCGGCAAACTCACTAGTCAATAGAGCCAAATATCAACAGTACAATGATTGAAATTGTTTTTGAGAGCCAAATTTTTTAAACTTAAACTTCTTCTAACTCCACTTCTTCAAAATAGACTCGCCCAGGCCATGGTATTTCGTGGAAGAGCCATACTCAAGGGGCCAAAGAGCCGCATGTGGCTCCTGAGCCGCAGTTTGGTGATCACGGCCCTAGGGCATTTGATCTCTTAAAAATAACTTAGAGCTGAAACAAGTTTTGCTCAGTGAATAGAGCATCGGCCTGTGGACTGAAGGGTCCCAGGTTTGATTCTGGTCAAGAGCATGTACTTTGGTTGCTGGCACATCCCTGGTAGGGGTGTGCAGAAGGCAGCTGGTTGATGTTTCTCTCTCATCAATGTTTCTAGCTCTCTGTTTCTCTCCCTTCCTCTCTGTAAAAAATCAATAAAATATATTAAAAAATAACTTAGATACTGTTTTATTTTTGTGGTCTATCACTTCATTATAAATATAGCTGAAAACTTCTGAACACGTTTTAAACATGGTTTGAAGTGGCACAATTTATTATTATGAAATCCTTTAAAAGCCAACTTAACATAATGGTTTCCTAACTTATTTTCCAACTAAAACAAATCAAAGAATAAACATAAAAGAAAAAGAAAGAAGCACCAAAAGTGGTTAAGAGAAGCAAATGAACTACACATAATACTTTGGGGTCTCAGTCATGTGGTCCTTTCCAGTCACAAAAATACATTCTACAATAATACAGTTTGAAGGATATTTATTTAATCGGATAATAGAAATTTGAACCCCAACAAGTGACTCTCATGGCATCAACAATAATATTTTCTAGTCTCTCTAGACACAAAGATAAACATCATTTCTCTATATTTGGTAGAGATAATTTTTCTATCAATAGATTCTAAAGGGGTTTTGGTATCATATTTCTTTGAGCTATCTTTGAAATATCTAACTCATTCAGGACTGCTAAAAGTGATTTCCTTGACACAGGTATCAGGTAAAATTCACATTTATTAGATTCTAAATATCCATTGGTGCTTGTAAGCCCAGAATAGAGCATCGTACTTTGTGTCCTTTACCATGAAGTTAATTAACTTTCTAGGTTAAATGGACAAAGCAATTTCAAAATAATGTGAATATTTGATTTTTATTAGGTTAGCTTAATTTAATTTTTATATTTTTGAATAGAAAATGATCTCTATTGTGGTAAAATATACATAACAAAATTTACCACTTTAATCATTTTTATGTGTGACATAAAATATATTCACATTGTTGTTCAATTATCACCACCATTCATCCACCTGCAGGAACTTTTTCATCTTCTCAAGTTGAAACCCCATATCCATTAAACAATAGCTCCTCATTCTCCATTCCTCCCCCCCATTTCTGTAATCACCATCTACATTCTGTTTCTATGAATTTGGCTATTTTAGGTACCTTATTTAATCAGAATTATGCAATATTTATCCTTCACTTAGAAGGATGTGTTTAAGATTCATCTGTGTTGTGGCTCATCTGTGTTGCGCTGTATCAGAAATTTCATTGCTTTTTAGGAGACTGTTCCACTGTCTGTATTATTGATGAGATAGAAGAGGGCTAGGCAGTCAGTGAAGAGACCACTGGAGAGGGAATAGCTCAACAGACTCTTGCAAAATAACAGGATGCAGCTTGCTAACTGCATCACAGATACAAATAAAATGACCTAGAACTGAACCCAGCTAGGTGGGAGTTGCTAGGGCAACCCAGTAAGGCAGGAACATTGATGTGACCTGGGACCTGATGTGGCAGACCTCAATGAGGTCTGTCCTGCCAGCAGAAACTTGAGCTTTAAAATGTATAGATATTGCTAAGGCAGAATTCTTTGAAATGACCAATCAGGAGCTAGCAACGCCTTTATCTACCCCTAGACTAAGAAGCATGATCTTCTCTCTCTAGCACACTGGGTTCCTGGCTCTCTTGTGGCAGGGGATATGCCCCCCTGTATCTGTGTGGCTGATGGCCATATGGGAGTCCACACATGGACTAATGGACTTTAATTAGCTTGGAAGCTGAACTACAATCAGCCGCAACATGGAACAGAAGCTCTGGACACTGGCCCACTTTGGGCTCTTCTGTAACCCCAGCTACACCTTTTTCTGGACTGGATTAAGGGGCCTAGTACTTTGGAACCTAGAGTCAAAGAAGCTTCACAGGTAACCCTCTCTTCCTGCTGCAGGGAGTCCGACTGTCTCTCAATAAACTTTGCTTCCTCCTACCATCTTTGTCCATGAACTCATTCTTTGATTTTGCTAGACAACAAACTCAAACTGGATCACAGCACTTTGGTTTCATTATACCACATTGTGTTTATCCATTTATCTATCAATAAGACATTGGGTTATTGCCACCTTTCAGCTATTGTGAATGCTGCTGCTATGAACCTTGGTGTAACTGTCTGATTAAGTCCCTGCTTTTAGTACTTTTTATGTACATATCTAGAAGTGGAATTGCTGAATCATATGGCAATTCTATGTTTAATTTTCTGAAGACCAGCTATACTGTTTTCCACAGAGGCCATACCATTTACATCCCCATCAGTAATTACCTTCTCTACAGGGGTTTCAATTTCTCTATGTGTTGCCAATATTTGTTACTTTTTAAAAAATAATAGCTATTGTAATGGGTGTGAAGTGGTATGTCATTGTGATTTTGTATTTCTTTAATAATTGGTGATATTGAACATCTGAAAAGAAAATAATTGTAACATTTTTTTTTCAATTCCAATCAACACTAGGGCCAGAGAGTTGAAATTTCTTTAATAATCTTTTGAAGTTGATTTAATGTTATATTTTTTAAAGAAAAATGTAAAATCACTGCATATTTATTAGTATTTTAATTAAATTAATTTTATAGGTAAAACAGGTTCACAAGTGTTCTTTTGATCAAGTCAATAGAAAAATATTTTCTACACCCTGTGAATTATAACTTACCATCTCATTTCTAAATTACATGAATAGCAGATTCTAATTAGGTAAAAAGGTATTATAAAACTACTGCCCCAGTGCATGGATTCGTGCATTCACAGGAAATTACTTAGAAAGTGTCCAGCGGGGTGGGACACACTCTGGAGCCAACCTCCTGCAGTCCCTCCCCACAGACCACACCTTGGGCGGCGCTGTGGCTCCAAGGGCATCTGTGGAGTGAGTAGGGTCCCTCTGCATGCTGGGATCCCTCAGTCTGGCCTGCGGGAATCAGGCTGAAACCATCTCTCCAACATCCCCTGAGAAGTCCCAGAGGGCAGTTCTTGGGTGAAGCACTCAGAATCGGGCTCCCTCCTCTCTGGTTGGGGATGCGTCAGCTGAGAAGCACTGCTGCCAAGTCACTGCAGCTCAGCAGCTCCTGGATTGAGCATCTGCCCCCTATTGGTCAGTGTGTGTCATAGCTAGCAGTCAGAGTGTCTGCCACCTGGTGGTCATTGCACATCATAGCTACTGGTCGGATGATTGCATATATTCAATATATATATGTTGGATTGAGCATCAAGAAATGCTAAAGAAACAATATAATTTTTTAAAATTTTTTAAAAAACTTTTTTTAAAGAGACAATAGAAATTTAAAGAGGCTAAGAAGAGTTAGTGTTCTCATTTCAGAGATCTTTATTAATCTTGTAGATAAATAATGGGAACGCTGTTGGAAGGAGAATGAAGAGAGATATTTAAGGCCAAAAATATAGTCTTATTTGGAAAACAGATGGCTTGTAAAAATTAAGCTGTATGACACAAGGTTTGCAGGAATTTTGCTTACTAGATTTAAGTTTGTTTTCCTCCCCTCTGAGTATTTCCATTTAATCAGAGAAAGCTTTGTGGTGATAGTTCTGAAGCTAGTGATTCAGATGCTGCCAGCCAAGGAGTTTCAATGGTTTTCTCTGAAAAGTAGTTTCATACTTCCTTTTCCAAGACAGTAAATTACCCAAACAAAAGTAACATGTGTAGTTTGCTGGAGGCCACAGAAAGAAAGAGAGAAATGTGTTTGCGCAGCAACAAAAGGCTGTGGCTTTATTGGCAACACCATCAAAGCTAATCCATTTGCTTGCCAAGGCAGTGTGAATCCATTGCAAGATGTGTCAAATCTTTCAGAGAAATATTTTCCTGGAGCACCCACTGGCGGACTCTAGCTCTTTCGACAAGCCCTCTGACTGAGCAGGAAGACTCTCTATGATACCGCAGAAGTGCTTTCCTCTTTGAGTTTTCCTCTTTGCAGAAATAATATATACATAAGTAAAAGATTTTATTCTCATTGGTCAGCAATTTTTCTATCAAATCACTAAGAAAATATTTACTCTGGAAACCCTCTCATAAGTTTCTGATTAACAATCACTTGTGATCTTAATGAGTTGGAATCAGTTAAGATGTGATTCCTAAAATCATTTGGCACCATTTTAATCTATTCATTTTAAGTGTTCATTGACTGTTGTGAAGACATTTTGGAGAACTAAGAGGGAATATTCTAAGTTTGGGAAATTTCAACCTCTGTCTTATGTTAATATATGCTGAAATTATAAATGTGGGGCAATGAAAATCCACAAAAATCTTATTTAGTGTATCATCCATCTACTTAGTACAAAGCCAGGTTTTTGTGGTGTAAGCCAGGCCAATGCTCTAGGTTGGAGTAAAATTAATTGAAGTAACATTCTCCACAACATATTGTCAATTGATTATAATACGTTTGCAGGTTTTTTTTCTTTTGAAAAATGCTGTTTTCCACTTAAATATGATTCTCTAGTGCTACAGATAAAACTTTTGAATGTTGAAGTATAAATTATTCAAAAGAAAATATGCTTCAAATCTAGATTTTAAGGAATCTGTCTTGATAGCAAATACAACTAATTAACAATTTCTTACATACCTACTATCTGCTCAGCAATAATTGCTTTGGGTTCAGGGATAAATGACACGTTCCTCTTCTTCAAAGACATATATGTACATAAATAGTGAATTAATTATAATAATAACATACAATAAGTGCTATAGCAATCTAGGCATTCTCTAGGTGCGATGGATGTATTGAAAAAAGAACAGTGAAGAATTCCTGGAGAAACAGAAGAAAGAAGGTGAACTTGTCTTGAAAGAACTGTACTAAGTTGCAAAGATAAGGAAGAAATGCATTTATCACTACATTTTTTAGTGATTTAGATATAATATTATGATAAAACGATTATAGAATAAGGTTACTTACTACTTTGACCACTTAAGAGGATTCTGGAATATGGCTACCTGAATATGTCTCAACTCTCTTTATTTCCTAACTTCAGTCAGAGACTCCTGAGGCAAGTGGTTTCGGAATTGTAGAAAAAAAACTATGATTTGGACAAAGGAGGCTCAAAAGGAAAAGCAGTAAATAGCTTTCTCTTCCATGGGTCAGGCAATAACCTGAGCACTAGAATTAGAGAGCCTCAAGTCAAGGGTTGGTGGCCACTAGATTCTGGGAAAAGTTTGGCCTGAAGAGTCTGGAAGACACAAAGGTTAATGTTGACAAGAGAGCCATGGGAGTTGGCCTGGTCTTGCTGACTGACAAGAATCTGAGGAGCTGTGATCACCCCATTCCTAAGATAAGGGATGTGTGAGGAGACTGGATATCAGGGAGATTTTATCCCAATACTTCCAGGGAATGACAACCTGCCTGCTGCTACTCTTACTGCCCATGGTGAGAGAAAATGTTTTGCTCTCCATCTCTTTTGGGACTGTTAGGATATAGGATACTACAGTAGCCAGACCTGGGGCACAAGTAGAAAAAGCTGCTCAGAAATCACAGAGAAGGTAGACAAAAGAGGCAGCCAATGGAAAAGACTTATATAACGAAAATTAAGAAGACTTATAAAGATATATTTGCACTGCAAAATAAGAATTTATGGGAACAAAATCTCTCATTTTCAAAGCAAAATGAAAGCTAATAAATGAACTGCAGATAAGTTTAGTCACTGTTGAGGACCCAATTAGTCACCCAGAAGACAAGTAGGAGAAGTAGATTAAATCACAGAGAAAAAAAATAATGAGAATAAAATCATAAAAAAGATAATAAATTTAGGGGCTAAATATAAAATATTTAATATAATACTAGGAATTCTATAAGAAACCAAGCAACAAATGGAGGAGAAATAATAAATAACAAAATATTTCTTAAGGCTAAGAAACAGAAAATTACATACTAAAAGGTCACAATGATGTCCAGACATATTTAATGAGAAAAAATATGTACCTATGCATATCCTGATAAAAATTTAAAAACCCAACCATAAAGGAAAAAAATTTCTAAGTTGCCCCAAATAAAAAAACTTTATAAAAAAGCTAAATAAAACATACTTCTCATTCTTTTCATAGTTATCACTGAAAACTAGAAAAACAATTGCAACAATTGCATTATGTATGTGAAATATTGAGACCAAAGAACTGCTAAGTATTACACCTAGTCAAAATAATACTTACATTTTAGAGTTAAAGACATATATTGTAGTTATGTAAGAATGACAGTGTTCTATGGTTTAATCTTGCTGGCATTTAGGAGAAGAAATAGAGTGTATGAGTTGGGACATGTGAGGGAGGCAACCAGTCAATGTCTCCCCCCCCCCCCCCCCCACACACACACACACACACTCCATCCCTTTCAATTACCTTGGAAAAGCAATGGAAAAAAATATTCTCAGGTGAGGATGAACAAAACAAAGCAGAAAAAAAAATATTTCAATAGATAAAGAAAAACTTTCCTAACCTGGAGAAGAAAAAACAAGATCAAGAAGTCAGAGAGTTCCAAAAAAGATGAACCCAAAGGCTTACATCAGGACACATCATAATTTAAATGCCAAAGGTCAAAGACAAGAGAGAATTTTAAAAGCAGCAAGAGAAAAGCAATTATTTATATATATAAAACCCTAATATGCAAATGGGAACTGCAGAACAACCAAACAACCAGTTGCTATGATTTGCGCTGACCACCAGGGGGTGTGCATGGAACATGGCAGGTGTAGGCACCAGGCAGGATGGTGGAGCAAGTGAGCAGGGGTGCCAGACCAAGGCGGGGCACCGGGCACTGCTCGCTGTCATTGGGGTGAGGCTTTGGTTGTTACTAAAAATTCTTTGCTCCCCTGCACCACAGTCCTGTGCTCACACCTGCTGCCAGTACTGGCCTAGCTTACACATACTGCTGGTACTGGCTACACTCGCACCTGCTGCTGGCACCAGCCCCAATCACTCTGCACCATCAGCAGGTGCAAGTGGGCCGAGCACTGTCAGCACAAGGGAGTGGCAGTGGTGGGAGTGGGGCTACCAGCAGACAGGGAACGGGGGGCCTCAGTGGGAGGCGAAGGCCAGGAGGATGGTTTGAGACCCTCCCCTGTGCCCACTTTAGCCATGCAGCCCACAATCTCTTTCAAGGTGCATGAAGTCGTGCACTGGACACCTCGTTTGACCCGTAAGAGTGATAGCTGATTTCTCAAAAAAAAATTTTTTTTTGCAGACTAGAAGGTATTGGCATGAAATAGTCAAAGTGGTTTATTCCTGGGATACAATTAATGTGATATACCACATAACCAAACTGAAAAATAGAAATCACATGATCATATCAAGAGATGCAGAAACAGATACATCCATTTATGAAATAAATTCTCAGCAGAGTGGAGATAGAGGGAACATACCTCTACATAATAAATACCATATATGACAAGCCAACAGCTAACATCATACTCGATAAAAAGCTGAAGGTTTTTTTCTTTAAGATCAGGAACAAGAGAAATATCTCTACTGTCACCATTTTTATTTAATATAGTTTAGAAATCCTAGCCACAGAAATCAGACAAAACAAACAAACAAATAAAAACAACATTTGAATTGAAAAAAAGAACTATCATTATTTGAAGATGAATGATACCAATAATAAAATATCAGATAGAGAAATTAAGAAAATAGTCCCATTTACAATTGCACCAAATGAATATTGGGTCGGCAGCTAAGTAATTGCGGGTTTCACACATATATGGCTTCAGTTGAATTTTTAGGTTTGCAGACGTAGTACAAATGTAAAACACATTTTGTTATTTGATAGTTGGCTATTCAGCTGTTAATCAGTAAAAAAAGTTTTTTGATCTGTTTTGTAGTTTTCGTTTGGTGTTCGTTGAAAAATGGAAAATCAAAAGGAACATTTTCGTCATATTTTGCTTTTTTATTTCCGCAAAGGGAAAAACGCATCGCAAGCTCATAAAAAGTTATGTGCTGTTTATGGTGACGAAGCCTTAAAAGAACGGCAGTGTCAAAATTGGTTTGCCAAATTTCGTTCTGGTGATTTTTCACTCAAAGATGAAAAACGCTCTGGTTGTCCAGTTGAAGTTGATGACGCCCTAATCAAAGCAATAATCAATTCGGACTGTCACAGTACAACACGTGAGATTGCAGAGAAGCTTCATGTATCACATACATGCATTGAAAATCACTTAAAACAACTTGGCTATGTTCAAAAACTCGATACATGGGTTCCTCACGAACTGAAAGAATCACAGTTAACGCAACGCATTAGCAGCTGAGATTTGCTAAAGAAACGTAATGAAAATGATCCATTTTTAAAACGACTGATAACTGGCGATGAAAAATGGGTTGTTTACAACAATATCAAGCGGAAAAGATCATGGAGCAGGCCAGGTGAACCAACTCAAACAACATCAAAAGCTGATATTCATCAAAAGAAGGTTTTGTTATCAGTTTGGTGGGATTACAAAAAAATTGTCTACTTTGAACTCTTACCACCCAACCGAACGATCAATTCTGATGTCTACATTGAACAACTAACGAAATTAAACAATGCAGTTGAAGAAAAGCGGCCCGAATTGACAAATCGAAAAGGTGTTGTATTCCATCATGACAATGCAAGGCCACACACATCTTTGGTCACTCGGCAAAAATTAATGGAGCTTGGTTGGGATGTTTTGCAACATCCACCATATAGTCCTGACCTTGCACCATCTGATTACTTTTTGTTTCGATCTTTACAAAACTCCTTGAATGGTAAAAATTTCAATAATGATGATGATGTCAAATCGTACCTGATTCAGTTTTTTGCTAATAAAAACCAGAAGTTTTTTGAACGTGGGATTATGATGCTGCCTGAAAGATGGCAAAAGGTCATTGATCAAAATGGGCAATACATTACAGAATAAAGTTATTTAGTTCCATGAAAAAATTGTCTTTGATTTTCTTTTAAAAATCCGCAATTACTTAGCTGCCGACCCAATAAAATACCCAGAGATAAATTTAAAGAAGGAGGCAAAAGACTTGTACTAGGAAAATTATAAGGTATTGAAGAAAGGAACTGAAGAAGATACAAATAAATGAAAACATATACCATGCCCATGGATAGAAGAAATTAACATTGTTAAAATGGCCATACTATCCAAAGCTATCTATAGATTACATGGAATCCTTATCAAAATACCAATGGCATTTTTCACAGGACTACAAAAATAATCCTAAAATGTATATGGAATCACAAAAACTGAGTAGCCTCAGCAATTTAAAAAATAAAAAGAACAAAGTTTGAGGTATCATGCTACCTGATATCAAACTATACTATAAGGATATAGGAATCAAAATACACTGGTAGTGGCATAAAAACTGACCCATACATCAATGAAACAAAATAGAGAGCCTAGAAATAAACATACAACTATATGGCAAATTAAGCTATTTCAAAGAAGGCAAGAATATACAATGAGCTAAAACAGTCTCTTCAATAAATGATGTAAAAACTGGAAAGATTAATGTAAAACTGACTCACTTTATTACACTATATACAAGAATAAACTCAAATAGATTAAAAACTTAAATGTAAGACCTAAAACCATAAAACTCCAATAAGAAAACATAGGCAATAAACTCTTTGACATCACTCTTAGTAATACTTTTTTGGATATGTTTCCTTGGGCAAGGAAAACAAAAGGAATATTAAAAAAAAACCGAAAATACATCAAACTAAAGAGTTTTTGCGCAGCAAGGGAACTATCAACAAAATGCAAAGACAATCTCCTAAATGGAGAAGATATTCACCAATGAGACATCTAATAAGAGGCTAATATACAAAATATATAAGAAACTCATACAACCTAACCCTGAAAAAGTCCAACAATCCAGATAAAAAATGGGCAGAGGACTTGAATATACATTTTTCCAAAGAGGATATACAGATAGCCAATAGACATATCAAAAGATGCTCAACATCACTAATCATCAGGGACATGAAAATTAAAGTAAGATCTCATTACAATGTGATATTACCTCATACCTATCAGAATGTCTATCATCAATAAATCAACAAACAACAAGCATTGGATAGGATGTGGAGAAAAGGGAGCCCTCGTTCACTGTTGGCAGGATTGCAAATAGGTGTAACAATTATGGAAAAAAATTAAAAATAGAATTGCCAGATGACCCAGCATTTCCCATCAATTCTGAATATTAAACACTAAATGAAATCCAAATGCTAAATGAAAAGACAGATGAACCCTACGTTCATTGCAGCATTATTTACAATAGCCAAGATATGGAAACAACCAAAGTGTCCAATGATAAACAAATGGATAAAGAAGAAAGAAGAATATATATCCAATGTGATATTACTCAGACATAAACATAATATAATCCTATGATTTGTGAGAGCATGGATGGGCCTAGATGGTATTATGCTAAGTAAAACAGTCAGATGGAGAAAGAGAAATGCCATATTATTTCACTTATATGTGGAATGTAAACACAAACTAAAAAATAAACAAAACACAAGCAAACTTATAGGTACAGAGACCAAATTTATGGCTACCAGATGGGAAGGGGTTGGGAGACTGGGTGAAAAGGGAAAGGGACTAAGATGCACAAATTATCAGTTGTAAAAACAGTCATGGGTATGTAAAACACAGCATAGGAAATGTAGTCAACAATCTACACTAATAAAAGAGAAACATGCAAATGACCATTATGCCACTACGCTACCATCCAATCAAGAGTGAGTATGCAAATTAACCCAACAAAGATGGCAATGCCCAGAGCTGCCAGGCAATGCTGTAATACTGGGGTGAGGGCTGGATCGGAGACACAAACCTGCAGGCTCAGCACCCAGCAGCCTCAAGGCCCATGGTCGAGGCACTGGAACTGCTGGGGGGTGAGGGGAGCAGCAGAGACAAAACCCACAAGAAACCTGTGGAAAGGGAGATAAAGTTATGATAGTTTATCTCCCTTTCCATAAGATGAGAAAACTGACCCTGGTTTATTTAGTGATGTGGCCCACACCTTTCTACAAGCACAGGGTATGTTATAACCGCTCTCAGGAAGGTCTGGTCAGAATACTGACTCCAGGGAATAACACTCCTGTGGCAAATCATCTACAAGAGGAAACAAGTTTTGTTGGGTTTATTCTGAAGGTCAGAAAACATGCCACCCCAACATATGCTGTGTTATTATTTTGATTATCTTGATCTGCAGATGCTTGAAAAACAGAAAATGCATGCAGAGGCTTTCACTGAACTCTCCTGATCTGCTTAAAATCTGACCCCCCAAAAGAAGCTTAAATGTCATAGGTCCTCTTGATGGGAGAAGTGTTATATGGCAAAGAAGACTCACTCCTGTCACAGGACAGGAGAAGAGAAGTTTACATCACACCCAATCTTTGTTAAAAACTATTTCCTCCCACCCCCATTCATATTTCCTAAAAATCATTTACTCTCCTCTAGTAGGCCTACATCTTCTGTCCCTTTTCCCTAGGAAGAAGGTATTTAAATCTGCATTCTAAGCCTCCTTGGGGAGTTACTCATTGGAGAGAGTGCAGGGTGAGCTGAGAGGACCCTCTTCCCATGCACAGATTTCATGCACTGGGCCTCTAGTATTGTAATAACTATGTATAGCATCAGATGGGTACTAGAGTTATTGGACTGCTCACTTTGTAAGATATAGAAATGTCTTATCACTATATTGTACATATTAAACGTATACAATTATATGTCAATGGTAATTGAAAATTATATATACATATAAATTTTTAGAAAGAAAGAACAACATCCATGTGAATGAATGTATCCAGAAGGAAATTAATACATCTTTGATTGTATCTTCACAGCAAAAACTGAAAACATATCTAGTCATGGTGGGATAAATTATGGAACAAGCACCTGGACTGCTATGAAGTCATACCACAGAATGACATAGGATCACACAGATTGATTTGAAATGAGTTCATGTGTTTTTCAGGGGAGAAAGCAAGATGGAGAAAAGTTTGTACACCATAGTCAATTAAAAACAATAACACACAAGCAACTCCATACATATATGTATATTCATTACTATATGGTTATATAAGAACAGTATGAAAGTATGAATATGGAATAGTATTCTATTATATATCTTATAGGGAAGAGCAGCAAGGCAGTAAGGAAGAAATGTGGGGGAGGGAGGGTGGAGAAGAATAAATACTATACTAAGAAAGTCCCATCATACAATGTAATTCCATTTAATTTTAAAGAAAATTAATAAAAACAAAGGGAAAAAGTTGTGGTAGATATATGTATTGTAAGTGTCACAAAAGAGGATAAAATATGTTTTGAGCATCTTAATTTCATACAGAGATTCCATGTCACAAATATCATTTATTTTTGGTCATTTTATTGGCAGAAATTACTTTTAAAAATATATTTACTCCAATGGATATTTAAAGGAAACTAACAGTATTGAAACTTTCTAAAACTCCATCTATGAGAAAATTCATATTTGAGGAAAATACCTCAAGAAGATTTGAAGCTCAGGCTCTTCAAAAATGGGAGATGGTAAATGGAAGAGTATTTCCTGGATTCTTTTATTTAGCACATGGTCAGAAATGTACTGTGGTTGTTACGAGTCACGTGCATTTGGTGAGCAGGCAGACACATATACTAAGTCTCTCTGAGAGTTAAAAGGAATCA
Source organism: Pipistrellus kuhlii (assembly GCF_014108245.1). Classification (NCBI taxonomy): domain Eukaryota; kingdom Metazoa; phylum Chordata; class Mammalia; order Chiroptera; family Vespertilionidae; genus Pipistrellus; species Pipistrellus kuhlii. The sequence continues at coordinate 55,119,755 of NW_023425540.1, read as the reverse complement.
GGAGGTTATAAGGCCTCCTGAGAATGGAAGGAAACCAGCTTTTCAGAAGAACCAGAAGTAATTTTAATCTGAAATATCATTGGCACCTGGATTCTCAAAGGGCATATAACTTTGTTCCTCCAATTTAAAATATGTTCCTGGTTCCACAGCTCTGATTTTTTTATTTTTGGTCTGTATGAAAATTCCTTATCTACATCAGTGGAGCTTGTGCCCTTTGTTTCTGTCTGTTAGTATCTTACCCTGTGTCATCACTGCATACATTAGAGAACTGCCTTCATTCATTTATTTAGCAAATATCTGTTGAATGCTTACCACAGACTAGACACTGTGCTAGGTACACTTGATGTGCAAACTTGAATTAGGGCAGCTTTTCTGTTACTTCAGTACATCTACTCTCTGAAAAACTTCAAGGCATCCTTGTCTACCTTTGTAATGTTAATAGCTTCCTATAAAGCAATCCTACCATAGATGTGCTAGAGAAAGTGCTACTTATAGTGAGGTAGAGTACCTTACACTGCAATCTGCACAATAATAAATACTATAGAAAGGTTCTAGTGCATTTGATGATATCTGGCCAGCTTATCCATAATAACTCTGACTCCATTGTGAAAGAAGGGCCTTCTATGCAAGGCATAAAATCCAATTGATTTTTATGAAATAAGATGCTATGAAGAAGAAATGCATTAAGTGTACCGTATCACAATAATCCCGCTTTGTAAGCTAAATGTCTTTTGGAACATTGTTGAAATGCTGTCACTCTTCTGAGCATACATAAAAGAGCAAGATAAAGCAAATAATTAAAAAGTCAATGCTATTCCTATTTAAAGATTTCTTTCCTCAATTAATAAAGCATTTTCTGCTCCCTGTCAGTTAAAAATAAAATCCAAAATAGCTTTATGTGATATGATCAGACACAGAATAATATATAAGTTAGGTTGATTCTACAAAGTTTATTTAATTCTGAGTTTGCTGCTATCTTCAACTTCCATATAAGATAACATATAATCTATTATGCATATTTTAAAGGATATATTTTTGCTTGGGCAGCATTTATTGAATTATTTTATTTTATTATATTTATTTTTATTTTCACAATATATTTTATTGATTTTTCACAGACAGGAAGGGAGAAGGATAGTTAGAAACATTGATGAGAGAGAAACATTGGTCAGCTGCCTCCTGTACAACCCCCACTAGGGATGTGCCTGCATCAGGGTACATGCATGCCCTTGATTGGAATCAAACATGGGGTCCTTAAGTCTGCAGGCCAACATTCTATCCACTGAGACAAACCAGTTAGGGCTACTGAATTATTTTAAAGTTAGTTTATTTCAGGACTTGTTAAATTTCATAAATATATATTAATAACTAGAGCCCTGGTGCACAGATTCATGCACTGATGGGGCCCTTTGACCTGGCCTGAGCCCTCTTGCAATCCGGGACCCCTTGGGAGGATGTCAGACTGATGTTTCAGCTCAATCCCTGCAGGCCAGCCTGAGGGAGCCCATCAGTGCAAAAATCCATGCACCAGGCATGTTTCAGCCCGATCCTTACAGGCCAGGTCAAGGGACCCCACCAGTGCACAAATCTGTGCACCAGGCCTCTAGTATGCATATAAGATCTTTGGTTAATCTCTTCCTACCCTCCTCCTCCCTCCCTCCCTCTGAGATTCCTCAGTCTGTTCCATGTTTCCATGCCTGTGCATTGGGCATTTGCCTACTAGTGGTCAGTGTGTATCATAGCTACCAGCTGGTTGGCTGGTCAGCCAGTAGGCCAGTTGCTTAGGCTTTTATATATATAGATGGTATATGAATGCAGACAGGGAAAGCAAGCTATCTGAACTATGGGACACAAAGACTTTATAACTCTTTAAGTCAGACAATAATTTGCAGTGCGTTTGGTTCCGTGTATTAATGCCTGCAGCACTGGTTCCTAATTTTTTTTCTGCCCAACACACCTGAAGAATATAGTATACTCCTATCGCTAATAGGGACATGTTGACAGTGTTTCAATGAATTGGGGGAGTAGTCTGAAAATCAACCAAATAACTAAATAACCAACCAAACTACATGAAAGAGATGATTCTCAAATACCCTCCTGGCCAATATATTTGCGAGTAACTGCAAAAAAGATTCTTGGATCTAATAATATAAATTTTTATTTCTGGTGATCCTAAGTAAAGCAATAGACTGGTTTTGTCCCTGGAATCTAGGCACTCAGTGAAAATATGATTAAATAAAAAAGTAATGAAAGAGAGAGGCTTTTTAATATCTCTTATTTTCTATTATAGCAAAGCAGTATAGTATTTTGCCTTGGCATTTAATATATATGTGTTAAATGGAACTTCCAGAGGGTTTTGAAAATCTTTCTGGCAATATCTCATTTAACTAGCATATGCACATAGCTTTTTACCCTATAATCCACCTCTGAAAATCTATCTCAATAATGTACCTCTTATATGCTAAAATAAAAAAACCATGGATATTCCTTGTAATGCTCTTTATAAAAAGTAGAAGCACACTGTTTGTATTTCCATCATTTAGAAATAAAATAGTGTACTTTTACACAATAGCATATTATTCAGCTATTAAAAATGATAAATTACATTTAACCGAATCACTTGGAGAGGTCTTCTCAAGATATATATATATATATTTTTAGTTGATTGATTTGAGAGAGGGAGAGAGGGGGGGAAGAGGGGAGAGAAGAAGAGAGAGAGAGATTGTTCTACTTATTTATGCATTAATTCATTGATTGTTGTATATTCCCTGACTGGGAATCAAACAGACAACCTTGACATATTGGGGCAACACTATGACCAGCTGAGCTACACAGCTAGGGCCTCAAAATATTTTTAAGGAGAAAAAGCAATGACACAAATAAATATTTCATTTAATTTTTTGATAGATCCCCATATATCATTGCAAAGGATAATATAATGAAGAACTATAAAAGAGATAAACACATTTCTAATATGAATTACTTATAACCTGTGAGTGAGGGGCAGTTATTTGGATGTAGGTGGGAAATTAACAAAAGTAAAAATTAATGATCATCTAAAACAAAACCACTACAACTATAAATGCATGATATAATTCTATTTACCTATCTACGTTACTATCCCATCCATCCATCCATCCTACATAAAGTCATACAATAAAATCTGGTCACCACAATGTTGTTGGTTATCATAGAGTGGTACAATTATAGTATGCTTTACTTGCTTTCACTTTTTATGTATTATTTGACCTTTTTACATTGTTTAGACTATTTGGATTTTTTTTATATTACCAAGAAAAAATATTAAAACTGTATTTATCTCTCCAAATTAAATGCTTAGTATGAATTCCTCCCTTAACCTTCTGACAAACCGAACAAAAAAACGAAACGAAACAAAAAACTAAATCAATCTACCTATTAGCTAACCAATTAAAAAAACACACATAGATTTAGCCAGTTTTGCTCAGTGGATAGGGTGTCTGCCTACAAACTTAAGGGACCCAGAACAATTCAATCCTATCAAGGTAACTTGTTTGCAAGCTTCTCCTTAGCCTGAGCTCTGGTCAGGGCATGTACAGGATACAACTAATCGATGTGTTTCTCTCACATTGATATATATTTCTCTCTGTCTTTGCCTCTCTCTTCCACTCTATATAAAAAAAAAATCAATGGAAAAATATCCTTGGGTGAGGATTCAAACAAACAAACAAACAAACATCCCACACAAATAAAAATATATATGTAAGAGGTATTTGACTTTGAAAACATGTTTTTCCCCTTTAATAATGGTCTATTTTATTTTTTGAAGATTAAATTTTTAAAATGTTAAGGAGGCAGAAATAATTAAATAATAGCAGCTTAAGCTATTTCCTTAAAGCCATTCTCAATACAGAAAGAGGGTCCAGGTTGTTCTCATAACTCCTTTTCCTTAGATTTGAAGCTAAGGGAAGGAATGTTCTTTTCCTCCTTAAAAATCTGAGAAAATCGCTCTAAGATAAACTTAAAATGGGAGCATATTCCCATTTTATTCAACCTTCTCCTGAACGATGACCATTCCGCTTTCTTCTAGTCAGGGAAGATTTTTTCTCTTCAGATTTGTTGGGACAAATGAACATCTCATTTATGGCAATGAGTTTGTTTAAAGGCTCTGACTCATGCCCACCACCCAATGCAGGCCCCTGCAAGCAATACGAAGGCGGCACCACAGTACAGAGGGATTCTGAACTCAGGCAGGATGCACTTCAAATCACCATGCCACGTCTCATGAGCTGTGAAACTTGGCAATTTATTTACTGTTCTGCAGTCTGTTTCTTTACCTATAAAGTGGGCACAACAACTCTTACTCTTAGAGATGTAGAAAAAACTCAGTCAACTGTATCTATAAGCACTGGCTCAGTGCTTGGTACTGCATAACCACTCAATAAATGATAACCACTACTGTTATTATTTAAAAACTATATTTTTATTGATATCAGAAGCATCAATGATGAGAGAGAATCATCGATCGGGTGCCTCCTGCATGCCCCTTACTGGGGATCGAGCCCACAAGCCAGGCTTCACAGGTTGACACTCAACCACTGAGCTATGTAGGCAGGCTAACTGTTATTACTTCTATATGTTTATGTATAGTCTTAGAATGTGTTCATGCGACAAAAAATTATTACTTCTATAGTAAGTATATAAGCATTATTTATATCAGAGGAAGGACTATCCTTATTTTTTTTTAACTACTTAAAGAAGTTCCACACATCATAATATACTAGACGCTGAATGCATGAAATTTGTGCAAGAGTAGGCCTTCACAGTCGCCATGGCTGCCTCAATCCCCATGGCTGCAGCCCCTGGCTTCATCTGGAAAGCCTTCCAGAAGGTCGTATGGATGTTCTGTCTAATTAGCATATCATGCTTTTATTGTTATAGATTAATATAATATTCTACTTTCTTTGCATTAGAGAGAATGAGGGCAACAGAATTGATTCAGGATGATGAAATACTTATATTTAAATGCATTCTCTATCTCTATGCCATGTGATCTTAGCTGTACCTTGCTTTTCCTTGTACATATATGACTTTGCAGAAGAAAAATACAAACAATATATTCTTTAAACAAGGATTCAGTGAAAATCATGATGCTGCTGTTGAACACTGAATTGTTAATCATCACTTGCAGAGCAGAGAAAATGCTTCAGTTCTTGCCAAATGCACGTTTACTGAAAAGAGGCCAACATTTACCACTGAAAAGATAACATACTTGAAGAAGTAAAATGAAACAAAAGTAATTTTGTGTATATTAAATATGTTTCTGGAAGTCATTTAATTTGTGAGTTGACCTTCCTAAATTAAGGGAGCTTACACGAGGAGTTGTCTTCCCTACTAAACTGTACTTGTTACAAACACTTGCAATTTTTCTTCAGGAAAAAAACACTACAACAACTACCAGCTAAATGTAGTTGTCACATTCTTAAAAAGCATTAGCAAAGAGTGAAATTATTTAGTATTTAAGAAGAAATGTCTTAAATACTTATATCATATTTTTCTTAAAATAATTCCTATTTATTAAGATGAAACTAAAGCAAAAGAAGAAAAACACTATTACTCCAAATGCACAATTAATAATTTGGTGTACTTCCTTCTTCTATTCTTATTTTTTTCTAAGGTTAATTTTTTGTGTGTGTAATCCTGCTATATGGGCATGTTATGTTTGTAACCTGGTTAAACATTTTTTATTGAGTAGTTACCGTATTTTTCGGACCATAAGACGCCAGAAGTGGGGGGAAAAAGTCCCTGCGTCTTATGGTCCAAATTTAGCCTACACATATACTTTTTAAAAAAAGTTTTTTTACTTGCCCGGCTCTGTGTGGTCTCTGTGTGCTTGCCCGGCTCTAAAATGGTTCTAAATGCTGCTGTTTACTTTACAGGGTTGATTACATGTGTTTATGACTGTGATGTTGGGTTTTAATGCACATAAAATATTTTAGGACACTATTTGTTTCAGAATCTTTTTTTCTTCATTTCCCTTCTCTAAAAACTGGTGCGTCTTATGGTCCGGAGCGTCTTATGGTCCGAAAAATACGGTAATTAAAACAGACATGGCATTAACTCAGTGACTTTGTATTTCCTCTACCCTTTGTGATCCAATGTTCTGTTTTCTGTTAGGCTTCAAAAACAATGTCTGAGTTTTAAAAAATCACAGAGTCAGATGGGAAAATAATTTACCCATACTATATAAACAAATTTGACCTTTTCTCTGTAAATTTGACAACCTCTCATGCAATTCCTGAATTGTATGTTGCATTTGATTAATAACCATATTCAGGATTCAATATTTTATGGAGGAAATTTCTCATTATCATGCTTTTAAAGAAGATTAAAGAACTATCGTGTTAAATCTGTTTATTTTGTGGCAACATGAAAGGTTACAGTAGAAAAAACGTCCAGGTTAATTCTTTTATGTTCCTTTTCAGATATGGTTTCTTTTCATTAACCATCTGTAATGAAACATTTGGTCACTGTCACCAGGAGGTATTAATTGCCAGGAAATACATATTTAAATAGCTCATATTTTAGAGCACTTTAGTGATCACAGGATTTTAAACAGTATCTACTTTAGATTAAGATGTCAGAAGTATCAAAACTTCTGAAGTGTGATGTGAAATAGCCCATATGCTAGACAAGCATAATCTCAATTGAAAGCCATTATATAATCATGGCTGTTTTCCTCACGCTTGAGTGATACTTCTTAATATTCAGTTAAGAAACTTAGTTACCAGGTTCTGATGCTGATCCAAATCTCAAAGTAAGCTTCATTCACTTGACCCTTGCAACACATTAGCCTTTATTTTATTTGAGCTTGTGTTGTATCCAAATGCTGCAACCAGGGAACATAACCTAACTTAGGCCACCACCACCACCCACCACCACCAGCAGCATTATTATTGTCAGTATCAGCCACATCATCGTCATCATCAACTATTGAGAGATGACCAGGTCTTATAAAAGCTTAGTAAATTCTTTAGGATATTGATTTTTTTACAGGTATAAAACTCAGAGAACCTTTTACCTACATAAATCTTTTTATTTGCTAATATAAATAAGAACTAATCATAGGTGCAAAAAAATAATAAATACCGGAGACTAGAGTATGTTTCAAACTTACTTTGGAGCCTGATGGAATGCTTTAGTGTAGAAGTGGATTAAAGTTTTTGTTTTTTTTTAATTTATCTTTATTAATCTTTTTGACATTTTACATGGCTTTGTTTCCCAACTCTGTGGAAACTTACCTAATGGTATAGGATTTGATGTTATGAATGAAACAGGCTTTAATTTTTTCCAAGAATATGAAATATAAAATATTTTCATGATTTATCGGTCTCTAGTTGCCTTACTGTAGCTCTTTTCAATGAAGATATTCAATTTCTATAGCACTGGTCAGCTGCTCATACATATATATGTGTGTGTGTAAATATATACAGTATATACTAATAAAAAGGTACTATGCTAATTAGGGCAGATGTCTTCATGATGTCCATCTGGCCAAAGCCACAGTGGCTGCAAAGCCGGGGCTCAGGCAGCCGTGGGCTCAGGCAGCAATGAGTCCTGGTGGCTGCGGCAGCTATGGGCTCACAAAAGCCGTGAGGCCTGGGGCTCAGGCATTGCACCCACCATGGCCAGCAGTGGCAGCAGCAGTGGGGTGATGGGGCCAGCCCCTTCCCCTTATCAGTCCAGCCGCCTCAGGCAGACATCCCCTGAGGGCTTCCCCAACTGTGAGAAAGGGCAGGCTGGGCTAAGGGACACCCCGCTCCTACAGTGCACAAATTTTTGTGCACCAGGCCCCTCTAGTATATCTATCTATATATATCGATTATCTATCTATCTATCTATCTATCTATCTATCTATCTATCTATTGATCTATCTATCTATCTATCTAGATCACATGTGTCAAACACAAGGCCCGCGGGCCAAATCCGTCCTGCCAGGCCTTGCAATGTGGCCCGCACCACGCTGTCATCACTGCACTCCACTGTGTTTCCATCACAATGACAGTTTATGACTGTTCAGTAAACCATTCGGCCCGCGATTTAGGCTGGATTTTAGATTTTGGCCCCTTCTCTGACTGAGTTTTCGACACCCCTAATCTAGATACATACATACATATATTGATATCCATTCCTGTATCTGAATCAATCCTGAGAAATTTGCTAAGTGTGGTTTTCACTGGATCCATGTGACTCTTCCTAGTTAATTTTATTGAAAATATTTTCCAAATTGCAAATAGTTTTAGATGTAATATGTTTATCTACACTGGATAAAGGATAGCATGTCAGACATCACTCAAGTACTTTTTCTTTGCCTCATCTCCTAGTTACCTCATCTTTTAACAGGAAAATAAAGACTATTTCTCTCAGTATTGATGTACATTTATTCAATTATTGGATAAATATAAAGAAAACAATCATGAAAATGTTGAACCAAAAACATCAAATTTTTGATAGAAGAGTTCTCTTTTCAAATGATTTTACTCAGAAAATCATATAGAACTAATTTCTTTTTCTTGTCCTGTTCCCTGTCATTCTCACATTCCTTCTTTAATATTAGAAATTTTATATAAGTTATTACCAGTACAAGTACCATTTTAAATTACTATCATTTGGTTGCAAAATTTTCAGTTTAATTTAGATATGCTAATTTGGAATTTCAACATCACTTAAATACTTAAATATATTTTTCCTCCAGTGAAAGATATGTTTTTCTAGGCATAATAAACTTTATACCTTTGTAATATCTTCCACCATTATATTGACACCTCAGCTATATTTTGCTATTAAATTATTCTTTTCTGAGGTTCTTTTTGCCAAACGTTTCACATTGGCTTTGAATTTGTGATCACATCATAGACTGCTTAACTAGATTATACTCAGCCTTTTTCTCTTGTGTCTGAACACTCCTAAGTATTGAACAACAGGAGGCAAAAAAAAATGTTTGAGTGCCTACTTTTCACCCAGAAACAAGCACTATGAACTCCGAAAAGCCACTGATAAATACACAGTTTCCAAACTTAACCCAGTGTTATAATGTGCACAAAGCAGTACTCCTGGGCCACTCTTCCTATGGACTAATCTAAGTTTTAGGCCCTGGAAAGACCCATAGAGCCCTTTCAAGTGATTGAGTTCAAAGTACAGTTTTATGTGCTCAGAAACCTTATCTCTGTGGAAATGAACAAAGCCACAAAATCCAATTAATTGTCCACTTTCTTTTTTTTTTTAATATATTTTATTGATTTTGTACAGAGAGGAAGGGAGAGAAATAGAAAGTTAGAAACATCGATGAGAGAGAGTCATTGATCAGCTGCCTCTTGCACACCCCCTACTGGGGATATGCCCACAACCAAGGCACATGCCCTTGACCGGAATCGAACCTGGGACTTTTCAGTCCCCAAGCCGATGCTCTATCCATTGAGCCAAACCGGTTTCGGCTAATTGTCCACTTTCTTAGAAATTGCCCTAAACTAAGGTTGGGCAAAATTTGGCCTCTTCATGAATATAATGTGATTCTACTACAAATGCTTTGCTCCATAATTGAATCTCTCTTTGGTTAGGTGTAGTGTTCACATTTAAATTTTGTATGTTATTCTTCCAACCTTTTTTTCATTATTTTTAAATATTTCAATTGTTTCTATCCTACATTATAACATACCAGTCAACCAACATTAAATGATGTATATGGCATCTTCTTTATACATTTAATAATCTTCTTTTGGTGTGATTGAGTATAAAAAAAATGATCCAATTATATTCATTGAGGTTAGAGACATAGTGAAGTGGAAGGATATAAAATGAGCTAAATTAGTGCAATTATATGCACTCTTTGAGACTATTTCCCAGGATTTTTCTCTTTATTTTTTGTTCAAGAAAAAAACAAACAACCCTGTAAATCTTTGAATATTACTGTTGTATTCACATTTTCATTCTTACTATACTGTATTTCAGGAAAAATATTTAGCATTGCATATTGTATAGAAATGAAATTCCTACCGGAGGTATGACCATGCTGTCAGAAACATAGTGCAGTAAGTGTTTAGAATCATGTTTTTTTCATCTTTCAGAAAAGAATGACAACATAAATGTAACCCCACAACAAAGAACCCAAAGGAATAAAAATTTAGCTTATAAGTAATGACTTCATCTCCATTTGTATTTAATTTTGACACCTACCTCCTTGTGTGCTGTCTGATTTCGAAATGATTTCTTTAAAAAAATTCTGGGGCTATTATTTGAAATACCAATATGGCTATGTTTGCAAGTGAGCTCATGTATCAGACTATTTACAGATGTTCTCCTAATAGAGTACTCAAAATTCTGAGTACAGTTTAGAAATTCCTAGGGGTATAATTTAGGTGCTATTTGACAATTTAGCAAAGATGGGACAAATCTTGCTTAAACACTGCCCCCTCACATGTTTCAATATCATGAACAAAAGAACTAAACAAAGTCATCCTACAAAATGATTCATATGTAGATTTTATAAATTTCCCTTTTGATTTTAGTATAAATAACCATCAAGAAAAATTCTAAACTCAAATGTGCATATATAATTGATATTATGCATCTTTACATAAAATAATCTTAATATATATATTTTCTAATTTTTTCATTCATTCAATATAGTGGTGATATCAGATGAAGTGGGAGGTCCTCTTCCCCAATGGGTGCTGTTGAGGGTGGACTTCTTATGATATCCCAAGAAAAATAATTTTGAGTCTTGTGTGGGAAAACAAGTTATTTTTACTTGCATGGAATTAAATCCCTGTATTCGAAGTTCCATTTACTTTAGTCGTAGAAGAAGTGTAGATTGGGTTCCAGTAAAGCTAGAAGCAGTGTCCAGAGTTTCCTTTCCAAGTTATGACAGATCCAGTTCAACATCAGGCTAATCATAGTCCACTCGTCCATTGTGTGTGGGGTCCACATGGCCAGGAAGCCAAGTGTGAGCCAAGCCAAGCATGCCAAGAGGAATCCAGAGCATCCAAGAACACAAGAGAGTGAGCTTCTTTGTTCAGAGAATCAAGTATCCCAAATCTTCGGGGTTTGCAATGGCTACGCCCATTATGGTTCACCATCTCTGTACATAGGTGTGACTGACAGTCAAGTCAACCTGTCACTCCAACTTTACTGGGCAATGTGTCTATCTTCCCTTTGTCCAGTCAGTCCCTTTCCCCCAATGTTTTTCTGGGAACATACCCATAATATCTGGCCTTCCCTTTGCTCCTTTCCTATCCTATATAATAAAGAGCTAATATGCTAATTAGACCAAGCAGCAGGCGACCATCCAGACATCCTTCTGAACGACCGTCCGGATGACTTTCTGGATGAAGCCAAGGCTATGAGGGCCGGCCAAGGCAGCCAGGGCTGTGAGGGCCTGTGAGGGCAAAGTCCCTTGCACGAATTTCATGCATCAGACCTCTAGTTATTAATAATTATCTAACTGCAATGGTATCATTCACACAAGCATATCTTTTCATATAATTTTGGCACATGCAAGAACTCAGAAGGTATTACTTTGGTATGCCATTTCTGGTTGAGAGAGAGAGAGAGGGGGGGGGGGGAGAAGATAATGGGATAATGGAAATATACACCTCATTAGTCATTTAAACCTATACAAAATAAATAGTATTTAACAGCATCATCCATAGGGCTGAGAAAAAAATACTATTGAATTTCTGTTTAGTGATATCTGGCCTGTTTTTGAGACATCAGCTTGCTTAACAAATTCCCTTTTAGTAAGTACTTTAAAAAGATGGCTGTATTTAGTCAAGGAAAAAGTAGGAATGCCCCTAGTTAGACATTTATCTGTACAGGTTATTCTTAAAAATTTTGCAGCTGTTCGTACTTTTCCATAGAACAACAGAGAGACTCCTACAGTTACTTCCCACAGGAAACTGTTCCCCAGAGACTGCTCTTGGGAAGAGGAGAATATGTGAAACTCCTCAGCTAAAGTTCACGTAGCTTCTTTCAAGTAAGACATAAGATGTGTGAACTAAGGCAACAGCTAAAACTCCAATCCGAAAAATCTATATTTAAAAATGCAAATACAATAATCTAATAAAGTGGTTATTAATAAGATACAATGATTTTAGCTAAGTACCGTTGGAGAAAAATAATATATAGTAGAGTTATATACATTTATGATTTTCTTATGTAAAAATGCATTCAGCCAACTTTTACGGGCATTTGTAAATTTAAAAGCTGTGCTGTCTGGCATGATTAAATTTATTTTTCTGAAATGCAAGTTCTAAGAAAAGAATCTTATGCTTAAAAGAAGCTAACCTTAAAACGTTCTGAATTTTAGAATGGTGTTCAAAATGTCATATGATTGATGGATGGTTTTGTATTACAAGAGAATAGCGGTGTGCCTTTTGTGATTAAAAATAGTCATCAGCTTTAGTCTGGTATTTGGTGACTGTGTCATTGAGTAGAAGCTGGATGAGGTGCTAATAGGTGAGATGAGAGGCTCACAGTGGTGCTGGTAGCCCGTATATTATGGTAAGTGACAGGATACCCAGGAAAAGCAATTAAATTTGCCTTTGTCTCTCTGTTCCCCTGTGAAGTGAGTATAGATACCTGTCCAGAATTCTGAGGTTGCGTACAGAGCTATGAGCTACTTAGACCATCGCAGCTTCTCAGTGACAGAAGAGAAATTCCAGGTCTCCACAGGAGAAAAGGATAGTGGATAGTGATTTAAATAAGTTGTTAGTTTTATTAGTGGTAATACTAATTACTGTTAGAAGTGCTTGGCAAATGAATATCAGTTAAAGAATAGGACAGCAAAAAAGGGCATGTGCCTTTAGCTGTCTAGTCGTTTTGCCGAGAAGCTGAAATAATCCTCAGGTGAATATATCAGTTGTAAGTCACTCTGTTAAATCAGCTGCTTTCACCAACTATGACACACTATTCAGGAGTTTAGAGGAAAAGGCCTTGCTTTGCCTCAGGCCATGCTTCTATTCTTTTTGCTTAATGTGGAGATGAGAGAGGAGATGGAATCTCAGGTGAAACCTCCGGGAGAAAATGCCCTTGTGCATTACAACTTATTTTTCTGGTCTCAGAGAATCTGAAATAGATTAGTTTTGGTGTCCTCCTGGTTTCAGCTGGGTTGGCCAGCTCCTTGTGAGCAAGGGGGCTGCGTTTGCTTCTGAATTGAAGCATTTATGCTGCGACACACAGTTTTCTCTATGAACAATTTGCTAAGCTGTTTAAAAATCACAAAAGAAGAAAGGGACATAAAATGTGCCATTAAGTCATTCCATGAGATTTACAAAGGCTTTAATGAGTTAGAAATGGATGAAAAAGCCTTTTTTCATTCATTAAAGATATCCATCTGATTAGAAGAGATTTTCATCACCTTATCAGCTAATCCAATAAATTCACTATCCTTTTCAAAATGACTCCAATTGGATTCGTGTCCATCAGAAAGGTTTTCTGAAAACCCCAGAGTACTGTAAAAAAAAAAATTGGAAATTATTATCAAATTGCCACTGGAGAAAAATTATCAGATCATGATGAGGATTAGGGGAGGGGGTGGGGGTGGGAAATGCCCTAAGCAGAAAGGTTACACAAATCAGAGTTCAGCCTACAAAGTTCTCTTCAAGATTATTATTTATCGGGGGTGGGGGAGGGGGTGTGTGAGGGGTGGAGAGTGGAAAAGAACCCAAAAGGAAAAATTAGTCTTTTGGTAACTAAAGTAGAACTGTTTTATAAGGAGGTTGTTTGGTATGCTTTTTGCTAACCCCATACAGACCTTGAAAAACTAACATGGCTTTGTAGATCTGGAAAATATTTTAAAATGCCATACCAATGAGATAGCTAATGTATGGAACCAGCTAATCAAATTTCCAGTTTTTGGCTGGTGTATGCCCCAGTGTAACAAAGTAAGATTAATGGGGTGTTAAAAGTCTGTGTGGACTTGTCAGTTTTATGCTGCAAATAGGGTTAATTTCATCCAAATGTAGAAATTTTAAAAAATTAATGTGAGTGAACTAAGGCTTTATATTTGTCTTTGCTTTAAAGAAACTTGTGTTTGCAGGACCAGTCCTATCCATACTTGCCTGGCTAATGGAGGAAGCGGAGGGAGGGAAGAAATGCTTTTCAGGGAAGAGAGTATCATGAGGTCAGCTACAATGGAGAAATGCCAGATGTTGAAATTTAGAAGCAGATAATTTTACCTATCGGACTAGCCAAAAGCATTTATTCTGGGCCAATATCTGATACTACCCAGGAAGACAGGCCCCCTTTATCTTTCCTCAAAAATCACTTTTTACATTGTCTCCACAGGAAAACTGGGGTGAAGATATTTTGCCCTTTGTGGAATACTTTGGGTAATAAGGAGTCGTCTCCATAAACCATTGCCAGCATTTTAACAAACTGGATGTCATCCATATATTTGTCTACATAATGCCAGACACTTGGATGCTTGGAAACATCCAGATGTCTGACTTCCTTTTTAACTTGCCATTCAAATGGTACAGGCCGAGACTATGTCTCCATGTAATTTGGATTGGGTAGTAGTTGGAGAGGCAAGGGGCGAACAGAATTTCAAGAACACTTTTTTTATTGCTCCATATATTTTGTTTCCCTTGAGATAACTTCAACTTAAGTCACAGAAGCACACATTTTTTTAGGATCCCCAAAAGAAGTAAAACGCTTAGACTGAAACGGAAATCTTCATAGCCTTAAAAAAAAAAAAAATACGTAGGCATTCATTTAGGATAATGTATGGAACTGGTATGAGATGGTCTACAGAACCTCAGCTAGCTGGCATTGGTTTGGCACCCTGAGAAAAAGGATAACAGACAAAGGGCTGGCTGTAGAAGAATACCGTTTATAGTGGGATGATTTAAAGAGTACCAGAACTATACCTCTCATCAACTATCTCTCACACCTGGACAAAATATCTTTTCATTTTGCCTTATTTTCTACAGGTTATTCCTAGAGAAACATTAATTTGTAGTAATAAACATCATCGTTAGTCTAATCTCCTCTTCTCCAATGGGGTGGTTATGAAATACATATTTCCTAAAAATGCATTTAATGAGACTCAAGGTCCTCCCATCTGAGACCTTTATTCCCGGAAGGGGATGATGGGAGGTAAGGAGGATTAGACAGAGCAAAGCACTCTGCAAGACAGGCCAGACCTGAGTGGGAGTTGACTAAGAACAACAAAGAAAAGGTGGATGGAGTTGGGGAGCTGCAACACAGACGGATTTGAAAGCACAAGGAAGACTCCCCGTGGCTGCAATCGCATTGTCTACGGGAGCATCTGCAGGTCAGGTGGCTTGCCTTAAGGTGCACTGTGCTGATCATTTGTATGCCCCAGTGCTTTCCACAGCACGTAGCCTATAGTAGACACTCAGGAAATAATTAAAAGTTAATCAATAAATGAAAAAAGGTCTGAAGGCTCAAAGTTACATTTCAAAGACTGGAGGCTCAGAGGAATTTCAGGAAGTCACATAGCTCAGCTTGTCTACAGCTAACGCTTAGACCACACCAAGAAATAGCTTTCGATAATTTTCTTTTTAGAAATTCCCACATCCTTTCCTCAAAGCATACTTCAGCTTCATTAAAAAAAAAATCTATCTTAAAACCTTCCTTCTATGATTCAAGATCGTTTTCCTTCTTAACAGAAGCAAAGGTATGCATATTAATCTATCCTTTAACTTTTCCAAGAGCTTTCACACACACTTACCCCTTCTCTCCAGAACAAACTGCTTGGGAAATAGGGGAAGGCTCACTGTCTTTATTTTAGTTTAATTTATTCAAAATTTCAGCATCTTAGCTTCTCATTTTAAAAATGAGAATGGTTTGGAGAAGCTTCCAGCAAAGTTAGGGCAGACATCAGTTTCCCAGCTATTCTTTCTTAAAATTAAGGAAAGCCTTAGGTACTTAGAGATGTGGGGATTTTCTCAGTAGGTAGTCTAAAATGACAGCAGACCTAACACAAGGATTCCATTCACTTTCGTTGGATAACAGTGTCTTATGTGCTCCATGCAGTACTTGTTATTTTTGTATACTCACTTGGATTTTGGCTTTGGCAAGTGACTCTCATATCTTCTAAATATGACTCAGGCTTTCTATGTTGGGATGGATTTTTTTAAAATCACCTTGATTCCTACTTATGAACTTTTTCATAGTTTTCTAAAATAGCTTTGGTTGTAGGATAAACCCCAAGGCTAGTAAATTCATTCCGATAATAAAACCAGGAATAGCCAATGGCTTTGTTAGGTCTTTCTCTGTATACCTGTTAACCCTTTTTGAAAAGGATGAGTTTCAGGGAAGTTGTGAAGTAAATGTAGGTAAAGCAATCTTGATTTTCCTATTGTCCAATTTTCCTGTATGACCATGAAAAATATACCTGAAAGATTAATTAGAAACTTGTGGCTTGGAAATAATAACACTATTTACATTTTAGAAGAGTCAAATAAAGTAAACCTCTGAGTTGCAGAAAGCTACAGTTTTACACAAGACAAAAATGACCCATGCACATTGTTTATATTATTTAGAAAATTAAAGTACCAAGAAGGGACACTAGTCCAGTGATGGATTTGCTGATATGTCAGGGGTCTGCAGGTCTCCTCAGAATCCAGCTTGAAGAGAAAACTGCCACAACCACATGAGGAAGTCAGCTGATATACGGGTGGCACAAGCTGACAGAACAAACTGACATTTCCCCGGCTGGAAGAGGCTGGCCAGCCAGTCTCTCTTGTGAGGATAAGCATCCCACCTTAGGCTTGATCCCTTTTTCCTGCTCTTTGTGAGTGAACTCTGACAGCAATGCTTCACACAATGTGAGCATTCCAAACTCTGGTTTACCTCAGCCCTGGGCCCTCAGCCTTCACAGGAGTTGCAGCCTTAGAAAAAGTCATAGAAGTCCTAGTTGGTTATTCTCCTAATTTGTCTCACCTACTGGTGAGGCTCTTTTTATACACGTCCTTGAACGTGACAACTCTGAAAGGTGGTGCTAATTCTTCTTGTATGTGGATGAGAACATTGGAATTCAGAGACGTTGAGTAATGTATTCCCAGAAACTCACAAAGTAGCAGAGTCAGGAATTACACCCTGTTTTCCTCAGCTTCTGGGACCACATGTCCTCGAGGAATGGCAGCACCAGGGATCCAGGGTCAAAGCAGAAGCAGCAGCTACTCCAGGGCGTGTCTGTTCATCGTAGAGGGAGCCTGCTCTCTGTCTGCCTCAGATTATTTTTATAGTCAGGATAAACAAATACTTTAGTTTTTGTAGAGTGCCTTCTGAGAAGGCACATGGACATTCTTTAAATTGTTAGCGGAGCCCAAGGCACTGGCAGAGTACCTCTCTCCAGGTGTCAGCAGGGGTGGCTCTAGATATGTAAATCCAGTAATGCTAAAGCCTAGTTAAGAATGCAAATAAGCTCATTTGACCCTATAAATAAACCTGCATGGCTTGGGGGGGGTCGCCTTTGCTGCCTCTCCATCAGAGAGATGGCAGCCACTTAGCGCCCAGCATGATGAATCTATTTCTGCCTCTTGTTTCTTTTCTTTCTCTAATTTCTTAATCCCCAGCTCCTCCACTCAGGAACCTGTCATTTTCCGTGATGGACACGGGAAACAGAGAAAATGAACACCGCAAGTTTTCTACTTTTAGAGTTTGTATGAGCTACGTACATTAAACTCCAAAGGCAATCCTATCTATACCTGTCTTCAGCATGAGAGAAAAAGCTCAACTTTTGACTTTCGGCCGATCCTGATTGGAAACTCCGTCTTGATTAAGTGACATAAGGTCAGCTACTTATTGTCTCTGTTTTAGTTCCTTTAGTAAAAATGTGATGATACCTACTGCAGAGAGTGGTTATGAACAAAAAAAGAGCATTATAGGGAATGGTCCAAAGCATGACATATAATAAAAGCCAAATCAATTATGGTGTTGTACTATAATAAGTTTGATATTAATTGCTACTAATGATAACAGAAATAATGGCTCATTACTATATCTTGAGTGATGTGTTTTTGTTGTTTTCCTATAAGACAAGCTTTCTGAAAAGCATGATAACTAGTTAATTCGTTATTTGTAATAATAATTGTAGGGCCAGGTATTCAACTCTTTACCTGCCCTGGGAAGAGTTTGTGTGTCTATTGACATCCTATTACCCAGAATGTTAATTCTGTAAAACACACTGGGATGAATTTAATTGTAAAACATAACTCTTATTTTCTTCATAAAGAAATGCCAAGCTTGCTTACAAAATAGTGACAGTGCAACCTGGTGAATGTAAATCATTAGCCATATTGGATTAATGATTTTACTAATTTTAGTAATATTTGAAGAATGATTCTCAATGACTGCCTCTTACTAAGTATAATATGTGGCTAGTAATATGCCAACTATTAAATATCAACTTAGTCAAAAAGTGCAAATGAAATGACATGGTCAACAGGGAACTGTTATGACATTTAAATGCTGGTTCTGCTACTACTAAAGGTGGACCGGTTTCCCACCATCTCCTTTGTTTCCCCTCTCTTTGTTAGTGGCCTTGCCTTCCCTGTCACATTCTCCAAAGTCCAATGTATAAAAGCCCCACCATGTTTCAGCTCCAGTCCTTTAATGGGAAATCATGTCAAAGCCAGGAGGTATACAAGGGAGTATGCGTCTTAAAATCTCAACATTGAAAAGTATTCTTCTAGTGCTTGCTTGTTGGCATGCCCGTAAAATGATTTGCTGTTTCAGCAACTTGTAGGCTTTTGAGACAGTGGCATAAAATCATCAGTTATCACATGGTAATATCCCTTTATTAACCACTAAAATATATCAAGACATTTCATGACAACCGACAATGCCAGATGCTATTATTGGCTTAATGGTTATTACGTTTGCACTTTCTTCCACTGAGCTCTTTCTGCAGGCTTACTTTTCCTTTCGTGTAGAGCATTTTTCAAATGTGCGGGAGCATCCTAACTTTTCAACATCGATTTTAATATGCATATATTTATGGGCACTCAGTTGGCTTTTCAAGTTCCCTCACAGGTATTGTTCTTGCTGGCTTGCAAACATCCTGTATGTGCACTGCTTGCAGGTGAGCCTTTCTCTTCTGCCCTTTAAATACTGACCCTTTCCTCCTCAGCCTGCTTCTGACTTCCAAGTATGTGTTTGTGTGGCTGGTACTTGGAATGATTTGAGTTAATCTTTGTTAGTTCATGATTATTTTGGTATATTTTTTTTATTTTTATTCACTGCAGATCACAGGGCATTTTTTTCATCTCATACAGCCATACTTTCATTTTAACTCATCTTTTCCCTTGCCCTGTAATTCTTGCCTGCTTTTTTTCTTCTGCCTTTCTGTGCTTTCCTTCCTGTGTGCCTCCATTGTGAGCCCTCAAATGACTCTAATCAAAGCTAACGGTGAGTGGGTATAACATTATCAAGGAAATATATATTTTTTTTAGAGTGAGAATTGATGTATAAAATCTTGCAAGTCCTGGGAACTATCTTGAAATTTCTTTCAGAATTTTAAAAAACTCTCAATCTACTAATTTAATTTTCCTCAAGATCCTGGATATAATTATTTTTGTTTCATTCACTTTTGTGTTTACCCTTTTTGTTCTAATTTTCATATGTATAATCTTTCAAGTAAGCATGGGCCTTTTAGGTCTGTGTAGAGATCAAAGCAAGTAAATATTTGGTTGTTACTATGAAATAATTTTTTTAAATTGTTTTTATTGATTTTTAGACAGAGAGGAAGAGAGAGAAACATCGATGAGAGAGAGACATTAATCAGCTACCTTGTATACATCCCCTACTGGGGATTGAGCCTGCAACCCAGGCATATGACCTAATGGGGAATCAAACCCATGATCTTTTGGTACATGGAATGGTGCTCAACCACTGAGGCACACTGTCTGGAAAAGCAAATAATTTTGGAGGTTGTAAACAAATAGCTCCCTAATGAAACTTTGGAATATATGAAGCTGCTCTATTTTGTTGGTTGATGGGCAGAAAGTAGTCCACCCCAATTGATGCTAAGCACAGGAAAGTGAACAATAATATTAGGGCAGTGTTCTGGGCAGCATGTGAGGCATTTCTAGAATGTCACATTGAAGGTCTCTTTGTCTTTGAGAGAAGTGGGTAGCTGACAGAGGTATATGCTCTTTGGCACCTCTCCTTTTTCCTCTTTTGCCCCTATGAACCTACTCTGGCCCAGTGTGCAGATACCGTTGGCACTACTTGAACATTACAAAGGTTCTACATCAGGCTGGCAATTGTAGGGCATAACAGGTTTATGTTACCCACAGCAGAAAATTTCTACAGAAAAATTTCCCCTAAGTGCTGAGATAAAATTTCCCTTGACCTGAGAGCATGAGAATTGGAAGGACATATATCTCATAGTTTGTTTTATTAAAATGTGGTGATTTTGCCCTGACTGCTTTGGCTCAGTGGATTGAGAGTCAGCCTGTGGACTGAAGGGTCCTGGATTTGATTCTGGTCAAGGGCGCATGCCTGGGTTGCAGGCTCAATACACAGCAGGGGGCTTGTGGGAGGCAGGTGATCAATGATTCTTTCTCATTGATGTTTCTATCTCTTCCTTCCTCTCTGAAATATATATATATATATATATATATATATATATATATATATATATATATATATATATATATATATATTTGGGGGATGGGAAGGTCGAGGTTCTGATCTAAAAAGAAGAAAATAACAAAATAAGAATAACACTTTTTGTGACAATTTACATTTTATTATTACACACATAATATCTATTATGTAATTTCCTTCACATTTCTGAGATAGGTAGGGCAGGAATTATCCTACTCATTTTAGAGATGAAGAAACTGAGAGCTGAGGAATTTAAATTGGATTCTTAAGGTTATATGGCTAGATAGGTTTAACGGAAGTTGGAATTGAGGGAGTTTACAGGTTGGACACACAGAAAAGAATGGAGAGTCAATCTCAAATATTTATATATTGTTTAATTTTTAGCAAAACAATTGAGATTTGCCAATAACTATGAAAACCAGTATTTCTGATAAGTAATTTATAAGCCCTCCATGATAGCTCTTTAAGACATACTTAAGTGGTTTTTTTAAAATTATATTTGAAATTCCATAAATTGAAAGTGAGATGCAGGCCCCAAGGTTTAAGACTTATCCTAAATGTAGACCCTGAAAGATCTGAGGTAAATTTAGAACCCTAGAGATTGAGACCTCCCCACAAAGTACTACTTTCACGTCTGGAAAAGAAGAGCTATTTTTGGAATATAAATGATTAGAAATCAAACATGATGAAGGACCCTCTTTGCTAAATGTTAAATATTCAGGTCCTCTTGATGACCCAGTATAATTCATGGTGAGACCAGACTGCCTAATATCTTTTTAGTGGGACCAATGATAAACTAAAAGCATGGTTCCAGGTGAATTAAAATATATACTTTTTGTAAAGAATGACGGTCTTTTGATAATCAGAAAAAAATCAGAGAGAGGGAAAATGACATCTTTTGTGAATCTTTCCTAGTGTGTCTATTCAGTCTCCTTGATGAATTCCATTATCACAAAAATGACCTTTCCAGTTCATATCTCTTTTGAGGCTAATGCAATTCTTCTCCATTCTGTTATAATGAAAGTATTACATGGATAACTATCCAGCATTATCTTCTAGAAGGAGAACTAATTTGGGAAAGAAATGAAGTACTTTAATATAATATCAGATCTCTCTTGCTCTCTCTCTCTCTTTTTTATCCATGTAGAGACCTGCTGGGTAGAATTAAGCAAGTTCATGTATATGGTAAATACATTGAGCTCCCTAACTAATGCAAAAGCAATTTTATTATTATATTAGTTAACACGTGTTATGAATTTTTAAAAAACAGAGTATTGGATCAATTTAGAGGCATAAGTCAGCGAAATATGCTGCAGACACCTTTCTGTTGATTTTTCTTTTTTTTTTTTGGAGATGAGTAAATGGAAAATATTGAGATTTGTGGCACACTTCCTAGATGCAAGCTTCAAACATGTACTACCTGTCTCTACCTGTGAGAAGCGTCAGAAGCTAGACTAGCATAAACACTAATTATGTGCTCTTGTTAATTGCATGTTTCTTTGAAGTGGTAGCAAAATGCAAGCTAGTATATGGTGGAAAGAGCTGGGAATCATGGAGGGAAGCTTCCTCGGACAGGTTGGTGCATGCAGAAAGGTGAATTTTTTGGTGAGGTAAAGTAGTCTTCCCCTTGAGAAATGAACCCTGATTTTAAGTACTATCTGAAGAAATCGTTTCTCTGAGGAATATAATTAACGGTGGTATACTGACCAACTAGCATATAGTGCAAAGATCAATAGCCAGGTCACGTGGTTTGAGGTCAGGCCTGTCATACCCTCTGCAGGAGGGGACGATTAAATGAATATATAAATCCCTGTTCTGTATAACAATAAATGTCTTAGTGTAATTCTTTTTAAGAGGTAAAACACTTTGTAAAAATGCCTCTACTATTATACTCCCTATGAGACAATTAGCTGGCACAGATTTTAATTGCTGTGTTGTGGATGTGGAAATGGAGGCTCAGAGATCTTAAGCAGTTTACCTAAGGCATAAGTGTGGGCTACAACAATGCAAATTAAGCTAGAAGTTTGGAAAGAAGAAGGCAACTAGACAGAATGAGAAGTCAATTAATTCAGTTACTCTACCTGTATTCATACTGAAGTCAATGGTTTTGATGGTGACTATGTGCCAAATTTTGCTGAATTTAGATATTAATTAACTTCACATAATTATACCAGTTTTCAATATTTTAATGAATATACTACTAAGAAAATAGAAAGTGAAGCCTCGTTTTTGTTTTTTATAACCGTTAAAAATAGCAGAAGATTGTCAGAGATTTCTCTCCCAATCTGTTGTATCAACATCCTGGGTTACTTATGCCTCAGTGAACCTGAGTATTATGAAAAGTAAATATTTACTTCTCAATTTGATGTTTCCTCTTTTTTTATGCGATTCTGACTATTATTTTGTTTCCTTCTGCACTTTTCACTACTATGCCCCCTTCTGCTTGCACATTTTACTTCTGCTCTAGAATGGCGACATTAAACTCCAGCTACCTGGTAGCACTGCCTTACACATCCCTTTCAAGGGGGCACACTTTCTTTGGCTGGAATGCTGCAGGTTTGGGATTTGCAGATCAGAGCCTGACTCTTAACTCAGTCCTCCAACTCTTAATATACACTTTTCATCTATACCATCCTTGACACCGCACAGACATCCCATGTTGAAATCTTTTACAGAGTCTCGACCTGTCTGCTAGACTAAACAGAGACAAGGAAACAGGTAATGACAGGATTGAAACATGGTTTAGGGATCTTGGGAGGAAAAAGGAAAGTAAAAAAAAAACAATTTGATGAACAACATAGTCACCCAAGCTTGTGGTGTCTCATCAGAACCTCTCAATGTTTGGAAGTTTTCCCAAGACTTGCCCTAGTGAGACAGCAAAGACTTATTAGATCACTGTGTCTGCTTCCCCACCTGGGCAGGAAAGAGTCTTCCATACGGAGAACATATGGCTTGGTCTTAGATTAACAACAAAGAATGTCAGTTGGCAGACAGATGGAGGAGAAGCAGAGGACCGTGTGAGCTTTGCTAGCCTGTACCTCACAAATGAATTTAAAAAATCATATCCACTTAGTTCAGATAAGAAAATAAACACTGACCAACCTATGCGGGGGAAGAGGAGCTAATATTTATTGGACACATATTACAATCTAGGCACAGCATTTTATAGATTTTTTTTGTGTGTGTGTGTGTAATACTCACTTCAATTGCTTTATTGTCTCCATTTTACAGATGGAAAATGAGGTTCTGAAGTGTGGGCTCACTCTGCCCAAGGTAATACAGCGAGTAAAAGCAAAGCCAGAGTCTCCTCCAGGAGTTTGATTTGAAAGTTAATTTTTTTTTGGAGGTCACACAACATAAAAATGTTAGATAACTTTCTAATTATTTCTTCCACTTAAAAAACAAACACACACACACACAAAAAACACACATACATACTAGTAAAGAGAATATTTTTTTTTAATTGTGATATTCAATAAATTTGTTCCAGGCTGCTGCTTATATTATTTAATTTAATGCTACTGGGTATACAGAAGTGGACTCTGAGAAATAGGAATGAAAAAGAGGATATGTAAACAGGACAGGTGAAAATACTCTATTATAAACCTTTCCATCTCCCCCTCAAAAGAAGATTCTTTTAGATTCAGGTTGAGAGTTCCCTTTTGTTGTCCAGAATCTGAGCTCAGGTAGGGAGGGGTCAGGTCTCTTTCCCTAAAGTAAAGGAAGCAAGAATGCAATATGTATCTGTGTCATGGAGGAAAAGGGGGTGAAAGAAGGTGGCGGTGGGAGTGGAGGAAGTTGTAAATGTTTCCTTTCTTTTTCCTTCTGTACTTCTACAAGTAATGTGTTTTTATTTTTATTATATCTGTTCATATATAGGGTGGGACAAAAGTAGGTTTACAATTGTGAGTACCCGAAACATAGTTTATTCTTGCATTATTATTTATGAATTATTGATCATAATATTTTCCATACAAATAAGTATAAACCTACTTTTGCCCCACTCTGCATTATTTAACTTGTGTTCAAAGTTCAAAACTCGAACGGTAAAGTTGTTGGAGAGATGGTTCATGAGTTGAAGGAGAGAGAGAACTTTTAGTGCAGTGGTAGGATACGTTGGAGATGGAGAGATTTATGTGAAAAGAGGACAATAAGGAGTTTACTGGTTATAAATTGGAAATCATTTTATATTTTTCAAGAGACTCCAGTAAAAACTTGAATTTAAATCTACATCTAAATATATACCTCATCCTTTTCTGTTTTATTTCCTCTTCTTCCTTATCTTTTCTTGGTTTAATCATGTCCCTTATTCCATTTACACCTTCTATTAGCATTATTTTTGTTATTTTAATCAAAACCATTAAGTTTATCATAAGCATCCTGGAATTTTATTAGACTAGACCTAAAATAATTTCCCCCACTTTTTGGACATGTAGAATACTTGAAACACTTTAATTATATTTATCACTCCTCCTACCATCAATATTTTGTGATATTGTTGCCAAATATTTTAATTATCTCTGTATTTTATATCCTTTCCACTAGTGTTACTATTTTAAGGAGTCAAGATTAATTTAGATTTACTCATATGTTTATCTTTTTTATTATCTTTCTTCCTTTCCTGTATTACCTGTGCTTTTTGACCTGCTATTACTGGCTTTTAGCCTTAAGAACTCCCTTTAATAGCTCTTTTAGCTGGGTCTCTTACTATGAATTTTCTTACGTAGTTTTTTCTTTTTTTTTCCTCAGAAAATTACTTAAATTATTTTTGTTTTAATTTTTAAAATAAGCCATTTAATTGAGGTATAATTGACATGTAAAAGCTGTTCACATTCAATAAACATGAGTTCATGACATGAGTTTGGGGAGAAGTTTAAACTCAGGTAACCATAATTATTGTCTGGGTCATAAATCTATTCAACACATCCTAAAGCTTCCTCTTACCCTTTTTATTATAATTATTAATTTTTTTGTGGTAAAAACACTTTACATAAGATTTACCTCTTTAGCAAATTTTTAGAATATACTATAGTGTTGTATGTTATATAGTAGACTACCAGAATTTATTTATCTTATATAACTGAAACTCTATACCCTTTGGTCATCATTTCCCCTATGTCCCCTCCATGGGCTTCTAGCAGTCACTATTCCACTCTCTGCTTTTATGAGTTTGGCTATTTAGATTCAATATATAACTGAGATCATATAGTATTTTTCTTTCTGTCTAGCTTATTTCACTTAGACTAATGTTGTCTGGGTCCATCCATGTTGGTGAAAATGGCAGGATTTCCTTCTTCTTTAAGGTCAAATGATAATCCATTGTATGCATATATCACAATTTCCTTACCCATTTATTCATCAATGGGGATTCAAGTTATTTCCATATTTTGACTATTGTGAATAATGCTGCAATGAACATAGGAGTGCAGGTATATTTTTAATGTTCTGATTTCAATACTTTAGGATAAATACCTAGAAGAGAAATTGCTGAATCATATGGTCATTTCATTTTTAATTTTTTGAGGAACCTACATACTACTTTTAGAGATTATTGTACCAATTTACTTTCCCACCACTAGTACATGAGGGTTCAGCTTTGTTTCTGAAACTTATGTTTTCTGGGTAAAAATGTCCAACGTAATCATTTTCCTTCACCATTTTATTTTCTCTTTTTATTAAAGACTTACAAATTTATTAGGTCAGCTGGGAAACCAGATGGATTGAGCCCCAAAATGGCACCAGCTCTTTCACCATTTAAAATATGATTTTCCATTGTCTTCATTTTTCCATAGATTCATTCTTTTAAGGTAACACTGTCCTCCAGCTTCTTTTAAGTGTTTTGCTTTGTCTTTGGTTTTCATCAGTTTTATTATTATGTACCTAGAAGTAGTTTATTCTACTTGTGGTTAGCAGAGTTTCTTTAATTTGTTGCTTGTTACTAGTTCATTAATTTAAAAAAGAAAGTCATATATCTTCAAATAGTTCATCTACTCTGTTTTATTTGTCTTCTTCTGGTCACCAGGTTCATGCATGTTAGAGTTTTTCATTATTTAAAGTATGTTTCTTTGAGCATGACTATATTTTTCCTATAAGCCCTTCAATGTGGACGTTTCCTATTCACCAGGATCTTTCAGGTATAGAACCCTACTTCTATTGTATCTTCTCTGATATTAACCTATCTAATAATTTCAGTTAGTATATTTTTCATTTCTAGAATGTCTCTTTTTTTATATTTTATTGATTTTTTTACAGAGAAGAAGAGAGAGGGATAAAGAGCCAGAAACATCGATGAGAGAGAAACATCAATCAGTTGCCTTCTGTTCACTCCCCACTGGGGATGTGCCTGCAACCAAGGTACATGCCTTTGTTTCAGTCCACAGGCCAACGCTCTACCCATTGAGCCAAACTGGTTTCAGCCATTTGATTATCTTGTATAAATTTAGGATTGAGCACAATAATCGTGGTTGTTTTAAAGTTTTTATCTCATAACTCCAATATCTAGATAATCTCTGTTATTATTTTCTTTTGGTTTTCAGTCTCTCATGTCTTGTTTTATAGCCTCTCTGATAATTTCTTTCTTGATTGCCAGATATCGTCTAGAACAGTGGATGGCGAACTCTAGTCAACAGAGCCAAATATAAATAGTATAACGATTGAAATTTCTTTTGAGAGCCAACTTTTTTAAACTTAAACTTCTTCTAATGCCACTTCTTCAAAATAGAGTCGCCCAGGCTGTGGTATTTTGAAGAAGAGCCACACTCATTGGGCCTTAGAACTGCATGTGGCTCACGAGCCTCAGTTTGCTGACCATGGGTCTAGGACAAATCACAGAAGTTCTTCCATGATCTCTTCCTCCAGAGCAGACTTTTCTTCTGGCAAGCGCATATAGTTTATTACATTGGCAGCTAGATTTGGGGAGCTCTATTTCTGACGTTCCCTTACTGGTGTGCTTACATCTTTAGAGCCTCAATGGAAAGCCTAGAGTGATTACTAAGAGCCCCTCCATCTTGACTAGCACTGAACTTCAATTTTTACCTCTTCCGCTTGGTGAACTGCCAAGACCTCTGTTTAGTGTTTTAGCCTATAAGTAGCCACCTGTTGCTTGGTTTGTTTACCTTCTATGCAGATTTACAAGTTAGGGATCTGTCAAGTGATTTGAGGGGAAATTGGACATAGAAATTCAGTTTTACTTCCTAGAAGTTCACTTTTTTTTTTTTTTTTTTGAGTGGGGGGACATTGGCCTATTGAATATTGCTCCCTTGATAGCCCTGAACTCTAATTTGTGTCATCCCAGCAAGTGACTCTCCAACCAACTTCCCTTTGGACTTCTATACCCTGTAGTTGGATTCACCAAAAGCCTGGAGAGAAAAGACTAGTAAATCAGGTTCATTCTAATGCATTTCCCTTCTTTCTAGAATCTTGGCACCTTAAGACCTAACTACATTAATTTTTAATCCTTTAAACTGCTATTTATTACAGTTCTTTGTGGGAGAGTAATTCTGTCCATATTACTACATCATAGATGGAAGCAGATGTATCCAGTAAAAAGTGATCAATTTTTGGTTATTCTTGGCTATGAAAATGCTCTCACTCCCTCTCTCCCTCCCCTTCACCCCATGTGTGTATTTAGATGATGCACCATACAGTAGTTGGTCAATGTGTGCCCCCAATTTATATGAATTTATAAAATCTGAATCTCTCCCAACTGCCTACATAGTTGAGATGTTATTTACTAAGATGGGAAAGAACATGGGGTGTGGTTGCTTGTATGTTAAGTGTAGGTTGTTTATTAAACAAGTAAAATGAAGAGTAGAAATCAGTTGAACCTATTTATCTAGAGTTCAGAGGAGAGTTAAGGCTAGAAATATATTTTGGGAGTTGTTTAGCCATAGATATCATTTGAAGCTTTGGGATTAGTTGAGATCCTTTGTAAAATGAGTGTTTAGGATGGAAGAGATAGGAAGAGACTCTGGAGACTGCAGTGGCTAGACAATGAAAAGAGAAAAGGGATTTGGCAAAAGAGACAGAAAACAGGGTGACCCTGAATTAGGAGAAAAATCAAGAAATTGTGTTGTCTTGGAAGTCTATTAAAGAAACTGTTTCCAAGAGAGGGAAATCAACAATTGAAATACTGCAGACAGAGTAAAATGACCATTGGATAGAGGAGCACAGTGACCTTGATGAATGCAGCTTCAGAAGAGTTTTGGGATTGAGGGTCTTTGTGAAGTAAGGAAGTTGAGAATGATAATATGCTTAAATGTTTTAAGGAGTTTTAAAGGAGTTTTGGAACAAAAGTGACTGATAAATGATACCTAGGCAATGCCATCAGGCTTTTTTCTTTTCTTTTTTTTTTTCTTTTTCTTTTTCTTTAATAGATGGAAATACTTTAGTTTGCTTACATGCTAATGTAACTAATTCAGGAGATTGAGTCAGGAAAATAGTGATCCTTCATGAGAAATAAGGGACAAGTAGCTATTAGGAACACACTTTTTAAACAGAGGAGAAAGAATGAGCAAATATAAGGATTACATTTAAGTAACAGTATGAACAATTCATCCATTGGAAAAGGGGGAAATCATATTACTTGGGTACAGATGCTTATATATTAGTAAATCTGGTAAGACAAATATATAATGTATAGTTTCTGACTGTTTATAAACATCTTGAAGGCTAAGAGAGTGAACTGACCAGGGGAATGCAATATTTGAGAGTCTTTTTGAAATTTGTGTTCATAAATTTAAAGTATGATCAGTCGGCATAGCATGGTTATGTTTTTTTTCCCCAGTTATGTTCAACTGCTCAGGTAAATAAAGAGCAAATGGTGAGATGAGTTCTCTCAGAATTATTCATTGTCATATGTGTAAGATAAAGGGAGAAAGGAAAAAGGAGTAGAAGCTATATATATGCAGAGAAGAGATTATAATGAAAACTGAGGTCCAAAGCACAAAACTCATGCAAGGGGCTCGGCTCTGGCAGCCCAGGCTTCATCCGGAAGGTCATCTGGAAGGACGTCCGGTCTAATTAGCATATTATGCTTTTATTATTATAGATGATCCCTGGGGTTTAGGTTATTTTAGCATGGAGATAAGGGCAAGAGGGAGTGGGTGAGGTGGGATAATTAGAGGACGAATGATAACTACAGCAGGGGGGTGGGATGAGGCTATAATACGATGGTATGTGCTTTAGAGTTGCTAGATGATTTGATTTGATTTTTTGAGAAGGTAGAAATAATGAAAGGTTTTTATAGTGGATTAATCACAGAGGATTAAGAAAGTGTGCCAGATCAAGAGCTATCCAGAGCCTCAGAAAGAGGAGATTCTGAGGCATAAGGGAACGCCTGTGGTTTAGGGCCTCTTCTGGTGACTGAGATATGTAGGGATGGAGTCAAGGGTGATATGCAAAGTATCCTACCTAATAAAAGAGTAATATGCAAATTAACCATCACTCCACTACACCAACAAGCCACGCCCACCAGCCAATCAGAGTGAGTATGCAAATTATTCCCAACCAAGATGGCTGCAGCCACAGAGAGTAGTTGAGAGGCTTGGGTTTCCCTGGCAATAGAGGAAGCCAAACTTTCAACCTGCCCTGGCTAGCCTAGGCCTCCACTCGAGGATACACAGTTTCAATTATAGAAGGTAAACAAATCCAAATAGAAATGGCGGCAACCACAGAGTGAGCAGGAGGCTTGGCTCCCCTCCAGGCTACAAAATTTCAATTGTGGAAGGTAAATAAATTTCAGATACCTTGGCCTCCACTTGGGTTTGCATGGCTGACCTGCAAACCACCATAGGCCATCTGCCCATGCTGCCCCACACCCCAAGGGAACCCCTACCCTGGTCCGGGACACCCTTTAGGGCAAACCAATTGGCCCCCACCCATGCACCAGGCCTCTATGCTATCTAATAAAAGAGTAATATGCAAATTGACCATCAGTCCAACACACAAAATGGCTGCCCCCATGTGGTCAAAGATCCTGTCCCATGTGGACACAAAATGGCCACCACAAGATGGTCAACAGGGCAGAGCAGTTGGGAGGCACCAGGCCTGCAAGGGAGGGCAGTTGAGAGGGACCAAGTCTGCAAAGGAGGGCAGTTGGAAGAGATCAACTCTTGCAGGGGAGGGCAGTTAGGGGTGACCAGGCCAGCAGAGGAGGAAAGTTGGGGGCAAACAGGCTGGGCAAAAAGTTGGGGGCAAACAGACATCAATCAGGCTGGCATGGGAGGGGTTAGGCGGGGCACATGTGTCAAACACAAGGCCCGCGGGCCAAATCCGTCCCGCCAGGCCTTGCAATGTGGCCCGCACCGTGCTGTCATCACTGCACTCCGCTGCGTTTCCATCACAATGACAGTTTATGACTGTTCAGTAAACCATTCGGCCCGCGATTTAGGCTGGATTTTAGATTTTGGCCCCTTCTCTGATTGAGTTCGACACCCCTAGGTTAGGGAATGATCAGGCTGGAAGGCAGAAGCAGTTAGGGGCAATCAGGAAAGCAGGCAGGCTACCAGTTGAGAGCCAGCAGCCTTAGATTGTGAGAGGGATGTCTGACTACCTGTTTAGACTTGATCCCACTGAGCAGTTGAACATCCCTCGAGGGGTTTCAGATTGGAGAGGGTGCAGGCTGGGCTGAGGGGCACTCCTCCCCTGACCCTGTGCATGAATTTCGTGCACCAGGCCTCTAGTTTTTCTAATAACCAGTATGGGATGGGTTCTAATCAGTGAGAATTGGCACTAATCGTTCATAATGGGTCAATTATAAACAACTACTATTATGTTATCATGGATTCCAAACTAAATCCTATAGCTGAGTGATAGGGTTGGTCTTATGGCAGGTTAGGGTAAAAGAAACAAGCAGTCTGAGATTTCTCCTTGGGATTGAATTTTAAGGCAGTTATGACAAGGCTGATAATGTGCTAGGAAGAATATTGGGAGTTCTATGGTCCTCACCTTCAGTCCTTCTAGGACACTGTCAATTATAAATATCTGCAAAAATATAGCTGTGATTATTTCTAAAAGAAGTGGACTTGGGGTTCAAAGGTGTAAAAGCAATCTTTGCTCTGCATTTGTTAACAGCTTGATCTTTAGATAGTAATACAATTATTCTGAGCCTCCGTTTCCTCATCTATAAAACAAATTAGATTGAATTAAAACTTTTCTAAGGCCCTCTTTGGTGGTAAGGACTTGAAATATCACACATAGCTTGCTTAGAGTTACACATTTGCTTCATACACATGTTTCAACTGAGGTGCTATTTCTACTTTGTCATTGTACTTGATCTTTTTTAGAAATATATTTTTATTTATTTCAAGGATGAAGGAAGAGGGATAGACAGAAACATCAATGATGAGAGAGAATAATTGATTGATTGGCTGTCTCCTGCACCCTCCCCACTCCCTCCTGGGAGATTGAGCCCACAGCCCCACCATATACCCTGACTGGTTACTATGACCTCCTTGTTCATAGGTCAATGCTCAACCATTGCGCCACACCAGCCAGCTGTACATAGTTTTGATAAATGTTCCCTACATCAAAATATCCCCAGCATCTAAAACTTATTTTCAGTCTACTAGGTAGTAATTTTCTGATTCTATAAGAAAAAAAAAACTCCAAATACCTGAATTTGCATATCCTATCACTAAAACTTGTTCAGTCATATCTTACTCTTTCAATTCTCCTTAGGGAAAACTAATTTTTTAAAACTCTTCTGAGAGAACTTTTCATCTTTGCTAAGTCCTACATATTTTCAGAAAGTTTTAAAGTACTTACCTGTTGAGTGAATTTAAGCTATTATTAAACTTTTAAAAGTTCTTTTTTTGTGTGTGTGTTTAAACATGATCTCCTTTTGGATAACATGAAGAATGAGGAATCAAGAACTTTGGCTAAGAATTTATGAGGTGCTACTTATTTAGACAGTTACAACACTGAGTGTGTTACTCAAAGTTCATCTTTTCTTATTAATGCTGCTCTTTTCTAATATGTGGATAAGTATTTCCAAGGTTAATTGTCCAGATCTTTTATTTTATTTTTTTTAGTAGGAACAAGGTAGTTTATGTTTAGGAACAGAGAAAAGACAAGACAGACATACCCCTTATTGTTTGAGAAAGAGCCATAGTCAACACATCAGAAAACAGATAAATTTTTTTCATGTTATTAACTTAAAAAAATATTTTAAAAAAATATATTTTATTGATATTTCACAGAAAGGAATATAGAGCTAGGAACATTGATGAGAGAGAAACATTGATCAGCTACCTCCTGCACACCCCCACCAGGGATGTGCCCGCAACCAATGTACATGCCCTTGACCGGAATCAAACCAGAGACCCTTCAGTCTACAGACTAACGCTCTATCCACTGAGCCAAACCTTTTTCAGCGATTCTATTAACTTTCTATTCCAGATTGGCTTATACTCTTTATGCTTTCATTTTAACATTTGCATTAACAACATAATGAAGCCATGTTAGCATATATTTAAAACATTCCCAGAAAGTCTTGATTCCTCTCCTATCACACAAATACTCATCAGCTGACTCTATAGTGATGTCTTTTGGTTCAGAGAGGGTTACTAACTCTTAAAGTGGTAATAAAAATAGGTGGCATTAAAGTCTTATTTTTATCAGGCCAAGACACTGAAAGAGGACCACGGGAACCTGAAAGAGAATGCATCTCTGTGTGCTGAAAACTATTCCATTTACACCAAAAAGAAAAAAAGAGAAACACACACACACACACACACACACACACACACACAAAGAGGTGTACCAAAGCAGGAGACACTTCTCTTGTTAGCTTGTTGTCAGTACACAGCTGCCTTCCAGTGTGAGTGAGAGGCAGTTCAAATAGTCTAGACCCCACAATTCTTATGTAACCATATATTTTATTCATATTGCTTTATAAAGGCCATCTCACTCTAGGAACTGTCCAGAACTACTATATTCTCTAACCAGTCCCCTTTGACCTGTTCCCCTCCAAACTTACACCGTGGCCAGCTCCCTCAGGACCACCTGATAGCACCGGTTCTCTCTCTGGCCAAAGACTCCAGTCCCACAGTGGGCTGTCTCAGCCAACCAGGGTATCCATGAGGGCCTTGCGCACACCCTAGAAAGGAGTACTCATGTTTCGAGGATTTAACAGGTGGGAGAGAAAACCCTTGTCCTTTAAGGAACGGGGATGCCGGCCTTCAGCATGAAATGGGATGGCATCTAGAGCTTTCATCCTGTATAAATAGTTAAACCAATTCTGATTTCCCTGGGTGTCCAGCTGTAGCAGTCTTGCATCCGCAAGGAACTGAGGTTCATACTTGATATCCTGAACCCTGGATAGTCGACTATCAATCTCCTCTTTAAAGTCCTTGGGGGC
This sequence comes from Pipistrellus kuhlii, assembly GCF_014108245.1. Classification (NCBI taxonomy): domain Eukaryota; kingdom Metazoa; phylum Chordata; class Mammalia; order Chiroptera; family Vespertilionidae; genus Pipistrellus; species Pipistrellus kuhlii. The sequence continues at coordinate 55,085,776 of NW_023425540.1, read as the reverse complement.
ACTGTGTCGTGAGGTCCCCTTCAGAATTCCATCGCAAAGCGCATGATTTGCCTCTTCACAAAAATAAATAGCAGCACAAACACCAGGCTCCCGCAGGCCATCACCAGCAGGACATTCACAACCCCCCCCCCCCCCCCACACACACACACACACACACATCACCAGCAGGACATTGGCCGCCCCCCACAGCCAGTTACTGCTGGACGCCTTGGCCTCCCCACCCCACACAGAACTTCTGTCCACCGGCCTACCTGCCTTCAGCCCGAGCCCCTCGAGGCAAGGTCGCCTGGGTTCTCTGATGCCCTAGGCCACCTCCTTACAGGGAAAGATCAGGCTAACCCAACCAGAACCCATGGCAGATCAACTGTCCAGAATCTTTCACTAGTCAGTGCTAGGGATAGAAGTCCAGTCCAAGTGACTTAAAGTAACTGTCTTAGTTACCTATTGCTACGTAACGGATTGCCCCCAAAGCATGCCTTCTTAAAGAACACCTGTATGTTCACAGCTTACCTGGGCCTGTGCGTCCTGGTCCGCACGCACGGGGCTGCGAGGAGGCGCCAGCACGGTCTGCCGGGACCTTTCCAGGGTGAAGGGGTAGCGCGTGGGGGATAGGGAGTAAGTCTGGGTGCAGCGAGAGGGTCGGGAGGAGGATGGACTGGGATGCACGGAGTATCAGGACCAGCAAAGAAAGGCAACAAAGGCAGGCCGGAGACGCTGCTGCGGACACTCCTCCCCCAAAGCCCGAGTTCACGTGATCTCCGGAGTCTGGCGGGGTGGGTCCCGCGATGAGAAACACCTGGGTTTCCTGGTTGACTGATGCAACTTATTGTCAGTACAGGATCAGGCCTACACCACCGTCCTGGCAAGTCTCCGTCCTCATTGAGTCCCAGCCCCAGTCAGAGGCTCCTGGCCACCGCCAGGCGCAGGGAACTGGTTTCCTCTATCTGCTGCGGAAGAGCGGGGACTCTGCACGCAGCATTCCAATGTCACTCAGTAGTTGATGGCAGCATCCAGCTCCTTGGGCTGAATGCTTCCACTCCTGCCTTGCTGTTGCCCAGAGATTGCTTAGTTAATTCAATGCTCGACCTCACCCACCTGACAGCTTGCTTCTTCAATGTGCAACCACCCCCCTGGCAATATAGGAGTTTTCCCTTAGGACAGAGGTCAGTCTTTTGTAAACTAATCGTGGAATTGACACCCATCACCTGTGCTTTATGCTATTCATTAGAGGCAAGCCCTTAACCCGCATTCAAGGGCAAGGGATAACACAAAAGCATGAATACTACAGAGCTGTGTGATTGCTCACCTCCTAAAATTGGATTCTTGAGGGCCAATTTTTGAAGCCTGCCACAAAGATTCACGCATATAATTGAAAAAAGTGAGGGATAGCTTGTCCTCAGACACAGTTGGATTCTGAAACTTAAAAGATACCAGCAGCGTGGACTCAGAGTAGTAGATGGATGCTGCCTCAAAGAACAACAGGATGCTGGTCCTCAAAGAAGGGGCAAAGGATTCTGAGAATAAACAAAACAACAGGCGAATCTACCTCAACAGAGTAGATCTTTGGCTTTTGGGTTTTGCTGCTTAATGGATTCTGAACATGCCATCATTGCCACAGGGACAAATCAGACTTCTTTATGACAGAGTGCCTACTGTGTGTTAGACTGTGCTAGGTGCTTTACCTATATGGTCTCATGAAATACTTGCAGCAACCCCATAATGTCAGCATTGTTTCATTTTTTTATACTGAAGGAACTATCTTTTGACACTTAATTTGGAATCAAAGCCATATTGATTCCACAGACAGTTCTCATGCTACCATATACCTGCCAGAATATACAAGTATTTTTAAATCATGTTATAGATTTTAAATCACTTATAGGAATAAGAACTAGTGTGTACTTATGTTTAAATATAAAGTTTGGTTTAATGTCTTGCATAGTTTATAGTTTAGTAACCAAATTATTGAAGTAAATTTCTTACCTAAAGGATTTGAGGCACTGAAGTATAAAATTGGGATAAGTTAAAAATTGAAATAAAAATAGAAAAAAAAGGCAAGGAAAATGAAGAAATAAAGTATTAAACAGTGCTCTAGTCAAATTTGATCTTACTGTTATTTTTATTTTGGTGTCCCCATTTATATGTGAATATGGAAAAATGTAGTGAAGAAGGAGAAAATATGCTTGCACCTGATTACACACGGAAGGTACCAGAATAGTGACTAACTGCAGAACAGAAAAAACAAGTCCCTATGACAATTCTTGTTATATCTTTGAACCTGAGCTTCCTCATCTATAGAGATAATATAATCAGAAGGGTTATGTAAAGAATAGAAATAATGTATATAAAGCAAACTGTTTAACATGTAATTGTGCCCAGTAAGTATTTCTTGTTGTTATCCACACAGATTAAAATATTGCCTGACATAGCCTCACAAAGTAAAGAATTTAAATGGGTCTAGTTTATTATTATTTAGATATCTCTAGATCAACAGTTTTTAACTGGTGTACTGCAAGAATTTTTAAAACATGCAATACCTAACTATTTAGTCAGGGGCACTGGCCTCTTTTCTCTTAGATTGCCAAATTAAAAAAAAAAAAAAATGACAACAGGCAGCACAACAATAGCCATCTTGTGTGAATGAATCAAAATGGTTCTTATGTTTTTTGTCAGATTAGCAAAAAAATACATTTTTTGATGTGCTGCAGAATTTTAGTAATTAGTTTATGTGTGCCATGAGATGAAAAAGGTTGAAAATCACTGATCTAGATGGACTGTTACTCATTTCTTAGAAGTTTCTGGGTTTACCCATCATGTGGAGTGGTAATTGTTTAAAGATTTCGCAGTGTCTTGAAGTTAATATTTTGTCTGCGCAAAGGAATTCCGTATCTTTTGGATCTTGAATGGAGGCAGAGCCAGTCTCCCATATGAAAAGCGAAAACAGTGGCTACTTCTTTCCTAGCTTTCCATGGATCTGGGCATGGACTTGGGGGAATTTTAAGCCGAACTTGAAGGAAGAGAGGCAGCTGTCCATATGGAGGTTGAGGGAAAGAGCCTTCCAGGAAGCGGGAAGAGCCTCTCCAAAGGCCCTAGGCGAGGGGGTTGGTGTTTCTGAGGAACAGCAAGGAGGTCAAAGTGCCCGGGGCGCTCAGACACATGTTATACACATTATTCCAAGGCCCATCCAAGAGAAGAAGGAAGTGGGAGGCAGAGAGGTTGCGACTTGCACAGTAAGTGGCAAAAACCAGAACTCAGAAGCTCCTCTTCTGAACCCAAGCCCTGAGTTTTTATCAAGATGCCATTCTGTGTTTACTTCCAGATTGCCTTAACATTTTCTCTACCTGTGAGGTATTCTTTGTTAAACTTACCAGACGTTGGGAATCACACCTTCTCAAGTTGCAATGAATGCAGCACAAAGTTCAAACAGACTCGTTCTAAATACTTTTGACAAATTGTTCTAGCAAGAGACGTTTCTACTTTACTGTCATAGATTTGGTTGAATTTATTATTTTATGGTTGAATTTATTATGGGAATATTTTAGAGTAGATTTTGTATGATTATCTAGCAGATTAGCCAATACATTCTATACTTAATTATTTATTACAAAGCCATTTAAAAATGTTGCATGGGATTTAAATTACTTATATATGCAAACATCCAACTGGGGGGACAAAACTTAACATTATATTCAATAGTTGAATTCACTCAGATCTGTTATACTGTTATACAGACACACACATGTGTATTTCCCATAACTAAAGAGTACTCAAACCAACATGTAATTTTGAAATACCTGATGAAGATTTAAATGGGCTTTTATTGATAACATAACATTATAACAGGTGATTTAACTTGTGTTATTTTTAAAAATGTAATTATTAAATATTCATGACATATTATACTTTATGAGACTTTAATACTCATACCAAAATCATATGGTGAAGATAAAATGCAGACAAAGAGTCTGGGTTCCCACAGCCACCGACCCCTAAATGACCTGCTAATAAATGCCAGATTCTCATCTTGTAAAACTCCTATGGGAGAATAATAAAGGATGAACATTTGGCCCAACATTTATTTTTATAAAACAAGCACCTTTAGTTTTCTTTCAAAAGAGTCATTTTCCTGCTTTTATAAAGTCTGTGGTCCTTTATGAAAATGTGTACCTCACGTCACACGGCTAGAACCTTAAATTTAGGCAGTTACCCAGGGAGGTTCAGACATCCGGCCTGGACAATCTAGATTATTTAAATTAGAGTTGATATTTACACTTCCATGTTCCTAGCTCCTAGTATATTTACCAGCTAATTACACAAAACTTCATTTTTCTTGGACCATAGCTTTGCTTGTGAAATTTTAGGAAACAAAGTTATGTAGATTCAAAAAAGAAATATAGTAAATACAGTCAGTCTTGTGATTAGTAATTGCTATAGGCCAGACATTCTCAGACATTTATTTTTTAAAATTTTTATCTAGGGGGACTAAGAACAGATTGGTATATCCACAACAATGAAGGGAATAATGAGGTTGTGGTTAAAATAAATATAAACCTAAAATAAATATATCAAAGATACTTACAGGTGAATCAAAATCAAGAGGCCAAGAATACATGTGCCAAGAGGTATCTGCAAAACTCTAAGTGTTTCTCTCCCTTAAGAAAAGTAGCGTCTGTAATGTTTTTGGTTATTAGGTACTATGGCTCAAGCCACGTAAGTTTACATAAACTTTGCTTATAACTCAGAGCAAGAATTTGTCCTGGGGCCACAGGCCTAACTTCTGTATAGACATTTAATCTTCTCTAAAGTGACATGGTAAGAAAATCTTGCCCCATAGATTAGATGCTCCATATTGGCTAATGGGAAATCTGCTCAATCACATTCTGTTTGGGAGAAAAAGAGTGCTAATTTATTTTAAAAGTCAAATGATTAGCATTTCCTGATCTCCCTGGTTTTTAGATTTTGCATGCGATTTCCTGTGCATCTTGGAGTTTGAAGCTCCAGGACATAGATGTGTATAAACTACTTTATTCCTAATATCTTTTTAAAAAATGTATCTTTATTGTTGAAAGTATAGATGTCCCCTTTGTTTTCCCATTGACCCCCCTCCTCCTTGCACCCACCCCTCCCAAGCCTTCACCACACTATTTCTGTATCCATGGGCTATGCATATCCTGTATAATAAAAGTGTAATATGCAAATTGATTGGCTGAACCGTGGAATGACCATCCAGATGATCATCTGGATGACCATCCGGGACCATGCTATGACACTCACTGGCACCAGGCCAGCCAAGGCAGGTGAGATGGGATTGGTTGGGGGCCCAGCCATTGCCCTATGATACCCCACAGAAGAGGCCCAGGCCACCAGTTGGTGGGGCTATCAATTGGGGAGGGGGGAGGGCTCTATGATTGCCCCAAAGAGGGAGGCCCAGGCCACCAACTGGTGGGCTGTGGTGGGTGGGCAGGGCCTCCCTCTGTGAGAAAAGCCCAGGTCCAGGGCACCAGTGGCCAGAGAGCTAATATGCTAAGTGTCCCCCCTACTGTATGACGAGTCACTATGATGCACAGTGACCACCAGGGGGCAGATGCTTAACACAGTAGCTGTCAAGCTGCAGTGACTTGGCAGCTGTTCTAGGGTAACAACACCTAAAACCAGAGAGGCAGGAAGGCTGGAGAGTGTTGGGGAGGGGAGAAAATGGATCAACCAAAGGACTTATATGCATGCATATAAGCACACCAATGGACACAGACACTCCTGAGGAGCGGGGGGGGGGGGGGGGGGGGGGGGGGGGGGAAGGGAGGGATGAGAGCATGCGACTGAGGTTAAGGGAGGCTGGGTGAAGGTCAATGGGGGGAAAAAGGAGACATATGTACTAATATATGTAATATTTTAAACAATAAAAAATTTTAAAAAATAAAGTTCTTCCCTCCCTCCCTTCTTAAAGCTTCCCTTCAGGGGGGCATTAACCTCCAGCCCAGGGTGCAGCCCCGGACAGGTATTTGGCACCACCCTCCCCTGGCCTCCCCACTGCCATCCTGCTCCCATTCCCTGCCTGGGGTGCCTGTCCAGTGAGGCTCGCATGGCCCAGGTGCTGCTGCTGGGAAGCCTTGGACCGTCCACCATTCCATCCCAGATTTGTGGTGCCTCCCCGCGAAGGGCTCATACTGGGGGCACCTCCCTCCTCCTGCATCTGGGCGGACTCCTGCCCCGCCCCTCACTGGGCACACCTGCTGCCCTCCCCCAGGACAACCAGCCCTCCCACATGCAGCCCCACCTTTCCTTCCCTTTTCCATTCCTGTGTCTTTTTCTTATTCCCTTTCTGTATTTCTGTTTCTCCTCTTGGCATGTCTGCATGCAGGCCTGCCTTCCTCTCCTTCTCCTTTCTTACCCTCTCCTATTGTATCTTATTTTGATTCTTATTTAGTTATTTCTTCTTCACTTTCTAAATTTTCTACATGATTACTATATGTCTTCTATAATTTGAAAAATACATTTATAAATTATAATAACTCACATCTCGGTGTAATTTCATAAATCTCAAATATGTTTTACTTAAATAACACTTTACATATAATCCATATTTGTGTGTTCTGAGACTTTGGAGATATATATATATATATGAAACTTTCTTGATGAATTTGAGTACTATATTTTTATTTGAAATGTCATTCAAAGCTGTATCAGAAAACTCTGGTCTGAGCAATGATTATAATAAAATCTTCGCTGTTAGTACACTGGCAAGGATAAATAAGTGGAAGATGTTAACACACTTTTAGAGTGAGGGAGGATAATAGTCTACAATCTGATTCGTGGTAGCACATGAAAACATGATAATGCTCAGAAGGAAATACCCAGGAGGCTGGATTCTAGGCATATGTGTTCTCAGCATATGAAAAATTCCTACTCACAAGTGAAGCGCAGAAATTCTTGAGTCATCAATTGTCAAGATGCACTTGGACACATAAGTTTATCAGTAGTAAATAGTTGAATAGATTCCCAATAAGTTTTGGGGTCTCCCTGATGCTCTGGTCTGGTATAAGAACTCATGAAGTTTGCAAACCCGGCATATTGGAGAGAAGCTTTGTTAAGGACTGAATCTGAATTTCCTGCTTTCTCTTTAAGATGAGACTCTCAGTATATCCATTTTCCCATATACTATTATGTAGTTGTGTTCTTTAAAACTTTAGGAAGCACTATTCAGATAGAATGTCCAACATAAGTAGGAGCTCCACATGCCTCTTTTTCTGACTTGATATTGTAACCTCATTTTTTCTGCCTTGCATACTTCACTTCAACAGCCATTATCTTCTTTCTGTTTCTTAAACATGTGCTCACCATGCAAGAGGGCCTTTATATTTGTTGTCCCTGCTGGATAGAATGCTTTACCAAAATATTTACATGACTATCTTTTCATTATCCACGTTTCAGCTCAAATATAACCTTTCCACAGACATCTTTCATGTTCACTCAACTGGCATCATTTCAATTATTCTTTACCACATCTCTCTACTTTAATGTCTTGAGAACTCTTACCACTATCTGAAATTACCTTATATACACTTGCTCATTGATTTCTACACTGTAATACAGGGTTATAAGAGCAGAACCATTATCCATAAAACCCACTGTTTCAGCCACAATACCTAGCACAGTGCACAGCAGATAAAAGGTGTTCAATTATCACTTGTTGAATGAAAGAAGGAATGAATACATAAATTGCAATTACCTTGAAACTTAAGATTGCGTCAGGTTTTAAATACTGTGAAAGGAATCCCTCTTCTCTCCCATCACATCTATAACCACTTTCCTTAATATATGGAAACATTATATAATTTTTTTTGTCTTACATTCTGCTCTCTTGGTCTGTGGGATGACTGCAGAGAGGATAAAAGTGGGCCCTAGGGCAGGGTGTTAGAGCTCTATCAGCTTCGACCATTGGCATGCTGTTGAAAAAGTCCTCAGCAAAAGGAAGGAAGGAATTTGCTGTTGGAAAAAAAAGATTTGGTACATTATTCATGTGTGTGTGTCTTTTGATTTGCCTTTGAATATGTGCACATTTCATGATACAAATCATAAGTTGGGTATTTGAATAAATAATGTTGTTACTCTCTTTATCCATTTGACTTGTATCACAGTTGGTAATCAATTTAGAAAGAAGTTGAAGTTGACATAATTCTCAGATCAAATCAGCCATATGTCTATTATTTTATAAAAACAGTTTGGGATATCGTCTTTAGCCATTTTATGCCTTCTATATAAACTGTTGAGTCTTTACAAGAATGTAGATAAACAAAAAAAAATCTGGATGAGTTATTTATGTCACATATTTAATTATTTCCAACATACAAGCCAAAAAATTAGATTTCTTATCTTATATTTCATGATACAAGTGATTAAACATGATTAAAGCAAATAATTAAATTTGAATATTAATAGTAATATTTTTTTTTATCTTTGGGGATTTTTAAATCCAAAAGCAGAAAGTAGTTTAATTTTTAATTTTACATATGTATAAGCTGTCCTGTACACAGTTTTAATATTAAGAAAAGTATTCATTTGAGACTAAGCTTTATTCTACTTTTAATATTAGAAATTATTTTTTTTCAGTTCTTAAGCAACAGTAAAATACATTATTTATCCTTTAGTGTTAATTGAAACATATTAATATAATTAATAATTTTAAATTAATAGATTATAGTATAAAACATTTTTTATTCTTATTTCAATAAACTAAAGGATTATTCCTTGTGATCAAAACATACTTCTGCATTTATGCTAACCTGTTCAATCTATATTAGAATTTTTGATGAAAATTGCAAAAATAGATAAATATAAATAAATTAGGTCTTCAGAATATCTTAAAGAGTACATGTGCTAATCTAAAATATAGAAATCCTTTTTTATTAAAAAAAATAAGAAATTTGTTGTATGAAAGAATGGCTGCTTAAATACAATATATTACTAATTCTTAAAACCTGTCGGAAAATGAAGCTAAAGCAAAAGAAAAAGCCCTGTGGGTGTTATGAAGCCAGTTAAGCTTCATACATATGTTTGCTGACAGTTGAAAGAATGAACATTTTTCATCCCCCTTTGACTGCATTATAATGCATTGAAAAAGCTTATAGATTCAGGTTTCATACTCTGCAACTGAATTCCATTCCTTTTCATACTTTAAATTTGTAACATGTTCTATATAGTCCTTAAGTGAACATCCTGTTTTCAGGGCTTCTAAAACTGCATTGCTTTGAACAGTGAGCCACATGGCAATACTACTAACATAAAAAAAGTCCAGCTGTTGAGATTGAAAATACCATATAAATCACTGTACAAGCATCTTGTCTTACTTACCACTTTGGAAAACCCAGAGAAGTATTTTAAAGGAAAGGGATACTAACTTTAAAGGTCTCCAAAAAGCACTGTCACGATTTTTTTAGACTTTAGATTATAATCTCAAATTGTTTCATGAAGGGAACTTTTACATAACTTGTTCCTTCAGTCAAAAAAAATGCTTTTTTCCATTAAACTTCTTAAGTGCGCTCTTGTCCCGAACTCCTGGATGTATTGTAGTTTGTGAAATTTGTATCATCATTAATTCTAGTTAAATGATCATATTTTAAACAGAAAGTTCATCGAAAAATTCTAGATTCATCCTTAAAAAGAAAAAATAAACTCTGGTGCAAGTAAGTCTTCAGGATTAGAAATGTTCTGGGAAGCAGAGTGCCCTCAGCTAGAAAAAGCCTAGAATTTGGAACATCCTGGAAAAATACTGAGGCAGGATCAATCTGGGTACTCATATCGTGGGTATTTTTTGTTCTTGATGTTATACCTTTTTTATGTTGAGCTGATGATTTACACACTTACAGAATCACAGTAAGAGTATAAATCTAAATGATATTAAAGAGAGGGCTTAAGTTTACAGGATAGGCAGATGAACAATATTCAAAATGGGAATTAATCCATGTCAGTATGTCCTGATTTTGTGGAATCAGTTTTGCTTTATTGACTTCCAAATAAGATATTTAATCATTTTAGTTTGTAATTGGGCTATTTTATTTTATTTTTAATATATTTTTTATTGATTTCAGAGAGGAAGGGAGAGGGAGAGAGAGATAGAAACATCAATGATGAGAATCACTGATCGGCTGCCTCCTGCACTTCTCTCACTAGGGATCAAATCCACAATCCGGGCATGTGCCCTGACCAGTAATGGAACCGTGAACCTCCTGATTCATAGGTCAATGTTAACCCTAGCAACACAAGCCAGGCCTTCACTGGGCTATTTTAAACAATTTGGTTAAGCTTTCTCTTCTTTGGAAGTATTGATTTTTGTTCTTTCTCTACCTCTGACTGAAAGGCAGTAGGAGAATAGCTATTATGGATTATTATACTGGATTCAATATACACTTGTGACAAACTATTTAAATTCCCTAAGTTTCCTAATTTATAAAATGGTGTGGAGAGTGAGAACATTTTCTCATAGAGTTGTTATGAGGATTAAATGAGCAAATATTTTGTTAAGACTTTGCTCCAGTGCCAGGCACACAAGTGCTCAGGCAGGGATGGAAGAGCAGACCAAGCACACTGGGATTTACAGTCTTGGTTGATTATCTTTATGCTTAATAGTAGCGTGGAATAATTTGGGAATATAGAGTATTAGAGATGGGCAAGTTTTAAAGATTTTTCTAGTCAACAATTTCATTTTGTAATTAAAGAGATGAAATCTAATGTAAGAATATGACCTGCCCAAGGCCACTTAATGAAAGAACTAGAGCAAGATCCTCCACCACCATTTTCTAAGCTCTGTACCTTTCATCACACCATGTTCCTACTATTATCATTTTTTTATTTTTGTCAGTGGGAGTAAAACATGTGCTTGGCAACATAACTGCTATGAAGATACCAGAGAAGTTTGTTTTCTCATTGAACCTTTTAAGATATGCCATGTTGATTGAATAAAAAGATGTGTGGAGCAAAGCATGGAGGAGATTGTTTCTGATGTTTCCATAATGTAGACACGGCCGTGTTATATTTCAATAACCATATTTTAAAAGAATGAACTCATTGAACTTAATATTCCAACATGAAGGTCTTCTATTTATTTTAACTCACAAGAATGGAACATAGGAGCAAGATCTGGGTGTGCATGTTTGCAGTCATTTTGCAACGAAATACAGAGACAGACAATATAATGCCTTTTATGGGATCAGGTTAATGCTTACTTGTGCCTGGAGCTTCCCTGTCTGACAAATAAGAACTTAGATTTATCAAATGTTAAACACATGGCTTTAACGGTTCCTATTAGGGGCATTCCTGAGGGATTTGCACTAGTTGTGAGGTTGTATTCACTTCACTTTATTTCTTTCCTGTGGCTCTTCTGTTTCCCTTTGGGATGTGTTTCATGTGTCTGTTATTGCTTTGAAGATTTTTTTTTATTTCTATCTCATGTTTAACACCTGCCATTCACTCCTTGTATAACTTATGAGAAATGAATGGCATTCTTCCCCTTGAGTACCAGTCTTTATAAGGTAAATGCGCCTGTGTTGATTTAGAAAAAAATGTATATTCCAACTCTCCCCCATTTTGTACTAAAATAAGATTTTACTCTTTGGTGTTGATAAATTTTTGGAAACATTTTATTTCTTTTCTCCTTGATTATTTTACATTGTGGAACAAGGCAAAATGACAGAAATCCCATGATTTTGTTCTCAGACAACAATATGTACCTGAGAACATTGAATATAGGGATAAGTTGAGACCCCAGAAAATTCCTTCTTTTAGAGGACCATTTTATTCCGAGTTATCTTTAAGTTTTTGAATTTTATTAGATGCTGGTAAATATTTTGTATAATTTGAACTTGAAGAGAGAGTTACACATTGCTATGCTATTAGAGATTTTATCCAGGACAGCTTTCAGGACTGGCAATCATATGGAGAGATCGTCTTTACTTTTTGTTTTGTTTTTTGTATAGGTGGCAAGAACAGTGCATTCTGGCTATAAATTTATCATCATTGACATAAATAACACAAAAATATATTTGTGACATGCTTAATGATTGAATCACTGTAAAGCATTCAATCTATATTTCTCTGGTTGTATCTGTTCCATTTTGGTTTTTATTAGACTTCAATAATTAAGTAGAAATCTGGTTAACAACTTATATTCAAAGGAAAACTTCTTACTGTCTTAAATAAAATCTTTATACTTGCCCTCTGTAAGAGCTATTCTTTCTCATAATTTTCCTTTTCTCTGTAGGTACCACTACCATAGAATATATCTTCACAATTTAGGGCAATTTAATTTAGAAAGAAAGGACACAAATAACTTTTCCTAGTTAAGAGTGTTGGATTTCAACGAAAATATAAGAACACCACTCAAAATTAATCAGAAGATTTCCTTATTCAATTCTCTTCTTTACTAGAGGGATTTTTTTTTTGAAAAATTTGATACAGTTCTTTTGTCATTATTTAGGTTACTTATAGCACAAATATTATTTGAAAACCTACTATGTGCCACGAATTAGAGAAGACAGGAAAAATCACCCTTCTTAAAATCTAGTTCAAGAAGGGGAAGATAGTGAATTTTCAGTTGATGATATGTTTAGGAAGAAAATCAGGGAAGGTGATAGGACAATGATTGGGTGGCTTTTAGTTATGTAAGAGCTAATCATGTTTAAGATTAGAAAGTCTAGTGTGGCCATAGCATAGTGTTGAAGTGGAAAGTGGTACAAGATGAATTCAGAGTAGTATGTGGGAGTCAGACATACTGGTTGTAATAGGAAAAAAATAGCAGTATTTCTTTTCGGTCTGATGGATAGCCATTTGAGAATTTTTAAGTCAGGGAATAACATGAACTCAATTATGCTTAGAAAATCTATTCCAGCCTCACTGTGGAAAATAGTAACTGGAGTGAAAGGAAAGAATATGTGTGCTCTCTGGGTTCCCTGAATTGACCTATGATAGATAGGTATGCACTACTGAGCACCTCTAACGCCATCTCACCCTTCCTGTGAAAGAATAGAATATTTTTCAGAATTCTTTGATACACATATCATGTTAATTACATTTCATATACATTTAATTTAGACAAAACAAAAACTTATTTTTGCCTCACAAAGAATTAGAAATATTTGGATTTTGACAAGTATTAGACTAATATTGAAATGACAGTGTCTTTTTTTTAAATATATTTAGTGTTTCATGATATAACAGCAAATTATTTTTAGGGGGGCATTTTGTATGGTAAAGTCATTGAACCTCTCTATTGTAACATGCTTTTGAATTGTTACATCGTTCCTAATAATAGTGTATAGTGGTACCATGGGACAGGGCAATTTCCTGTCATTTTATGCAGTATTGTACTGGTGGGATATGAGATCATGTCATGAAATCCTGGAGTGTAATTTATAAGACCCTCTGTTCAATTTTGTCTGATGCTATTTAATAGACTTACCTAAAGGACTCTGTAGGAAGTGAGGTATGATTTCTGTAACCCCAATTTGTTTTCACTTATGTTAATTAAAATAAAAGGAGTAAGAAGATATTTTGTCTGATATAAAAGTAGCCCTCCACTTTACTTGGTCTTGTTTTCTTTTAAGAAATCTGTTTTTCTTTAGGGATAATATTACTGACATAACTCTTTAGTTTTATGAAAACATTCCAATAACCTTGTGGTTTCTTCTATACCCTTATTCATAGTAGTCACAATAAGGAATAAAACAGCCATAGTATTCAAGTTCCAGTATAAATATATTTATGGGTAGAAAAAATTACGAAGGACAGCATGTAGAAATTTTTGTATAAAGTAATCCCAAGTGATAGTGACAGAAATTATCTTTGATACCTTATATTTCAAAATATGCAGTAGAAAAACAGGGGAAAAATGCTGCCTTTGAATTGTTTTTACATGCATCAGGGAATATCACTTTGGCCTGTTCTATCTATTACAATGGAAAACAGCATTTGGTACTACAGAAAGCCAGGCCTCTTAACTAGAAGACATCTATTCATTTTCTGGACCAATAGTCAAAGGGTAGAATTTTATTCTATAAAATTTACTTAAAATGTGGGTTATTTAAGCATATCATCTTTTCCCCCTACTTACACATCTGGGTTCAGTCTGAAAGAAAAGCAGCAAATCTGTTTTCTATATCTAAATTTAATTCAACAGAAGACTAAGATTTTGGTGCAATGACTAGGAGGTTGTCTGAGGAAGACACCAGGCACTTTGCATTTGCTATCTGCCCCTAGAACTCAGTATAAGGGTGCCTCGTGCTGTCAGGGATCACATATACAGATGGGGCCAGGGCAACCGTTGTTTTTTTTTCACTCTTACCTGGTGGCAGTCAGGCCTCACTTGCAGTTTTCAACACTAAGTTGAACTGATGCCAGTACTAACCTGTTTAGGGTCAGCGCAATGATCCTTTTTTTTGGGGGGGAAAAAAGGCTATGACTACAGCTGTAGAGTGGCTCTGTGAGAGCAGCTTTGAATATGCTGACAGTAGAGTACCACCAATATTCCGCCAGAGACCAAAAATATGACAGAGGAAACTGGGTGGCCTGCGACTGGATAACAGGGCTCCACACTCATGAGCCTGACCACAGTAATAATACACAGGAATGGAGAGGCTACAGCGAAAATCTAGCACATATCTTATGCACGACAGATGTCACTTCAAAGGCAGATATGATAAAAAGAGCATAAATTTTATGTGCACATGCACCTATTAAACTATTTCTTTGTGTTAGACTAATTCTAATTGGATAGCTATGATGCTGAAATTACACAAAGGAAATTATTAAGTGTGCCTGACAAAATATTTTAGTATTCTTATATTTTATATAAAATGTGAAAAAATAAAAACCCTCAGAAATACCATCCATAATACCCATATTTAGGAAAATAATGATTTGACATATTTATGACCAGAAGTTTCCATAAATCTATAATAATAAAAGCGTAATATGAAAATCAACTGAACAACCGAACAGCAGAACAACTGTCCAGACAGCTTTCAGATGACCACACTATGACATGCACTGGTGCCAGGCCAGCCAAGGCAGGTGCCATACGATTGGTTGGAGGGCCCACCATTGCCCCACAGTCACCCTGCAGAGGGAGGCTCAGGCCAGGCTGAGGGATAACCCCCCAATGCATGAATTTTGTGCACCAGGTTTCTAGTGTATAAATATGAATAAGTGCATAACATATAATCAGTTCCAAATACAGAATTATGTTAACTTATGTAATTTAAGAACACTGAAACAGGTATAATATTAATGCTATATAAATATTAATTTAATTCTCATAACAACCCTGTCAGAGAAAGATTATTATTACCCCTATTAAATAGATTAACCCATCAATTTTCAACCTTTTTCATCTCAAGGCACATACAGTATAAACTAATTACTAAAATTCTGTGGCACACCAAAAAATATATGTTTTTGCTGATCTGTCCCAAAAAAATAAATATAATTTTTATTGATTTACAATAATAATAATAATAATAATAATAAATAATAAATAGTAATTATCTACCTTTTTTGCTCCAAAGTGACTTTAAAATATTAGGTGCCCATAATTGAAAATAAGGATTTCTGGTACCAAGAATTAACCAATTAACTCATCAGACACAACCTTATTATGCAATGTGACCTATAAGACTCAACTCTATTATACAACATATATATAGGTTCAACACAGAGCCTTCACATGAGATGGCTATTTTTGTGTTGGCTGTTGTCATTCTTTTTTTATTTGACAATCTAAGGGAATAAAGACCATTGCCATTTCCAAATAGTCAGGTATTTCATGTTTTAATAAAAATTCTTGTGGCACACAGGCTGAAAATCACTGGATTAACCCAAAAGTCATCAACAGATGAATGAATAAATAAATTATAGTGTATCAATACAATACAATAATATTCAGTCATAAAAAGGAATGAAAACAATGATATATGATATAGTGTGGGAACCTGGAAAATTATGCTGACTGAAAGCCAGGTTAAAAGTAACAGATGTCAAGGGCATGTACCTTGGTTGTGGGCACATCCCCAGAAGGGGGTGTGCAAGAGGCAGCTGATCGATGATTCTCTTTCATCATCGATGTTTCTAACACTCTATCCCTCTCTCTTCCTCTCTGTAAAAAAAAAAAAAAATCAATAAAATATATTAAAAAAAAAAAAAAAAAAGTAACAGATGTTGCCCTAACTGGTTTGGCTCAGTAGAGCATCAGCCTGCAGACTCAAGGGTCCCAGGTTTGATTCCAGTCAAGGGCATGTACCTTGGTTGCAGCCACATCCCCAGTAGGAGGTGTGCAGGAGATAGTTGATGGATGTTTCTCTCTCATCCATGTTTCTCACTCTCTATCCCTCTCCCATCCTCTCTGTAAAACAACAATCATATATATATTTAAAGTAACAGATGTTAGGACTCAGGGATGACATAAAAAGGAGAGGACAGGACAGCTTGCAAAAAGCTTTCATAATCTTGAGTAAGATGGTGAACGTCTTTCACAATTCTTCCTCTGAGCTTAGGCAGAGCACCTTCATAACATAACAAACTAACCCAAGAAACTGGGACAAGTATTGGTTTTAATTTTTCCTCTGACTGGAGGAGATACAGTTTATTTCTTAAAGAGTTTTACTGATGGAACTAGAGGCCCAATGCACAACATTTGTGCACTGGGTGGGGGGATGGGTTTCTCAGCCTGGCCTAAGCTTTCTCGGAGTCTGGGACCCTTCAGGGGATGTCTGCCTGCTGGCTTAGGTCCGCTCCCCACCCCTCCCCAAGCCAGCAGTCAGTCACCCCTCTCACAGTCTGGGGCTCTTGCAGTCCAGGACCCCTTGCCCTTTACCACACATTTGTGTAAAGACTAGTATATTTGAGAGTCTTAATGCTTATAGTGGTCTTAAAGTAGTAGATTTAACTAAGAAAAAAATCACTTTAGACTAATTAATAACACATATATCCAGCCATGGTATTTAATTGCAAATCTTTTGTCAAAGCCATCTAATTAATAAGAAAGCTATCTAATTGAGGTTAAATTCTTTTCACATGGATTTCACCCAAGGCTTACATTTATTTTCTGCCTTGATTACACTGGCCCTCCAGAATACCCAGCATATCAAAATCAGAGGTCAGCAATATATATTGGTAAAGTTCCACAAATTTACTATAAAATTTTTAAAGTAATGAAGAACTGAAGGAATATATTCAGCGTTTCAGATTATTAAATGATGAAATACATCACTTTGTCTAGAATTATCATTTTTTTCTTATTAGTTTTCTCTTTAGTCCCCCTTAACCCCCCAATACTATAATAATCATTGCTTTCTTTCCCCAGAAACTTTGGGCTATTTTACACTTGATATTATTGACACTTTCCTTTTTATGCCAGTAGAGTGACAAAGGCAAATTTAGGCAACCAGCCAATTTGCTACCTGAAATGAGCTGAGCTTTGGTAAAGCTAAAAGAAAATATGCTTTTTCTCACTGTATTTCAGAATGCTAAAAGAACCAAATGGGTGCACATCAGCCCAAAGACAGACTACAGCGGAGAAGCCACTTCTTGTGCGTGGCCAGATGAGAAGAAATAAACAGTTCTTAACAACAAGAGAGGAAACTGGAAAAATAATCTGGGAAGGAAAAAGCATGTGAAATTTTTTCTGAAAAAAATGTACAAATTCAACTCTTAGAAGTAAGCATATAGCAAACCAGGAAGTGAGGTAAAGTGAAGGGCTAAGAAACAGCAAGTGCAAAGGGTTGAAGAGAGAATGGTCATTAATTGTTCAGAAAGTTAAAAGGTGCCTATGTTACAGAAAATGAGGAGGACAGTGGTCAGAGAGCAGATGGGAAGGAGGCTGGTGTCAGACCATGAACAGAAGAGTTTTTCAAACTATTTGCAGTGGAGAACTATAAAAAAATAATTCATAGGTTCTTATTGTCTAAAACTTATATACATATTGAGTCATATACACCTCACCATGTGACTTCTGGCTACACAAACTAGTAAATCTATATCTTCACAAAAAAAAACAAGTTCACCTATCATATATATATATATATATATATATGCACACACACACTAGTGGCCCGGTGCACGAAATTTGTGCATGGGAGGGGTGGTGTCCCTCAGTCTGGCCTGCACTTTCTTCAATCTGGGATCCTTTGGAAGAGGATGTGTGAGCTGGGGCCTAAACCGGCAGTTGGACATCCCTCTCACAATCTGAGACTGCTGGCTCTTCATTGCTAACCTGCCTACCTGCCTTATTGCCCATAACCACTTCTGCCTGCCAGCCTGATTGCCCCCAACTGTTCTCCCCTGCTGCAACCTGCCCTCTCCACTGGGACCCGCCTCATCCATGCCAGATGGCAGAGAAGCCAGGATCCCCAGGCCTCAGTGCATGAAATGGCTGCCGGGGCCCATCTCCTCTTTGCCTGTGGCTGTTCTGTGGTGGCCATCTTGTGGCGGCTTCATGTGTGAGGACCTCCTAGGCTTTTATTAGTATAGATGTATAAGCCACAGTACTTTCAAATCAGTATAAACATCTCTAAATGCTTACTCTTTTTTTTTATTATTATTATTGATTTCAGAGAGGAAGGAGGAGAAAGAGAGACAGAACCATCAATGATGAGAAAGAATCAATTGGCTGCCTCCTGAATGACCCACACTGGGGACCAAGCCCGAAACTTGAGCATGTGCCCTAACTGGGAATTGAACCGTGACCTCCTGCTTCACAGGTTTATGTGCAACCACTGAGCAACACTGGCTGGGCTTTAAATGCTTACTCTTAATTTTTGCACTTATTATGTCACAACTGGCAATGCATTTTGTGTTGCATAATGTAAGAAGTTGTTTATTTTCTTTTAGGTCCAGTGGGAAGTTACAGAAGAGTTTTCAAAAGCAGAGTAAAATTAGAGGATTTGCATTTTAAGTAAAAAACAACAGTGTATAAACACATATTGGAGGCAAGGCAGAGACAGAAGTAGAGAGTATAGGAGTCTATTACAATAATGAGGTACAAATAATAGATAGTGACTATGAAGATGGGCAGATGAATTCAGGATATATTTTCATGATAGTACCAACAGCGTTAGTAGATTGGATGTATGAACTGAGGTAAAGGGAGAATCAGGAATAATTAATGGATTCTATCTGGAACAACTGATTGGATATCACATATGGAAATGTGGAAGATAGGATGAATGTGAAAATGATGGCATCAAGAGTTCTGCTTTGACTATGGTACACATAAACTTGGTATAAAAGAGAAGCGGATATAGTGTCTCATTTGTTTATGAGATCATTTATTTCCAATGGACTTAAAGCAAAATGTTTAAGTTCCTGACCCCAGAATTCAGAGCAATCATCTCAACAGTGTTTTTATGAACTAATTAAGTGATAGTAAGGCCTGATAATAATATTACTAACCCAGTGGTCTGCAAACTCATTAGTCAGCAGAGCCAAATATCAACAGTACAACAATTGGCCGAAACTAATTTGGCTCAGTGGATAGAGCATCAGCCTGCGGACTGAAGGGTCCCGGGTTCGATTCCAGTCAAGGGCATGTACCTTGGTTGCCGGCATATCCCCAGTGGGGGGTGTGCAAGAGGCAGCTGATCGATGACTCCCTCTCATCGATGTTTCTAGCTCTCTATCTCTCTTCTTTCCTCTCTGTACAAAATCAATAAAAATATCAAAAAATTATAAAACAAACAAACAAACAGTACAAATTCAAATTTCTTTTGAATATTTTAAACTTAAACTTCTTCTAACGCCACTTCTTCAAAATAGACTTGCCCAGGCCATTGTATTTTGTGGAAGAGCCACACTAAAGGGGTCAAAGAGCTGTATGTGGCTCGAGAGCTGCAGTTTGCTGACCACGGTACTAACCAATAGTTAGGCTTCTGTGCATAATTAGTGGTCACCTGTGGTAAAATAAATTATTGGCCTTAAGCAGAAAGAGTTCCCAATATTGCACACATAAATGTCCTGTTTGTCTTTTTATGAATCAGATTTATTTCAGTTTTGGATTTAAAAAGTAGATGTGTATTTGAAGTAGTATTACAAGTATAGGTTTAGAATTTAAATGATGGAAATGGAAAACAATAATCTTATAAAATGCCTTAGTTATAGGAAAGAATGCTAGGAAGGAGTGTTGGGAGCCATCAGAGTTGGGACAAGCAACTCTGTCTTAAGGATATAGAATTAAGTTCCTTCTAGCAGAAGTTATGGGGTGCTCTGAGGGCTTGGCCAGAAGATAAGATTAACCTGCCCCTTCCCCTTCCTGATCCTCCCCACTAGATAGCCCAGCCTTGTAGTAACAGTTCTGGAAGGGTCACTCAGCGTGGGCGGACAGGTGCCACACGGCACCCCGGCCGCCCACGCTGAGTGACCCTTCCAGAACCATTACTCCACCTTTTGTATTAACTGTTCTTCAGCAATTCTATGATGCAGAAATTTGTAGTCATAAATTTATTGTAGTAAATCTTAGTTGGTAGTATAGAAGTGTTGTGATAACTGAGTCCTCCAAAAGTTTAAATGATCCATTTTTCTGTGAATGAGAAGAAACTTCTATTTTTACTCCAGTGGAGAAACAGAAATGCGCCTGAGGGGTAAAGCACCAGGTGGGCAGTCAGGAGCTCCTGTTCCAGCTTCAGCTTCTACAAGACCAACGGAGTAAGTTGGTCAAGTCACTTTCCTCCCTGGGAAAGGAGAAATAGAGACACATCAGCAACTTTCTCAGAGTTCCAGAGAATAACCTTTGAATTCATCCTAATTAGCTTCAAAGGTCCTGGAAAATTTGACCTGAGTAACTGCCCTGTTGAACTTTGTTAAGCACGAATAGCAATTAAATTCTCTGGTTGGCTGGAAGGACATGACAAGCTATCTAAAGAATTTCTCATTTACTAAGAATTTTCCATATGGTACACATGGTTGCATTAACTTAATACCGTCCACAAATTCCTCGTTATATTTTTACCAATCTTTAAAAACATTATGCTTGATATTATCAAAACAAGACATTGTATCATGCCATGTGTTGCATTTTAGGGTTAATTCTTATTTCAAATAGGGCTTTTCTTTATGAGTTTATTTTGCAGTGTGGTAGAATGTAAAATCCATCTTATAAATTTGTGTCTAAAATTGCCTTTTCTCTCAGACCACAGGTTTAAGCATATTCTTCTAACCTTAAGCTTTAGTAGAAATGAGCACATAGTACAAATGGCATATCTAATGCCAATGACAGAAGTAATGTCAAACTTTGACCACTGATGATTATTATTTTTTAGTTAATATTACTCTAAGGAAGGGAAGGAGCTCACCTCATTCTCTCTAGCTTTTATTTCCTATAGAGGTTCTTAGTACATAAAGCAAAAGTTATTTGTTTTATTGGAAAAAGACCATTGAAAAACATCACTTACTCTGCTGCCCTCTGGATTTTCTCAGAATGCTAAGTAGCAGAAACACATATCTTAGAGGATTACATTTAGTCATGGTTGAAAAACTTAAATATGACAAATTCTTAATTTTGAAGACTAAGGGTTGACAGAAGGCCAACTACTTCAACTTCAAAACAATGACAACAGCCGGTATTAATTGTGCTAAATACATTAGACATATCCCTTATCCCTAGTGAATCATATCTGCCGGTAGAGGCTTTCTCATGGATGTTATTGTGAGCAGTGTACTGAAATTTTTATTCTGATTTATCCCAGGGAACAGTTATAATGACACGATTTTGATCAGGGTATCAGCCAGCAGCCTCGGCTAGCTACTAGTTTCTAATGCCCATGGGTAATCCACTTAACAATTGAGGTAGTACTTTTGCTCTTATTCCATGGGAAAAATTCCCTCCAAATGCATATTGTGGACTCTTTATGCCTTTGAAAACACATATACAATGAATATAAATATTTCTCTTTGGGCAAGATTAGATTCTGCTGAGCTGGTATCTATAATCCAGGGTCTGCACAGCTATTATCCCTAATGCACCAAGTGGTAATAACTCAGTCAGTTCTGTCCTTTCTAAACCAATCCTCAAACCCATTCCATCAATTTTTGTTGTGGGTATTGTTCCTGTTGCTTGCTAAAATCACACGCTTTTCACTGCATCTAAGTCCCAAAGCAGTTGGTACTGTTTGTTAAATCTGCAGAGAGATTTAAAGTATTGGTTATCAATACGCCACAGTTGTTATTGCTAAGGGATTAAATTTTCTTATTGTCAGGGATAGTTTTCCAGTTCTCAGCTGGTAAATTTTGAAGGAGTTGCTATATTTCAGCTCTGAAGGGATTTTCCCCCCTCTTTCTAATCAATGTAAGGCTATATAACCTATTATATGACACTTCAGAACTATGCTTAAAAATTACAACGTGAAAGTGGGCTTTTTACTTTAAAATAGCATCAGTAGCTCTTTTGATTTTTTGATTAACATAGTCAGGAAATATAGGGATCAGGATAAACTCTTACCCCTAAAACTTTACCTACACATACATCTTCATT
This sequence comes from Pipistrellus kuhlii, assembly GCF_014108245.1. NCBI lineage: Eukaryota > Metazoa > Chordata > Mammalia > Chiroptera > Vespertilionidae > Pipistrellus > Pipistrellus kuhlii. The sequence continues at coordinate 55,063,269 of NW_023425540.1, read as the reverse complement.
TTAGTAGTTAAGCACATAGAATGGGGTAGGCAGCTAAATTATTAAATCTTCACTATGTTCTTAAAATTAAAAAGATGAAAAAAGACAGATATCTAGACTTTGTTAGAGGAACCTGGCATGTAAACAAAGAAATTTTAAATCTCTGGGTTATCTATCTGCCGAGAGTTAAGAGGCTGACTGGATCCTTGTTGTTTTTTGTTCTTTTGTTTTTAACAGATGAAATAATCCATTTTACCTGGGGATAGTGGAAGGATAAAGGGAAATTTCATCAGAGACAGTGTCTGACTTGGACCTTGTAAAATCTTGCCAGCTGGAAGAGATGGTGAAAGACTTCAGCCAAAGAGAATTGATTTGAAAAGGCACAGAGTCAGGAGAAAGCAAGCCCGTTATTCTTTCACGTTAGTTAAACTTCTCTTTCAGCATGATTTTATTTTATTTATTGAATGATTTTTGTTAATTCTCTCCCCTGGGTATTTTCCCATTGGTTTTTAGAGAGAGTGGAAGGGAGGGGGATAGATAGAAAGAGAGAAACATCATGTGAGAGAGACACATAATTGGTTCCCTCCCATATGAGCCCCTACCAGGACCTGGGATCAAGCATGTAACCTAGGTGCGTGCCCTTGATTTTAATCGAACCCAGGACCCTTCAGTTTGTGGGCCAATGCTCTATCCACTGAATCAAACCAGTTAGGACAGCATGATTTTAATTTTTAGGATAAACAATGATATTTAGAACTCCCTATTAGGTCTGTGGGTTGGGTGATAAAAGTGAAAGATACTATTTTTGTGCTAAAATAAATAAGTAAATAAGTAAGTAAATAAATAAATAAATAAAGTTTGGTGAGATTGAATTTCATGCCTGGATCATAACTTGCTCTGAAGAGTTTTTTTTCTTTTTAATGCCAGAAAAAATATAGAATCAATGTTTCTGAAGTAAGAATAGTTTTGGGGGGGCTGAGTGAGTCTGGACACCATATCGATAAAATGTTAAGATTTCTTCCTCCATCAATCTGACAAGAAAATAAGTAATGTAAAATGTTTTATTCCGTTTAATATAAACTATGTAACTGAGGTGGTTGGTGTGTGGAGAATATGATCTATTAAAAAAGAGACAATGGGTCCAAAATGGAGTCATATGTGCTAAGCCTCACATCAGCAAACTGAGACTTAATACATAACTTAATTGCAGTCTCAGCCTCTCCCAGGAAGGTAATCTTAACCAGGCAGTTTGGAATTCCCTGGTCAGCACTAATGAGGTAATCCACCTATAGACTCCTGTAGTGCCCCCGAAGTAACGGGAATTTGCTGGAAATAATCCTTTCCTCTTTTTATGATTTCCTTGTCATACCCCTTTTCTGCCTTTAAAAACCTTCCCTTGCCTGCAGCTCTTTGGAGTCCCCTTCTATTTTTGCAAGATGGGGGGCTGCCTGATTTATGAATCCTTAAATGTAATCAGTTAGATCTTCAAATTTACTGAATTGAATTTTGTTTTTTTAACAGAGTATATAAAAATTTTATTATTCATCCTAACGTTTATACCCATAGGAAACCGTCATTTCACTCTTGTTATAGCCATTTTGAAAAGGCAAGGTATTAAAAAATAAATATAATGTGATGAAAAAAGCCTGCATAAAAAGCCCAAGATAGTTGGCATGCAACTAGGTGATTATTCTTGAGATTTATGAAGAGGTACTTTACAATTGTAATATTGGCTCAGATCCTTGATGAGGTTAATTACTCAACAAAAATTGTCCTTTTCCTGTTTACAAGCTTGTGTCTTCATTTTTGTCCACAGTCTTTTCTTATTTCTCCCATGTTGTTAAAACTGATTTTCCTTAACATTCTCTCTGGCACAGATCAACTAGGGAATCAGTTCTATTAAAGGAGATCTTTAGAATTAATTCAACTGTGGAATGTTTTACAAATGTGGTTCAGTAAACTCCTTATAATTTCAAAAGAAAATGATGCATATGAGAGCATCTTGGGAATTAGCATAAAGAACACTGTTTCACTTAGACTCTTGCAAGAAGGACCTTTGGGAGAATAGGACTACTTTTAAATAGCCTGATTTGGGGTGGGAGGGAATCTCTTACTGGGGTTCTAAAGAACAAAATTTGCATATTAATAGAAGATTAAAGTGCCCATCAAGTATTCTGAAGCAGTTACTTCTCTTGTCTATTTTGTTCTTCACATAAACATCTTTCATAATAAAAAGAAACTTGTGCCTTTGCTGCTTTTTCAATGAGTTTCCAAGGTTTCCTATTACAATAGGACAGATTTTTAAAATGTCTAAACCCTTGAATAAAGCTCTTTGAATTTCTATTTATTAACACAATGAAAGGGTTACTTTTAGGAAAAAATAGAACACTATAGAAGGAAGGACATATCAGAAAATGATCTTTAAGGATGGCTCTCACCACCCAAGGAAATAAATAAATAAATAAATAAGAAAACACATATGACTAAAAAAAAAATCAATAAATTAAAACTCAAAAACTCTTGTAGTGAATAATATATATTTTAAAAATAAACTTTAGATAGAGTGACACCAAAAATGAAAACAACGTAAATAAGACATTTAGGAGTGCAAAAAAAATTCTGTGTCAATTCTTATAGAGCTTCATTGTGCCAAAGAGCAATTGTTGCTTGGTATTTCCCAAGTTAGTTCCTGATTGTTTTATGGGAATAGTTTTGCAATGAAAGGTTGATGCTGTTCCTTATAATACTTCATAAAATTTAAATGTTAGAAATATAGTTGAATAGGAAATACAAATTAAAATCAATGTAAAAATCATAATGTAAGGGAATTGCTACGTATGCCAAGTTTTCGGCAAGGAAACAAGCAGGATTTATTTATTAACCACCAGGAATGTGGGGAATCAGAATAAGGTTCCAACCTGTGCCCCCACCAATTCTGCTTTTATTTGTTTGTTTGTTTTAGAGCTGTCTTCACGTGGACAGACCTGAGAGTCTGCCTTTGCACTGCTTTATCTGGAGTTTGACGAGGAGCAGTCACAGTCATGGAACATGGACTTTTTTCCTTTGATTTTAATATAAACAACTGCTCTTTTTCAGATACAGCCTCTCACCTGGACAATTTATTTATTAAAAAAAATAGCATATTTCTGTCACTTCAATTAAGAATGTGTGGGATAAAAGTGACTCAGATGTGGATTAGCTTTTCACACTCTTTCAGGGTCATAAATGTGAAAGAACCATTTCCATTGTTACTAGGCGGTATTCCCTTCTTATGAATGCGTTATATTCACCATCAGTTTGGAAATGATACTTTTGACAATGGACTGTTGTGTGCCTTTTTGTTCTGGCTTTCCTGCTTTTGGTTCCTAGGCTTTTCTAACCCCAATGGAAAAAAAAAAAAAAAAAAAAAAAAAAAAAAAAAAAAAAAAAAAAAAAAAACCCGCAGAAAAATGCAGGGACCAGAGCTCTAGGAGCTTTGGAAAACTCACCTCGCGTTGAAGACGCTCCCAAAGCTTCAGGGTATTCCCAGGCTCCCGAGTCAGGGACTTGCTGCCTCTGCATATGATCTGGGACACTGAGCAGCAGTGCCAAGTTTTGAACCTCAGTGTTGCCAAATATCCTTTCCTCTCCTTCGCTCTTGCTTATGGAGGTTTACTCCTTGGACTTTCCTATCCTACATTAAATATTTAGTCTATTCTCTGGCTTTGTGAAGTGTTTCTCCTACTCAGTCCTTTTTGATGCAAAGTGTTTCCCACTATGTTGCCTTAAAAGGTAAATAAGAAATTAGAATACCCAGAGAAAGAAGTTTTCTGCAGAGACATTTCTTACCATCTCTTAAAAACAGCAAGAAAAAAGTTACCTACAAGGGAGCTCCCAAAAGACTGTCAGCTGATTTCTCAGAAGAATTAAAATAATAAAATGGCAATGAATACATAACTATTAATAATCACTTTAAATGTAAATGGATTACATTATCCAATAATAAAAAAATAGGTTAGCTGAATAAATAAGAAAGCAGGACCTGTATATATTTTGTCTACAAGAGACCCAGTTCAGAATGAAGGATGCACACAGACTAGAAGCAAAGGGATAAAAAAAAGATGTTGTTGTGGGAGCTAGACTTGGGGTTGAGACTACACATTTCTTATGGGGAGCCCCACAGCTGAGATATTTCTCCAGAATCTCAGCTGCTACCTGTGGGCGGGGGGCTACCTTATTCACATCTCTGCCCTTCCTACCAGGCTCTGTAACTTCTGTACATTCTTGGTTATAAGACTTCTCCTTAGCTAGTCTTCAGTTGTTTATTCAGGTTGCTTGCTCCATATTTTACGTGTAATTCTAGTTTAGTCCTGGCAGGAGGTGAGTAACATTCACTTACTCCACCACCATCTTGGATTCCTCAAATACTTCTGAGTGCACGCTTCATGAATTGCTAATTAGTAGATGTTTTCTACAAGTTTTTTGTTAAGCACTAGAGGCCTGGTGCATGAATTCATACACAGTGGAGTCCGGCGGGTCCATCCCAATGGAAGCCAATTGGGGCTGGGCTGGCTGGGAGAAGAGGACATGGGAGGTTGGCTGGTTGGCCCTACTCCTGATCAGGCCAGTTGGCCAACCACAGTGAGCATCATAAGAACCAGTTGTTGCAGCATTCTGGTGGCTGGCTTTTTATATATATAAGATTCCTAGATATTTAGTAGAAGTATTTTTTTATACTTAGCCTGCCATATGTTCTGATATTTTTTTCTAAACTTTGTTTTTTTTCATTATTATTAGATATAATAATAGCACTTCTTTTATAAAGTTTTTTAGAAAATTAACAAGATAATTAATGCAGAGAAGTCATATACCTGACATAGAATGCAACTGAAAAAGTAATCAGGCTTCTCTTACATTCTTTAGTTTTTCTTGTATAACAATATACTTCTTCTGCTTCATTAGTTTTCTTACATTCTTGACACATTTCATTTAATTTTTTCAACAAAATTCTCCTTGACCATTAATCAATTATTTATTTATATTTGAAGTTCATCTTTATTTCAGAGAGAATTATTTTCTTTAATTTAGAGTATGAATAGTTGCTGTCTGAAATTTACTTCATTAGTAAATATTTTCCCAAAGCAGATTCTCTTTATTTTTACTGATATACTGTTCTTCTTTTTTCTTTATTTTTTGTTTGCTTGTCATAAACATTTTTAATCAGTTGTGTTTGGGTTTCATTTTTATTTATTTATTCTTGATTTTTGAAAGAGTGCATCCATGCCTGGAAAAATGCCCCACAGGAGAATATCTGGACTCTTTTTGGATCACTTTGGTATCCTCCAGGATCTTGTTAGAATGACCTTTTAGATATTCATGAAACTCCAAACCAGTTCAATCATCCAGAAACATCTGGAGGCATTTGGGGTTCTCTCAGAAGAATAAGTTTGCTTCTCTGTTCAAGCTTTCTTCCTAATTACTGAAGCCCAATGGCCAAATCTTCATAGAGAGTTTTCTGTTGGTCTGTTATTCTTCTAGGTTTTATCTTTGTACATCAATAAAAAGCTTCACAATGTAGTATTTTTTTTATGGGATAGGTATAGTTCCCCCTGCATTGCTTTTTTCTAAAAAAAAAAAAAGGAGACAATGTGTGTTCAAAGTCAACTTTGAATATCCACAAAATATACAGCAAACAATATTAGAAAAAGAAATTACATTATATAAAATATTAACACAAACTATAATACTATTTTTATAGTTTCTCCTAACCTGTCTTATTCTGTTTGTTTAGACTTTTTGTCTATCTAGCTTATAAAACTGAAAGTATCAACAAAACAATGGGGAAGGGGTGACTGTATGTAATTACAATGCTGTGACATTGTGATTCCAATGTGGGAATCTTCAGTCTTTATTTTTCCAAGAAACAGTCTAGATTGGAAAATACTAAGGTCTTCTTTTGTCACCTCTTTATATATTTTTTTAATTTCAACTTAATTCTCTTTCTCCTTTTATGTTACCTTTTCTATACCTATGTTAAATAGCCACTTTGGAGAAACCAAGATGGTGGCATAGGTAAACACATAAACTGCTGCCTCGCACAACAATTTCAAAACTGCAACTAAAGGACAAAATGGACATCATCCAGAACCAAAGGAAGGCTGGCTGAGTGAAAATTCTACAACTAGAAGGAAAGATAAAAGCACAGAGACTTACAGGAGCTGTGGAAGACAGAGGTACAGAGGCGTGCACACAGAGAGGGCTGGCAACTGAATACATGGTGGGCTTTCTCAATCAGGAGGGAGACAAAAGCTCCCGACTGCTCTGAACTCCAGTTCTGGGTGAGACTCTGGGGACCCAGTCTTGTACATGGTGAAACTTGACTGCCTGGTGAAACTCGAGGGTGGCTTTCTCTCTGAGGTGTGCTTGCAGCGATTACCATGGGACACTGAGAACTAGGGGCCTCATAGGGCAGGGCTGATGGGAACTCATCACTATTTGTCCTGCCCTGTGATTCCACCCTAGGAAGCCATAGCTGTTTGCTCAGCCATGAGATTCCACCCCATCCAAGCTGAGTGCAGAGGCTTTTGCATATGAATGGCCTGATCATTTGAATTTTAAACTTACTTACAGCTGAGCCAATGAGACCCAGGACTTCCAAAAGAAGTCCCAAGGCTCTGTAGCAGCTTGCATTGCTTCACAGCTGGGCCTCCTCTGGGCACCTCCAAAACCCAAACAAAGAAGAAGAATCTGCAGATCTCTCTGTAGCTTCTCGTGGGTGGCCTCAGGCAGAGGCTAAATTAGCACCTCCTTGGAGATCACAAGAGCCAGTGTACCCAGGGATCAGAGCGGGACCCTCCAGAATACAACTTCTCAGATTCATAAGGGACACACTAAAAGGGCAGACTCAGTGAGCACCAAAGCCCAACTGAAGCAAGTCTTGTGTCATAGGGGTATCTCCAGCACAGAAGTTCTCCCATAGTAGACACAGCTGATCCTCACAGCCAATTAGCCTGGAGGTCAATTCCCCCCAGTGATACCAACAACAATCAAGGCTTAACTACAACAAGACCATGTACACAGCCCACAAGAGATGCACCTCAGGTGGGGGGGGAGGGGCTGAGCCACTGGGACCTATAGGACACCTAGCACACAAAGCCACTCTATCAACTCAGGGAAGCAGTCAAAATGCAGAGACAAAGAAACAGGTCACAAATGAAAGAAATGGAGGAAAGAAAATGACTGGTTATAGAGTTCAAAACCACAGTTATACGGTTTAAGATTTTTCAAGAGTTTTCTAAAAAAGATGGATAAATTTAGCGAGAACCTCAGGATATGAAAAAGGACAAACTAAAAATTAGCATACACTGACTGAAATAAAGAATAACATACAGAGATCCTTCGGCAGACAAGAGGATCACAAGAATCAAGTCAAAGATTTGAAATACAAAGAAGCAAAAAACACCCAACTGGAAAAGCTAAAAGAAAAAAGAATCCAAAAATACGAAGATTTGTAAGGAGCCACTGGGACAACTTCAAGTGTACCAACATCTGAATTATTAGGGTGCCAGAAGAAGAGAGAGAGCAAGATACTGAAAACCTATTTGAAGAAATAGTGACAGAAAACTTCCCCTACCTGGTGAAAGAAATAGACTTACAAATCCAGGAAGCACAGAGAACCCCAAACAAAAGGAATCCAAAGAGGACCACACCAAGACACATCATAATTAAAATGCCAAGAGCAAAAGACAAAGAGAGAATATTAAAAGCAGCAAGAGAAAAACAGTTAGTTACCTATATCAGAGCATTCATACAACTTCCAGCTGATTTTTCAACAGAAACTATGCAGGCCAGACGGGAGTGGCAAGAAATATTCAAAGTGATGAATAGGAAGAACCTACAACCAAGATTACTCCACCCAGCAAAGCTATCATTCAGAATTAAATGTCAGATAAAGAGCTTCACAGATAAGAAAAAGCTAAAGGAGTTCATCACCAAACCAGTATTATATGAAATGCTTAAGGGTATCCTTTAAGAAGAGGAGGAAGAATAATAAGGTAAAGATAAAAATTATGGACAATAAATACAGGCCTATCAACAAGTGAATCTAAAAGTCTAGTGAATAAACAATCTGACTAACAGAATAAACTGGTGAATATAATAGAATCAGGGGCATAGAAAGGGAGTGGACTGACAATACTCGGGGGGGGGGCAGGGGGGGTGCGGGACGAGACTGGAAAAAAAATTGTACACCTATGGATGAGGACGGGGGAAGGGGGAGGTAAGGACAGAGGGTGGGATGGGAACCGAATGGAGGGGAGCTATGGGGGGAAAAGAGAGGAACAAGTGTAATAATCTGAACAATAAATATTTATTTTTTAAAAATAGCCCTTTTAAAGGAGATTACTGCCATTATTTAAGCATTTTAAAATTACATTTAAATGAATTTGATAGCTAAATTGTGCCAATTTTATTTCATCATTGTGAGCATATCAGATAATATTGTTAACTACAGAGCTATGAAACTAGAAATATGGAAAGTATTCACTTCCATGGTTTATATATACTTTCTTCAATGAAATTAAGTTTTAAGATCTCATAGTGTTAATATATGAAGTAAAAATTTATAAACTTTGCAATATTTAGAATATCACAAAGCAGAAAATATCCATCCATATTTTTAAAAAATATATTTATTTATTGAATTCAGAGAGGATGGAGAGGGAGATAGAAACATCAAATGATGACAATCATTGATTGGCTGCCTCTTGTAGACCCCCTACTGGGGATTGAGCCCACAACCTAGGCATGTGCCCTTGGCTAGAACCGAACCAGGACCCTTCAGTTTGCAGGCTGATGCTCTATCCACTGAGCCAAATCAGCTAGGCCTCCAACCATAATTTTTGAAGCCAGTAGTTGTCATCTTCATGCAGCCATTTCATCTATTTCCTTTAATAGGAATAAATTTATGTTTTTGCAAAAAATTAGAACATCATGTAATAGTTTTATATAACCTGCTCTTTATACTAATAAGATACTATAAATATTTTTATGTCATTAATTATTTCTTCTTGACATCATTTTAAAAGGAGGCATAGCATTTCATTTAAACAATTCCATATTGAGGTTATTTTAGTTTCTTTCCATATTTTCCCCATTTTTACAAAACTGTTTTGCACATTGTTTTTTAAACACAGCAGTAATTTTTTCTTTTGGGCAAATTTCATGGAATTGCTGGATCAAAGTAGTTGTGTGAATATAAGCTTTTTGGTATGTACTGCTTTATTTCCCTACTGGAAGGGTGTTATCAACTTTACTCCCACCAGCAGTCTAGTGCTAATTTAAAAAAAGTACACTGTCTATGTTTTCAATGTAGACAATAGTGGTAGTGAACCTAGATGTCTGTTTAGTAAATTCACAAAGAAATATCTGAGATGGATATCATAAAGTTTCTCTTTGTGACTCCATTTCTACTCCTAGAAAGAATGGGTGGCGGAGAGAGGACTTCCGCCGTGGTCCTGGGTGCTCACAGCGCCGCCCCGGCCGTCACCTTGGTGAAGCGGAGCAAAGAGGCCACGCAGAGGCTGCAGCAGTTCTTCGAGGGCGGCCAGTTCGCCATCCGCTGGGGCTTTATTCCGCTTGTGATTTACCTGGGATTTAAGAAGGGTGCAGATCCTGGAATGCCTGAACCAACTGTTTTGAGCTTACTTTGGAGATAAAGGACTGTCTGGTCATCTTGATTTGGAAGCAATCTATAGACAGTAACAACATGGAAGGGGTGCCTTCCGGCTGGCATAAGAGATGAGACATCGTTCACACGTTCACCAATTGAATGGCACAGGGCTCTTAGATGCATCTGTGACAGAGTGGAACCTCTACTGACTTATTTATGGTAGACTGCATCAAAACAAATGTTTTTTTAACAGTGTTAAAAAAAGAAAAAAGAATGGGTGGGTAAGAGCATTTACTTCTCATTTAATTTTCCTACTATGTACAGCTCACAGAACTTACATACAGAAGCATATGATACTATCTTTTCCCTCTCAAGCTCATTCAGTAGAACAAATGTACACATGTAATATCTTAGACAGAAATTTATGCTAATATTTGGTTAGATTCTAATTTGTTTTCTAACAATAACATGAATTCTAAAATACAGAAGGATTCTTGTGGCTCAGAGTGAATGGGCAAAGGTAGAAGGGTTGTGCTACAAGGTTGAATGGGTTCTTAAAGGCTACATTGATCTGAATAGGCTTCATGGAGGAGAGGTAGGAAATGGGCTAAGTATAAGCAGATCTTCACACACGGGAAGTGCACAGGGTATATTTGGGATTTGGTAAGGAAAGGAAGAAAAAAGAACTAACAATTATAGATTTCCTATAATATGTCAATATCTATGCCAGCTACTTTATTCAAAACAACCATATTAGGGTTATTATTCCCACTTTATTGGATGCCAGATAAATATCTGCTTATAACCCACAAAAGGTTATCTACTTAAATAAATGGCTTGCCCACTTGGTATGTGATTAGGCACTGATTTTATACAGTACTGGGTTTTTTCTTCAGAGCCATCTGGGTTGAGTTTTACTATTCACGGCAAAGGTTAGTAATCTCAAATTTGTGACACTTAAGAGAGCACATAATTCAAACAATGAAATAGTACAAGAGACATGTATCCATTATGTGACTAGAAGATATGAGCTGGGGCCTTGAGCATTATATGGCTTCTGGGAGCAGTTCATGCTTCTTATATCACAAAAACAGAGTCATCCTGAGTCTGGCATCAAGGCATCTGAATGGTGCCAAATGTAGGAAATTAGAAATCAGTGTTATAGTGCTGAGGTGATGTCTCTGTAGAACTGGGAGATGATATCAATGTCCTTTATATGAGTCACATTTATGGTTGCAGCAAAACTAGAAGGTTGTCACTTAATATGACCAGTGTCAAAGTAAACACTGACCAGGTGATATGATCATGCCTCTCAACAGTAGGAAGAAACAAGGTAGAGGGAGACTCAGCACTAGCTTGACTTCAGGTATCAGGGCAAGTCCAGACTGGTTATTGTCATTGCAACTGAGAAGGCTAAAAAGGGCTAATTCCAATATAACCCTGATATTTTAGGGATAGTGATCTGAATCCATGCCAGTAAGCTCAGTATATATTCATGATAATCTATAATTAAGTCACTACCTCATTCCCAGATACTGGTCTTGCAGAACCTGTTACTGTTAATAGTACACTGCCCCGGAGGGAGGGCTATTAACTCTGACGCCAGGGCAGACCATCAGACATGGCCTGGAGACCCCCAACATCTGGGGGCCTTCTTGCAAGACCCCCACCCCCTCAAAAAAAAAAGGATGGGAAGCATAATCCATATGTGTGGGACAAAGACCATGGAGATATAAAGGAAAACCTAATGCATGTTTCTTCACTCAGATTTGGAAGTCTGTCCCCTGAGTCTGCCAGTGTATTAAACAGTGTCCCTCCTCTTCTTTGAAATATCGCTTGGTTTTCTTTGGTCTTCTGCAACACAACAAGAGGCAACACATTCCCTCCCACAACTCCCCTTCCCCCAGTTAAAACATCAAGAGCATAGTGGATGTCCTAGCCATTAATATCGACAAACCCTTGTATAGGGACAAGATAGGTTACTAACAGTGCCAGAATCACTTAACTATTACTGGAATAAACCAGGATTCAAACACAGGAATATTGATGGTGATGCTATACTCTTTCCACCCACCATGCTTTCTGTGAGTGCACTAGCCTGACTGCCACAAAATGATTCTGATTGAGGATTAAGAGAGATAATGCTGGGAAGTTAGGCTAGGGCAAATTATGGTGACTTTAAAGTGTTAAACTATAATCTTGTGATTCTCCCAGTTTAATCTTACACTGAACTATTTTCCAAGTTGCTTAATCATAAAATTCACACAGGGTGCTTGTTAAACAGATTTCATGTCTCCTCTGAAAATGCTGATTTGGAGAGTCTGTGGAGGGCCCTAGATTCCAAATCGTATTCAATTTTTCTTTGGAGGGTATTTTGAATAATTTGCCAAGTATCTTTCTTGGTGGTGGGAATTTGCTCCCTCTCCTGTTCAGATAATGTTTATTGAGCAGTTCCTGTGAGGAAAGGTGCTGTGGGCGATACAGAGGAATAAGGTTGGATCCTTGCCTTTAAGAAGTTTCCTTTGGGAATTGAAAGATACCTCTAGCATTTCTTTGAACTACTTGTAATTACATAGCCATCTTATTAGGGACTTCATTATGATTTGATTTTCTGGTTCTACTACAGAAATATGTTTAAAAGAACTGATTACTATTCACTTGGTTAAAACAATATTTAAGGTGTCCTTTTCTTGGGTTTGTGTGTTCACCCTATTTAATCTGGATTTACATTGTTCTGAATATAAAACTCTTTTTATTAAATATGTAACAATAATATTTATGCTTCTATATTAGTTTTGGATTTGAGATACATAAATCTCTGAATTATCAAAGACATGCTTAATTTCATCCAGAAAGGAAAGTTTCTTTTGCTTATTTAATCAAGCTACTTAATGTTCAAAACCTCAGTTTGAGAGGTATTTTAGAAAGTGAGGGATATTTGAATTTTAAATTTAAAATCTTGGCACCAAAGCTCTTAACTCTTGATTACACAGAAAATATACAGCATTCAAACTTCTGTATTTTTACACTAGCACAACCCTGTAAACATATCATAGGCTTAGGTTCCCACAGAGAGTATTTATTGGGGGTATTCTTACCAAACTAAAAGATTTCCCAATGGGAATACAAATCACCATTAAGATTGTGTCCACACATGCAAAGTTAACTGAAAAATTGTGGTAATTATATAAATATTCCAAGCCCCAAACAGTCTTGGTTGAAATATTCAGATAATTGAGGCAATAAACATAGATTCTAGTAATTAGAAAGAACTCAGAAATCCTCTAATGCCTTATTTCATAGAAGAAAAACTGACAGCTACTCTTTTTTTTTTTTTTAATTGTTAGCCAAAAATATACCTTTGCCTGAATTTATGACTAGTTCATGCAAACTTTTTTTTAGAGCTAACATAGTCAGGTAATTTTCTCACTTTTTACTTAATTTTGCTTAAGGTCTTGGCCTGAACAGCTATTTTAACATCTGGCATCAACAGCTTCTATTGGGTATCTGTAGCCTGAATTGGGAACATTGTTTTTCTCTCTGGAGAAATCATGAAGTTCTGATTGGGCACTATTGCAGAGAGTGTGTCATATGATTCAGACCCCTGAGTGTTAAGCAGCCTACCTTCCTTTACCCTCCTGATTTGAGCACCTTCCAGTTTATTCTTCACCATTGGCTCTTCTGTTCAATTTAGTTCAGTCTGATGTCCTTCTGATTTTTTTTTTTTTCCTTCTAAAGGACAAGAACTAATGCTCTAATTTAGAAGACTCAAGTATCGTTTTTTGCCCATTCTTTTTCAGAGATTGCACTATTCAAGTACTTTGCTTTTTTTCTTTTTAAAGGTGAATTTGTTCCTATTATACAGACAGAGAAATCTTAGTTCTATATTAAAAAGTCTCATCACCAACCTCAGGCACCTTGGAATATGGAATAGAAATGAAGTAGTATTGAATGAATAAATGGTCTCCGACTTCAGGAATGAAAGCCCATGAAATAGGAGGTCAAAATTAGCTTTTCTGAATAGACATTCAGAGGGAATTGCCAAAGGTTACCTAAATCATGCCTGTGTGTCCAAGAAGGCTAAATTTGAAATCATGATTTACTAAATTTTTGCAAATAATGATATAAAGAAGTATTTGGAGAAAAAAAATGTAAGTAAATGTAGTCATTGTTTAAGGTGCCCTTAGTAAGCAGATAACCAAAGAATTTTAGAAGTACATATCATATTTTAAATTATTAAAATCTATTTTCTTGCTATTAAATTTAGCATGAGGATGAAATAAGGTTTTATTTAGTATTAGCGCATAATGTGAAAATTAGTATCGTTTGGCTAAAAAAAATCCAAATATATCTTATCTGATAACTTAGGGTAGATTCTTTCATTAAGTATAGATAGGAACTAAAACACTTAGAGCTTTCCTCAATAATTTCCAAACTTAAGGTAGATCATTGAATGGCAATGAAGGATCAAATATACTTTATACCAGAGAGAAAAATAAAAATTTACTATTGTTTTTTGTTCGCTTAATATATTTTTAGAAGGTGTGATCTCCAATATTCATCAGAGTTTATTTTTCCCCTTTTTAAAATAGGGACATATTTGACATAAAGCAAAATGCACAGATCTAAATGTTCAATATGACAAGTTTTGGCAAATGAAGACATCCATGAAAGCTACATTCCTATAAAGGTATAGATTATTTTCATCCACACAAAATAATTTATTTTTAAAAGTCTTTTTCCTAGTCAATCTTTCTCTCTAGCCCAAAGAGGTAATGGGTGTTTTGGTTTAGTTAACAGTTCTAACAACTATATGAATGAATAAAATATGGTATATACTATTTTGTACCTGCTTTCATCCATGTGGTTGTGAGCATTATAAATACACTTAAAAATAACTTAGTGTGCATTTTTGTCAAGTATACCATTTTCACTACTGATTACTATTCCATTGTTTGAATACACCACAATTTGCAGGTGGGCATTAAAAACCCCCCCACACTTTTGGTTTTAGGAATAAAGCTGCTGTGGTCATGCTTTTATTTGTCTTGTTGTATATATTAGCTTTGTTTCTTTGGGGTAAATTGTTGGGAATAAATCTATTGGGTCATAAGGTAGGTGCATGTTTAACTCTAAGAAATTTCCAAATAGTGTTTTTAAAAACATGATTGCACTATTTTTCATGTTTACTAACAATGTATGAGTTCCATTTATTATTTGTCAAAATTTGACCTTCTTATTTTAATAGCTAATCTAGTTAAGGGTTTTTTACTGTGGTTTAGATTTGCATTTCCATGATGTTTAATAATGTTGAGAATATATTGTCTGATTATTGGATATCTCCCTCTATAAAGTGTCTGTTTTATCCTTTGTCCAATTTTAAAATTTTTGTCTTTAATTATTATCAAGTTGTTTAACTTCTTTATATATTCTGGTAGGAGTTATTTTCCAATACTTGTTTCAAAAATAATTTTCCTAATTTGTGAGTTGCCATTTACTTGGATGTGCAAAGGTTTTAAATTTTGGTACTATCCCTTTCATCAAGTATTTCCTTTCATGGTTTGTATTTTCTGTGAGTGTTTTTTTTTTTTTTTTTTTAATAAAACTATTTATAGATAAAGTTATGAAGATAGTTTTTTTGTTGTTGTTTCCTACCTAGATGTATTAGAGTTTTAGTTTGTATATTTATATCTATATGTTCTCTTGAGTCAGTAAACTGTGTGAGATGGGGTCATTTCATTTTTCTTTCCAGCACTATTTTCTTTACTTCCGCATTAACTTGATTTGGCACGTTTTTCAAAATTCAAGTAGTTTCAAAGTGTTTTTGGAATTTGTATTTGGTTCCTTTTATCTGTTTGTCTATCTATTAGGCCAATATTACATTTATTTAGTTACTATAACTTTGCTTTAATAGTGTTGAAATCAGGTTGTATAAATTCTCCAATTTGTTCTTTTTCAAGATTAATTATTTCTGCCCTAGCTAGTTTGGCTCAGTGGATAGTGTCAGCCTGCAGACTGAAGGGTCCTGCATTAGATTCCAGTCAAGGTCACATGTCTGGGTTGTGGGGGTGTGCAAGAGGCAGTTGATCAATGATTCTCTCTCATCATTGATGTCTCTAGCTCTTCCTCTCCTCTCTTTTCTGCAATCAATTAAAATATATTTTTTAAAAAAGATTATTTCCACTGTAGGTCCTTTGTATTTCCATATATACCTTAGAAACAGCTTGACAATTATGGAAAAAAAAAAAAAAAAAGCCAAAATGATCATGAAAAAAAAAAAAAAGGAAGCAAAACACTATTCCTTCTGCTATTATGAATGATCCCTAGACTGTTTCCATCTTGAAATTGGTCAGAAAAGTCAAAATTAGCATAATATTTCCTGCAATGTTTAATGAATGCTCTTATTAATTTTTTCTTGCCCAGAAGAAAAGACAATTCATATAATAACTTACTACAACTTCCACATATAATCTAGAAAAATGACTGGTTAGTAAAAAAGAGCTAATTTAAGCACTGATAATTGATTTGAAGTTAAAAACCTTCTGATACTACATATATTTATAACTATGGTTAAATATGTTTCATTTCAGATTTTAATTTTGTCCAAGAATTTTTTCCCTATTTGTATAACTTTTTAAGTTCCAAAGCAATCTTAAAAATAACCAATTGTGTATTTTTCCCCCAAAATCCCATTTGCAAAGGACCATAAATTCAAATATTATTAAACTTAGCGTAACTCTATACAATCAATATAAAACAAAATTAAGATAACCCATACTTTAACTTTTGATCCAATATTCAAGGTCACTTTATCAAATTTTCTTTATTGTGTGACAGTGCAGGTGTGCCTGGAAAAGCCACAGTAGGAGGTGCTACTGGAACGTTCCATTAGAAGTTCAATGAGCATTGTCTGTTCCTGCTCTCATTTGTAAGAATGGGCTTGTACACTGCTGTATAAACAAAATTATTAAAATAGACTTAGAGACCATAACTTTCTTATTCATTGCTATATCTTACAGTGTTTGGTATAATAGGTGTGCAATAAGTACTTGTAGAATGATTATAAGAAATATCTTTTTTTCCTGTTAATATTCAGAGCTTAATCTTTACTTGAAACCTTTGTGGTAGTCCTAGGAATTATTGTCATTGTCATTGCCATTTTGTTTGTCTTGGTCAGTATAGCTACTCGGTGCCCTGTAGAAATTTAACTTGGGACATGAGGGTTTGGAGGGCAGAAGAAGAAAGAAAATGAGGTCTGTATGGTTTATGTGGTACTGGGACCAGTGTGTGACTATGGGCAAGTAAGTTAATGTGTTTTGATAATTTGATGTTTGGATCTCTGTTTCTCCATTTTATAATGAAAAGTCTGAATGGCTTAGGTCATTTTTGGACCTAATTTTTTTTATATATATATCTTTGTTCTGGACCTAATACTGTTTGTGTCTAAAAATATTTCTCCGTGAGTCCTGACGTTGAACTATTGTACTACTTCTACAGAAACTACTGACTTTGAGACTTCCGATGAATAAAGGTGGAGGCAACACTGACCATGCTCATGCCATCAGATTGCTTCTGAGTTGATTTTGAACTATCTTTAAAACCAGTCCCCTTAGTACTATCTGCTGCAGGTAGGTGTGCATGATGGAACTGACGACATGCGCTTGGAATAAACAGCATTCCTCTTTCAAATCTGAAAGTCAGACAACTCATGGCAGGAGGACTGTTGATAGCAGCTCATCCTCTTGGAGAGAACACAGTTGCCTGCCCTGTAACATGCTGTAGAGAAACCAGCATATTTGCCAGAGATCAGAGGCAGGGAGGAGTGGCTGTGGAGTGATCCTTTACTATAGTTTGATGAAAGGGAAGATTTTAATTAGATGAGGTGGTATTCAGATATTAGGCACATTCTTTGCTTGTATTATTTCAGAGTTTCATTAAGTAGTTTATCTGGGGCCATTAGCAATCCTGTCACTGGAATAAAAATGTATACCAAAATGTTGATTTCAATTTTGTGGGTCCTATATTAAGAATTACTACAAATTTGACCCTTTATCTTTACTTTTTTTTTTTTTTGCAAGTTTCTTAGGGATTCCAATTTAAAAAGATATTTTTTTCAGAACCAATATTTTTGGGGATTATTTTTTTTTTGCACTGGGCTAATTATTTTGCATACATTAATTTATTGAGTTCTTATAACAATGAAATGTATTATGTAAAAACTGAGAAAGTTTAAGGGAAGTGACATCCAAAGTCTCACGGAAGAGAATTCTGAATTCCTACCCAATGACTTTTGAGTCCAGAACCTCAGTTATTAATCACTAGGCTCCATCTCTCTCTGCAGCTTTTTTCCATGCGATACCCCTTTCTGGGGTGTTTTATTGCATTGTGATCAAAGAAGCTGCAGAGAGAGATTGAAATGATTTCAGTGCAGCTGTGGTTATAAACTACCCTTGCTAGTGCTGCACTTCAGGACTGTACCCTGGGTCTCTGCCTGCTGTCCAGGGCCATCTCCAAAGTGGAAGGAGAGGCTGCTAAGAAGTAGAGAGATGATGCTATGGGGAGCAGCCCTCCACCAATGGAATAGAAGTCAGTGGGTGAGTTCACTAGCCTCTCCTGCTCTGATTTTGGTGGAAAAATTCTGAAACATGCTAGTTACATAGTGTTCTTAGAGGTCCCAATGGAAAGGAGTCCCGTATTTGCCCACATTGTTAACCAGCCTATTAAAGGTAGCTTTACTGTCTTTTTTTTCCCTTTCCCTGTCTTTCTCACTACTTTTTTACCTTTCCTTTTGTGGAATTTCTCCCAAATAAATGACTTATATCCATGCTCTTATCTCAGGCTGTTTTCAGATTACACACTAAGGCAGTCAATATTTTAAAGGGGCCTGATTGTTAACTCATTTACTGTACATTCTAAATAATAATCCCAGTCTACTTTGTCCATTAAGTTACAAAAACCTACCTGTTTTTTCTTCCAAATGTCAATGTTCTCTCTTCCCAACCTACCTAGTAGGCCAGGCCTTTGTTGTATTATCCCTGAGGCAGTGTGTTGGGCTTCTAATTAGCACATCCTCTTGTATCATAAGATATCCTGTGTATTGATACCACATAAAATTTACTCCAGTGTTAGTTTAATCTGTTTAAAAGACTTACAATTACTCTAAACAATTTATCACATCAAGCCTAAATTACTCTGCCCATGGTAAGATGAATTTTCTTCACAAAATTCTGCAACCCTGATAAATTGTATTGATTTCTTAGACATCTATAATCTCACTATAGAATTTCATACATTTATTATCTTATTACCATATTTTTATATTTTATCTTAGTCTACTGAACTACAGGCTCCTTGATGCCATAAACTATGCCTGTGGTTATTTTGCATATTCCATATTCTAGCACAGTCACAGCTATAAAAGCACAAATCTAAAAATACTTTTCAACTAAATGATAATTCGTTCTTGAAGATGTCCTGAAAGGTTTAATTTGTAACTGATTTTAGAGGCATGTTTTTTTCCCCCTGAAAAATATAGAATTTGGTTTGCCCGGATTCTCAAAGTAAGCAACAAATAAAAGCTAGTTCTTCCAACTTGCAGTTCTAGAAAATAATTATTGGTATACAAAGTGGCAAAAGTCATCTTCAAGAATGCAAGATTTGCACGCATTTTAAAATCTACAGCATTGTTTAATATTTGACCACAAGGCAATGACAGGAAGGAAAACGAACGCCTCCTAGGGATGCCCTGAGGAATTTTACAGCTTGCAGCAAATTATTTTTAGCAAGGAAGTCACTGTCATTTTGCCTTATTTTAAAGACATACTTCAGTAAGTCTGTGGAATTCCATCTAGATTAATGTAAGAGATTCTGGAGAGGGAATAATTTCACACTTTTTTTAAACATCTATTGTCCCTAAAGCTACATTTTCTTGTGGTTATATATATATATATATATATATATATATATATATATATATATTTAAATATATAAGCTCTGTTAGGGATTTCTTTCTTTCTAGAAGCACATAACATTCACTTATTTCAAAGCAGATTATAATACTAAAATGCAAAAATTCTAGAACTCAACTTATTTAAGGTACTAATTTTCAATATCCACGTCAGGTGTGTGTGTGTGTGTGTGTGTGTGTGTGTGTGTGTGTGTGTGTTCTCAGAAAGTAGATGGGGAAATAATTCTATAAAGTGTCCAAAACTTGTAACTAAAAGATGTAATTCCCTTGAAAGACGGTCCACGAGTTTTTCCAGGCTGAATTTTTATAATTACATAAGCATGCTCCACTGCAAAGTTCCTAATAGAAGCATCTAAATCTTACTGTGCAACCTCAAGAACAAAAATATTCTCTTAAAAACTTGATTGCTTTTCTATGGAAGCAGTTAGCTTTGATTTATATCACTTCTGAAGTGAGCTTCACTGAGGCTTTGAGTAATTCAATAAGGATCGTATGATATACTTCCCTTTACATCTCATAGAGTTGCTGTGTATAGAGCTCTTTGTTTATGATTCAGGAAATGGGCTAAAAGCTTCCTGGGTTCATCTCTGTTCACAAAATTTGTTCGTGGGGGGAAGTAATGGCCTCTTGCATTTTAATAAGCAGTAAATCTCTGGTACTACAATGCTCTAGAAACAAGCTATCTTTGGCAGTGTGGGCCTTCCCCTGTTTTTGAAGCTTGTTCTTATTCAGCAGTTTGGATATGAAGATAATTCTTATCTCTCACTATATTTCCATTTGAAGACACTGCACTAGAGGATGCCACCCACATTTTCTTCTGAAAATATCCTGAGCTTCTTTTATGAGTGCTTATGCGGGATATGATAAATTAAGAGAAGCTTTATAAACGGGGCTGGAGTTTCATTGAAGTAATATCTGGAAAAGCAATTGTATGTTATTTTACTTAATTTCTCTTATAAACATTGATTACTTGAACATTTGTAGTTCTTCAAGTATTCAGGGTAATGGTTTAGATGCTGGGATGATACAAAAATGAATAGGCTAAGTCCCTGGCTACTACTGCTTAAGAAAACCTTCCTGTGAATGAACTGCATGGAGTCTAACCAGAGTGGACCCTTTTTGAGTTCTGTGAAACAGAGGTCCCTTCTCAGAAGGTTCATTAGAGCATTTAATTTTCTTAAGTGGAACTATCTCCAAAGAAGACCAGATTCTCTTTTTATCGTGGCAAAACAGTAACTGTCCTAATCTCATTAAGTTCAGTGCTTATAGAATTTCAGTTTCATTTTAACATGTTAGAAAGTGTACATTGACACAAACAAATCTTATGGAGAATTTTTGACCGGGAGCTGTATTGTGGTAAGTAAATCGTTGGGATACATTTATTTTTTTTCTGTCCACAGTTCATTCATTGGTAAAGATGTCTTGGGACTAAGAAGGATGATTGACTTAGTTGTATTGAGATGAATGTAAAGATATCTTAGGACAAAGGCCAAAGAGAAATGCTTATTTCAATTAGGAAGAAAAGAAGAAAACAACAGTAAAAATTGTCAACTTTTAATTGGTACCAAAAGCTTTCTAAACTTTAAATCCTTCCACAGTTTTACTTTGTTGTGATACTCAGCAACTTAAGAGTGACTTTAATTACTTTCATTATTCATGGCCTAGATCTCAGGTACTCCTTCCCAAATGTTCCCTATGGGTGTCTTAAAATTCTCTCTTACTGGTTCTTTTCCTTGACATTATTAGTGTAAACTGCATTTAGTGAAAATTTTAGTGTAAATGGGTGACATTTTTTCCCCCCTACACAGTGGGATAAATAGGCAACTGTTTTTTTTCTACAAGAAGGACTGAGGGAAAATGCCAGGCAAGATAATATCCAAATGATGTATCCATCATTCTCAGGCTTTACTCTTGGATACCTTGTATTGATTCAGGCATCTTCATGAGCAATCAGTGATTTGCCATGGTTTAGTTTTTCTTTAATATTTTACAGAATTGCTTTTTAGAGTTATATTTTCATTACTTGTAGAGATGTATATCTATATTCACCGTACAACAGAGACTGTAGAAAGCATGTCGAGGCTAAAAGACATGGTGGTTTCTCCATTAGCTAAGGGAAATTCAGGTTTGTGTTCCTGTTGATCTTCATCAGGATACATGGTAATCTTATTATTAAGAGTCATATTGACAAGCTTCCTCTGCATTAGAGATGAAAATCGCTCTACTCCTTTTTAGGGTGTTAATTAATAATAGTGTTTTAAAAATAATACCCTTTTTCAGTTATTTATAATGATAAGATGTTCAAAGTGATAAAACTATTGTTTACAGACTAGTTGCCAGTCTAGAATTTTTTTTTCCATTCCCACTTTATGATGGAGTGAGTCAAAGATGTAACTGCCCCTCAAACCTGAGTTGAACCTAAGATAAAATACATATTTCTATTTCCTTGCTCTTTTATTGACAAAACACCCAACTTTTCAAAAATCTTTGCAATGCCACAGAAAAGGTATTGAAATGTGACTAATCCCCCTCCTGTCTCCGAACAAACAAACAAAAGTCTAGGTGTCAATAATTACCCTTATGAAACACCTGAGGTGAACTGCAGACTGGTTTCTGCAGACAAGAGAAAAAGAAAAAGGATTCTCAGTCTTTGCTAGAGGGAGAGTCTTTATATTTAATAGAGAGACCTTCTCAAGAGTGCAGCTGGCTAGAGTATGTAAAATTTGGTTCAAAAGTAAGCATTTTTTTTTTTCTTGATAAATAAATAAATAAGTAAACCCTAAAAAACTACTTGTAGAAATTCAGCTAACAATCTGCTTCAAAGCAGCCAATGAGTTAAACAAGAGCCTTACCATTTTTTAGCTAAAAATAAGAAAATAAGTTGCAGAGATATTATAAAAAGTTCAAGTAAATCATCTGATTTATACCGAAATAAAACCTAGACATGCCTACTTTGTCTGTCTATATAATTTTTTCTTATCAGATCATTTTGTATTATTTTTCTTCAGTTATAATGATAGGTTGTACAGAGCGATAAAACTATTGTTTACAGACTATTTGCCAGTCTAGAATAATCTATTTTAGAATCCATGAAAGCAAAGACAGAAAACTCAGGCAAGACAGTTCTCTTTGTCTCCTAGGTAATAACAGGTACCAGGGCTTAACTTATGTTTCAATTGGGGAGTTTGAGTAGCTTGTCTATTAAATTGTAAAATTTGCTTATAGTTCCCCTTGTGTATGATGACATTTCCTTCATAGGATACCAGTGATCATTTTTTCCCTTTCTTATTGATTGAATGATTGGTTGATTGCTCTGAGCCAGTTATCACCATACCAAGGAGAAAACAGCTTGCCTTAAATGCTACTGGTAAATTTATTTTCCTTTTAACACTCCTTTGAAAGAAGCATGAAGATGAGGCGTTTTAGAATGACAAATGTTAGTCAGGTAGTCATGTGCTATCACTCATTCTGCCTTTTGTAAGTCTGAATCACTCTCTTTAATGGTTGGTTGCCAGACTAAAAGAAATGCCTTCCTGAGTACTCCCAGGTTAGATTAGTTTACAGTGTTACACCTGTAGAGCTATTTTTTAGAATAACTTTTGGATATATTTGAAAAATTAAAAAATTTGAGACACCATACAATTTAAGTAATGATATTTTAAAGAGTGTATTATTGTTATTATTATGATTTTGATGCAGGTCTTTGGAACATTCCAATAGACCAAATTTGGAAAAGAAAGCTATCAAATTGTGGAATTTTAAGGTTCAGAAATTTCAAGAAATGGGAAGAAATGACTGAGAAGCAGAAAGAACTAATAAAGTGTTCATAGTGCTGACCATAACACCAGAATAAAGCAAAAACTAAAAACAAAACAAAACAAAACAAAACAAAAAAACTCTTGGAAACCTGCTGCATTAAAAATAATAGCAGAGATATGGCCTGGGGACCCGAACACTTGGGGGCCTTCCACAAAAGGGGGCAGAATCATATTTGCAAGACAAAGACCCCAGAAGGTTATAAAAAGTGAAGCCCTCTGCATGTTTCTTCACTCTGATTTGGAAATGATTCCAGGAATCCATTAGTGTTAACAAACGGGGTCCCTTCGTTTCTCCCTAAAACAAAAACAAAAACAGAAACAAAAAACAGAAAACACACACACAATAATAATCCTGTATAATAAAAGCCTAATATGCAAATTGTCCCTTTTTGGAGTTCAACTGTGAGTTCAGCCACTCGCTATAATGTGCGCTGACCACTAGGGGGCAGTGTGGAACATGGAGGGTATTGGCAACGCACCACTGGCAGCGGGCAACAGTGGAGGTGCTGCTACTCCAATGAGCCCCCAACAAGAGCAGGACTGCAGTGCAAGTTGGTGGAGTTGGTGAGCGGGCAGCACCAGGACAAGGCAGGTACGAGTGAGGGCCTCAATTACCCCACCAATCGCCCCACAGATGGTGACCAGTTGGGGAGGGGGGCACCACTCAACTCCCAAACACTGAGGGAGCCAGGTGGAGGCCCTTTTCTCCCCTCCCCCATCAATTGCCCCACAGTCAGGATGGTGGAGCAGCAGGGTGCCAGACAGGGCTGCGGGGCTGCAAGCGTAGGGGCACAAGCTGGGGCCTTATCCCCACAGGCCACTCCAAGGGACCCACCCCTGCATGGATTCGTGCACTGGGCCTCTAGTAATAATAATAATAGCGGACTTCATTTGGCCCAAGCAAATTATGGAAATCAGAATAGTTACATATGAAATAGCATCCTTATTATTCATACAAAGAACCAGGGCAATGCTTAATGAAGTTCATATCATGCTTTTCTCAGTGGAGAACAAAATATCTGAGAATAACCTCTTGCATACCAATGATTAAAGTTTGCAACCCAGTTTAAAGGAACACAGGCAGATGGTGTTCCAACCATTTGAATTTTCCTACCCTCTTTTTTTTTTGTTATGTTTAAAATGCCTCTATTTACTCACCAGCCTTTTAGACTAGTATATGATCTACCCTGAGATAGTGAGTGGCCTATTTCACCTTTATGTGTCCTATTGCCATGAAACCAGACAAACTACCATGCCTTGTACACAGTAGATGTGGAACAATTATTCACTGAATTAAAGTCATGGTCTCTATTTATAGAGAACAGAAGTAAGTGATGACAATTCGTCAAAGCCAAGTAGCTAGTGAACAGTTTGATTTTATTAACTTATTTACATTTGATTAATAAATTCTTCAAAACACATGTGGTCATCATATGTAGAAACATCTCAATTTAAAGCAAATAGCTGTATTTTTTTTTAACTTACTCAGCATAAAACATGTTCCTGAAAATACTTCTGCAGCTGTAGGACAGAGAAATGCATGCCATTTATTTTTGTATAGTACTAATATTTAACCTGTTACCTAAGATTTTGTTTCTTACAGTGAAGAAAATATCTGAAGAGAATTTAGCCAAGGTCTTCTAAGCAGACAGTAATGCTTTCTTTTCTTCTGTATCTCACACAACTTACTTTATCATTACTCATATTATACCTGTATATTGACATACATTTTTTATACTAGATATTTGTGATGCTTTAGTGCATTACAGATTTGTTGGCTCCTTGAGAACTAGTAACATCTGCATCCTATTTTATGAAGCATCCATTGGATTGCTTTGCACATGGCAGGTGTTAGCATGTTTAATGATCAAATAAGAGTTATCCAAGGGAAGATACAGCAATGGGGAGTAGTTGGGAGTATAGACTTTAAAATTAGACATTACCTGGTTTGAGGCCACCTTCTATGTTTGCCACCTTTAGTTAATCACAAAACCTCTTCTAAGCCTCATGCACTTATGAGGAATAAAAGGCCAAATGCAAATAAGTCTTATTATAGTAGTGCCTGCTCATAGTCAGTGCTTCATGCATGTTAGTTCTGTATTTTCCACTGTAAACCCTGTCTCTAGTTAAACAAGTTAGATTGATGAAATTTTATAAAATCAGGATTTTAACTATCTTCTTGTTTTCCATGGTAGCAATATAAAATCTTGTCATGGATGTCTTTCACCTTCACATTAATATCTTAGTAGGACAGGTATTGTTATCTCTAGATGTTCTTTTGATCCTCATCTACCTCATTGGTAAGGGATGGAGTTTCAGAAGAATTAAAAAATTATCACTTAGATATTCTGTCACTCTTTTTAACTAAAGTAGTATCAAGAGCTTGTCTCTAATACATACTGATAAATACCAAGAGAGTGTGCTGGCACTCTGAGTTATACTTCAGTCAGGGAACAGAGCATGTCCAAGTAAGGCCTTGATGAGCATTTTCTTTTTACAAAGTTCTTAAAGAAGTTATCCACACAAGGGACAAGGACGAATGAGATAGCATGAGCTGAGCCCTCTGGTTAGCTGTGTCAGAGTATCTGCCTCAGGTTCATGGCCCAGTGAGTCTTTTTTCTTAGCACCTAAGACTTGAGCACCTTCTCACTTCACTGCTTAGTTTATATCAATGAGAATTCCTGAGAGACAAAGTCATCTTGTGAGAAAGAGCAGAGAACAAGATGACATGACACTGAGGGGATTTGGCTCTGCTTACAAACTTTACTTTCAGGTAATCTGCTGATTTCTATCTACTAGCAAATTTAGTGGAACAGTGGCTAACCAGGTCAAATTTTCCTCCTATGAGGGTAAGTGAGACAGAGAAGAGGAATGGTAAGAAAAGAAAGATATCTCTGTTTATAACTGGGGCTCAGCGCCTCCGGTTCAGTGTTTAGCCCAGGCTGGGGGTTTTATTTCCTTCCTGCTAGGGAACGCCAGGCAGCACCCAGCCCTCTCCTCCTCTCCTGCTGCGACCTCTCCGCGCGTGCTCAGCATGTCTCCATACCTTAGGCTTTTTTTCAGCTCCTCTGATTTTCCTTCTGGTTTTCTCTTTCCTTTTTGTTGTAGAATTTTCAGTCAGTCGACTACCTGTAGCTCTGGGCGATGTGCACTCTACATTTTAGTTGTATTCCATTGAAATTGTTGTGTGCTGCTGCGGTTAGGTGTCTACCCGAGCAGCCATCTTGGATCCTCCCCGGATATCTCTGTTTAAAAACTTAAAAAAAGGGCCCAACAGCCATGGCTCAGATGAGCATTGACCCATGAACTAGGAGATCATGGTTTGACTCATGTGCAGGATGCAACCCATCAATAATTCTCTCTCATCATTGATATTTCTATCTCTCTCTCTCCCTCTTCCTTCCTCTCTAAAATCAATAAAAGTATATATTTAAAAACAGTAAAAAAAAAAAAAAAAAAAGGGCAGGATTTTCTTCTTTCTTTTAGTAGAAGCTAAAACACGTGTTCTTTTGAAGATATTAACCCTATTTTTAGACACAAAGTAGTTTAACACATGAACCTTTGCATCATTACTGATATTCAGGGTGGGAAAAACTAGGTTTACAGTTGTCCATATGGAAAACAATACAATAATTATTAAATAATAATACAAGAAAAAACTCTGTGTACTGATAGACATATTTTTTGTTCTGGGTATGAAAATGTGAATTTCATCATCTTAGATATACATTTTAATCTAATAATATAATAACTGTAGCAATATTTAATTCTTAGATAGGGAAATCTGTGATGTCTTGGGCTTTTTATTTTGTGGTTTAATTGAGGTTTAGTGATTATATTATATAATAGTGAAAAAAAAAAAAGCTCAAAGGGCAGGTGGGTGATAGAAGGAAACTAACATTTATTGTTACCAATTGCCAAGTATTGAATTGATCAATTATACAGTACATGCTACCTTATTTAACTGTCACTAACCCTGTATTATTGATATTAATTGTATGAAAGTATGAAAGGAAAACTGACCTATATAGCGGATCAATAACATGTTCAAGAGTACTCAAGGAATAAGCAGTGATTTGAGCATTAAAGCTTTTACTCCTCTGCTGATAAGAATCTTTCTACTACCAGGTAAAGAAACTTGGGATGGCTTAAAGCCAGGGGGAGAGAAAGACACTCAGCTCTTCTAACCAAGCCTTCATAACCATTCCGGATAAAGACCCAATTATTTTAAGGAGACCTTCTTAAGATATTGAAGCTGGACCAGAAGACCCACCTATCAAATCCACAAAATATGAAAAATATGGAGAAATAATTATTCATCATTGTTTGAAATAACTGAGTTTTAGAATAAATTGCTATGAACCAGATGCTGACTAATACATATGAAATAAGTTTTGAAATAAAATTGTAAAATATGTTACAAGAAATGCTTTACAGTTCTTAATTGGGAGGGGGGGGGAACAAACATGCCAAATGAACAATCTGATTAAGTGGAAGAGGGATGTTAACTTCAAATTCAAGGACAATAACCTAAAGAGTACATATTACGTGTCAGGTACTACGCTAATATTTTAAACATACATCATCACTTTTAGTCCTCACCGCTGTCTCATGAGGTAGATGTTATCTCTGTTTTACAGATGACTAAACCAAGATTCAGAATAGCAAAGTAAGTTATCCAAGGTCACAACACTTAATAAGTGGCATTGCCAGAGTTTGAAACCTTTTGCAGCTAATTTGAAAGTCTTCTATTTTGCTTTCAAGTAACTTTTAGAAGTCATGGGAGAGTGAAGAAGTGCTATGAAGAAAACTTCACAAGCAAGTTAGCTTGCCAAAGCTGTCCACTCAAATTATGAGAACCTGCCACTTTCTAATAAGGCGGCCTTATAATGTGTAGGTGGGAAATATCATGTTGTAGAGTTCCAGAATATTAAAGGATTTAGGTTAGAAAGGGGGAAAAAGTCAAATTGAGAAGGAATGTAAATGAGAGAAGAATTCTGGGGGCAAAAATCCACATGGCAAATCTGGCTGGGTTCAGTCGCCAGACTAAGGAGTGGAGAGGCTTGTGAGATGTCATTGTGGCTGTCGGAACCCAGGATTTAAGAGAGGAGAGAGCTACAGCTGGCAAATGATTAAAAACACACACACTCTCAGTGAAATTCTTACCACAGTCTCTTCATCAGCCTGAACACCTTGTCTCAGGCCATGTATCTTATTCACATGCCTAATAGATTTAAACTAATTTTGACTAGTTTATTATGAGCAGATGTTCATGTTATGTATTAGCTATGATAAATTCACTTTTCCCCCTTTCACCTCTTCTTCTTCTTCTTCTTCTTCTTCTTCTTCTTCTTCTTCTTCTTCTTCTTCTTCTTCTTCTTCTTCTTCTTCTCCTTCTCCTTCTCCTTCTCCTTCTCCTTCTCCTTCTCCTTCTCCTTCTCCTTCTCCTTCTCCTTCTCCTTCTCCTTCTCCTTCTCCTTCTCCTTCTCCTTCTCCTTCTCCTTCTTCTCCTTCTCCTTCTCCTTCTCCTTCTCCTCCTCCTCCTCCTCCTCCTCCTCCTCCTCCTCCTTCTCCTTCTTCTTCTTCATGAATTGAAAACAGTATTGGCAATGTTTAAGTTTATAGCATAAAAAATGCCACAATTTTGCACATGGTAATATTTGAATTTTGCAGTTTAGAAGCATCATTGGTATAAGCATCTCAAATCAAACCTTGCTCACAGAGGGAACAAAACCAACAGGAGCAACATCTTGTCTGATATGTTAACCTGTATATAATGGTAGCAGCGTTCTCCATGAGTACTGTATGCACAGTTGTTTCCTTACCCAATGGCACAAACAAATTACAAGGGGTGTCATATGACTCCACAATCAAATAACCAGAATAGAATCAGTTTGACTTAATCTGGAAAGTTAATTCATTATTACCAAGACTTAGTGCTCTGTGATAAGTGAATTAGATATGGATGTTTAACAGTCAATTTGCACCATGTATTTCTGTAAAATAGAAAAAAAAAAAGATCAAACTATGGTTGAGAGGAAAGTCTTTCATATTTCAAATTTGACTAGGAAATCTTGGTAAAAAAAATAAATAAAAGTGTTCAGTAGTCACAGTAAGAATTAGCTGAACACTTACTCTCTAGAAAAGTACCCGCTGTAGTAGATTTATGTCTGTCCTCACGGGTTCCGATCTTCCTTGCTACATTTAAGATACTAATGATTTGGGTGCTATGTGGCATAACTTAATGAACTATACATGGTTAGTGCAAACACTTTATTACCAGTCTTAATCTATATCTCAGAATCCCTTGTAGAAACTCTCTACCATAAAACCTCCTATAAAAATATATTTTAAAATTACTTAAAAGTACAAATATTTATACTGCCATCATAGAATATAATAACAATTTCTTAAATCTGTAGAACATTTTACATTTTTTATTATATTTCCATTCAAACTGGTTCATTTGACCTTCATTATATTGGCATGACCTAAGTAGGACTGATGAAATGACACCCATCCTCTGTAATAAAAGGGTAAAAAGCAAATCGACCAAACTGCCAGTCACTATGATGCTCATTGACCACCAGGGGACAGATGATCAATACAGGTGCTGCCCCATGGTGGTCAGTGTGATCCCACAGGGGGAGCTCTGATCAGCCACATGCCTAGCTGAAGGCTGGTGCTTGCAGCGGTGGTTGCGGTAGCTTCTCCCGCCTCCGTGGTAGTGCTAAGGATGTACAACTGTGGAAATGGGCCTAAGCCATCAGTCAGACATCCTCTAAAGTAGGGGTGTCGAACTCAATCAGAGAAGGGGCCAAAATCTAAAATCCAGCCTAAATCGCGGGCCGAATGGTTTACTGAACAGTCATAAACTGTCATTGTGATGGAAACACAGCAGAGTGCAGTGATGACAGCGCGGTGCGGGCCACATTGCAAGGCCTGGCGGGACGGATTTGGCCCGCGGGCCTTGTGTTTGACACATGTGCTAAAGGCTCCCAGACTGCTAACGGTACAGGCCAGGCTGAGTGACTCCCCTGGCCCCCCATTTGCATGAATATCATGCACCAGGCCTCTAGTTTCATATAAGAGGCAACTGAGACTCAAATATATAAGAGTTTCCTTTTTACAATCACTCTGCTAAAAATAAATGAATAAAGGGAATAGAAACAAGTTTTATGGTTTTGAGAGAAAATTTCTTTATAAATTCTTTTTTTCTCTGTAGTATTAAATATACTTTTTGCTCATCCAATGAATGTTACCTAAAGTCTTTTTGAAAGAGACATTTTTAAATCTGAGATTGACAATGGCTAAGAATAGCTTAAAGCATGGTGTTTATACATTTCCCGAAATATAGCTGAACATTTAATATTAATTCCAGGTGTTATTCTAGCATCATCCCAAAATAATTCTTATGTAAGACTGATTCCGATTTTAAACACATATAGGTTCCTAAGGGCAAAGCCATATGTAGAGATCTACAAAACAGAACTGAAAATCTTGTAAGAGCTGCTTTTTGTAGGAGATTTCAGTGCTAGACCATCACATTCCTCATCATATGCCTATCAGTTAGATGTTTTAAAGCAATCTGTCACTAAAAACATCTTTGAATTGGGCAAGAAGTCATATTTCACGGCAAGTAATGTGGATGATTTGAATTTGAAAACACAATAAAATGAAAACAATCACATTATGGGGCACTTTAACTGGTGTTTTCTGATGTTCTCAAGGGATCATTGGCTTTATTAGAAATCACAAGTACAAGGTAAGAATTCTATACAAATTTGATGACGAACTGTGAAAACTTCATAGTTCTCCTGTCAATTGAATAGAAAACACTTGATTTTGTTCAACTTAAAATTCAGAAAAACATATGCTGAAAAAAAAAGATTAACTAAAATTGTTGTATGGCATTGTTCCTTTATTTGGTCACTAACAGTTGACATATAACATAGTTTGAATAAAAGATCTAGGAGTATTTCAGACAATTTTATATTTATTTATTTATTTATTTATTTATTTATTTATTTATTTATTTATTTTTGAGAATTCTCCAATATGGTATTTATAAATCTAGGGGTAATATGACTAAGTCATAAAAATATCAGCATTAATTTTTCTTTAATATTATACATCCTTTGTGTTCTCTAGTAGATGATATAGAATTTAATTTCTATCCAGTGGAAATGTTCAAAATACAAATTAGTAGGTCAAAACCCAGACATGCTAAATTAGAATGTCCAGGACAACACTGAGGACTTTTTATAAAAAGAAGGGGGGCGGGGTGGAAGGTTTCTAGGAGATTCTGATAAGTAGCTTGGTTTGGGGGTTCATTGAAGCTAATTTATTGAAAATTTCCTATTCTTTATATTTTCTCCCTATTTTTTCCCCTCACCTTTTCAATTTACCCAGAAATCTCCCTTTAAATATCTCATTTTCACTGATAATTCCCATTCTGTGATCTTGGTTCCTCTACATTTGTTCACTATTGCTTCCCCTGGCTCTTTAGGGTTTTTGTTTGTTTTTGTTTTAAATATCTGCATCCTGTTCGACCACTCTCACTTTCATCTGGTCTCTTGCTCATTTCACTTTTGTTACCAACTTAGAGTTTTCTAAGAGTCCTTATAGGAATCACTCAAACTTTCTAAATTCCTATGTGGATTTTGTAACTAGAATGTATTTCATGCAATTTTCAGCCTTTTTCATCTCATGGCACACATAAACTAATAACTAAAATTCTGTGGCACACCAAAAATATATATTTCTTGCTGATCTCACAAAAAATAGGTATAATTTTGATTCATTCACACCAGATGGCTATTGTTGTGTTGGCTGTTGTCATTTTTTTTTTTTAATTTGACAGGGGGTCCTCAAACTTTTTAAAGTGGGGGCCAGATCACGGTCCCTCAGAGAGCTGGAGGGCCGGACTATATGAACTACTAATTCCTACTGTAACACCTCGGTTGCGCTCACTGCCCAAAAAACCTGGCGGGCCGGATCAGACTCCTCTGTGGGCCACATGTGGCCCGAGGGCAGTAGTTTGAAGACGCCTGGTACTAAGCGGAAAAGAAGTCAGTGCCTCTGACTAACTGGTATTGCATGTTTTAAAAATTCTTGCAGCATACTGACTGAAAATTGCTAAACTGGAGGGGGGAAAACAGTGAGGCTCAAATGACATTATATTTGGGAAAATCATTCCCAAGCAAATAAAAATATACACAGTGACTAGTTCAACAAATAAGTATTTGTATTCAACAAAATTTTTATGGGTGCATATGATGTCCGCCTTGGTACTGTGCTACATTCTAGGGAGTCAGTGATGAACAAGAGACAATTCCTACTCTTATGAGAACTCTATTATAATAGAAAGAAAAATATAATTCATTAAACAAAGAATTCCAAGTAATAAGTGCTTTGAAGAAATAAATAGCAAAGTAAGTCTCTATCTCAGCACAATTAAAGTGGCTATTGAGAAAAATTTGACTAAATTATGGTAAATCAACCTGAGAGAATATTATGCAACCCTTTAAAGTTACTGTTATCAAGACTTTGCCACTAAACATGAAAATACTGATGGTACAATATTTATTTTTAAAAAATAGGGTAAAAGTATATCATGATGTCTTCAAAGCATGTAGAGTAGAAAGCAATATTGGAAGAAAATACATTTTTGAGATCATATTATTTTTATGATTACAATGTTACTGTGGATTAATTTATTACAGAGCATGAACTGTGAGAAAACATCTGATTTCCTGTTAAGCAAAGAGTTCTGTTATACCTGGCCCATCTCTCCAGTACAGCATTTGGTTTTTCATAACGACGAGCATGAGGCTTTAAAGTACATTTTGAATGATCCAAGAAAATATGATGCTTCCGCCTAATTTCTGTACTAAGTATATTTTTTGTGGTTTAATTTTTCATAATCAGTGATATATACATGGAATTAAGTAAGATAATAATCTATTAACCAGAATATCTGATTAATTAAAATATATCATTTCCCTGTACCCTAGATAAAAGTTATTTATAGGCAAAAATAAATAAATTAAACCTCAACTCCAAATTGCTTTACGTTACCTTTCAATTTCTTAGAGGATGTTGGTTTCTAAATTAGAATCCTGCAAAGGTATCTTGAGAGCACCGACATCTATCTCTTCGTTTTATTTCCAAGACACAGACAGTGATTGAGTGCCTGCTCTTTTCCTGTCACTAGGTATTGGGGATTGTTAAATATATTTTCTATATTTTTGTCTAAATACATATTTGTTCATTCAAAGCATTTTGTATTTGTGTAAAATTGTAATATCAATGACTATAAGAATTATTGTTGAATTAAATGCACCTTCTGTTGAGAAAAAGTAATGATGTTAAATATTTATACTGAAATTTTTAGTCACATCACAATTAAAAAAATTTAAAATGTCAAATGTGCTTAGAATAAAAAATATATGCTACATATTCTGGAGGGAGTTAAAAAATGTACATGTAAGTGATTCAACTAGAATAAAATTCTGTCACAGATCCCAGGCTGATGCTGGAAGGGAGCTGGGACAGAGTGCTGGGTTCTGAATGGGGCTCTGTTCCATTCTGATGTAGATTTTTCATCCATGTGTGGTGAAATAAAAATTTAAGAAATAAAAGGAAACAGTGAACTTTTATCAGTAATGATTTTTTTTTCAATTTAAAGAGTAAAATGTCCTTTCTTTTGTGAACTGATGATTTTAGTTAGGTAGGCTTTTTATTTTTGTGTTCATGTCCTTGACAAAATAAAGCTTTACTAATCCTATGGTGGCCTTCCAAATATCTTTTGAAAGTTTTTAATTGATGAATTCAATGAGTTCCAGCGGTCAGGTGAGAATCAAGGTGAACTTACTGTCAAAAGGACTGGAACTGGTTTAGCAACTAATAGCTCTGAATCTTGAACATGTGAGAGTCTACATTCTTTCTATTAAAAAATAGGTCCCGTACCAAGAGCCATACTGCATAAACGACACAGCACTTGCCTTTCTCACGTCCGTTC
Organism: Pipistrellus kuhlii; assembly: GCF_014108245.1. Taxonomy (NCBI): domain Eukaryota; kingdom Metazoa; phylum Chordata; class Mammalia; order Chiroptera; family Vespertilionidae; genus Pipistrellus; species Pipistrellus kuhlii. Next base: position 55,028,833 of record NW_023425540.1, on the reverse strand, counting down.
CTGCTCTGCTACTGCCACTATGTACTTTAGGTGATTGTGTTTTGTTTAATTCCAGTTTCCTTGATTGAGTGTTAATCAGCCACTCTGGGCTAACTTCCCTTTAAACCTTGCACTTGCTCAGTTCCATTTGTATCCTGACAAAATCTTCAGGGTACTTCATGATACTTTTGCAACAATTCTGCTTTTTTTTTTTTTTTTTCCTTGTTTGTTTGTTTGTTTTATTAATCCTCACCTGAGGGTATTTTTTTACATTGATTTTCTAAGGAGAGTGAAAGGGAGGGAGAGAAACAGAGAGAAACGTTGATGTGAGAGAGACACATAGATATATTGCCTCCCTCACATGTGACAGGGGCTGGGGAATAGAGCCTACAGTCCAGGTATATGCCCTTGATTGGAATCAAACCTTCAACCCTTTGGTTCGGAGTTGACACCCTAACCACTAAGAACAAAAATTCTGTACCACATGATGCTATCTTATCATTTTCTTATGCCATCTGAACCTCTCTTTATCAGTCTTTATTCCAGAAATAAGAAAATTTCCTGAGCACATTGTCTTTGACCTTTTCCTCTCTCTTTATTGTGGACACTTGGAGGATTTTTCCATAAACATTTGGGAAGATATGCTTTTGCCAGGGTGGAGGGTTTATGCTGTCCAGTTTAGATTGGATTTCATTGTGCTGTGCATTGTTTTAAGGTTTTACTTTGTTTGGAAATGGATGCTGCTTGTCCTCAACTCTTTGACACATCCTTTTGTCAATCTTAAACGACAACATGGCTTACAGACTGAACATACAGTACAGAAACCACAAGTCCTCAAGCCCCCAAATCATGATTAGTCCAGCAAGAGCTCAGGACCCTGAAGGAAGCACGAAGAGAAACAACCCTTTAAAACAAAAGAAGTAATGATAATTATCTCTATTTATTTCCAATCAAAAGGCTCTAGGAAACCTTAGCTTAAAAGATGAAAATCAGTGAGTTCAATATTACCTTTATTGGAATGAATTTTCAGGTGGAGTGTCAATTTATTTTTGAGTATGCAATCTTGCCAAATCTAAAACTCTCATATATAGTACTTTAAAATTTGTTCTCTTGGCTTGTCAAGAATTCTCATATAACTCTTCTAAAATAAGATAGCTACCTAATACTGGAGGCATTTATCTCAAATTCTGTACTTAAATTACTACTTTGAATGACTGCTGAAATTAATCTAATCTCAAGTTTATATACCTTTAAACTGTTTTTTATTTTGACAACATGGTTTCATAAGCTATGATTATTTCAGGGATTTTGTTGGTGCAATGTATAAGATAAGCAAGTTGAGGTTTTTTGACTTATCAAAACCACATTTTAAAGAATAAGGAAATGAAACTTGCTTGACTGGCATCTCCATAATTATTTGCAAAAAGTTCCGAGTCATTTGACAATTCCCCATTTGTCTTTAAAATAAAAAGAGTATAGGAAGAAAGACCTTATACCTTTGAGGTATTTTAAAAATCTTTTATGAGCAAAGTATTTACTAGGGAAAATATTGATGCCTCTTGGATTTTTAGGCCATATCATAATGCTTTTACTTCCACTGCACTGAAATTCTGGCTCTAAGGGACATTTTGACATCATTCTTACTCTCTCTGAATTAAGGTTTAAATATTTATGCTTTTTTCTCTGTAAGACTTCCCTGAATGAGAGGTTAAGCAAAGGTTATGGTGTTACAAATTAGAACTAAATAGGATACTGATACAGAGAAACTGTTAGTTAGACTAATAATGAATCAAGTCAATGAGACAAAGGGTCCCTCAAGGTAAGGTTTGCTGAAGTCTGAATATAAATGGCCATATTACTATTAATGCGTCCATTCATGAAAATACTATCATACTAGTTTATGTCACAGGAAAGACAAAGTGTGAGTCTGTGCAAAGATGTGAATGAATAAAGGAGCATTATTTCATATCTCTCAATTTAAAGAAATGTTATTAAAGGAATAAATAAGTTTGCCTAATTTGCAATGTAATTCCTATTCCTTTTTCTATACTGAGTAAGATGAATTTTGCATTGTGTTTTATATGCAATGGGTTGCTCTTACTTGTTTATTTTAAAATAAAGCATTGCCCACTTGTGGCTCAATTGGTTGGAGCATTGTCAGAAAGAGGCGGGCTCAATTAGGTCAGGGCACATAAAGGAGACAACCAACTGATCAATGTTTCTCTCTTACATCGATGTTTGGTGTTCTCTCTCTCTCTCTCTCTCTCTCTCATCAATAAATATATTCTCCGGTGAGGATAAAACAATTAAAACAGGTTTAATACATCCAGTATCTATTTGGAGTATTAAAGTGTAACATAACCTTCTTTTATCAACAATTTGCATTGTCCAGATTTATTACTGTCTATGTATGATAAAGAATTGAAATAAAGATTATAATGCTGTTTTTATTCCTGTATCCAAAGTTTTTATCCTTGCTCTTAAGTATAAGTGAAAATGGATTGTTTTCCTAGTCTGTAATTTTGAAGAAATTTTAGAGATGTACAGGTAAAATTTGAACATTTTTACAAATTAAAATATATCTTTATCATTTTGTTTCATATTTATATTCAGAAGATTTTCTTTGTGCAATTAAGCTTTGTAGAAATGACATCCACAATTCAATGGTGTTGGAAGTTAAAGGCCTTCTACTACATTTGGAGCTGTAAAAAAATCTGACAGTTGAAATGACCAACTTCACCTTGAGTGTATTGAGTGAAATGATTTTATATGAAGCTTAAAATAAAAACAAACCTACTTTGCCCAAAAATTTGGTTATCTTTCTCTGCAGTGCTATCAGAAGTCATACTGTGCTGAGAATGATATTGTTGCTGTAACATTTAATGTTGTTTATTGAAACTTGAAGTTTAAAAATTGAATTAGATTCACATTGTTCCGTTTTAGCAAATTTTATCTGGAATGTGTTGCCAATAAAATTTCTACAAATACTCATTTATATTTTCTGATGTTTTAGTAAATAAGCCTGGATATACATTAATTTTAATAGAGTACATATCAAGCTGTTGGTCTCACTTATTCCCAAAAGAAAGAATTTAGGTATGTTTAGGCCAAATGAGAAGATGCATATGAATGAACACTGTAGTTGTCAAGCACTATCAATGTTAACCATATATTTATTTTTATACTCATTTTTAATCTGATTTTTTTTATCAAGTTATGGAAGTATAATGATGTGTTAAGCAGACAAAGTTGCTGCCTTCATGGAGAATATTGTCTAATATTATTATTGGAAAATTTATTAATAATTATTTATTCTGAGGTCAGACAAAAATGTTGCAAATTGCTGAAACTGGTTTGGCTCAGTGGATAGAGCGTTGGCCTGCAGACAGAAAGGTCCCAGGTTCGATTCCAGTCGAGGACATGTACCTTGGTTGTGAGCACATCCCCAAGGATGTGGGGGTGGTGGTGCTGGAGGTAGCTGGTTGATGATCCTCTCTCATCGATGTTTCTAGTTCTCTATCTCTCTCCCTTCTTATCTGTAATAAATCAATAAAATATTTTTTAAATGTTGCAAATTCTTCTACCATCAATAGTCTTTTAAATTCTATCTTTCCAATGTCCTGCTCAAAAGTCCTTATATTTTGAAAGACTTTGCTGATAAATTTTATTTTAAGAAATAAAATTTATTTAAATATTAGCAAAATATATATACTGCTCACAATCAAATTTCCCATTCCATTTACAGACACATTTTGCACATTGAATTAAAATTGATGAAGCATTTTCTTGAGCAAATATGTTTGAAACATTTTGGGGTTGTTCATAAATTCTGGGGGCTACTCCAGATTAGATACTATGCTATGTTTTGCTTGTATATTTTTAGGTTCTTTGTAGGGTTGCTCCTGGACATTATTATTAGTCAATGCATATAGAACTCTCAGAGCTTTATTTTAGAAATGTGGTTTCTCTTAAATCCTTTCACTCCTTCAGTCACCCCAAGCTGATTTCTGCCTCAAACACTCTACACACAATCCAATCTAAAGGAATATTTTTAACCCTAATCCTTCACAACCCAGCTTCAGGTTTTGGTACAGTTGATAACCCTAACTTGAAAACCCCTCTTCATTTGAAACTTACAAAATAATTTTCTCCCAGTCCTCCTCCCTTCCTTCTGTTCTTTGATTAATCCTATTCCTATTCCTTGTACATCAATGGTAAGTTTTGTTCCCAGAAAGACCCATTTTTGATCTACCTATATTCACAACTTGCATGGTATCTTCAGTAAATATCTTTTGCACTTAGGATTCCAAACAAAATTTACAATCTGGATGAATCCCATATGTGACATTTACCATCTTCCCAACTCCAGACCAGTATTTTTCATTGCTTATTGGAGATATTCATAAGGATACAGTGCAGATGCTTACCTATAGCTAAACTCGCCTGAACTGAACCTCTCTACTTCCACAAACATATCCAAAGATGCACACATACAATCAAAACTTGTTTTCTTCTTTCTTAATCTTCCCAATAGTAATTGATATTACTAAATTGCACTTGATTAAACATTCTCCATAACTTCCAAAACCTAATTCATCACAAAGTCCAGTCAGAGCTATCTTTTGTTTCTACCATCTCCTCTACTTCCTCTAATTTAGTTAATTTTAATACATTCTTCATTTCACAAGCACACCTTGAGCTCTGTCTGTATTTGTTTGCTAGCACTGCCATAGCAGGAATCACAAATGATTGGCTTAAACAAAAGAAACATATTGCCTCAGATCTCTGGAGACTAGAAATATAAAGTCAAGATGTCGGCGGAGTTGGTTACTTTTGAGACTATGATGGTTGTCTTTTCTCCCTGTGTCTCTCTTCATATCATCTTCCTCTATGCTTATTTGTTGCTGTGTCCAAAGTTCCTCTTATAATTACCCTAGTAATATTGGATTAACCAATTGGATTGTTATTAGGTTCACCCTAATCACCTCATTTTAATTTCATTGCCTCTGTAATGATCCTTTCTTCAAGGTCATATCTGAAGTATTGCAGGTTAGATATTAAAACATAGATTTTTTTTGGTGGGGGGGGGAAGGTACAAAATAATAACCTCATACTATGTGTCAGGCACTATCGATATTACAGATACTGAGGATACCATGAAGAGGAAAGGATTTCTGTCTCATGGACCTTAGGGGTGAGATACAGATGGCAAATTATCCTTTAGAAATGAACAAAATAGCCCTAGCTAGTTTGTCTCAGTGGTTAGAATATCAGCCCACAGTCTGAAGGGTCACAGGTTTGATTCCAGTCAAGGGCACATACTCTATTGCAGGCTGGATCCCTAGCCAGTGAGGGCACATAGAGAAAGCAACCGGTTGATGTGTTTCTCTCACATCTATGTTTCTCTCTCTGTCTCTATCCCTCCTTTTTACTCTCTCTAAAAATTAATGGGAAAAATAATTATCAGGTGAGAATTAACAAAATTTAAAATTAAGGCTGTTATTAGGTTCTATGGTTAAAGTAAAAGAAGACAATAGGTTTCTTTTTAAATAATTTTATAATATTCCACCTTGCTTTGTTACCCTCAACCCTATTCACGTTGTGACAGTAATGGCCTGTAGAACACTGTGCTATAAACTAGCTGGATATATGTTTATCTAAAGCTAATGAGCTCTGCTGGTGCTCATGTCTGTGTTGCCAGTACACAGCATAAAGCCTGGACCATAGTAAGTTTTCATTAAATGTTTGTTGAATGAATTCATTATCTAATCATTACTATGTAATGCGTAGAAAACTCAAAATGGAATAATAATCATGAAAACAATACTCTTTAAGAGGTGATTTTTTAAAGCTTGCCCAGTATAAATAAAAGAATGATTAATAGGAGTCCATCTGGTTTATATACATATCTATCACACAATCTAAAGGGTTCATTAATTCCAAGCTTTAAGATAATAAGAGCCCTAACAGGTTTGGCTCATTGGATAGATGTTGGCCTGTGGACTGAAAAGTCCCAGGTTCAATTCCAGTCAAGGACATGTACCTTCGTTGGGGGCACATCCCCAGTAGGAAGTGTGCAGGAGGAAGCTGATCCATATTTCTTTCTCATCAATGTTTCTAACTCTATATCCCTCTCCCTTCCTCTCTCTCTCTCTCTCTCTCTCTCTCTCTCTCTCTCTCTCTCTCTATATATATATATATATATATATATATATATATATATATATATATCAATAAAATAAATAAATAAATAAACAATAAAAGAAGCATTAAATAGCATAGATGAACTCACACAGTAGAATAAAAACAATATACTAATGCTAGTTACCTTTAGAATTGCTTATTTATAAAATTGATATACTCTTAAGTTCTGATAGAATTGTCTAAGCTTTCCCTACTAAGCATTGGTGGAAAACCTGTAATGTTGTCTTAATAAAATGTTCTCTCTCCTATACCCTAGCCTTCTTTTGATTCTTGCGTAGTTCTGGTACTAACCATGAAACCATAATGTGGAGTTTGAGTCTGACTTTGTTGTCTTGCAAAATCAAATAATGGTTGGTGGAACGGAAGTTTAGTGAGAGAAGCCAGTCCTGGAAAAGGTGCAGTTGTGGTTCCAGGAGCAGGTCAGTATCCAGAGCTTCCTTTCCATGTTACATCCAGGTGTAGTCAACATCCAAGTTAATCAAAGTCTATTAGTCCACGTGTGGAGGCCCACACAGCCATAAACGACATAAGCGATTGGATATGTTCCTCCACAACAGAATGTCAGGTATCCACTGCATGCAGGGGAGAAGAGAGTGAGAGTGAGAGGAAGTGCGGAACTTTTAATTTAGTGGGTGGAGACAGCCTTGCTAGCTTCTGATAGGTCTTTTCAAAGAATGTTGCCTTAGTAACATCCTTGGGATTGGTTTATATGCCTCATGGCCTTGTGATTGGCTATCTGCAAGTTGTCTGTGTTAGCAACATTCATACATTTTAAAGCTCAAGTTTCCCATATGCACGCTTCTTTCCCTGCCCAGTTGGGATGCCTTAGTGACTTTGCCTAGTTGGGTTCCTGGCTTCATTACCTCCCCCTCCCTACCCCTGTCTACCTAAGTGTCTACCTAACTTCCCTCTGTCTTCTCAACCACCACCTTGGGTATGTTGTACAATTTGACACTGCTGTGTTAATTATAAAGTATTCTCAGATTTTCTTAAAGTTTACTCTTGGTTCATGATTCACATCAATGGTATTTCTGAATAGTCTATATATGTATTTTTTCTAGTAAGAACAGTTGTGTGTATGTGTGTGTGTGTGTGTGTGTGTGTGTGTGTGTGTTTTCTTAATCAGGATTGGCTTTGCTACTCTTTGTCCTATCCTTACATGACCTTTTCTTGGTGATGGGTAGGATATAACTAGCTTTGAAGAAAAAAGTAACAAAAGTGACTCTCACATAAGAGTTAAGCTGAAAGAAACAGTTCCATTGGGCAAAAATATGAATCCCATGGTAAAGTTTGAGTCTGCTTAAATGCCATAGGACTTCTCTGTGAAAGTGCTGCCTGGTCTCTCACAAGGTGACAACGTCTGATTTTCTTCCTCACAGTATTCCTGAATGATAGATGGGAAAGTACTTGGAAAAGTGAAAAGTGCCATGTAAATGGAAATAGTAATACAACTCCGGTGACTTATTTAGGTCCAACTGGCTCATGTATAATGAGCAAGTTGGAAGATAGAACTTGATTTGAATTTGTTCCCTGAGAGACTGTGTCTCTTTGATTGCATTGAGCTTGTGCATTTATATACAGGGTTTTGTGTGTGTATACTGAATATATTTTGTTTCTAAATATATTTTTATGCACAATCAGGGGAAGGAGTTGCTTGAAACCAGAGCAGAAATGTGGCTTGGAAGTTGGAGGCACTAGGCTAGGCTGAGGAAGTTGATTTAAACAGAGAAAGTGGCGAGGTAGGGGGGGAGAGTGGTGGATTGTGAAACAGCAGAATAAAAGGGATATTAAAAATACAACAACCATGGAGGTTTACAGGGTGATGTGTTCTGTGGTTCACAAAATGGGCCTTAGAAAAAGATACTTGACAAAGTGTTTTTGTAAGATAAAAATGTGATACCCTTAATGTTCTTTTAAAACCTGAAGTAAATATTAGATTCCGTTTTAATTATTTGACAGCTGGATTTTTCTTTCTTGAGTTCTACTCCTTGCATTGACTGGCTAGTGAGGGGGTTCACATAAATATCAAGGTAAATAAAATATAAGTCTTTTTCAAAGAATCTGAATACACAGAGTCTGGCATTTACCTTTTTTGTTTGTTTGTTTGTTTTGTTTCAAACTTAATGAGATTACTAGCTCTAGAATTTGGTCAAAGTTTTGAATAATAAATGAAGTAAAATAGAAAATAGTGATATTTGAATTCCAGGAGTACCTGAAATTTCCATCGTTTTTACGTAACAGGAGGCACTGAGTGAAGAAATACCTAACGTAAATTTGGGGCTTTGGGAGGCCCATTCCCGCTCCCAGGCCACTGGGGTGTCATTTATTAAATTGCTCCTTCAGCACTCTGACTGATGTTGCCAAATACCTACGAATTTAGTATTAACAACAGAAAAGGAATCCAGGCTATTTTAATTATGAGCCACAACGATGTGTCTGGTGAGCTCGTGTAAAGAGTGGGTTTGTCAGTGCTGAACACCGCCTATGGAAATCAGCCTAGCTGTGTCTGCAGGACCAATTTCTAATGCATAGAAGTTCCCCAACCTCACTTTTGATCTGAAGATTAATCACGGACTGTGATTTTTAAGTAGCAGTGCCTTCCCTGAGCCAGCCCTATGGATGTGCCCATGAAGAATGGTATGGATTGCATATGGGTCTGCACTGTGTATACTGAGGAGTGATGAAGGGTCTTTCGCCCTTAAATCACTCTCCTTTTAGACTTCTGGAAAACCCAGATTTCCTACCATCATTCCCTTTTCAGTGACAGCCAGTTTTGGCCACTGATAATGGTAATTAAATGTTTAATTTAATTAACATTGGAACAGTGATACATTTTGGCATTTTCATTAGGATTGTCTCAATCTGAATTAGTGCCCCAAATTAGCTGGTGTAAATCAGGGCCCTCAGTAGATAAGGACAGAGCCAACTCTGAGAAAAGAAGGGATGGGTATGAGCAAAATTGTTACCAGAGACAGGGGGGATAGAGAAAGAAAACCATGGGGGGAAAATGGTGTTGGCTCCTTCAAAATTTGATCTAGGATCAATTTTATCATGGACATATGATTAGGAAAAAAATCCATGTAATCTCTTTTTCTTTATATGAATTAGAAGTTTTTTTTTTCCTTTATTATATTATCATAATGAGCTTTAACTCAAGCTTTTCCATTAATGATAATTATGTTAAAAATACAGCAAGGAAACACACAAAAAAACAAAATACATTCTTTTTAAAATTTTTATATATTAGTACATTTAGAGGTGGGTTTAAAAATTTTTAGTAATTCCTTACATTTGTAAAATGCATCTAAAACTATTTCTGATGTTTTAGTGGATGGGTGGTAAAACAAAACATTTATCTGTTTCATTCACACAGTTCATTAATTTTTTACATACAGAAATGAAACATAATGTTAAGTTCTTGTATTCCTATTGAAAATAGCATCTTAGGGTGCATGGAAAGACCCTAAGCATTTTATTTCATTTGATCTGAACTCCATATGCTGTCATTTAGACAGATGAAGAAAAAGAACCTGGTGGGTATAAAATGTGCTCCGCATGGTCCTATTAAGAAAGATGCCTCAAATGTGAGTTTTCACAAGTTCCACAAAACACATTTTCACACCAAATTTGATACAGATATGTATTCCAAAACCTCCTATTGCCATTTGAATATAGAATGGAAAAGTTTCCCTAGAGTCTGCGAGTGTTTTCAAGCATAGGTGGGGAAAGAACAAGCTGTATTAACATCTGCCACTTGAAACTGCACTGTGGCTTTTAAAGTTTCAAAGAGATTACAGTAAAGAATGTATTTTTTTCCTTAATGTAGATCCAATGGAACTTTACATATACAAAAGAGAATCTCTAATGGGTTTTCTCATTAATTTCCAAATTAAAAATAATTTCTAATACACATAGAGTGCTGTTATCTTTGGCAAAGGGGGTTGGGGTTAGGGTATATATGTGTGTGTGTGGGGGGGGGGGGAGTGGGGACAGAACTGGATGGGTCCTGTGTCAATGCATGTATTTGTTCGAGTAGATAAGGGGGCCGTATCCATGAGGCCATCCATCACATGCATGTGTAATTTAACTTATAGGAGAGTGTGAGGGAATCTGTGTAGAACACAGTGTCCAGTGATTCTGGGCTTCTTGGTTGAGTGCTGGAGAAGTGGAGGACAGCCCAGCCTGGTACATGTGTGTATCCGTACATTCAAGAGAGCACACAAAACATGTCTCACTGAAAGAGATGCTGTCCTGGATGGATGCTTCTTGTGCAAACTATACTCGGCATCACCTAAACATGTATGCTGTTAAGGTTGTGTGAGAAAGCACTGCTTTCAATGTCTGCTTTTTATCTTGAGAAAGGGGTACCTATTTTAAGGTCACACAAAGGCACCTTATACAGGATGGTGGGTTCCTGGGTAAATGTGGGGACATTCTACTCTTTCTGTATACAGTTCTGTATTGCTTTTTTTTTATTTTTAAAAAATAATTTTAATTTTTATATTTAAAAGGCAAGCCATTTATATAATTAAAAAATAAAGTTGATTATCTAGGAAGCAGGTCATAATGCCAAAATATTGCCACCCACTTAGAGTATCTTTCTTGAAATCCTGAAATGAGGTTGCTTAGTGTGCTGCAATAGGAGTCTGTTTTGTGCAGAAATGACTGTATGCAAAATGTGCACATGAATTCTGGACGAAAGCAGCTTGTGCACAGAGGCAATACCCTAATGTGGGGTTCTAAAGGATATGGGAATAACTTCACAGTGTCTCATTGATACCAGACTGACTTAGCCATTCAAAGTTGAGTGTATAAGGGGATGCAAAGCATGTGATTGTGTCATGCATGGGCAGGTGCCTGTGAAATCACAGAGCTCTCTAAGGCATACTGGGAGAGAGGTACATCTGTTGCAGTGTCTAAGGTTTCTCCAATTACATCTTGGTTAAATAGTCAGTCATTCAGCAAGTATTAATTTAGCATTCGCCGGATATCAGGGGAAGGAGAACTTGCTGGCCTTGATCCAGATTTTTTTTTAAATTTTTTATTTTTTATTTTTTTTTGCCTGGGCTTACACTTGGTACGTTTCCCAGCATTATTAGTAACACCGTTCTTCTCATGATGGCCAGAGGAGCATGCTGTCCAGCCAGCGACTGCCGTCCCCAGAGCAAGTCACCTCTAGCTCAGTGCTGGGCCCAACTCATAGGAATATGAAATGGAGGACTCTGCATTCTGGGTGGCCTTAAATGGATTCTCAAGATATTTGCATGCTGCAACAATTAGGAATTTCAATGTACTGTGATCCTGTTTCTTTGTTCTGGGAGTTTCCAAAATGTTTTGATAGATTAGGCTAGACTTATATAAAGAATTGTGGTTTTAACTATATCATATAAATGTATGTGAAGGTTATTATTATGAAAATCACATATAACAGAAAAATGAACACAAAAGAGATATGGAATTTCTAAGAGATAAGAGCAGTTAATAATTTAAGGTGCAGGCTTCTAGACTTTCTCCCATGCAAATCTTTATGAAAATGTTTTCTAAAAATGGGGTTATGAAATACATGCTAATCTATAACCTGCTTTTATATTTAACAAAATACATTGAGTGTCACACCAATAAATATATTATCCACATCATCTTCTGATTTGTATAATATTATCTTTATGTTTGTCTTTTGAATATCTTTAATCATTATATTTCTCTGACACTGAAGTTTACTCTTCAGATTAACAGAAATCAATTGTACTTATACTCTGCCAGCTATTGGGAATCCATAATCCTGGTTCATACACTAATACAAAGTGTAAGTTTTACTTGTCAGATTGTTCCTGAGGCTAAACTCTTCTGTAACCTCTGAGATAAAATGCTCTCAAATCCTACTTCATATTCCAGGCAGACCCCATATAATTTTTACAATAAAATGTTTTATGTGTATTTTTTTTTTCCTGTAAGTACTGCAGCTTGGAGCCGCCTTTTCTTTCTGAATTTCACAAGTTTGGTTTTGTAAGGAATAAGGGGCTGTATCTGCTACCCATGTGGGCACAGTCTACTCCCACAGTCCCCAGCCTGGCGGCCTCCACTCTCCCGCGCAGGCGGAGCAGCCCCTGAGCCCTGTGGCTTTGTCAGGGCAGCTTGCTTCTGTTGAGACTTGGTGTGCAGCAGGTTCAGATCGCCCTGGGCTCACAATTTCTTTTTAATTAGCAGCTGGCATAACTCTAAATAGCCATTCTTTTGCTTTTTTAATAAGGCACATTTATGCTAAGTGGGAGTGCAATTTAACTTTGCAGAAGCAGGAGTGTGGTCTATTCCCATGGCTAAGGGATTGAACAGGCAGAATGCTCTCATTGTGATCCTGTGGAGCTGATCGTGTGGAGAGAGTAGACATTCACATTATGGAATTTACCTTTGCTTGTACTGGGATTGGCGCAAATCTTACACAAATAGGCAGGCTTCCTAAACCCAACGTCTGAATCTTCAGATAAATGACTACTTCATGTCTTACTGCTGTTAGAAAAGCAATCAGTCATCCCAGAGGTGTGTGTGTGTGGCTTGGAGTCGACCAACAGACTTTCTCTTGGATCTCGAGGTTTCTGGTTTCAATTGATCTGCAGTAATTTTCTTTTTTGGCCACCGTTTGGATACATATTCATTTCAAAATATCTGTTAGGTATTATAACAGATACATTGCATATATAATCTAATTTAACCCATAATCTGCAAAGGATTTACATCATACTTGGAAAAAATCCAAACTCCATAGCAGAGCTCTTCATGATCTGGCTGGTGCCTATCTCAAAGGCCTAAGTTCTTACCATTCCCCCCAACTGCTCACTCCAATATTATCCATTTCTTCTATGTTCTTGCTATGCGTTTGGCAATGTTTTAGTGTTCTGTATCTTCACAAGAACCTGTGAAGTAAGTGCTGTTATCAGTCTCATGGTAAAATGAAGACTCCGAAGCACAGAGAGGTCCCTCAACCAGTAGGTTCTGAAAGTGGGTTCAAACCTAGGCAGGTGGGTTCTGAAGAATGCATTCTTGGCACTTTGTGACACTGGGTTACCCCTCAGTAGCATTACTAAGAAATGGCAAAGACAGGGCAGTCTCAAAGGCCTCCAGGTTGAAAGTGGTGAATACATGTGGAGCCCTAAAGAACACCTGGGGTTCTGGTTGACATGGAAGTGACTGTCCCTCCAGTGGCAGAGTGAATGCTGACTTTGGCAAAGGAAGAGAGGGCATGGCTTTAATTTTTTTTCCTTCCTGGGTGGCCGTGTCCTTATTTACGATTCATTTCACACTTGAAGATTTGGATGAGTGACAGTCTGAACAGCAGGTCATGCGATTGGGAGATCTATCCTCTGACCATCCTCAAAACACCTAGTCATCAATAATTATGATCAGATGTTCATTATTAATTTATATCTTGGGCTGCTTGGTGCTGGATTTATTCAATGGGTAGGCTAAGCAAACATTTTGCACCTTAAGCAAGTCTAGTATAAGAAAATAAGAAACAAAAGAAGAAAAATTCAGAAATTCATTTGAAGTAAAGCTCACTTCAAATGGAGTATTAAAGGAGTCATCATTATAGAGAACATAAAGAACTTGTATGTTAACATTTTTTTTCTCTTAGGGGGCAAATATTGAATGTCCATGCACTTATTTATGGTGTGTTCACATGTATGTGTTTGTATATATGAGATATTGTACATATAAGGTATGACTTTTTAAGTGGATATGGACTCCAAAGCCTTAAATGCACTCTCTCCCATAGGTCTGTACCTCAATTAACGATTCAGGGAAGGAGCAGGGTGACATGGAAGGAGCAGGGTAAATAAGTGGCATCTACAAGTGGTGGTCATGTCCCTGATAAAACAGGATTTGTCAGCACATTATCTGTTCCAAGATACCACAAGGAAAGAAAGTGTTTGATATTATGTGAAACCCTCCAAAATGAGAAACTATTATGGTGATACATATGACTTATAACTCATTTCATCACATTTCTCAAACTTTCTACTTAGGCTAACATTCAAATTAGATTAAATAATATAACACTAGTGTCTAAATTTAATGAGTTTAAGATAGTGGTTAGAACAAATGTGTTAGGTTAAAGACATCTAAAAGGTCTTTTCATGAGAGAAGAGCATTCGTTAAATTTTCCAAGAAAATCTATTTTATAGAGAGTATAATGTGACAATAGAATTTATCTACCTTTATTAGTAATGAGCTAGATTCACAACTGTTGCTGAAGGTCTGAGGTAATATAGTTTAGGAAGTAAAATAAACCCATATTTTTCTTTTAGTGGCCTGCCTTAAAACCTCTCTGCTAGGTTCCCATTGAAAAGAGCTTTCTGGAGAATTCATATGTTTAAAAATTTTGCTATTGAGGGGCAAATATTGATTCAAACTCTCTTTAAAAAAAATGTACAAAGTATCCCTAGCAAGGTGACTCAGTTGGTTGGAACATTGTCTCATGTACCAAAATATCCCAGGTTTAATTTCCGGTCAGGGCTCATACCTAAGTTTTTTTTGTTTTTTATCCCCAGTTGGGGTATGTATGGGAGGCAACTGATCAACGTTTCTCTTTCATATCAGTGTTTCTCTCTCTCTATCTCCCTTTCTCTCTCGGTTAAATCAATAAATATATCCTCAGGTGAGGATAAATATATATATAAATATATTATAAATATATAAATATATAAACTTACAAAGTAGAGGAGAGCCATCTGGGATTTAAAAATATCCTTCAGATAAAACCAGTCCTGTGCTAAATATATTTTTAATATATTATTATTTTGTCTGACAAAATTTGGATCATGGTATATATTCCACTTTGTTGTTGATTGATTGATTGATCATCTTTCCATGCCATTTAATATTCTTCTCCGTATCATATTAATGGCTGCAGAGTATGCTAGTGTGTATGTTCCATATTTACTTAAGGTAGCACATATGGTTGGAATTAAGTTGTTTTCCAAAGCTTTACTATTATTAGGTCGGCAGCTAAGTAATTGCGGGTTTCACACACATATGGCTTCAGTTGAATTTTTAGGTTTGCAGACGTAGTACAAATGTAAAACACATTTTGTTATTTGGTAGTTGGCTATTCAGCTGTTAATCAGTGAAAAAAGTTTTTTGATCTGTTTTGTAGTTTTCGTTTGGCGTTCGTTGAAAAATGGAAAATCAAAAGGAACATTTTCGTCATATTTTGCTTTTTTATTTCCACAAGGGAAAAACGCATTGCAAGCTCATAAAAAGTTATGTGCTGTTTATGGTGACGAAGCCTTAAAAGAACGGCAGTGTCAAAATTGGTTTGCCAAATTTCGTTCTGGTGATTTTTCACTCAAAGATGAAAAACGCTCTGGTCGTCCAGTTGAAGTTGATGACGCCCTAATCAAAGCAATAATCAATTCGGACTGTCACAGTACAACACGTGAGATTGCAGAGAAGCTTCATGTATCACATACATGCATTGAAAATCACTTAAAACAACTTGGCTATGTTCAAAAACTCGATACATGGGTTCCTCACGAACTGAAAGAATCACAGTTAACGCAACGCATTAGCAGCTGCGATTTGCTAAAGAAACATAATGAAAATGATCCATTTTTAAAATGACTGATAACTGGCGATGAAAAATGGGTTGTTTACAACAATATCAAGCGGAAAAGATCGTGGAGCAGGCCAGGTAAACCAACTCAAACAACATCAAAAGCTGATATTCATCAAAAGAAGGTTTTGTTATCAGTTTGGTGGGATTACAAAGGAATTGTCTACTTTGAACTCTTACCACCCAACCGAACGATCAATTCTGATGTCTACATTGAACAACTAACGAAATTAAACAATGCAGTTGAAGAAAAGCGGCCCGAATTGACAAATCGAAAAGGTGTTGTATTCCATCATGACAATGCAAGGCCACACACATCTTTGGTCACTCGGCAAAAATTAATGGAGCTTGGTTGGGATGTTTTGCCACATCCACTATATAGTCCTGACCTTGCACCATCTGATTACTTTTTGTTTCGATCTTTACAAAACTCCTTGAATGGTAAAAATTTCAATAATGATGATGATGTCAAATCGTACCTGATTCAGTTTTTTGCTAATAAAAACCAGAAGTTTTTTGAACGTGGGATTATGATGCTGCCTGAAAGATGGTAAAAGGTCATTGATCAAAATGGGCAATACATTACAGAATAAAGTTATTTAGTTCCATGAAAAAATTGTCTTTGATTTTCTTTAAAAAATCCGCAAGTACTTAGTTGCCGACCCAATATAAACATGCCTAAATAAACATTCCTACAGAAAGTCTTTATTGCCAAAACCGGTTTGGCTCAGTGGATAGAGTGTTGGCCTGTGGACAAAAAGGTCCCAGGTAAGATCCGGTCAAGGACCTTGGTTGTGGGCATATCCCCTGTGGGGGGTGTGCAGGAGGCAGGTGATCGATATTTCTCTCTCATCTATGTTTCTAGCTCTCTATCCCTCTTCCTTTCTTTCTGTAAAAAAATCAATAAAAATATTTTTTTTAAAAAAGAAAGGAAGTCTTTATAGACCTTCATGCTTATTCCCTAAAAATGAATTTTCTCTCTCTAAAGTTATGTACATTTTTAAGGATTTGACACCAACTCCTAAATTGCCCTTTATAGTTTGGCATAGTCTCTGATCACCAGATACAATTTGGGGGACAATTACATAAAACTTAGGCCAGAATGAATGTTAAAGAACATGTAAAGAAATTGGTCTTATTAGTGACATTGAGCTGCTTAGTATAAGCTGTAATAAAAAAAGCAGTTACCATTCCTCAGATGTTCACTATATAGAAAGCACTATGCTAAGTACTTCATATCTATTATCTCACCTAATTTTCATCTCAATTCCCTGGAATATAATTATTCTTTTTGTATAGCTGAGATGTTGAGGCACACTTAGGTTCACTGACTTACTGCATGCCACACAACATTGCTTAGCCTGGATTTGAACTTTGTCACATTTGGCTGGAAAGTGTATGCACTTAACCCCGTGGTCAGCAAACTGCAGCTCGCAAGCCACATGTGGCTATTTGGCCCCTTGAGTGTGGCTCTTCCACAAAATACTACAGCCTGGGTGAGTCTATTTTGAAGAAGTGGTAGAAGTTTAAGTTTAAAAAATTTGGCTCTCAAAAGAAATTTCAATCATCATTGTACTGTTGATATTTGGCTCTGTTGACTAATGAGTTTGCCAACCACTGGCTTAACCAATATATACAATATTCTCTTGGTTATTGTAGAAGGACTTTGGCAGTGTAGACAGCTTATAATATTGGATGCCGGAAGACTTGTGAGTGTGCAAGGGAGCAAAATGGACATTGGGATACTGGGGCTACCAACAACCTAGTTTCCCCCAAGACAATGTAAATTAGGGCCAGTCTTCAAAAACTGAACTCATAATCCATCAGTTGGATTGCTTGCTATTACCATTGTGCGTATGCAGAATGTGGTTTTAAAAGTCAACAAGCAAATAACAGGCTGTGTACTGACACTGAGTTTACATCTCAATGTAAATGGTATACATGCAAATGGAGGCAAAGAAGAGACACTTAAGCTTGTATCTACATTTTGCAAGTCTTTAGCAAGGTGATGATTGGAATGTGGCACTTAATGAAAGGCATGTTGGTTCCAGCTGGGATGTTAGCCTGGATTATCGGCAATGGGAATGAATTCTTATCACCATTGGTCTCATTATTAAGGTTGCTGATAAATGACATTTCATGTAACTTGCTAATAAGTATATGAGTCTGGGAATTCTGCCATGGTTTTTCTAGCTTGAAGTTAAATAAATGTTCTTTTTTTTTTTTTTCCCTCTCCATTCTTTCCCAACTCTCCATCCCCACTCCTATCTCTGCCCCTGAATTATATATTAGATTCTTTGAAGAATGGCTTAAGCTGCTTAGCTTTAATGACAAAATCTTAAGTTTGAATATAGTAAAATAACTATCCCGCTGTAAGCATGCAACCTTTATGAAAGCCATTTAGATTGAGTGGAACCTTGGCATGTAACAAATATTTTACTCAAAGAACACATCGTGTTTCCTTATCTGCTGCTACTTGATATGCTCTAAAAATATAAACCAGACACAGAAAATGAAAAATTGCATGTCTTAAACTGTTTTTGGAGACACAACCCCCAGAAGATAATTTGTGCTCATTTAGTTTTAAATTCATTAAGTTGTAACTTGAAGAGTACTATTAGTTTTGAGCATCTGCCAATCATTAAGTGCTTTAGTGGCCAATATTTCACAAGTCTTTGAAATCTGCCTTTGAGTTCCCTAGTCAGTTGATGGCAGTGGCCTTACAAAGAAAAATATTTGTAAATATGAAAAAATTTAATATGCAGAGTTTATCGCATTTACTAAAGTTTTGTGTGAACAAAATATGCTTTAAGGCAAATTGGTCTCTCCATGTGTTCTTTGTCCTCTGGTGTTTTCATAAATGACAAATATACTGATTTCAGCTGATTCTTTAAAAATGCATTGTTGCTCTAGCCAGTTTGGTTCAGTGGATAGAGCACTGGCCTGTGGACTGAAGGGTTAAATTCTGGTCAAAGGCACATGCCCGGGTCATGGGCTCAATCCCAGGTAGGGGGTATGCAGGAGGTAGCTGTTCAATGATTCTCTCTCATCATTGGTGTTTCTATCTCTCTTTCTT
Source organism: Pipistrellus kuhlii (assembly GCF_014108245.1). Taxonomy (NCBI): domain Eukaryota; kingdom Metazoa; phylum Chordata; class Mammalia; order Chiroptera; family Vespertilionidae; genus Pipistrellus; species Pipistrellus kuhlii. Next base: position 55,009,964 of record NW_023425540.1, on the reverse strand, counting down.
CTCTCTTCCTCTCTGAAATCAATAAAAATATATATATTTAAAAAATTTAAAAAATAGATTGTATATATTGCACGCAGATAAAGGATTAGCTGTCATGTGACTACCTTAACATTCCCTTCCCTCCCGCCCTCCCCACTTTTTCCCTCTTGCAGTGTTTGTGGGTCTGTGTTCTCCTATACAAACTTACAGTCTTTTTTTTTTTTTTTTTTTTTTTTTTTTTTTTTTTTTTTTTTTTTTTTTTTTTTTTCTTTCAGGATTAGTAGAATGCATTTACCTAAATGGAGAAAGCTCATAATGTGCTTGAGGGCTCCAGTGTTCTGCCTGGCAACAGAAGGTAAGCGTGTCTGCTCAAGTTCAGTGGCTATTCAACCCAGGTGGCCATTCAAATGTTTTGGAGCTTTTCTGGGATCAGTCTTATGAACTGGCTTTCAAAACAGTAAAATTTAGAAGAATAAGATCTTTGTCTCTCCTAGACTCCTCTTAATCTTTGCACTTAGTACTGTGCCTGCCACTCAATATGTACTTGTGGAGAAATGAATTGTAATTTATATAACCTTATGTAATCACAAAGCTATCTTTTTCATTTTTCTAATTAATTATACATGCCCTTGTAGCAGGAAGTTCAATTGCCTTCACTTGAACTTCTGATGTTTTTCAAGAACTTCAGAAGCATATTTAATGAGGAGTGGGTGGGTAAAACATTGCGTTTAATAACAAGAATGGTAAGAACAAGAGCAGCACTGGCAGTTCCTTTCAGCTGGCACATAGTGTGTGGAGAATGTTCCAGAGTGTTCTAGGAATGGTGGCCTCCCTCTGCTACTGCTCGGGGCACAATGGTGCCTCACTCTCGTGACAGGATTATAGCTCTTTTTATTTTACATGTTAAATTCAGCCATTGGTCCCTTTAGCAAATTTATTACACTAGGGTGTCTAAAATTTCATCACCAGCCACACACATAAGCTGCCACATTGCCTGAGGAGCCCAGGTCTCCAGACCCAACGCCCCGAGTCCTCTGAGTGGGTTTTGCTTTTTGTATCTTTGGGATCTTGTTTTATCAGAGAACTCCTATCAGGCTACATTAGTCCATATCCTGGTCTCCTTCACTTTGGGGCTCCTTTTACAGACAGATGGGCTGGCATCTCTATGTCTATCTTGCATATAGTCTCTTCCTCCATGAAGAAAAGTAAACAATATGCTGCAAGGACACTCTCTTTTGTCACAGTGAAAAAGTCTGACAATTTAAAAATGCCCATTTAATAAGAAATCCATTTAATCTCTCTTTTTACAGTTGCCCTGTTATAGAATAAATAGTATATTTAAAATATTCAAGCAGGATCTGTGGGAAGGTGTATTTCTTTATAAAACTGCACTAAAATGTTCAGACTACATTAGTGCACACATATTATAAAGGGACTCATACACTGAATGGCCAGATTATTATGATCTCTGAACGCATAATAATCTGGCCACTCGGTGTATATCCTGTATAATAAAAAGCTAATATGAAAATTGTCCCCTCGACCAGGAGTTTGACCAGCAGGCAGGCCAGCCAACCGCCCATGTCCCCTCCCCCTGCCCAGGCTGATTGGACCTACCTCACCCATGCAGGAATTCATGCACTGGGCCTCTAATATACATATATATATGCACTGAGTGGCCAGATTATTATGCGTTCAGAGATTATAATAATCTGGCCACTCAGTTTATTTGGGAAGTTCTCACCCTTTCTTTAAGATCTGCATCCAATCACTTCCTCTATGTCTTTCCTTCCTTAGTGAGATCATTTCCCTTAGTTATCATTTTCTCCTTTATCTTCTAGTTCTCTACGCCTCTTCAATTGACCTGAACTTGAGCAATCTCATATTACAGCTATCTTCTTTTGTGCATTTCCTCTCTCTGCAACTGGATCTTAAAAAAAAAACAACAAGGTCGAGGGCTTCCTCATGCTTTTTTTCTGTTTTGCTCTTGTTATTATTTCCTGCAGTCAGAAATTATTGAGTATGTGTGTTTATTGCTGGCGACTTTGCGGGCACAGGTCATGCATTTAGGCCGGAAGTAAGGCTTTTTGAGCTACGGTGTGCTGGAAAGCCTACAGGGAGTTTCAGAGAGAGCTTCTCCAGGACTGTGAGGGACCTGGGGAAACTTCTGCTCTGGCCTGGAAACCATCTATTCATTCCTAAGGTGCAGAAAAGAACCTTTTTAAAAAATTCTGTGGTCTGAATAGTGTTCATATGGAGCTGAAATTTAGTAAGGAGGTGATGGAAAATGGGCGCTCTCAAAGTATGGTCTGTTGATCAAGAGCATTAGCATCACCCGAGAGCTTGTTAGTAAAAAACTCTAGGCCTATCCTGAACCTATTGAAGCAACCTCTGAATTTTAGTGAGATCCCTGGTGTTTCCCAGGCACTCCAAAGTTGGAGAAGCAGTGATCTACACATCTTACACACATCCCTCTTACTATTGTATTTTGGCCATTTATATGTAATTATTGGCCCTCCTTTATGCCTGATATTTGGAGGGTGATTTGGAAACTGTCTTCAAGAGAAGTGCTTTCTACATGTCTTTTATATACAGCATGCTCATTTTTCTAAGGATTCATTAGGATAAAAGGAGATAAATGAAATGCAATATATCTCAAATAATAGGAAAGAAAATTATTGATGCTTGTCCTGTGTTTAAGATAAAAACATCCTAATTCATTATTGTTTATATTCCTGTTAAATAGAATTCAATATGTCACTCAAAAGATCAAAGAATATATCTAATACATTTACTAATATTCTGAGGAATGATAATGAAACTGTGCCAAAACCAATTTGAGTATTATCTGCTGCCATTTAATCAAAGAAACTTAGATAAGGTGACACTTTACGAAGTGGGTAGGCAAAACATTTTATATTAAAAATTCATTAGGGTCTCAAATTAACCAAATGTCTTCATTCACACTTTTTAGCATCAATTTATCCCTTTTGTTTCTATATTGATTTCCCTCAGAAAAGTAAAGTTAGGCTTTCTCATTAACTTAAGAAAAATGATTCTGAAGTTGCTACCTAAAAAAAATCTTCCACATGCTACAGCTCACAAAGAAATTATATTATTCAATCACATTAAGAAAAAAAAATTTTCCCTAAACTATGGTGTATTATTGAGTAATATTTCTAATAGCAATTTTAATTTATAATGAATATAATCAAATTAATCATGAAATATTGTCATCTTCCCCCCAAAAATGTTTAAACTTCTTACTATAGAACAAGTTAAATTTAGGGTGTCTATCCTCTGGTGGAATGTATTTGAAAACAACATTTTTGTGGAGATATAAACGGAAGGACTATGTCTCTTAAAATACCGCTAACTCCTCCCTCTGAAAAAAAACCCTACCATTTACAGTGAATTAAATTTCCAGAGTTGGAATGTGTATATCAAAAAGGAATGTTTTATAAGTGGATACCATTCCTAAAAGATTCAAATTTATATTTAATAAATAAAGCTGAAACTAATTTCTAATATTAAAATTTGGATGTGATATAGATATATTACCATGTAATTTGGATAAATTCTCACTCTCAGTGTTCTCAGTGGCCAGATAATTTCATAGCTATTGGTGTATTACTATCTGGTTTCCCAATAAAATGGTAGATTATAAATATAAAATTTATGTGGTTGCTTCATTGTTTGAGAAGTTTTGTTATAGTGAATTCTAGCACTAAAATACTTGAGTCTTTTAAACATTTCATATATTCACTCATTAATATATTCATATTATGTTTCAAACACACTGCTCTAATTAGAAACTATTGGGCAAATTTGCTACCTTATCTTTTAAAGACTTTGATACATAACCTAAAATTGCTCTTCAGAAATGTTATTTCAAGAAACTCTCCAACCAGCAGAATATGAGGGACCCTGACTCTCACTTTTATCAATAATGAGGACTTGAAAGATAAAAACATCCTAATTCATTATTGTTTATATTCCTGTTAAATATTTTTGTATTGTTTTCACCATTCATATTTCTTCTTTTGTGTAGTATTTTCTTTTTGTGCCATTTTTGGAGTAATATTATATTACTACTAGAGGCCCGATGCATTAAATTCATAGGCCTTCCTTACCCCTAACCACCTCTTTCTTAGCCCCCACCACATGGCTTTGTCCAGAAGGAAGTCAGACTTCCAAAACATGACCAGTTGACCTAGTCTAATTAGCATATTACCCTTTTATTAGTATAGATAGATTATATAGGATAATTACATAAATTATGGGGGGAAGCCTTTTTCATCAGGAGGAGATGCTCTTGGCAGACAAAAATACATAATCCCTATATCTGGAATGATAGCCAGCCATATACACTATACTGCCAAAACAGTCATTAAAAATTGAACTGCTTTCTTACATCTTACACCAAACAGCTGTTGTCCTTAAAACCCCTCCTCAGCCCTCACCTTAGGTTCTGCCTTTGCAGTTCACCCAGATTTGGTTCTGATTGGTTGGTTTCTGTGCCAGTCAGCGTCAAAAGCTTTGTCTCCTAGGCAGCCATCTTGTGAGGGTGTGAGGGTTAATTTGCATATTACAACTTTATTATATAGGAAGAGGCCCAGTGCACGGAATTTGTGCATGTGGATTGTGTGTCCCTCAGCCCAGACTGCACCCTCTCCAATCTGAGACCCCTCAAGGGATGTCCAACTGCCCATTTGGGCCCGATCCTGCCATCTGGCCTAAACGGGCAGAGGGACATCCTTCTCACAATCCAGGACTCATGGCTCCCAACTGCTCACCTGCCTGCCTGCCTGATTGCCCCTAAATGCCCTCCCCTGCTGGCCTGGTCACCCCTAACTGTCCTCCCCTTCAGGCCTGGTTGCCCACAATTGTCCTCCCATTCAGGCCTGGTCACCCCCAACTTTCCTCCCTTGTCAGCATGATTGCCCAACTGCAGGCCTGGTCCCTCCCAACTGCCCTCCCCTGCCGGCCATCTTTTGGTGGCCATCTTGTGTTCACATGGGGTGGCCATCTTTTGTGTTGGAATGATGATCAATTTGCATACTACCTCTTTATTATATAAGATTGTAGTTATCAAATACTTAAGATGAGTGGTTTTTCCCATTTTACACTTTTAAGTGCTGGTATTAAGTCTATTTTAAGTCTGACCAATTTTAAGTCTGTGTACTAGTCATTATTTTGAAGGACATTGCCCTATTTGTTAAACATGAGTATAAAATTTTACAATACTTTTCATGCTGCCATAAGAATATTATTTTTTTTCTATCTCCTGGTGCTATGCTTCAACAAAAATAATAGGAACTCAGACTTTTTCTTCCAATTTAAAGGATATAGCAGCAAGTATAAGCTAAGGTAAATGCAACAGATACTTAATGTTTTGATTATAGGAAGAAAAAGTTGATGCTACATTTTAAAAGTGTTATTTGTTGAATTGATTCAAATTTAGAGTAAATGTGAAGTAGTCATATGGATTTAAAACTAGCTCCAAGACTATAAATAAAGCATAAGAATGGAGCAAAACTGTAGGAGGTGTTTAGGGGGTGCAATAAAAGGTGGTTTTAGTGTTGATCATTTTTAACATTTATCATTGATTAATGATTCAAAGAGAATCTGTGAATAGCACATTGAGGAACTTTACAGCCTGTGCTAAATTGGGAGGTGTTGCAAGCAACAGAAGCTGAGAAATATAATTGACCTAATAAACATCAATAATATAAGGGATTTTATTGTTATCAGTTCAAAGATACATATGTTGAAAATAAAAAAATACAGCGTTTATATAAATAAAACGATGGATGAATTGTTGGGAGACAGATGGTATTTAATATTTCTAGAATGAGGGCTCAGTGCTTTTCATGGCAACTTGTCCCTGTGGCCCTGCTTTTCTTCCTTATCGCCTATATGGCACTGATGCTCATCTCAAACTGTTCCCTTCTCATCTATCTGACTGCATTTTTCTTAAAAACCAGCTAATCACAAAATCAATGGGGATTAACATGTTAAAACTATTTATCTTTAGGCTTCTGCAGCATGGTGGTTAGGGTACAAACTGGAGTCAGGTTGCATATTTGATTTATGGCTTCACCACTAGCTATATAACCAGGGCTAGGTTACTTATTCTCTTTGTGCCCCAGTTTCCTTATATGTACGATGAGATACTCATAATGTCTATTGTTGTGAACATGTGTAAAGTGCCTGACAGATAGAAATACTATCTGTATTAGCCACTAATACTGTTATTACTAATTTCATCATAACTTTGTATACACCTTATAGATATTGAGTAAACAAGATTTGCTAAGACTTCATGTCTAAGAAGAAATACGATAGATACTGATTTTTCAGGCTTTGAAACTCCCTTTAGTGCAGAGTTTCTCCTGGGTATCAAGCCTCTTCTGTGATATTTTAAAGCATAAGCATGTAAGTATTCTCTGGTTGAATTAATATTGTTCTTTAGAATTGTGATATTTTAAACATCTAGTTCTCTTTTTCAATTAAAGAAAAACTATTATCTAATTGAGCATTGGGTCATGTGATCATTTATACCACACCTAGACTTGGCAGAGCGTAATTTAATGTGCCATCAGGCAGACAGGCAGGCAGGCAGATGCTCTGATACCATGAGAGCTAGATTGGGTAAAGAGACATTATTCTTTCCTGATGGACATCAGGAGGGAGAAAAAAAAAAATGAATGACTTTTTCTATTAAGTTGTTACTGACCATAATGTAGATAAGTGAAACTGTGGAGTAAAATCAAAGTTAAATAATATAGAATGTTTATATTATCTTTATCTGGTATTAATGTAATTTGTCAGATGACAGCAAGAAAAAAACGATAAAGATGAATCAAATTCAAATTTAATACCACTTATTTATTTATCTATGCCCATTTTGCTATCATAAATAAACCTGAAAGCTTCCAGGTGACTAAAACAATGTCAATGGAAGGAAAGGTAATAATTCTTCTCCTTGAGATACTAATGAGAAAAGCTCTCTTCTTTGGCCACCAGGGATCCAAATGATACAGATAAATTAGTCCAGAGATGTGCAGTTAAAACTGATTAAAGAAATAGATGATGAGTTTACACAGAAAACTTTGTGAGAAATGAGAAATGAGAAAGATGAGGCTGTCTACCTAACACGAATGTTGTAGTGGAATCATTTAGCTGAAGGTTGGAGGCAATACCAGAAATAAAATAAACATGACCTGATTATCAAAACAGATTCCTGACTGTGAGGATAATTTGGTGGTGGGAATCTTATTAAAAGAAATTGGAACAACTCTGTGATATGAGCCCTTTAAAAGCAGAAGAACCTTCACTTTCCACCCAAACAGAACACAAAGCAGTGACTGCACATGAGGACCCAATCTCCCCGCCCCCCTCTCTACTTCCTCTGTAGTGGAGGTGACAAATGGAAGAATGGTGACAAACATTTACCATGAAGTTGGAAAAATAGGTGGCCTTTCCACATATTTTGTTTTACATTAATCATAATTTAGCAAGCAAGAAGTAAAGAGATAAATGAGATTAAGTGCCTGGTGTGCTTGAAATTTTGGTTTTAGTCATTGCTTATTTTATTCTGCAGCTGTTACCTCACCCTTTAGAAAACTTGAGAGGAGCTGACACTTATGTAAATTCTATAAAATCATAGAAATAAGGATAAAAAAAGAAAAGTCCTCACAAATTCATTCCAGCCTAATTTTCCTCAAAAATACTTCCAGAATGGTATTCTCTGGAGCAAACAAGTTACTGCTTTTTTCTTTTGTTATTACAATTCCTCAATTTTAGTTTGTCTACCTAACTAAAGACCAGACTTCCCAGCATCCTTTGGTTATGATCTGGACTTACTTCTGGACTCTTCTAGATAATTAGATTGTACTCAAGATGTTGAAGGCAGAAAAAACCATCTTGCACCATGAGTTAGCAATCATATTTTGAAGATGATAGAGCAACAAGAGGGAGGAAAGGTGGTTCCTTGGCAAATATATGGAGAACCTCCATAGTATCTTGTGTCAGAGAGAAAAATAAACTTTTCTCTTCTAAGCTTGTCATCTCATTAGTCCAAATGACATCATAACAAATATATACTTCTAAAAATTCAATAAAATCAGTTCTCTTCACTGTAAAATGGGGATAATAATATTATTCAGAACTATTAAAGTTAAATGAGATAATTACTTTAAAGTACTGAATATCACAGCTAACATTATTAACTCAAATAATGCTGCTATATATTTAATTTTTTTAAAAAAACAATGGATGTTTTTATGACAAATCTTCAATATCTCACTCTCTTGACCTTCCATACCGTTACTTTACTGATTCAAGTTTGAGTCAGTTCAACCATAGGCATTCATGGTACCTATACTATGGAATCCAATACAATAAAAGCCTAAGCCGAAACCGGTTTGGCTCAGTGGTAGAGAGTTGGTCTGCGGACTGAAAGGTCCCCGGTTTGATTGCAGTCAAGGGCATATATAATACCTTGGTTGCGGGCGCATCCCCGGTGGGGGGTGTGCAAGAGGCAGCTGGTTGATGTTTCTCTCTCATCGACGTTTCTAGCTCTCTATGTCTCTCCCTTCCTCTCTGTAAAAAATCAATAAAATATATTTAAAAAAAAGCCTAATATGCTAAGTGTCCAACCATTTGTTTGACCAGTTGACCATTTGCTATGATGCACACTGACCACCAGAGGAAAGACGCTCTGACAAGTAGGTTAGCTTGCTGCTAGTAGGTTAGCTTTCTCAAGTCATGAAAGTCCTTGCCTCTTCTTTGATCTCCTCTCCTGTATTTATCACATTATGTCTCTCCTCTCTAGAATAAAGCTTTCTTTATGACTGTGTCCAATTCACTTTTTAATTCCCCACTATCTGGTTTTTGCTCTCATTTGCCTAATGGCACTATTCTGGCAAAGGTAACAATTGTTATGCTGATTCACAAATACAATGATTCTCTTAAGACCTCTGTGTAGCCTATGACCTGAAAATTCCTCTTCTTTTGTTACCCAAAGCACCATTTGCTTCTGTTTTTTTGTCTTGTTTTGTTTTGTTTTTCTCTCCAACTACTTTATATTAATCTCAGTTTATTTTACCTCCTCCCTCCCAGTGCACCTTTTAAATACTTGGCTGATGTCCTTGGTCGTCTTCACTCCTCACTTGCTTCTCTTCTAATGCCAAATGTTGTGTTTTATTGACATCCATGACAATTTCCTTAAACCTCATTTTTATCCTCATGACTACTTTGGAAAATGTGGCAGATTGACTCACTGAACAAATTTTAGTCTCCCATTTAAGAGGCTGTTTTTAGAAGCCAGAAAGCTAAAATAAAACAAAATAAAACAAAACAAAACAAAAAAATAACCCCAAACAAACAGTATTTCCCAAACACCCTTTTATCTTTGGTATCTGTTGTAGATTTTATACAACCAATGCACCATATGAGAGTTGCATGGTAGAAGTGAGGTAGAGCTTACATGGATCTTCTGTCAAGCAAAGTTACTGTGCCTTTGATTTTCCCAGCAGAGGTCCTGATATTTGAACCCCAACTTCATGCATTTCCAGAGGCAAGGCAAAGTGTATTTATCAGATATGCTAGCAACTTTCTGATTCCATTGTTTCTTTTCTTCTTTCTTGATTTTTTTTATTTTTATTTTTTTTTATTTAGAGAGAGAGGAGGAGGGAGGGAAGAAGAAGAAGAAGAAGAAGAAGAGAAGAAGAAGAAGAAGAAGAGAAGAAGAAGAAGAAGAAGAAGGAGAAGAGAAGAAGAGGAAGAAGAGAGAGAGAGAGAGAGAGAGAGAGAGAGAGAGAGAGAGAGAGAGAGAGAAGATCTGGGAATCAAACCAGCAATCTTTCTGTACACCATAGATGCCCTGCTCAACCAACTGAGCGACACTGGCCAGGGCTTCATTGTTTCTTTCTTTCTTCCTTTCTTCTTTTTTTTTTTTAATACTTTTTTTTAATTATTGATTTCAGAGAAAGGAAGAGAGAGGGAAAGAGAGATAGAAACATCAATGATTAGAGAGAATTATTGATTAACTATCTCCTATATGCGCCCTACTGAGAATTGAGCCTACAACTGGCATGTGCCCTGACCAGGAATTGAGCCGTGACCTCCTAGTTCATGGGTCAGTGCTCAACCACTGAGCCACACTGGTGGGGCTCCATTGTTTCTTGATCTTAACAGATGTAACTACTCCATTGGTAGGATGGGTTTTTGATGTCAACCAGAGTGTTGTTTTTGGAAGATTAGGTAATAGCTCTCCATGTCTACACTTATTTTGAATGTGCTCCATAATATTTAATAGATCTCTTTTTGAATATCCTGGAAAACACAGATCTTGATGTCTGCAACTAAGAACTTTGACTACTTTAACTCTCAAAGCCATGTCTACAGCCCAGTTTTCTTCTCTCAACATTAAATATTGTAAGCATTGCTGTCTACTAAGTAACTTGCCTTGGTAGGCCTACACGGTGACAAACTCAATAGGCTAAAAGCTAACAATTGTCTTTCCCCCACAAGTGTATGCCTGTTTCTGAACTGTCAACCTTTGTTAAGGACATATAGTGTACATAATAACCCAAGGTGCAAACCTAGGGGCCATCTCTCTTTTACTTTCTGCTTCCAACTTAATACTGTCTAGCAGTCTGTCTTATTAACAGCCCTCATATCCAACTCTCCCATTTCTCTTTATTATTTCTTTAATTCAAGCTTTTATTTATTTTGGCCTGGATTGTTGTCAACACTTTCCAAGTTCCTTATCTTCTATTCTTGATCTAAACCAATCCAGCCACCTCAATTTGGACTGTTGTTAATATACATCTTTGGACATATTCCTGTATTGATTAAAGCTTTCTCATTGTATACAAAATAGAGAACAAATCCCTAGTACGTATACAATTAATGACATTCTTGAGCTAGTCCATAATGGTCTCTCCACTTTAATTCCTGACTTCATATTTAAAAAAAATTTCAATTCTGAAATGCGCTCAGCACCCAAACACACTGGGGTTATTATGCCTCTGGGTCTTTTTTTCCTTTGAGTTTTCTCTCTCCATTACCTTGTCTGAGGTGGCAAGTGAAACTTTAAGGGTTTTGTCTTATATTGCCAAGTTAACCTCCTTAAATGATAGACATGGAGTTTACAGCCTTTTTAATATTTGAATGAAAAACAATATTCTTGCCACAAATAGACTCAAGAATTATACTATTTATCTTAGAGATTTGGAATGTATAAATTGCTTTCTTAAGTTTGCCCAGCTTGGAATAGCAGTACTGGATCTTAAATTCAGGTCTTCTTATGTAAACACATTGCTCCTCTTTTCACTATAACTGGGATGCAAGTGCTCTGAAGACAAGGGAATGGGAGAGGAAACTGGAAAGTAAATAAAAAGAAAATGGGAGAGGGTCTTGGCCACACTTCCAAATCTCTCATATAGTAGCTTCCCTCAGTCTCTCCAAATTACAAATTGAATAATTTCTATCATTCAACTTTGGGGGGAGGGCACTATAAGCTCTTGAAAAATCTTAATGGTTGCTTCTTTAAAAATATTCTGGTAGGCTTTTCCTATTTACTACAAGTAAGAAAATTGTAGTTATTTCCCAGTTGAATTAAGAGTTACTACCTAAAGTTTGCTTTATCTTTAAATTTTTTACCAGGTGATATTTTAATTCAAGAACAGATAGACAGATGTCTAGTGTCATATTTTCTGTTGCAGTGATGGAGAAATTGAGGGAGAAGTGAAATGATTTGGTCAAGGTTATAGAGGTATGTTGGATAGTAAAATTACTTTTCTTGAACATTTGCTATTTGCATAGATTTAAAAAAAATGAAATCAACATCTTCACATCAGCTACTGATCAGGTACCAGATGGCAAAAACTTTCCATCACTACCACCTAGGGCTATATTCAAGCCAATGAAAGGCTTGTATCTCATTATCAGTCCCCTGAGCTTTCTTTTCTCCCACATGGTACTGTCTTTTTTCAAGTAGAAAGTGACATTATTTTAAAAACTGTCCTTGTTTCAGATAACCAAAAAAATTCTCATGATTTAAACAGGTTTGTCCTTTAGTTTTTCTATTTTGCATGACAATATTAAACTTGTATTGAATAACACTGCAAAAAATTTTACTAAATCAATCTAAACTCTGTGATAACACCACAGATCTTGTTTCATGTCAAGAATTATAGGTGATTAAATAAACTTTCTAGTTTTATCAAATAAAATTATAGAACACCGGTGAAATCTGAATTTCAAATAAATGGATATTTATTTTTTCAGTACACACAGGATGGCCCAAATATTGAATAAAACTTACTTATACTAAAATGTCATGCATTGTTTACCTAAAATTCACTTAACTAGAATCCTGTATTTATCTAGAAAACCTATGAATAAAGAATATACAGTTCAAGTTATTTTGTATATCTGAAAACACAAGGACAAATAAGTCGCCCGTCAAAATGTGTTGTGATGTTCACTAAAGCCAGTGTATGCTCTGTGGGAGACAATCATGTCTTAAAATTACTATTCTAATACTGAGAGTCTATAAAGAGTAAAAGGGGGAGAGTATCTACTGTTTTGTTTTAAAAATAAACTTATATTTTGCTAGCATGAAAAAGAATGCAGAAAAATAAAAGGTATTAGAGATTTTTTTAGTCCCTCTTATAGAAAGAGAACTCAAGAAATTGCTCAGAAATTGTTTTCCATTTTGTAAAATGAGAAAAATATGCTGCTCCTAGTTGGAAAACTGCTGGGCAAGTTTTAGGTTCAGCAACATTGTTCCGTGAATAACAAACTCCGAATTCCTGCATGTATTGCTCCAACTGTATGCTCTCTGTCAGGTAGATAAGTGAAGGCAGAATTGCAACTCTTGCCATGAGTATGATTCAATGGTGTTTATAATTAAAAGGTAGCACACAGATAAAAAGGAAAATATAAAAACATTTGACTAGGTACATATTTACTCATTGTTGCAAGAACAATGAAAGAAATTTGGCATTCAATATTTTACCTTTTAACTTGTATACATGTGAACTCAAATCACACAGCCATGGAAGCAAGGACTTAAATAATAAATATGAAGAGTAGATTAGGGTGTATGTTCTTATCTTGATGTACAGACATTTAGTATATATCTAGCATTCTTTAACATTGATGAATATAAGTCTCAGGTACTGAGAAAAGAGCATAAATCCTTATAACTCAAGATGTAAGTATCCCTACCTGTAACAGTTAGTCTTATGAAAACTAACATTATGCCTTTAACCCAAGATATTGTAATAGAGACAATAAGAGGTTTCTGAATTGTAAGCCATGAATTCTGACATTAATCGTAATGTGAATACCGACCTTGTGTATTAAGCTATATCTAGAGTTGGTATCTTAACACAGCTGTTACTTGAAAAGTGAATCTACTGTATTGTACTTTCTATTCTTTTTTTTTTTTAATGTTAAGGAGAATAAATTTATCCTGAGTATGCTACTCACCATTTTGTCTTCTGAAAATTTGAGACATTTGAATACCTTCAGTGAAGTCTACTTTTTCCCCCAAATAACATAAAAATTTGGTGACATGAAATGTCATAAAGCAAAAATATGACAGAGAGGAAAAAGATGTATTCAGTGTATTACATAATAAAGTTTTATTTTATGGACATTAATGTATCTTTATTGATCTCTGAATTCATAGTTTAAGTAAGTTGGTGGTATGCTTGTTTTATGATTTTTTAAAGTTAGAATTATATATGTAAATTCATGCTAATCTTAAACATTCATATTAAAAAATGATTATTTTGCCAAACCGGTTTGGTTCAGTGGATAGCTGCATTAGCCTACGAACTGAAAGGTCCCAGGTTCAATTCCGGTCAAAGGCATGTACCTTGGTTGCGGGCACATTCCCACTGGGGGGTGTGCACGAGGCGGCTTATCGGTGTTTCTCTCTCATAGATGTTTCTAACTCTCTATCCCTCTCCCTTCCTCTCTGTGAAAAATCAATACTACTACTACTACTACTACTAATTATATATATATATATATATATATATATATATATATATATATATATATTTTACGAGACTATTTTGTCCCCAGAGAGCTGTATTATTTTCTAATAGAGTGATCTTTTGGGTCATGAGGATGGCAGGGTGCCAAGGAATCCTTGTTTTGTGTCAGAGAGCTAAAGACAATCCAGAGCTGATCCTCAGTGACACGTGGGAGAGGCAGACAGAGCCAATGATGGCTGGAGTTTCATGCAAACTACAAAATCATAAAAAACAGTTATTGGGGAAATGTCATGTTCTCATAGCTCACTCTGCATGCTGTTTCTCATCTTATTTGTACAAGTACAGGCAAACATCTAACAATGGAGATGGAGATGGTCTTTTTTCATTTGTTACAATTTAGTACTGTATGGGAAGGTTGACATGAATCCCAGAAATGGGTTTAATTACAAGTATATGCAAAAAAGTAATTAGCAGAATATGTATGGGTTTAGTTATTAGGTTTCTTTTTTTCAGAATCATAATATTCAATTTGAGCAGCAGTGGTATCAACAAAAAGAAATATATATATATATATTAGAGTCCCCAGTCCAACTCCAATTTTTCCAATTTAAAATTCATTTATCTCTTTCTCCTTTAGCCAATACTTACAAAAAGCATTTCAATGTCCTCAGCATTACCTTGGTACAATGTCACCAATGACTCAATAAATGCCAAACTGGCAAATTATAGTAGGATGACACATGGAAGAAAGGGAGTGGAGGAAGGCTGCCTCCCAAAACTTATCCAAGTGTGATGTGATACAAAACATATCCTAATTCTAGATGTCAACAGTTTTGCATTTTTGGCAGCCTTCAAATAGGTGTGAGAACTTAGCTTACATATCTTCTCTACTGATGGGTTTTATATAGTAAATAGAATAAATCTCAGACACAAGAATCTGAAATGTCATTTCACAATATGCTTCTTTCCTCTTCAGCTGATTATATTTACAGTATCTCACTTTGTTCTGGGGACAAAAAAAAATTGGTTTCTTGGGTTATGCTGATCTTAATATTATTTTTTTAAATAATTTAATTTCACATAGAGGCTGCTTGAAAAAACAGGAAAAATTAAAATAACACTTGGTGTGAAAACCTCAGGAAGTGAAATAAAACACAATAGTGTTTTTTGCTTATTTCAAAATGTCTGAGGTATGTTGGACTTATTGATGGTACAATATAACAGGAGTAGGGCTTGCCTGGGCATACCTGTTCTCACATGTGAATGAGGATTTATTTAGTTTTGGTCTCTTTTAAGCTCAGTGTTTTCTTCCCATTGCAGAATTATTTCCTCCTGTAAATCAATGAAATATTTATTTGCCATGAAGTTAATAGTAAGCTTCTCTCTATTGATTGTTAAGTTTCTTTTCTCCTGCTATTTTGTTTCTTGTTGCTTTATGTGAAAGGCCTTTTTCTACAAGTCTAAATTTAATCCGTTTAAATTAACTTAATTTTGGGTAAATAAAAGTGATTATAAACTCCAGTTTGTAAAACTAATTTCTGTAAACCTATAAAGATGAAGATTGGACTTTTAATTAACCATTAACTATCAGCCCTAATTATTATACTGGAAGCATAGTGGTACTTAGTATTTACTAGTGATTGACAACTAATAAAAATGCCAGGGAACTGCTTTGGTGTAATTTTACCTTCATTGACATAATTATGTAGGAAATAGTAAATAACAAAATTGTCTAAACATTTTTGCTTTAATATATTTTTTAGATTTTCTTTTGAAAAATTTTTGGTAAATAAATATCCTATCTAATAAAGAGGGAGTTTCCTAATTGACCCTCACGTGTCACAAAGATGGCAGTGCCCACAGCCAATAAGGAGGGAATATACTAACTGACTGCTCCGCCCTCACAAATGGCAGTGCCCACAGCCACAAGATGGCGACGCCCTGTCCCTTCAGCCCCGCTGGGACAGCAGGCGCAGGCAATGCCAGGCTGGCCCCAGGTGGGCCCAGTTGCTCCACGTGCCTGCCTCCTGAGTTCCCCAGTTCCCTCAGCCCTCCAGCTGCCCAGTGCCAGTGGAGGCTCAGGTAACTAGAGCCAGCCGAGACTTGCGCTGCCAGCAGTGGCAGCAGCAGAGGTGTGATGGGGCATCACCACCCTCTGATTGCTGGGTCGCCTCCCGCCCCTGCTGGCTCCTGGACTGTGAGAGGGGGCAGGCTGGGCTGAGGGGACCCCCTGCTCCAGTGCATTAATTTTCATGTACCAGATCTCTAGCAAATAAATACAAGTAATGATATAATTCTTTGGGTAAAAATAAAAATAACCATTTATTTTTAAATCCCAAACTTACTAGTTTCATTTACACATATGAACATGATTGGCAGAGTTTGATTTAAAAAGCTATAATAACAGAGGTTTTGCATTTTAATGTGAACCCAATGTAAAAGAAATTAAATCACATCAACCTGTGTGGCTCAAATCAGAGTGTTATCTGGGAGTCTTTCTGTCTGAGTACAAAATGCCATAAATAAATGGAACACAATTAAAGCACAGAGTCACTGTCTATTTAAAGATAGAAAGGGCTTTTAACAAGAAGTTTCTCCTAAAGCAGATTGGTATTCTCATGACAGAAGAAAGTGTAAAAAAGTTTGTTTCTTTACATTTTAGAAAAGGTAAAATACAGAGTAGCAATTTTACTACATATCTGCATTGGAATTGCTGTGGTCATGGAGAGCCTGCTCACTTGAAAAAGTATATTCTGTAGTGTAATATCACTTTTATAATGTGATAATTGAACTAAATTTTCCAAAATTAAAATTTGCTGAAGTAAAAAATGGACAAAATATTCTTAGCGGGTAGTGTAACCGTGAAAAAAGTTTTAAAAGAGTAGTTCAAAAGAACTTGGGTTGTATAAAATGAAAACAACTTCCTGAGTTGATTGCAACAATGAAATTTTGAAGCATAACTAAAAAACAAATGATTTAATCTGATTCTCAGCACTGGCATATTTACGACTCAGCAGGGTTTGCATTGATCAAAGACAACCTGCAACATTAGGTTTTATAACTATCTCAGGCACTTACTTTGAAACTAAAAACATTAAATGAAGTAATGCTTGTGGCTTATTCTTTATAAGACACATAGAAAAGTCATGATCATTGTATATAATCAAATGATACAGAAATGTGATTTGTATAAGTCTTATATAAAATGCCTACATTAATAACTACAAAAAATAGTCAAAAAACAAACAAACAAACAAACCACAAATAAACGAATCCTAGAGAACAAAAAAAACAAAATAAACTTAAGCATTTAAAGAAGTATTCCTTCCACCCTAGCTGGTATGGCTCAGTGGATAGAGTGTTGGCTTGACAACTGAAAGGTCCCTGTCATGGGCACATGCCTAGGTTGCAGGCTCCATCCCCAATAGGGGCTGTGCAGGAGGCAGCCAATCAATGATTCTCTGTCATCATTGATGTTTCTATCTCTCTCTCCTTCTCCCTTCCTCTCTGAAATCAATAAAAAGTATATATATACAATATATATATATATATATATATATATATATATATATATATATATATTTTTTTAAGTATTCCTTCCTAGGACATTTAAAAAGAATTATTTCATAAGTCTTCCATGAAAAAGGAAAATTTCAACAGTATTGAAAGCCTATTGATCTAGGGTTTGAACAGAGGACAATCTAAAATATTTTAAAGATAGACAACACATTTTTAGAAGTGGAATTACTGCATTGAAACCTTTTATTTATAAGGATATTTTTTTGCAATTGATAATATGTATTTTCAGTCTTTCTAAGGTATAAAGACTAAAAATTTAAATATAATTTTTCCTGAATGTTTAAGAACTTGATATTAGAGAGAAAAGTCTCCATGATTCATAGATATGTTACCAAGTTTTTGAAAAATATAAATTTTATAGCTACGTATAAAAATTATGTTGGATTATAAATATATTGATACTAGAGGCCTGATGCACAAAATTTGTTCAAGAAGCACAGCCCTCGCAGCCCCAGGCAGCTGCCCCAGGCCTCTCAACCTCAAGCAGTTGCCTCAGCTCTCGCAGCCCCAGCTTCGTCCAGAAGATGGTCCAGATGGTCATCTGGACGGTCGTTCTGCTGTTTGGTCTAATTAGCATATTAGCTCTTTATTATATAGGATCATATGTAAAGATCCTATATAATAAAAGGCTAATATGAAAATTGACTGAACAGTGGAATGATCAGCTGACTCTTGGTGGTCAGTGTTCTCCCACAGGCAGAGAACTGCTCAGCCAGAAGATGGGCTAAGGATGTCTGACTGATGGCTTAGGCCTGCTCCCCATCCCCCCAGGGCTACTGGACTGTGAGAGGGCACAGGCCAGGCTGAGAGACCCCCCTGAGTGCATGAATTTCAACACTGGGCCTCCAGTAATTAAAATAATTGTGGCCTTTATGTAAAAATTTTCAATGGAAGTTCCACAAATACACTTTTATATTTTTATAGGCCTTGCAGGGAAACAAGAAAGTTTAAAAATAAAATATTCAAATTATTTATTTGAAATAAATAAAGCAAGGAAATTTATTGCTCAAAGGTATCCCACAAAGAACCTTTCAAAGGCAAGGAACTGATGTGTAATATAAATAACTAGAGGCCTGGTGCACAAAATTCATGCACTGGGAGGAGGGTGTCTCTCAGCCCAGCCTCCACTCTCTCCAACCTGGGACAAGTTGGGAAATGTCCCTCTCACAATATGAGACTGCTGGCTCCCAACCACTTGCCTGACTGCCTGACTGATTGCCCCTAACTGCTTTTCCCTGTCAGCCTGAATACCCCTAACAACTTCCCTGCCAGCCTGATTGATGCTTAACTGCTCCCCTGCCAGCCCAATCACCCCTAACTGCCCTCCTCTGCATGGCTAGTCTCCCCCAAGTGCCCTCTTTCCCCTGCAGGCCTGATTGCTTCCAACTGCCCTCCTCTGCCAGCCTGGTTGCCCTAATTGACCTCCCTGCTAGCCTGATAGCCCACAACTGTCCTTCCCTGCTGGCCATCTTGTGGCGACCATGTTGTGACCACATGGGGGTGGCCATCTTGTGCAAGGTGTGACAGTCAATTGCATATTACCTCTTTCTTATATAGAATAATTTTCCATTTTTTTTTCAGAGAACAAGGAAAATAGGTTTATTTGTGTTATGTTTTTTTAAATTTAATTTAATTTAATTTAATTTTTTTACATATTTTATTGATTTTTTTTTTTTGCCCCCTTTCTCCCTCCCACACATCCCCTCCCTCCCCAGAGTTTTATGTCCATTGATTGTACTTATATGCACGTATACAAGTCCTTCGGTTGATCTATTATCTCCCCCAGATCCTCCTCCCCTCCCCTCTGTAATTTGACAATCTGCTTGTTGCTTTACTGTCTATATCTATCTTTTGGTTCATCAGTCCAAAATGGTGGAAAGTACTCTGAAGGATCCTCCATAAGACACATTGTTTCCAGCCCCTACTCTGGCAATAATTAAGCACAGATATAGGACATATCCTGTAACTTCACTCTATATTTTCTTTTGTACAAATAAAAAAGTTAGATTATGCCCAGCTGGCTCAGTGGTTTAGTATCGACCTATGAACTAGAAGGTCACAATTCAATTCCTGGTCAGGGCACATGGCTGGATTTTGGACTGGATCCCCGTTAGGGGGTGTGCAGAAGGCAACTGATCAATGATACTCTCCATCATTAATATTTCTTTCTCTCTCTCCCTCTCTGAAATTAATAAAAATACATTTTTTAAAAAGTTGGATTATAATTTTTGAGATACTTTCTAGTTATAACCGTTCAGTTTAGGTCATACTAAGAAATGCAATAAACTCTCACAATTGTTTGGGCCCTGGATTGGTGGATTAAATTTGATCCATAACTACCTTGCTTCTATCTGTAGAAAAGGAAATTCTACAGAATTGGAATTCTTAATAGGGATCATTATAATGACTCTGTCCTGAGTCTTTTTTTTTTTGGAAGGCCCACATTTCAAAGGGTTTCTGATGTACTTCTTCAGATTCCTGATATAGAGTCACATCTTAGATCTGTAGCAGAATATGATGTAATTATTGCAGTAGTTAAATGTGATAGATATTTACAGATGAGAAAGTGAATACAACACACACATACACACAGACATATCCATACACAACCATAACATTTTTTTTTTAGTTTCAGGAATAGGTGAAATGGTTAACCTTTTTAGTTTACAAATTAATCCCTTAGCATACTTTATATTTTATCTGAATAACATGTGCTGAGTTCTTAATGCAGCTAGAGAGGGCATGAGCTCAGTTCACACCTTCTTATCAGTTTCGGTAAAGGAGAGGGCCCTTTGTGGGAAGGAAAGTAAGTGAGCTGTCTCAGATGTACCCCATGCAATGAAGTACAGTGATCTATTTCTTTTCTTTATAGTTGTTTTGGGAGAATATGTAAAATTTGGTGAATGTTCTACTGTCACTTTTTCTTTGATACATTTCTACCACTTTCCTTCCATTTTTATAGTTAGGAATGCACTTTTAAAAGAGTCCTGTAGCCAAGACAGGTGTGGTTTAACAGTTGAGCATCAACCTAGGAACCAAGAGGTGGCAGGTTAGATTCCAGGTCAGGGCTCGATTCCCAGTGTGGGGGAGCTGATCAATGGTTCTCTCTCAACATTGATGTTTCTATCTTCTCTCCTTTCCCCTCTCTCTGAAATAAAAAATAAAAATAAAAAATATATATAGTCATGTAAAAACTGTTCATATTGTGCTCACTTGATAAGTCTTAAACGTGGGAGGCTACAGAAAAATAACAGAAAATTTGGGAAAATAATGAATTAACTATGTAAAGGTAAGGTTGCTCTAAGATTTATAATAATTGTCACTGCCTGGAATGAATCCTCACAACCGTATCAGCTGAATTGTTATTTTTGGCTTTATTTTCATCTTAGGAAGTCTGATTTTTCTGTCTAATATATAGCAGTTTCACTTTGAAGGGACAGATTACTTCATCCAGCCAACAAAGTGTTTGGGATATTAAGCATAAGTGTGTGTTATTTGTGGGACAATACAATCATATTAACTCCCTATTTGAAAACAATATCTCCATTTGTAAAATGTATTTATTTGGTACAATGCATCGCTTTGGATGAAGAAAGCTCTAGCTACATAAACCTTTCACTGAGCACTTTTAGGACATTCTAGTCTTGGAATAAGTGAAGAATTATTGAGGTAGTCCAAAAAAGGGAGATTTCTGATGGCTTTTGCAGATACTAGTAACGTGATCATTTTGAATGAAGCAATTATTATAGAACTTTTAGAAGAAATGAAAAAGCTACAATTAAAAAATTAAATTGTTTAAAATGTACAATAAAGAAAATATAAATATTTTTAGAGCCTTTTGATGGATGTAAGGGAAGATATAAAACTGTTATAACTCTTAAAAAATGTTTTAACTCTTCTTGAAATTAAAGATTTTCTCCTAAGTCTTTCACTTATATATGATTATTAACTATATGGAATGAATGTGCCTTAAATCAATAGAAGTTTCTTTGTCCAAAAATAACTTCAGTGTCAAACTAATTCAATACACAAGGTGGGAAACATCATATTTTGAAACTTGACAGAAAAAAAAAATTACATTGTGATAGTGGTAATTTAACTAATATTTTTGGCTTTAAAAGGCTTTTTTTAATCTCTTTATTCAGTAAGGAAATGGTGTCCATTTTGTGCTGACTGGATACAGACAATTATTGGTGAATGCATCTGGAATTACTGATTATAGTTACGCATAGTGAGAGTTGTTAAAAGGAAACCGAATCAGGGGAATTGAGCTGAATTTTTTTTCTCCTAGTGGTTCTGCACTTTTCTTTCCTAACCATCCCCCTTCCCTCCCTTGCAGAATCTTCAAGATCACAGGTATGCACTGATCTCAAGAATGTTGCTGAAAAGACATTTATAATAATTTGTGATATGAGGCATGGAAAGCATAACATAAGGCATATTTATCAATCCAGTAATGTGCATTTGCATTGATGTGAGAGAGAAAACTGGAACTTGAGGCTGACACCAATCTGTATGTGTACATGTTAAAAAGGTTGCCTTAATTCTTTTGTTATCAAACGTACTCTCAAGCCTCCCCTTCTACACTTCTGCTTCCATTTTAGGAAATTGTTTTCATCCCTGTCTCCCATAGATTGTGCAGTTCTTTTAAAGGAACAAATTATCTCTTTGTTCCTTTCCCTCCTATGCTTCTCATGTGTTCCAAACCCAGTTCACATTTGCCAGTTACCCGGACATAGCTCTTGGAATGCCTGATTTAGCAAATTTAGGAAATTTGTTCCAATTCTCTTTATGGAATTTATTATCTTGATAAAATTTCCAATTCTGACAGTAGACATAAAATGCAATCCCATAGAGCAGGGACTTTCCTCTTCAATGATCAGATGATATGAGACAGCTCCCTCATGCATCTGCAAAAAAAAATGTTTAGGAAGCCTTAAGAGTGAGAAGACATTCTAATCATTACTGGGGGAAAGCAAATCTATTTCATTTTTAGAGGAGCTTAAGTAGAAAGATTTGTGGAGCTAATATCAGGCAAGGTAATAAACCATGCACTAAACATGTCAAGTATTATATAAACGCTAAGTATGCTTTCTAATACTAAGAAATGCAGATGCTATTAAATGTTTGGTAAGTAGCCACTGCAAAATTTCAAAAGACCAACTTGGGAATCCCATCTTAAAAAAGTCTGTAGAAATTTTGTCAAAGACTTTTAAGGCAACAAGTATTTCAACCTGAACTTGAAATTGCCTGTTGGCTAGTTCAGGCTCAATGAACATTTTTTAAATGTTTGATTTCAGTGTGTGTGAAACTGCTAAGTGGCTGGATAAAATTCCACATCGTCTGGTAGGTAACGAGTCTGGGCTGGATCAAGTCCTGTCAGGTTCAGATTACAGTTGACCTTATCTTTAGGGTCACATTTTCTAGTCCTCACATCACTTTACAAGCTTCAGGGTGCATGAAATTATAAAACATGGAGCATGCAAAAATATCTCCCAGGTTGTTTTTGTGGCAAGAAAGCCCAGAGAAATAAGAAATTTTTAGCCCTTTGAGTTTTATTACTTTCTGAAGAAAGAAAATTTGGTTAGGGTCAGTTTTCAAGTTTAATAGTTCATCAGTCCGTAATTGCACTCATTATTACTGTAGCCAGCTTTATATTGGAGTTTGATTAATAACGATATGCACTTCAGTAACGCTTTCCATTAAGTGGCACTAATTACTCTGTAACTGCTGTTCAACAACCAAGCAAGTGTAACTACAATGTCATTTTTATGGAGCCAGATTTGCTCATAAGGGTACTTTGATAATGCTAATGTAGGAATGAAGTAACTCAAAGTGCGGTGCCAAACTTACTATTACTTTAAATCCTACAGACATTAAGCCAGGCCATTCTGAGGTTCTTATTGGTAGCAGGAGCTTTTGATATGCACTCAGTGAAAGTCTTCGGAATGTAATAAGTAAATATTACCTGCTTGGAACTACTTTGGGGACTAAGAACCTCAGTTACTGCATATAAGAGCCTAGGATTAAATTGGGAGACTTAGCTCAAATCTTCAGTGTACTCATTTATTACTCTGATCCTGGGCAAAGTACTTAACCTCTCTGAAATTACCACTTATGTAGGCTGCCTGCTAGCATATTTGTGATGCTATGATTAAAGGAGATACTTCCTGTGAAAATGACTAACCTTGTGCCTGGCTCACAGTAATGGCCTTTCTAATCTTTCAGAAAAGCATGTTCTCCGAATTCTTTCCATCATTTAGTAGTAGGGAAAGGACCCTTGCCTCTCAGTCATCTTAATTTCTACTTGAATCAAGATCAATTAAATAAAAATGTTTTAAAAGCATGTAAAAAAAAAAAAAGGACATGTAATACTTTCAACAATAAGTAATTAAAAAAATCAAATAAATGCAAATGAAAACAAAAAATATACATAAGTAGGGAGGAAAAGGGTTAAACTTTAATAGGAAGAATACAAATGAATCACCACTGTATAAAGAAGCTGGAGAAACTATAGGAAGGAGGGGAAGGATCTAAGTGTAATTCCCAAGGTGGGATTATATGTAGAAAGAGGGCACTGGGGGCAAACATTTCAGTCAGGTCTGAAGGAGGAGTAATTACTAGAAATAACAAAGTAACTTGGAGTGGAAAAATTGCACTAAAGAGTGCACATTTATTATTTAGGAGTTGGGTCTTTCTGTACTACTTTTGGTTCTTTTGCTAATCATTGGATTTTTTTGTATGTGTCCCAACAATGTTGCTGAAGAAAGGGTATTCGAATCTGTGTAGAATAAGTTATTGCAATTCCCAGAGTATGGAGATAGGATTTTTTTTTTTTTTTAAGACAAATTACAGGGAATGGGCGGTGATCCAATGTCTATAGCAAAATTATTTGCAGATAATGTATTTAATAGTGAGCTGATGACAGCCCAACTGAATTAGAATTCTTGCAAGGAATCACAAAATTTAGTGGATAGAAGGTCAAAGTAAGATCAAAGTAAGATAAAAATATTTTTATATTCCCCATTATTTTCTTTACTTGAACACCTCTCCTTTGTAATTTCCCATCTGCTCAAATTTCATCTTGTAAAAATTAGCTAAAACATACATTCTGGGACATGGTGGAAAATGTGTTGTATAGGAAACAAAGAGAGGAATCATTTCAATAGAATTGTGTCTCTGTAGTTCTGGGTTATTGGATTATTTCACAAAGGAAAAATAATGAAATGAAAGAAAATAGAAAGGAAAACCCAAATAATGTCTCTCTTTTGAACTATGGGTCCTTTCATCCCAGTTTCTAGTGATGTAAGTTATTGCTGGTGCCCAACTTTATCATGCAATTATGTAGCAACAAGGTTTTATGGCACACTCAGTGGAAAGAGTAGGATCTATTGAGTTAATGCCAAGAGGCAAGGAGACTTGGGTGTAATAATAAATCTTAAAAGTCAGTGAGCTTATTTTCAGGGATGGGCTCTTTCTAAATGCTGGCATCCCCGATTAATAGCTGGTGAGCAGCAGTAATTAAACATTTGGCTTTGATTTTTCTGGGTTGTAATAAACTTGCACCTTTTGCTTTAACTTGTTGAAGGGATTTTCATATTTCTCTTCAAAGAAGAATTCTGTGAACTTCCATTTATCTAAAACTGTAGAACTGAGATGAAATTATAGGTTCTCATAACATTGACATTTGATGGGAAAGAATTGAACCAACAATGAGAAGAACTAGCCCTTGAACAGGAAGCAATACTTCCTCAATACCTGGGAGAAAGAGGTCTCAATACCAGCTCCAGCCAAAGATGAACTTGAATTGCTGATCTTTTATGTGGATCATTTAATCAGTGCTGTTTTTTAGTTATTTGTAAATATTGATATATTAAAATATAATAGTTGTACAGAATTGTGACTGAAAATGAGTTTTATGTTCCCATTTACATGGGTATATATTAAGTCACAGAGTAATTTGGGCTAAATATATTATAAATGTTACCTTTTCAGCTTGTAATACTTCCTTAAAAACAATTCATTAAAAATTGCAAAAAAACCCACAAATATAATAAATGTTTTTTGCTCATGCAAACTAATTCAAAAAATAGGTTTATGCAAACCTATTTAAATATTTAATTAATCATAAAAATATGAATTGGTGTTGTTAGGAAAATTGATGCCTGACAAGTTTCTATTGAGAGTGAGTTGGCAGCAAACCTAACATGAAATATTGAACAAACAGGCTTATCAATTCAGGATATAGCATAAATTAATTATATGATGGGTACTTTGTCCACCAGCAATAATCAGCCTAATATAGGTTCCATAAAATTTTTAAAGAACAATAAATATTTAATTATAATTAGCAAAGAGTCTATGAAAAATCTACTTTTATGGTATATAAAAACTATATAAGGTCATTTAATGTTGAAATCACATTTTCCTTGTGTTAAGAATGGTTTGTTAATAAATACATTTAGATTTTTGTTCAACACTGTGTTACAGATTTTGGTACATTTAGCAGATGTCACAATAAAATATTATCTTGGGCACCTGTAAACACAAGTTACTAAAATGTTTTTATAAGTAAAGAATTGTTCATTGTTCCCCAATTCTCGGGTAAAACACAAGAACATAGAACATTGTTTCATGGCCATATTTAGCACATGAAGGTAAATGGTATATTTCTCCCACAGTTACAGCATGACCTGGTGGCTGCACCAAAGAGAATGTACAAAAAGAGGATGTGTCATATCACCTTGAGAATATCAGTGCTAAATAACTTTCCCTCAAATCATAAATATATTTTATTGAGATTGAATTTATAATTATTTGTATTTTCAGATTAAATGATCTCAGTTGACTAATACAATTTATAACCTGATGTTTTAATTGCTTGAAATTTCCCTCTATCTAGTAACTAGGAATATCTAAACCTAAGCATTTGATATTTTATTATAAAACTCTTGTGCATCCAAAATGTACTGTGCATAATAGTGTAGACTTTGCAAATTCTCCAGATTAAAGTTAGGGCTTCAACAAAATTCTGTTCATCTTGACACTTGTTTACTTTTACTTTGTCATTATCATGTAATCCTTATAGCTCTTGGGGCAAAATTCTATTCATTAGTTTTAATGAAGCTTTTCTTTAAATCTCAATATGTCCCCAGGGAGCCAGTATTTTTATTTCAAAGGTCTAAAAGATAATCTAAACTTAAAAATATTTTCCAAAAAATTGAAAATGTCTCTAGATCTTTTCCTGGTTTGCAACTGGCAATCTACTTTCTCAGTTGATTTTTTTTTCCTTACATATATATTATCTTTTCATTTCTTGACATAAGTATTTATTTATAAAAAATTTAAACTTAATATTTTACTATTCAATACAATACAAATCCAACACACATACCTGCACACATACAATATTCTTTTAAAAATGTATTATACTTTGGAAATTATTTATTTTATATTTATGCTCAGTATTTATGCCATCAATTTTTATTTATGCAAGAGTCAATAATTATCTTTTTTATATACTTTGATAATTGCTATAGATTATAAGAATTGATTTGAACCTACATCTGAGTTGTTAGAGCTAAATCATGGAGGAAGGAGAATAACTAAGGTCAGACAAGGAAACAGCTTTTCCATACACACATATGCTAACATGTGATATACTCACATATACCTTTGAGCATATCTGGCTGAATACCTCTATATTTATATATTTTTAGACATTTCTGTAATTAAAAATTCCTTAAAGTAGTTTATTTTTCACTAATCTAGGCACACAAGATATACGGGGCAAGGTCTATATAAAAATATAAATGACCCATGCTTTATTTTTTTTTCAAATACTCACTTTTGTATTTATTAGTAAAGTTAGCAATTATTTGCCTGTGTGTATGTGTGTGTGTGTGTGTGTGTGTGTGTGTGTGTGTGTGTGAGAGAGAGAGAGAGAGAGAGAGAGAGAGAGAGAGAGAGAGAGCGCATATGGATAAACACAGACCCAAAAAATAAAACACAACCTTTTAGTTTTCTTACTAATAGGTATATTTATATCTATTTTAAAATGGAAAAAATTGCACCACTATGAAGATTTTCATACATATGGATAGAAATTCTTATTTTTGTTATTTTACTGGCATTTCCTTCTTCCTACCTCTTTTTCTAATTTCCCTTACTCTCTCTGGGATTGAACTCTAGTAAAAGTTTAAAGCTCAAGCTTTGTTTTCTGGGGAACTCAGATGAAAAGTGGTATCAGAAATGGCCCTGGAAGACAAGACTCATGGGTCTATTGACAATGAGGATTCATTTGCTGATGGTACATAATTGACATATCATGGCATGTAGCAGCAATTACTAGGGATTTAATCTGCAGTTAAATAGGATAAGGTTCAGATAGAAGGTAATCTAGCTAATCTAATCTAAAGTGCTGCATTTTACCACAGCAGTTGCTCTTTATTGGCTTGAATAAAGAAAAATGTAAGAATTGAAGAGCAGACTGGCTTTTGCTAAAGGCACTGAAATCTGCGATAGAAGAAAATAATAGACAGAAGAAAACTAAATGCCTACCGAAGCCCGAGGATCTCTTCTGCAGGTTTTCAGAAACTCCCTTGTTCTGTAACCAGAACACAGACTGCATTAAATCTACAGTCCAAACAGGTCTCCACTGGCAAAATCAGGCTTCTTAAAGGAAAATACAGGGACTCTAAGACTTATCATGAGGCGGTTTGACTGGGCAAGGCTGAGATTATTGAATCCCTAGATTCCCATAAACCCTTTGGGCTGGCAGAAGCAAGCCCTTTTCCTCTTGCTTCTTTTAAGAAGCAGATTCTTTTCAACCAGAAACTGTATTGCATCCTTCCGCGCAGGCACTGCAGGCAGTCGTTAGTCACTGCGCTTAACTTAAGCACGTATCGCGGCAATCGTTCTTCATTACGAATTAAATCACGCACGTATCACGGCAGTCGTCCTTTTAAGTTAAACTCAATATTTTTTTTATATCATGGCTTCTAAAAAAAGCAGGAAGGTGATTTCTGTTGAAATGAAACAGGACAATGCTCAAAGGGAAGCGTCATCTGATAACGAGGAGCAACAATCAAACAATCAACCAATCCCAACTGCTGACATCAAGAACATCCTGGTCAAATGGAAAGCAGTTCAGGAGTTTACCAATGCCCACTATCCGGATTCAGCTGAAGCAAACAGGATCAACGATCTTTACTCTGATACTCTTGTCCGTTATTTCCGGCAGATGTTGGAGAAAAGAGAAAAACAAACGACTTTGGACAGGTTTTTCATGAAACCATCGGCCAAAAAGCAGAAAATGGATGAAGATGTGCAAGAACTACGAATTAAGTTCGTTGTGTGAGGCACCACTGTAGTCTTACCTGAGGCAGGTTCTTTGCAAGATGATGCTTGTTCTCCTCCGTTTGCCCCCATCATATCTTATTGTTTTCAGGCCAATAACTGGGGTCAGATCTCTCAGCACAGTCATACAGCAATTGTTGTATTAAGTCTATTTGCTTGTAAAATTTAGTATCTGGCTAATATGTACCACCAGAGACTGGGGGAACACACGTGAAAATGGAAATGAGAGTGTTCACCAAGAGAATCTTTATATATAAAAGTGTAAGTGACCATTAGGACAGAATGACCAGAAAGACTGAGCAACCAGTTGCTATGACACATACTGACCACCAGGGGGAGGACCTCAATGCAGGAGCTGTTCCCATTCTGCAGGCTCTGACCGCCCATGGGGCCTGTTGGCCAACTTCCTGGTACCTCCCCTGGGGCGGCAGGCCTTGATCACCTGATCAGGGCCAGGCTCTGGGCTGGAAGGGGAAACGTGGGGGGGGGGGGGAAAGGCGGGTGGGTGGCAGCAGATACAACTCCTTTCCCAAGAGGCCAAAGGCCAGTGGCCAACTTTCTGGGTCCCTTCCCCTGTCCCTCCCCCTAGTAGTGGGCCAATCGGGGCCACAGTGGCAGTTGGCCCCTCCCCTCAGCTAGCAGGTCCCAATTGCCTGATAGGATCCCGCCGGACAACCTCCCAGTCCTTCCCCCTGGCCAGAAGGCCCCAATTGCACAATTGGGGTCAGGCCCCAAGCTAGGCCAGGGAACTGGGGGTGGATGTGGTGGTGAGGGAAGGAGGAAGGGCTGAGGTGGGGAAGAGAGGAGGCCAGGAATTATGCAGTGGTGGTACTTGGGAGGTGGGGAAGGAGGAAGCAGGGAGGCTGGGAACCTGATTGGCCCTGATCACCAGCCAGGCCTAGGGACCCCAACCATGTATGAATTTCGTGCACTGCACCTCTAGTACATAATATAAAGCTGAACAGTGAAGAATTTATTGACACTATAGCATAAACCAAACTTGAGATTCAGCATTCTGACAAGGACTCTAGGAGTCATAGTAATTTGCTGATTAGAATCCTAAATCTAGGACATGGTCACGCCCTACAATATACAGGGTTGGGCAAAAGTAGGTTTACAGTTGTTTGCATGGAAAGTTCAATAATTAATAAATAAAAATACAAGAATAAATTCTGCTTTATATACTCACAACTGCAAACCTATATTTGCCACACTCTGAGGTATGTTTAACTTTCAAAATCCAAAGCTGCCTACCAAATCATTGTGAATCTTTCTTAGTGGTAAAAGGTACAAAGTGAGACAGTTGTCTTTTGCTCTAGAGGGAATTTCCCAGCATGTCTCCGGACACTGGAACCTACATACAACCCTCTTTCATGTGTCAGGCCCCTGGACCTTTTGTGGGCTTATATCCTTCTCACTGACACAGAAGTGTTTTGTTAGGTTATGTGAAGTATTTTCTACTTCCTCCTTGCCAGATCCAATTTGTTTGATGTCATAAATATAATGGACCAGCTAACATTCTGTAGAATGTCAAGATGATCTTATTCCTGTGACTATATTTCTATAAAAAACAGGAGAGATAAAAGAGCTCTAGGGAAATACATTGATTCTGAACCCCTATGACTTCTGTATAAATACAAATTGCCTTTTTTCTTCTCTCTTGTTTGGAATAAAGAAGAAACCATTTGCCACCAGGTCAATAGCCACATACCAAAAGACAGAGGCTGCAGATCTGGTCCTGTAAGAACACGGTTAGCATGGAAGATGTGATCTGGAGTACTATCTGGTGAAGTTTACATTAGACAACTGTTATTTGCTACATTCCATTTGTTTATTTTTGAAGAGTCAGAGAGGTGAATTAAATGAGATGATGGGAAATATCATCCCCAAATCTAATAAGGGTTTGAAAGCAGCACTGATGTTGTATCACTGTTCCTCCTAAAATACTTTATTGTCTCTAATTCACTATGTTAGCCAAGGCAAACTAGATAGAGTCAGAACTTTCATAAACTCTTGCTTGGTCTTTCCTCCACAATGATCCTTTACCAATCAGAGAGGCAATATGAAAGTTGTGTCCAGCTATAATATATATTTATCTTGACTGTGTACTCAAGGGACCAGGTAAAAGAACCCAGGGTGGAACAACTATAAATAATCACAGATTGAAAGCACTGTAAATATCCAGAGTGGGACTACTATAAATAGACTGGATCCAAACTGCATTTATGACCTGATCTCTATCAATCTCCCATCTAATTAGAATAACTTGATGGAATGTTAGATCTCCTATATATCTAGTTTCATCTCCCCTGTGCAAATAACCAGAGTTTGGAGGAGGATTGGTGAAATCTTGACTGCTTATATACAGAAGACCTATCCTTGAGTAAGTAACTGGGATACACACACACACACACACACACACACACACACATATACTAGAGGCCCATTGCATGATATTCATGCAAGAATAGGCCTTTCTTCCCCTGGCTTCAGTCCTAACTCCCTGGGAGCCTGCAAGTCCCCACTCCCTGGCTGCCTGGGAGCCAGCAGGTCCCAGCTCCTGGCCTGCCTGGAGCCAGCAAGTCGTCGCTTCTGTCCTGAGCATGGCTCCCATAGTTCCCTCTGCTGCCCCTCTTCCCCTCATAGCTGGCCTCATGCCCCTCCAGGCAGCTCTGTGCCTGCATATGCAAAGTAACCTCCATTTTTATTGGGTTAATTTGCATTCTCACTCTGATTAGCTGTGGGCATGGTGGAGAGATGGTTAATTTGCATGTTTCTCTTTTATTTGGTAAGATTACACAAATAAATCCCTTCTCCATTCAGTAAATAATTCTTTTAAAAATATAAATTATTTCATGTCCTTCTACACAAAATTCACAGTGCTTTTCTTTTCCTTTTTTTAAAAAAATGTATTTTATTGAATTTTTACAGAGAGGAATAGAGAGGGATAGAGTTAGAAAAATTAATGAAAGAGAATCATCCATCAGCTGCCTCTTGCACGCCCCTACTGGGGAACTGGGGATGTGCCCGCAACCAAGGTACATGCCCTTGACGGGAATAGAACCTAGGACCTTTCAGTCTGCAGGCCTGATGCTCTATCCACTGTGCCAAACCAGTTTCGGCTCACAGTGCTTTTCTATCACATGTGAAATGCAGTTCAAATGTCTTACCTGGTTTTCCAAGCTCTTCATGGTTGGATAGCTCATGCCCTATCTCAATTTCCTTCCACTATGACACTTGTCCTCAGCTACACTGTTTCCTATCTGTTCCTTGACCATGCCAAACTTATGCTTGCCTGAGGGCCTTTTGCTTCTTACTCTTTCATGACTTCTAACCATGCACATATCTGCTTCAATGTTTCCACGTTAATGCAGACTTTCTTGACTATTCCATATACCTAGTAAAGTCCAGGCACTTGCTATGAATCTTTACAGAGAAAGTATCAAAATGCTAATTAAGGCCCGACTGCCAAAGGATGTGGTCACAGCTGTGCAGATAAAGACTAGGGCAGGACTGTTCAGTGGAGCACAGATTAAAAAAAGAAGTCAACAGCAGTTAGTTTATTGAAAGAAAGAAAAAAAAATGTTTGTGGTCTCTAGAGACCTGTAGACAACAACTAGGTTAAAAAAGGGGAAGACAAACAGTAAATAAATGTGAGCCTCGGGGAGGAGGGGCAGATGTCATATGTGGATTGTATAAGTATTGTTATCACAATAAACATTTCAACATAAATTGCAATGTTCAGAGATAATCTTTTGGATCAAAAAGTGTCATAGCATAGTAAGAAGCTCAGAAAATTCCAGGACAAGTTGGATAGGGAAAGTGAGACAGATAGTTAAACAGCAGTTTGCAGTCACCCAGTAAATCCCATCTTCCCTTAAAAAAAGCACACAAGAGTAAATGGTTTGTACTTCTCTTCTCCAAACAGGGTAAATAGATTAAATCACCCTACTCTGGGAGACACAGAAATCCAATTAAGTGCCATTTGCCAACCCCACCCAAGGACAGACCAATTAAGAGAATAAATATCATTTTGTACATCAGCATACAGCTGATGACTATTTCCCACTAAGACATCTCCTAAACGCCCAGCCTTTAAAACCTCTGAAAATGAAGGTCTCAGTGGCTCTCCTCCATGAAGCATGCCCCTGTCATTCCTCTCTCCCTCCTCTTTCCCTATTGGTAGGTGTGCCCTAACCTCCAAGGGACCCCATAGACTTGCAGCCAGGGGAGGAATGGTCCTTGTTTCACTGTCCTAAGGGTGTTTTTGTTGTGGTCAATACATTCTTGTTTACTTTTCTACACTTTGTCTCTGGATTAAAATATTTCCTTCCTAATAAGACAAGAACTGCCCTGCAGGTGTGGCTTGGTGGCTGAGTGTAGACCTATGAACTAGGAGGGTGGTGGGCAAACTCATTAGTCAACAGAGCCAAATATCAACAGTACAACGATTGAAATTTCTTTTGAGAGCCAATTTTAAACTTAAACTTCTTCTAATGCCACTTCTTCAAAATAGACTCGCCCAGGCTGTGGTATTTTGTGGAAGAGCCACACTCAAGGGGCCAAAGAGCCGCATGTGGCTCAAGAGCCGGGGTTTGCTAACCACTGAACTAGGAGGTCATAGTTCAATTCCAGATCAGGGCCCATGTATGGATTGAAGGCTCCCTCCCCAAGTAGGAAGTGTGCAGGAGGTAGCCAATCAATGATTCTCTCTCATCATTGATGTTTCTATCTCTCCCTCTCCCTTCCCTTCGGAAATTTATAAAAAAAAATATATTTTAAAACTCCTTAAACAACAACAAAAAAGATAAGACCTTAAGTCTCATTGTCGCACCGGTAACACAGGACTTTTAATTCTGTATTTATCTAAACACTACCTTGGCTAGAAAGATAAATTGGTTTTAAAAAAGTATGTTATAGACATTTTTAATAAATGATTTTAAAGCCACTTTTAAGTTTTTCTTAAATATTGGTTGAGCTATTTCATACTGCTCAAACTAATAT
The DNA here is from genome assembly GCF_014108245.1 of Pipistrellus kuhlii. Lineage (NCBI taxonomy): Eukaryota > Metazoa > Chordata > Mammalia > Chiroptera > Vespertilionidae > Pipistrellus > Pipistrellus kuhlii. The sequence continues at coordinate 54,976,020 of NW_023425540.1, read as the reverse complement.
TACCCACATGGTCTAACTTCATTACAATGCAGTGTAACTGCCACAGTAGTCAATTATTTATGAATCAGTGGAAACATCTGGAAACTTGACCTGCTTTTGATATTAAAAAGGACGTGGAGCATTTGCTGTATTTCACTATTAGTGCCACTTCAGTTATTACTGCTCTGCCACTGTTTTATGTAACTGGACTGATTTTCATCTGACTTACAGGGTCAGATGGCTATGAAGGAATTAAGCTTTTCTAGACCCTGATGCCCACTTCTCCCTCCATATTGATATAGTGCCAACTACCCAATGCCCACACTCAGAGGAAAAAACATGTTATTCTAGCATTATATAGTACATTGTGCAAGCATCAAAGATAATAAGCTAATTTATTTTCCTGGACCAATCTATATTCATGTTTCTTAGGATTTCCAATGTTTTCCTTTTTTTGATATGACATATACATTTATATGTACATGTACATGCACACAAGTTAAATGTTCCTCATTGTATCTAAAAAATGCAATAACCTTACCCACAGGTACAATTTATTTCAGTCAGTTAAAAAAGAATGTTTTATACCAAATATATTTCTGATGTACTTTTCACTGGAAGTAGAGATAAAGTATATGTTCAAGGACTGATGACACATGTACCAAAATATATACAACATACATGTCTGCACAGGTGAATTTACATATACAACTAAACTAAGTGGATGTGTTCTACTCAGTTGTATAATTCCAAACTGTGGCAATCAAATTATATGTATTTAGTTTTGTTACTTTCCTGCCAACAGACTTCCATCCTAGTTTATTTTATTTAGGTTTATGAGCGCTCATGGAATATTTAGTGTGAACATTCCCTGTATCAAACATGATACTAAACACTGGAGATAAAAAAGAAGAATAAGAAATAGTCTCTGGCTCTAATGTTGTTTCAGTCTTTCCACATAGTCTAATCCCAGAACAACCCAGCACTAGGATAAAATGTTTTGGGAACTGAAATGAGAGTTAAGAGTAACTGTTCTGAGATTAAAACAAACAAACAAACAAACAAACAAAGTAAAAAATCAGAACCAGCTGACAGTTTAGTATTTAATCTGTTTACTTTCTGAAGCTCCTGTATTTTCTTGTCAGGGTGGTTCAATGTCAAAATTGAAAGAACTGAGGTGTGAAAAGCAGAAAAAGTGATGTGAGTCCCTAGAAGGAGCCAAATAAGGTACACATCTGGAAAATGAGCCTTCCTAATTTAAATAGAAAACAAATGTTCTGGAAACTGTGAACCTTGGAGGACAGAGCATACACTGGCCCCTGAAATCATAGAAAGGAATGCTCTTAAAGGGTGAAGCGGGCACTTCACCCTCACTCACTTTGGCAGCTTCTTGTGCTGTGGTTGCTGTTTTCTGTGCCACATGACACTACCATGCTGGCAACTGAAGATCAGGTCAGCAATTTGACCCTAACACAATTTTAGGCAGAAGATTGTGAGGGGCATTGGTCCTGGAGCTGTAATAAGCAAGTGCTCCTTAAACTGAGGGTAACTGACTGACCCAACAGACCATTTTCTTTGGAAGGTTTGAATGGGAGTTATAAATATAGTGGCAGCGATGGCAACAGTAGAGTGATAAATTAGTGGAGAGTCATAGTGAAAGAAGGCAGTATCAGCAGCCATCAGCCAGTGGAATCCCTGTGATGAGAAGACAGAAGGCAGTGACAGGCGGTAGAGAAGTAAAAAGCATGAAGAATGAAACAGAGAAAAGAAGGTTGGACTAATGCTACTGGGTAGAGGCAGGAGCTCCTAGTAGCAGCCAAGACAAAGACTAGCTGAGTCATCTTATCTGTAATTCTCTGGAGTCATGAACAATGAGCACTTCTGAAGGCTAAACCTCATGCACCCATTGGCTAACCAGGCAGTACCAACTTTAATTTAGAAGTAAGCATGAGCTGTGATGACCATACTCTGTTCCTATAAAAACAAAAATAAATAAATAAAGTCCTTCTCCCATACTAGCCCAAACACTGAAGAAAAACTGAACTCTGAGTAAAAATTATGTCACATGGAAAAATGAGTCTCCGAAATAGGTTAAACTTTTCTCTACAATTAATTCCTTCTTCAAAACTTTTATTTGTAAAATAATCTTTGGCTAGAACTTTGAAAAATGATCAGGATTTCTTAAATGTCCCTTTTTTTTTTTTTTTTTTTTTTTTTTTTAAAAAAAGGAGGGTTTTTAACAAAGGACCCATGTGGTCAGGTGGTCACCATAATTCTAAATGTAAAATTGTCTATTTCTTTTCCCTACAGGGGAAATTCCCAAATGCTCCGAAGTGTTTTGTTTGGTAAGTACATATATGTCAGTGAAAATGGTTATAAAGCACATCCATTCTCTTTCATGATAAAATCACTATTTTGTTTTAAAAAACAAAATTCAACTTCTTGACTTTGAAAAACTATTTCTCAAAGAATGCATCAGGAAGGAAGGTAAACTGTGTCACATGGTGGTACACCCTAAGTGAGTCAGGTGTTGGAAGGTAGAGGCACATCTCCTTTGTGAGAGCCACTGTACACCATCCATACTTTTCTCCTTTTTATCTTGTATGGTGTCTAACAGGGTGAAGTTATGCTACCTTTCTCACTTTCTATCATTAAAAAATGATAGTTCACATCCAGGCCCAACCTTCATTATATTGAACTAGAGGCCTGGTACATGAAATTCGTGCCTGGCCTGCACCCTCTCCAATCTGGGACCTCTTGGACATCTCTCTCGCAATCCGGGACCCTGACTCCTAACTGCTTGCCTGCCTGTCTGATCTCCCCTAACCACTCTGCTTGCTAGCTTGATCACACTTTATCACCTCTACCTTGGCTCCGCCACTGTGGATTTGTCCAGGACGATGAAAGGAAGATGTCCGGTCTAATTAGCATATTACCCTTTTATTAGTATAGATGGGAAAAAGTGATACTCTGCTTATTCAGGACGAAGGTTTCAAGCAAGAAGTTAAACACTACAGCTCCTATATTATCCTTAATATCATTTTTCTATCTTTAAGGGTCCTTCCTACTAAACTGCAAGAGTGGTTTCTTCTTTTTTATATATGCCTTGGTTACCATTATTAAACATCAATTAGCTATTAACTGGTAGGCATAGGTTTTCTGCAACCTGTAAGACACTTAAGAAAAAGAATGGGGAAAAAAAGACTGAAACAGTTTAGGGTATAGAAAATTTCATTCTCTAAGTCAGTGATTTTTCAACTGGTGTGCCACAAGACTTTTTAAAACATGCAATACCTGACTATATAGTCAGAGACATTGTCCTCTTTTCCCTTAAGCTGTCAAATAATAATAATAATAATAATAATAATAATAATAAAGTGTCAACAGCCAACACAAGAATAGTCATTATCTGTAAATGAACAAAAAATTTACCTATTTTTTTTTTTGTCTAGTGGGCAAAATATATTTTTGGTGTGTTGCAGAAACTAATTTTAATAATTAGTTTATGTGTGCCAGGAGATGAAAATGGTTGATAATAGCTGTTCTCACCCTAACCAGTTTGGCTCAGTGGATAGAGCATCAGCCCACAGGCTGAAGAGTCCTGGTTTTGATCCCAGTCAGGGGCAAGTAACTTGCTTTTGGCTCGATCCCCAGTAGGGAGCATGCAGGAGACAGCTGATCCATGTTTCTCTCTCATCAATGTTTCTAACTCTCTACCCCTCTCCTTTCCTCTCTGTAAAAATCAATTATATATATATATATATATATATATATATATATATATATATATATATATATATATATATTTTTTTTTTTTTTTTTTTTTTTTTTTAAAGAAAGAAAATAGCTGCTCTCAGTAATGTAGGAGGCAAAGTTAACCACACAGAGAAAAGGTTGGATCAAAATGGGTAATAAAGATTGGAATTGCTACTGTGAAAATATGGCAAGGAATCAACTAGAGATGAAGAAGAAAATTGCAATAATGGTTCAAGAACTGATGGATAGCATGCCTTAGTACAGTGATTCGCACAGGTTTTCTTTTCCCCCTTAAGTCATGACCAGAGTTCCCCTTTGGCAGAAATCCATTTTTGGGGAGATGAACATTTACACCTTTATTTTCAGTAACCTTGAACTGAAATTTACATGTTCTTCACTTGTGAATATAGGCCACAAACCACATAAGTATTAGTAGTTCTTGTAACATTTTAACCAATTGAAATATTAGCTATTTTTATATTAGAGTTATATTATCTCAAAATATCATTTATTATACTTCAATGACACTGCTTTTTATTTAATGTGTTATTACAGAATATATATTACAATTTAATTTTTTTACAATTGTATTTTAATATAGTTGGTTTCCTTTGTAGTATATAGCTTTTTCATTAATTTAAAATATTTTTAGAAGGATTCTGTGGTATTCATTGTCTTTATCCAATTACTAAAGGGATTCATGGCATGTAAAAGGCTAAGAATACCTATTTTATTATTTTTTTTTTGGTGTCTCAATATTTGTTACACATTATATAACACTTAAGATTGAGGGGAATATGATACAATAGAATGAAATATAGTTGTTGAAATGGGCAGAAAATATAAGCAATTACCTAGGTCCATCAGCTACTATGACACACTGCTTTTTTATGTCAAAAATTTTAATATTATGACTGAAGTGGTATTTTTTTTTTACAAATGCACAGTACTTTTTGTTCCAGTCAATTAAGCCTATCTCATTAATCCTCTCTAACCTTCAGTCAGAATGCCTACATAATGTAACATTCATATTTTAACATTGTATGTGCAACAGCATGATTTAAGACTGTGGGAGGCTTTTTTAATATAGGTCCTTTATTTGCTGGGTATCCATGGTTGCCATTTACAAGTCCCGTGGTTGCTTGCATCAGGGATTTTTGCAGATAAATATTGATTGCATACTTTTGATTTTTTACTGATTGATAAATAAGTGCCTAAATGAGGTGACCGAAGAAGGCTGACAATTTAGTATCAAAGCCAGAATTACAATACTGTAATGGATATCTGCTCCTTTTTGCATTTTTCATGTCAGTATTTCTCCCCCGTCATTTGTCTCAGATGCAATCAACCTTTTATTTTATCAAACCATTCCCCCTTACTCTTTTCTCTAAATATGTCTTTTTTTTTTAAATTGATTTCTGAGAGGAAGGGAGAGGGAGAGAGAGAAAAAACAATGCTGAGAGAGAATCATTGATCGGCTGCCTCCTGCACACCCCTACTGCAATCCGGGCATGTGCCCTTGACTGAAATCGAACCCAGAATCCTTCAATCTACAGGCCAACGCTCTATTCACTGAGCCAAACCAGCTAGGACCTCCCCTTACTCTTAATTCCTAATTTTGTTGGGCCTGGCTCTCTCCCCAACTTTAGGGTTGAGCATGTAACTTAGACCCATCAGAGTATGCTATTCTCTTCTTCACAGTTACTGTTACAGGGAAAGGCATAAATGACTAAGACAAATAAGATTCACTCCGAGGGGCATTTTTGGAACTACTCGGGGAAAGTTGGGTTTGTTGAGACCTTGTACTAAGCCTGGAGCTGAAGGCAGCCATCCTTCCACCAAAGCCTGCCAGAGAACAAAAGCTGTAGGAAAAAGCATTCCTCAGACACGGTGAGAGGCATAATCATTCTAGTGGCCTAGTTAGAGCCTTGGACCTGCTGTGCCTGAAGTCAGCATGCGGGTTTTCAGTTTTGTGAATCTATGTACATTCAGTTACTTACAGGAAGCATTTGAATTAACATAGATACTTTCAAAAATATATATTTTTATTTATTTTAGAGAGGAAGGGAGAGGGAGAGAGAGACAGAAACATCAATGAGAGAGAATCATTGATTGGCTGCCTCCTGCACGCCCCCCACTAGGGAATGAGCCCACAACCCGGGCATGTACCTATGTTCGGAATTGAACCTGGGACCCTTCAGTCCACAGGACAACACTCTATCCATTGAGCCAAACCAGCCAGGGCTAACGTAGATCCTTTTGCTAAACTCTAAATTCTAATTAGACTGGAAAAGTGTTATTAACCACAAACTACTGATTAGTGATGCACGGATTAGTCAAAATAAAAATAGCAACGAAATAAAATTATGTCATACTTAAAAAATATTAGTTTTGATTTAAACCATGACTAAGTATGAAAGGAGGGAAAAAGGAGGGGAAAGCTGAATATTGCAGATGATCAATAGATTATATGAGTTAGTTATTTGAGGGAATTCTGCATTTACCCTCCAAGATGCCATAATTTCTAGACGGGCATGCTTTGATCATGTGTACACTTTGAAGTCAGAGAACCTAATCAATCTTCTTCCTGGAATTGTATTCCTATAGAAATGATGCCCTGTTCTAGGGAAGCCAGTGTTGCCTGGCCCATTGTACTGAAGAATAAATGAGTAAGGGTCTAGATCACCTTATAAATAAATTTGGTTTATAGTTATATTAATTAAAATGCCTGGTTCTGCGGCTATTCTGAACAGTTTATATGTGATTTAATTCATATCAGCAGCTAATTTGTATTTAATGCAAACTAATGGGTTTTATGTAAATGGAGCATGTGGCAGTCTATTTCAAAAACAAATTATCTCTAGTTTCATTTCAGTTATTTTAATTAAATTTAGAAAGTGTGTGAGGTAGGGGGATGAAGGGGAAAGGGGTGTGTTATATATGAAGTGATGATTAAATCCAATTTAACTCTACAGAATAAGAAACAAGTAATTCCCTCAACAGACATATTGGTCCTTTCATAAAGTTTACAGAAGTCAAAAGGGTTAGTATACACAAGAGTCTCTAAGATTCTAGATGGCATAATTTTCTTAAGATCATATTTTAGATTATAAGCCACAAGCACTTATAAGTGCTGTGTAAATAAGTTTCTTTAGAGGTTTTTTAATTTGGCTAGAAATTATTTTATGACTTAAATAACCATAATATATATTTATATATTTTTTCTGTCTTTAATTTGGAAATTTTGAAACTATTCTATACCTCGGTCAACTATTATTAATGTGACTTTTGTCCACAGCTTAAACCTATCAAATCATATTTTACCTATAATAAAGTTTTTCTCAATATATAGTTTATATTGGTCCTTCGTATTTTAAAGAGAATTTTTCTCTTATTTCCCTAATTTTGATATGTTTTCTGGAGTTAACGAGGATTTGGCACATTTTTCATAGTTTCTGCTATGTCTAGCACTGTCTCTCACCTTGAATAACTTAGTAAACTTCTTATTTGATAAGCTCCCATTCTTAATCTTTCATTGAGGTTACTTTTTTACTATGTCCCTATTGCCAGCTAGATCATAAGTTTTTGAAAGATAATAATTACTTTTTTCATTTCTACACAATGTGATTTTGTTACATGTAGTAGACATTCAGTGAATGTTTCTTGAATCTCTCCTCAAAATAATTATATAAAACACTGAACGACAAGTCTTCCAAAATTTCTACTTTCAATATAAACAAAGCAAGACTCTCCTCCTTCTCATGCTATTAGTTACAGGATGAAAATTCAATTCAACAATCTAATCAATCTGTTTCCAAACCAAGTTTCCCACATATCCCCCAAATTCATAAACCATTACCTATAAGAAGTTGTACCAGTGTCCTCGCAGCATAGTGAAGGGTCACTATTGGTCTCTGGGAGTGGGGAAGTCCTCCAAGGGGACGCAATGGCTGATAACAGGCTTGAAGGAGTTTTCCAGGTAAACACGGGGGAGAATGGGCTTCCATGATGCAGAGCAGCACATGTATTCCTCACATATGGCATTGTGTTAATCCCAGTGAATACTCTCTGTACTGATATGGAAGTTTCAATACCCTGGATTTCCAGCCTTGAATATTTTAGGACTGCCTAAAACTATAAAATAAGTTTTAGAAATTATGTCATTGGTATACACTGAGTGGCCAGATTATTATGATCTCTGAACGCATGATAATCTGGCCATTCAGCATGTGTGTGTGTGTGTGTGTGTGTGTGTGTGTGTGTGTGTATGTGTGTGTGTGTGTGTGTGTGTGTGTGTGTGTGTCCAAATAATCATTGTGGATGTTAACCCTGGTCAGATCCACTGACAGCTTCTCCAGCTTCCCTGGCTGCTTAGGGAAGCACGAACTTTCCAGCACAGCAGACACAGTGCCTTCTCCTTCTGCTCATCTGCTGCCAGTGTGGAGCAGCAAACCACTCAACTTCAACAGAGAGATGCTCACAGATATAATTAGCCACATTTGATATGAAAGAACATTCACTCAATCAAAATAATTAGAAATCCATTTTTAAAAACAATGGAGTTAGATTCTAACAAGTTATTGAATTAACTTGATCATAATTCATTTCAGGAACATCATATCTATTCAGAGGATATAGTAAATGCTTTGTTTGGTACTGTGAGGTCACAGATGCACCAGAAACAGAGTGGCCTCACTCATTCATCAAAAGCAGGACAGAGAGTGGCAAGCTGGTGTGGTGTATAGGAGCTACCTCATTTCATGCAACTCCACAACATATGCAAGTTATACTTTATACAAAAGATACTTCAAGGGATATAGTTCAAGGAAGAGGTGGGAAGAAGAGAAAATGTATATCAGAGAGCTTGCTGCTATATCCTTTATCCAAAGAAAAAAGTAAGTTCCTAAGATAGCATTATTTGTGCAGTTGCCAAATCCCTCTTCTGCTACCACCTTCTTTCAGGTCCTCTTCCTTCCCTTTCAACTTGGCTGCATTAGCCATCCACATCGATTCCATTGGCAGGTGATTTATCAGGCCGGCACTTCATCTTCCCTACAATGGCAAGATGTGCCCTGTTCCTGGGTGCTATGCGGGGAACACACGGATATTCCTTTGATGCTACAAGGACACCAGACTGATAAAATTTGCTCCTGCATTGAACTTGACATGGAGGTGGAGCGCTTTAACTTTTAAAAGTCTGTTCTATAACTCTCAGAATAATGGATGAGTCTCGTTTATATTCACATTTCCAATGCAGATAAATCTCTGCGGGTTTTTTTTTTCCTTCTTCTTTGATTCTAGGGCCAAATTTTTCTCCATCTACACACATACACCCCCTGTTATTTCAAACTGACAAAAATCTTTCTACCTGCGGAGTTAATCAGTCCACATAGGGATTTATTCATCTATCTATTTATATGCAGTGGGAAGGAAAACGATTGCTGTCCAAACCAAAGTCACCAGCATTTGCTTTCACATACTGGAGAGCGGAAATTATTTATAATAAAAAGAAGGGTCTTCGTTTAGAAAAATACCATAGAACCTTTTCCCTTCACATGAGTGAGGAAAATAAGGAAAGAAGAAAAAAAAAAAAAAAAAAAAAAAAAAAAGAAGAAGAAGAAGAAGAAAAAGAGAAGTACCTGGGGTTTTCAAAGGCATTTCAGAAACTACAGTGTTTCCCTGAAAATAAGACATCCTCCTAAAATAAGACCTAGCGCATGGAAAGATAAGACACCCCCTGAAAATAAGACCTTGCGCAACTTTGGGAGAAAAAAATTAATATAAGACACTGTCTTATTTTCAGGGAAACAGGGTAGCAGCAAGACCATTTCACAGGAGTGACCTGTGCAGAGGCACATGCCCTGAATTCAGGAGGGCTCCATTCTTCGTTTAATGTTCAGCTGTTATTATCTTGAAATCCTTAAAAATTTCTGAACATGAGACCACATTTTTATATTGCAATAGACCTGCAAATTATGTAGTCAGTTTTGGATAGCAACACTTCATTTTCTTTAATTTAGTCTAAACCTTGAGTTAAATATAGTGAAGTATTGCCGATCAGAGGCCCTAGACCTATTTCCAGGTGTGAACCAATGTGCCAAATAGTGGGTAAAGCCACTTAATAACAGCAATGACTCTCATGCCCTATAGCCCTGTGCGTTCAGACACTAGGGATGCTGTATTCCATAGGCTTGAGGTTAATTTACAGAATTGGCATTTATTTCATTAGACTGAGACTTCTATTCCCCCCCCTTTCTTGAGTGTGTTCTGTGGTTTTTCTAGGAAACTGATTCTCATGTTAAAGATGTGGGCATGGGCTAAACACCAATACCTTAAAAATCAGTCTTATTTTGTAATTTACTTTTCTAAATTATGAATATGTCCTTGGGGTGACTATGAAGGAGGCATGGGTAGGCAAGCTTTTAGTAACCTTGTGGAAGGTAGCTGATCCTATTTACTTCTCTGCCTTCTAGGCCGAGAAAGTGAGTCTTTAAATCTAAGGTCCCAAATGCCAAGTACTCCCTTTACCAGTTTCCCTTAAAGCTAGGAAATAACATTTGCCAAATCCTGGCTAATGGGAGCTGAGATGAAATGCCTATTGGCGGCTTTGAGGAAATGTTTTCTTTGATGATGGGGGGGGGGGGGGGGGGGAACCAACCTTCATTAACATGCTTGCCTGTGGATCTGATTTTATGAACACATGATTTATGGAGCTACAGCAGACATCTTGCGACAATGAGGGAAATGTCGTGAGAATGGAAGAGAGGGAAGATGATATGCACATGGGACATGGATGAGGCCATTTTGCTGCCGACTTAACCAACATCAAAAACACCTACCTCCAGAATTCTTGTACGTTTAAACCAGTGGTTCTCAAAGTGTGGTTCCTGGAGCAGCCATGACAGCGTTATTGAGTTACTGGGTAGAAAAGGGAATTCTTGGTTTCCACCTCAAATTACTCAATAAGAAATACTGGGGGTGAGAACAAACTTCCTATGTTTTAACAACCTCTCTTGGTAATTCTGATGCATACTAATGTTTAAGAGCTACTTTAAGTTACACTTTGCCAGCTATTCTGTTCATTGCAATTCAAAGGATCTCAACTTAATTAAAAGAGATCTAGGCACTTTAAAATTATGATTTTTTTTTAAAAAGTTGTACTTTCTTTTAATGTTATATTTTGACAACACACCTCCATCCCAATCAGGGGCAGGCCGGCCAGCCAACTTCCCGCTGTCTCCTCCTCCCAACATGCCTGGCCCTGATTTGACGATTGGGACTGGGTCAGCCAGATACCACCTGTGCAAGAATTTGTGCACTGGGCCTCTAGTGTGTGTGTGTGTGTGTGTGTGTGGAGGGGATGGTAGTAATATACAAATTAGAATGGGATTCCGTAATGGGTTATGACCAGACAGGAAGATGTTGTGTGCACAGGTGAGGCCCAGAACTGAGATGGAGACAGAGTTAGGGGAGCCTACTGAGCCGGCACAGTGACTCAGGCAGCCCCAGAGCAGACACAGGCAGTGGGCTGGGGGATGCTGTGAGTCAGGTACAGGCACCAGCACTCCCCCCTCGCCTCCCCCCACCACACACACACACTCCACAGGGTGCCTCCTCACACAATTTCAGTTGTGCACTGGGCCTCTAGTATATAATAAAATACTACTCAACCATTAAATAAAGAATAGAATCTTGCCATTTGTGACAACAAGGATGGGTCTTGAGGACATTAATGCTACATGAAATAAGTCAGACCGAGAAAAGACAAATGCTACGTGATCTCACTTATATGTGGAATCTAATGAACAAAATAAACTGACAAACATGTTAAAGAAAACAAAACAAAAACCAAGATCATAGATGCAGAGAACAGACTGCTGGTTGTGAGAGGTGAGGGAGATGAGTGAAGTGGGTCAAAAGGTACACACTTCCAGTTATAAAATAAATAAGCCATGGATGTGTAATATGCAACATGGTGACTATGGTTAATACACTATGGCATATATGAAAGTTGCTAAGGGAATAAATCTCAAAAATACCAATCACAAAAGTTTTCCCCCCTGCAATTCTGTGTAGGCACAACTGGTATCTAGACTTTCTGCGGTTATTATTTTGCATTATATACAAATATCAAATCTTTATGTCATACAACTAAAACTAATATAATGTTAAATGTCAGGTAAATTATACCTCAAAAAAGAAGAATTTATCACATTTCTCATAACACCAAATAGGAAGTTGATTTAATATTATATTATTTGTGTCATTTTCTAAATTGTTAGTTACATATGTGCTATTATCTAAGAGTCATTTTTAAAATCTAAATGGAATAACATTGTATGAAATTTGATATGAACTAATAAAGCAATAATTGAATATAACATTTCTTAATTAGACTCTACCAGTAGTCTGTCACTTTCCAGTCTAATTCCCATATTCTTGCTCAGGCTACTTGCATACTCTGCTGCCAGCTTAATAGTCTTCAGCTGTAACTCAACCTGTATCTTCTCTTCAATACTCCTCATTGGTTTGTTTTTGCCTGCAAAGTCTCCTTTAAAGTGGAAACATGTACATTACAGATAGTTTAAAGATGATACATTGAGGTACCAGGAGAAACATTAAAACTACTTACATTTTTATGTACTAATAGGATACAAATCTTTACTAATAATGTAGCATATGGATTAATAACTGTGTATAAATGTGGATCATTTTCCCATACATCATATATCATGTACAGTTTGAGAGCTATCTTGAAGAAAGAATGACAAATTGGAAAGAGCCTCTTTAAAAATTTTTTTTTACTTTTTTTTTTGCTGTCAGCATATTGTTATTAATGCAGTGTATTTGTGCAAAACTCAGTAAAGTTATCAATTATATTATCTAGATTTCACTTCATAAGCTTTCAGACGAGATCGGGCGCTTTCAGGGCGGTATGGCCATAGACTCACTACATGAGCTTTCAAAAGTTAAGGGTAAGATATGTTTACAAAGAAGCAGGTTGAAGGAGTCATAATCAATGTAAATATAGGAGAAAATAGTGCTATTGGTGCTTCTAATTTTATTCATGGGCACTTAGTCAGCATTGTTACCAAATAAAACAAAGCATGTTCTAATATGGCACAATAAGTTACTTTTTAAAACAAGAATATCATTTGGAATATAAAGCTATATGTTATTTTTAATGACGACCTTTACTCTAAGTGGACATTTATCTATAGATTAGAGGCCCAGTGCACGAAATTTGTGCACTCAGGGGGGTTCCCTAGCTTGGCCTGTGCCCTCTCACATATGGGAGCCCCGTGATTGATTTCCACAAAGAGATAAGCCCCACCTACCCATCTGGGGCTCCTTGATGGATTGCCCCAAAGAGGTAGGCTGGAGCTGGGGGTCCCACTTCCTCGCTGCGTAGTGCTGCTGACCCCTGGACCTCTGTGGCTCCGCACATACAATATGAAGTCTCCACCCACCCACGTGCGACTCACTGCACACGCAGCCCCGCCCACCCACACATGCCTGCTGCACACGGAGCCTCCTGGCAACGAATTGTTATGGTGTGAGTGCATCAGGGCATGACGACCAGCTTTTATTAGTATAGGTATTAGCTAACCATAGCTTTAGTTATATCTATAACTATTATTATGTATACTACACCCAGTACTATTTTATTTTTCAGTGACTTCTAAAGTTTTATTGTGAGTTTTTTTTTAGCTGATAGAGAGAATGTAGTAAATAAAATATGTAGGTTCTTGACTCATAGAATGAGGTCAAAATTCCTTGCTTTTCATACTAGAATTTCTGGCATCTAAGCCCAATTGGCTTTTCAATCACAATTCTCCTTTACTCTCTTCATTCCCTGCGTGTTGCCACCACACTGAAGGATCTGCTCACTCTTCCCCATGCCTAGCTCCACACATCCCTCAAACTAATCTCAGCCAGGGGCCACTTTACCTTCTCTGAACCCTCAGAATGAGAACTGATAGTATAGCCTTTTAAGTTCTTTGAGGGCATAATTCATTATATATCCCCTCAATGCATAGGATATGCATTCCAATAAAATATTAGAGAAAATGAAGAAAGGAAAGAAGAAATATCAATTCTATGAGAGAAAAAAGAAAAAGAAAAAAACAATAGTTATTCACCTTTCTTGTCTGATGTTTCAGGCTGATGGGGAGTCACCAAGCTATTTGAATTAATTCCTTTAATCATCTCATTTTGAAAGTGTACTTCTTTTTACACTATAATTCATGACTAGAGCAAGCTTAAAATATCACCAGGCTGCAGTCTTTCCATCACGTAGTGACATGTGAAGTATTACTTTATTCATAAGTCTATCCCCAGATGACAGAAACTACTGAACTACAGCAAACACAGAAACCTGAGAGACAGGATTGTGTGGGGCAAGGACATTTCATGTCATCAGACCTAGGCCCAGCTCCACTGATTATTCAGTGTACACATATAACTGTTCTCCAAAGTCTCTATCCTCTAATGGTCTCGTCTTTAAAATGGCTATATGAATAAAATTTAAAAAAAAACTATAAAAAATGGCTATATAAATTTAATTAAATAATATATTTATGGAACTTAGCATAGGACCTGCACCTAATAAATGTCCTATATGCTACTAATGGGTAACTTCTTTTTCCCTCTACTCACTTCTGACTCCAAATATGGGGTTTTTCTCACCAACCAATTCTCCATTTTTCTTGCCTCCAATTGGTATCCTATAATTCAGTGATGACACCAACTACCCCGCATTAGCACAGATTATACAGTTTAAGAGTTCACTCCCACATGACTGCCACTGACTTCAGATGCTGGTTGCAAATCCATGGTTGTCACCTGTACTTTTGATAAACAGGCTATAAATTGAAGGTTATCAAACCTCCTCCTCAGGTTTAATAATTTGCTATAATAGAAATAATCATGAGAAGGAGGAGAAGTAGGAGGAGAAAGAAGAGACTAAGAAGACAAAGAAGAAGGAGAAAACAAAGGAACAAAGAGATTCCAGGCAACTAAAACCAAAAGAAAATAAAAATGATAAAAATTATTTTCCAAGGTGGGATTGACAATTGAAAGCACTTAAGTGGATTAAAAGTAATAATGTAAATATACGAATACAAAGGCAGAAGAAGATTATAATAGATGCAAATATATATGAAGCTAACAGAGTAGCAGCTAAAGATAAAACAAAAAGTATTAGACTTCAAGAGTCAGAAATATATACAATCCAAAAACCTGCCATACATTCAAAAGTTTTGTTCCCTTCATCCCCGTACTGCACAGGAGTAAGAGGGAGGACTGAAATGGCTGCTCTCCTGAGAACTGGGGCTTGTGAGAGGACAGCAGGGAACCTCAAGTGTGTAGATACAAGCCTTTAAAGTACCATTTTATTTTCTCAAATTGCAATAATATATTTGCTAAACCTAAACATTAGTTTGAATCCATGTCTATGAAATAATTTCTTATGATAAAAGGGAAAATATCAGAGGCTAGTGCATATGGTAATCTGTATATTCTGGAGAGTGAGTGCTAAAATTCATGTCATTCTCTATTCCTTGAATGGATTAACTTGTTAACTCTTTTCCATTCATACTTAATTGTAAATAAATATATAGACTTTATAAAATAATAATTAAAATTATGACCATAATACTTAAAAGTGTATTGTTTATTTCAAATAAGAGATGATGGTTAAAATCATATTATACTTATGAAAACCATTAAGCTATTTTCTTTATAAAGAATCTCTTTTCAAGAGAAAGGTATTTCCTTTTCTTACCAAAAAATGTAGAATTTATATTATTTTATAACTGTCTTTTATATTTGGTTTAAGTTTTCATTTCTGTGGACAGGTTCTTAAAATTAAGAAGATTCAGTACCTGAGTCTCATTGCATGCTACTTTGTCAATGTTTCTTTTTAAGGAATTAACATTTACTAAAAGTAAACTAGGTTGCTGCAAAATAAATGAATTGAGAAAAGATCTTGATATTTTTGATCCCTTTGCCAGGCCCATTTTAATTGAAAGCTTTAACAACACCCTTTTTATGAGAGATGTGGATGAATTCATGATATTTTAATTTGATACTTATTTCCCTTTATGATTTTCTTTTTAAAAATTCTTCTGTTTACATAATCATTTATAATTGAAATTTTATTAAATTCAAAACTGATTTAATGAAGATGTTAGTTGGAATTATGTTAAATCGAAATAAATTACCACATTCAAAACACTCATTATTTCCATTTAGAACTTTTTGTATCTTATAAGTCAAATTTTACATTACTTAGCAAAATTCGTTACTTTTCTCTGTACATTATTTACATTTTTTGTTTATTTAATTTCTATTTTAACTTACATTTTAATTGTATTTTGTGAATTGATATTGCTAGATTTTTAGATATATTTTGGATTACTAAAATTAGTTATTGTGTCCATTACCTTAATGAAATTGCTTTTTAAATCTAATTGTATTTTAGTATATTTTCTTAGATTTTTCTAGATAGACCATCAAACTTAAGCATAATAATCCTATTATTATGTTAACAAAATTTGCATCTATTATTTATGTTTCCTGTCCTATTGCATTGGATAGACTGAGGTAATATATGATAATTAGTATAGAATTCATTCTTATGAAACTTAACAGAATATTATTGGAAGTCTCTAATGCTTGCCCATTGATATGTAATTGTTCATTTAAGGAAGACATTCTGTAGCATTTTTAGAGGAGTATCATCCATTGTTATTTTACTAAGACTCTTTCTTGGGATGGTGGTCAAACTTCAAAAAAAAAATCTTTTGTGCATTTTTTTAAAACAGTCATATAGGTTTTCATTTAGAGTTATTTATGGTATGGTTTATAAAAAAGTATATGAGCTCTAGCAGTTTTGGCTAAGCAGATAGAGCATTGGCCTGCGAACTGAAGGCTCCTGGGTTTGATTCTGGTCAAGGGTACAGTATGTACCCCTGCTGCAGGTTGTAGCCCTGGTTAGGGCGAGACTAGTTGATGTGGCTCTCTCACACAGAAGTTTCTTTCTGTCTCTCCCTATCCCCACTCTCTCTAAAAATCAATGGAAAAAATATCCTCAGGTGAGGTTTAACAACAACAAAAAGATATAGAAGATATATTGTACTTGCACCTAAATGGACTTTACATGTATGAAGTATAAACATTTGTTGATTTAAACTACGGAGATTTGGGGGTTATGTTTTATTGCAGCACAGTCTCTTCTGACAAACACACCCAGAGATCTGTCAACTTGGGCTTTCATGCAGCAGTATGGACTTTGTGGCTGTATGCTTACACTTATAACTATTTTCATTGATCCTACTTTAAAAAAAATTTTACTTAATATGCGTTACAACTCAATATTTTTCTTTATATGTATTATTATATTTATTTAAATGTGCTTTGTACTAATATTTCTATTCAATTCACTGTCATCAAATATTTAAGTACGTATTAAGTGGCAATTATATTTGACCCAAAAATGTTGAACTCATCCATTTTATTTGTAACCCTTGTCTTAGTACATGATTGATTATGTGAAATGTGCTCTACCAGTTGAATTTTGTTGTTATATTTTGTACTTGTCACATAGAATGCTTAACATGAAATATTTATGTCTCCCGAGGAGCCTTAAATATGCACCTCGGCATTTGAAGTAGACAATGGTGGTAGTAAATATTTATTAATTGTAAAGCATGACACAAAAATTTATGAGATGGACTACATACATATGGAATTTCCATACTGAATGCCAATATACACATTGATGTGTAATGGATAATAAGGCTGATGACAACTCTGAAAATGAGCACTTTTGCAGAAAAAAACACACACAAACTGTACATATGTTGAGCATCGTGGCTTAACCTTTTGTTCTGTTTATTTTTATCAAAATGTAGGTGCTCAGAGAAATGAAGACCTCTTAATTGTGCTCACTTTTCTTGTGCCAATGAAATTATTCTCACAGACATAACAATTAGGTCTTGCTCTAATTGAGCACTTACTCTGTGCCTGGTACTGCTCTAGGTTATCAAGCAGAACACTTAAAAACAAATGTCCTGCTCTCATGGAACTTATACTTTACTAGAAACAATCAACAAGATAAATGCATGCAATAATTTCATAGAGGAATAACTGCTTAAGAGAAGGTGATTTAGTTTTCATTTATTATCTGTTTACTAATCCTCACCTCAGGATATTTTTCCATTGATTTTTAGAGAGAATGAAAGGGCCAGGGAGGGGGGGGGGTGATAGAGAGAGAGAGGGAAAGGAGAGAGAGACAGAGAGACACACTGATGTAGGAGACATATTGATTGGTTGCCTCTTGTACACGCAGGGCTGGAGATAGAACTGAAACCCTGGTATGTGCTTTGCACAGTAATCAAACCAATGACCATTCAATGCACGGGTGGACACTCCAATCACTGAGCAACATGGAGCCAGGGTTAACTTTTTTTTGTCCTCTTTCCCTCCCGGTTTTATTGATAAATAATTGACATAAATCAGTGTATATGTTTAAGGTGTACAGCATGATGGTTTGATAAAGAGGTGATTTGAACTGATGAGATCTAGCCTCTATAAAAATAAGATTTTTTAAAACCTAGTAGTTTTATTATAAGAGCAAAAATAAGTTAATAGAGAATACCAGATATGAATATATAATAAGATAGACATTTTTAAAAAGATTTAATTTAGTTTCTGTGTGTAAAATGAATTGAAGTGGGGATAGTGGGTGTGGGTGGGCATTTGGAAGGCATTTCAGTACTCCAGATGATTAAGAAACATAGTGAGAAATATGACAACTTTATCAGAAAAAGACTGAATAATATATAGATGTCAGGCCTGACACACTAATATATTCATTGGAAGATGGAGAAGACTATGCAAAATAAATGGGTCTGATCTATACACCTGATGATTCCTGCATCTAAAATTAGAAATTATTACCAAGAATAGCTGCGGAAGCACATTTTCAGTCCCCTAATCTCAAAGGAAAAGATAATAATATGGGATAGTGTCTCCACATAGATAATTTAAACCAGAACATGTCAGCCAATAGTTATTATAGTTTCATTTAGATGTCCATGTTCTCCAAAGTAGGTTTTAAAAATTTAAAAAGCACAGTGAGGTATTACCTCACACCTGACAGAATGGCTACCATCAACAAATCAACAAATAACAAGTGCTGAAAGGGTTGTGGAGAAAAGGCAACCCTAATACACTGCTGGTGTGAATGCAGACTGGTGCAGCAACTATTAAAAACATTATGTACTTTTCTCAAAAAAATAAATAATGGAACTGCCATTTGACCTACTGATCTCATTACTAGGAATATATCTTTAGAATTCCAAAATACGAGTCAGAAAAAAATATATGTACCCCTATATTCATAGCCGCACTATTTATAATAGCTAAGATCTGGGAATAACTCAATAGATGAATGGATAAAAAAGCTGTGGTACATTTACACAATGGAATACTATGCAGCTATAAAAAAGAAAGATCTCTTACCCTTTGAGACAGCATGGAGGGATCTGGAGAGTATTATGCTAAGTAAAATAAGTCAGAGAAAGGTAAGTATCACATGATCTCACTCATAGGTGGAATCTAATGAGCAAAAATAAACTGGTGAACAAAATAGATCCAGAACATAGAAAAATGGAACAGACAGATGAATCTCAGAGGGAAGGTAGGGTGGGGGGAATGGGGATGAGAATAGATTAAGCAAAGAACGTATATGTATAATCCATGGACACAGCCAATAGTATGGTGAAAGTCTGGGGTGGAGGTCAATACAGGGTGGATGGGGTCAATGGGGAAAGAAGGGGGAGGGGCATCTGTAATACTTTCAACAATAAAGATACATTAAAAACATTTTCTAAATGTTTGATTCCAATATAAATAAATGTAATTGCTCTTTGTACACTAATTTTTCAAATATTCACTCATGTATGTTACTTCTGAATCCATCTGATTTCTTCTATATGTTTCCTAAATCTGGGTACCTTTCTTTTATAGATTACCACAGGTGATATTTGCCTATCTTTTTTATGATTACTTTTTGAAATGCTATATTTTTCACTAGACTTTATGTTCTACATTATAGGTCATGTCTTTTTCCCCTATCTCTATATCTCCAATCTAATGACAACATTTCAGATATCTAACTAGTACTTTTTCGTAAGTGACTAGATGAATGAATTTAATAGGTTAGTACTGTCATTTTTAAAAGCAAGTTATTAATTATGCTTAGATCCTCAGATTATAAAACATATTAAAGAAAACTTCTCCTCAGATATTACAATTCACTTCACACTGGAGACAAATCCATTAAAGCTAGCAACCTTTAAAAGCCTGAAAATGATCACCATTCAAGAAAATTATGTTTTCATTGGCTCATGTCTGCTGATCTTAACAACCCTCTTCAACTTGAACATGACATAAAGAATTATATACAAGAGGAGAGAAGTAAATGTTGCTTTTCATTTTAAGTGTCCTTTAATAGTAAAAGCTGTGGAGTATTTATGCAAATCATCATGAATAACAAATGAAATTGTTCTGATCAAAGCTACTTAAAGGAAAACTCAATGGATTAATTGTAAACAAAATACAGCCCTTTATATTGTAACCACTTATAACTAGATTGCAGCTTGGTGAACTGTAGAGAAAACAGTTCAAATTTAAGTTTACACTGGTATGATAACTAAAGTTTTAACAACACTTCTTCTAATTTGGATCACAAAGTAAGTGAACACATAAACTGTTGTGAAGATAATAGCTGACTTTTTCATATAAAGGTTTTCCAAGAAAGTTTAGAAATGAATTTTTTTTTTATCCAATTATGTTAATAGCACATGAAGAGGAGCAGAATTTGCCATAAAGTATCTCTTTGGCATAAGAATTTTTTGGGGGCTGATTATTTTTAAGAAACAGCAGATATAGAAAAAGCTCTGAAAGCCCAGTAGGAGATACTCTTTTGTAAGAGAATTTACATTTATAAGGGAAATCTCCATTTGTAAGGGCGTCTCCTTTTCTGAACTTGGAAGAGCAGGATGACAAAATCTTCTAGAAATCCTTATCAATGAAGAAGCCTTGGACTTTAATCTGTATAACAATCCTACCCTTGTGTATTGTGCTTAACATCTTTTTTTTTTTTCAATCTTTGGCAGAGATGGTAGTTAAGGTGGTGGTTTGGGCCATTTCCTTATGTTACTTAGTTTTTCTGGGTCTCTCCCATGCATACAGAGGTGTATGTGTTACCAAACTATTGTTTGTTTTACTTCTGTTAATCTGTCCTCTATTACATGGAGGTATCGTAGAGGCCAAAAGAAATAATATAGAAAAATCCCCTTGCTAGCCCAGACCTCCCTTGGGAATGTGACCCTTAGAACTGCCCCAGGAAATACAGGATATGAGCCACACAGCACCAGACCACCAGACTCAGCCCCTAGGTAGTAAACTGGATGTATTATCAACGTCCTGAGGCGGTTCCACCCTGTTCCTTGTGATAATGTCTATCCTCCCCTCAAGGAATTCCTGTCCCTCTTTCTGGAAGACCCCCTCCCCTTGCCCTTTGTTCTAACTTTGCGGTTTTTGCCTTTATAAGCCTGTAAGAAGTTCTGCTCGGGACTTGACTTGGCTGCTCCTGCGTGAGTAACAGGTCAGGTCCCAGCATGCTGGAATAAATCCTCTTGCTATTTGCATCAAGTGCCGTCTCTTGCGTTTGACTGGGTCGTCGCTGATCCTGGGTCAGGGCAGGGGTCTCCTTCGGGGGGTCCAACAGTATCAGCCAGAAACATAGCAAGTTAAAAGGCAAATTATTTTTCCTTTCTGATACACATAAAACTAAATATTTGGCATAGATTATATTGATGTTTGTGAGACATACATTTTTTTTTCTTTTGCCCATTTCTTACATATTTCCTAAATGTTTGGAAAGACAAAAAATATATAGTTAAGTACGAATTAACTTTCACTTTCTACATGTATCCCAGATTCATATGCTATAGGAATATGGCTATTTGTGAATGATCAATGTCACCTTACTGAAAGGTTTCATGAGACATTCATAACCAGTGCTGTGCCAGAATCAGCTACATAATACTGGGTATGTAGAACCCAATGCACAATAAAAACATGAGTTCTTTTTTCAATAATATTTAGAGTTTTGAGAGGTTGACAACAAACAGATCATTCAACAAAGTGTGGAACTCTTTTCAGACTGCAGGTCCATCATTCACAAAAGTGCAGCTTTTATATCTGCTCTTGAAATTCTGGTACTGGCCCAGTGGGGTTAACTTGTGTTTCCTTTTTGCATGAATGGATGCTGCTGAAGTGCAGATGAAGACTGGATTAGCTTTTCAAAAGGATTCCAATTGAATTATAAAACAAGGGTTTTGACCATCAAGAACATACTTCATGATCCTTGAGAACATGCTTGACCTTTGAATAGAAGCTATGGTGACTGTTATTGGTATAATTTCTGTGACATGAACCATATTATAAATGCATTTAAAAATATTTTTATTGATTTTAGAGAAGAAAGGAGAGGAAGAGAGAGATAAAAACATCAATGATGAGAAAGAATCATTGATTGGCTGCCTCCTGCATGCCCCCACTGGGGACCGAGCCCACAACCCAGGCATGTGTCCTTGACTGGAATCGAACCTGGAACCCTTTAGTCCTCAGGCTGACACTCTATCCACTGAGCCAAACCTTCCAAGGCTATAAGTGTATTTTAATGACAAAGTTATATTTATTATAAAATGTCCATTCCCCCTTTGTAAATATTTTAGTGTGAAATAACTAAAAATCATGATAGTGTCCAGATTTAAAAGACTTTAATTTGAGAAGATATAATGCAGGCACTATTCAGTTGTTTTAGCTTCTCTATGCACTGGTGTCTTATTACTTTAAACAACTTTCCTTTTATTCTGGATCATATCACATGTCACCTACCACTTCAGTATGAACTGCCATCTTTTCTTTAACTGCTCCTCCCTCCAAAAAAGAGGAAAAACCTTTTAAAACTGGTCTCTGTAAAGTATAGGGGTAAAAGTGGATGCAGAGGAATGGGTCCCTTTGAAAAGCAAAAGATAGAACTATGGGCTTTTTGGGCCTGACTTGGGTTACAGCTAAATATGAATGTATATATATATATATATATAGCAGATAGAGTTGGGTAGAAAATTTCTAAGAAAAGGAGGAGTCACTTTGCTACCTGTAATGTTGACTCTGGGTTCTTGAATTCAGCAAAAGAAAGGATTCAGAGTCAGGAACTCTAATGGAAGAGAAAGTTTCTTTAGTATGCAAAGTGAAAGTGCACTCAAAGAGAAGATTCAAGCAGTCTCCTCAGAGCTCTGCCGTGGCCTTATGGAAAGAGTCACAGAGGCAGAAGAAGTGAGCCAGCTGGGCTGGGTTGACTCAGAAAACAAGATACAGCGGCAAAAAAAAGGCCCTTGGAGGCAGGTTCAGGGGGTTAGCTTAGACGAGTTGCCTCTGTCTGCTGCTCCTCTGGTGGCAAGTCTCTTGGGTACCATTAGAGCTTAGTAGAAAGAGAGCAAAGATGCACATCTGAAGAAAGAAGGCATTGGATGTGCTGTTGAGAGCATGCACTGGATCCTTTGTCTTAAGGGTTTATATCTATTTTCTAAAGACAATAATTTTAGGGGAGGTCTCAAGGAAGATCTCAATACAATATTCATCATATTTCCAGGTGTGTTCTTTAATATGCTGATTCATCAAAATGAGTGTATAAGGTCAAGATGATGATCTCTATTGATTGGTCAGTGCCAGTGTGGGGGTCATTGCTACACTAGCTATATTATCTATGTCATTGCTTCACCGGATTTTGCTAATTTTCTGGCTCTGGACCTAAAATACAACTGAGGCTTAGATGCTATCTCTAGTTTGATTAAAAGTCTATCTATGGTCAACAGACTTGATACTTTGTTCCTAAGATTATTTGATGCTGATCATACTGCAGTGCCCTTAGGGCTTATTGCTTCAGGGAGTGGTCCTGAAAGGGAGAAGGAGGCAGGTGAGTCAGGGTGCTAGATGAAGCCAGTTTGAATCAGCTTCTCAGTTTTCCAATTCTACTTGTCAGAGATTTTTCCTGCCTCAGCTTGACATCAAAAAGAGAGCTACATCATGAATCACAAGTAATGCATTTTTTTTTTTCTTGCTGAGAACCCTTCTCTTAGCAGGGTGTATGTGGAACAGAGTTTACCTCTGAAAAAATGAAATGACAAGAACAAGGCAGGACCAGACCATGTCTAGGGGACTTGGTCTATGGCCTAGCTTCAGGTCATGGCAGGAAAACTAAGACAAAAGACCAATCAGAAGAATGTGTGAGGAGGCAATGAGAAGACAAATGGGGAAAGTAAAGGCTGAATCAGAGAGGGAAAAATAATCATGGGAGTTTTTGGCACTAAGAACAGTAACCCTCGTGGCTAGGAATATTCCATGCACATCACAGAGCACTAGTAGACATTGTCAAGAAAGGTGAGAAATACAAAAGTAATATCATACATATTGCTGCCTTGAGGTGCCCTGGATCTAGTAGTCAAAAAAAGAGAGCAATAGTTTCATTATAACAGGAGAACAAGTTTAGAAGTATACACGGTATGGGTGTAGCACACAGAAAGGTACACCACAGCCCAGGATTTCAAGGAAGAGGTTTATGACCGAATCTGAAAAAATGAGCCAGATGAAGAATGAGTAGGAAGTAATTATAAGTAATTAGAATAGCATGAGTGATTTCAGAGATGTGTGCATCAGTGTGGTGTGCTCTAGGACTATAGGCACCTCAGTAATTATTGCACATTAGCTGAACAGACAACGAAAGGTAGGAAATGGAAATATTAACAGCCCAAATCATGAAAGACTTGTATATCACACTGCTAGACTTTGACTCCTGACATTGAAAGTATTTTTAAAAGAAGGCTGATAAAGCAAAGTTGGATTTAATCAAAAGTAAAGAGATCTGAGTAGAGTAATCTTGAGGCCTTGAGACCAGTCAGAGATCTATAGTAATAGCCTGATGAGAGCAGCTGAAGGCCTGGACCTAGCAGTAATGCTAGGACTGGAGAGGATGGGGCTCATGGGGGAGAGATTTAGGTGATAAAGATTGCAATTATTAAACAGATTGATTTGTGGTTTAAGGATGGACTTGAGGGGAAGGAAATAAATAAACTATCTGAGTAGACTGAGAAAGGCAGGGCTAAATATACTCTTCAGGATGTGAATTCATTTTAATATCATGCAGCTGCAGCAATACAACCAAAATGTCCAGTGGCCCACCAGCAAGTTTATTTCTTGCTCACAGTACAAATCTGGTGGATTGTGGGATATCTCTGCTCCACACCCAGACTGCCACGGGTGCCACCGTTTTTGTAGTTGCATCAGCTGAGTCATGTCCCAGCAGCAGAGGGAGGTGAGCTTGGAGAAATAAGTGTGCACAGGCATTTCTCACCTCAGCCAAGAAGTAACACTTTCTTCTGCTCACATTTCTTGGGTCAGAACCAGTGAAGCATCCCTATCCAATTTATAATCTGTACAGAGACTGATAAATGCCCAGAGAGAAAGGAGAATCAAATATTGATGACAACTAGTGATTTGCAATCAAATAGTGATTTATAATAAAACCCAAGGTAAGGCCAATCTGTTCTGATGTGAAGTTATGTAGCATAAGACAGGCTAAGCTTGGCCACAGGAAAACATACAAAGCCTTCACATTATAATAACTTTCTCTTTGCTAGTATCTGTACTCAACCTGCATATATTAAAATATTCAGTAATTTAATCCTCACAATCATTCAAGAATACATTTTTAATGACTTTTTAAATTTTAAACTTGGAAAGTTCAAATGGTCATTCTGAAAAAAAAAACCCAAAAAAACACACACACCTTTTTTTGCATGTGAAAAATTGATATCTGGAAGAATAAAATGAAAAAATACAAACTTCAAGTTATAAGATAAATAAGTCATGGGAATGTTGATAAATAAGTCTCTGTTGCATATTTGAAAGTTGCTAAAAGTTCTCATCATGAGGGAAAAAAGTTGTTGTAACTATATATAGTGACAGATGTGAAGTAAATTTATTGTGGACATCATTTTCTAATATATACAAATATCAAATAATTATGCTGTACACCCAAAACTAATATAATGCTATATCTCAATTATAACTAAATATACAAACAAAACAAGACCAAACAAAGATACTGACAGGCTGACAGACAGAAGTGGCCATCCTATGCGTAAGGAGACCCAGGCATTTTTATTTATTAGATACTCATAGAAAAAAAAAAAAAAGGACAAAATAAATAACATAAGAAAAAAAAAAATGAAAGGATGCCGCAGAAAACATAAACAATGAGCTTCAGAGATAGAATCAAACTCAGAATGGATTCTAAATCCAGGGTGCTTTCCTTCATCACAGGGTTCCTCGTGTCCCAGGATGTGGCCCCCACAGATCACACAAGAGTTCCGTGGCATTGCATACAGCTGGGCAATATTACTGGTATAAACCTCTCCGTAAAGAGTGAGGATACAGACATGATTAAACTATTGTATTCCATTCAATACTGATATAATCTCTGTGGCTTACTCAAGAAGACCTGGGTGGTCAAACGGGTTGTGTTTTTTTTTTTTTAAAATCCCAAATGACAATGCAGTATTTGTCTTAAAACCTTAAGGTTGGGTGGAATTAGGAAAGGGAGCAGTTTTTCTCTTCTTGTTATCCCCGAAATGCATATTGATAAGTCTCTATCATTATGATTTGCAGTTATATTTGACACGATTTATCCCACCAAATTCTGTCTAGTATGCATGGCAGGAGGGAAATATACCACCCCTCAGCCATATTCTCCCAGCCTACTATATTCATTTAACCTAAGAATTGCCACATTGTGGCACTAATTTCTTCATTTTAAAATTCAAAACAGAAATTAATTTTAATTGCTAAATATTAAGAGTGTAACGTATTATTTAAGTTGGCACTTAGGTTAAGATATATAATCATTGATAAAATTATAGTTAATGCAAAAGCTAGTTTACTTTCTGGTTGCAGAATTTATGAATACTATATTAAAGTCCATAGGCAAGAATGAGATTTAATTCACCAGGAATTTATAGAATAGACAAGTAACACCAAAAAAGAGGGATATAATTATGAAATTAGACAACGAAGAGCTTTTATGAATGAAATTGATTTTAGAAGAAAACGAGTGAAAGTTAGACTGGACTTCCCAAACTTTGTTACTCTGAGGAGGGTGCAGAGGCCATTTAACTACAACATAAACACACCCTGTTCTTGGAGACTATTATAATAAAAATGTAATGATTTAACCTGCATTTTTATATTTCTATAAACATGGCTACATTACAGGGTAGAACCCTGGCTTGCATGGCATTTTACAATATGGCAGGAACTACAATGAAAGCCGGTCACTTAGGCTTCTCTGAGGATATGTGCTGGTTCCCTCTGCTATTAATGGTAGGGTTGCCATGAACTTTGAGAAACAGATAAAGGCGATGTGAAAATTGGAGCAACACCATTTTGTGGTTATGTCGTGGCTTTGGACTTCAGAGGGAAGGATCCAAATTATATTTCCGCAGGTAAAGTGAGAAAAGGCCAAGAATTACCTTCCTTTGAACACGAACTGGACAATAATGTGGATAAATGATGACAGGTTACATTTAGATACAAAGTTGGCAGAGCATCTAAGAACCTTCCGTGTTTATATTAGAGGACAGAGGGCTGGCTGAGCCCTGGGCAACAATGCTCTGACGACACCTGCCATGATGAGGATTTTAATCCTGCCTACTCCTGCAGAATCTATGTCCTGCACTCCTCTTGGCATAGATTTGAATAGTGTACTGAAACTGTGAAAGAGAGAGACAGATTTAATAATCATTACACTTAGTAAGTACGGCTGGGGCAGGTAATTAAACAGGTTTTCTCTTGCCAGCAGGCCTAAAGGAATGTAGCTCGGCGTCCTGGTCACACCTCTGGACTGAGATGGAAAGCTAATATTAAACAGTCCTTCTCTAGGCGCACCCATCTCAGCATTGCTGTTCTCAGCAAGCAGAAGCTATTAAAGGGTCCAGTCAGGCTGCCAGAGGCCTGCCAAGTCATCAGTCTTACGAATGTTGAATTTATAGGCTGAAAATGAAAAGGGACTAGAATCATTGAAAAAAATGATTATCATTATTATTCAGGTGGTTGATGTCTGATAAAATATGTTCATTGTGACTCTTTGATATTGTCATGACATGAAAAACTAACTGTTCAGACATTGGGGATTTGATTACTTAATTTTTAAAATCTCTAGTTTTCTTTGCATTCTGAAAATACTGTACTTAATTGATGTGAGACATATTAGCCTAATTGTGTGTAGTGACAAAACATAGGGAGATAATGTGTGAACTTCCTTAAATTGCCCTGAGTTTGGAAAGGTGTGTTTGTTTTTTTTTTAATTTAATATATTTTATCGATTCCTTACAGAGAGGAAGGGAGAGGGATAGAGTGTTAGAAACATCAATGAGAGAGAGTCATCGATCAGCCGCCTCCCACATGCCCCCCACTGGGGACGTACCCACAACCAAGGCACACGCCCCTGACCAGAATCGAACCCGGGACCCCTCAACGCTCAATCCACTGAGCCAAACCGGTTTGGCCTTTTTTTTTCTTTTTTTTCTTTTTTTCTTTTCTTATTTGAGAATAGAAGGTCAAAACCATTTAAACATTTAAAAACTGTATCTTCCATTTTGTTAATAATTTTCCCTGTTTTATTTTATTGTTTCTGTTATATATTGCTGTGCAACAAACTATCCAAAATGAAGTGTCTTAAAATAGCAAACACTTTATTATAATTCAAAATGTTGGGGTCAGGAATTTGGGTCAGGCATGGCTAGGTAATTCTTCTGCCTCACAGTGTGCTGACCTGGGTCACTGAGTGATACTTAGCTGATGGCTGGTCTGGTCTATGGAGTGCAAGACAGCGGCTGCTTCCAGCATGGTTGAGACAAATGGATGTTTGGGCCCAGTTGTGTCCCTTTCCTTCACCATGGAGACTTAGGCCTCTCCATAGGACCATTTTTTAAAATAGGGATTGGAGAAAGGAGAGAGTGAGAAAGAGAGAGAGAAATATCGATATGAAAGAGATATATCCATTGGTAGCTTCCTGCACATGCTCTGACCAAGGGTAGGGGTCAAATCTGCCATCCAGGTATATCCAGGATGCGGAATAGAACTCACAACTCTCTGGTGCACAGCCAATGCTCTAACCACTGAGAATTCCAGCCAGGGGTATTAAAAAAAAAAAAAAAAAAAAAAAATATATATATATATATATATATATATATATATATATATATATATATAGTTTATTTTTTACAGAGAGGAAGGGAGAGGGATAGATGGTTAGAAACATCAATGAGAGGGAAACATCGACCAGCTGCCTCCTGCACACCCCCCACTGGGAATGTGCCTGCAACCAATGTAGGTGCCCTTGACCGGAATCGAACCTGGGACCCTTCAGTCCACAGGCCGACACTCTATCCACTGAGCCAAACTGGTTAGGGCTATTTTTTTCTTATAATTTGCTTGCTTTTTATTTATTTCTGTAAAATGAATCAGTTACTTCATCTATTCTTTCTTTTTAACTGATAAAAGCATTTAAGGCTGTTCATTTTTCTCTGAACTCTACTTACCCATATCCCATATGCTCAAATATGGCATATTTTTTTTATAATGTTAATGTAAGAAAACATTCAAACCTGTAAAGAATTTTTGTGAGTTTCTTCGAGCCAAACTGTCAACAATTGCTGGGAAGCAGGATCTCAACATATTGGGATAATGCTTTGGAGAATGGTGGTTTTGCACCTATTTTTATAAATTACCAGCAAAGGAGGAAAATCAGTGGGTTACATGAAATCCATTTGTGATAGATTAGGGAGGTGGGAGAAAGCAAAGTGAGGATAACCTCTGTGATTGGATAAACGTAAAATGATGGACACATGCTTCTTTTACAGAGGTGGGCATAGGATGATTAACAGTCAACAATGAACAGGATAACAATAATGATGAGGGAATTTGTGGTCTGTGTACTGATGCCATTTGGTGTGCTGTGAGGGGTCTGGAAAAAGGGAAGTTACAAGTTACCCTGACCTTCCCCAGTTATGTTATCTTAGATGCAAAAAGCCAACAGGCTCAGTAAAGATCGAAGTTGATCTTTGTCAGGGAAGAAACTGGCCTCGGACATGACTACCCACTATAATCTGCTTTTTAATGAAAAGGTTTCAATTTCAGACCATCCTTTGTGGTTACTTGCCACACTAGTCTTCCCTGAGTTAGTCAGGTTAGCACGTGGCCCCTTTTTGTCCACAATTACCTTTCTTTTTTAGACGTTTTAAAATTTTGATTAGTGGTTATTAAAGCGGTTTAAGAACATTTTTTCCCCTCTATATCTAGATTTATAGATTCATACATTTACTTGAGGTGGAGAGGGAGCCCTAGAATATATGAAGTAGAAGGTGAAAGAATCTGAGTATTTTTAATACTTTGGCTAAATTGGTGATCTTTACTCCAGTTTTATTTATATGTTGATGCTGTTCCATATTCTTTTTAAAGCACATTTCACTGAATAAGTTGGATTTTCCTAAAACTAGCTATTTGTAGATGCTTCCTATGAATGTGGGGTGTGAAAGCACCCCCAGGCAATATTCCAGGCTTCACAAGTTAAAGGCTCTCTTCCTGCTGCCACAAAGACAGACTGCCTCCTGCAAATGTGGCTCCTATGTGTGCTCCCAGGCACCCCAAGTCTTCTGCTTCTCTTCATCAAGCCTGGACCAGAGGTCCTGTTCCCTCCTGTTTAAGAGATGGAGTTTTTGTACTTCTGAGTAAGCCCCTCACCTTGGTTGAGGTTGTCAGAGAACTATTCTGCTAGGGCCTCTTGAACTCTGCCTTTCTTATCTTGAATTCTCCTTGTATGGCTTCTGTCCATCTAAGTTCCTTTCATCAGTCCTCGTAGGAACCATCTACAAATAGCTAGTTTAGGAAAATCCAGCTTATTCTGTGAAATGAACTTTATAAAGTCCCTGAAAATTTAGGTTTCAAGATGGTGGTTCCTTTTCCCTGATGCTTTGGTGTGATTTTTCAGGAAGACAAAGAGAAAGACCTTATTTAGGTAGTTTGATGGCTAGTTTTTATGTGTCAACTTGGTGCCCAGTTGGTTGGTCAAATATCAATCTATAGGTATTGTTGTGAAGATATTTTTAGATGTGATTGGCCTTTAAGTCAATAGACTTTAAATAAAGCAAATTAGCCTCCATAATAAGGGTGGGCTTCATCCAATCAGCCTTAACAGAAAAAAATACTGAGATCCTATTAATACCCTGTTTCCCCGAAAATAAGACAGTGTCTTATATTAATTTTTGCTCCCAAAGATGTGCTAGGTCTTATTTTCAGGGGATGTCTTATTTTTCCATAAAGAAGAATACAGTACACATTTATTGTTAAATGAAAATAAAGGAAATTTATTACCTGTATATGGTACAGTAGTACGGTAGTTGTCAACACAAACCAGACAAACTGTGAATCCTACAGTATCAAGAATTTACTCATTTATTCAATGACAATCCCATTCCTGAATTTCCTGGTGAATTTCTTGTGACTCCATTTCTTTCAGAATCAGTGGACCAAATCTCTCATGTTTAGTCTAGGGGGGCCTTATTTTCAGGGGGATGCCTTATATTTCACTCAGAAGGAAACCTGTAAGTAGGTCTTATTTTCGGAGGATGTCTTATTTTCGGGGAAACACGGTAGAAGAAATTCTGTATTCAGATTGCCTTCAGATTCAAGACTGCAAAATAAATAGCTGCCCAAATTTCTAACCTGATGCACATTCCTGAGAATTCCAAAATTACCAGCCCCTATAATTATGTGAACCAATTTCTTGAAATAAATCTCACTCTATCTATGCATATATATATCCTATTCATTCTATTTTTCTGGAAAATTCACTAATTAAAGTAGCCATGTTTGTAATGAAAATTCAATAACGAATTTGATGCAAATATTGGGATAATTTTGCAGAGATTTGGTTTAATAATCTTTTGTGTTTATTCAGCATATTTAGAAGTTTAGCTTTTTCAAAGATATACTTATTATCACACATATAATTCCATAGGCCATTTTAATAGTAGTTTAACATGTTGGGCAATTTTGTATTTTATTTTCACTCTTACTGTAGTGTTTCCAGAGTGTGGTATGAAAGCAGAGGGGTCAGAAGCTAAAGTTTAAGGGGTTAGTGTTTGGGAAGACTATGTCCATTAGGCATCAATGATTGAGTCTGTAGGTCATAGAATGAAGACAGAAACATTCTAATGCTCTTTTCTTCCCATAAACATACCTGTTATATTGTAATATTGTATTTGTAAAAAAAAAAAAGTATCAAAGAGATCAAAGAGATATGGTTTAAAAATAATGATATAAAATGTGATAGATACATGGTGATGAAATATATTTTGAAATATTTCTTAAGCATTCATGTCAGGGTAATTAGAGTAGACTTGGGGCCTTAAATGTTAATCTGAGTCAGAAAAGGCCAAAGGTGATAAGAAAATATCCAAACCTTAATCATTAAAAATATAATTAGAGCATACATCTTTTGTAGTGTCATTGATTTGTCAGTGATTTTAAATTGATGTTATAAATATAGGCTATTGCTGTATTCTAAATAAAAATAATAAGTATATAAAACTATAAACAGTAGCTTTTTAAAACACAGGTTGAATAATTACAACGTAAGGGAATTATCTCCTTGAATCCTATTGTGCGACATAGTACCTAATGTACGGTTAATTCAATTGCAACATATTTATTCATAGCATAGATGACAAACACATATTTTCCAAGACATCTATGATTTCAGAATTACCAGACATTTATCAGTTATCAGGATTGTCCCACACACTTGCTTTTTGAAAGAAAGAGCACTTTCACATGTATTTCCATAGGGCACACTGCTTTGGGAAGTTTCATACTCTTGATCCTGTACTACATTTTATAACTACAGATGGCCAAGTCATTTGCATAAGTGTTAGGTTGCCTTACATTTTTATTGCAATTATTCATAAAATTATTGGTGGTCATAAATAGTGTATATGCTCCCCGAACTTAATGACTGACTACTTAAGACATTAAACCTGAGGTTTCTAAAGATGAACATATGCCAATATAAATGGTTATTAGATGTTGGTTTTGTACCACTATGTTGCAAAAGATTCAGAACCAAATGTACTCACCACATAGATGACATTGTATGGACTACGGTTCATCCACACAAAAAGGGCATCCTATACAGAGATAAAAATGGAGGAAATAAGAATAAATTATCCTATCGTTGATAAGATAAACATTCTGGTAATTAGACTAAGCTTTTAATATGCTGGAGCAAGTTTCAAACTTGCTGTACACTATGTGAGATTTTCTTATATTTTGCTTTCAAACTCCTAACTGAGAAATCTCGTGAAAGTCCTTAAATAAATTATGAGAGAGTTTCCATTTTGAGCCCATTTAAGTGTGTAGCCAACAAAGTGTTTTATTTTTGTTGGACATGCTCTGGAATTTTTTTTGTGTGTGTTCTAGATTGCTCTGATTCCCAGATGTCTTGCTTAGGTACTTCTTCTTGCGTCAGAGAAGACAGTACTGGTTTTATAAAAGTGTTTACTTTTACATGTGTTAGTGGCTCTCAAACCAGGTTGATCAGAATTTACTAGGAAACATTTTAACAGTGGCAAGAGTCCAATCAAGGAGATTCTCATTTATCAGTGGAGTAGACATGTATTTGAAAATGGACATAGCTAGGCTTCTAGTGATGATAACAACTGGCTTATGCTTATCTCACAGCGGTCTTTAACTATCAAATCCATTACTTACTTTAATGACAAGAAAATGCTTTATAAAATATGGCTGGCTGTTTTATTGCTTAGCACCAGGAAAGACTGTGTGACATCCTGGTATCCTCTCTGAGTTTCTCCGAGTAACCTTCTTCAAATTGGTTCAGCATCATGACATTTGCTATGTTAATAAACAATTTCCCACCATCCCAACTACCTCTGCCACCCCTCTACTGCCCAGCAGCATCTCAGCATGTTTACTGTTTAATCATTTCATGCCCAGGAACACGTATGCTGCACTGAATGAGGCTTGCAAACAAATTATAGAGCTCTACTTGATTATCACTCACAATAGTAGTCCAATACATGATTTTCCTAATTATCTCTCCTGTGGTGGACATTAGCCCCTCTTTTGATTTCAATTATGAAATCTATATGTCTTAGTCCACAAACATTCCTAAGGGATATAGTATCAGAATAACCAAGGAGTAGTTTGTCCAAGTGCCAGGAAAGCCACTTCTTTGATGACGTCCTCTTCCCTTCATGATAGGTTGGACTATTGTTATTGAAAGAGGAGCTAAAGGAACAAAAATGAATCAAATGCATTCATTTTTCACTAATTTTTTTTTTATTATTTTCAAAATTTTCTCCAGATAATAACAAAAAGTAAATACTATATTCATTCCTCTTTGGTAGTTTTCAAACACGCAAGCATCATGCCTTTTCACTGAAGGAATGTATTAAATGAACTTGTTTATTTTCTGTAGTCATTCAAATTATGTTTTTTTTTTTAAAGTTTTATTTGTTAAGTGATTGTTTTAGGTACAGAATTTCTTAGGATATGAATCAGATTTGATTATAATAATATTTTGTGATGTAATTGATGCTGTTGAAGTTCTTTCAGGAAGTCTTCCATTAAATGTTGGCCAATATGTATTTTGCATTTTTACAGACAATAGCATATATCACTTTTACTATTATTACACAGTTTTCCTGACAAATTCATAAAGGAGAAAGTGACAAATATTGAATTTGGCAATATATCAATATTCTTCTCATGTTCTCTGTCTACAAAGAAGACTCTATGAAGTCATTTTATTTGAGTGTCAAGTTTTATTTTATTTATTTATTTATTTATTTATTTTTATTTTTAAATATATTTTATTGATTATCTTACAGAGAGGAAGGGAGAGAGATAGAGAGCTAGAAACATCGATGAGAGAGAAACATCGACCAGCTGCCTCTTGCACACCCCCTATTGGGGATGTGCCCGCAACCAATGTACATGCCTCTGGCCGGAATCGAACCCGGGACCTTTCAGTCCGCAGACCAACGCTCTACCGCTGAGCCAAACCGGTTTTGGCTTGAGTGTCAAGTTTTATTGGTGGTGTTAGTCAGAAACATTTATATTTTGCAATTCCCTTGCACATACCATTAATAGGGAGCTGCTTCCTTGCTTGCGTGAGTGTCCGATTTCTTTTTCTAGTTAAATAGTGATCCAAATGTAAAATCTAATGCTTAGGGTAATCATGTGAATTTACGATTACAGATGAATTTATTCACCCGAATGCTGGGCTTTCAGAAATGAAATTGAATACATCATATTTCACCATAAATATAGGTTTTACAGTGGAGATAGATCTAATATTGATAATCTCTTTATTTAACTGTTTTAAAATGCCATATGTGACTGCAAGCAGCAGAATGGAAATAACTGTGTTTATAGCAAATAGAACAGAAAATGATAGCAGGATATGCAGAGTTTCTCACTGAAGTGAGCATCATATTAGTGCCATAGTGCAGCAGCATTAAGGCAGCAATCAGCAGGCTCAAGGAAGGGATTGGCATCCACCTAACTGTAGGATGAGGAAATTAAAATGGAAAAATGATGGCAATTTTCAGAATCTCAGAATCTCCAAGAAGAGATAACTTGAAAACTAAATTAAAACTAACTTACAATTGGGGACAATGCCTGTTGATTTATTTCAATGATGTTGTATGGGATAAAATACATCCACTAGGTCTCATTTCCCAGTATTTGCCACTGTCACATCTGTATTATTGCAAAAACAATAGCTGAAGATCCCTAAAAACTTCAATTTAAGAGACTTTACTTATTCTAAAATGGATTCTGGTTTTGCCATTTTTCTTAGTCTGTACCCATTCATTCATTCCACATGGTCTTTGCAAGTGAAATTAGTTAAAGGGAAAATGCTATGGACTGAGTTGAGTTGCCTGAAATTTGTATGTGGGAGCCCTAACCCCAATGTGACTCTATTTAGAATTAAAGTTTTTAGGTGGTAATTAAAGGCAGGGTTCTAATCAGATGGGATTGGTGGCCTTATAAGAACAAAGGAGAGGGAGACCTTTCTCCTTCTACATCAGGTGAAACGCAGTGAGACGACACTGTTTGCAAGCCAAGAAGAAAGCCATCTCCATAAACTGACCATGCTGGCACCCTGCTTTGGACTTCCCAGAGTCCAGGACTGTAAGAAAAATACATTTCTGTTTTAAACCACACAGTCATGGTATTTTGTTATGGCAGCCTGACCAGCTAAGACAGAGAGCATATTCATTCCAACCTATACTTATGCTCAGATGATAGGATAATTATTTGCCATGTCATTTAGTTCCCGCCATATCTGAACATTATAGCAGCCATGGGTGACAGGTCCACAGAAAGGTCACTAGTTCCGTTCCAGGTTAGGGCAAATGCCAAGGTTGCAGCTCTACCCCTAGTAAAGGGTGTGCAGGAGGCAGCTGATCGATGATGTTTCTCTCTCATCATTGATGTTTCTATATTTCTCTTTCTCTCCCTTCCTCTCTCTAAAAAAAATCAATAAAAATGTTTAAAAAATATTTCTATACAAAAATGTGGCCAATAGGCTCTGAGATGTAATAAACTGGAAATTTGGTTTTAAGAGAGTAATGTAGATATTGCTATGAAATTTGTTCAGTTGTAGATTGCACAATTGAATTCTTTAAATATATTGCCTTTTATGAAAATCAAAAGGCAGATACTTTAACTGAAAAAGTATGTACTAGATTATTATTGGCTGCAAACTCAAAGTTAAGACTGTTTCATGAAGATATTTCCTCTTAACAGCACAAGTAAGGAAATTACACATGTCATTAGATTAGGACTCTTCCAACAGGACAATGTTTTTCTGTCTCTAGAGGCTATCTTTTCCTGACAGATTCATTAATAGGGTGAAACATAGAAAGGAGCTAGATAGAATGGAGGAGTACGGCTCTCATTCCCCTTTCACCACTCTCTTTTTCTCCATTCTGTAAATTGGGGGAGAATTTGTTTATGCAAGTAGTATTGGAAACTACTTCATCGTATGATGTGGCTCATATGTACCATTTATTATTTGGAATTCAGTCTTTGACATCTCATTTTTGCTTGTCTATCCAACACATTTCTTATACTGACCTTTAGTGGGAAAAATAGTTTTGATTGTCAATATTTTAACATAATAAAGCATGAATCTTTATAAATTGGAGGCCTGATGCATGAAATTTGTACAAAAGTTGGACTTCCTTCCCCCAGCTGCCAGCACTAGCTTCTCTTTGGCACCCGGGACCCAGGCTTCCCTCCAGCCATCAGTAAGCACTCAGGACCTTGGCTTCCCTTGCAGCCCAGCTTCATCCAGAAGGTCATCTGGAAGGACATCCTGATCTAATTAGCACATTATACTTTTATTATTATAGATGCATCTGTTGCATTATGATAAAATCATTACCTATATCTAATATTTATTTATTAGGTATTTGTGACATAATCAAATGTTGTACTAATACATTTTATCTGAATATCTAGCCTTTTTTTTTTTAAGCCACATTTATCAAATCCAACACTTTGAAGAGGTAATCTATTTTTGCCAAAATCAGGGCCTGTATATTACCTTGATTCAGGCAGACCTATTAAACTTGAGTATTACACTTCTTCAGTAACCATCCAAACTTCTTATCCCATCTTATTACAGGCCCTCATATTCCTCAGTTTTAGTTTAGTTCCTATAATTATTCCAATAGATACTGATAAAATAAGTTAAGTACTGTTCATTAAAGAGCATTATTCTTTTATTTTCCTTGGCACATTTTTGGGATCTGTCCCTCCACTCTGATGAAGCAAAATATTAGGAAATTAGAGGCCCAGTGCACAAATTTGTGCACAGGTGGGGACCTCCTAGGTGGCCTGCAGGGATTGGGCCAAAACCTGCAGTCCAATGCTGCTTGGAGCTTCCACCTGCCACCCCTGCTCATCCCAGCCCCACTGTGCCTGCAGCATGCCCAATCAGTAATGATCAAGAGAGGCTTGCACTGCCACAGCAGCACTTGACAGCCATGAGGCCTGCATCTGGTGCCCTCCCAAGGGGAGTGGCCTGTGGGATCAAGCTGAAACCAGCTCTCCCATATCCGCTGAGGGATACCAAATTGTGAGAGGGTGCAGGACCCCACCAGTGCATGATCGGGCTGGAGAGGGACTGCAGGAGGACCACAGGCCATGTCCAGCCTATCTCACTCAGTCCTGATCAGCCGGAGCCTAGCAGCAAGCTAACCTACCAGTTGGAGAATCTATCCCCTGGTGGTCAGTGCACATCATAGTGAGCAGTTGAGCAGCCTTAGCATATAATTAGCATATTGCTCTTTGATTGGTTGCTTGGCTATTCTACCATTCAGTCTATTTGAATATCACCCTTTTATTATATAGGACGTTTAGAAGGGTGATATACAAGTGCAGAATAGGTACTGAATCCTAGTTCACAAATTCCTGATTGTTTTGATCAGTTAGTTTACAGTTTATCTTTTATATATTTGGATTGAAAACACTTCATCTTGATTCTGGCCAGGTAGCTCAGTTGGTTAGAACATCATTCTGATACACCAAGATTGTGTGTTTGATCTGGTACATATAAGAATCAGTTCTCTCTCTCTCTCTCTCTCTCTCTCTCTCTCTCTCTCTCTCTCTCTCTCTCTCTCTCTCTCTCTCTCCCTCTCTCTCTCTCTCTCTCTCTCTCTCCCTCTCTCTCTCTCCCCCTCCCTCCCTCCCTCCCTGCCTCCCTCTCTCTTTCTCAGCAATAAAAAGAAAAAGGGGGAAAATATTTCATATCTGTAAAGTTTGTATGGAAGGAAGGGCTTGGATAACAGGTGTCTTGGGTTGTGATCATTCTTTGCAATTATCATTATGGTTTAAGAAAACTCCCTTCAGTGCTTCTAAACTCTATTAATGATAAGTTGTACTTCCCTGACTCTTCTTCTTTCCACTTCCCAAGAACAGTTTAAAATAGGCTAACCCTCCTGGTTCAGTTTAAGGTTTATAGCAATTTAGAGAGACATATTCCATGCTCGGTGTAGAAGCAACCAGCTTGTACAGCATTGCTCATTCTGCTTCCCCAAATGGGTAAGGCGTTGCTGTCATATAAATTCTGAAGGAATATGCCAGAAATAACATCTTCAATATCAAATATCAAATAAAAGATGTTAGAACTTCAGACATTCCTTCTGGTCTGTCTTATGGTTGAATGTAGTGTAAACATTGGGTTGTCTTTGTCCATATAAATTATTTAGTACTCTGTTTTTATTTTTACTATTTGATTACCTCATTCAAGTTAACTAAAATCTCTCAATGAATGGTCACATTGAGGGTCTTTAATGCCATTTAAATCACCTTCATTTCACCTTCCTTTTTACTTGTTTATATTTAGTATGGAGGTAACTGAATTCTGGGGAGACAATTTGTTAGTAATTTTTATAGGCTAGAATTTACTTCATTGTTTTTCTTCCTTTCTATTATAAATTTACAAAGAACAGACCACAGTGGACAGTTCTGGTTTCTTTGATATTCAAAATTTAAAATTGAGGTGACAAGAAAATTATTTTGTGTGTATAGTTAATGTTACTGCATAATTAATTCATTCTAGTTAAAAAGGAACATAAAACATGTGCATTAGAATATTCAACTAACTCTCTCCTTGTGGTAAAAACCAAGCTTTTGATAATTTTTTCTTTGTGAAAGAGAAGAAAAGAAATCCAAGCATTACTACTATTGAATTATAAAACAACAAACTATCTCTTTTTCTGTGGCTTTCATCCATGTTATTTACAGTGCAAATGCAATTTTTGATTCACAAATGCTTCTATATTGAGAGCTGTGTGGAAAACAGAGTGCCTAGTTCTCATTTTCTTGCCAAACAAAGAAAACAAAATACTTCCCCATCTTCTGCATTATGTTAGTGCCAATAACGCCTCTTTGATGGCAGCTTTGTGCTGTATTGTGTTTTTGCTTTTAATTAAGATATATTGGGTAAAATAGTGCTTCATTGTATTGTACAAAATACTGAAGCATAGGCTAATTACAGCCTTCAATGGGATTCAATATAGACCTCATGTTACTGTCTCATGACCAGTTTTTTTTTTTTTTTTAGTGTTTAGCAAAGTGGTCTGATACATTTTCTCCTGTGGTTTTCTTTTTTAGATTGTCTTCATCCAAATGAAAAACAGTGACCCCTACCTAAAATGTTAATCAAATGGCTACCTCACTTGTTACAAAGTTTTTATTTCAAAATATTCTTACATTTTGAATGTGGAAATCCATTTTTGTTCCATATGGCCCTTTTCACGCTTGTTTTTAGAGGGCTTACTTTTCACAGAAGGCAAAATTCAAAGTTACAGAATGCAGGTTGGGAGCTAGACAAATATAGGAGAAATGTCACTCTCATCTTTATTTAAACCTGATTAACCTTTTTAATTTAGTCATTAACTTTTATTGAAAATGAACTAAATATAGTGATTAGTTGTAGAAAGAGAATGGAATCAATTTAGACATTAAATTAAAGTGTAAAATCTCCAGAACTTCTAGGTAAAAATAAAAGGGTAGGTGGTTCATTGCAAACCAATTATAAGGGGGAAATATTATACATATTGAAAATGTAATTTAACCAATGGTAATCAATTTGAGCTTGCAATAATGTGGTAAAACTCAATGCCTAGTATGTATCTTTTCAAGAAACTGATTAAATATTTGATAGTTGACTTGAAAAATGATTATAGGTAATATTTTATTGAGATTTCCTTGATTTCTGAATGTAGGGTATGATTGGGGTCAGTGGGTTAAAAGGCAACTTTACCTCCTTACATATGACCTTAATAAAACATCTTCATCTATAAATATGATGTATACAGCATGTTACAGAGATAATGCCTATTGAATCAAAAGAAACATTTAGTGTACATTTTAAAGAAATGATATTAATAACAAAAAGTTCTGTTTATGTTCTTTCTCTGACCTTGCTTCTTGATGCCTGCAATTTCTTTTGTCATGAATATTCTGCAAACATTATTAGTGCTCATACAAGTATCTAATCTTTTGTTGCATTGGATTAAAATGGTAATTATAATTGTAGTAATTGCCATTTTCATTCTGCATGCTAAATACAATGGAGACTATTAAATTATTGCCTGGAATGGCATCATGCTTAATAATGTATTTTGAAAGTTGGTTTTGCCTATAGCAATAATAGTGATATGCTATGGAGTGCTTACTATGTGTGCTTACTTGAGTCATCTCATTAAATTACCATAAGTACCTTTGGTATCATGTGGATACAAATGATTTCTTGTTCTGTTCCAGGAATACTATGTGCTTCTTTATAGAATTTCACATGTAATATATACATCACCTCCCTAGCAAGTAGGGGTTTTAAGAATGAGAAAACTGAAATTTTGAAACTAGTATATGGGGTTTCAAAGTCATGCAGCTTGATCCAGAGACTGTGGTCTCAGCCAGTATATAATGCTTTCCTTTGTGGACAATGCTTTACTTAAAGAAAGTGGCAGGCTGGTCTTACCACTCTCTTCCCGGAGATTTCCGCAAAGTCAACAGTGATGCATGAAAATGCTCATATATCATTTGGTTAATCCACACGAAGGCACAATGCTGAACCAGAACTTTAGGTAAATGGTACAAGAGATATTTGTTTCACAGTCCTTGCAACACCTTTCAGTTTTAAAATCGAAGTTAGGTTAACCCTAGGATGGCTCTTTTTTTTTTTTTTCCTCACTTGAAAAATTATGATCTCAATACAGACTTCAAGGTCCTGCATAATCTGGCTTTCTATTTGCCCTTTGACCTTACCTCTGATTATTCTTTCCTTTTGCACACTGATTTAACCAGTTTGTCCTGTTGTTTTTGCTTGAATATGCCAGAAATGATTTTTGATTTCAAATATACCCTCTGCTTGGAATGTTCTTGTCCCAGATACCTGTATGAATACTACCTGAACATCTTACCCTAATCTCAATGGCCTACGATGTGAAATGTATTATGTACAATTTATATAGACATAGAAATTAAACATTATATGTGGGCATCACTAGAGGATAGTTCTGTTTTCAACTTTCCCGCGGGGCATTGTCCTCAGCAAATATCAATCTGAGTTCTTGTTCAGA
Source organism: Pipistrellus kuhlii (assembly GCF_014108245.1). Taxonomy (NCBI): domain Eukaryota; kingdom Metazoa; phylum Chordata; class Mammalia; order Chiroptera; family Vespertilionidae; genus Pipistrellus; species Pipistrellus kuhlii. The sequence goes on along the minus strand of NW_023425540.1, from coordinate 54,933,907 downwards.
TTTTTTTGGTGTTCCCTTCTTTTTATGCCATTCTCTGAGGTACCTCTAAGTCTAATAGCCTCTATGTTTTTCACATCAGAGTAAAAAATCACACTGAGGCCAAGAGTTAATTACAGAGGCACGTCTTTCATTATACTTTCTTTTGTTAGGAGGTTTTTCATTATCCAAATAACCATCCAAATTTCCTAAAACTACACTCCTTGAAAAACATTTTAAACAAATATATTGTGTAGTACTTGAAATAATGGAGACCACCCTTACTCTCTGAAGTACCAGGAAGCTGTCTAAATTAAATATTGTCAATCATAATGTTGCCACCAGAAAAACTAAAGATATTTTATATCATCTACTGATTGGATTTGTCAAGCTATAAATGTTTTTTTTTTCTTTTCTGTTTGTAACACAATTTAATCACCTTCACCTGAAAAATGTTACAATCATCTTTCTTCCTAAAACACATAGCAAATTTAGACAGGTTTTGATAATAAAAGTGAAACAAAACAACAACCCAAAGAGAAAAAGACATTTTGTTATCACAGTAAATTCTCTTATGTCTTCCTTTTAAGAAAGTTATAGCACAAGAATGATGAATTACTGGAGACAAAGAAGTACTAGAAAGGAATAAGAATGGGAAAAGGTACCCTGTCATTTATTATTGCTAGCACTTGCATACTTGTATAATTGCAAAAGAGAAAGTCTATAAATGAACTGGTTTTGGGTATAAAGCAAAAATCCTTTTTCTGTATAGAATGAAATTTAAGTTGGAGGAAAACATTATGTTGAATCAGAATTTAAATAATGCCCTTTTCCCTCAGAAGTCAGGCTTTAATCTTTGGGGAACTTTTCATAAGTGTTAGAGACATTAACTCTCCTAAGTCTCTTACTTCCTTTTGGGTCTATTAATGTGATTGGCTGAACATTATACCCGTCAGTATAATTTCCACTTTTAACCCTTTTAACTCTACATGTTAGGTAAGATGCAATGATTTTTCTCTAAATTAGACAGAGAAGGAAGGGAAAGAAGGGGCTTCATAGGCTCCGTACACCTGCACCAGCCCCATGTATCTCAATCTGCTCACTTTCTGGTTCTCCTCATTTCTACTTTCAGCACAGGGTGTGTTGAAAGATACCCAAAGTGGTTCTGATAATATGTAAATAAACCACAAGCAAATTTGCTTCTTCCCTATTTTACCCACTCCAATTATCTATCTATCTATCTATCTATCGATTGATAGATATATAGATATATATAGATATAGATATATATTGTAGATATATAGATACATAGACATATAGACATATAGATATACAGATATATAGATGTGTAGATATATAGATACAGATATCTTAATATCTGGAGTGTTCTCTTAAATCAGGACGTGGAGATGACATCAAAGATCAAAGGTATTAAGAATGACTAAAGTCCACACTGTGGAAAGAAACTTACATGAATTTGATAATCTATGTATGTATAGATTATACAGAGATGTATACTTATAGCTACACACATGCACACTTGCGTTTGCACACAATCTATATATTCTGAAGGAAGGAATCAGTGGTGTATTCTAAATGGAACAAACACTGCCCTGCTTTGGAGGATGTGAAACGTGGGGGAAGTAGACTGTTTTAGGATTATCCTAGTGTTATCTGGGTTTTATTCCTGGCTGCATCGCTTTTAAGCATGATTCTCTCTTCTTACAGTAGGATATAGAGAAGTGTAAAGATTACCCATAGATAGTTGACTTTGGGATTCTTTTGGCTTCTGGTTGAAAAATTCCTTGTAGGATGTTCCACATGTAGTGCTTCTGGATATAAAAATTTTATCATATTTCATTTCATCCATAGCATCTTTCCCTACAAAATGTTTATTACATGACTATCTATAAACAAAGCATAGTACTAAATGTCAGGGCTCCAAAAACAAGTTCTCCATGGTCTCTGTCTTAGAGCTCATAATTTTTGGGAAAATTAAAAGAGGGATAAAATTCCATGGGATGAAATAATAGGAGAAACTTCAATGATAAATGAGTGTTGACCTGCATTGTGAAGAAAAGGCAGATTTTAGCTGAGCGTGGAGAAATATGAGGGACATTCTAGAAAAGACATAAAGTGTGAGCAAATACTAAAAGCAGGATACACACAAGACTATTTTCAGGGAAAATACATTAGACAGTTTTCCTTGAATAAGTGTTTGATTAGGAAACTGATAAGAAGTAGGTAAACTTGGACCATTGTAAGGAATTTGGATTTAGTCCTGGGAGTAGGTAGGGATCAATGACTATTTTGATTGCATAAAATAACATTTTATGTATTATTTCTTTAAGCATGAACTTCTTTCTCAAATAATTAAAGTACTCTGCTTCTGTGACTAGAGTTTTGAAAAGGCTCATCTCTGTTTGCCTTTGTATTATGTTGTCCAGTTATTATTCACTTAACCTTTTAATTTGCTTTTAAAAGACAGTATCTCTATACTTCATATTATTTGTTCTTTCCTAACTTGCAGACTTCATCATGATTCTAATTAGTTTGGTAAAGAAAATTCTTCTTTTCTACATATAGAAGAATGACAAATTAAAGTTGACAAATGTAAGCTTACAAATAGTGGCATTACATTCTTTAATATATTAAGTTTCATTTTACTTAGAATTTTCTTTCTCAGAGACTGAATGTATCTTTTGATGGCACTAAGAAAAGACAAAGAAACACAAGCAACCAGATGTATGGAATCTGGTCTTTGGTTTTGCTAACCTATCTGTGACCACTCATCAAAATTTCATGTATGGTCTCCAAAGTCATTTGAAGTTCACCAAATCAAATTACCTCTCATATTACTTCTTTACCTATCCTAACATTTTGTTCTCTCTACAAATATGGCATGATCATATTTCCTATTGCTATACTTGTCTGGAGAGAGATCTACATTATATCCAATCCCTTCATCCATTGGTACATTTAACATAATAAATGGCAGTCCCTCTATGTGATCATGGATAAGATTACTACTAGCCAGTATGTCTTCCTTTTTTTTTTAATTTAGACTTCAAGTGAACTATAGTGCCTTTAAAAAATAATAAATTAAGATATTCTTCCCTTTCTTTTAGAGTTTTGTTCTAAAACCTATAGTCTATGCAATTTATCTTCTTACCCTGAAAGAACAAAGATTGCTCTAAAATATTTCACAAAAAAGAACAATTCTGTAAAAAGGTCAAAATGATAAAGTTTAAGAGAATTTTTTAAATCCAAGGTGATTTATCTTTAATCAGCAAATGACCATTAGGTATTGTTTGGATAACTTCAGAATACTGACATAATAGTGGGACTTCCTAGCATCTTCCTTCCTGTTTTAGAAAATTCTTTAAATCTTTTCATTTCATTCAGTATCTGTTGCCTTGCTTGAGCATACTTGAAATGAGGGTTATGGATACTTGTTTCTGTTTTGATTTCAAAATTAAGCTACCCAATAGCCTATGTCTATTGACTCCTTTTGATGCAGAAAGTCAGCCTTGGCTCCTCAGCATGTAGAAGCTCTCTACATATACAGGAGCTTCAGAGAAGAACAAAAGATAAGATTATAAGAAGAAGGATGGAAAGAGTGATTTGTAAGCAATTTTAAAAGTAGTAAAGATTTTCGCAAGTTCTAAGGAACAGCAAAGTTAGAAAATGATACTCAAATAACAAGTGTCAAGAGCAATTACTAAATGCATTGAAGGTGACAAGAGGATGCAATTAAATTTAAGGTGCATATTATGTGTGGGGGTTCCTTTGTAAAATATATAACCTCATGAGAAAAGCACCTCATATTTAAGGTCCCTGTGAACTCACATTCTAGGGGACTCCCTGAATGAACACCAGGAAATTACAGACCCAGGAGAGCAGATCCATAAGCCTTATGCACTTCAGAGTAAAACTGCAGCTGCTGTTTGAATGACTTCTGGTCAGCTGCACAGGCACAGAGCTCCCTGAAGAGTTAGTGCTATGAGAGACTGAGTGACATGAGAAACTCACTAAAGAGTTAGTGACACCAGAGGCTGAGTAGAGACTGAGAACCTACAAGAGAACATGGGGAAATGTGTGTAGATGGAGAATATGTTTTATCCGAGTTTGGTCGATTCAAAAAGGGTACATGGTGCCACTGAATTGGGCTCTTCATGTTCAGAGAGGAGAAGGTTTGGTAAGAGAGAAATGCTTTATATTATATAAGAAAATCCTGCTAGAGAGTTAGAACATTCAAATGCATATAGCAGATATAAACACAAATGAAGGAAGCTGATTATTTCTTCAGTCTGTCATAATGAAAAGGAGAGAAAGAGAGAGGGAGAAGGAGGGAGGAAGGGAGGAGAGAAGAGGAGAAGAGAGGAGAAAGGAGAGCGGATGAGAGGAGAGGACAGGAGAAAGGCGAAGAGAGGAGAGGAGAGGAGGTGAGGGGAGGGGAGGGGAGAGGGAGAGAGAGAGAAACTGAGGTAGATTGTTAAGTGACTATCTCAATATAAAAGAAGCCAAAGTAGTAGCAGAGATAATGGCAAACAGAAGTCATGCCCCATTTGAAGAGGAAATACTATTTAAATTCACTAGAATATCACCATCTGGTAATATGGATCTAATGTTGCTTCATCTTCTGGTTTGCAGGGAAGGTGAAAATAAGAATTTTTAAATTGGGCAACTAATTAAATAGGAAAATAACCAAGTGGGCTCAGTATGTGAATTTAAAGAAATGTCATTCAGATTTGGGGCCTCTATTGTCTCCTGACAGATATTATCATAGAGGTTATTAAGATGAGTAAAGTCATTCTTTTAAAGAATCAAGGCCATCTATAACAATTTCCTCATATCCTTAGCCAGAAAACCAAGAGATGAAGAAAGCTCATCTTCAGTATTCTCCTCTAACCTTGAGAAAATGTTTCAGGGTAACTAAAGTCTGAATTAAAAAAAAAAAAAAAAAAAAAAATAAATAAATATATATATATATATATATATATATATATATATATATATGAATGCGATTTGTTTCTAACACACTCAATGACTCTTGGGTCTTTTTCTTTACTTGGGCTTGTAATCAAGAAAAGCACAGTTTAAGATTGCACAGTGACCTCATGATTCAGCCACACCCTCTACTTAAAACTCAGTGTATTGTTGGATAAATTATAGGTAAAGGACACATAAATTGAAAAGTGACCAACCAAATTGTATATTTTAACAAAATATCTACATTGAACCCTCCCTCAATTCTACATAAAAAGTATTATAACTATAAAGAGCATTTAGCATTTTTTTAAAAATCCCCACCCACGAATATTTTTTCCCTTTATTTTTTTAGAGATAGTGGAAGGTAAAAAGAGAGGGAGGGAGGGAAGGAGAGACAGAGAGAGGGACTTCAATTACTTTTCTCCTTCATGCCCTTTGACTAGGATCAAATCTGCAATCCAAGTCCTCTCCCTTGACCAGGATTTGAACCCATGATTCTTTGGTGTATAGACCAACATTCTAACCACTAAATTTACCAGCCAGGGTTTAGCAAGGTTTTATTTAACATAAGAGTCGACATAAAAGTCCATAGTATTTCTATATAAAACTAATTTTATATAGAATATACAATAACTATATAATAACTCATTCTATTGTATATAGAACATACAATAACTATATAATAATGGAAAATATTCCTATTTACAACAACAACAAACTATAAAAGAACAAATAATGTAGGGAAAAAAAGAATGATGCAACCAACTGTTACAAACTAATGAAGAATATATATATGGATACTTAAAAATCAGAAATGACTTTGATGGAAAAACCAATCAATATCATGAAAATACACATTCTTACCCAAATTAACCTATAAATTTGATTTCTAGTCAAAACTGAAAATATTCTTTGGAAACTTCCAAATTGATTCTAAAAATTCTCTGGGAAACAAAAAACAAGTTAGATAATTTTGAAGAAGAACAATGTGTGAAAGATATCTCTTTTTGATTATTAGTAACTTTTTTTTTTTTTTTTTTTATTTGCTATTTCATGTGACTTGCAATTTTTTTTTGCCAGACATTTTGTATTTACTAACAGTAGGGATTGAATTATAGAATACAGTATTTCATCCAAGAAAATATATGACATTTTCCTTCGACTGCTAGAGCTAGAGACAGCCAATTGGAAAGGTAATTAACCTGTACATAGGCCTTGTTAAAGCTTCAGTTTACCACTGATTTAATGTATTTTGAAATTGTGATCAGGGCTTTTCCTTCTGTAGAACAGTGAATCTGAGTTCTGCTGAGGCTTTTTAGTGTGTGGTAAACAATTCGCTAGCTCGTCAAACTATATCATATCTCTCTTTCTTTCACAGATTAGTCAGATTTCTGGGCCACTGGCAGTTATCTTTGCTATCTAGTCATCCACCTATCTTTCTCTGCTTTGGAAAATCTCTATCTTCCCTACTGCAATGCCATGTTCTCCCCAACATTAACGGTGGCTGCATTATACCTAGAATGCTTTAGAATGAATTCTCCTAGCTAGTCTGCTGGCCTCTGGTAGCTGAAAGCTTAGATTATCTAACAGTTTTGTGTTTTGTTTTGTGTGTTTTTTCCAAATAGAACTCTTCCAATATGCTAGCAATGTGGTAAATTTTTCACATATGGTATTTTCCTTGATTATTAGAAAAAGCTTAGGAAGCATTTCTAAGTAAAATTCTACAGGTGAGTAAGAGAAGGCAGTTAGGAAAAATTATAATAAAAAGATCAAAAGAAAATTATTATAAAGAAAACGAAGGCAACTCTATAAAGAAGGAGAAAAAGAAATGGAAGGAGGAATGAATGAATGAAATGAAACTTAGATAAGAATGAATGCTTATGAATGCTTAATATGTGCTTTCTAGTATGTGCCAAGCACTCCTTCAGATGATAGGAATACATTAGGGGTTGGCACTGAAGAAAATTTATGCCCCTGAAAAGCTTTAAAAAAGAGCAATAAAGAGGAAACATAATGCAAGTTAATTATATAGCATTGTAGAAGGTGATAGGTAATATTAAAAAGAAAAATAGAATAGGTGATATGGAGAGTGTGTTCGAAAAGCTGAGTTTGAATTTTAGAGGGAAGTCAAAAGAGGCATCTATGGGAAGGTGACATTTGAGCAAAGATCTGAAGAAAGTTAGGGAAGTAGCAATGCAAGATATGAAAGCCTTAAGCTTTCAGCATCCTGAGAAATTTAGGGACTGCCAAGGGACACATATGACCGCACTGGAGGAATGAAAGGGAGAAAGCACAGGATGAGAGCATGCTGCAGGTAGGGGCAGTTCAGATTACGTACTTTAGACCTATTAGGCCACTGTGAGGCTTTCCCTTTGAGTGAAGGGAGGTACTATACATGTGAGTGACAATACATGTTTACACTCTCCCAGATGATCTAACTAATAAGACGGAGCTTTATTGCCCTGTCACTTCCTTTTCCATATAATCTATTTTAAGATTCCTATGTAGCAGTCCCTGTAAAGAAGCAAGTGCCATATTTCAACTGATAGTTATGTAAATTCATGGATTGGTGAAGAGCTACCTGGGGCCTAAATATCTAGATACCCTGTGTCCAGGAGATGCAACCCAACTTCCAGACTATGAAGTTCTCCCATAATTGGGGAAAGAAAAAGGCTAATCTATCATCTTTCTGTATGTAAAGAAATTGAGGTTTCAGACATAAAGAAAGCTTTTGACATTTTCACCATTGCAACATGCTGCTGCCTCTTCACATCTTCCTAAAAAAAGAAAATGATGATTTAGACCTGGCATAAACACATTTTTAGAGAGGCATTTCACAACCACTTAACTCTCAGTTGCAGTGCAAAAGCCATCATAGGCAACACGTAAATGAGTGACAGCAGCCGTGTTTAGTAACTTTTCATTTACAAAAACAGACCATGTTTGAGTCAAATCTCGCCTGTGGCCAGTAGTTGGGTCAATCCTTGATTTAGATTATGTTGTTTGTTGAGAGCAAAGAGGAGATTGTAAAACATCCTTGCCAGAAGTTATGCTGATTCTTTTAAGCTCAGTAGCTCCTGGATGACATTGAACGGGAGAAAAACTATGCAAATAAGAACATGAATATACTCAGCTTTCAATTGTACATATAGCTTTCAATGTTTTACATATAGCTCTTCGGTTGCCTGTCCAAGAACACCACTGGGAGGAATTATAAATTAGTTTGTCTTTCTTCACAAAAGAATATTTGGAAGATTCTAATATAGACATTTAAAAATGACATGTTTGTTTCTCTGAGATTTGTAAAGGATTTGCTAAATTCCGAAGGCATTCCCAGTTTGGAAATATATATTAGATGAAGAAATAAACATTTTTAAAATTCTGAAACCAAGTAGTCAAATGTTAGTATTTTTAAGGTTATTACAACTCGTAGCTCACATTATTCTACTATCTTTATTCTCCCATTTCCTTGCAATGTATCTGTGAGTTTTAGCATATGAAGTATATGCATATATGAAGTATTTGTATATGTGAAGTGTAAGTATATATGAAATATATATCTATAAAGTATTATATATAATTCTATATAAAATATTTTATATATTCCATCACCCACTTCATAATAGGGAAACTGAGTCACAATAAGAATTAATAAATGCCTAAAAAGAAATCAATGACAGATCTGAGTAGAGAATTCTGTTTTCCTGGCACCCAGATTAAAGCTGTTTACATTTTCTCAAAATCAATATATATGCAGCCCAGGTGAGTCTCCTAAAGAAATACAGAAATCCTAGGGTATGTCAGTTTCTGACAAGAATAATTTACACATGTACATGTGAAATGAGGACATATCTACCATTTCCTAAAGCTGAAAGCCTATCCTTACATGTCTCACAGTTAGCACAGAGGTTTCGCATACTTAATTATTATTGGTTAGAGTGCTTCGGTAGTAAACAAGTTTGTCAAATCCTTTCCTTGGCCAAATAACTTTAATAGGGAGGACTGTCACAAAAGGAGATGATTAAAGGTCCCTAGTGGCTTTCTACTCTACTTCCAAATGCAGGTAGGGTATTTACAGGTTGTTACCTGTAACTGGCTCTCTGGTGCCATTTCATCTCTGATTATAATGAGATGAAATGGCACCAGAAAGCCAGTCATTAGACATATCTTTTGGCTAAACCCCTGATAGAGAATTTACTTGAGTCAGGATATAGTACCTAAAATCGTATTTGTCTGGTCTGCATACATGTATGATATTTTCGAAGATTTGAATTAAAGGAAAAAGTTAGCTGGCTTATGACATATTAACTTGATAATTAAATGTAATATATATTCATTACTGCATGTTATCATAGACACATGAACTACTGATTCAGTTTTTCATATAAAATGCATTTTGTTTTGGTAAAAGAGCCTTTGTGGAAACAAAATTCAGATTTTGAAATAATTAGGAGAAGCATTTGGAATTTTTATTTTTTACCAATGGGCCTGTCAATTTTCCATGAAAAAAGATGGGACATCCTTGGCTTATCTATGACCAATAATTAACAGAATAAAGGAAAAGAAAACCTGTAAAAGGGCTTTGGGTAGTTTTGAGAATTGTGTGTTTAATTAAATTTGTACCCATTTCAGTTGGAAATTTTTACCCATTTCAGTAGAGGTGTTTGTGTTACCTTATTAAATAAGACCTAATATTCTTATGATTAAATACTAAGGAGGTTTCAAAGTATTTAATATTATAATGCTGAATACTCAGGTTTATTAAATAAATTTTAATTACTTGGTTGTGTAATCATTTAAATATAGGTAACACACACACCTCAGGGATATCTTTAATTCACATGTTATCTAATATCCATGGGTTAACTAAAGAGAAATTCTGTTTAGATGTTGTAGCCAAGGGAGGAAGCTTACATGGTACACAGAGAATGTGATGTATTGTTCAATAGATAATGCCCAATGGCAGCATCCATTTTAAAGTCTGACTTCAAGAGGGAAATTAATTTCCCAATAAAGGATAACATTAACGAGAGTCCTCTTCCATTGTATAGAACGCTGATCTTGGCAGAGAGACAAGCAAGACAGACATTAGATTTGAACAGGTGATTCAAAAGACAGACAGCTGCAGCTGCATATAATCATTTATGTAAAATAATAAAGCTAGCAGCCAGCACTTTACCAAGCATAATAGAGGAAACCACTGATAAGGCTTCATGCTTAACAAATGATTTTTGACCAAATTAATATGTAAAAACTGAGAAATTTAGGGTCATAGTAATGAAAACCTTAAACAATGAGAATAAAAGATCTTTGTATGAGACAACAGCACTATAGCATGCTAACCATAATTCTGGACTGATCCAGAATACTGATTCAAACAAAAGTTTGTTAGTGAAGAGAACTTAAAAAAATTTTTAGAATCATTGCAAAGTACTAGCAATTCATGTATGTAAACTTATATGTTAAAAAAAACATTGCTACTGATTATATTAGAGACTATATAATCAGTATTTTTAAAGTCCTTTAGTTGTTGTTAAACAAGGTTCTTATTCTTAAGTTTTGTTAAATACCTCAAAGTGTGGATAGTCTGTTGATAATAGTCTCTGATGCCCATTTAAAAAAATCATACAAATAAATGTATTAGCAGCTTTCCTTATAGAATTATGTTAATGAGAACTTGCTTCTCTTCAGGTGAGCCACATATATACTTAATCTTTTATGTATGGGTTATCACAAATCTATAAAGTAAATTGATTTTATTAAAAATCTCAAAGCAGATTTTGAGAGTCTGTTTTAGAAAATTATTAATTCATTTTGAAGAGCCTGCCCTGGGCTTCTTGTCAAGAAGACAGAATAGGTAAATGTGGAAAAAAAAATTCACATCCACCAACAGCCACATCAAAATTACAACCAAATAACACAACCATCATTCAGAACCACCAGAAGACTAGCTGAACAGAAGTCCTATAGCAAAGGATATATAGAAGAAGCCATGTTGAGACTGGGAGGAAGGGTAGAGACGCTGAATGGGCTGATTCCACACCCATGTGTGGTGGTTAAAAATCAGGAGGGAGGTTCCCCCCTGAGGAGCAAGGGGCCCCTCTCCCGCCCCAGGCCCCCGGGACCAGGGTTCCAGTACCTGGAAGGGTGGTGCCCATAACTTCTCGCTGTCAAAACCAACGGAGATTTTGGCTGAGTGAGAGGGAGGGCTGCTGGAGTCCCAAGTGCTTCTTTTAAAGGGCCCACACATGGACTTAGACTAACTCCCTGAGCTCCATCCCTGGAGAACCAGCTTGAGAGGCACCAGGGACATGCGGAGAGGAACTGAACTTTCTGGTTTCAGGGTGAGGGCTGAAGGGGCAGCTTTCTCCCAGACAGAGGTCTTGGCAGGGGCCATTGTCCTTTGCTGAGTCCACCTTCCACAGAGCCGGCAGTTCTGCGCTGTATTTGCATCTCTTATCAACCTGGCTACCATAGTTTGCCCTGGTGATTCTCCAAGACCCTGTCCCACCCAACTTTTGGGCATTTTCCAGTGGCTTTTCCATATAAATGGTCTGTTCTGGCTCATGCTGGGGGCTTTCCTAAATTCTCTCAAAGATTCACAAACTGCAAACAAGAATCATGTGGCCTCAGCATGCCCAGTACCTTTTACTAAGTGACCTGAGGCCTGGCAACTAGCAGCAGCTGGCCTTGGTCCACAGCTTCACCTCCCCTGGTGGTGGCTAAACTTGGCCTGCATTTCCCGGGAGGCTCCATAGCCAGCATACCTGGTGGACAGGTTCAGATCATGCCAGAGCACCACACAACCACCTCCACGGGTGACACATTCAAGTGATGAACTCATTGGGCACCAGAGCCTTGCTGAAGTGAGGCAACGATTTGATGGTTGCCAGATGGGAGGGAGATTGGAGATGAATAAAAAAAAGTGAAGAGATTAAAAAATACAAACCACTAGTTATAGAATGAAAAGCATGGGGATATAAAGTACAGCTTAGGGAATATCCTATATAATAAAGGCTAATATACAAATTGACGGGATGATGGGATGACTGGTCACTATGACACGCACTGATCACCAGGGGACAGACGCTTAATGCAGGAGTTGCCTCCTCTGGGAGTGCCCCTCAGCCAGAAGCCAGGCTTATGACTGGCGAGCACATTGGGAGTGGCGGGAGCTTTTCTGCCTCCGTAGCAACACTCAGACATCCCCCTGAGGGCTCTTGTACTTCAAGAGGGTGCAGGCCAGGCTGAGGGACACTCCCTGAATGCACAAATTATGTGCACCTGGCCTCTAGTAATCTTTTATATATAAATAAATTTTATATATAAAAGCCTAAGCAACTGTTATGGTAAAAAGAGCAAAATGACTGGTTGCTATGATGTGCACTGAGCAGGGAGGCAGGTGAACAGTTAGGGACAAGCAGGCAGGCAGGTGTATGGTTAGGGGTGAGCAGGGAGGCAGGCAGGTGAGTAGTCAGGAGAAAGGAGTCCTGGATTGTGAGAGGGATGTCTGACTGCCGGTTTAGGCCCATTAGGGATCGGGCCTACACTGGCAGTCGGACATCCCCAAGGGGTCCCAAATTGTGAGAGAGTACAGGCCAGGCTGAGGGACTCCCCCCATCCCATGCATGAATTACATGCATTGGGCCTCTAGTAGTGTAATAACTATGTATGGTGTCAGATGGGTACTAGATTTATTGGGGTGATAATTTTGTAAGTCATATAAAAATATCTAATCACTGGGTTATATACATGAAACTAATATAATATTGTACATCAATCGTAATTAAAAGAATATGTATAAATAGTGCCAAAGTCCTCACAATGACTTTTGAGGTTTTATTATACCATCTGCTCCTATTACCTTTCTGACCTCAGCTCCTACCCTTCTCCTTCTTCCTGCTTGGCTCCAGTTGCAATGCCTTTTTTGTGAAGGGGATCAGAATATGTTTGGCATATGAGTTATTTTGAGCTAAGGACAATTGAGAAGCAGATGTAGGATGAGGCCTCTGTCCTCTCCCCATCTAAGCAGGCATGAATTTGACCTTGGGAAGGTATCCCCTCTTCCCCTCTTCTTTTCCATGTCAGGAAGAGAAGAAGACGCATTATTGGAGATGGCACTCACTTGAATTGTCATAAATAAACTTTACTGAAATAACCCTTAAGTTCCATTAGTTTCCCTCTATATATTTACATTCCCACAATTTACTGCCACTAGAAGCTTCAACCCTTTTCCTTTGTCCTGTCACTTTCCCATAAATGTGCTCCTCTTTGTTCAAATGGTATATATTTTCCCAGTCTTAACCACTTCTTTGGGTTTTCTCTCTCTTTTCTGTGAGATACCTAAGTATAATTAAAAAGTCAAATAAAAAAAATAACATAAAAATGAAACATTTTGAGCAATTTATATATAACAATATTTTATTTTAAAAAAGGAATTTGACCTTTAAAAACTTAATCCAGGTTAAAAAGCTGAAAATTTTGATGTGATTCTAAAATAGGGATAAATTCCATATTTTCAAAATTTGATTTCTTAAAATTCTGTTTCCTTTAGTAGTAAAATAAAATATCGATTAAAAAATATATTTCAATCATAGTAGTTAAATCTTTAGAAATTTTAAAAATTATTTTTGAAATATTAAACTATTTTTCTTGCTTTTGGTTACTCATTATGTAATATACCAATAAACACCTGGAAATCATTGTAAAGAGAACTCATTATGATTCTTCTCTAACAAATTCCCAGACTAACTATTTTGGGAAATAGAGATTCAGTTAATCTTGGCAGGTTTATTTATTTATTTATTTATTTATTTTTTATTAAAAATAAATCCATACTGATCTTGAAATGTAAGAGTTTTCTTTGGGTAAATAATGTATACGGACCTTATTCTGTAATTCTTATAATTTGTTAAACTAAAAAATATCCTTAAAATGTCTTTATATAAATATAGAAAAAAATACTTTTTTTTTTTGCTTTAAACTCTAATATTCCCTTTTACATCAAGCAATGTAGTCTTCATTTAAATTATTGTTTTACATCTAGCTTGCTTTTTAAAATTATGGTCTCTATTTAAATTAATAAAAATCTGTGACCTTGTACAAGACAAAATTAATCATCTGAAACACTACTATCCTGTTGTATCAGTCTAGAACAAGTTACTATTAAAAATAATTGATTTTTGAGGAAAAACTATGATTCTTAAAGTGATTCTGCATGAAAGGATTCAACCCGGAATATGATGGGGAAGAAAGTGCCTTTGAGAGAGAACCACTGATTTGATTTGAGTCCTTCCCCTCTGTGACTGAGTAACCACAGGTATTTCAGAGTTTATATTTATGATCCGTCCTATGATTATGCAATTTATTAAAAAATGATGCTCAAAATCTTGTAAGCATATATTTCATTGGCAGAACACCCATTGGATTCATTCTTTTAATCTGATATTTATTATATTTTAGAAAGCCTTATAATAATAATAAAAAATGTTAAAATGTAACAAAAAGAAACAAAGATTAATAAAACTATAGAGGCCCAACAAGTTAAGCTTGAGAAGCAAGAAATACATCTCAAAACAAAACAAAAGTGTTTAGGTATCAAATGTAGTAGAAGAAAATGAGAAAGAGAAGTGAGAAGATGCACCATGAGAATTTTAGTATGAATTATCTCTCAAAAAGTAGAAATAATAAGTACAAGAACATATCTTTAAAAAATATGTTATGATATTGGGAAGATATGAAAGTTGAAAATGCAAAATATACATTGATGCAAGGCAAGAGAATTAATGACTTAGCATAAAAAGGCAATATTTTAAAACAGGTAACTTACAGAAACACAGGTGTAAATGCAATAGAATCTAGAAGCCTATAAAGCAAGATTCAGAAACATCATTAGTGCAAATACAGAAGGCCAAATCAGTATGGAATCAAAGTTGGGCTTTAAGGTTAGAGGTAGATGCATATTAATCTCAAATCTTTCATTTCTTAGCTATCTGATCCTGCTATTTAGACTTTTTAAAGCTAGGATACCTTATTAGAAATAGGCCATTATAGTTCTGTCATAGAATTTTAGAGATAATTAAATGCAACTATATATGTAAAGCACTTAGCTAAATGCCTGGCAAATAATGGTCAGCTATTTCTTTTAGGAGAGAGGGGAGTTCAATAAATTAGTTGATTACCTTTTATTTTAACCATGATGCTACCTCAGAATGGGTATAAAGGCAACAGAATCTCTTTTAGTAGAAAACACACACACACACAAACACACACACACACACACACACACACACACACACACACACACACACACACACTTGCCCAGACCTCTACTTGTCTTGTTTCAAACTTTAAAAATTTTAAGTTCAAAGCTTATAACGTTAAGAACAAAGAGAAGATTTTACAAACTGCCAAGAAAGCAGGAATGCCATGACAAGAATGTCTTGAAACATTCCTATTCTATCAAAATGTCCTATCAAGCTGACCTTTTCTTTTGAAATTAATAATTAAAAACCTAAAAAATAAGAATATTTTTTCAAATAATGTCCACCATAGCAAAGTTGAACAGAGGTAAAAATTAGTATCTTAGCATATATAAGGATGCTCTAAAAACACTAAAAAATAATATGATGCAAGATTAATTATATGAAGTAAAATGATCTAAAAAATCAGGCCAACATGAAGAAAATGGAAAAGCAGAAGGTACAAATTCTTAGGGTTTTAATCTATAAAATATAACTAGAAATCGAGTAGGATAAAAAGAAATTTAACCTGAGAAAGACTTTTGTTCTTAATAAGAAAGTTCAAAGTTTATTTAATAAGAATAAGCCATCATGGAAAATAAAAAGCTAGTGAAGCTAAACATTTACCTATAAAATTACACTTCATTTCATTACATTACCAAACTATGAAAAGTAAATCACCGCTTAATTATACTGTTATAAAAGTATGGCATACAATTATACATTAGATTACAAATGAATTTTAAGGGGATTAGAACTTAGTGTTTACTAGGAAATGCATATACATAAAAAGAGAGACCATAACCTACAAGCAATAATTATAATTCTTAGAAAAATTGTTCTCAATTGTCTTTTAATTAAAAGATCCACAACCGTGTTTTTAAAATTCTTTATTGTTTAAAGTATTACATATGTCTTCTTTTTCTCCCACTGACTTCTCTCCAGCACATGCCCTCTCCCACTAGTGTCTGTGTCCATTGGTTATGCTTATATGCATGCATACAAGTCCTTTGGTTGATGTCTTACCACCACCACCACCCCCACCCCCACCCACTCTTTCCTCTGAAGTTTGATGGTCTGTTCGATGCTTCTCTGTTTCTGGATCTATTTTTATTCATCAGTTTAAGTTGTTCATTATATTCTACAAATTAGTGAGATCATGTAATATTTACCTTTCTCTGACTGGCATATTTCGCTTAGCATTATGCTCTCCATGTCCATCCATGCTGTCGAGAATGGTAAGAGTTCTTTCTTTTTTACAGCAGCATAGTGTAAATGTATAGATGTGTGGATGTACCACCGTTTTTTAATCCACTCATCTGCTGATGGGCTGTTCCCAAATCTTAGCTATTGTAAATTGTGCTACTATGAACATAGGGGTGATATATCCTTTCTGATTTGGTTTTTCTGATTTCTTGTGATATATTCCTAGAAGTGAGATCACTGGGTTGATTGGGAGTTCCATTTTTAGTTTTTTTGAGGGAACTCCATACTATTTTCCAGTGTCTGCACCAGTATGCATTCCCACCAGCAGTGTACGAGGGTTCCTTTTTCTCCACATCCTTTCCATTTCCCCTAAGAACAGGAATGAGACAGGGATGCCCACTCTCACCACTCCTGTTTGACATAGTACTGGAAGTCCATGACTGTATTTTTTAACATGAAATCATCATACTTACAAAAGATGAACCCAATACTAAAAAAGTCATAATCTTTCTTAATTATTGGGTGAAAAAGACAATGTAGCATATACCTATCAAAAACAACAACAAATAAACAAATAGAAATGTTTCAGATATAAAAGAGAGAGACAGAAGGGATGGGGAGAGAGATGCCCACATATGCACATTTGGATAGATATAGATACACATAAGGTAACCTGGAAAATATAAATGCTTTATATTTCAGAAAGCTTTCAGAGATCAATTAAAAGAATATTAATTCTTAAATGTAGCATAAGATATTTTTAAAGAACAAGATAAATATCACAAAATTGATTCTTAAAGAAACTTGGAAGTAGAAGTGCCAAAAGAGAACAGGAAGCTCCTGGTACTTCTGAGGGATCCCTCTCCTCCCTAACCACCACAGACAGCTCAGCCTTTTAAAACAGGTTTTAAACTTGTTCTTTCTAAAGAAAAGTCCCTAGAGAATTCCAGGAACAATGGGAAGGAAAGAAAAATGTACGTAGAAATATTCTGTATTCCACCTTGCTTTCTCTTCATTTGTTGTTGAATACGAAATCTCAGGTACATGAATGACAAAATTTATCTATATTTCAGAGAAACACAAAGACATGATTTCTTAGGGGCTTTGTCCCGGGGACAGAGGTTTTATCCTTGGGTAAGGGTAGAGTCAGGGATGTCCTGACTATGTAGAAAAAAAGGCTTACAATGCTATTGAGGCTGCCATTTTTGGAAAACTATGCAAAAATTGTTAAGATGCTTAACCCCACAGCACAAGATAAAGATTTCAACTTCATCAAGTCTGGTTTCCTCAAAGAAAATCAGAGATAGATATTTTCAATTTTTATTTATAATTTGCTACATTTTTTAAAAGAACATAATGGTAGGGTTGATAGGTTCTTGTTATTATTTTTTTAGTTTAGCTTTCTTTTAGAGGTCAAGTTATACTCTGATCTATATAAATTCTGAAATTCTTTGGGGAGGTTGGTAAATATGAGCTAAATATTTTTTCTGTTATTTTTAACTTCATATTCAATTGTATCAATATAGTTGGCTTCTAGAGCTAAAGGACCAAAGATATCATTTCAATATTAACATATTAATGGATTTCAGAAACTTTGTGGGCCTAATTTATATTCTTTTGAATGTTTAAAAAGTATGTTATTATAACATATCTCATTTTTGTGTTATAATAACTGTATTAAAGTAATATACAGTCATTGAATAAAATCTGGAAATAGTAAACACTATAAAGTAAAAACAACCATGAATCCAATATCAAGACAATATGTTTATGTAGAGTGATTGATAGAGATAATAAAAAGATAGATAGAACATAAAACATCAATTAAATTGTACCATAAATAAATACACTTTTGTATTAAGCTTTTAAAAATTAAGACTGTATGTTGTCTATGTTTCTGTGTTATTAAAAATTCTACTTCATCTTAGAGCCATTCCATAAATTATTTAACCAGCTCTCTATTGTTTGGTATTGATATATTTTCTACTTACTTATTATAAATGATGGTTCATATCTAGAAGTGAAATTATTGAGTCAAATGCTGAGTTCATTTGCATTTCTTAATAATTAACCACAGCCTGTAACAGCGAGACCAAAATATTGGGTTCAAAACTTTGAAACTCCATTTCAAGCTTACTTGCTTTATTAAAATAAGCAAAAACAAAACAATTTAAATTTGAGATATTGAAATTGTAAATTAAAAGGCTGCTAAATTGAATGATATTTAATTTAAATATGTTTACACATATTTAAAGTAAAGGATCTAGTAGAAAATCTGGCACATAGCATAACCCCAAATGTAAAATATTTTTATTCCATAAAGTCATTTACACCTTAATCATTATATTTATTGTAAATATTTATTTTTAAAAGTTGTTTTCAGTTTATTTTTTGTAGATAATAATTTTGGTATCAAGGAGGTTATGTTATAAAATCTACTTTTGTTTTTATAGGGACCTGGTGCATGAAATTCATGCAGTCGTGAAGGTGTCCTCTCAGCCTGGCCTGTGCCCTCTAGCAGTCAGGGAGCCCTTGGGGGATGACCAGCTGATGGCGTAGGCTCACTATGCCATCAGTCAGATATCCTTAGCATTGCCACAGAGGAGGGAGAGGCTCCCACCACTGCTGCTGTGCTCGCCAGCCGTGAGCCCAGCTTCTGGCTGAGCAGCACTCTCCCTGTGGAAGCACACTGACCACCAGAGTAGCTGTCAAACCGCCTGCTTGGTGCCATTATTTAAATTGTACATGGCCATTTCGCAGCTGTATGTGCTCAGAGCAGGGCTCCAATCTCCTGAAGTGGGCAGGGCTGGGGAGATGAAGGGGAAGCGGGGCTGGGACAGGGTGGAGCTGGGCTGGGTCAGGGTAGGGCCAGGCAGGCTAGGAGAGTGGGTTTAGCCACAGTCCCCGGCAAAGTTCACAAAGTTCAGTGAACTTCTGCTGCAGGATGCTAGGCTCCACTGCTGTGTGTGTGTGTGTGTGTGTGTGTGTGTGTGTGTGTGTGTGTGGTTGGGGGTAATGAGTCTGACCCTGGGGGGCCACTTGGGCCTGCCTCCACCTGGGTCTGGAGTTGTAGGGAGGAGTGGTGCGCCCAGCCGCAGCTAAGGGGGCCCAGCAGCGGGTGGGCCCCAGGCCCCAGATGCCTCGGGGCGCTGACAGGCCTTTGCCAGCACACTATTGTTGTGGCTGCCCCTGGCAGGAGTGGCGGGGTAAGAGAGGTGGAGTCGCAGGTGTGGGCTGCGGCTACCCCGAGGCTGGGTCTTCTCCCCGCCTGGTCAGCCTCCCCAACCCCCTTCCCCCCCTCCCGAGGGTTTGGGGGCTGGGGTAGGGTGTCAATGCAGAAGGATTGGAAGAGCTCCTCATGGCTGCTTCCTCTTCCTTCTTTGCAGTCCCGGCTCCTGTCAGGTGCTCTCCTCAGACCCCCAGGAACTTGGCTCCAGCCACCACGCCCCTCAGTGGCTTCCTGCTGCCCCCACCCCACTGGGCTCTTCCCGCCGCCTGCCTGTCAGGAGGCTGCCTGAGTGCCCTAATGAGGGCAGCACGGTCCTGGGGTATGGGGTGGGGTTGTGGGAGCAGCTCCAGTAAAGTTTATAAAATCCCAGGTCCCTGTCGGGATTTGGTTGCAGGGCCAGGGCAGTCTGCCTGGACAGGACGAAACCATGCCAGGCCCGGAGTCCAGCCCTGTGGCCCCGAGGCCCCGCCCACCCTACTGAATGGTCATCCCGGGTAATTTGCATATTCCTCTAGTATTAGTATATATTTCCATAGATTACATTTAAGAAGCTTTTCCTAAAATTGAAATAAAAAAAATAAGTCACCTATGTATATTTTTAATTGTATCCTAATTTTTTTCCAAGGAAAAAGTATTGTAAAGCAAGGTAAAGATGAGTGGATAACTGGATAATGCATTTTCGAAAGTATTACCTAAACTAATACTCACTACATACAGTCTCTATTGGAGTCTCTATTTGAGTTAAAGAACCTGAGCAAAGAAAATTGTACCTCACAGGAATGAAGTCACACTAGATCAATGCCTATTAGGCTTCTCATTTAGGAATCCTGATGCTAGCCTTAACCTTCGCACCTGTATTAGGAAAGGCATTGCTTATCAGCATAGAAGCTGAGTTAAAGAGGAATACTGATGGACCTTCTTTTTCCTCTCTATCTGTTAAACACTGTGTTGGTATATCTTTCCAAATTTAATAATTGCTAAACAGACTCTAAACAAAGCATGGTGCATGGTAAGATTTTGAAGCCACAAACAAAAAGCAATTTAAAGGAAATTGATAAGTAACCTAAAGAATTAGAGAAAGGATATTATTTAATTGTCTACAGAAAATAAATTAAAATGCTATGAGAAGGGGAATTAGAGATAGGGCAAGAGCCACACAAAACTAAAAGGCTACAGTAACTTCAGAAATGTGCATTAAGATTACTAGAATTAGAAACATAAAAGAAAAACAATGTCTAAAATCTAAAAAGTAAATTAAAGTACAGAAAGATCTGTTACAGCAGAAATTTATACAGTAGTGTGGAGGACAAGTTTATAATTTAGTGCTAGAAGTAAAATAAAGAAATAAATTCATTGTGCATAGAATAAATAATCAAATATACAAGAAAATGAACACTTCTGAAGTGAAGAAATATTAAATATGAAAACTCTGGTAATATATAGAGGCAGAGAAATTATATATATATTTAAAGTAATAAAAATCAGGAAGGAGTGACCTTTTTTCTCCCCAAATATAAATCATAGAAGCCATTAGAATTTTTGAATAAAAATTAATCTCATTGTAAGAGAGTGAGACTCCTAAAACCTTAATTGACATGAGAATAATGCTTATATAATTACATAATTGACATGAGAATAATGCTTATATAATTACATAATAAATATCAATTTTATATTATTTTATCCTTCCTAAGAATATTATGTATCTTTCCCAAGTTAGTAAACTTGACTGACAATAACAGTCAATAAGGGGTACATCAAAATCAAGAATTCAAAAATGGTAACATCATAATAGTCAGGTCAGAGCTCTTTTTCTCATAAAACTGAAGAATGGATTCATGGACAGACTGTGGTGGGAAAAAAACCCACAAAATTTATTGGGGGGAAAACAACGCTTGGGAGGGTATATGCAGACATCCTGCTGCAAGAAGTCAGTAAGAAGTGAGTCCAAAATTGCTTACCCCTTAACCTCTTTGTCTAGAGGATATTCATATACTTAGCTAGCTTCTGATTAGTCCCTTCAAGGAATTTTGGCAATATCCAAAGTTCAAATTCCCGCTCAGGGGAGGACCTGATTTAAGACTGCCACTTCAGGTCAGAGCTGACATAGCTGTTCCTGCCAAGCCCAGTGAAGGGTCAAGTTTTCCCTGCCCAGCAGGGTACCCACCTAGCTAGTTCCAGGTCCTTTGTTTACCTCCAGGTCTGACTTCCTTTCTCTCTACCTCCACATGGTCCCTATCCCTGACTGCCCACCTTGCCCTCTTTTTCTATCTCATAAGCATCAAATCTCTGATGGGGAACACAAAAAGCAATTAACTAAATTGAGTGAAGATTAAAAGTAGTTATAATTATGGCTATACACTTGAGTGCAATAGCTCAAGACAGTTCTAAAAGGTATTTGATACAGTAATACTTAAAACGAGTACATTGGATCTGAAACATCTATTTAAGGAGAGTATGTGTTTCAGGGCATGGAAGATTATGGAACACAAATGTTTGCTTTATGATTTTTCTCTATATTTCAGTTTTGCAACAATGAATATATATGAAATTATTAGTTAAAATATGTGTGATCATTAAATAAGGGGAAAATGTCTTAAATATTGGCAATTAGTTTCTTTGGAAAATTAACTAATGCATTAAACTAAGTCACAAGATCCAGATAGATTCTAATTTATGCCATGTCAAGGTAAAATATATAAAAAATACAGATTGTTATTTAATAAATCTCTTGAGAAGTAAGCTAAGGAAAAATAATGGAAGCGGTTATATTCATATTAAATATTTATAAAATTATCTCCATTAAAAATCCATAGCACAAGTACAATTACAATGGAAATTGCAAGATGAATAAAGTATTTCTGTTAGACAGGATAAACAACTGCTAGGGCAGGAGGAGGGGAAGAGGGGAAGGGAGAGTACACCTGACCCACAGAACAAAGAAGTCAGCTTGCCAAGATAAAATCACCAGATGTTTTCATAAATTCTGGGAAAAGTCACAACAATATAAAAGGGGGACCTTGAAATCTATAGGGGATAAAAGTATAAACCCTTTGAATGCTCACCAGGAATGTCATCACAAATATGCAGTCAAAAAATAATATACTACCAATTCTAGAATTGCAGTTGAAAGATAAACATGAAAAAACCCACCTTTCCTAGTGAGTCCTAGTCTGAATAATGTAAATTGGCAATCACACAACTTTTTAGAAGTTATAAATTTGATGAAAAATGATATTTGTAATACTTGGTACTGGCACCTGTGTTGAAAGGATTTTTTTGGGGGAAAGAATTTGATTATATTCATGGTGGGGTAAAAGTAGATTTGCAGTTGTTCATATGGAATCTATACATATAAAAGCCTAAGTGACCATTAGGACTGGAAGACTGGAAATGATCAAACAGTCGCCATGACACATACTGACCACAAAGCTCAATTCAGGAGCTGCCCTCGGTGGCCAGAGCCAACCTCCCATGGCCAGCTGGTTGTGGCATCCATTTCTTCTGCATCTACCCCAGAGATTTTCGCCTCCTCTCCCAATCTCATTGGGGCCTTCGGGTCCTGGGCTGGGACAGGGAACTAGGGGTGGGTGGCTGTGGAAGCAGCCCCTTTCCCAGGGGGGCTGAGGGCTGTCTCCCTTCTTAGGGATGGAAACCAACCTCCTACACTCCATCCCTCCCCATGATCAGCAGGCCCCGATCAACCCACAGTCTCCACCACCCTATCTCTCTATACAGCTAGCAGGCCCTGATCAGCCCAGTCCTGATATGCCCTGATTGCCAGCCAGGCTTAGGGACCCCATCAGTGCACAAATTTGTGCACTGGGCCTTTAGTGTAATACAATAATTAATGAGTAATAACATAAGAATAAACTATGTTTTGTGTACATATAACTGTAAACCTACTTTTCCCTGACTCTGTATATGAAAGGCCATAAAAGTATATTCTTTGATGCAATTATTTTAATTTTATAAATCTCTCCTAAAAGGAGAACTAAAAAAGTGTGGCTCATAAATGTGAGTATAATTTTATAGTTATATCAAAGAAACACATGATTCAAAGACACAGTATGCATCCAGAAATTAATGATGACGCTTGATGTTAACAATCCAAACCACATTTGTTTAGGAAGAATTTAATGTTGAAAATACATTCATTGGCTTATGAAAATACTCACAGCATGACATTAAATGAAAAAGCAGGATAATGACTTTAAATAAATAAAGAACATCCAAGAAAGTCAGAGTATCAAAAAAAGTACTGAAAAATATACCAAAGTAGCAATAAAGATTTTTGCTAAAGGTTTTTGATAAAACAAGTTATTTTAATTTATGCATTATATTATATGCACCAACCAGAGGCCTGGTGCATGGGGCAGGGGGTTCCCTCAGCCCAGCCTTCATCCTCTCCAATCCAGGACCCCTTGGGGAATATCCAACTGCCAGTGTAGGCCTTGTCCCAGGATCGGGCCTAAACTAACAGTCAGACATCCCTCTCATAATCCTGGACTGCTGGCACAATCCTGGACCGCTGGCTCTAATTGCTCAGCTGTCTGCCTGCCTGGTTACCCCTAACTGCCTCCCGCCCCCCATGGCCTGATCGCCTCATACTGCCTCTGCATGCTGGCCTGATTGCCCCTAACTGTCCCCCCCCCCCCCCCCGCCCCGCCAGCCTGGTCATCCCTAACTGCCCACTGCTACTGGCCAGGTCTCCCCCAACTGCCCCTTCTCTGCCATTCTGGTTGCTCCTAACTGCCCCCCCCCCCTGCCAGCCTGGTCACCCCTTACTGCTCCCTGCCAGCCTGGTTGCCCCCAACTGTCCCCTTTGCCAGCCTGGTCACCCCTAAATGCCCCCAAGCCTGGTTGCCTCTTACAGTGCCCCCTGCTGGCTTGGTTGCCTCAGACTGCCCCCTCTGGTGGTCTGGTCGCCCCCCCAACTGCCTCTCCCCCTGGTCGCCCTTCATAGCCTCCCCCCTCCCGCCACTGGCCTGGTCACCCCACACAGCCTGCTATTCAGTTGTTTGGTTGTCCCTCACTAACCCTCCTGCCGACCTGGTCATAGTAAGCCATCTTTTGAGAGTGTGAGGATTAATTTGAATATTACTTCTTTATTTTTAAGAATAAATATGTATATATAGTTTCTATAAAAAATTTCATAAAATTCATGGACTCCCCCCTGGCCCCTCAGCATGTTATATTAGAGATACACTGAATTAGGAGACTTGGATTGAGTCCTGGCTCTGTTACTTAGTAGCTGTTTCATTGTATATGTTACTAAAATTTTATGAACTTTCAGTTTATTCATCTCTAAAATGGGAATGGTTCTACATTATAGGGCTGGTGTTATGATTTAAAAAATAAAATAATGCTTGATGTTAGCCATACAGTTTACCAGGCACTTCATTAGAAATAGATTACATAAGATTTTAATCTAAAATTTTGGTTTACCAAAATCTGAGTTATAGATGCTGTTTTGTAGAAATATATACACGATTTTGTGTATACATTTTCAAGTATACTTACATACACACACATATATTAAATAGTGAAAGTAAAGACATAAATCCTCTTCAATAAATTTTCATTTTAATATCTAAACACCTCAAGAATCTCAGTTTTGCCTGACTGAAAGTGCTCAGTGGTTAAGTATCGACCCATGAATAGGAGGTCAGGGTTCAAGTCCCAGTCCAGGCACATGCTGGATTTCAGGCTTGTTTCCCAGTAAGGGGCGTGCAGGAGGCAGCTGATGGATGATTCTCTCTCATCACTGGTGTTTCTATCTCTCTCTTCCTCTCCCTTTCTCTCTGAAATAAATACAAATATTTCATTATTTAACTGTAAAATTGAGAGATAGAGAAGTTAGGATTCTAAGATGCAAATGTCCTAAAACAATTTCACAAGTAACTAATGGGTAACAATGCCATTGTTTTTGAATATTGAGTAAACTATTAGATGCACTATTGCCTTGTGCAGTGGTTTTATAGACTTATGCTTTCTCTCCAGCAGCTCATATTTTTACTGGGCCAGTGCATATAATCCTTTTTTGCATTCTTACCAATTCTCAAAATAACTGAGTTGGTTTTCAACTTCTTCACCTGATACATAGCTTAGTTGGTTGCATAAGCAGATAAGACTGCACATTCTTTATATATATGTATATTTAATGATTTCAGAGAGGAAGGGAGAAGGAGTGAGAGACAGAAACATCAATGATGAGAAATAATCATGGATCAGCTGCTTCCTGCACGCCAATCGAGCCCGCAACCTGGGCATGTGCCCTTGACCGGAATCAAACCCAGGACCCTTCAGTCCGTACACCAACGCTCTATCCACTGAGCCAAACCAGCTAGGGCTGTACATGTTTTTATGTGTATAATTTTGGATTTTCCTTGTACTATTTCAGAAAACTTTTGTATTTCAGTTTACGTTTGTCTCCAATTAGTGAAGGTGCTAGATGTCTTACTTACTAGTAAACTCAGTGGGTGTTAACTTTATTGCCTTTTTAGGCTCATATTATGCTAAATTCATTTCAGAGTATGGAATTCAATATGATTACAATATAATCGCATGGTTAATTGCAAGTAAAACCGCCTTTAAAATTAATATTTAAAGTGGAATTGCAGTCCAAAGCAGAATGAATGAGGCTTTGTTACAGTCGTGCCCTGAGGAGGATTAGTGCATTTCAGAGAAATTTAAATTGTGAATCACAAAATAATCCCTACTAAATCTCCAGAGAAGGCCACCTCTACTTCCAGAAACTATTTCTGGTGGGATAGAAACTCAGCCTGCTTTATCTTCTTTGTATTTGGCTAGATAATCCCTTTTAAGACAGAAAGATAAGCCTTCTTTCAAGATCTTTTTTTCTTTTTTAAGGGCTCACTGTAATGGCATTTTCTTCCACCTTGAATATCTAATGCTTTAACAAGACTTCTCCTTCCAAATGTTTGCTAGAGTGAGAACTAAGCACATTATCATATCCCTATTTTTATTTAGAATTAGATTCTTAACAAGTATTTCAGTTTATCTTCTACCTCAGAGAATAATTGAATAAGTAGAGATATAACTTATATCTCTACTTATTGTGCTTTTATGATTTAGTGCAGTCTAGGATGAGATTTTTACACAAAAAGAAATGATATAGTACTATTAGCCTTAATTTTTAAATGTCTGGATAAATGGTGATGAAAAGACACCTGGCGTGGGGTGGTGAACACACGATACATATAATGTGTTATGG
Organism: Pipistrellus kuhlii; assembly: GCF_014108245.1. NCBI lineage: Eukaryota > Metazoa > Chordata > Mammalia > Chiroptera > Vespertilionidae > Pipistrellus > Pipistrellus kuhlii. Next base: position 54,907,026 of record NW_023425540.1, on the reverse strand, counting down.
AATTGTGCACCTGAAACCTGTATGATTTTGTTAACTGGTGTCACCCAAGTGAACAAAATTTGACATCAAATAAATATTTAAGCTGGAATGCTTAATCATCAGTCTCTTGATTTTCATTATTGTTTAGAGTATATACAATTTTAATACAAAATTTTAACTTACAAGATTTTGAGTACAGAGATGTTAATTTTTGAAAATAGTTTTCCCTTCTTTTCTTTTTTTTTAAAAGGGAACACATAGTCACTACTGTAAAGACTTTTATTTCCCCTAATCTATAAGGAGAATATTGGAAAGCTTCTAAATACAAAAGCCAGTCAAGAATTATACATTTCAGAAGAGGTGACTTTGTGCTTACTCTTCAATGAACATCTGTCATAAAATATGTCCTTGCATAGCACTCATCTGCACTCAACCTCATAAAACAAAAAAATAATTAAATGTCTATTTTTTTCTTTAACATATTACTGACTTATTTTTATTTGTTCATGATAGGTAGTTAATGGGTTTCTCCATTTCCTGATTCCTGAAAGTATCTAAATAAATTATAGAACATGATGCAGTTATATTTTATACAGAGAAATACTGATTCTCCTTCAGGCTCAGATTACATTTCTTCACGAATAGAATCATAGTATATCTATCATACTACCTGAGGAACTTCAGAGATTACTAAAGACTTAATATTTTATTTTATAAATAATAAAACTGAGACCCAAAGATTTGGTTAAAATTATTTCATGGATTATCATAAGGAGTCCTGGACTCATTTTTCTTTTATGAGTGTTTCAGTCCCTTCCTATGAAGTAAATAATTTGACTTTTTGTCAGGGTTCATAAACATTAGCTTTTTTTCAAGTTTTGAGTATTTGCTTTAGTGATTCCAACAATCATAAGTCTATGTTTTCAATAAGTTCTCAAGCAGACAGTATATTGTGTCTCAGTACAGAGGCCAGCCTGGATGACATGAATTGAGGCATATTGAAAGAATGCTAGGCTGTAAAATAATACACGGTTGTCTGTCCATGAAATTATAAACTTTACCACTGAAAGATATCTTAATGTTAGCACCAGGTATTTTATTAAGTGAAGCAATTGGATGGCAGTATTTTGCCCACAATCACATCATACTGGTAGCATTACTTTTTTTTTTTTAATAAAGAAATTGTTTCTATAGAAATATCCTGTTATAAAATTGTACCATCTGAGTTCATCTGAAGAAAAAAATATACTCATTTCAAACACACACACACGCACACACATTTTTTTTTTGTCCTTTTGGGAATACAGAATTGCATTAATTATGTTTTGTTATTTACAGCTTACTAACATCTTGGTCCATACATGACTCTCACTAATTATATTTGTTGAAATATTTTTTAGTAACATAATTAACACTTCTAGTTCTCCATGCAGTCCAAGAACTTAAATACTTCTAAAATTTTACATTTTCTATGTGCTTTTTTCCACACTCTGCCTTTGGCTTCTCACCCAGAAATATCATATATTCAAAAAATTATGTTTATCATTCTCATATTTCTTTAATGTTTTCTATCAAACACACATATAAATGCTTAAAAAATATGTGCAATTTCGCTTATATTTAAACTTATTTAAGGGAGGTATAATTTTATATTCACATCTTAATGTAGGATTGTTTTGCCAGATAATTAGCTATAATTTAAAAAGAGAAGAGAAGAGCCTGAGGGAATAATATTAAAAGCCCATTCAACGAACATTTATGGAACAGTTAACATTTGCATGCATTGGGGAAACAAATACCAATAAAATATAATTCCTTCTTTGAGAAATTTGGGACTTGTGAGAGATGGATATTAATAGATAATTGCAATAAATTGGGAAAATACTCCAAAAAGGTTTTTGAAAACTAGTATGAGTGCATGGGAGAGGTGACATTTTCCTTAACTTTTTAGGAATGTTTGGGATAGTATTATAATTTGAGAAACATTTCAGTTGAGGGAGACACTTGTATAGTGCTGCTGAATTGGAAGTAGAGCAGATGACAAGATATGAAGAAAGTGTACAAGATTGAATTAAGGCAGAGGAATTAGGCTAATGAATTAGTATGAATACGAGTGGATTAGTGGGGTGGAGAACAGACAATGGCAGAAGTTACCATCAATATTATCTATCCTATAAGATATTATGGACTCAATAAAATTAGGTGACTATTAGAAATAGCAATGGGCCGAAACTGGTTTGGCTCAGTGGATAGAGTGTTGGCCTGTGGACTGAAAGGTCCCGGGTTCAATTCTAGTCAAGAGCATGTACCTTGGTTGCAGGCACATCTCCAGTAGGGGGTGTGCAGGAGGCAGCCAATCGATGATTCTCTCTCATCGATGTTTCTAGCTCTCTGTCCCTCTCTCTTCCTCTCTGTGAAAAATCAATAAAATATATATATAAAATAAAATAAAAAAAAGAAATAGCAATGGAAAACAAGTAAAAGACAAGGATTAGGCAGACTCCTGTGTTGTAAAGGATGGTGCTCCTATAGATAAATAAGGGAAGGAGCCAGTAGAGCAAAGAGACACCTTGAATGTTTAACAGTATTTTACCTAATTACACATATTTTCATCATAGAATATAACTGGTGTGCATCAGAGCAAGCTGGCACTGCTTATGCAATTTTAGTATTCATATACCTCATGACCTGTGTGTGTGTGAGTGTGTGAGTGTGTGAGTGTGTGTGTGTGTGTGTATGTGTGTGTGTAGCTCATGCAAGTGTATTAGTGGGAATGTTCAAGAAAGCTCATTGCAGCCTTATTTGTAGTAGTGGGGGTGGCAGGGTGAATACAACCTGAGTATCCATAACTTGAATCAATAAATAAAATAGGAATACAATGAAACTTTAACTTACAAATAAAAGCAGTTTCTGTTGCTGTTGCTATATGCCTCACATTGTGCCCTTATATTCTTTATTCTTCTCATAAAACTGGCCAATGTGACTGAATTGTCTAATCTATGACTTTTGCTGATGTGGAGTCACTCTGCTCTGAAATCTCATTACTAGAGAGTTTCCCTGCCATTTGATGTTTGGCCTAGCATGGATATAATTTGTCTGGAAGCTTCAATGACTACTATAGTGGGTCCTGGCCTCACACTCATACCTTTTTCCCCCCCTTTGAATAATCCAAACAGTTCACGTGTAACACTCTGCCTTTTTCTATGGGCCCCGCTTCAGTTGTGTGGTGTCTGGTTCTCATAAAATTATCCTGACATTCACAAAGCAAATGTCCTTTGAGCTTTGACTGCAGGGTGAGGTGACCCACCAGATGTGGTATTCTGGTGAAGTTTGAAAGAAGAAGATAATGTTTATATTAACCTTTCAAGCCCCTTTCCATGTGGGGTTAGCATCTTGGTGGTTAAATAAAGATGGTTGGTCATCCAGAATCCTGTAAGCACTTGACATCATGTCAAGTAATCTACTGTGCCCCACAGGATCTGGCCATCCTGGCTGTGGGTGGGGAAGCAGCCTGGTGATGAAAACCCCGTGGTATTTGAGGATCTGTCTATGCCAGGGCATTATGTGGACAACTTTATTTTCCTTTTGGTGACACACTTTCACCAAGCATATTATGGGGCCACTGGTCACTAACAGGAGAGGGGTAAAAATTTCATCCTGATTGTATAAGTTGTGGAGCTGCAAACAGATTCCTCAATGATTTTATTTATTTCTTGGACTATAATCTTACAGTCAAAGCATTAAAGACAGGGCAGTCTAATAAATAATGTCTCTTCAAAAGGTTCACTAAGGAAACATTATGCTAACAGAACTCTATTTTAACATGCTTTATGCTTTACTCTGAATGATAAATTATTGCAATATAGCAATAATGGTAATTTATTCCAAGAAAGAATAAGGATACTTATAGAAATAACTAACTTTAAACCACCATGCACTGATTTCTATGAGAAATGAAAGAAAAATCTAACACCTGCCCTTATTTTGGGCTAAGCTCCTGACTTAACTGAAAATAGCATGTGGTTTTCTTACAACTTGTTATTTTTCTCTTTCCTTTTTAATTTTTTTTTAAAGTATGTGGTGTCTACTAGTAGGTTTAAATGTTCCAACAGCTTCAAGGCAACACAGATATCATTTTGCAAATGCAGAATTTGTCATAGTGCTCAAGTACGTAATGGAAAACCATCATAAAGATTTCCTTTGTAAGTCCTTGTAACAGCTGAAAACTAATAATTCCTATTAATAAGTGATTGAATATATACCAACGTATGTCCAAGCCTGCAACTATTATGTCAATAAACAGAGCTAATCAGTTTAATGTGCTGTAGGCAGGAACTAGGAATGTATACAAATGTAAAGATAGCAAGACCGGAGTCTTTATCTCTTCTATTGTAGGTTTCCCCCCAGTGGAGACAGGCTTTGAAACATCCCAATGCAAATTCTCTTACATTTGTACCTATCCTAAATGTCTGTTCTCAAATTTACTCTTATCAGTGGACTATTCTGGGGTCATTTTTATTCCACTCTGATCTTCCCAGTGTATCTTGCTGCCTCTGCAGTGTCTTGCTGTGATTAGGGTGTTTATTCCACCATTCTTGACAGGAAGACTGAGGGTGTAGGAAAGAACAAGGATGACTTAGAAGAGAAGGAACAGGGAAGGGAATTAAAATAGATCTCCTGTGACCTGTCCTTGCTTGGAAAAGAAATACCCTCAAGTTATACGGTTAAGAGTTATTCCTTACGCTGGTATTTAGGAACATAATCATGTTGGAAATATGTATTTTTGTCTTTGTATATATGTGTGTTGTATGTCTGGATATGTATAAATACATAGTGTTGTATGGTAATCTGATATAAAAAGTTTCAGAATATATTATTGGTGTTACAATGAGTAAGAAGACTAAAAAAAAGCATGAGCTCTATATATTTCCAGAGTCTTATTTAGGGGCAATGATAATAATTAGAGAGAACGATGATTTATCCAATGTTTCCACTGTGCCACCTGTTTTTAGATCCTCTTTACATAGTTCTCAGGAAAGTACTGTTATTGCATCTATTTTACAGATTATCAAAATACAGCAATACAGGATTTTCATTCCTAAACCAGCTTCTGTGTTTGTTTGTTTGTTTGTTTGTTTGTTTTTACTGCCAGCCCAACCTCTAGAAGAAAGGCTGCTTGCTGGTAGAGTCAAGAGACAAAGGTATCAGCAGCAAAACAAACTTTACAGAGATATGGGCCAAGGCAGCAGCAGAATAGTAACCTTGTAGGTGCCCTACACTGAACAAAGTGGAAGGGCTTTCAGGGCATTCCAATATTTGGCATTGCTCTAGGATGGTGCCTAGACTTGTTTGGAAAGAGAGTCCCAGGGAAGAACTGGTGGATGTGATGCTGTTGTATTAACCTGATTATTAATTGACTGGAAAGGAGGAAAGGGATGACTAGATTTAGGCATGCCATTTATGCAACTTTGACAAAAAGCTGCATTTAACATTCTCCAAGTCTGTTTCACACTGATTGATAGGGGAAGGGACTCGACAAATGCAGTTTAGACACATACCCAGTAAGGTCTGGGTGACCTGGAAAAGTGCCTGTCAGTCACACCTGAAAGCCAGTCAATGGCCAGAATGGGTGTGGCCAATCCAAGTTCCCTAAATCCTACCTTATAAAAGAGTAATATGCAAAATAATCATCACTCTGCTCAAGCCAGGCCCAGCAGCCAATCAGAGTGAGTATGCAAATTAATCCCAACCAAGATGGCTGCAGCCACAGAGAGCAGTTGAAAGGCTTGGGTTTCTCCGGCAAAGGAAGCCAAGCTTTTCCCACACCCTGGCTGTCCTAGGCCTCCACTCAAGGATACAATAACTTTGTGACACCCCCCAGCCAATTAGGAGTGAGTATGCAAATTAACCCAACAAAGATGGCAGGTTAATTTGCATACACAGTTACCCAGTAGCTTGGGGTGGGAAGCTTGTGTTGTCGTCATTGCGACGACATGGGCATTTCGCACCACCCCAGCCGCTCTGGGCCTCTGGGCAGTGTGGGAAGGCAGAAAGATGGCTCCGGGCTGGAGCAAAGGCTGTACCAGCAGCCAGGGGAAGGAAAGCCCATTCTGCAAGAATCTTCCTGCATCGGGCATCTAGTATTAATATAAATTACAATGCATTCTACCCAAATTATCTGGACAAAATTAAATCCTAACCTAATTTACTGTGTACTTGAATAAATATTTCAACTTTGAAAGGAAAATCTTTTCATATTTAAATATAAGATTCCACACATTATGAATGGGAAGCTGATGCAATTAGTAGTCTCATAGGATGCCTGGGATAATTTTTATCTTATTCAAAAATGAAAATGCGAAAAATGAAGATTGTTAAAAAGCTGAATTAAGATATAGATAGAAACATATCTCTAAATTTCTGAAAAAAGTATTAGAAAGAGGTGTATTCCTGTTTGGAAAGGGTGTAATAAGGGGTAACAATTATTAATCTGATGTCAGGTGTGTGGCTTTTAGATAACTCGGATTAAGTAGTTCCATTCCTATAGAGAATGAAAAAAAGGGAAACTTGAAGTCTTCTATCTCACTGCTTGGACTAATGCTGGCTATGCATCCCCACACATACATTTTTTCTTCTTAGGTAGTGTTTATTTTGTTTTGTTTTAGAATACTGAAGTCCAACATGAACCCCATCTTGGGAATAAAGGTGTTATAAGAGGATGTGAGAGGTGATTTCTTACTGGGCTTGGCTTGGTTGTGCAGCTGCAGGAGGCAAGTTGTAAACTTAGAAATGTCTATATTCTATTTCATTTAACAGGAATCCTTTGACAGAGGGCCTGGCAGTTCTTTTCTGGCTTATAAATGCGCGCACGTGTGTGTGCGCGCGCGCGCACACACACACACACACACACACACACACACTCAAGCATACACTCATGGATGATGTAGTCTTTTTCCCAGTTGTCTCATATTGACATTTGCACACATGATTTGTGCTGCTTTGGTTACCATTCTAATTAGGCCTCTATTGCTGAAGGGACCTGGTTTATTATATTAGCTTAGGTGCTTACAGCACACACATATTCTCTAAGTAGACTAAGATTACAGTGCCAAGAACACTAACAAATGAGTAGTCAATGCTAGCCAAGAAGGAAATAAGATGACTACTTTCAAATAGGACTTGTTGAATGAGGAACGAAGAATGCTTTAAAGCTAAAGTATGAACAGTATGAAGGGAAATACAATGATCACTTTAAAAACTTGTTATAGTTTTATAATTATTCATAATACAGGCAGCTCTTATATGAAGGTGTTAAAAGAGGATGTGACACATGTAGATACTTCACACAGAATATAAAAATTAAGATTTTATGCAACATATATTACATTATTTTTTTGTTCTTGATAAAATAAATTTTTTGCTATTAGTCCCTTTCAGTAAATTATCTCATATAATTCTCTAATTCTTTAGTTAGTGGTATCTAATGAATAATAATTTGCTTTCCCATCTAGAGTGCAAGCCCATTGATGGCAGGGACAAAAGTTTAATTTGCTATATTGCCTTATACAAAATGTTTGCTCAACCATTTTATTCAATTGAATATTTAATTGTCTTCTCTAACTCAGGAATAATTCCTGAGCATAATGAATTCCATAAGCATAATTATCTTTTAAATTCATTTGCAAACAATATATTGGAATCAGTATATTGCAGTTGTGATATGTGTCTTAGTAATATATCTCTGTTTGCTTTCATATCTGGAATTTTGCTAATTTTAAAAATACATATTTAAGTTACCAACTGATTGATATGCAAATCAAATGCAAAGACAATATCGAGGTTCAACAATATTGCTCTAGTTTAAGCAACAGTGCTTGATTAGCTAGTAAAAATATTATTTATTCTAGATTAAAAGAATCAATGCTATTTCACTATTTAATAGTTTAAATTAGTAAGATTTATTCAGCTATAGCTTATAGATATATTAGTTTGAAGAAACTATACTCTTGCTTAATACCAAATATTTTTTAAAAATGTTTTTACATGCTTAATATCTTCTGAGAGTGTTGGAGACTCTCTCAGACCACACATCTATTTCTATTTGAATAAATTCCCTTCTAAGGCAACAGAAGCTGATGTTCTACCTATATACCTTTCTTGATAAGAGTTTTTCTGCAGGATTTGAGAATTAGAATCATTTACCCTCATAATCATACTATCTTTACTTTCTAAATGAGGCAGTTATTGGGATACTTATGTAGAAAGATATGGAACAGATGATACAAATATTTATTTCTAGAGATCCTAGTGAATCTTGCCAAGTAACAAAGCTTTGGAAACACATCTAGGTAGCCTTTCTAAAAATTGTACTTGGATACTTAGGCAATAAAATCAAGCTGTTACCACTACATTTAAGTAAAAGTTTATGTAAATATAGAAATGTTTTTTCAAGCATACGATATTATATTGGTTTTAATTTGGTAAGTTTTAGGAACATTTATCATAATGTCTTTCTAGAAAATACTAGAACTACATGTCTCCGGCCTGAGGGAAACAAAGCAACCCTGAGGATTCTGGAGGTGTCTCTTAACAGTAATGTGAAACAGCCGTTTTCCTCAGGGTGTGTGACCTTGGTCCTCGCCATTAGTCTCTCTTGGCCTCTTCTCCTCACCTGTGAAATGAAGGGACTGAACTAGATGATTTTAGATTCACTTTCAACATTCATAATATGTATTCCCTTATGTGGATTTCCTATTTACATAGGCTGGGGTTGCACTCAGCAAACAGGTAATTCCTTACTGATAAGACCTCAAAACGTGCTTCCCCACCTTTAATCAGTTCCCGTAGGATCCCCAGGAAATACTATCTTGTGGTAGAAGATATTTTTAGGATATTTCAACTAATTCCTTTCCCCCCCCTGGCATATTGATATTTAAGAATATTTATCAAAGACAAACTAATTCACTAGCCACAGCTGAATTCTGAATTACAAATAAATTGCTCTTGAATATAATTTGGTTACAATTTCCTCAGAGGCTCACCATGAAAAAGTTATTAAAAGTCAATATCATGATCCAGAAGAACAAAACAGCCTTTCAGGATGTTTTTCTTTAAACCTATATTTACTTTTGGAATATAAATAAAATTCAATCTATTAGAAGTAGGTCACTTAAATTTCAATAAGGGCAACAAAAAGATGTACTGAGTAAAAAGGGAGGAGGTAGGGAGGAAATAAGTCTATGTCTTAAGGCATTTAACCTGATGTTAAATATAACTGGATGCAATATATACCAATTAGCTTAAATATGACCTATTAAATATATTTATAGGTTGGCTTTGTAATCTTAAATAAATGAAAACAACACACACAAATGCTGGATTTTTAGAAGTAAATGATGATATTTCAAAGTTGGAATTTTTAAGCTCACTTATATTCAACATATCTGTGAATGCTTAGGAAAAGATAACAAGCAACACATTTTCATTTGTGGATGGGACTAACTTGGAGGATGGTGAATACACTGGGGAGGACAGAAAAATAATTTTAATAAAGAACCTGGAGGCATTAGAAGTATGGCAAGGAAATGATAAAACCAAGATTTAAGTTGTAAAAATGCAAATCATTACACAAGGGGAGGAAATAACCTAATGCAGCTACTTAGAGGTGGGATAGACCCAAGAAAAACAGTTAGAGGCAAAATAAATCTCTGGATGATAGTGCAGAGCAAATGAGGTATGAACCAACAACAATAATAAGTAGAAAATGTCCCTCTGCTCTTTTGAACCACAAAGAGGCATTGTGGCATAGGAAGATGAAGGACATGGCACCTAAACATTGGATTCGGTTTCTGTTACATATTAAAAAAACTGACATATGCACAGTTGGATATGCAGCTGCTTAGGGATCTGACTGCTAGGAAGCTGCCACAATAAATTTCTGTTACATGTCTGTTCAGTGGACTTCTTCTAAACTAATACTATAGTGCAAAGGAGCAGAGCAAGAAATAATGGCATTGTCCTTAAGAGCAATATCTAAATCTCAGAAATTAAAGAAAAAGTCTACACAAATAGCAGGTGGTCTTCATTCTTGTTAAACACTATTCATCCTTCCAAAAACTTATGCCACAGAAACAAGCATTTCTAACTCATCAAGATAATTTTTAAAAATCTAAGCATGCATTAGACTCTTAGCCATATACCACATAGGAACCACTCATTCTATTTGAATAATGAATACACGAGAATACAAACTAAACATTTTAATGCCTATTTTAGAGATGGGAAAAGGTAAGGCTTCATAAAACGATATTTCCACTGAAAATGAACTGTAAAGTCAGAATTTGTGTTGCCCAATACTTTAACTCATGATTTTTCCACTATGAAGTTAGTTCATTGCCTCTGTAACTAAACAGAGTCAGAGGCGATCAATCCCTTTAATGAAAAGCAGCCTTATAGCTCCTTATCTGTTTTAGAGACTTTCTTTATATTTCTATTTTATAAAGCCTTTGATGAGGTTCTCCACTGGCTTTCATCAGTGTCTATTAAGGCATACGGTAAAAACCATATCTGGAATTGTTACCGAGTTTATGTATATAAAATTTAGAAACCATGGGAAAGGGTAGATTTTTACCAGTAAAAATGTTCACATGAACCAATTGTATATGTATTCCTCAAAACTTATTTTTCAAGGTTAAGCACAGTGATCATAGTCATCAAAAGGAACACCCTTTGTAAGAATGCTCACATTCACCAAGGCCTATAGAAAACAAACACACACACACACACACACACACACACACACACACACACACACAGCTTTTAAAAATAGTTTAGTACCACTTCCCAATGTTTCTCTTGTTCTGACAAATAATTTAGTATTTGGGTGCACTTTATTTAGGTAAGCCTATTAGATTGTCTGAGAAGAAAAAGTATCTAGGGAACTGAATGATATTTCTGGACTAATTGCCAAATAGCACTACTAGTATACAGTTACCTTCATTAGGTAATATAATACCTGTAAAATGAATATGGTCTAAAGTTCTATGGTGTTTTTTTTGTTGTTGTTGTTTTTTGTTTTTTTTTTTAATTTTAGGGATTCGTTTTAACTAGGAAAGATATAAAATTAATGTGAATTTTGGAGACTAATACATGTACATGATTATACTTATTAGACGTTGTTCACCCTTAATCATTTGCTGTGTCTATTAATGGTGAACACTTTAGGGGAAACCATCAAATAATTTAATTATCTTTGTGAGAACAACCAATATAAAACCACTTTAAAAAGCTAGGCTAAATTTTTTGCCTAAATTTAATAAATAACAGATTAAACTATTAATGCCATAAGCCAAAAATAAAAATTACTCTGTACAAAAGTATTACATTCTGCTTGGAATTACTCTGCCTTTGGAAAAAAAAGGAGATAAAATGTCAAACTTATTTACTAGTAATGTAAGCAATTTTTAAAAAATCGATGAGAGTCTTGACCTTTAATATAGCAACTTAAAAAAAAGGTATATTTTTATGAAAAATAATGATCTTGGGGCCATGGGCAAATGGGATCATGTCCTCTGTTTTGATTGCTGATTTTAGAGCAGCAAGTATTGAGAAATTACTGAATTATGGTGAGGGTTGGGATGTTGAATGGCTCTTCTGGCTTCTTACTATTTTTTTTTTTTAACGTATATAATTCCTTAGCAAGCGGTAAAAGTTGGAACCAAGAAGACAAGCCACTGTCCCAGAGGCCTCACCCATCACCAGCAAATCCATTGAAAAGGAAGTCGCCTGGAATATCGAAGTATTGCATCTTGTTAAAAAGATCAGTGGACAGAGAGAGGCAGACCTTTTACCTTCCTTGTCCAGTGAATTCCAATAATCTGGAATGAAATTTATCCCTCAGCCCAGCCTGTGCCCTCTCACAGTCTGGGAGCCCTTGGTGGATGTCCAACTGCTATGCAGGCAGAAGAGGTTCCTGCCACTGCCGCTGAGCATGCCAGCCATGAGCCTGGCTCAGGGCTTCTGGCTGAGCAACACTACACCTGTGGGAGTGCACTGACCACTATGGGGCTGCTCCTGCATTGGGCATCTGCCCCCGGTGGTCAGTGTGCATCATAGCGACCGGTTGTTCTGCTGTTCAGTTGATTTTTATTATATAGGATAAAGAAACATAATGATATTCTTCTTTAGCTTTAAGAGGAATCTTGAATATTAACCATGTATAGGATGGGAAGAATGGAAAGAAGTATAATAGCAATGGTAGAAGATGAGCCTGAGTGTTGGGGAAAAGGCTAAGGTCTACATCTAGAAAAATCTCAGGGTCTGAGTGAAATAAGTGTGGGGCATGTGTTTGGTTTTGATAGAAGCTGGTATTTGACCGCTGCCAGTCTCAACTTTATTTTTTTTCAATATACTTTATTGATTTTTTACAGAGGGGAAGGGAGAAGGATAGAGAGGTAGAAACATAGATGAGAGAAACATTGATCAGTCACATCCTGCACATCTCTTACTGGGGATGTGCCTGCAAACCAAGGTACATGCCCTTGACCAGAATTGAACCTGGAATCTTTCAATCTATAGGCTGATGCTCTATCCACAGAGCCAAACCAGTTAGGGCTCAATTTTCTAAGGTTAAAATTTTTTCTAGTACCTCAGAGCAAGGCTCTGACTAAAATGAGGAGGCAAGGACTCCAAAAATGGAGAAAAGATTTAGGGGCTGAAAAAAAGCCAGTCAGAGCTTGGTGAATACGTCAGAAGGTGGCACTTTAGTTTTTAACCTCATATGACTGGATCTCATCCTACCCAATTTGAGTGCAGCAAATTGCATAGGAGTCCATGGGCAGACACATCTGGAAAAGTGCCAAAGTGTTAATGTGCTAAGAAAAGTGCAAAAGGAACAAAAAGAGGATCTTGAATATGATCTTTGAAGTGTTAAGACAGTTTGAGGCTGGTGAAAAGCTCAAGTAAAACTCCTTACAAATTGTTAACTTTATACATAATACATTAGAATTGCCAGGAATGCAGTATCATCCCTGCTAAAAAGCCTACAATCATCCTGGGCTTTAAAAATTGCAATTTTGTGATCTTTTAAGAATAATATAATAGCTTAAGTAGGTTAAATGTTATTGATACTCTTAAATTATTGAAAATTCCACAAAATTTCTTTAATATTAATGACATGGTTGCATAGATTTGATTTTTTAAAAATATATTTTTATTGATTCAGAGAGAAAGGGAGAGGAAGACATAGAGGCATCAATGATGAGAGGGAACAAATTATCAGCTGGCTACTTCCTGCATGCTCCCTACTTGGGGATTGAGCCACAACTTGATCATGTGCCCTGATTGGGAATGGAACCGTGACCTCCTGGTTCAAGGATCCATGCTCAATCACTGAGCCACACCAGCTGGGCAGTTGCATTGATTTTTAAAGCAAGAGTGTGAACACTGGAAGCATATCAACAATACATATGAATTTTATTTATATGTGTTATAGTTATTGTTGTTTTTAAGACACAATAACCCCCCCCGCCCTCCCCCGCTTGACACCCATACCCGAGGTTCTATTCTGTAGGTATGAAATGTGACCTAGGCATCTGTTGTGTGTTTTTTTTCTTTTTAATATCTTTAATTGGTACTAAGACACAGCCAATTATAATTATTAGTACAGTTTGAAAGTAAACCACAAAAATGAAAAGCATGATCTTCAGAGTAAAACTGATCTAAATAATCATTCTACATATGGTAGCCAATTAATCAAGTTACCGGCCTACTTTGTTTCATAGATACTGCATATTTCACACAAACCTTGAAGCTTATAGGCACCATTTTTACAACAATGTTTATTTAGTTTCTCTGTGTTACATTTTGGTAACTCTTGCAAGATTTCAAACTTTTTAAAAATTTTATTTATTATGGTGATCTGGGATCTTTGATGTTACTATTGTAATTGTTTTGAGGACCCACGAACCATGTCCATTTAGATGACAATCTGAATATATGCTTTTTGTCTTCTGACTGCCCCACTGACTAGTCATTTCTCTGTCTCTCTTCCTCTCCTTGGGCCTCCCATTCCCTGAGACACAAAAGTATTGAAATTAGACCAATTTAATAACCCAAAGAAGGCGTGCCAAAGCAGAGACAGGCTGAACACTAGGACCCTTGTGTTAGTTATCCTAGTTGTTAAAGGCAAAGAAAAGATTTTTGAAATAAATTTAAAGTGGTATTCTAGGGAACACAAAAATGATAGAAAGTGAAACAGCCTTATTGCTGATATGGAGGAAGTTTTAGTGGTTTGGATAGAGAGGATCAAACCAGCTACAACCTCCTCTTAAGCTGAAGCCCAATCCAGAACAAGGCACTAACTTCCTTTAATTCAATGAAGGCTGAGAGGTGATGAACATGCAAAAGAAAAGATAAAGCTAGAGAGGTTGGTTCATGAGGTTTAAGGAAAGAAGTGGTCTTTATAATATAACTAGAAGTCCAGTGCACAAAATTTGTGCATGGGTGGGGTCCCTTGGCCTGGCTGGTGGTCAGGGCCAATCAGGTTCCCCACCTCCCTGCCTCCTCTTTCCTTCACTGCCTGCGTGCCATCACCATGAGTTCCCCCCCCTCATCCTCTTTCCCTCGCCATCCACATCCATTGCCACCCACTCTCGGGTCCTCATCCTAGCCCAAGGTCTGGCCCCTATGAGGCAATCAGGACATGCCGGCTAGAGTGAGAAAGTGGGGGATTGGCTGGCAGACCCCTTTTGTGATTGGGGCCTGCAGGCTGGGGGAAGCTCCTTCATTGATTGTATGCCCCCTGGTGGCAAGTGTGCATCATAACAACTGGTCATTCTGGCCATTCTGCTTGTTTTGGTCATTCTGCCATAATGGTCGCTTAGGCTTTTATAGATAGATAGATAGATAGATAGATAGATAGATAGATAGATAGATATTGTAGATAGGTAGATAGATAGATAGATAGATATAGATAGATAGATATAGTGCAAGGTGAACTGCAAGTACTGATGTAGAAGCTGCAGCAAGTTATCCAGAAGATCTAGCTAAGATAATTAGTGAAGGTGGCCACACTAAACAACAGATTATCAATGTAGACAAAACAGCCTTACATTGGAAGAAGATGCCATCTGGAACTTTCATAGGTAAAGAGAAAAGTCAATGGCTGCTTCAATGCTCCAAAGGACAGGCTGACACTCTTGTTAGAGGTCTAATGCAGCTGGTAACTTTAAGTTGAAGCTAGTACTCATCATTCTGAAAATCCTAGGACCTTTTAAAATTATGCTAAATCTACTATGCCTGTGTACTATAAAGGCAACTTCAAAGCTTGAATGGTAAGCATATTTCTTTCCAACATGGTTTACTAAATAATTTAAGCCCATTCTTGAGACCAACTGTTCAGAAAAAAAAAAAAAAAAGTATTTCTTTATAAATATTACTGCTCATTGACAATGCACTAGACAATCCAAGAGCTCTGATGAAGATGTACAATGAAATTAATTTTGTTTTCATGCCAGCTAACACAGTATTCATTCTGAAGTCCATAGGTCAAGGAGTAATTTTGATTTTTAAATTGTATAATTTAAGAAATACATTCCATAAGGCTATAGCTGCCATAGAGAGTAATTTCTCTCACAAAACTTCCTGGAAAGGATCCAGCATTCTAGATGTCATTAAGAACATTTGTAATTCATGGGAAGAGATTGAAATGTAAACACTAACAGGCATTTGGAAAAAACTGATTCTAACCCTCATGGATGAATCTGAGGGCTTCAAACTTTGGCAGTGGAAATAACAAGGGAGCTAAAATTAGTGCAGCATGAAGATGTGACTGAGTTGCTACAATTTCATAATAAAACTTTGAGATGAGGAGCTACTTCATAAGGATGGGCAAAGACAGTGGTTCCCTAAGGTGGAATCTACTCCTGGTGAATACGCTGTGAAGATTGTTGAAATGACACCAAAAGATTTAGAATATCACATAAACTTAGTTGATAAAATAGCACCAAGTTTTGAGAAGACTGACTCTAATTTTGAAAGACCTTCTCTGTATAAAATGCTATCAGATAGCTTGACATGCTACAGAGAATTTGTCTGTGAAAAGGAGAGTTGATCAATGCAGCTAACTTCATTGTCTTATTTTAAGAAATTGAACTACCACCCCAACCTTTAATATTCACCCTTCTGATAAGTAAACAGACAAAACTCTTCACTGGCAAAAAGATTATGACTTGTTGAAGGTTCAGATGATACTTATAATCTAATTATCTACTTAATAAAAGAGTAACATTCTAATTGACCATACCTTTGGGATGCCCACCAGCCAATCAGGAGTGAGTATGCAGATTAACCCAACAAAGATGGTCAGTTAATTTGCATACACAGGTGCTGAGTGGCTGGGGGTGGGTTGGGACACTTGCGTCATTGCCATGGCCACAATGCAGGCATTTCACACCTCCCCAGCATCTCCGGGCCTCTGGGCAGCATGGGGAGGCAGAAAGGCAACTCTGGCCACGGTGAAGACACTGCTGGCAGCCAGGGGAAGGAAGGCTCATTCTTGCACAAATCTTCATGCACTAGGCCTCTAGTTTTTCTAATAATTTTCCAATTATAGTAAGGATATTTTTTTCTTTATTCAATTTTTTTAACTTTTAAATTTTTGAAAAAATCTTTATGAAAGTATTATATATGTCCCCTTTTTTCTCCTATTGAACCCTTACAATCTCCTGCCTCACACCTCAACCACTCTATTGTCTGTGTCTATGGATTCTGTATATATGCAGCCACCTTCCCCTGCCTTCCATCTGAGATTCTGCAGTCTGTTCTATGTTTGTTTGTTTTTGTGTGTGTGTGTGTGTCTTTGTGTGTTTTTTTTGTCTCTGGATCTATTTTATTAAACAGTTTATTTTGCTCATTAGATTCCACATATAAGTGAGGCCATGTGATATTTATCTTTCTCTGACTTTCTCATTTCACTTAGCATAATACTCTTCAGGTTCTGAAGGTACATTGTTTTTTTTCAAACATAATGCTATATCACACTAAATAGACTACAACATAGTGTAAACATACCTCTTATGTGTACCAAAAATTGTGGGACTTGCTTTACTGAAATCTTTTCTTTAGTATGGTAGTCTGAAATTGAACCTGCAATATCTCTAAGGCCTATACTCAGGTTTATATTCCTTAATATTAAAATTGGGATGTTGTTAGAACCTACCTAATAGAATAGTTATAAGGATGAAAAGAGATAGGATATTTAAAGCATATCATGTTTAATATATGCATTCAACAAATATTCCCAGAATAGGTTGATAAATAATGTGTAAATATTAAATAAATATTAAGTCTACACATATAAACATAAATTAAATCTAAATACCTAAGTTAAATGGGCAGTTCCAAAATTGAAAATAAAAGTATTAATTATAAAAATAAAACCTTATCTCTATTGAATTTTCACATATGCAGAAATTAATGAACTTAAGTTTGCCACTATATAGATGTCTCTCAATTTTGCTAGTATGTTTTAGGATTTTGACCCAATGTTTTTTAGTTGAATTATTACTACTTTCAATTAATCTTTGCTTCAGTAATCATAATACTTACATTTTAGTTCATTAATTATTATTACTAGTTATTAGAATAATGTTTTATGTTTAAAGAAATTTCTTATAAGAATTTTTTTGTGCTCATTTTTCCTTGGGCTCTAGTATTTCTTAATGTAATTTTCAGTTAGAGGACATTAATAATATTTTGTATGTAATCTCCATACATTATAGAATGCATTTTGTGCATTCACATAATGTTCTCTTTATCTTATCTTGGCATAGACATCTGGGATCACATATTTTATTCTTTTAGAACTTTGTTACTACTTCGAGGAAGGGGAAGAATCTTCAGATGGCCATCTGAAACTGAAATTTTGCATTCTAATATTGCAGACAAAATAAGGTTGAGGGGAGGGGATCAAGTGAATGGTTTCCATTTCTTATGACAACCAGTTCTCTCAACATAGTACCACCCACAAATGTGAAGTAATAATTAATGAAAATGTGGAAATCATGTGAGGGACATATTTTATTAGCCGATTATCTAGTAGATGCAGACTGGTATCAGATGACTCAAATTAATACAAAGTGGGTATTGGAATTTGTGTAGGTAAAGTAACTAAAAAATAACTATATGTCTGTGATTAAAAAAAAAGTATTTTTCTTTAATTATTCACCTTCCTTAAGTATAGCTAGTCTAAGAATTAGACATCCTCAGACATAATTCATATTCACTTACTGCTCTGTTATAATGGAAATAAAAAGTAAAATTAACTCTAACTGGTTTTGTTCAGTGGATAGAGCATCCACCTGCAGACTCAAGGGTCCCCGGTTTGATTCCGGTCTAGGGCATATACCTAGGTTGCAGACACATACCCAGAGGGGAGTGTGTAGACGGCAGCTGATTGATGTTTCTCTTTCATTGCTGTTTCTGACTCTCTATCCCTCTCCCTTCCTCTCTGTAAAAAAAAATCAATAAAATATATATATTTTAAAAAACTAAAATTACACACCTGGCAAAGTGAAAAAGTACACATGAAGAGTCAACACCCTTGTAAAATCCAAAGTGTTTAAGGCAAAGACCACAGTTTTTCCATAATTTTGGTGTTTGGTTTGACTAGAAAACCATAAAATATATATTTTTTTAAATTATCCATTAGAAGAGGGTATTAGCTTTCCAGACAAAAAGTTGAAGACCAACACATTTTTTAGCCTCATCATCTCGATTTGGTAAAAAAGTGGAAATAAGGATGCAAAACAAAATTAATGGACTGAGGTCATAAAAAATTAGCAAAAGGCTTTAATTTGATGATAGAAAAAAAATAAAACTTGGTACACTTGCTCATGAATCATGCTATTGTTATCCAAATGAGAGAAGTTCATAGCAGCAATTGTAACATCATTAGTGGTTCTCTTGGCCTTTTGTTTGTTTTTCATCTCTTGGATTCTTGCTCCTCGTTAAGATCCAGTTTATATTCATTGCCTGTGTTTAGGCTTATAGATACATAATTGCTCAGAAAGACACATGTGCTCAAAGTGCCCATAACTCATGTTTTTGCTAAACAGTCAAGACAAAAATTTCAGTTTTATTATTTTATTTAATTTTATGCAAATAATGGAAGCATCTCCTTTTCTTGAATAACCTTATTGTAGCTTATTTTTATTCTTCTAGTTTCTTTCAATAATGAAATAAAGAACTAGTATAAAGTAAACAGTTTGATATTTTTTATCATGCTTACTTAGTAGCAGTTCAAAATAGTAAATTGAATATACTTACAAGTATGTTTACATATACTATTGAGAGATAATTGTAACCATTTTCGTGACAATAATATCAATGGGGAATTTATAATCTTCAAAGTTATGTGAAGAATATTAGTAAATTACCTCAGATAATCATTTGTATAAGATTTAAAATATGGTTGTTATGCTAAGTAGTATGTTATGCTACTAACTACATGTTTATTATATTTTTACTAACTTTCTATGGAGATTAATAGGTGTGACATGACCAGTAGGTTGAACAAACCTGACACACATTAACTCTTTAATTTGGAGAAAAACTTCTGCCTCTTTATAAATAAGCTATACAGTCTTCCCATGGATTTTCTGCTCTTGATTAGCAAAGATATAATTTTTCAATATATTTGAATTTGAACATTCTCAATTCATCAAATCACATTTGCTGACCCACAATTAGAATAAAAATTTCAACTTGATTTTGTACAAAATTTAAATCTGCCCTCTCCCCTCCTATTTCAGACTGGAACCCCACAGGAGGAAAAGAGACCACAATTATCCTATGTTTTTTCCTTTTATTTCTTTATTTTTATTTCTTTATTTTTTTATATCCAACTGGGGTGGGGATAAAACCTGAAGCCAGGTATGTGACCTTGACTGGGAATCAAACCTGCAACCCTTTGGTGGGAGGCTTATGCTCTAACCACTGAGCATGCTGGTCAGGTGTCTACTTTTTTTGTCAAGTCATTTTTTCTCCCATTCCATGTTAGTGTCTCTCCTCCAGGTTTCTGGAGAGAAGAGAGAATAGAACAAGAGGTACAGGGATGTGATCACACGGGGGGGAGGGGAAGTGTTGCTTTCACTTTTAGGGGACCCTCCTTCCACACACTCTTCAGAGGTTTCTGCTGTGCCCCTCACCGTTCCAGTTCTTTCTATGTAGCCGAACCATTCCTTTGCAGTAGTTCCTTGTCACTTTCTCTGGTATCTGGGGATCAACTGTATTGCTCTATCTTCTTCCTGATAAGATTTTAATTTCTCTTGGCACGTCTACTTTATAGGACCACGATGACCCCAGGCCAGCTCTCTGCAGAGTGCTACACACCTGGTCCAAGAAAAACATGCTCTCATCCTTTCCACTGACTAATTTTGGCATTGCAAGAAGACCTCAGTGGAGCAACACTCTACTAGTTCTGCCAGTAAAGCATTGCCTCCCTGTCACAGTATCTTCTTGGAAACGAACCATAGGCCACCGTCTACTCTAGTTTTATTCCTAGGAACCAAGTCCAATACTCAAGGTCTTTCAATTACAGGGAACGTTATGCTTAGACCTCCAAGTAATCCCTTTGAACACCTGACCAGGTCTGTAGTTAGAAGTTGGCCTTCTGAGTCCTTTATGAGGAGATCCAAGAATAGTATATTTTTTTTTAGGTGAAAGTGATATAGAGAAAATGGAAAGAAAGCCAGGAAAACTGGGAGAGGCTTCAAGCTTGGTTTCAATCTGACTCAGAGTGAAGGATGGTGGAGGAGAAGGTTGGGTAAAATAGTCATAGACTGTTGTGTGGTCAGGTGGAATTTGGGAAAGCTTGATGAAGTCCTCAAGCTACTGTTGCCTATGAGAGGAGTCCTGTGTAGGTCTCCCAACAGTAGGTTTTTATTAGTGTCCCTGTGTCATTAAGTCATTGGCTGAGTCCATTAGAAGTGTGGCCTTTGTATAAACCACAGAACGGCAGCTGGGACCCTTGGGCAATTACACTCTCTGTGGTTGGAGTTCTTGGAGGTATATTCTCAGGACCACCTACAAGGCCTCCTGTTTACCCCAAAGTGTGAAAGTATGATCTAACTGTAGAAAGAGCTCCTCTAAATACATTTCTTCATTAACATTCCCCACAAAGGCTTCTCTCTATTTTTACTTTGTATTTATTTGTTTGTGCATATGTGTGTATATGTGTGTGTGTGTGTGTGTGTGTGTTTTTTAACTTAAGTTCTTTTGTTATAACCAAGTTTGTAGCCCATTAGATCTTTTTTTCATATATTTTACTTTATTTTTCTGCCACCATTTATCCCCTCAGGCCTCGTCCACCTCCACATATCCCCCTCTAACTCCCACAATCACTACATTGTTGTCCATGTCCATGAGATCTTTTTCTTTTGCATTGCTGGTAAAAATGCAGATGGGTACAACCACTGTGAAAAGTAATATGGGATTACCTCAAAAAATTAAAACTGGGCCCGGCCAGCATGACTCAGTGGCTGAGCCATTGACCTAAGAACCAGAAAATCATACTTCGGTTCTCAGTCAGGGCATATGCCCAGGTTGTGGGCTTGATCCCCATCAGGGGTGTGCAGAAGGTAGGTGAGAATCATTGATACATCTCTCTCTCTCTCTCCTCCCTCTCTGAAATCAATAAAAATAGATTTTAAAAATTTACTAGTAAAATGGAACTGTCGGTGACCCAGAGATTCCACTTCTGGAAATTTATCCAAAGAAGCTTGAAACACTAATTCGAAAAATATATATGTACCCCTATGTTCACCACAGTGTTATTTAAAATAGCCAATATTTGGAAGTAGCACAAGTGTCCATCAGTAAATGAGAGATTAAAAAAGCCATGGTTCATTTATACAATGGAATACTCCTTTACCAATAAAAGGAAGAAAATTTAACCCTTTGTTACAGTATGGATGGACCTGGAGAAGTTTATGCTATGTGAAATAAGCCAGGCAGAGAAAGACAAGTACCATATGATTTCACTCACATGTGGAATTTAATCAGCAAACTGAATTGCCAAGCAAAATACAAACAGCCTTATAGATAGAGAGCAGGCAGATGGTGTGGAGGGATTGAACAAAAAAGGAAAAAAAAAGAGAGATGACTCTATATTTTTAAAATGCATAAAGAGATTCAAGAATCATGGAACAATGTTTTTTCCCCATTCCTTGATTACTTGATCTTGACATTCTGAAATAATTTTAACTTGAAGTCTTTAAAAGTTTAATTTTGATATTATCTAACTTATTTATTCCTGAATCTATCAAAATTGTGAAACTGAAGGTTGGTTATTTTCTTCAAAATTGAATCTGATAATAAAATCATCATTATTAAAACAATCATTTTTTTTTAAAAACATGTATAAGGTACTCAGATATGAAATTATAGTATTTGATCTATGTTATTTTGACTCATGAAAGAATTACACAAAAGTTTCTATTTGTTTTACTAGAACATTTATATAAATTTATATATAATAACTTAAAAAGTAGGTTTGCATATGTATCTATATGTTCCTTCTTTAAATGTGAATAATTTATAAGAAGCCATTTTTTTCATTGCCTTTCCTGCTCTCACCTATGAAACATACTAATTTATACACAGTTTTACAAATTTAAATATATTCTAATCTGTAAATAAAAAAGAACATGAAAATAACTTATTTTAAATGTTAGGAAGCTATTGTATAACACATGAGCTCTTTGTAATCTCAAATGAAATAAATTATTGGGTGATAAAAAAAATTTCAGTTTTGATCATTCTTATTTGTTTCTTCTATATTTATTGTTGGAAGTATTTAAGATGTCCCTTTATGTTTGTTTTCATTTCCCATTGACCCCTTCAAGCCTTCACCTGCCCCTTCCAAGCCTTAAAAGCTAGATTAGGTACTTATTTGAGGCCATGGCATAATTTGAACTGAATCTGTAGTTAGCCTAAACATGTTTCTTTGAGTGCATAGAGCATGAAACAACTTTCTAAATTACTGAACTATTTCTAATAATGCCAAAGCAGGAAACATGTCAACTTCCAATAATAAGCTTTAGATATAGGTTGAAGTCAAACTTAATAAAGTGTTGCTAAATTGTTTCTAAATTCTATTCCTCAGATAGTTTCTGGTCTTAAACTCAGCAAACTTGGTACACATTAACTAGCGGTTTAGGAACTCATCAAGTTGTATTTGTTTATATAGTGAGACAATTCTATAAGTATGCTTATAGGAATAGACATATAAGTCAAATCTATAATACTAATACAGAGCTAGTTGGGACAATAAGCAAACAGACAAGCAAAACAACTGAAATGTTCCCTTTGGGGAGAATAGAGATAGAATCAGAAATAAAAAATTAGGACAAAAAAAGTGTTTTCTTTGGAAAAAGTATATTTATTGCTACAAAGTTTACTTGAAAACAACCAGAAAAACTGTACAGAATAATAACATTGATACTTTGTGCAGTTGTATATATACTGTATATAAGCCTAAGAGACTGTTACAACTGAACTACCAGAAAGACTGGTCAACTAGTGGCTCTGAGGTGCACTGACCACCAAGGGGCAGACACTCAATGAAAGAGCTGCCCCCTGGTGGTCAGTGTGCTCTCACAGCCAACCTCCCATGGCCAGCCAACACCTGTAGTCCCCCCGCCCTGGCCAGCTGGCCCTCATCAGCCCTGGGTGCTAAACCATTCGTAGACGACCTGCTTCTTGGTTGGTGTTTTGTACTTAGCAAAGCAGCTCCCTCTCTGTGATCTATTGAAGGTCAGCTCTTGACACAGGGTTTGTCTCCCTCATGTCCTCTCCCTTCCCAGGGGCTGCCCGCCCATCAGGTGGCAGCATGGTGGCGAGGGCAGCGGTGGTGTCTGGTGTCCATTCCTTCAGCACCTGGCCTGGCAACTGTCACCTCCTCTCAACCCTGCTGGGGCCTTCGGGCCCTGGAATGAGACAGGAAACTGGGGGTGGGTGGTGGTGGATGCAGCCCCTTTCTCATGAGGGCCAGGGGCTGGCTCCCTCTTGGGAGCTGGCATCCAACCTCCTGTGGCCCCTCCCCCGTGCAATGGGCCTTTAGAATCTACAGTTGCAAACTGACCATACCTTTGGAATATCCACCAGCCAGTCAGGAGTAAGTAAGCAAATTAACCCAACAAAGATGGTGGATTAATTTGCATACACAGGCATTGAACAGTCAGGGGCACGGTGGGATGCAGGCATTTTACCCTGCCCTAACCACTTAGGGCCTCTGGGCTGCGTGGGAAGGCAGGGCCAGAGCAGAAAGAGGGGAGAAGTTATATGGAGTTAAAGTATTTTATGTTGCTACCATTAGAGATGAAATGTTAAAAATAATAATTTATATTAAATTAAAATGACTCAAGAATGGCTGCTGTAATTTACAGTAGTTATTAAATAACAGAAAGATAAGTCATAATTAACAAATAGAGGGAAAATTGAATAGTTAAAATAAAACAAAATACCAACAAATTCATCCAAAAGATAGCTGTCTCATTCTAAGAGAATAAAGCTGGTTAGCCAAATAGAAAACAAGTAATTAGATGGAAGATATGAAATAAAATATGTTTTCAATTATATTTCATGTAAATGAATAAAATATTTCACATAAAAATAAGATATATTGGATTATTAAATATCAACTATATGCTCTTGCTAAAAGAAACATCTTAATATAAGAATATAGAATGATTGAAATCAGAGGATTGAATAAAAGATACACTCAAGCAAATGTAATTAAAAATAAAATATGTGGTTATATTAATATCAAACCAAATTTGAGGCAAAAGCATTGCTAGAGACAAAGAGTGAAATTTCATAAAAAGATGGAAATTAATTGGAAAACATGACTATTCCAAATTTCTGTGCAATCAATAAATATTTAAAGTATATATGAAACTACCACTCAAAAAACATTAAAAGTTAACACCTACAGTTAAGACAAATCGGTAAGAATATAGAAAATATGAACACTCACAAATTTGACCTAATTACAGACCTAATTATTATATAATGTGCTATATATAATTAAAACAATTAGCAGACTAATCGTCATGTAGCGTGTCCTACATTCAACCATGGCATAATTCAAACTATTTTCAGGTGGGCATGGTGCATTTACCAAAATGAAAGGAGATTATCTCTGTAAAATAAAATTTTACCATTTTATCAAGGAATTGTTTCATGCTCAATCTACCAGGTATCCTAGCAGAACTTCTATTAATTTAGAAGTACATCTTGCACAAGGAAAATGAGCAAAATTCTATGTCACTTCTCTGCTCTATTAGCTAATGTTGCTCATGCAATTAAAGTGGACTGTAACCTCGTGATAAATGTCGCATAGGCTGCTGCTTTTGCCAGCATAGATCAATGTTATTTCTTTTACTTTAAAAAAATATTATTTGCGCTGGGGATAAAAAATGTTTCCTTTCTAACTAAGAAAGTTTACTTAACAAGTACTTATACTGCTAGTTTCTTCTTTCGGTTGTGCATATATAACTTATATTGCTTCAAACAGAAATTCTCCTTGATGTTGACACTAGGATTAATGTGCCTATCAGGCAGTAATCCCAACTTGCCATTAACAATGTGAAGGTCATGGGTCTGCTATTCACTGGCCAGGGAGTATTATATCATATTATGCCGATAATTTTGGCCAGTTATTTTATAAAATGTGTGTGACTGATATAGGAAGTAAAATGTAAAATGTAGTTGGATCAGCACTAACAAATGTAAAATGTAGTTGGATCAGCACTAACAATTGGAAACAAACAACAACACTGCGTAAAGAGCATGCCCTTTTAATCAAGAATATCATCTTTGTTTAATAATCACAGCCCCTTGACATATCCAAAAAGACTCAGATTCATCCCTCATTAAGAGAAGACTATGCTGCAGGATTTAC
The DNA here is from genome assembly GCF_014108245.1 of Pipistrellus kuhlii. Lineage (NCBI taxonomy): Eukaryota > Metazoa > Chordata > Mammalia > Chiroptera > Vespertilionidae > Pipistrellus > Pipistrellus kuhlii. Next base: position 54,881,084 of record NW_023425540.1, on the reverse strand, counting down.
TTAGACCAGTGGTCGGCAAACTCATTAGTCAACAGAGCCAAATATCAACAGTACAATGATTGAAATTTCTTTTGAGAGCCAACTTTTTAAAACTTAAACTTCTTCTAATGCCACTTCTTCAAAACAGACTCGCCCAGGCCGTGGTATTTTGTAGAAGAGCCACACTCAAGGGGCCAAAGAGTCGCATGTGGCTCACGAGCTGCGGTTTGCAGAACACGGATTAGAAAACCATATTGGAGGAACTGCTGGGAGGTTGCACTTGTATGTGGTAATTTGCAGTGAGTCTTGGCAAAGTTAGAAACGTGTATCATTGACAAACTAGGTATTGTTTTATTTGAAGTAGATTATAGAAAAATAAAACCAGCTCAACTAAAAAATTCATAATTACTTGTTATTAAAATAATCACTGCAAAATACACTATTAATACAAGGCTGCTCTAAGATAGAGCTAAAATTATCTTGAGTCAAGCAATAGTGACACCAATGCTTTGGGGTCGCCCAGGGGTAAAATGACACCAACAAAGACAGGTGCAGGACATTAAAGTGCAAGATTATGCAAAATTTAAAAAACTGGTAATATGGCAATCATTCATGTTAGTCTGAAGGAAGGTATATTTAATAGGTAACACAAATAATGAAGCACAGTACGCAGCTCATACATTGTTCAGAGAATTAATTTCACAGATTTGTCTCTGTAAATGCATATTAAACTAAGAACCCATTCTCAATTCTCTGATCTCTAGTCTATATGTATCTTTGGCTAATACACGCAGATGCAGGTAAGTCTTGACATTTTAGTTTTTAATTAATTACTCCGCTAAGTAGCTTGCCTGAATGTACTGTAGAAAGTGAACGAAAGTGCTTCTTTGACTAAAATGTCAGTATTTCTCACAAACTATACTAAAGGCCAGCTTAATGTTACAGTTTCACAAATAATTAGACTTAATTATAAAATGTCAAAATAAATGAACAGGCATGCCCTTTGATGTGTTTTCTTTATTTAAAATATTATTAATTTGCTTATAGACCCATTTGCCAAACTGGCAACATTTAGTTCTTCCTAGCATTCATGTGAACCATCTCGTTTCATCTATTCAGGTGATGTTTCCAATCTATAAACTTGCTATTTCTAAGGTAAGATCCTGGCAGTTTTTCTTATGTTAAAAAAATATTTTTATCTAATAATTTCCCCCTGCAAAATAAAGACTCTTTTCTATACAACATGATTTAAGCATTACTGTTAAAAACTTACCTAACTAAAATCAGTTCCCTTATTGGCCTGGAATTTTCTCCATTAATTATTATGGTTTAAATGCCTAAATATTATATATATGTGGAGTCCCATTTCTTGAGTTATGCATTTAAAAAAAGAGTACCTAACCATGCACACTTTCTCCCACCATATTCTTATATTTAGTCTTCATGAAGTTAATACCTCAGTTATTTGAATTTCTTCGATGACCAACTTATTACTGACTTCAATTTACTTTTTCAAATTTATCCTTGAAGCCATTAACATTTGATTTATGGACCTGTCAGCAAATAGTCATTGATTTTTCTGAAGTAACCAATGATCTCTATCAGTAAACTCTTGCTCCTAACAAGCACAAAATCTCAATGGCACACAACAATATGAGTTTACTAGAGGCCTAATGCAGGAAATTTTGCACACAGGAGAGATGGGGGGAGGCAGGGCATCCCTCAGCCCAGCTCGCACTCTTTCACAATCCAGGATCCTTCAGGGGAATTTTCTACTGCTGGTTTAGCCTGATCAACCGGCAGTTGGACATCCCTCTCGTAATCTGGGACCCCTATCTTCCAACTGCAGCCTGCACGCTCCTTACCACCTACCTGGTCACTCCTTATTGCTTGGCTCACTGCTCCTTAGCACTGATGTGGAGGCAGGAGAGGCTCCTGCCACTGCCATTGCACTTGCCAGCTGTGAGCCTGGCTTCTGGATGAGTGGCACTCCTGCTGTGGGAGCACACTCCACAGGGGGAAGGAGGACAGCTCCTGTATTGAGCATCTACCTCCTGCTGGTAAGTGCACATTATAGTGACTGGTCATTCTGCCATAGGGGTTGCTGGCCAAATATATATATATATTTCACATATTTTTGCAATTCAGCTGGGTGGCCTTGCTGCTCTTGTCTGGGCTAAGGGGACCAGTTCTAAGTGCAGGTTGAGTCTCTTGGTCTCTTGTTTCACTTGGATGAGTAAGCTAGCCAGGGTATAGTCTTCTCATGGTAATGGCAAAGTGCAGGAGGACAAGTGGAAGCATGTGCACCTCTCAGGCATAAGGTTGGAATTAGTCATTCCCACTTCCACCATATTGAATTGGCCAAAGTTTAGCTTCAAACCTGAACCCTATGGAAAGAGGTTGGGGAGTATAATCTGTCTTTTGGATCAGAAACTAAGGTATATAGCAAAGAGCATTAATGCCAGGAAGGGTGATGAAGTGGGGCTACAACAAAGTCTCCAGTAGCCAAATGGATGATTTCTTTTAAAGTGTCTTCTTTCTATGCACTCATTAGAACTTATGGCTTCTCTCTCTCTCTCTCTCTCTCTCTCTCTCTCTCTCTCTCTTTTTTTTTTTTTTTTTTTTTTACAGACAGGAAAGTAGAGGGATAGAGAGTTGGAAAACATCGATGAGAGAGAAACATCAATCAGCTGCCTCCTGCACACTTCCTACTAGGTATGTGCCCACAACCAATGTACATGCCCTTGACCAGAACAGAACCCGAGACCCTTGAGTCTGCAGGACAACACTCTATCTACTGAGCCAAACTGTTTAGGGCAACTTATGGTTTGTTAACTTCATTTTTATCCTGCTTTTCCTCTAGTCATAATTTTTCTTGCTTTTCAAATGATGTTTCATGAGGCTCCTTATCAAAATACATCTGTTCCTTTCTCATTCAGTGCATTTCCCTCGCATGCTCTTAGGTACTTATATGGCTTCTACTACCACTTGTATTCCAAAAACACTTAAATCCAAAATTTTGGTCCTAGTCTCTCACTTGAGTTTCAGACCAAATTTTCTGAGTCTGTACTAGACTTGTCAATCTTAAAGGACATTAATTACTCCAAACTCAGTATGTCCACAACTATATCATTAGAGATTCAAATGATGAAGACCATTACCTCTATTTTCTTTAAACATCTTAGTGACATCATCTTGCACTTAGACACTCAAACTTCAATTCTGAGGAAAAAAAAAACCACACACAACCCCCCCCCCCAAAAAAAAAACAGAGTAAGCTTCTTTTCCAATTCCTCCTAATGCAATAAGTTGCTAAATCCTATTGAGTCTACCAAATCCCTCTCCTAATACTTCTGCAGCTCTTCCTCTAATTTATTTAACAAATTTTATTATACCTAAATTGTCATTAAGGTATAGCATGTTAAGCCATTAAATGCCTAGAAAGAACTATTGATAAAGTACTAAGTACTGTTCTTAGTATGGAGGGGTAATATTTAGAAAGGTGAATCATGGGCAATGTGATGTTCTAGATAGCCTTTGTATTATATTATAAAAGATGGGGAGCATTTTAAATAAATGAAGGACACAGGTGACAAGGAAGAAAGGCATTCAAGACAAAGAAAATCAATGAGTATAATTACCAAAGGAAATTGGAATATTTAAGATTAAATCCCAGGAAGGTTAGAATGTAGCCAATAATCGGCCATCCTCCCATTGCATGGGTTCAATTATTAAAGCAGAGCAGACAGAAATTGCCTCTTCTTTATCCCTGAGGGGGTGGACACAGTTTACACTGGAAGTGCTAGGGTTGAGTGACCCTTGGCACAACCAATGCCTGGTGGTAGTAGTGTGAAGAGATTTTAGTAATAGTGACACTAATGTGTGTGAAGTATAACATCACATATCTTATGATGTTACATTGTGTTGTCTGCTTTCCAAGCACTTTGTGTGTTTTTTTATCAGATTTTTGCATGCCAGCTTTTAAACTTCCTAGTGGCTTCATGAACTGTTCAACATACCCCCAATACATCATCCCCCCCCCCCCCCCGCTTATATTTATCATAAACAATGTTGTTGTGTGTTTTTTTTCTTAGTTTATCTTTATTATTGAAAGCAATTTAGATTTCCCCTTTGTTTGTTTTTTTTCCCATTGACCCCCTCTACCCTGCCCCTGCCCAATCTCAGACCTTCACCACACTATTATCCATGTCCATGGGCTGTGCATATCTATCTATCTGAAAGCCCAGCAACCAGAACAGCGGAATGACCAGAACGACCAGAATGACTGTGGCTATGACACACACTGCAGCAGCCAACAGGCCTGATCTAAGCCCTAATTGGCCTCCCCACCCTGATTGGGGACAGGGCTAGCCAGCCAACCTTCTGTGCCTGCCCCCACCAGCCCAGTCCATTGTGTCCAAATTTGTGCACCGGACCTCTAGTATAAATATAAGTTCCCTGGTTAATCTCTCCCTAGCCCTACCCCTGCCTTCCCTACGACATTTGTCAGTCTGTTCCATGCTTCTATGTCTATAGATCACACCTAACTTCCCACAACTGCCCTTTCCTGCTGGCCATCTTGTGTCCACATGGGGACAGCCATCTTTGACCACATGGGGGCAGGTATCTTGTGTCTTGGTGTGATGGTCAATTTGATTATTACTGTTTTATTAGAGAAGATACTTAATATATAGAAAGTAGAATCAGTTGAGTTAGGGTTAAAAATTGGCCACAAATATATCTCTACCACAATTCCTATATATAAGTCTGAGGATTCCTTTTCAATATGCTTAGAAATATGCCTAAGTTAGTTAATGTTTACAAGTTAAGTACAAATATGATTTATACAAGTAAATTAGACAAATCATTTTTATTTTAGAAATATTATACATAGCATTTTAAATTTAATATAATAGACTTTTAGAAAATTTTAATGTATTCCTTTTTTATAATACTGAATATCAGGTTAATACTGTGATTTGATATTGCTAATGTACAGACTATTTTGGCTGACTCTGTATTATACCAAATACAATGGGATACTCCATATAGAATAAACTAGGTACTTTATCCTGTGACAAGAAAGTGTATAGAAAAATGTCAAGGTCAGAACTTACACAATTTTTCACTTTCAGCTCTCAAGTAGCATTTTAAAAACACACTCAACATATTTTATCTGCAAGGAAATACCTATCTAGGGAAGGAAATATTTTCAATTCACAATTCTTCTGACAGCTTCAAGGGCAAAGTATTACAGAAGTTTTCTGAAAATTCTAGAAGATGTAACAAAGTAAAACAAGAGCTGTGCCTCAGAATAAGGAACAAGATATTGTGGCTCATAAATATGTCCTCTACCTAAAATGCAGGGAGTGTCTCTATGTATTGTGTCACTGTTGCATGAATATGAGGTTTTCCTGTCTCCCTCCTCCCCAAGTGATAGTGATGGGTTGTACTATATTTTACAAACCAAATTTAGCTTAATTATTTAGTTACTAATGTATGCTCAGTATAATCAGGTTAGAAGGTAATTGACAACTATCCAAAGTGTCTGCAACATAGTTTCTGACTCTGACTTCAATATTTTCAAATTTTCTTTTAATATACCTATTTTGAAATGTAGGATACATGCACAAGCAGATCAAAGGCTAGATTCAGAAGTATTATAACACAGATGGGTATTGTCAGTAGTATTTTTCAAGCAGTTTTATTGACATTTAAACATTAACTAAAATGTTTCCTTTCACATCATAATTCCATAAACTTTGGTGATCATTGTAAAAATAGCTTCTATTCAGATTATAGTGTCTGGTGTGGTGGCAGTGGATGTGGCAGTAGATATAATCACCCAGTTCTCAGTTGAAAAATACCAGCTTTACCATTTTTTAGCTGCATAAATTTGAGTTTCAAATTTATTTTCTCTAATCCATAAGAATATTTTAATATTGTTGAATTGTCTATAGGCATAGATGTACCGGTAGGTGAACATCTATAGTGCCCCCTCTGTGTTGGGTACAAAATATTTTGTAATTTTTACAACTGTCATCATTATTGCTGATTCTTCAATAGCTTCCCAGTATTTATAAATATGTACTAGAGGCCTGGTGCACAAAATTCATGAAGGGGGGGTGGTGTCCCTCAGCCTGGCCTGCACCTTCTTCAATCTGGAATCCCTCTCACAATCCAGGATGGCTAGATTCCAACTGCTCACCTTCCTGCCTTCCTGATTGTCCCTAACCGCTTCAGCCTGCCAGCCTGATTACTCTAACCACTCCCATGACAGCCTGATTAATGTTTAACTGTGCCCCTGCAAGTCTGTTTGTCCCCAACTTCCCTCCTCTGCCAGCCTGGTCACCCCTAACTGCCCTCCCCTACAGGCTTGTTCCTCTCAACTGCCCTCCCTTGCAGGCCTGGTCCCTTCCAACTGCCCTCCCCTGCTGGCCATCTTGTGGTGGCCATCTTGTATCCACATAGGGACAGGATCTTTGACCACATGGGGGCAGCCATTTTGTGTGTTAGAGTGATAGTAAATCTGTATATTACTCTTTTATTAGATAGGATAGAGGCCTAGTGCATGGGTGGGACCCAGCTGATTTGCCCTGAAGGGTATCCCAGATCAGTGTGGGATTCCCTTGGGGCATGGGGCAGCCTGGGCGAGGGGCCTGTGGTGGTTTTCAGGCCTGCCACAACCCCTGGGGACCCAAGCCGAGGCCCTGGTATCTGGAATTTCTTCTACAATTGAAACTCTATAGCCTGGAGCAGAGCCAAGCCTCCTGCTTGCTCCATGGTTGCCACCGTTTCTTTTGGAATTTATTTACCTTCTATAATTGAAACTTTGTAGCCTGGAGTGGAGCTCTAGGCTGGCCAGGGCTGCAGAAGCTTGGCTTCCTTACATCTCCCAGGGAAACCCTAGACTCCTGCTCTTCCAGCTCAGTTGCTGCCACCATTTCTGTTGGAATTTATTTACCTTCTATAATTTAAACCGTAGCATTGAGTATAGACTAGGCCCGCCAGGGTGTGTGGAAAGCTTGGCTTCCTCCATTTCCAGGGAAACCCAAGCCTCCTTCCTGCTCTCTGTGGCCGAAGCCATCTTGATTGGGGTTAATTTGCATACTCGTTCTGATTGGCTGGTGGGCATGGCTTAGGGTTACTTTGCATATTACTCTTTTATTAGATAAGAACTTTTATTACATAGGATATCTAGAGCTAGTTTGTCCTGTTACAAAATAGATGAAATAAGTTTTATTATTTTAAAACTCAAAGTTTTATAGTTATTTGAAGGAAGAGAATTTTCTTGGCCAGAGGAAGAAATTTATAGTAAACAGTATGTTTAGTGATAATATAATAAAAGCATTTCCATTAATATTTGGAAAAAGGCAGAAGTCTCAAGTAAAACATTTAGTTTTTAACATGTTTTCTGAGACTTGTACACAATATATCAAATCATCGACAACAACAACAACAACAAAAAATAAAAATAGAATCATGAGAAAGGAAGAAGAAATAAAACTATTAATATCTATTTCTGGAAATTTATCTAGGAATTTGAGAGAATTAACTGGCAAATATTATCTCTTGAGTTCTGCCATTGCTCAGAAAGGTTGCCTGTGTTTTAAGACTGACAAGAATGACAAGTTGGTTCACAATCCATTCTGCTTGATATTAATGAGTGAGCTGATAAGCTATTTAGTTTTTCACTGAGGAAATATATTCCAGAAATAATAATTATAAATTGAAGTAAAAATATTGCTTCTTTATAATAACAGAAGTATAGACTACCTATAGGGATAATTATTTAAAAATGGTGCACAATCTATCTTTTAAAATAAATGATACAAATATATTAAAGGGAAAAATAAAAAAAATATTCATAACTAGGGAGATATATTATATATACAGAAGAGGAGATTCAATATATCAAGAAGACATCGCTATAAAAATCATATTAAGTTCCAAACAAAATTCAAACAGGTTTTTGTTGGAACATGAAAAACTGATCTTAAATTCATATAGAAGACAAAATAACAATAGCTAATGTTCTCTTGAAATAGAAACAGCAATGGGATTTATCCTATCATATTTGAAGATGTTCTAAAGATATAATTTTAAAACACTGTAATGGCATAGGAATCGGTAACTAGATGATAGAACAGAATAGAAGGTTCACATACAGAAACATGTATATGGATTTATCATAGAAGTAGTATTTCATATCAATGGATAAAAAGTGAACCTTCCAAAAAAGAATACAGTGCCCAAAAATAAATTCACATCAATATGGTCAATTACTTTATGACAACGAGGGTAAGACTATATAATGAGGTAAATATGATCTCTTCAATAAATGGTGTTGGATAAACTAGACAGATGCATGCAAAAAATAATAAAACTAGACCATTTTTATACCATATAGAAGAATAAATTGGAAATAAATTAAAGACTTAAATGTAATACATGAAACCATAAAACCCCTAGGAGAAAACATATGCAATAAACTCTTTGAAATTGGTCTTGGCAACAGTTTGTTGGACATGTCTTCTAAGGAAAAGACAACAAAAGCAGAAATAAACAAAAGTGAGTACATCAAACTTAAAAGCTTTTGTACCACAAAAGAAACCATCAACAAACAAAAGGGCAATCTACTAAATGGGAAAAGATATTTGCAAATGGTAGATCTAACAAGGGATTAATATCCAACATATATAAAGAACTCACATAGGTCAACATACAAATAATAAAAACAAACAAAAATTCCTACCCAATCCAATTAAATAATGGACAGAGGATATGAATAATGGACAGAGGATATAAATGGACTGAGGATTTCTAGAAAAAGGATATACAATGGCCAACAATGTGTGAATAGATCTTCAACATCAATAACAATTAGGAAAATGTAAATCAAAATCACAACCAGATATCACATCACACCTGTCAGAATGGCTACTATCCTATATAATAAAACCCTAATATGCAAATCGACCCAATGATGGAACAACTGAACAGCTGAGTGAACAGTTGCTATGATGCACACTGACCACTAGGGGTTAGACAGTCAATGCAGGAGTTGCCCCTGGTGGTCAGGGCACTCCCACAAAGGAGGAGTGCCACTCAGCCAGAAGCAGGGCTCCTGGCTGGTGAGCGCAGTGGCACTTGTGGGAGCCTCTCAAGACTCCGCTGCAGGCAAACAGTAAGGACCGAAGGTTCCAAGACTGTGAGAGCACTGGATTGCAGGGGGATCGAGCCTAAACCAGCAGGCAGACATCATCCCCTGAGGGGTCCTAGACTGTGAGAGTGAACAGGCCAGGCTGAAGAAACTCCCCCTCCCCCTGTTCACAAATGTCATGCACCTGGCCTCTATCAATAAATAAAGAATTAAGTGTTGGTGAAAATGTGGCTACAAGTGAACCTTTGTGCACTGGTGGTGAGATTATAAATTACTGCAAGTACTATAGAAAAACAGTATGGCAGTTTCTCAATGATCCAGCAGCTCCACTTCATTTAAGTTTCTTAAATTCCTGTTTATTTCATATATTTATCATTGAACAGAAATTAATATAATAATTAAAATGGAGAACATGATTTAGGAATTATAATTCCTACATCTGACATGAAGTTATTTAGATGTGAATTGTTATTTCTAGATCTAAAAAGCAAATCTAATTTGAAAAGCTATGGTAATTAATTGATTGAGAGAAAAGGGATAGTTTTCTACAAATATATATATTTGAACTATATCATTATTATATATTTGAACAGAATATATACTGAATATATATTCTTATTATATACTAGAGGCTTGGGTCATGAAATTCATGCAGTCCTTCAGCCCGGCCTGCAACATTTTGCAATCTAGGAACATTCAGGGGATGTCTGACTGCCTGTTTAGGCTGGAGCCTTGAAGGATTGGGACTAAACTGGCAGTCGGACATTCCTCTATCAATCCGGGACCACTGTCTCCTAACTGCTCACCTGCCTGCCTGCCTGATCACCCCTAACTACTCTGTATGCCTGCCTGATTGCCCCTAACCACTCTGCATGTTTGCCTGATCACCCCTAACCATTCTCCTGCCTGCCTGATCACCCCTAAACACTTGCCTGCCTTCCTGATTGTCCCTAACCACCTTTGCCTCAGTCCCCACCACAGCAACTTCATTGAGAAGAATGTTCAGAATGATGTCTGAAAGGTCATTCAGCTGTCCTGTCTAATTAGCATATTATCCTTTTATTATTATAGATTATTATAGACTAGAGGCCTGATGCACAAATTCATGCACCAGTGGGGTCCCTTGGCTGACCTGCAGGATTGGGCTGAAACCAGCTCTCTGACATCTCCTGAGGAGTCCTGGACTGTAAGAGGGTGCAGGCCAGGCCAAGGGACCCTACTGGTGCATGATTGGGGCCAGGGAGAGAGGTGGGAGGTTGGCCAGTCAGTCAGGGACCATGGGAGGGCTCCCGGGTGTGTCTGGCCTGTCTGGCTCAGTTCCGATTGGCTGGACCCCAGCAGCATGCTAACCTACCAGTTGGAGCATCTGCCCTCTGGTGGTCAGTGCACATCATAGCAACTGGTTGAACAACTTTAGCATATCATTAACATATTATGCTTTGATTGGTTGAACAAACAACCAGACCACTGCACACTTATCATATTAGTCTTTTATTATATAGGATTTGAACAGAAAATCATAACCAATACTGAAAACTATAATTTTTCAGTCAAATATATGTTTTCCTAAATCTTGATAACCACAGATGACTAATTAATACAGTTTCATATTGTTATTCATCATTTGCTTAGTGCAGGTCTTCTCGACCTGGCTAGCACACAGAATTACTTGGTAGCTTTTTAAAAAACATTCATGCCATACACTTCTATACTCCTGAGAATCTTGGTGCCTAGGAAATGATAGCAGTAAAGGACCCCGGAAGATTTTATTATGCAGCCAGTATAGATAATCATGGCTTTGTGGGAAACCTGTGCAGGATTTTGTAAAGAACAGATATTTGTTAATCTATTGTAAAATCTTTATCACAGTTCTTTAATTATTTGTGTGGAGAAAGCCTCTATTTATTTCCAATTAATGATATTTGAATCATCATTAATAATAATGTCATTTCCAAAGGAATTGAAGTTTGTAACTGAGGATCACCAAATAATAATGTCAACATTTAAGAAGAGACTTTAATTGAAATGCTAATAATTAAATAAAGCTTTAAAAATGAATTTGTTCAGATGACTATGTGTGTAGTATGGCAAATGAACTTCAATGTAATACTTAAGATAATTATAAGTGGAAATATTAAGTTGAAATATTTTAATGCATTCTTAAGTATCACAATATACTATAACCACAAAGTGGCTAATGTCATCGTCATTTTTCCTGATTAAAACATAAAATTAGCTATAGATACTAAAATAATACTCAATGGTAAAAAAAAAAAAAAAAAATTCCTATTGTTTTTAAAGGATGTCAGCCATAGAGGCAAGATTAAAAAATAGATTAATCTGATTGTAAGAGGGAAATTTTATACTGCTCTGTGATGTTCAAATGATGACCTATGCTCAAATATATCCTATATAGAAACAATTTGAGTTTCCAGAGACAATGTCTTGAAATCCCTGATTAAATATTCTCATGATTAAATAATTTCATTTTTCATAGGTATAATTTTACATTTAACAAAACACACTTGAAAAATGTTATTAATATATGTCTTGATTTAGTATTTTATATTAAACCCAATAAAAGTTTTGTGGTATACAGAATAATGGCTCCCTGAAAATATCAACATCTCAATCTCTAGAACCTTTGTAAGATGTGTTGTAAAGGATGTGATTAAGTTGAAAAGGAAAGATAATCCTGGAATTTCCGAAAGGGCTCCATGTGATCGACCACAGAGGTCACATAAGAGGGAGCCAAGAGGTCCGACAGAAGAAGGACATAGAGGTTCAATTGTTATACTTTGAAGATAATAGGGGAAGGGCCCAGAAACCAAGGAATGCCAGTGGGCTCCAGAAGCTGGAAGGGACAAGGAAAAAGATTTCCCCCTGGTGCCCAAAGAAATGTGGCAGTGCCAATACTTTGATTTTGGTTTCATAATACTTATTTCAGACATCTCACCCCCCCAAACTATAAAAGAATAAATTAATGTAATTTTATGATTCTAAGTTTCAGGTAATTTGTTATGCCAGTAATGTGAAACTAACAAGTTTTTACATATATTACCTAATCTATACTAATAATAGACAAATATATAAATTGACTATACCTCCATGATGCCCACAGCCAATCAGGAGTGAGTATGCAAATTAATTTGACAAAGACGACAGGCCATTGTCAGTTCCATTCAGGGCCTTATGTGCACAGGCACCCAATGGCTGGGGCAGGGCTGGTGTCCCCAGGACCCCAAATGCTTCAAGCCTGTGGCCAGTGCGCACCAGCGCTGAGCAGCTGGGGTCCCAGGGATGCCACTGGATTGTCTGGTCCTTTAAGCCCGGCCTGGGGGTGGCATCCTTTTCATTTGTGCAGCCCCTGGACAGGAAGCAGAAACCAAGAGCGTGGGGAGCACCAGGAGTTCTGGGAATCATAGTTTTGATGGCAGACACATTGTGGGATCTCCTAGACACTGGAGTAAAGTGAGCTTGGAGCAAGTTACTGTTTCGGGTGGGGGATGGAGGGAAAGCAAAGGTGAGATACATAAATAAAGTCACAGTGTCGAGGAAAAATTAAAGGGAAGATATCCTGCAACTTCTAGGAAATCTCCACAAATGGAGCAAAGAAAATAAAAAGAACTCTTTTATTCTGTGAGCACCAAACCAAACTGGGTTGGGGGTCTCAGACAATTTGCTCATGTGATTGCAAAGACAGACAGAAACTCCCGGATTGGTGAGGGCTCCTCTGAGGGCTCCCAGATTGGAGAGGGTGCATGTTGGTCTGAGGGACCCACCCCATTTTTATAATAATTACTCAAAATAAGAGCAATGCCAACTCAGTAGCAAAGCCCCAATATACAACTTCTAATTATTTATAAGCCATACTAGCTCTGATCTACCGTATTTTTCGGACCATAAGACGCACTTTTTTCCCCCCAGAAGTGGGGGGGAAAAAGTCCCTGCGTCTTATGGTCCAAATATAGCCTACACATATACTTTTAAAAAAAAGTTTTTTTACTTGCCCGGCTCTGTGTGGTCTCTGTGTGCTTGTCCGGCTCTAAAATGGTTCTAAATGCTGCTGTTTACTTTATAGGGTTGATTACATGTGTTTATGACTGTGATGTTGGGTTTTAATGCACATAAAATATTTTAGGACACTATTTGTTTCAGAATCTTTTTTTCTTCATTTCCCTTCTCTAAAAACTGATGCGTCTTATGGTCTGGAGCGTCTTATGGTCCGAAAAATACGGTACTTTCTTCATGTTAAAAATTGTTATAATATATGGTATTTATATTTTCTATATGCTTACTATTATATGTTATTTTATATCATACTTTTACAACTTAATATTATACTTGATACATAGTATTCATAACCATGATTTAAAATTCCTACATAACATATTGAATGGATATAAAATAATTTCTTAATCCTTTTTCTAGCATAAGATATTTAACTCATTAGCAAGATTTATTTATTATTAATAATATATAAATGCATTTTTATGCATGCCTATTTGCATTTTGGTTTCTATTAAAAAAGTGACTAGACTTCCTAAGACCATTTTATAAATCAGACACACTGGTACAAATAAAATTTAAATATTATGATTGTTTCTTCATATACTCAATAAATATATTGATATGTATATAATTAATATTAAGTTCAATGTACCAAGAGTGTGAAAAGTGATAGGTACAGATTGATGACCACAAAATATATATTCTCTACTTTTCTAGAATATTCAAGCTATGGCAGTTCATATGATAAATGCACTTAAATATTTTAATGTTAATAGTTGTTTAATATTTTATTCTGCTGTACTTTTCTTTTTTTGAAATTGTTTAAAGTATTATATGTCTCCTATTTCCTGATTGACCCCACTCCCACCCTGCCACTCTCGTGCCTTTTCTATTTTTTCTTTAAAAAAATATATATTTTATTGATTTTTTAGAGAGGAAGGGAGAGGGATAGAGTTAGAAACATTGATCAGCTGCCTCCTGCACTGGGGATGTGCTTGCAACCAAACGGAATTGAACCTGGGACCCCTCAATCCACAGGCCTATGCTCTATTCACTGCACCAAACCAGTTAGGGCTCTCCCGCCTTTTCTTACTAGCATATGACTGAATTTAGTTTAAAAAGTATCCAGCTCTATCTTTGAATAGTTAATATATATTATGCTCATTTACATTGGCTATTTGAATTCATCATGTATTAGTTATTATTGAAACAGAAATTTTTAGGGGTCAAAAAGACAGGTTTTGGGAAATTTTAGATATTTTGGAAATTAAGGGGATCATGGAGGAAGCACAGGGCTGCAGAGCAGCAGAAGGTATATTTCCATAGAATAGGGGAGCTGAAAAGCTGCAACTAGCACATTTTCATAGAATGAGGGAACTGGGAACAGCAGAAGGTCTCTATTTACAAAATAAAGAGAAGGAAGCCCTTCATCCAGAAGGAGAGAAAGAAAGCCCAAAGGGAATAGGAAAACAATAAGGAAGGAGGGGGGAGAACCTCACCTGTTCCATGTGAGGTTAGACCTTTGAGTTAGGAGTTCCTATAGTAACCAGTCTAAGGAAACAGTGACCAATCAGAGGGGGTATCAAGGAATAAGGATCTGCAGCCTTTATAAATTAGAGGGAAAAAGAACTCGGTGGGACCCTTTCACCCTCCCCACGTGGGAGTCTGTACTTGTTATTTAATAAATTTCCACCTTTGCTATTCCATCTTCTGTCTGTGGGTTCATTCTTCAACTCAGGCAGACAAAGTTGAAGTCCCCAAATTCCATTTCATTATTATACCCCTTATTTAGATCAGGAAGTTTAGGCTTGAGAGGACAAGTAAAGTATTCAAATTCATGATGACTAATTAGCAAACTTGAATTTAAAACCAGGTACTCTGACCTAGGCAGTCTCTATCTTGGCACAACTTTGTATCAGTAGTTTTGACAGTTTTACTTAACTTATGATTAATGATACCCTCCTGGTTTTGCCTCCCACTCTTGGTAAACTGCACCATATTCCAAGCCCATAATTGCAAACATAACTTCATTAGCTTCAGGTCTTGCCTTCTAGCTAACCAATTTAATAAACTTAGAAAATTATCATTTTAAGTTTGAATATTATTTACTCATAAAAAGTCAAGGTAAATTTGGGCATGTAAATAGGTTTTGAAAAGCTTTTCCCTAACTTCTAATTAGTCTAGGAAGATATTGTGGGGGAGACAGGATTTCAGTATATAAAAAAGAAGCAACTTGGTGCCATGAATGGCAAGAGACAAGCAAAGCAGGAAAGAGACAAGCAAAGCAGGAAGGGAATGCCAGGACAAGAATGCCTTTAGAGGTATGCCAATGTTTGGAGGTAGAAGTAGAATAACCACAGAAGATGAAAACTAAAAATCAAACAGGAACTTCATAGAGGATAAAGTTATTTATTTGATTCCCAATGCACTTGGAAAACACCATAAGATCTCAAGTCTATGGAAAGAACAATGAACAAATTAAGATGTCAAGTTAGGCAGCAGTAATGCCAAAGGTTAAGGTGCCTAAACCAGTGCCTAGTCTATGACTAACAAGTAAACATAAAGAGGTATTGTGTTAACAGACATAAAAATCTGACAATGGGCAATACCAAAAGAGTAAGATACTGTATCCAAAAGAAAAGATAGATTCATCTATTGCTTAATGAGTTACATGTTCAGTGATTTTATTTTTTTATTAAGGAAGGAAGGTTGGAGGAAGACTTGTCATCAATTCTGGGTAGCAACTGTTAAGTCAACCTTAAACTGGGTAGGAGAAAAATATTTCAGTAAATAGAATTTTAATATAAATCATTGAGGGTGAATAAAATTGTCTTGGGACCTCGGCAGCCTGAGCAGTGTTATTGAGAGGGCAGGGCGGGGCGAGGATGAGCTCCCGACTGCGCCCTGCAGGGCGGAGTTATCCCTAGCCCTCACCCAACCAATCAGGGTTAGCCGAGGCAGTGACATCACCACCGACTGGAGTAAAACCCCTGGACTGGGAGAAGTTTGCTCTCTCTTCTGCCATGCTGCCTGCGTGGGTGGGAGGGGCCCATGCTAGCATGGAGAAGGCTCTTTTGTTTATTGCATCGGACTCGGCTCCCTGGTGGTCCTTGGGGATCACGAAGTCTGGGCATAACATTATAATGTGCCTTTCCTTTCTTTTCTTTAAAGAAGTGAAAGTCTTAAAAGTAACCTTTGGCATTCTGAATAGCAGGTAATGGAATGAACGGGCTTGGAGGTTTCACAGCGCTGAACTGGTTCGGTGAGAACACAGCTGCTCACGGCCCAGCTCAGACACTCGCTGTGTACAGGCAGCTTAGACTGCAGTGGTAGCCCCACCTCCACCGTAACCTACATCGGCTCCTGCCTTCTAGTACCCATACCTCTGTGTAGTCCCTTTCTAGGTTGTACAGGTCAGTGACCAATAGCATAGGGAAGAAATGATGGCTGGAATGCAACTTCTAAATTTAGATTATAAAAGAATGTGACTTCCATCTTGAGTGCTCTCCTGCACACTTATGCTCACTCCTTCTTGAATCACACACTTTGGGGGAAGCTAGCTGTCCTTTCATTAAGATATGCAGGTAGGGTATGGAGAGCCCCCAAGGAAAGGAGTGATGGTCTCTGGGCAATGGCGAGTGAGAAACGGAAGCCTGCCAACAGCTATACAAGTAAGTCTGGAAGTGAATTCTCATCCCTTACCAAACCTTGAGATCACTTACAGCCACAGCTAACAGTTTGACTGCAACCTGGTGAGACAACCTGAGCAAAAACCACCCAGCAATGCTGCTCCTAGATTCCTGATCCATAGAAACTGTGAAATAAGAGAAAAGATTTTAAACTACAAGATTTTTGTGATAATTTGTGATGCAGCTATAGATAACTAATGCAAAAATCCTTACTGCTGTCTCTGCTACCTGAATGCAGAGGAGAGAATAGGATTCTGCATTGGAGGAAGTAGAGGGCAGAAGAGCAGGGTCTTGCAAGTGAAGAAGGAAGAGGAGGTATAGGCTTCCCAGCCAGAGTTGGCATTTCACATACATCTCCTACTGTCAGATTTACTTCATGTTTAATCTAATGAAGTGATATGATTTTTCCCCAATGGACCTGATGTGCTTGCTCACACTAAGCTTTTCATCAGAGTTTTATTCATCCATGTTCATGTCAGCTTATTCTTTAGTCTTCCTTCTACTTTCCACTTATAGGTCCACTCATTCTGTGAATCAATCATTCATTTTATAGTTTTCTCCATATGAGTTATTATTTTTCCCCTTTGTGCTATGAAAGAATGCCATACATTTCCTTTTCACTTTTCATTGTTGGCATTATTGTATCATGATGGGCTGCAGGTTTTCTCAATTAGATTTTAAGCTCTCTCTCTGAAAGAAGCATCTTCAAATGAACTGTTTTCTATGCCCAGCATTTGTAGGATTGAGTTGAATTAAAATAAACTCTGAACATAAAATTATAGATTTACCTATGCTAAAACTGTAGTGATGTTGAAATAGGAATTTTAGGGGGATATATAGGCAGATTTAGGAAATTTTTTAGAATTAGGAGTTCATGGAAAAAGAAAACACAGGGCTACAGACTGGGAGAAGTTCCGTTTACAGACCAGAGAGCTGGGAGAAGGTACATTTCCATAACACAAGGGAGAGGCAACAGTTGCATTTACATAAAACAAGGGAACTGGGAGTAGCAAAAAGATCTATATTCACAGAGAAAGAAGGAGGAAGAAAGCCCAAAAGGAATAGGAGAAGCAGTGAGAGGGGAAGGCATCACGTGTCCCATGTGATGTTTGACCTTTGAGCTCTGGAGTTACTATAGTAACAAATTCAAAAGGGAATATCATCCAATTCAGAGGGGATATCAGGACACAGGGACATGCAACCTTTATAAATCTGGAAACAGGAAATCGGTGGGGCAATTTCTCTCTCCACACATGGAAGTTTGTGCTGTGGAATTCTATCCCCTCCCCACGTGGGAGTCTGTACTTATTCTTTAATAAATCTCCACCTTTGCAATACCATCTTCTATCTGTGGTTTCATTCTTCAAATCTGATGGACAAAGAATCCTGAAAAGCATCTTGCCGAGGGGAACACTGTGTGTTCCAGTCCAAAAATCATGTATCAATATCATTGTATTTCCTTATGTTTATAATGTAGAGGAGAAACTTGACTTTCTAATCAGGGACATAATTTCATTTGGAATAAGTAAATGGTAATTATATAGGGTAGATTTGTTTGTGTGTGTTTTTATTAAAAAGAAAAATTTTCTATGTCTATTTTCTCATATACAAAATAACATTAGATTTTCCTGAGCAGAATTATAAATCTTAATATATATATATTTATACACACACACACACACACACACACACACACACACATATATATATATATATATATATATATATATATATATATATGGTTATATATAATCATCTTGTTCAGTTCACATATATTATAAAGACTCAATACAAGTTAGAAAATAAAATTGATACCTAGTTTAGTTTCAAAAACATAGATATCAACAGGATGAGTTAACTCAGATTTAGTCATATTAGAATCTTGTCTAGAATCTGCATCAAGGCAGTCAGCCAATTAGTATATAGTTCCTAGGCAAAACAGAATTTAGCACTCATTTGTTTTCAAGTAGGTATTACAGAATAAGAAAATGCCATGTTTCAAGTGGCATTCACATGCTAAATTGCTAGGGGTTGAGGCCAATAGAACTACTTAGTAAGTGGAACATATAGAAAAGTGCTAAAATGGTCAACAAGTTTTTGATTGTATCAATTAATTTCTCAGAAAATGTTTTTCCCTTAAACAAAACATCATGAATGTATAGCTGCAGAATACTATATGTGAAAAAGTTTATTGCTATACTCTTTAATTAATGGGGCATTTAAAAAATGCACACAGCACTGTTTTAGCAAATGCCTAGGCATAAATTTGCAGATTTTGGACCAATTCTGGTAGTCTCAGAGACTGAAAGAAAATCAGCCATATCTATGGGAGTTCGTTTACAGACCTGAAGTAATGAAGGTCAATCTGCCCTGTTCTGGAGGGTCTTTAGGTTGCTAAGGGAGACAAAGGCTGTGTTTTCTGTGTCAAAACAAAAGTCTTTTAAAAATTAATTCTTTACTTTGAAAGTATTACATATGTCCCCTTTCTCCCTCATTAACCCCTTCTAGTCTGCCCCATTCCCCATCACAGGCCTTCACTACCCCTTTGTCTGTGTCCATGGGTTATATCGAAGAACTTATATGCATATATGCATAAACAAAAACTTTTGGATACATCAAAATTCACATTTGGGGCGAAGTCAATAATGATGAATGATAATGTTCTTGCCCTCCCCCATTAATAAAGTGCACTACTGAGAGACACTTAAGCTATGCATTCTTAGAATTAGTAATCATTGATGAATATTCATCTCCTAGAGGAGCTACCTTATATAGAATTAAATGCAAAGCATGCTTATAAATACCCTGAGAGTCTGTTAAAAAAGAAAACCAAAAACCAAAAACACCAATAACAAAAACCACAAGGTGAAATAAATAGTCATATTAGCATCATTATTATTTGTGTTGACATTGTTTCTGAAGTACTTCAGTTTTGATGCTTTTAAAAAAAAAGTAACAATTTACATTCCTTTCTGAGAATGAAATGCATCTAAAATAAGGAGAATATTCCACAATGCCTTGCTTTGCAGCTAACTATCAAGTGCAGTCTTTGTCTCTGTCCACAGTGTAGAGTGCAGCCATACTGTGGAGAGAGCCATCTGCTAGGGGTCACAAGTTCTAGTCACAGTAAGTCTATTCTAGTCTGGGTTCTGGTTCTGGTTCTGGTTCTGGCTCTGACTTATGAGAGCTTTCTGTAGTCTGACTATTATTCATTTATTCTGAGTTGCTTTTTGAATCTGTCAACAGCAGTAATAAAAATATTTATTATGGGGTTACCATGTGCCAAGCACTGTGCTTGGTGCTTCCAAAAAGTCTGAATAAGATAGACATAGTGGTGGCCCTTGCAGAGCATTCAGCCTCATGAGTGAGATAATATAATGGGCTCCAACTGTAATTGCAATAAAATGCCAGGATAATTAATGCTGCCATGAGCATAGGTATAGTGCTTAACACAGGGCCAGGTGACAGGCACCAGCACAGAGGAAGTGCCATTTATGCTGTGATCTGAGGGATGAGATATGCAGTATAAAGCAAGATGCAGATGTTGACCATCACTATCATTTGTCAAAGTTTCTCTATTTTAGAAGCCAAAAAATGACAACTGAATTCAGAAGTCTACTTTTTGGCTGGAAATATTCAAATTAGCAGCTGAAAATGATTCAATTTGTTTATTTTTGTAATTGTAAATTTAACTGTTTCTGGTGCAAGAACATCTTCCTGCCTGTTCAAGTGCATGGGGAGAGCTTAGATGCTATTTTGTTGTCCTATATAACTGATAAATTTATTTATTTTATTATTTAAACTTTATACAATAATATTCTATGAACTATTTGAAATTATTTCTAACTGGGCAATTATTATTTAAGAAAAAATAATTTTATTGAAGCTTAATGTACCTATTTTAAAATATTACTTAAAATTATATTGAAATATATTACTATATATAAACATATATTATTTTAAAATATAAAATCCAATGGTGTTACCCTGTTTTGGAGTAGACAGCTTTCTTGGGTATTTTAATTTGAAGCAATAACTTTACTGAATTGCTCACAGTTCTTCTCTCAGTCTCTCCTCCTCTGATCAACAAACAGAAATAATAAAAGAGGCTTTCTGAAGTGAAAATAAAAACGTTACAACTGTTACCATAGTACTGGACTGGAGATGATCTAACACATCCATAACAGTGTAAATCAATAACAAGCAAAGAGAAAAACAAACACCACAGTCCTAGAGAGCTGTCTTTTGGAGGCAAAGTGGAGTAGAAGACCAGGGCCATGTCAGAAAAGAAAATTCTTAAATTAAGACTGAGAGACTTGAATATGAGTATGAATAGTCCAGCATTGCTTTCATTCTCCACTTCCCCCTCCCATTATAGACTTCCATTTAAACAATGATTGAAAAATAATGCTTGGATTCCATCTGAATGGCTTTTGAGATTTAACTCACTGAATCTCTATTCATAGCTGTGGGTTTGTAAGGGGGACTGAACAGATCTGCACAACTAATCACAGAATATTACACTGATACTTCATCTCCCACATCAGTACCGATTATGGCTGCAGAGAGAACACTGGATATGATTTTAATAGGATAGGAATTTTCAATCCTGTCAGGTAGTTCTGGATGAATGTGTTTGCATGTCTGTCATTAAAACTTGGTGGCTCATGCTGCTCAAAACAGACATATTTTGAATGCTTAAAATTTCCAGAGTTATTTATCCATCATAATGGGAAATTTCCTGCTCTCTACTATATAGATTCTGCCTCATTACCATAAATAAAAAATAAAGCATAACAACAATCTCGCTTCATGTGTTCATACAGAAATATTGTCATAGGCATCTGGCAATCAGTCGGAGGGGGTGAAAACTGTTAAATGAATAAAACTAGCAGAAGTACAATCTCCTTGTCTGGGGAAAAAGCTTCCTGTTAGAGATTTTGCTTCTATGTGCTATTGCTTTTTATTTTAAACTAGAGGCCTGATGCACAAAATCTGTGCAAGAGTAGCCTTCCTTTTCCCAGTTGTTGGCACCAGCTTCCCTTTGGCACCCAGGACCGAGGCTTCCCTTGCAGCCCCAGCTTCGTCCAGAGGGTCATCCAGAAGGATTTCAGGTCTAATTAGAATATTACAATTTTATTATTATAGACTGGGTTGTGATCAGCAAGGGCATGAAGATAAAAGATGCATTTACCAATTATTTTAGATAAACATTCATAAGAATACTAGAGGCCTGATGCAAGAAATTCGTGCAAGTGTAGGACTTTGCAGCTGCAGTGGCTGGCTGGATCCTTTCCAGCTGCTTTGGCTTCCTCAGTCCTGTGGCTATAGCCCCAGCTTTGTCTGGAAGGTTGTCCAGAAGGACATCTGGTTTAATTAGCATTGTACATTTTTATTAGTATAGACTAGTGACCTGGTGCACAAAATTTGTGCACATTAAAAGGGCATTTATTAGAGGAAATAATTTAATATTGCTATTTGCCCTTTCTCTATAATAGAAGTGTGGTGGGGGACTCTGCCTGAGGTCCCCTGTCAAGCCCACAGAGGTGGGGGAGGGTGTAGCCTCAGGTCCCTGCTGATTGTTCATTAAGGCTCTTTATGGGAACTTGTCCTCAGCTCTGGGTGCAGCCATCTTTGTGATGTAGTGATGGTCAATTTGCATATTTGCTGTTTATAAGATAGGATTCCTTCTCTTGAGAAGTAAATATTTACTTTTCTTAAACTCATTAACACCTGGTACTCCTTTTTTTTTCAATTCTAAAATTAAAAACATAATTATATTGATGTTGTGGTGTCATTCGTGTTTTGTTTTAGTGGACAAATGATAAGAAAGTATAAAAAGCTGCTGTGCCAATGGGGTATAACCTGATTTAGAGAAATGAAAGATCGATGGCTGGGAGAAACAGGATTAGATAACTACTAGAGGGAATGAATGCCATATTTCATATATTTATTCATTCAGTGAGTTAATAACTGCTCTGAGAATTTGTTGAATGTTTGAATCTTGATCTCAGAGAACATACCTACTTACAAATTTGTGCAAACCATTTTTAAATAAATAATCCCTGGATCAGGAGAACTTGGCTTTGTCAACCAATTAGATATGGAAAGTGAGAGAACTGGAAAACTCTCAAATGCCTCCACGTTGCAGACCTGGGTGATGAAAATTAGCAAGAAAGTGATGAAGAAATTTAATAAAGAGGAAAATGCATTTGCTTTAAAATGTTATCAATACTCCCTTTAAACTAAATCCAACACCTGTCTATTATAAAATGACTTACTTTCTTGGTGGGAATAATATATTAGTTTGCTAGTTATTAACATAATGGGTTGAAGAGTTCATCATGTCTGTGAAGTTGGAGTATGCACAGTGTGGAGGAACAGCACTGTAACTTTGGGACACATTGTGTAGAGCAGACATAGGAGGGAATGTGGCAACGACAAGCAATGGGGTACTGGTCTCTAGCATCTTAGAGTGAAGACAATGATGAAAAACAAGTGGGTGGTTTTCATCGCTAGTTAAATTCAGGCCTAATTTTTAGTGAAAATGATATCTTCTCAGGAGTTTGAATTATTTCCTAATAATAAATTAGGCACTATGGAAAATTTGCTTCATTTTGATTTTTATCTAGCAATAACCACTGTTATTATTGAAGGAGGGTAAATTTGCATTGCTCCAGCCTTGGCTAGATTTTTATTATATTGGGTTATCAAGAAGAGAAATGGAATAAATCTTGCCTCAAGGTCATTTGCAATAGGATGAGATGCCATTAATTTAGATAGTTTAGTTGCCAGTCTCATTATAAGTTGAAAGAAACAAGCTGACCTCTCAATCTACTTCTCACGATAAATTCATAAGCTTTTATGAGGTAGCTGTCCCCCAAACTCATTACCTAGTCTTTTTTTTTGTTACTTATAGGATATGGTGGGAAGCTGGTGCCTAAATGATATTTCTTTCTTCTCTGGGGATTAGAATTATTAAATGACACAAGGAAATGGAACTTAAAAATCACAGTGTGTTCACAAACAAGATGGGATGGGCATCTGATGGATATCTGTATAATTCTTCATCTCCAGCTTGATTCATCTTTAAGCCAAACAGACTGAATTCAAGACATGTAATTCATTGCATTACATCTCTTTGAGATAGGTAAAAATAATTATTTATTGTGTTATTTTTATCTTCATTTAAAATTTAGTGAGACGTATTGTTAGCATGGATTTGGAATATGTAACATAAATATTTGAAAAAATTTTAACACTACATAGAATTTATTAATTGATGGGAAACTGGCATTTTTCAAATTAAAGTTAATTTTTATAGTTATTGGAAGCATTAATAATTGGCCATGTTTTTCCTTTCACCACCAAATTAAATACCAAATATCTACTGGTCTCTTGTTTACATTATGTTCTTCTTTAATAGGTAACTTCATAAAATTATTTCTGGATTACTATAAGATTATTTGTTATTAACCACTTAAAATTTTAGATGCACTCTTGTTCCTGAGATAGTTGTTAAAGTAATTTGCTTCTCCTAGTCAGTGAGTAAGCAAGTTAATAGGTCTATACAGTGATTAAAAGTTAGTTATCGTAATTGTTTACTTTCATTTTATAGTCTGACATTCCTTTAAAATTTAAAAGACAATGTTGTTTATATTAAAAATGAGAAAAATTTTTACAAAAAAAATGTCATTTATGAAAGAATTGATTCCTTGTGATAAAGTCCAGATTTTAAACATAGGTGATACTTCTGTCTATTCCATGGTTACAAGTGAAGATAGGAGAAAGAAATCAAGATAACCAAATAACAATTAAAGTGAGTTGCTATTTGGAAAAACAGAATGATTAATCTAATTTAGCTCAGACTTAAAATGCATTAAGCCTAAAAATGATTTGGAAGTCAGGTAGAGAACAAAAGTAATAATAATAATAATAATAATAATAATAATAATAATAAGTGATTCATTTCAGCATTTGGAAACATTTTCTTTTCAATTCCTTTATTAACTTTGATGTGGAGCTTCACTTTTTTTGCTGTATGCTATTTAACTATAAACTAGTTATATAATTTTAAATGTTTATTGACTACTGTGTGAAAATTTCAAAATGCTTATATGATCAAGAGAAAGTCCCAAGAAATGTTTTTTCAGCTGGTACAAATAATTCCTTTTTTTGTATGTTGAGAGTTATAATAGTATATAATGTTACTAAGACATATATTAAAATATCCACTGTTCTTGTCTTTAAGAAATAAAATAAAAACAGTTTCAAATATTAATTAATTTTCCCATTCCCTGCTTTTAACTATCTGGTCTCTCTAACATCTTAATCTAAAATGTCTCAGATTCTTTGTATTTACATGTTAATTGAATACAACAAAATTCAGGTTAATACCTACTTTTCTTTGGATTGAGTAGAGAGATATAAAACAGTCCATTACAGAAAACTTGGACACTATTTAGAACCTTACCTTTGTGTGGAGACTCCATTGACTCAATTTAGGGAGATAATTTACTCTTTGGCTTTAATCTCTTATGCTATACCTTTCTGTTGTGCTGGGAACTTCTCCTAATACCTAACAAATAAATGCCACCTTCTCAATATTTAATATACTCTACTATAATAATTTATTAAAAATCTTAATTTCTTATGTGCATGAAATTTATATCTATTGACTTTGTGATGGAAGTTTGATATGTACCTTTATAATCATCATTTTAGAGTTTTTAATTCAACATTTTAGATCACATCTAAGGTGATTTTACTATTGAGAGAGGAGTTTTTTGTTATTTTTTTAAAAATATATTTTATTGATTTTTTACAGAGAGGAAGGGAGAGATATAGAGAGCTAGAAACGTCGATGAGAGAGAAACATCGACCAGCTGCCTCTTGCACACCCCCTACTGGGGATGTGCCCACAACTCAGGTACATGCCCTTGACCGGAATCGAACCTGGGACCTTTCAGTCCGCAGACCAACGCTCTACCACTGAGCCAAACCGGTTTCGGCTTATTTTTTTTTGCTCTAGCTGGTTTTGCTCAGTGGATAGAGCATGGGGGTGTGTACTAAAGGGTCCTGGGTTCCATTCCCATCAAGGGCACATGACCTGTTTTGGCTAGATCCCCAGGAGCTGGCATTCAGGAGGCAGCTGATTAATGATTATCTCTCATCATTGATTCTCTCTCTTGCTTCCTCTCCCTTCTTCTGTGAAGTCAATAAAAATATTGTTTTAAAAAAGAGAGGTATTTTTGCAAATAGTGAGAAAATGATATCTAGTTCAAACTATAAATTTAACTTTATTTTCTAATGTTTTAATATAAAGAAGTTCATTGCTTTTTGAAGTATTTGGTCATTTTGCTTAATGAATAACTCATTTATTTTTTTGTACTAGATTTGAATTATCTTGAATTAATGGGAATCAGTACATAACATATTTTGTTTTTCCTTTACACTGAAATACCTCCATAGAAATAATAATAATAAAAATACAAGGATAGATTTGTGCTATTCTCATTCTCAGAGAAGGTAGGAGATTGAGAGTAAAGTGAACAAATGGTGAACATTGTGGTTTTAGAGTATGAATGTCCTCTAAATCTAAATTTAGAAAAGACACATTGAAGTTTGTATAAATCTTGATTCATATTTTAATGTTTAACATGTTAAATCTAAATGATAGAGCTTTCTCTATTGGGACAATAGGCTAACTGGTAGTTTCCAGTTCTCCTTAATTTAATTACACTGATTAATCCCACAAATATGATGCTGACAATGGTTTATTTTGTAAGAAGTATGTCTGCCTCTTAGTCCTTAAAATATATAGATTCATTAGTTTGTTGGAAGATTTCATCCAAATTTCATTCTCAGTAAAACCCAGACAGAGATTAGCCTCTTTCATGTTGGCAACTCTTCTTAGAACTATAAATAATAACAGCAAAACTCCTAAAGCTTTGACTATGAGAATAAAATAACTTTAATAGTTGAACTATATATGTTAAACTGTAAGACATTTTAACACCATCTCAAGAGCCAGGGGTTAAGTGACAAATCTTTCAGAATATGCAATGAACTTTATTGTCAAAATTTTCTCCAATCCACTGTGTTTCTATGTTTATTAAAGATCTGTTCATATTTGAAAATATTAACAAACTGAGTGGTCACCACTAACAAAGACAGGCTAATTGAAGAATCTCCATGAATGTAGGACTTGAGAGAATTTTGGGAGAAGTTTAATCAGAACAAGAGTAAGGCAGTTTTGAGGTGAAAAGGGGAAATAAAGAATCTAAAGTATTCCTTTCCTATTTTTGCCAAGCTTTGCTCTATTATCTCACAGTCCTGAATTTAAAGGAGAGATAATAACTAGACGGCTTTGAATTTGTTTCCATGAGATAAAAGTATTGGTCTCACCTATATAATATTTCATTGAAAAATCACCCCAAATATTCAGGGAGTAAGAATAGCTTTAAACCTTTTAAAATGACTGTAATGTAGAACATGTCAAATCTTTTTATATGAAAAACAAGTAAAAAAAATTTCAAAGGATTGAGTATTAAAAAAAAAGGCATTCTCCCTACTGGACACACAACACACATGTCATATATTATCACTAAATATTGTAAGTCAGTACAGTGGGTTGAAGAGTGGCCCCCTAAAAGATAAAGATATATCCACATCAAATTCCTGGATCCTGTGAATTTTGCCTTATTTGAAAAAAGCATCCTCAGAGATACAATTTATTAAGTATCTTGAGATGAAGAGATCACCCTGGGTAGTTCTTAAATTCAATGACAAGTGTCCTTATGAGAGACACACAAAGGAGATTTGCCAGAAAGAAGAATAGAAGGTAAAGTGGAAACAGAGATAAAAACAGACGTGTAGGGCCACGTGCTAAGAAAGCCAAGGACTGCTGGCAATAGCCAGAGGCTGGAGGAGGCCAAGAGGGATTACATTTCTACTAGCACTGTCTTAAGCTAACCAGTTTGTGTGGCACCTTGTTAATGTATCCTAGGAAACCAGTACATTTCTTAGGTATTTCCAACAAATTATTTTACCTATTCTTCCCTTTTTCAAATAAAATGGACAAGAGATTATTAAATGCCACCATTAGAATGCTGATGCTGCATCTCAAAGAATGAATTAGCTCCAATAGACCCTTTGGCTTTACTAACCTAATCACTGTAGAAACATAGTTCATGTACTTAAAAGGACCATATGATTTTAAAATGACCTCTATCTTACTTACCAACAATTAAACATTCTCTTCTTTTTTAAAAATATATTTTATTGATTTTTTTTTACAGAGAGGGATAGAGAGTTAGAAATATCAATGAGAGAGAATCATCAATCAGCTGCCTCCTGCACACCCCCCACTGGGGACATGCCCACAACCAAGGTACATGCCCTTGACTGGAATTGAACCTGGGACTCTTCAGTCCACAGGCTGATGCTCTACCACTGAGCCAAACCGGTTTTGGAAAATATTCTCTTCTTGAATATGACAAGGAAGAAAAGAAAACACAACATACCATAAAATTCACATTTGGCTTTGGCATTACTTGTGAGAACTATCAAACTATTTTCTCCACATTCCAAATTTGTAGTCTTTTCTTGATTCAGACAAAACTTCTAGGAGTTAGGATAATCTTCTAGGTAACATAGCAGACAGGATCACTTTGATTTACTTATCATTACAATGACAATTGCATTAATGTGTATATATAATTCCTATGTCTTCAATCAATATCTTCCTCTCTCTCTTCCTCTTGCTCTGTAATGTCTATCTATGTATAAATGTGTATTTTCTGTGTTCTGAGAGCATGTTCTGAATCTGTTATAATTTCAATCATATTTAAGAGTGTCTGAAAAATAAGAAAAGGAAGCAAATGCAGCCAAAATGCCATATATATGGTTTTTCTTTCCTTAGACACTACTAGCCTTAGTACTCTTTAAGTGTGGGAGAAAAAGATCCCCTAGCCATTCCAGTTATATCCTGCCTAATCTCCACCTGTGTGTGCACCATTTCACTTAGCTCCCACCCATCAGACCTTGGAACAGCCTTTTGTTGTTGTATTGTGCTAAACTTGGGTATCTGGCAATTTATTTATTTATAAATGGAAGGCTGTTAACATTTTTCTCAGAGGTATGATCTGATACCTTGGAATACTTGAAGTGGACATGAAACAGGACTCCATGTTGCCTTTTTTTTTTTTTTTTTTTAATGGATATCTACCCCTTATTTCAATGGAATGCCAGTGATATAATCTCAAAGAGGCAAAGAGCTTATTAACGTCATCTTACCAAATAAAATAGTAATATGCAAATTAACCTTCACTCAGCTATGCTCACAAGCTACGGCCACCAGCTACACCCACCAGCCCATCAGAGAAGTATACAAATAAACCCAACCAAGATGGTTACAGCCACAGAGAGCAGGAGGAAGGCTTGGGTTTTTCAGGCAACAGAAGAAGCCAAGCTTTCCGCCTACCCTTGCCAGCCTAGGCCTCCACTCAAGGCTACAAAGTTTCAATGATAGAAGAAAAACAAATCCAAACAGAAATGGCAGCAGCCACAGCATGAGCAGAAGGCTTGGCTCCACTCCAGGCTACAAAGTTTCAATTGTAGAAGATAAATAAATTCCAGATACCAGTGCCTCTGCTTAGATCTCTAAGGGGTGTGGCCGGCCTAGTCTGCAAACCAGCACAGGCCCCTCACCCAGGCTGCCCCATGCCCCAAGGGAACCCACACACTGATCTGGGACACCTTTCAGGACAAACCAGCTGGCCCCACTCATGCACCAGGCCTCTATCCTATCTAATAAAAGAGTAATTTGCAGATCACCACTCAAACACACAAGATGACTGTCCCCATGTGGTCCAAGATCCTGCCCCTATGTGGACACAAGAGGGCCACCACAAGATGGCCAGTAGGGGAGGGCAGTTAGGAGGCACCAGGCCTGCAAGGGAGGGGAGTTGAGAGGGACCAGGCAAGCAGGGAGGGCAGTTGGAGGCGATCAACCCTGCAGAGGAGGGCAGTTAGGAGTGTCTGGGCCAGCAGAGGAAGGAAGTGGGGGCAAACAGGCTGGTAGGGGAGCAGTTAGGCATCAATCAGGCTGGTAGTGGAATGGTTAGGGGTGATCAGGCTGGCAGGCAGAAGCAGTTAGGGGCAATCAGGAAGGCAAGCTGGCAAGCAGTAGGATGCCAGCAATCCTGGATTATGAGAAGGATGTCCGACTGCCCATTTAGACCTGATCCCACTGTGATACCAGGATAGGGCCTAAAAGGGCAGTCAGACATTCCTTGAAGGATCCCAGATTGAAGAGGGTGCAGGCTGGGTTGAGGGACACCCCCTCTCCGTGATGAATTTCGTGCTCCAGGCCTCTAGTTTGTTATAAGAGCCCAGTGGAATAAGATAATTATAGCTGTGATTATAAACTAACAGATATCTCTCTCTCTCTGTCTCTCTCTCTCTCTGTCTCTCTGTCTCTCTGTCTCTCTCTCTCTCTCTCTCTCTCTCTCTCTCTCTCTCTCTCTCTGTCTCTCTCTGTCTCTCTCTCTCTCTCTCTCTCTCTCTCTCTCTCTCTCCTCTCTTTCTTTCTATATTAAAAATAAAATAATGGAAATATATAGTTGATCATATAATCATAAAATAATGCAGGTATCATATAAAATTGTAGTCTGGAGAAAGACTGATGAGTTCAGATCCCAATTAAACTAACAGTGTGACA
Source organism: Pipistrellus kuhlii (assembly GCF_014108245.1). Lineage (NCBI taxonomy): Eukaryota > Metazoa > Chordata > Mammalia > Chiroptera > Vespertilionidae > Pipistrellus > Pipistrellus kuhlii. Next base: position 54,850,519 of record NW_023425540.1, on the reverse strand, counting down.
CTCCAAAAAATTACTTAATGTTAACCAGCCATCTACAGGAAAAGGACGTTTACTTCACAGTATTGCTGTGAAGACTCCATGAGATAATGAACATCATACTGTCACCTAGTAAGTGTTCAATAAACCAATCTCATAGTCATTCAGCTAAAAGTGGTATATCTGAGTAAATTTTGTGAGATACAATGGAAGAATATAAATCTTATAAATGTGGAGTAATGTATAAGATTAAGGCTATGTGGCTGTATGTGTGTCTAAGTTCTTCAGTTTTTGTATTCATAAGTACCAATGCAAATTTGTTTTGATTTTTATGCAAATAATTCATTTTAAGCCTTTTTTAAACACTGAACCACTGTCTTGAAATTATCTTGAATTCCAAATGAAAGAGAACTGAATAGAAGGATTCTTGTATACTTGCCATTATAAAGTTAACAATGGAGAGTATGCCACATCAACTTGTTTTAATTGTATGAAGAATTTTTTTTAGAAGTGTTTTCAGAATCCACTCTCAAACATATAGTTAGGCTTGCTTTTATTATGTTTTTATTGTGTTCTCTAATTTTATTCCTCTAGAACATTTATAGTTTTCTCATACTAAATATATTGCCTCACCTATCCATAGCTGCAATAGGAGGATATACTAAAAAGTGTCAATAATGGATTGCCAGTGGCTAATCTTAAGTCTTCCTTAGTTTGCAATAAGCATTGGATACCTGCCAAGAGGTGCCAGTGGAAACGTGCTGAGATAACAGCTCTGCTCATAGTCCTTTCAGATACATACTAATCCCACTGTGTTGTGCCATTAAAGGAAAGAAAAGACAGGTTCATGACTCGGAAAATTTAGGTAAGGATCTTTTTCTGCCTCTGCTTAAAAACAAGTAACAAAGCCCATAAAAACAAATCGTTTGAAAACAATCACTCTAAATTTAGATTTTAGTAATATGCATTACTGCAGCGAGGAGGGAGGCAGAGCTCTCATGAGCCTCAGCTCCTATAAATCATCTGAGCATTTCTACAAATATTTACTAGCATGTAGAAGCAAAAATTTTTTAAATGAATCATTTAGATTGGTGAGCAAGGTGCACTTGGAACAGTAAGAAAAGGCAACTAAATAGGAAACCAGTGCCATGGGTGAGCAGCTTGCCTGGGAAGTAGTAAAAGAGAAATGGGGCATGGTAGGGAATCAGTTATTGGAGCCAATGGAGAGCCATCCTACTTCACATAGAGAGAAGCTACACGAACACTGGTGCTGGGTGAACATCTGTGCCTGAATTCTGATAATTAGAAAGGAAATTGGAAATACTACCTTATTGTTCATTTAATAGATGTTCAATACCTGAATGTCAAACAGGTACCTATTTCAGGATCTCCCCTGTACCAACCACTATCTTTTTTAATCACCAAATATCCAGGGAAGCTTGGACTTCTGAACTGTTCATCCAAACTTAAAAAAAGATAGAAAGAGGTAAGAAAAATACTGAGGAAAGCAAGGACCTCTCAGGGCATTTCAGGAAGCAAGCTCATTCCAGCACTACTATATTACATTATTAAATATGCCATCAACCCTTTATTAAAAGTAGCACATGTGAACATGGCTCAATAACTGAGTATTGATGAAGACAGGATATTTTTCAGCAGGTTCTGTAATGAGGAAAGATGCTGGAACATTAAAACAAAAACAATCTTAACTAATAAAGAGGGAATATGCTAATTGACCCTCACGCCATTGCAAAGATGGCGGTCCCCACAGCCAATAAGGAGGGAATATGCTAATTTACTGCCTGCCCTCAAAGATGATGGTGCCCACAGCCACAAGATGGTGGTGCCCAGTCCCCTCAGTCCTGCTGGGGCACCTGCCTCTGGAGTCTCCCAGTCCCCTTATCACCCCAGCCTCCCAGGCTGGCCCAAGTGCAGGCAAGTCTTGGATGCCAGCTGCCCAGGGCTGGCCCAAGGTGAAGGTAAGCCTCAGATGGTGGCTGCTCGGCCTCCCTGGGCTTCCCGAGACACAGGTAACCAGGGCTGGCCATGGCTTGCACTGCCAGCAGTGGCAGCAGCAGAGGTGTGATGGGGGCGTCGTCTTCTCATGATCACCGGGTTGCCTCTCTCCCCTGAGGGCTCCCAGACTTTGAGAAAGGACAAGCCGGGCTGAGGGGCTCCCTATCCAGTGCATGAATTTTCATGCAGCAGGCCTCTGGTTATAAATAATATTCATTTTATAGTGTATGGTTCAGGGTTTCATCTTCAATGTAATTTGGAAAAGTCAATTTTATAGGTTTTTATGGGGAACTGGAAATGATTTGAAATAGATGCCTACTAGTTTGAGGTTAACATCATAGGGGAAAAAAGAGTGTTCTAGAAAACTTACACTGGTACCAAACAAAGTTTATGTACGTGATGTAAAGCACACACTCTTGCTTAAATGATAACTTTTACTATTGAAACCATTGTTTGGGGAATTTGAAAAGGGCAGATGACACAAGTGGAAAGGATATAGTCTGAAAATAAATATTATTGCCTGTTTTTTTTTTGTTTTTTTTTTTAGTTTTGTCAGTTATCAACCCATAATGTTTTCTTTAATTAATTCTCTCTATGTTTCCCTCTATCCTTGGTTCTCTCCATTTTTTCCCTTCTTTTCAATTAGGTCTACATCTCCATTCAATTAATTGAACCTGGAATGCCTTAATTAAATTTTAGCTGGATCCTACCACTGAGACACCAAGTTGCTCCATTGCTCTAAATGATTAAAAGATATCTTGTCCGGAGCAACATGGTTCAGAGGACTGAATTGGAAGAGAATAGCAAATGCTGTGCTTCTCAGGTCACTTTCCATTACTGTAGTATGTGCAGTAGATGCCTCATTACTAGCATTCTCTTCTCTTTATTATTGATGAAGTTAAACAACATTAGCCAAGCATGATATATTAGTTCTTTTTAAACAAACACATTAATCTTATGTTTTCATGTTCACAGCTTATTATTAGAGTGATAGAGTGAAATCACGGCTTCTTTGTGGATTAAGGATTCAAATGAGATCTAAACAGGATGAATGAATGACATTGTGTGGGTTCAATTATTTTTGGAGCATAAACAATTACAGAGCTATAGAGATAGAGTTCCTAGTTGAAAATAAAAATAGTTATGCTTCTAAATATGGTATAAGATAAAATGTTAGTGACAATGACTCTGGATATTGAATTGTCATTACTTTCATTCTGTTGTTTCTTATCTAATGTTTTCTTTTCCTGAAGTTCTTCAAATAAAATGCACATGTAACATTGAAAAAGAATAATTTAAAATTTAGAAAAAAAATCAGAAGTTTGAAGAGAATAAAGATGACTCTTTATTGCATAATTTGGAACTAACCATTGATAGAATTTTGCATATACTCCCTTGCAGTATTTTCCTTTTTTAATAGTTGATGTCATATTGTATATATAATTTAGCATTTTCTTATCCTTGCCTTTTTTTTTTGAGATCATCATATATTTTAACTGCTGAAAATTCAGAAACTCAATTTATATACCTTCACAATATTGCAAAATACACCTGCAAACAGCTTACATTATTCTATATTTTTAAACATTTAGTTAACCCCAATTTTAGCTATTATAAAAATAATGAATATTATTATGCATAATGTATATTTCTGATTACTTCCTTAAATTCAGAGCATTTTCTTAATCTTCTTACATAATGTTAAATTGTTTTCACATACATGCACACACACACACATTAATTCTCCTATAAGCATTGCTTATTATATGGTGCATAGGTCTGTTTATACAATTCTCATTAAAAACTAAAACAGAAAATATAAATATTTGCTAATTTGATTAAATATAATATCAATTATTAATATACATATTTTATGTATTTATTAAACTTTACTAATCTTTCAGTTAGATTTATTTCTACCTTTTGTTATCAGAACATGGAGTACTTTAATTAAATTTGGGGCTAGAAGCTCATATTGATAAATTAAAGGTGTAATGTACACCATTTTCATATCATGTATATGTATGCTCACTAGGATACGGTAAAGCGATATAGGAGATATATCAGGAATATATAAAGTAAAAAAACAGGTTTGCATTTTTTTTTTTTTTTTTTTTTTAGTTTCCTGTGCAGCAAAAATCCATTAATAAGATGGATCCTATAAATTTGGCATTCCCATATACTCAAGTAATTCCTTTTCTGGTAAACTGACTAAATCCTCTGAAGAAATCTTTAAATAGAATTATCACTTAAAATTTTTACATGAACTTACTAAAGGAATGCTAATTCTGATGATATCTGTCAAATTGGTGTAACCATGACAAACTTGAAATAAAGTGTATATCCAGGAAGTCATGAAAGAGAACTATGAAAGCCAAGATGAAATAATTAAAACAAAGTTTAATCAAATAAAGTTGGCAATTATAGCTCAGGGCACTGTGAGTTTACTTAAATAAGATTAGTGAAGCACTGTCAGGGCTTTAAAGAGCTATGGAGCCTGGGAGAGGCTCCAGAAGGTGGGCAATAAACCAAAATCAAATACCAGAAAACAAAGCTATTAGTGAGCTTACAGTCAATGTGTGAGAAGAGTTTAGAAGACATTGTTAAAGCTTCATGGGTGGCAGCAAGCTTCACAGAGCAGTCAAGGGGCAGGGAAGCCTCAAGGAGCAGTCATAGGGCAGGTGGAGTTTTATGGAGCAGACATGGGGAGTGAGAGAGTTTTGTGGAGCAATGGCGGGGTGGGAGGAGTTTCCATGAGCATGGCTAGGCGGGAGGAGTCTTGCAGAGCAGTGATGGGGCGAAGGTGGGGGAGTGGGAGTCTCACAGAGCAGTTGAGGGGCCATAAGCATTGTGGAGCATCCAGGGCAGGGAGCTTCACATAGCCTCACAGAATGGCAGAGGCCAGCGACAGAGGCCAGACAAGGCCTAGGGAACCTAACCATGCACGATTTCGTGTGTACTGAACCTCTAGTCTATAATAATAAAAGTGTAAATGCTAATTAAACTGGATGTCCTGGACGAAGCTAGGGCTGTGAGGGAAGCCCAGGTCCCAGGTGCCAGAGGGAAGCCAGTGCCAGCAGCTAAGTGAAGGAAGGCTTATTCTTGGATGAATTTCATGCATCGGGCCTCTATATATTATTATTAGAATAGAAATGTGGTAAGTAAATAATGTCTCAGCATTAGTTAGGAGTTTGAGACAATATCTTATAAAATGTTCTAGACAATATGGAGAAATAGCAAATGTATGACATAAATAATTGTATACACATATTCTCATTATATGAGGGGACTTTCCAGCAGTATAGAAAATATAGGAATATCTAAAGGAAAAACTATGTTTTAAATTTTATTCTTGGAATTATTCAGAAGCAAACTAAATAAGTATCGATTTAAAGGAAAATTTATAATAAGGAGCCTTATAGAAATTGTCATAATCAACATTTATCAATGATTTTTCACTGCAGCATGTTAGAAAGATACAATTCATTAAAGTATTACAACATTTTGAGTGTATGGTCAAAAATTATGCTGATTTTGTGCACATGGAAAGGAAATTTATTTATTAGTTGAAAAATTTTGAAGTAGAAGATAATGATAGGCTAAAAGATGATTAAGTCTATACTGATTATTTAAAAAATTAATTATGTTTCTATTGGTTAAACAATAAATATTCACTGCTAAATGTTAGGCCTACACTGGACTTACTTGGCTTAATAAATCAAACATTTTAATTTTTTTTCGAAACTTGCCTTATGCTAACTAATATTTTAGAAGTTAATCCCTCAAATAAAGTTAATAGATTTCTTCACATTATCTTGAGCATCTTATTGGTGTATAATTGTTTGCTTAATTTGATTTTTAAATTAATTGTGAAGAAATTGATAGCTTTACAGTATTTACCACAGAATGTGTGATATTTTTCCATTCATGAAAGTCATTTGTGTGCTTATGTACAATTTCGTACTTTTCTTAATTCAGTTTTTACATTTATTTTAAAGTTTTTTACTTGGTTAATTATATTTTCCAATAGTATTATGAATGGAAGTATTCTTCCATTGCATTTTATAATTGCTTTTTATTACAGTACAGGAAAATGTGTTGGGTTTTGAATATTATACAATTGGCTTGTTATCTAATTAGTCCAAGTATATTTTAAATTGATTGTCTTAGATTTTTAAAGGTATAATTCTGTACAAAAGATGACACTGAACAATGTGAACAATGTCCTACAATTTTAATTTAGCAGTTGAGAGACCTATGGTTTAGATATAGCAGCAATTATTAATAAAAATGTTTTCTTATCTTAGTCATAATTATTATTTAGTAACAATTATTAAGTTCCTTCGGCACTATTCTAAGGATTGGTGATAACAGCAGTGAGCAGAGACTAAACTTCACACCTTCTTGGAGCTGATGTTTTAGAAGAAGTAGACAACCCAATTTTAGTATATGTGCTGCCAAAGCAAACACAAAATAGACAATCCAAATCAACATTCTGAGTGGAAAGAAAATCCATCAAAAAGTATGGGGCTGAGGGGGCATGGTCTGTTTTTAAGGCCCATATTAACATTTTAGCATTGTTTAGAAAATAGACTGTAGTAGACAAATTTGAAATGTAGACTAGTATAAATAAAATATGACTACTTCTAGGCTGCATTTTAAGACATTTTCAGGATGAGTGTAATGATAATGCTTGGCTACCTATCATTCCCACCTGTAATAATGCATTAATTTTTGGATATAGCCATTTAAGCAGATTATACGCTAATTAAAATTTGCTCAGAGGAATGTCTCCACAATTGTCAAATCACTGGAATCATAAACACAGTTTTAACCTCATGACTAGCAAAGTCAGGTGAGAAATAATAGCTTTTTCAACTACTACATTGGGTTAGGTGGATCCCATGAGGCAGAACTAGTATCTGATGAGTGGAAATTGGAGGGACACAGGTTTTACACACTCTGTAAATTGTTAATGTCATGCATATCTGATCTAAATGTAATACTCTGTCCTGGGACATAGAATTCCTCTTTATTCAAGATATCCAAGCCCAAATTATATGACAACTTGAAAGAGATATTATAAAATAATGTTAATGTCACTTGAGTGACCCTTCCAATCTGAAAGTATCTATTATGCTACAAAATTGTTTGATTATAAGGTTTTCTCCTTGAATATTTTTTTAAATTAATAAGCTGTCCTTTGGGAATAAAATAAAGTTTAGACATATCAATTATTTTCATTTGAAGGAGTAGTATCTAGTAGAGAGCGGTTCTAATGAATAAAAATTTCAATATGTTGAAGGAGAAGGCATAATTATGGAGAGATACAGCACTACTGGGAAGCATGAGAGCTGTTTTGTAAAGGAAAGGATTCATGAGGCTTGAGGGAGAGAGAGATATATGAAGGAAAATGTGAAAATCTGGAGGAAAATTGAGCTAAATAATAGTTGTTGTTTTTTTTTAAAGGTATTCACGATCTTCAAACTCAGTTTACATGGTGTGTATATATCTATGGTGTGTTGTCTTGTGAAGGTGAAGAGTAATAGGTAATGGGAAATGATCTAATCAGATGTAATCTAATCACCATTTGTCCTGGGGAGTAGAGAGAGCCATCAACTAGCAGAGAGGTTCTCAGGGAGCACTAAATTATATTTTCCAGTTATTTTGTAGAACGAGCAAGATAATAACAATGCATAAAGGTGATATGTCATAACTTCTTATGAAAATACAGTGTTTGGTTCTGAGAAAGGATAATCCTCACCTTTGCATATACTTGTTTTCCAGGTAAATCAATACAAAGTTTGCCAAAGCTTTTCTTGCTAAAATTTGGGAAGCATCCCTCTCTCTTTCATAGATCAAGTCTAAGGAGTTCAAACTATGAGCTTTTACAGAGCCAAAACATTTCATTTTGTTTAGATCCAATTTGTCAATTTTTTCTTTTATGAATCATTTCTTTGTGCCAAGTCCAATAATACTTTTCTGAAAAATCCTGAATATTGTTTGCTCTCAAAGCTTTATACTTTCTTTCTTTTTTAATTGATTTAAGGAGGAGGGAGAGAGAGAGACAGAGATAGAGACAGAAGCATCACTTTGTTGTTCCACTTATTTCTGCATTCATTGGTTGATTTATGTATGTGGCTCCTCCGGGATCAAACCAGGATCTTGGCATATTTGGATGACATTCTAACCAAATAAGCTACCCAGCCAGGGTTTTTGCATTCATTTTTTAAACATTTAACTTCATATATTTTGAATTAATTTTAAGATAACTTTTGAGGTTTTAATTGAAGTGTCAAGTTTTTATTTGTTTGTTTGTTTGTTTGTTTGTTTTGTTTTGCCTATGAATGCTGACTTTCCCCAGCACCATTTGTTGAAAAGGTGATCTTTCTTTTATTGAATTGCTTTTTAAAATGTTCCAACAAAATTAGTTGAGCATATTTGCATTGGCCTATTTTTGAGTTTTCTATTTTATTATGTAGATCTATGTGTGCATTTCTCTGCCAGAAGCACAATATCTTGATTACTGTAGCTGTATAGCAGATTTTAATTATCAAGTAAAACGATTCCTCCAATTTTATTATTTCAAGATAATTAGAGCTATTCTAGAGCCTATAACTCTCCATATAAATTTTAGAAATATCTGTCTACAAAATCCTTGTGGGTTGTTTTTTTTTTTCTTTTGGTTGTTTTTTTTTCTTCTTTTTTTCTATAGGTCCATTTGGGGAGAATTTTCATTATGTTGAATTTGTAATCCATGAATTTGTTATCTCTGTTTATTTATTTAGGTTTTCCTTGATTTTATCCATCTGCATTTTCTAACTTTTAATATACACATCCTGTACATATTTTGTTACTTGTATACTTATGTTTGGGGCAATTGTAAATGGTATTTTGCTTTTAATTGCTGTTTTTGTTTTTCCCTCCATGTTAATTGTTAGTATACAGAAATATTATTAGTTTTTTTCCATGCTGATTTTGTATCCTGCAATTCTACTAGTTCTAATACTAGAAGTATTTTTATAGATTCCTTGTGGTTTTCTATAATCATATCTTCTGTAACTACAGCTAGTTTCATTTCTTTCCATCCAATATGTATGCCTTTTTTGAGTGGCTACCTCTTAAGTATTATAACAGAATAAGATTGTTGAGAGTTGACACCTTGCCTTGTTCCCAGTTTTAGGAGGGCAACATTTTAATTTTCACTATTAAGTATGATGTTAGTTGTATGTTGTTAATGTCTTTATCAAGTTGAGTATTCAGTGTGAGTGGGTGCTAGATTGGTTAAGGCTGTTGCACTGTATTCTTGCCATTGTATAAAAACCCAGTACTCTCATTTCAGGTATTGAGGTCTTAGTCACTCTGGTAGTGAGTGGCACAAGGAAGCCACTTTGCCTGCTCTGGGAGTGTGATTGTCTTTCATCTTTCACTTAAGATCCCTATAAAAGTACCTAGGGAGGACAGGGACACCTTTCAAAGCTACCGAAAAGTTGGACTGTTTTTATGCACTCTTTGTAATAAATAGTTCTCTTTAGCAGGAACAGGTCATTATTTTGTTTTCATGGTAGTACACTTTTTTGTTAGGATAGGAAATAAAGTTCTCACCTAAACACTACTGCCTATTTAAGTTTGTAAAAAAAAAAAAGTGTTTGGCTGAACAACAGCATATCATAGGTCTGTTAATACAAGGCTTTGCAGAGATGGGGCTGTTAATTGTCATATGATACACCACCAATTTAAATTCTTTTGAAGAATCAGAGAAAGCGGAATCACATCTAAACACTAGGTTGAGAAAAGCAATTTCTCTGAGCAACACCTTCTCTTGGGTGAACTGTTAAAAACTTTTTGGAAGTTTTCTTAGAGCCCTGGAGAAAGTTGAGCAGCAAGGACAACATATTGGAATATATTCTGTAGCAAGTGAGTCTGTGTGTTCCAGTAATGACTGAGAAAAAAGGCAAGGGGGATTGAAAAAATGAACCACTTTTAATCCCAGAATTCCCAAGAAACAAGTAACATCTTTCTCCTTCAAGTCCAAACTGAGCAAAACTGAGCTATTAACCAACATTGTCCCTGTTATTAAAACACACACACACACACACACACACACACACACACACACACACACCACTCAATTCTGAATAGTGTCTCTTTAAGAAAAAAAAAATTGTAGCTATTAAGTATATTTGGGAAAAAAATTTGGTTGGGCATTTTTGAAGTTTGACTAAGCTTTTTGTTTTAAACTATTTATATTTATATTACTCCAAGTAACTATGTAATCTCATCTTATCCTTGAATTTATCCAGTGTTGTGAAATCTACTGGAATGAACCTGACCAATGACCATAGTTAAAATAGAAGTCTGATGGCAACTTCTTAGAATAGAACCATTTACTTAACAACTTCCTCCCACTAATCTATTTCTGTTTGACCCATGGCTACATATAGTTCCTCTTTTCCGTCTTTGAACTCCTTCATCTTGGGTTTGGGACAAATGCAGTATATTTATACATTTCTCTGATTGTCAGGATTATTTTCAACATTCCAGTTGACAGAGTATTTAGTTTGTGAGTTTTGTTTTTATTTATTTACTTAAATCAATTTGGCATGCTTTTATTTGTGGGTGTTTTTGTTTGTTTTATTTTTTTGGGGAGGGGGTATGGTTTCCTAATCACCATCAGAGGATATTTTTCCACTGATTTTTAGAAGAGTGAAAGAGAGGAAAAAAAAACAGAGAGAAACATCATGTGAGAGAAACACATCGATTGGTTGCCTCCTGCATGTGCCCTGACCAGGGTTCAGGCTAGGGAGGAGCCTGCAACCAAGACATGTGCCCTTGACTGAAATCAAATCTGGAACCCTTTGGTCTCCAGGCCGATGTTCTATCCACGGAGCAAAACCAACTAGGGCTTGGTGTGCTTTTATACTCTAAAGTTTACAAGGCTCATCAACCAAGGGCTATAAATGAGGTCACGTTAGCATTAATATGGGAATTCCACTGAGTTATCTTCTACCCACATAACTATAGGATCTCATCCCCCTTAAAATATTTTTTTTATATTGTTGAGACTCATTAGGTGCTGTTTCAGTACTAATTTTATATGTCTTAGTATTGTTGTTTTCCCCACATACTTCCACTGTCGATTGTATCAACTTGCCAATCATCATTCTGCTATATTTGCCCTAATTGTGGTATCTCAATGCAATCCCAAACAATCCAGACTTTAAAAGGCACTACATTTGTCACTTTCCTTCATGAAAAAACCAGATGGAAGTGGTTGCATCATGTATAATTCAAATTATACAACATTATATGAAAAGCAAATCTATAGGTAAAGAGACAGACTGATCAATACTTGCTAGAGTCTGGGGGTAAGGAGAAGAGTGGTCTACAAAGGGGAAATATAACTTTTTGGGTTTATGAAACTAAACCTTGATTATGGTTGTGTATAAGCAATTGCATATATATGTCAAAATTTAAAGAACTATATCAAGAGTAATGCTACATTTTAGTGTATATAAAGTTTACCTTAATTTAAAAAATATCTTTTATGAAAACATATATATATATATTTTTACTTCAGCCTACCTCCAGTAGTGGAGTATAGACAAACTCTGTGGCTGAGTTGGATTATGTCAGAAGGGCAAAAATTATAATCATTTTCATTCTTTTGGCCTCATTGCATATATCTTCCCCTTTCTTATCCCAAACAGAAGACTTTATATAAATTTTTCAAATTAGACTCATTGAGTCAGTGTTTTCAACACTATATAAACAATGAAAATAAATATTTACATTTTCTTAAATTCAATAGAAAGAAAACCAAATTTCACTGCAAAAATTGTTTTCTCATAATGTTCAAATTTTAATTGATAGGTAAAAAATTTTATATTTAAAAAGACCCATTTCTTTGACTTGATATGTGTTTCATCACAGCAGTGAATTTGCAACAGATGCAGCAAATTTGCAACAGATGCATAGTTCAACATCTAAACTTGCCTGCATCCCCAGATAACATTTTCTGCTAACTTGATCTTACAGTCTCTGCTTTGAACACATCCAAAGTTACTCTTTCCATCTTCATGGAATTATAAACACTAAATTGATCATTCTATATATCATAAATATAATTTAAACCCACTTACTCTGGTTCTTTTCTTTACAGTGTTTCAAATAGTCCTTATCACTTTTAAATATATATATAAATATATATTTATTATTGATTTCAGAGAAGCAGGGAGAGTGAGACAGAAACATCAATGATGAGAGACAACCACTGTTTATCTGCCTCCTACACATCCCCGCATTGGTGATTGAGTTTGCAACTTGGGAATGTGCCCTGACCTGGAAATGAACTGTGACCTCCTGGTTTATAGGTCAATGTTCAAATACCCAGCCACACCAGCCAGGCAATCCTTATCTCTTTCCATTTAAAAAAAATCACACAAACAATTAAACAAAAACACAAGAACCACGTTTAAACATGTGAAACAACTATATGTCTTTTCTGATTCTTCTCTCTTTCAGCCTGGCAACCTTCATTGAACAATACGATTTTATTTCCCTATAGCAACTTGATCTTCTTATCTAGTTTATTATCACTGTTATATTTGTTATTAATTGAATTTTATTTTTCACTAGAGACCAGGTACACAAAATTTGTGCAGAGGGGAAAAGGTATCCCTCAACCCAGCCTGCACCCCTTTTCAATCTGGGATCCCTCGAGGGATGTCTGAATGGCTGTTTAGGCCTTATCCCAGTGGGATCGAGCCTGAATACCTATCACAAACCAGAACAGTTGGCTCCCAACTGCTTGCTGCCTGTCTGCCTATTGCCCTTCCCTGCCGGTCACCTTGTGGCAGCCATCTTGTGTGTTGGAGTGATAGTCAATTTGCATATTACCTCTTTATTATATAGGATGATTTATTACAATTTACTGACTGAACACAATCTTTAAGATATGTGATTAGAAGATATCAGAAATATTACAGCTTTTGTTGGAGTTATTATGTTTCTATTCATATAAACAGATTGGCTTAAAAAAAAAAATTCCTCGCCCAACAATATGTTTATTGATTTCAGAAACAGGAATGATGAGAGAGACAGAGAGAAAGAGAGAGAAACATTAATGTTAGAGAGAAACATCGATTGGTTGTCTCTAGTATGCACCCCAACAGGGGATAGAACTTGAAACCTAGGTATGTGCCCTGACTAGGAATCAAACCTGTGACCCTTTAACCTTTCGGTGTATAGTATTATGTTCCAATCAATTGAATCACACCAGCCAGGACAGCTTTTATTTCCCCTGACACATATGAAGTTTGACTTTTTTTTTTTTTTTTTGTAGATTCTGGTTTAATTTTCTCTTCTATCCAAGTTTAATATAATTCAGAAATATGATAAATATGCATTAAGATTCTCATTTACATCACTGAGTAAAGTATTGTCATAAAATAATAGGGCAAAAGAAAATACCTCTCAAGATCAAAGTGATCCATTAATTGGAAACCTCTAGGTATAGTTGTTCATCAAAGTATAAATTTACTGAATTATATAATCATTCAACTCATATTTCTCCATCTTATTCATAAGGATACCATAAGAAACATTTATGTACCTTACTGAAATCTGGATATCTTCTCTACTGCATTTTTCTGATTTTCTAATCTGGTAAGGCTGTCAAAAAAGAAAATGAATTAGTCTGACAAGGCTTTTTCTTAGTCAACCAATAGTAATGATTATGACTCTATTTTCTAGTTGTTGCAAAACATGTTAATAGTCAGTTCTGAATTCTGGTATGATATTATTGCAAAACTCTTTGATTTTCAAATATAACATTTTTCTTTCTCAAAAATCAAAATAGCAATTTTTCCATTTCTAGTCTCATTGAGTCTTTCTTTCTTTTCAATGAATCTTGATATGTTTTTCCCACTTCAAGAAAAATCCCACAAGGAAAAATAAGTTTAATGTGAAAATTAGCAGATTTTTCCCTAACCTTTAAAGTCTTATTATTTAATCAGTAATATGCAGATGAGAACACAATGAATAAAATGCAAATAAAGGTTTTTAATTAATGTAAGATCACACATTTAAACAAGTTGCTGTTCCTCATCGATAAACTTACCCAAAACTTTTCTTTTATCACAAAGTTTTGAACTGTATATTTTAAATCTAGGGATTAAGATTTAATAGTATGAAATATAGGCATTTTCTTGTCTTTTGGCATTCAATAATTCAAAGATAAAAAACAACAACAAAACAAGGATTCTATAAATAAGTTTATTTATGATAGTGATAAGAACTAGAAAGAAGTCATAATGGATAGAGACAAGGATAGCTATTGTGCTAACATTGGAGATAATTATAAAAAACTGAATATGAATAGTTTTCTCTCATCAGAGATAACAGTTCTTTTCTGAAGGACTGAATATAAACTGTATATAATTTCTAGTATTTATTCTGAACAACTGGGTAGAGGGTGGGGACATTAATGGAGAAGGGGAAGACTGGGGATTTTGGATCAATCATCCATACAATTTTATTTTGGTGTTTTGTTTCTGAATGGCTCCATTGTGTAATGGCCTATTTTTGTTTCATAAAGAAATATTCTCTTATCATTCTGAAGTATTAAATGTAGTGCCTTTAAAGTTTTCTTCTGTTGGTATTGTTAACTCTGACCTTTTTGGTCTTGGTTCTATAATACGTTGTGCTTAGTAATGTTTTGACATTACTTGGTTATTCTTGATTTTAGGTTCTTCTGTGTAACATTGAGATTCTCTATCAACCCATCACTGAATTGCACGAATAAGGATGGTGGTGCTTATGGGTAATGTGAACAACAACTGTTCTACAAGGAATGAGGGCTCTTGGAATTTGTGAGCAAACTGGGACACTGCTCTGAGTGTGTTACAAATGCCCATAGCTAACACTATGAACAATTACCTCACAGCATGCTAATTATTCAATGTGTATTATTCCATTTTGCGGTAACTTTTCTTCATCTTTCTGTACCCTGTCTCTTCCAGAGAAGAAGTCTGGTAAATATTACACCTTCATTTTTTTTTCAAATAATTTTTGTTATTACAATATGGAATAGTATATTTTTTGACAATTTGCTTTTTCTTGTAAGATATATCACATGCCTCTATCTGTATTATTACAGATAGCTCTAAATGGTTATTTTTAGTGTTGAATATTACATAGTATATATGTATATATTTAATATATTTTATCTCTCTTTCATTTTTAATCAGACAATACTACATAAATATTGCACAGACATGCTGATACATTCATTTTCATAGAATTAAATTTCCAGAAGTGGGGTGGCTAGATGATAGTGTAAGTCCATTGAAAGTATGTTACTACATGTTCCTGACTGTTTTTCATTGACTTCAACAATGTATGAGGGAACCTAGGTCTCTGCATCCCTACCAGCACTATTAAAAATTTCACAATCTAATGACAAATAATAGATTTTTCTTTGTTTACCCTAAACCTGAAAGAAAGCAAGATTTTCTTTGCTTACTTTTCATTTTCATTGTATTTTGAAATTATCATTTCGTTATACTTTTGTTCATTTATTTTATTATATTTAATGAGTTTTTATAATTTGTAAAAGGTCTTTGCATATTTTGGTTATAAATATTTTGTGTATTATATGAGTTTTGAATTAGCCAGACTTTTTTATTAAACAGTAGAAAACATAAATTACATACTATTTACAAAACATTTTTATTACTTAAGATTAGGTCTATGGTTAATTAAGGGTAATTAGAGTATTGGAAAATGCCATACCTAAAGGCAGCATAATAATTGCAAACCTGGCTTCAGCATAATTTACTTATCCATTTGCCTTATATTGGTCATAGAGGTTGTTAATTTTTTTAACCATGAAAAATAATGCCTGTCATAAAGCATTTAATGTTTTATTCATTATATTTTTAGTCTAGTATCATAGAATAAGAATTAGTGGATTCAAGCACATTAAGGTTTTAAACAACCTAATAAACATTCCTAATAAATATGAAAGTTATTTCTTTCTACTTTCTTCTTTTATGGTAATTCCATTGAAAGTAATTTAATTGGAAAATTAATATTTTTACATATTACAGTGCTTTAAATATATTTTGTTTCACTGGATTTTTAAAATAAAATTAAACCTTCCTCTTTTGCTTAGTGAATTGCTTCCTCTATAATTCCAATGGTTATCAGATTCATGCCATTTTTCCCCTTTTAAGTGGTAACTCCTCATTTTCTAATTGTGTGAAAATGGTGTTGCATGTTTAAGCTTAGAAGGTCAAAAAAAGAGATTCGTTTATACGTAAAGATATAAATTAAAGATAATCCCAGGATTGCTCCTGGATGAGGGAATTTGTGCTTGTGGTTCTTCCTCTGCTTCTCCTACCACTACATCTGTGGTCTCCCTTCTTCACTTCACTGAGGTCTCTGCTCTGAATGGCCTTTTGTTTATCACCCTTTATATGATTCCTGTTTTCTCATCTTCTCTGCCTTTTCACTGTGCTTTTTCTTTGAATCCTATACTATATTTCGGTTAGTGAAATTTGTGCTGTGTATCTTGTTTATTTTTTTAACCTTGTTTATTTATTTTTTCTGGCACTAAAGTATCTGTGCTATAAGAATAAGGACTTTGCCCAGTGTCTTTATTGCTGTACTTTTAACACCTAAAATATTTTCTGGCAATCATACGTCTTCATAGCTATATCTCAAAATAGTGGTTGTCAAATTAATTATTTGATTTTTGTTCAAGCATTTATTGTTTTAAAGTAAATTTTACACTTATTTTTCATGTCAGTAGGATAACATTGACAGAGAAATTGTGGGTCTCTTTGTTTCCTTGTATTTCTGAGTATTAAAAATCTTTAAAAAAAAAACAATTGGAAAAATGAACAACTTAATCTGAGAGCCAGACATATTTCCTTTTGAATGGAGATATTTTAATGACTGATGTATAGAAAGGAAGATACAAACTCTCCCATTGTCATTGCTCTGTGATTTTTGTCAAGCAGCTTGTTGTAGTTTGGACAACCACATACTATGTGGTACTGCCATGCTGACATAGTTGTAGTTGTCAAACAGAGAGAGATTCTAAAGGTAATTTACATGTTTTAAAGAAAGGTTTCAAAAAAAAAAAAATCCTAGAAGCATGCAAAAACACACAAGCTACAATCTGTTATTCATTATACACAATCTTAAGAGCTGCTTAGGGCTTGGATTGTGATTGGTTGGCATGCTGGCATTTAATGTTCCACATCAGCCAGAGGCACAGATAGAAATGCTGGTCAGTGTTTTAAATCACCACTTTTATTACCCAAACTTAAAAAAATGCCCTATACAATAAATGTTTTTGATTTATATTAAAATGCAAAAGGAATGTAATATAAAATAATTGTCACCTCATAATATTTTAGTTCTGGACAACCACTCCCTCATGCTGAACCATGTTATGGTTTACATAATATAAAGCAGATTATTTATTATACTTTGATGCCACCATATGTCCTAATTATTGATAGGCAGATAATTGATAGTTTCTTTAAAACTAATTTATAACTTCATTTATTCTCTTTTTACTTTAAAATTTCTTACCTATCTATTATCTGTCTATCATCTATCTATCTATCTATCTATCTATCTATCTACCTACCTACCTATCTAATCTATCATCATCTATCTGGTCTATCTATCTACCTGTCTAGTCTCACCATAAAAATGGAAGGGGTTGATCATTTCAATACATTAGAATAATATAACAAACTAATGTTAATCATCAAAGTGCTCCATAATTGATTGACTGGTTATCTTAAATTTATAGCTTAGATACCCAATGAGTTCAGCCATTCTCCCCTATTCATTCAGAGTAAATTCCTTTCAGTCTAACATTAGCCAGGATCAAATCAGATTAGTTAGTGGTGAACATAGGTTAAACCGGCAGTCAGACATCCCTCTCACAATTTGGGGCTGCTGACTCCTAACTGCTCACCTGCCTACCTGCCTAATTGCCCCTAATGCCCCCACCCTGACTGCCTGATCATCCCTAACTGCATCTGCCTGCCAGCCTGATTGCCCCTAACTGCCCCCTTCCCCCCCCCCCCACTTTCCTAGTCACACCCAACTGCTCCCCCCTGCTGGCCTGGTCACACCCAATGCCCCTACCCCACCCCTGCCAGCCTAGTTGCCACTCACTACCCTCCTCTGTCGGCCTGGTTGCTACTCACTGCCCTCTCTGCTGGCCTGGTTGCCCCCACACAGCCTGCTATTTGGTCATTACTGTGAGGGCATCCTGAGCAATCTGCATATTACCCTTTTATTAGCATAGATGGCTTTAATATATTGAGATGGAATAGGCAGGTTAAGACATGACTCAGTTATTTTTGAAATCATTGCAGGCATCAACATCCAATGCTGTGTTTACTAGTCTATTAAATCTGTTATTAGAATTTTGAAAATTACAGGCACACACTAGTTAATTGTGGCTGCCACATATAACAAAACAACAAAACAAATTAGATCACTAGTCATTGATCAATGTCTCAGCATTTGACTATCATGATCAGCAAGAAAAGCTGAATTGAATTGAAAAGGTTAATTCCACAGCACCTTTAAGATATGAGTTTCCTGTACATCTTACAAGAATAGAAAATGCTGGTGTCATGTGGGTTAAAATACATTAATTCCACATAAAGCACTCTACAAAAGGAAAGGATATTTGATTTGTATGGCTTTAAAGTTTTAACAGATGGGTCTATCCCTATGAGACCACAGACCATTTACCATCACTAAATTGATTTCTTTCAATGCTAAAGGCTTGATGGTACTTTTCAGCACAGTTCATTGTGAGTAGAATGATACTTCAAATACACATTAACTAAAGAGTCTACAGAGGCTGTATTAAGAAGATGAAACACTGAGTGGAAGAGGAGATTGTCACATTTAATAAAAAGCAAAATATTGATAGACATATATAAATAAAACTATTACAATAATTTTTAAGTTTCCTTATAGGCATTGAAATAATCAAATTGTCTTGTGGTTAGTGCAGCATTAATTTGTACAAAGAAAATATAAATTTTAATAATTTGTTAAATGTATATTCTAAAATTACTTTCTGAAGTTATTTTATTTGCAAGATGGGTATATTTATAAGGTGAATTCCTTAACTAAAAACTGATGTCATTTAAAGAAAACATTCATTAATAAATTAAAATTTAAGGAATACTACTAAAATTCATTTTATAAATCTTTAAATTTTAAATAACATGGGAAAATCAGGAGAGATAATTATGCAGGGTAATGAAACCAAATTAATCACAATAATCTTTAAATGTGAGAATTTTAGGACATTTTAGTTTTCTTTAAAGCTTTCTTACATATTTACTTTTGAAATAAAAAATATATTAAAAGATGAAATACTATGCAATAGTAAGAAAGGGTCTCTTACTCTCTGAAACAGCATGGAGGGACCTGGAGAGTATTATGCTAAGTAAAATAAGCCAGTCACAGAAAGACAAGTATCTCTTGATCTTACTCATATGTGAAATCCAATGAACAAATTAGCTGATGAACAAATTATATCCAGAGACATAGAAGCATGGAGTAGAATCTTAAAGGCAGGGTGGGTGCATGGGAAGAGATCAACCAAAGAACTTGTTATGCATATATGCATAACTCATGGACATAGAGAATAGGTTGGTGAAGGCCTGGGATGAAGTGGGGGTAGGCAGGAGTGGGCCAGAAGTCAATGGGGGAAAAAAGGACACATATGTAATACTTTCAACAATCAATATTTAAAAAAAGATTAAAAATTAAAAAACAAACACACACACACACACCAAAAAAAAAAAAAAAAAAAAAAAAAAAAAAATCCACGATAATTTTAAGGAGGAAAACCAGTTAGGAAAATCATCACACAGAAATTCTGTCATATGAACTGCAGCCTAACTTAAAAGGTGACTTCCTAAAACAAGGGCTGAAGGCTATGAAATTTCTTTTAAACATAACCATCTGAAGCAAATAAATGTAGGTATTAAGTTAATTTTTGATAATCATTCTTGAATTTGTTCAAATCAACTAGGTTATCTCTGGCTCATAAATTAATTTAAACTTCAATAATCATGTTTTTGTACTGCGTTATCAAAAATAGATTAGTTTTCATTTTTATTTTGGATTATAAAGGATATATATGAAATGTGTGTATATATGTAATATGTAAATACATAAAACATAATATATATTATATAATACACAAATATATGTAATAAAAGATATAATATTAGAGGCCCAATAAATGAAAATTCATGCAAGAGTAGGCCTTCCATCCCCCAGCTGCCAGCACCAGCTTCCCTCCAGCACCCGTGACCCAGACTTCCCTCCTCTGCCTGCCTGAAGGCACCGGGGACCAGTAGTGCTTCCCTCCGGCCCTGGCTTTGTCAGAAAAGACATCTGGAAGATATCCGGTCTAATTAGCATATTACCCTTTCATTATTATAGATCCTAGAGGTCCAGTGCACGAATTAGTGCACAGGTGGGGTCTGGCTGTCCTGGCCCTGATCGGGGCCCCATCAGAGCCAGGCAGGCCATGGGGAGGGGCTATGGGTGGTGGGCCAGCCAGCTATGCCCCTGATTGGTATGGGGGGTTGGATAGAGCGCAGAGGACAGCCAAGGGGAGGAGCCAAGGTGGTTGGTCACCAGCCCTGCCCCTGATTTGAATGGGGGGCCAATTGAGGGCAGAGATGGCTGGGGGAGGGGCTGTGGGCTGATTGGGGTGGTAGGAGCTAATTGGGAATGGGGTTGGCCATGGGGAGGGGCTGTGGGTGGTGAGTCAGTTGGCCCTGCCCCCAATTGGTATGGGGGGCATTTGGGGGCAGGCTGGCCAGGGGGCAGGACCATGGGAGGTTGCCTGCCAGCTCCACCCCCCGATCAACCAGTACACTGGCCTCAGTGGGCAACATAGCAATCAGTCATTCTGTTTGTTACAGCGTTCTGGTAGCTGGCTTTTTATACATATAGATAATATGGATATATATAATAACAAATATATAGAAGTACATAATTTATACTACATACTATTTTATCAAAGTTAGATGGTTAATTGTTCATGATACTTTGTCACTTTAAATTATAAAGAATCTATAATAATAAGAGCATAATATGCTAATTAGAGCAGACAGCTGAACAACCTTCTGGACATTATTTCAGATGTCCTTCCAGATGAAACCGCCATAGTGGGGGCTGAGGCAGAGGCGGTTAGGGGTGATCAGGCAGGCAGGTGAGTGGTTAGGGGAAATGAGGCAAGCAGGCAGGCGAGTGGTTAGGAGCCAGGGAACAGGCCTAAACTGGCAGTTGCTCATCCCCTGAGGGGTCCCGATTGTGAAAGGATGCAGGCTGGGCTGAGGGACACCCCCGTGTTGCATGAATTTTGTGCACTGGGCCTCTAGTGTATAAATAACTATTCTGATAAATATTCTATGATTTTTCTCGGATCTCTGGTTTTCTGTCAGGTACTCATAGAAAGATTAGGGGCAGAGCAGGAAACTGGTGAGAGAACACAATGGGCAGAGAGTGATTAGCTGATAGTGGTGGTCAGGCATTGACCATCACCACTCCAATATGAAGCAAATGCCAAATACTGGGCAGCAAATACCGTCACCTCCAGGATCAAGGCCAATGTTCATTGCATTGGAGGTAAAGGCAAAAGCAAAAAACCTCTGCTCCTGAGGAGGATCAAAGAACCTGCTTTATTGGTCAGAAGCAGAGGCCTGTTCTTTCTCAGAGAAGGTCACTACAGACATGAGGCAGAAATTGGCTGTCATTAGAACAGTTTGAGTGCTGAGAAACTGAGCTCTTAGGTGCACACGTCTCTTAGGAGGATTGAAGCCGTGCCAAAACAGAAGGCACCATTACTCCCATTAACAAGAAAAGCAGTCCACCACTTGGGAGGAGTCACAGTGTGGTGAGGGAAACCCCTCCGCGGCACAGGTGTGTGTAGGGATTGTTAAAAGCTGAAGATGTAGCAGGAACAATGAGAAAAACCATTCAGAATCCCATCACATTTTAAGCACAGGCAACATCCGGCCTCCCTTATGGAATTGGAGGTTGTGGTGCATTAATGAAAAGGATAGAAATGGCAAAAAGGAAATGCAGCTCAGTGTCTAATTACTTTGACTCAACCTCCCCTGAAAATGGTCTGATATTAGATAATAAGGCTGCCTACTTCTGGCCATGAATAGTACTGAGTATGGTCTTTTTTTCACATATAATATCAGTGTCAGTATTTAATGCAGTTTACCACACATGTACATACAACAGTGTCAGAAAATAAAGAATTAAAGAATTCAAAATAATCAAATTTAAAGAAACCCAGACATGAATACATTAGAAAGGTACTTGAAAGTAACAAATATAAATATGTAAAAAGATCTAATGAAAATATAGCAAACATGAATTGTGTAAAAAGAATAAACAACAATAAAAATAAAATTAATACTTCAAGTTTTGATTGAAGAGCCACTTAAAAGTAAGATATGATAGAACATCATTAGAAAACTTCTGGATCAAAGCAAATATGCACAGAATATTTTGGTTTCTATCAAAACTTCCATCTTGATACGTATAAACTTAACATATCTGTATATTTTTCTATAGATTCTTTCCCTTTCTCTAATTTTAATTGTTTTGCTTCTGACTTGATATCTTAGTATTCTACTCCTCATTATTTTCATCTTTCTATGTATTTCCTCAGGAAATTACCTATGTGCTACACAATTTCTCATTTAATTATATATATTCTAGTAATTTAAATATTAGTATCATCCACCTGATTCTAAGTATGTCACAAGAATCCTAGGGATGTGGAAAAGACTACTTTGCTTAGTTGGAGGGGAAGTTTTCATAAAGGTGTTCAAGTCAAAAGCAGAACTGATGCCACAAATTCTATCTGAGCACTATGTTAATCTATTTGTGCACCTCTAATGGGTTTAATCCATTTAGGGCATAGAACATTGTTTTATTCACCTCTATATTATAATATCTAGGACAGTGTCTAGCATAGTCTAGTAAGTTTGTGTTGAATAAATACATGAGTGAATAGATGAATGAAAAATTGCATGGGGTCTAAGTGGAGTCCTCAGCATTATCATCTTGGGTTTTCATTTGGCCTCAGTATAAATTCTCTATCTGATGCTGGGATAGATACCATATTTTTCGGACCATAAGACGCTCCGGACCATAAGACGCACCAGTTTTTAGAGAAGGGAAATGAAGAAAAAAAAGATTCTGAAACAAATAGTATCCTAAAATACTTTATGTGCATTAAAACCCAACATCACACTCATAAACACATGTAATCAACCCTGTAAAGTAAACAGCAGCATTTATTGATAGAACCATTTTAGAGCCGGGCAAGCACACAGAGACCACACAGAGCCGGGCAAGTAAAAAAACTTTTTTTAAAAAGTATATGTGTAGGCTATATTTGGACCATAAGACGCACTTTTTCCCCCCCCAGAAGTGGGGGGGAAAAGTCCCTGCGTCTTATGGTCCAAATACCGAAATTTGCATTTATTGAGAAAAATGCAAATTTTATTTGCATTTATTGCGAAAAATACGGTAATCATTTAAGCAGGTGCTGCAGAAAACCTGGCCTCCTTTCTACATCCGAGAAGTCCTGGCAGAGGCTGCTTCCTTCAGTGTAACAACAACCCACACTGTTACTTTGGCTTTTAAATGACCTGCATGATAGGGGTCTTCACTGTCGTAGTTTTCTGTTTCATTCCCATCACAATGATATTAAGCTTATATTTCCTTAGGTGCCATTTATTCTAATGATGAAGGTTCTCTTTCTGAGCACTGCTTTTTTATTAATCTTTTTATGTTTTTTTTTTAGGTTTTCATGGTAATAGTTCACTATTTGGTAGTAAAACCTATTTTATTTTACTTATAGCTAATAGTTATTTTCTTGTCAAAGTAAGATTACTTTACTTAACTAAATTTATTCCTATTTTCCCTGAAGATGGTTTTCTATATAAGTTTACACTTCAAATGATGGACATTTAATGAAAATATGAAGTACCGGATTTTAATGAAATGCTGTTATTGTTAGGTATGGAATATTTTCTAGTTGAATTATATTGGAATTTCCAATAAGGGCACCACAGGTAGGCATGGATTTCTCCATAGTTAAACCTTTGCTGACAAGCCAGACTTTCATTTAAGCTTTGTGCATTGAGAAAAGAAATTTGATCTTGTTCAGCTTTCTATTAGT
This sequence comes from Pipistrellus kuhlii, assembly GCF_014108245.1. Lineage (NCBI taxonomy): Eukaryota > Metazoa > Chordata > Mammalia > Chiroptera > Vespertilionidae > Pipistrellus > Pipistrellus kuhlii. Next base: position 54,826,248 of record NW_023425540.1, on the reverse strand, counting down.
GATTGTTTCCCAATTAGATCTCCTTCTTAAGGAAGCTTTTATACCTGACCAAGAAAAAAATTTTTTTTTTTTGCATGAAGATCTTTAGGTGTACGAGTGCTTCATGTAAAATAAATATTAAAATAAATAAATAAATTGGTATTTATCTTTGGAAAAAACAAGCAATAGTCTTATAAAAAGTCTTAAGATAGTACAAAAACAAATCTGAATATTTCCAAATGAGCATTATATTGCAAAAATGTGTTAATTAAATCTCAGAATAATATAACAAATGTTCTTCTTTTGAAACACATTAAATATTTTAATACATACACACTAAATATTTTAATAATCATCAATTGAATTTCTTAAGATTTTCAACAAGATTTTCCTTGAGTTTCAGGAAAACAAACAGACCTGAAAGCCATTCTTCCAGTTTTGCACTTTTTTGTTGTGCTACCTTGTGTAAAATTTTGTGAGGTAAAATAACAGGTTCTTTCCTGAGTTAAAGTATCAAATATTACTTTATACATTTCCTTAGTTTATAAATAAATGTTTAGCAATTTATATTTACCAACTAATCTAGCTTGACAATTGGTAATTGACTATTTTTTTAATTTGAAAGAAATTTAAAATATAATAATTCTTTCAAGCTTTTAGTATCTTTCTCTATAGATACTTGGTGGCAATATTAAAAACCTATTTAAAAATATAGATAAATTTTATAAATTATTATGGAGAAAAATATGACAATATAGTTTGAGCTCTTAAATTTAGTCTTATAAACAAAATGTAAAACACACATCTGTTTATTAGTGATTTCTGTCCTTTCTTATTTAGTTTAAAAAATACTGTGCCTCATTTCCACAATTGTATACATTCAAGGACACCCTTTATTGTGAAACATAATATTGTTTAACACTGATTTAGTCTCTCAGAATATTCTATGAGAAACGTAGAAAATAGTGTTAGCAGTTTAAATAATGTTGCTAAGTATTTTTTTCTGATCCAAGTTATGAAACTATATAACACAAGCAATTTGAAGCTTTATTACACTGTTTATTTTTAAAAAGCACATTTCCTTCATAGGAAATAGAACATTTCTATCTGTCCTGATTTTTCTCTCTGTCTGTTACTATTTCATAATTTTATATACTAATCTGTTACTCCTGTTTACCCACAAATACAGCCCAGATTTTTCCAGTTACATATATTCAAAATATGCATTCAGTAAATAGATGAACCTTATATTTTTAATTCAATTGGGTGGATGAACCTTATACTTTCAAATAATAATACGGTATATCAGCTTCTAATATCAATTATATGTCAAATAGAGTAAACAGTCATTTAGTAATAAAGAACTCTAAAATACTTTGGTTTATTTATCATGATACTTGCTTATCATAGGTTTCTTGCTCTTGCTCCTCTATTTCTCTTTATTGGATACAGATTGACCAAGCAGTCATCTTATGAAGACTTGCTGAGTGTCAATGCAAGGAGACAACTTGGTAAAACACCCTTCATCTCTTAAGATTTTAGCCCAGAAGTGACATTGGTAATGAATGCTCACATTTATGGTAGTGCCAAACTTCATAGGCACAGGGAAGTTCAATCCTGCCATGAGTATGGGCACTGATGAATCAGAGTTAAACAGTAAACCTCACTAATGCAATAATTTGTTTTGTAAATCTTTGTCTTTTTCTTTCCTTCTCTCTTTCTCCTCTATTCTTCTTTCCTCACTCCCTATTCCACCCTCAGTTTTTCCTTTCTTACTGTGAGCTTGCATTTCACATGTGGTCTCTCCTCTCCTATTTTGACTCCTCCGCAAACTTACTCTTACTGCTGTTATTCAATCACTGATAGCCCTGCATAGTTTAGTAGCTGCTAGCAAACCTGCCCAACCTTTGCTCTAGGGGAAGACAATATCTTTATTGCTATGTTTTGAAAACAAATGTTGAAGACACTAGCTCTATCTTCTAAGAATCCTATATAATAAAGAGGTAATATGCAAATTAACCCTCATGCCCTCACAAGATGGCTGCCTATGACCAGGCCAACAGGGGGCTTGGTGAGGGATGACCAAATGACTGAACAGCAGGCTGTGGGGGGTCATCAGGCCAGCAGAGGAGCCATGAGGGGTGATTAGGCCAGCAAGAGAGGCAATAAGGGGAGACCAGGCCAGCAGGGGAGGCAGTAAGGGGTGACCAGGAAGGCAGGCAGGTGAGCAATTAGGAGCCAGCGGTCCAGGATTGGAGAGGGTGCAGACTGGGCTGAGGAGACCCCTCCCCCACGTATGAATTTCATGCACTGTGCCTCTAGTGTTTATATAGTAAACATAGTAGTCAGAGACAAAAATTATCATAAGACATATAGAAATAATATGAGGAACTTTTCCCAATACTCCCTTAAAATGTTTACTATTAAAAGGATATATATATATATATATATATATATATATATATATATATATATATATATATATATAATACCAATTCTAGACTGCAACTATTGTAACTGGGTGACTTAATACCCACAGCCATGTTTTGATAATTTAATGTAATTAAAATTTAACCCATAGCATTTTATTCCTAATGAAACTAATAAACATTCCTACTTTAAAACCTGTTTAATTTAAAGAAAAAGCATTGAACAGTATTGTGCATAGATTGAAAACATTTTCAATGTTGTTCCTCTAGTAATAACTCATTAAAAAAATAAAAATAAAAATATATTCCTCCTATCAGTAAAAACAACCTTTCCTTAATCTTAGAGGGCTTATAAGAAAATATTCCCTTCACATAATATCTATTATAGTTAAGAAAATAAATATGCAGGGCCATCAAACTGCCATTTACTAATAAATGAATATGAATAAATAATACTTACTAGAGTTTTTCACTAATTATTAATAGAAGGTATATCAAATTACAATAGAGTTTTGTTGAATCTTTCAGAATAAAGAGGATATTCAGTCTGAATTTCTAAATGCATTATAATTTCATAATTAAGCTTGAGATGATACAATGCAAATATTTTTTTCTACTACTGAATACTAGCACAATCAAAAGCTGCATATTGCTACATAGCACTATTAAAATTTGAGCAATGCTCAACCTTTAAGGAATGACTACATTGTTCAATACTTGTGGGTACTTACTATTGATTACTAATGGCCATCACTCCTCCCCACCAGTACATAGAGCAATAAAAAACTCATTTCTTATCTGAATTGAGACTGCTATTTTCCCCTTATAATATTAGAAAAGGGGACTTTCTATATTACTAAAATGATACCTACTAGAATTTTATTATTGCCTTTATGTATATGTTAAGAATTCTGGAAGCTTAAATATTGATTAAATGTAGATATTTACATATTTCAATCCATGGTCCAAAAAAAGGAAAAAGATGTAATGATACACTTTAGACTAGAGAATTTTGTACAGTATCTATATAATATTATAAAAACCTAAGCAACCATTATGGCGGAATGACCATAATGACCAGTCACTATGATGCACACTCTCCATCCACCAAGGGGAAGATGCTCAACGTAGGAGCTTCCCACTGGTGGTCAGTGCGCTACCATAGGGAGAGCACTTTTCAACCAGAAGCCGGGCTCACGGCTAATGAGTGCAGCGGCAGTGGTGGGAGCCTCTCCCACCTCTGCAGCAGCACTAAGGAGCAGCAAGCAGAGGGGTAAGGAGTGAATAGGCGGGCAGTAAGGAGTGAGGGGTTTTGGATTGCCAGAGGGATATCAAGCAGGCAAACATCCCCTGAGGGGTCCCAGAGTGAGAGAGGGCACAGGCTGGGCTGAAGGAAACCACCCCCCACCACCAGTGCACAAATTTCATGCACTGGGACTCTACTGCAAAAAAATAAACAAAAAAACAACAACTTGCTAATGACATTTTGCTGATGTGATATTTCTTGAAAATAATAAATTGTATTTTAAGAGTAAAATATGATACTTTGTTTCTCAGATGTTCCTTGTTTATTTGAGAGTCTCTGAGTCAAGACAAAATTAATTGACTAATAATGCATAAACCAAATAACTAAAGATATAAATATATAACTAAAATAATTAAACAATAAACTGTTTTATTAGAAAAAGTCTCATTACAAATTAACTATCCTTGGCATTTTTCTTCCTCTTCTCTTAGACAGAGTTGACTGCTATTCCTCCCTTCCATGCTTAACAAAGAACTTTATGATTGTAATAAATAATCCAAGCTCAGATATGTTGTTTGAGGAACATGTTGATTATTTGTAATTAATTGTATATTTTAGCTACATGGTAATATGGGATTTGCTTGGTTTGATTCTTCATTATGTAATTATTGTTTGAAAATGAAATAAAATGCTAAAGCAAATAAAGCTACTAATACTAAAATAATTTTGTGTGTGTGTGTGCTATAGCCTCTGTCTCTACACTGCGAAAGAATGCATCTGTGTTGATTCATTATTAAAGACCGAGTTGCAAAGTTAATCCCTGACCTACCTAATAGGAGATTAGCAAAAACAATTCAATTGTTGTAACTCTTGATTATGAGTTTGATTACATTAATACTGATACTCATCTGTGATGTGCCATCATTCAGTTTTGTCCTTCACTGGAACATAACCACTTAATAGAATTATTGACTAAGGAATTTTACCAATATATGGGCAATAAATTCTACTTTAGATTCAGCAAAAAAAATTGCTTGTTTTTGTATCTTTCAAAAATGGTTTACAGATTTGTATTTTATGAAAGAATTTCCAAATTATAAAACTGTCAATGTTAGACTTGTTAACAGATAAATGAAATTATAAAACTAATAGCAAATTCTTCATTGTATCATGGAATTCATTATAGTGAAATTACATATTTTTTCGGAATTCTATGCACAATTTTATTCAGAGAGTAAAATATTAGATATTGTCCCCCCAAACCTAATAAACCATTTTCACATTAATTTATTTTTCTTTTATACTAACATAAAATTTATATTTAACTTGCAGACAGTTATTTTATGAAGTATCACATTCCATTTATGCTACAAATATGTTCTACTTTATTATATCTACATATTATATCAATCTACTTTTACTTCATTAATTGTTACCTTATTTTTTTTACTTTTGTTTTTTCACAACACCACCTGCTTATTATATCTCTCTCAAGTGTAAGCCTAACAACTTCCTTTGGAAAAAAAAAATTACATCTTTTTTAGTTGGATGAGACTTTTCTCTTACTGTGATCCAGTACTTCCTTGGGAATACTTCCATGATTAATACTAAGTAGTCTACAAGGTATTGGATATCTAATAATTACACATGAGTATCTTCTGTATCTGAAGTTAAGAAGTGAGTAGTTTAATGGCTTTCTACAGTTTTTGCAAAAAGAAAATATACATTTTTATTCACTCTAATTAGTGAATTACTTTTCAAGACTTACTTTTAAAGACTAACATATTCTTTCTTTCTTATTTTTTTTCTTCATTATCGAAGATAACACCATCCCTGAGAACAGAAAAGAGATAGCCAGCTTTGTGCAAATTTAAGAAAAGTAAAAATCCAGCTGACAGCCAGCATAACTTAGAAATTACAAACTTCTTAGAAATACCATATTCAAAACTTAAAGAACAAACTTGAAAACTGCAGATGGTAAGAGAATGAGCATATGATGGATAATTATATGGGTCTCAATACAAAAATCCACCCACTTGGTTGCAGATGTCACTTGTAAATAATGAGCACAGGCCAAGCAGGAGAGGATTGGCAATGCTTAGGCCATGCCAGAGGCATCAAATAAGTCTAAACATGGAGCATCCTCTTAGCTTGGGCTAAGAGAGAAAAATATGTCTACTCTTCAGTTTGTCTTTCAGCTTAAAAATTCTTTGTCACTCTGAAAGAGTACCTGGCATCACACATACATGTTACACTTTAAAAGATTACCCTATTTATTTATCCATGGCACTCATCACAACTTAAAATATATTTTATTGTTTTACATATTCCTTGCTGTTTTTCTTTTTCACCACTAGAAAGCAAGCTCTAAGAGGAAGGTTCCTATTGTGTTTATGCAGGTACTATCCTATAGTCCTGATTAGTAAGATTTAGCTATTTAAATTTAAGTGAATTAAACTTGAATAATATTTTAAAGTTTATTTTCCATATTCAGTGGCCATATTTTGTAATTAACTGTGTATTACAGCTACATGGTAATATGGGATTTGATTCTTCATTTTATGTAATTATTATTTGTTATATGGCAATTTAGATAAAATTGAAAGAAAACAAAATGAGATAAAAATAAAACTTTCTGGACCCAGGGCATAAAGATCATCAAACGTGTATGCATTTCCAATAGACCTTGTTAATTTCTATCAATTACAAAAGAGGCTGTTGAAAAAGTGGGTGAGCTACAGTAAGCCTTTTAGAACCTATTTCATCTATTGTGGCTAGTGGCTTCTATATTTAGTTACATTAACTTTAATTTCTATTCGTGGTTATATTTATAGTTGGAAACGTTTTTTAAAAAACTATATTTCTATTTAAACCAACATAAAATTGTGACTATCGGCATTGAGTCCTCCCAAGTCAACTGAAGAATTAATCCACCTGCTGTTATTCCTTTTCACTCTCCTAAATTATCAGTTTATTCAGTTTCCAGACTGGGATGGCGAGACCTAGCCAAAGAAAACTACAGCTTCATAGCAATGACTCTATTTCTCTCTGAAGTTGTTGAAAAGTCTGAACCTGGGATCTATACTAATAAAAGAGAAACATGCAAATTGACCATTGCTCCACTATGCACAGAAGCCAATCAGGAGGGAATATGCAAATTATAAGGACAAAGATGGTGGCCACCCAGCTATTACAGGCACTGAATGGCTGGTGGGGCAGGACACCTGCTAGGAGAGGGAGGGTGGGTGGGATGGGGCATGAAAGAAGGGATCTACAGGACTGGCACTCTGGCCTCAGGAAAGATGAAGACAGCAGTCTGCAGCGAAGCAGTGAAGATGAAGATGGCAGGCTCTGGCCTGAGTCTGCAGCAAATACGAAGAAGGCAGACTCCTGCAAAGGCCTGGGTCCCAGGTGCTGGAGAAAAACCGGTGCTGGAAGCCAAGGGAAGGAAGGCCTATTGCATGAATCTCTTTTGTTAAAAGTCTGGATTTTGTTGGTTTCTTTTAAAGAATGATGCGTTTTATTCTCACAGACAGTTAATATATCATTCCTGTTAACTAGTATTGGTTTTAGAATGTATTAGAATTATTTGTGGTTGCTTGTCTATTGTCCTCATTTTGTAATAATTTTTAATTATTTCAATCTCTTGTTAGTATTCTTCATACATTTTGAATATACACTGCACATGGTTTAAATGTGCTTGCATAAGTGCTGGATGATGTTTTCTTTCTCCAAAAGGGTAAATTTTTAGACAACTGGTATTAAGAATATCATGTGTGGTTTTGAAATGTTTTGACAATACATGTGCAAATCCAGCACAATGATATTTAATAGAGTTTAAAAAGTACACACAGATAAGCAAAGTTTGCTTGTAAGTGAACTTATGGTTCATAATATAAATGTGTATTATAGAAATGGCATCAAATAAAAACTTCACTTAACACTATGGCTGAACATTCAACTTAAAAAAAAAAATAAATATATATATATATATATATATATATATATAAAATTGATTTTTTACAGAGAGGAGGGGAGAGAGCTAGAGAGCCAGAAACGTCGATGAGAGAGAAACATAGACCAGCTGCCTCCTGCACACCCCTTAGCGGGGATGTGCCCGCAGCCAATGTACATGTCCCCGACTGGAATCAAACCTGGACCTTTTAGTCCACAGACCAACGCTCTACCACTGAGCCAAACCGGTTTTGGCTGAACATCCAACTTTTAACACAGGTAATATATTAAAATTAAACCTAACAAATAAGTAAATGACATACTTTATATATTCGATATTACAAATTTTAAAATACTACAAATGATTACATAGGAGAGTACCCCAAACTAGTAGATGGGATATCTGATTTATCTTACCTCATTTTTGTTTTTAAATAAATATAACTATTGCCATATATAAAAAACTTGATTTAATCCCATGCATGGCATTCTCTAACATGCTTTTTCTTTCAAGTGAATTTTTTAGATTTACTTTCTTCCATTTCAACATATTGGCATTTTACAGCAATCATTTCCTACAGTGATATCTTTAGGTAGAAAGGGGAAGTAACATACATATCAACATTCTAATATCTAATCTTGTTTAACAAGTCATATTACTGATTTTTGTTTTAATTTCCAACTGGATGTTTAGCAGATCAGATCATTGGAAATAACAGCAAGGACACCCTGGAAAACCAAATTTATACCTTCCTTTAAAAATATTTTAAAAGGGGATTTTTTTATACATACTTATAGTCAAATAAACAAATCATTAACATTTAGAAAAATTCCAAGCCATTTTGAATAACTTGCTTGCATTAAAGTAAAAATTTTAGATAAAATAATCTCTAGTGATATCATTTATATAGGTTCTCTTTGTCAGGTTCTTTTAAAAATATGTTTTTATTGATTTTTAGAGAGAATGAAAGGGATAGGAATAGAGAGATAGAAACACCAATGAGAAAAATGTCATTGATTGGATGCCTCCTGCATGCCCCCTACAAATGCCACTGAAGATCCAGCCCACGACCTGTCATGTGCCCTGATCTGGAATTGAACCAGTGACCTCTTGATGATACCTGCCTCGGCAATAGGTTCTTAAGAAAGTAATCATTTCCAGGACTTATAAAATTGTGCTTTCCTGAAATCTGTTCTGTTTTTCTTAGAACTATAGTACAAATCAAATATGCTCTGAATAGAATTTATGGAAGTCTGCCAGTGATTCAAAAGGGTATATGCCCAAAAATTCAACTTCAAATATTTGCTGAGAAAGTAATTAGACATGTAGAAGAGTATGTTAACTGTTTAAAACAAATTTTTTTAAATCCAAATGAAACATTTAAAATAAATCATTGGTGGGATTAAATTTTTTAAAGTATAGCCTCATGCATTTAACTAATGCAAAGAATATTTATTCAATAGTCATGTTTTGATATTTTTAAGAGAATACTCCAAAAGAAATATTTAGCCAGTTAACTACCACAAGTCCAAAATGGAAACCATCTCCACATTCTATGATATTTTGAATTTAATTTAAAAGATAAATTTTCAATCAATATTATAAAAATAAATATATTACGTATTCACAATTTGGGTGTACTTGAATATTGTCAGTTGAAAATTCTCATGAACAGTTATGTATTAAGGCACATGTGTCAAACACAAGGCCCGCGGGCCAAATCCGTCCCACCAGGCCTTGCAATGTGGCCCGCACCGCGCTGTCATCACTGCACTCTGCTGCGTTTCCATCACAATGACAGTTTATGACTGTTCAGTAAACCATTCGGCCCGTGATTTAGGCTGGATTTTAGATTTTGGCCCCTTCTCTGATTGAGTTCGACACCCCTTAATAATTAAGGTATCTATAGATGCTTATTGTGTACAAAGGGATAAAATGAATTTGAGAGAATAAAGAATAAAGTCTAATAACCAAATGGCCACTTAAAATGGTTAAATATTGGTAATTTATATGGTTCATCCTAATCCATGAAGGAAATTCATTGAAGATGTATTTTTAATGTCTGAGAGAGAGAGAGAGAGAGAGAGAGAGAGAGAGAGAGAGAGAGAGAGAGAGAGAGAGAGAGAGAGAGAGAGAGAGAGAGAGAGAGAGATGAATATGGTGTTTGTATTAGTTGGTGGAAATAGATATATAGCTAAATAAAGAGGCACATATGAAGAATCAAAAGGATTTGATAACTAAATGTGAGGAAGGAGATAACTAAATGTGAGAGATAGAGAGTTAGAAACATTGAGAGAGAAACATTGACTGGAATCAAACCCAGGACCTTTCAGTCTGCAGGCTGACACTCTATCCACTGAGCCAAACTGGTTTTGGCAAAAGAGAGAATCTTAAAGGCTGCAAGAAAGAGACAAAGAGTGCTGGCAATAGTGATCAGACAAGAAGAAGAAATAAAAGGCATCCAAATCGGAAAAGAAGAAGTAAAATTGTCATTATTTGCAGATAACACTATATTGTACACAGAAAACGTTAAAGGTTCCATAAAAAATTATTAAACTTAATAAATGAATTTGGCAGTATAACAAGATATAAAATTAACACCCATAATCTCTGGCTTTTTATACACTAGTAATAAACTTACAGAAGGAGAAATTAGAAAAAACTATCCCATTTACCAGTGCAATAAAAAAATTAAGATACCTAATAATAAACTTAACTAAGGAGGTAAAGGACCTGTACTTAGAAAACTACAGGGCATTAAAAAAATAGAGAGGAAGACATAAACAAATGGAAGAATATACCATGTTCATGGATTGGTAGAATCAACATCATTAAAATATCCAGACTACCAAAAGCAATCTATAGATTCAATACAATCCCCATTAAAATACCAATACAATAGTTAAAATAACTGGAACAAACTCCAAAAATTCATATGGAATGGAAAAAGACCCTGAATAGTTACAGCAATCCCAGGAAAGAAGAGCAAAGTAGGAGGGATCTCAGTAGCAGATACCAAGCTATATTACAAAGCAGTTGATCTCAAAACTGCCTGCTACTGGCATAAAGACACATAGACCAATGAAACAGAACAAAGAATCCAGAAATCGACCCAAGGTATTATGCTCAATTCATATTTGACAAAGGAGGCAAGAGCATACAATGGAGTCAAGATAGTCTCTTCAATAAATGATATTGGGAAAATTGGACAGATACATGCAAAAAAATTAAACTAGATCACCAACTTACACCAGACCCAAAAATAAATTTAAATGGATAAAAGACTTAAACATAAGATAGAAAACCAGAAAAATCTTAGAGGAATCCACAAGCAGCAAAATATCAGAAGTGTGTTGTAGCAATATCTTTTCCAATATACTCCTAAGACATTGGAAACTAAGGAGAAAATAAACAAATGGGATACATCAAAATAAAAGCTTCTGCACAGCAATAGAAACCATCAACAAAACAATAAGAATGCTCAATGCATGAGAGAACATATTTGCCAATGTTATCTCTGATAAGGACTTAATCTACAAAATTTACAAGGAACTCATACTATAATACTTAACAAAAGGAAGAGAAACAATCCAATAAAAAAAAAAAATAAGCAAAGTACCTAATTAGATACTTTTCAAAAGAGGACATATAGAAGGCCAAGAGACATATGAAAACATGCTCAAAGACTGAGAAATGCAAATCAAAATGACAATGAGGTACCAATCCACACCTGTCAGAATGGCTATCATCAACAAATGACAAGTGCTGGCAAGGATGTGGAGAAAGAGGAACCCTCTTGCACTGCTGGTGGGAGTGCAGGCTGGTATAGCCACTTGTAGAAAACAGTATGCAGTTTCCTCACTAAATTAAAAATGAAACTTTCATTTGACCCAGTAATTCCACTTCTAGGATTATATTCCAGAAATCAGAAACACCAATCAAGAAAGGATATATGCACCCCTATGGTCATAGCAGCACAATTTACAATAGCTAAGATTTGGAAACAGCCTAAGTTCCCATCAGCAGATAAGTGAATTAAAAAGCAGTGGTACATCTATACAATGGAATACTATGCTGCTGGAAAAAAGAAAGAACTTTTACCATTCACAACAGCATGGATGGATATGGAGAGCACTATACTAAGTGAAATAAGCCAGTCAGAGAAAGATAAATATCACATGATCTTTGGAATATAATGAACAACATAAACTGATGAACAAAAATAGATTCAGAGACGGGAGCATCAAATAGACTGTCAAACCTCAGAGGGTAGAGGGGGGAGGGTGAGATATTAACCAAAAGACTTATATGCATGCATATAAGCATAAACAGATACAGGGGGGTGAGGGCATGTGCTAGGGGTTGGGAGTGGCCAGGGAGATGTAATGGGGGAAAAAGGATATATATATCAATACAATTCTATTTAATAAAGAGGGAATATGCTAACTGACCATCACACCCTCACAAATATGGAGGTACCCACTGTGAATAAGGAGGGAATTGACTGCCACATCCTCAAATATGGCAGTGCCAAGTCTCCTTAGCTCCACTGGGGTGGCAGGCACACAGCATGACCAGGCCCACTCCCAGGCAAGTCCTGCTGCTCCACATGCCTGCCTCTGGAGTCCCCCAGTCTCCTCAGCCCCCCAGCCACCTAGGGCCAGCCCAAAGCGCAGGCAAGCCTTGGATAGCAGCTGCCCAGTTGCCCAGGGCTGCCCAAGGCTCAGGTAGCCAGGGCTGGCCAAGGCTTGTGCTGCTGACAGTGGCAGCAGCAGAGGTGTGATTGGAGTGTCACCTTCCCCTGATGGTGGGGTTGCCTCCCACCCCTGAGGGCTCCTGGATTATGAGAGAGGGCAGGCTGGGCTGAGGGACCCCCTCTAGTGCATAAATTTTCATGCACCAAGCCTCTAATACTTTAATAAAAAAAGGAAAACACAAGAAAAGTTGGTACAAGGAAGCTTTACAAGGATAAAAAAAAAAAAAAAAAAAGACATCCTAGTAGAGAAACATGAATAGTGGTTGTATATGTAACAGTCATTGGCATGTTTGCTCTTTATGTATAGAAGTTGTGTTGAATATATAAAATTATCTAGGAAAATATATAGAGTCAGATAACAGGGCCTAGACCAATTCTGAGAATTATCAAGATTAGGTGCTAGAAGAAACAAAAAATTGAGCAGAGAAAGAATATTCACTGTTGTAGAAAATTAAGAGTGTGTTGTTGCATAGGAAAGATTTGAGACTATTTTTGGTGCGTGATTAATAGCATCAAATAAAACAGAGATTCCAAACATAATTGTGGTTAAAAAACATCCATTGGATATAGTCTGATAGAATTAGTTGATGACTCAGATACAAGCAATTAAAGTGGAATAGTTTAAGCACTTCCTTTACTGGAGTAGGTTGAAGTAGTTAATGAAGTACTATAAGGAAGGGGAAACCACAATTTAAGTAAGTCTATGATCACATAATGAATAATTAGGAGGTATAATTTTATTCAGGAAGCTGTGCCCTCTCATGCCCCCCAAAATATTAGTTTGCTCAAGTTATTTCTAGGTTATTTCTAGGTTTGGATACATTTGTAATTATTTTGTGATGTCTGTGCCTGAGCTACAACAACAACAAAAAGAAAATGTTAAAAGTCAGCCATGTAACAACCACAGAAAAATCTCTGATACTTAACCTTCCTCATAATACAATAATTCCAAGTTCTGGAATAATGGTCCAGTTTTCACATAGGATTAAGGGATGAGGAAAAAGTACATAAAGAAAAAGGCTGTTCACATTTTCAATAACAATTATTTCAGAATGTACAAGTGCTGACTTGTTTTAAAGAATCTTAAAGCTTGAAGAAAATATCAATATATCTAAAATATTTATATCTAAGATATTATGCTTAATAGGCTTATGCCTTACTATATAATGGGGGAATTTAAACATATTAAAATTGGTTGGTATGGCATCATGCATTTTTTTTTTTTGGCATCATACATTTTTTTTATAGCTGTGACATCAGTCATTAAAACATATTACAGTATCTTTACTGAAATTCCTATCGATTAATTGTACTGAATTAGCTCATATAAGTTAGGTTAGAAAATCCAACCAGAAGTATACATGTGAGGTCAAAGAAACACTCATAGGCACTACCCTATATAATAAAAGCATAACATGCAAATAGACTGAATGGCGGAATGACCAGTTGCTATGATGTGCACCAACCCACCAGGGGGCAGATGCTCAGCACAGGCGCTGTCCCCTAGTGGTCAGTGCACTCCCAGGGGGGGAGAGCCGCTCAGCCAGAAGCCTGGCAATAAGGATGGAGGGGTCCCAGACTGCGAGCCACAGGACTGCAAGAGGGATCAGGCCTATGCTGGCAGGCAGACATCCCTTGAGGGGTCCCGGACTGTGAGAGGGCGAAGGCTGGGTGAGGGGCCCCCCTACCTCCAGTGGATGAATCTCCTGCACCAGGCCTCTGTAATATAATTCTTTTATTTGAGTTGGCCAGATTATTGCTCCATTTCTTCATTAGGTTTCTAATCATGCTATGCTTAATTATAAACTGAAGTATAACTGTAATTGTAACCTATTCTATCATGAATAAAATAGAGATTAATTTAAAAATATTATCTAAATTTGCAGTATTATTATTTCCTTGTGGTCATAAGAGTATACTTTTGCCTAGACATATGTACCAACAGTGATATATTTATTCATAACAATGACTGTAGGAATTCCTTGGTGTTAGTAAATAGGACTTCTAAAGTATTTCAAGTGTTTTTTAATCCTGCTCCAGTATCTAAAATGGAGGGTGAGCAAGCCATTTTCACAGGTCTGGTTTAATAGGACCAATTCCTCAATAGCTTTTTCTCTTCAAATACATTTTCACAAGCAACAGCATTTTCCCAACGGCCACCATTACTGTGATTGACAGAGAGTATGTAGGAAGTTGGCTAATGAACCACCACAGTGTAAGAAGCAGTGTTCCAGTATCGCCATTTTTGAAGTGGTGGCAGGTGTGAATCAAATTAGCATACAAAGGAGAAAAATCTCTGCTAGGTACTGTTTTCAAGGAGGTTATAGTAAGAGTTCATTTGGCATCTAGTAGTTTTGTTTCTCTTATTTGGATCAGAATTAACCATTACCAGTTAGGATAATATATTTAGAATGTTGTCACTTCACAAATTTGATATAGATGGGGAGTGAAATTAATCATTATTTTAGCCTGAAGCACATATTATATGAGAATCCAGAAAATGCTTTCACAGAAAAACACTAAAACAAGAGGCTAAAATAAAACATGAAGTAAAATGAAATAGGCTTGCTTTTATTTACCAAGTTTGTTTTCATCTCATATGATAACAACCAACTACCAGGGGAATAATTATCACGTAGCTAGAGTGGATTGATAAGAATCACGCTGACATTTGCTTTTCTTTGGATAGAATCAATATTTAGTAAAAAGTTAATCCATACTACAGATTTTCATAAATTATGCCCATTCCCATAAAATTGCCAAAATATTTCTTTATTTTCCCTGACATCTTTACACAGATATACTATGTTCATGCTGCTACTAAAAGTGTTGCAGATTTTGAAACAAGGTCTGCATATCCTGAATTTACAAAATATGCTAGATTTATAACATTGCTGAGGACATTAAAATAAGTAAATACTTTCATAATACAAAAATCACCATGATGCACACCACAATGGAGTACTACATGGGTATAAAAAGGAAGGAACTCTTAGCTTTTGCAACAGCATGGATGGACCCACAGATTATTATGTTAAGTAAAATAAACCAGACAGAGAAAGACAAATACCATATGATCTCACTTACATGTGGCACCTAATGAACAAAATAAACTGATGAACAAAATAGAACCGAAGACATGGATACATGAAACAGACTGACAGAAGTCAGAGAGGATGGAATAGAGGGGGTTAGATGAAAGAAAGTGAAGAGATTAGCCAAACAACATGGAACATATATGCAAAGCCAATGTGTAAGAGAGAAATATCAATTGGTTGCCTCCTGTACATGCCCAACCAGTGATTGAACCCACATCCTATATGTGCCCTGACTGGGAATTCAACCTGCATCTTTTCAGGTATATAGGACAAGGTTCCAACCAACTGAGCCATCCAGCTGAGGCTTAGGTACTTATTTTTAAAGAATCAATTAAACTAAAATGCATATCACTTAATCCACACATAAAGCTTTAATTACTTTGGATATATTTATGAAATAATACTTGTGGAAACCTAGTAATACCTGATTAACTTTTAAGTATAATAGAAATATATTAGTGCAACTACTAAGTATTTATATGAGACATAAAAAATATATGTGATATCTTATCTCCATGTTAATTAGTGGTTGTCACAGTGCTTTTGAGATATATACAGTATTTTTAGAACATATTTGCTGCTGCTTTTGTAATATGAATTAAATAATTCAGCTTTTCATTCCCACCAGATCCACTGGAATGCATAATATTGAATTATTTAAGTTTTACCCCAATTATTTTTGTTACACATGAAACAATATTTGAATCGTTTTTACTGTATGAAAAATGTATCAAACTTCCACATTGCTACTGATTTTTTATCTTGTAATAGTTAACCTATCAGATTAAAAATTACTGTAAGTGTCATTTTGTAATATTAAACTTATTTTTCATACAACTCAAATATTTTTTAAGTGAAACCCATCCAGGCTTTGCATGTACAAAGCCCCTTCGTTCATTTTTTGGTTCCTCCAACATTTCCCCATAATGTTACATATTATTTCATTTGTAAGGTGAGCCACTGTTCTGAGAGGTCCTGTAATAATACAGAATCATCCATTATTTGCTTTTGAGATGCAGAAACTACTTACAGTGCTACCATTGTAATTATAATGTGAACAATACAACTGTCATTGGGTGAATGTGCTCCTTGGGCCTGGAGACATGTAGACGGGATTTGGAGGTTGTTCAGTGGAAAAGCATTAAATGTCAACTCATAACAAAGGAGTCCAAGTGAGAAGGGCAAGCTAGGAAGCAGAAGAAATGATGTTCTTTAAAAATAGTGAATTGATCTGTAGTTTATTTATTTTTTAAATCTATTTAGTGGTCTTATTTTTAGTGTCTAATGAAATGAGAGTGGACTCTGTTATAAAAATGAATGACATTTTTCACTATACAAAGTGATGTAATACACTGTACACATGTAAAACAGGATAAAATTGTGTTGTGATAATTTCAGATCAATGGTGAAGTTGGAACTTTATTCATTAAAATTAAAATATTTTAAAATGAGGAAAAATAATTACTTAAAGGTCCTACCTAAATTCTTAAAATGAATAAAATATATTTTATTTTAGCGTAAGTAAGCCAAAACAATGTATTAAATGGATCCAAATAAAAAATCGAGGAACATTAATACTTTTGACTTAAAATATCTGAATTTGTTTTATTTTATTTCATTTGCTTAGCTGTGTTGAACACTCATTACTCAATTCTTTTACTAGACTTCTGATCAAAGTAATCAATGTTATTATACCAATAAGATAATGTTTCTTTAGTCCTATGTCACTGATACAGACATAGTTTAAAGTATTTGAAGTTGAGTTTGTCATATAGCCTTGGGAGGAAATAAATATATACATATATAAGCCAAGTAGCATGAATTTTTAGCAGCCTGAAATATTTATGAGGGTCAAATTTTGGTTCCTTGTGTGTTGATATGATGGCAGCTTGTATGTACTGTTCTTCAAATTGTGCTTTACTTATGCTTCTTCTGTTGGTTGAGGAAAAGGATTATTTACCTTGTAGATTAAATTAAAATACTTACAAAAAAACAGCAAGGCACTAATTCTGTTTCATTGATATGTCTTCTATAGCCTAAAATATATTTTCAAACAGAAATTGGAAATGTCAACTGTATTTGACACTGGCCAATTAATGAAAGTGGCTTGTCCTATTGACTTTCCCAGTCAGCCCTGTTCACCATGGCTGCTGGGTAGCACAGTGACCTGTGCTGTTACGACAAATGAGTTTTGGAAATGGCCTTTATCCTCCCAAATAAAGTTAGTGTATCCAGATTTGGAAACTGACAGCAGTAATATTCCCCAACTAAGGCTGGAGCTTAGTCCTGTTATACTCATTAAAAAGCCTATTCATACAAATTAAATCCATTCCATATCCTGGCCTCTGATGACAGCTCCATTTTTTTTTTCTTGTCTGGTTTGAATTACCTCAACTCTGTACCCAGAAAGAATTTATCCCTTTCAAGAGACTTCTCCAAGCCTATAATAAATTCACATGGGTCGTCCCATCAATGTAGTGAATTTGCATTATTATTTCATTATGAGTAGGAAAGAAAGCGGATTAGATCTCTTCCAGCATTGGCAGAGCCTAATTCAACCTGAACACATGATTAAAGCTGGCATTTATGACTATAACTGTCAAAGAAAACTAATTGTAAACTGAGAGCTGGGGATAATTATGGCTTTTGCTATTAAACCATTTCTCTCCTATTTATCACAGAACCAACTACAGACGTTACTACTGTTTGCATTTAGTTCTCTGATTACTATGAACCTACGTATGTAAATGAAAGTTGATCTATATTCTCAAATTGAGGGCTTTGTGTAGAGTTAAGTTTAATCATGCTTGAGTATGCACGTTTTACTTTCCTTTTCTCTTCTTCCTCTTCTTTTTCATTTTTGGAAAAGGCAAAGTGACACTAACATCTCTGTGTCTAAGACACTGTGTCTTGCATTTTTAAAAATTACATACCCTGAATAGCTGCATGGTAATCAGTTTGACACTATATGCCATTTGAACTATCTTTCATAAGATATTTTTTAAAAATATGCCCTAAAATGTGTTGATATATATTAAAGCCTTTAGAAATCCATACATATATGTTCATATAATTTATATGTATATATTTTTACATAGGCATGAATAACTATACAATGGGGAATACAACATATAACTAGGCATATATAAATATATATTTATTATACTCACACATATAGTCATCATGCATGCATGCATATACATACATACATACATAAGTGAAAATAAATTATCAAAATATTACTATTAAACAATATTAGCCCTTCATTATATCACAAGTATTTTTATAATTTTATGGTAGCTGTATGGGGCTAATCACATAAGCCCTAAAGTATATCTACATAGGTTTCAAGTCCAGTTTTTCCCAGCTTTGCACATTTGTATAATTTCCCCATTTAAAAAAATTTATAAATATTGTTATGATTAGGATAACAAATGAAATAATTATTGTAGACTAACTTGCACAGAATAAATGCTCAATAAAAGCTTAAGTGGCAAAATTTTAGCTATTTGTATAAAACACAATTATTGTGACTGTAAATCACTGTGTTTGTATGATTTTGTGTGGCAATGTATTTTAAGGTAGAGATATAATAATAGTGGTAGGTATAATTCAACTACATATTTCAATTTTATGGAATAGAACCAATTCATAGAATTGTATTAAGCAAAGGCAATTTATTAAAAACTTAAGTAACAGAATTTAATTTTCATAACAGTAAAAATTATTTATAAATAATACATTATGTATCAAAGAAATAAATAACTTATTTTGTCTAGAATCCTGGTTTGCAGTGCAGGGAATAATTTCACTAAATCATATGAAATATTACTAATAATGAATTAAAGAAATTATATGTAGATGAGAATAGGCTTTTATAAATATCAAATAGTAGGAATTATTGTCATTATGAATATTAATATAGTTACAGTGGCATAAGAACATCTGCATTTATTCCATTGACACCTAAACTATATCCTACTTTTTTATTGGCATACTTTAGGTTGTTTTAAAATTGTTATGTATTTGTATATAAACCACTAAGAAAATTTCAGAGTGTATTTCTTTGCTTGAATTATATATTCAGGTTTAATTATTTGGAATCAAATTACATTTTTGAAAAGTGTGATACTATGGTTTTTAAAACTTATTGTGGGATTATTTTCCAAAAAATAGTATAAGTAATAAAACTTTCCTAACAGCATTACTAGGTATATTAATTAATAATGTGGAGTTTTTTCAATAGATGGAGTTATGCATATGTTGATATACTGGTATATGCAATAAGATATATTAATATATGCTATTTTGTTGTATTGACAACAAGCTTCAAAACTTCATATATCAGCCGGGACCGGTTTAGCTCAATGGATAGAGCATCGGCTTGGGGACTGAAGGGACCCGGGTTCGATTCCGGTCAAGGGCATGTACCTTGGTTGCGGGCATATCCCCAGTAGGGGGTGTGCAAGAGGCAACTGATCGATGACTCTCTCTCATCGATGTTTCTAACTCTCTATCTCTCTCCCTTCCTCTCTGTACAAAATCAATAAAATATATATTTAAAAAAAAAAAAAAAAAAAAAAAAAAAAAAAAAAAAAAAAAAATTTATAAATAAAATTTTCTGAAGGTGTTACCATCATAGATATTTTTACTGGTACACTTAAAAATGTCAAGTTTTGTGCCCCCCCCAAAAAAAGCATTTGTGCAAAGTTTTAATACATTTTTTTGAAGAAAAAGTGGTGCTGAATACTTCGGGAAGCTTATGGTAAACATGCTCTAGCTGAGGATACTTGTGAATGCTGGTTTAAACACTTTAAAAGTATTGATTTTGATGTGAAAGACAAAGAACGTGCAGGTCAACCAAAAACGTATGAAGACCAACAATTACAAGCATTATTGGATGAAGATGCTTGTAAAACTCAAAAACAACTTGCAGAAAGATTAAATGTTGCTCGGCAAACAATTTCTAGTTGTTTGCAAGCAATGGGAAAGATTTTAAAGGAAGGAAAATGGGTGTCACATCAACGAAAGACAAATGTAAAACCAAAAAGTCATCAGTAAAATGTTGCTTCAATGGCACGAAAGAAAGTCTTTTTTGCATCAAATTGTGACTGATGATGAGAAGTGTATCTATTTTGAGAATCCCAAATGCACAAAATCATGGGTTGATTCAGGTCAACCATCAACATCAACTGGTAGGCCAAATCGCTTCCAAAAGAGATAATGCTACGCATTTGATGGGATCAGGAAGGTGTGGTGTATTATGAGCTTTTAAAACGAGGTGAAACTGTTAATACTGATCACTACTGACAACAAATAATTGATTTGAACCACCCTTTGATGGTGAAACGACCAGAATGTGTCAAAAGACAAGCAAAGTAATTTTGCTTCATGATGACACACCATCACACACTTCAAAACCAGTTAAAGACACCTTAAAAGATCTTGCCTGGGAAGTATTAACCCACCCGCCTTATTCATGAGATCTTGCTCCTTCAGAATACCACTTGTTCTGATGAGTGGCACAGACACTTTCTGAGCAGCACTTCAAAACATACAAAGAAGTGAAAAATTGGGTCTCCGAATGGTTTGCCTCAAAACAAGAAAAGTTCTATTAGGGCAATATTCACAACTACCAGAAAGACGGGGGAATATGTAGCTTGCAATGGACATTACTTTGAATAAAGCACTTTTGATGTTACTCTTGAAATTTTTGTGTTTTCTTTGATTACAAAATCCGCATTATTAACCGATACACCTAGTATAGTCTCATTTGGTTTTATTTTTATTACTTTGTAATTTTGCAATAGTTTATAAAAATTATCACTTATTTTTTATTGTTTTTATTATTTAAATTTATTGCATAATTTTCTTGTGTATTATTTTCTATTAAAAAATTACAGATCTTGCCGAAACTGGTTTGGCTCAGCGTCTGAACCAGTCCCAGGTTCGATTCCAGTCAAGGGCATGTACCTTGGTTGCAGGCACATCCCCAGCAGGGGGTGTGCAGAGGCAGCTGATCAATGATTCTCTTCATCAATATTTCTAACTCTTTATCCTTCTCCCTTCCTCTCTGTGAAAAATCAATAAAATATATATTTTTTAAAAATTACAGATCTTATTTAAAGTGTATTCCTTAATGTTAGGTTAAAGACCAAAGATAACAGATCAACAGTAATAAAATCAAGTTTATCCTCTGTGTTTACATTAAATGACATTGAATCTTTTTTTTTTTTTTTTTTGCTTTCTGACACCTTGCACTTTGCTTATGAGTCCTGAAGGACTGCTAATAAATAAGTTATGTTTGCATTTTGGAAGTGTTAACTTCATATTAAAATGACAACCTGAGTCAATACTCCTGATGGAATCAATTTTTCTCAAGAAATAAAACATCACTGATAACATTTGATTTCTTTAACTGAAGTTTACAGAAAAACATATTAGTCTATGTAGAAATTATTATTAAGGTTAGCACTTATAAAGAAAGCTGTTCAAATTATATACACATATTTTCTAATTCAGATTATGACACATAGATAAAAATTATATACTCACTTAGCAAGCATAACTTCAAATGAAAGAAACAATTTTTTTTCACAATAAAATTGTCATAAATTCATATAATTCAATGATGATTTAGTAATGGAGTTTTGGTTAAAAATAATTCTCAGATGAACTTTGTTTAAAATTTCTATAAGAAATAAATTCCAGTGTCGATTATAATTCTTTCTTTGTAAAAAAATAATCTGTATAATCTCCTCTCATTAGTGTAAAGAATTAGATTTGCCAAAGTGCTTGTAATGTCAGCTAAAAGTTGTTTAAAGTGTTATTAAATATTTTTATACATATTAAATAATTTTAATAAAAATTTTGTTTGTCAAAAATACAACCTTCCTCATTTTTATTCATTGATCATCATTAATCATCTTTGCAGGTGAGTGAGTAGAGTAGTTTGAGATAAAAAGAAACCGTTTAAGTAAACCAGGACATAAAAACTATTAAAAATAGAACACATTTTGTAGATTTTTTGTGTTCTCAAGAATATATGAACATAATTTCTCAGAAAATACTATATATATATATTGATAGATTTAATTTAATTTTTAAAAAAATATGTTTTATTGATTTTTTACAGAGAGGAAGAGAGAGGGATAGAGAGTTAGAAACTTCGATGAGAGAGAATCATCGACAAGCTGCCTCCTGAACATCCCCTGCTGGGGATATGCCGCAACCAACGTACATGCCCTTGACCGGAATCGAACCTGGGACCTTTCAGTCCGCAAGCTGACGCTCTATCCACTGAGCCAAACTGGTTTTGGCTATATTGATAGATTTAATAGGGATAATGTATCATTGCTCAACTATAGTCCAATGCCTGTGTTAATATCAGGAAGCAAAAGAAAGTATATAACCAATATAAGAGTAAAAAAATAAAAGAACAAAACTAAAAGCCCCAAATATTAAATGGAATCCTGAGAATTTAGCAAGTCATAAATGGCAGTGAATGAAAAATAATTACTATACTACAATAAATGTGGACGCTTTAATTCTCATTGCATGGAGGTTATGGCTAGGAAGACTAAGTAAGGTTGAAAGCTGTTGTGAGAACTCCTACTGCTTTGGCTTGAATTAAGACTGGTGGCTATACACCAAAAACTTATTTCTCTTTTTTTCTTTTAATTTATAATGCAAATTTAAACAAAAATATTTCCCATGGCAAACCTTAGTAACACAATAATTTGATGGGATAGTAAGAACCACAAAAATGTTTCATTTTCCTCTTTTCCAACTTACATTTCTTAACAATAATATGTTTCAAAATAATATACTTAAAAACACACACAAAATATACCTTTAGTTTAAGTGCCAATTGCCATGAAAATCACTTGGTCTTTGTTGATGCGAAATTTGAATAATACAAAAAGCAAGAGACATTTTCTGAAGAGGATAAAACTGTGTATTGATCCTGGGGATGCCATGCATACCTGGGTAAATGGGTGCTCCGAAAGGGGGATTAAATAAGCAAATATAGTACAAATAGCAGTCAATTCACCCTCTGAGTTACATGATCAGCTAGGCCTTTATTCTCTAGGCAAGATTTTCTAGAAGGTGCTTCCTTAAAGTAAATATCAAAGACAAAAACATTAATTATTTCCAACTAAATACTTTCCAATGAAGTCTACCACCACATACTTAGAGATTCTAGTTAGCTTTATAACATCTTATTCTTAAAGATGAGATGGTAAGCTAGCATTATCATATATATAAGGATGGCAAGAACTAAATAAGTAAAATAAAGAAGTAATTTTAAATACTATCATTAGTTCAAGTACTATCATGTCATTCAGTAGTATTCTGGATCTACTGGTTTTGAGGCAAGAGCCAATTTTTAATATTTTCTTCCTACCCTGCATGCAGTGACCAGATTTTGGTACTTTGGGATAGCCATAGTGAAAGTATTTATAAGAATTGAAATTGACTAACTCTAAAAATACAATGCTATCTTAATTTTCCCAGAAACATACAAGAAGTCTTATATGTATAAATAAGAAAAATAATCTACAACGAGATTCTTCAAAATTAAAAATATGCTACCAGAATTGAAAAATGCAACAGATTATTTTGAAAAGTGTTTGTTCCCCCAAACAAGACGAAGAAAAAGTGAAATAAATTATAGGACAAAAAAGAAAAACAAACTGTTAGTTTCAATATTCAACATCCTAGCAGTAGAAAATCTGAAAAGAATCATCAGACAAAATGGAGAGGAGGAAATAATAAAATTGTTCAATAATATTTCCCAGAGCTAACAATCATGAGTTTCTTGATTGGAAGCATTTACTAAAAATGTGCAGAACCATGGATGAAAAGAGATGTACAACACAATACAATATCAATTTCAAATTATATTTGAAGATATGAGAAAATCCTATAAGCTTCCACAGTGGGAAAATTATTCTATACAAAGATTCAGGGAAAACAATGATTTTTGCTGTTTTTATTTCAGCATGAAAGTTCAAAGGCAAAGGAGTAATATCATCAAATTACTGAGCAAAATGATTTCCAATCTAAAATTTTATAACTAGTTAAATTCTTATGCAAAGATGAGAGAAAAGAAGCATTCAGACAAGCAATTAAAGACTACTGAGATCCTCAACCATAATAAGAAATTAAACATTAAAAAAAAGAAAATATGAAATATAAGTGATGGGATCCATAGAGGCAAAGAGAGACTCCATGATTATTATGAAGCAAGAACTCTACATAATTGCTGTGCTGTATAGGTAAAGGACAAAGTACACTTTGGAGAAGGTAAAAAAGAGACAAGAGAGATTCTTTGAGAAGATACAATTGATAGTACACCTGCTAAGTCTTAATACATTTCAAAAAGATTTGGACACTAAGTTGGATGTTTGAAGTTATATAAGTAGAAAACTATTCAAAGAAACAGCAAGACAAAACAAACTAAAATCCACTTGGGGGAAAATAAGAAGTTAATAATTATATTTTGCTCATGGCTCAGTGATGAATAGTATTCATTTAGTAAGAATTTTAAACACTGGATAATGTCCCAACCCAAAATGTTATGTAACTGCATTGTAGGATGGGAGGAAAGTGTGCTTACTTGTTGGGATGATTGAGGGAAAGAGAAGGGAATAATGAAGAGAAAGTCACATATTTCTTATTGAGAAGTTAATAGATGATGCCTAAAATTGGAATGTACCTACATAATATTATGTATATATTTGGTGATACATTTTAAATACTGGGAAACATTTGAAAGTAGGTGACTCTGGGGAAGGGAAAATTTATTGGTGATAAAGGTTTTTCAGAATAATATTTATGGAACTGTTTAACCCTTTAAATCAAGCATGTCAAACTCAAAGGCTAACATGGGCCAAATAAACAAGTTTACGTGGGCTGCAAAAACACAAAAGCTTCAATTTGATAGAGACAAAATACAAAGGGCTGGAATAAATGAGTTATTGTTAACATAAAATAATAAAACATTTTAATAAAACTTAATATTTTTTCTTGAATATTAACTTATCAGTCACTGGATAACTATACAAATTAAAAGGCATGATGCAAGTAAACCTATTTTTCTTGTTCTTCGAAAGCAAAATATTTCCTGTTGCACACACCAAACAAGTTAGTACAAGACTAATGATGTGGCAATCAGCTGCTAAAATATTTGCTGCTAGTGTTAGTGGAGAAAAATTGTGTTCCTGTGTGTAAGGCATTAAAAAAGAGGCAACTCCACCTCTTTCTGCTCTGGCCTTGGAGCCACTTCTTTCCACTCTGACCCTGCCTTCCCACGCTGCCCAAAGGCCCTGAGTGTCTGGGGGTGTTTTGCCCTGCCCCCAGCTGCTTGTGGCCTGCATATGCAAATTAATCCTCCATATTTTTGTTTAATTTGCATATTAAGTCCTGATTGGATGGTAGCCATCACAAAGGTGTGGTCAATTTGCATATTTCTCTTTTATTAGTGTAGATTATGTATAACAGGATATTGTAAAAATTAAGTTATGAAATTTTTATTAAAACATTTCTTACATATTATTATATTTGCTGTGCTGCAAACATATTTGTTGTGGGCCACATGTGGCCCACTGGCTATGGGCAGCAAGTTTGGTATGCTTGCTTTGAATTATGCCCATGAATAACTTTGATTTAATTTTAGATATACTTGAGTAGAAAAGGCTACACATGTATATGATGTAGTACAATATATACTTAAGTGTTCTTGCTCCCCCAAGACAGGTTAGCTAGTTCTAGATTACCAAATAACTAATTCCATTGTTTTAGACACAAGTCAGTTTCTTGATTTTAAAAAAAAAATAGAGATGTTACTAAGATACTAAGATGATACTGAACATTTTTACTAAATATTTTTTGTAAATTAAATAGAACTTCTGGGAACACACATGTTGTTGTAACCACAACTACAAATACTGTTACTACTTCATTATTACATAAGTTTCTCATTCCAATTATTCAGTTCCTGACCCCTAAAGAAAATTTTTAATTTTGTCTATCATTAAGAAATAGTCATTATACATATAATCTTTACATATAAAATATACATATTTGTACACATGTGTAGGTATATATAAATAAAAATTCATTTTTTACAAATATAAGTATAGTACAGATGACATATACCATTTAAAATATAATGTAGTAGAGGCCTGGTGCATGAAATTTGTGCACTCAGAGGGGAGGTCCCTCAGCCCAGACTGCAGCCTCTTCTAGTCTGGGAGCCCTCAGGGGATGTCTGACTGATGGGAGCGGGCCTAAGCCATCAGTCAGACATCTCTAGTGCTGCAGTGGAGGCAGGAGAGGCTCCCATCACTGCTGCTGTGCTAGCCAGCCATGATCCTGGCTTCTGGCTGAGTGGCACTCCCCCTGTGGGAGCACACTGATCACCAGGGGACAGCTTCTGCATTGAGCATCTGCCCCCTGGTGGTCAGTGCATGTCATAGTGACTGGTTGTTCTGCTGTTCAGTTGATTTGCATATTATCCTTTTATTATATAGGATAATGTGTTATTATGAGCAAGGCCTCTAATTAATTTTTTTAGGTAGTTACAGGGAAGGGCAGAATTTTCACTTGAATCTGAAGCTATTGCCCTTAGCTAAAATATCTGCATGCCACTGAGACACATCTTGGTGAGGCTCATTCTGAAGCCCCACTGTTCTATTATGTGTGTAAGTATTGGGAATTATCTTATCTCTTTAGTGAAAGGAACCTTTTGTTATGTTACAATGACTAACTTTATCTCATGAGTTGTGTTTTGGCTTTAAGCCTGTATCCAGTATTCATGCAGCAACTTCATTTCTTCTGTTCAATATTTACGGGTCGTAACTTTTATTTTATCTTCTCTAAATCTTTCTAGATTTTTATGTATTAAATAGGAATAGCCCATGGACACAGACAATAGTCTGGCAAAGGCCTGGAAGGGGCGGGTGCAGGGTGGAGAAGATTAATGGGGGGGAAAACAAACAAACAAACAAAAAATCTAAAATAAAGGGACATCTGTAATACTTTCAACAATAAAGGCAGATTTTAAATAAAGACAGATATCTTAGTTGAGAAGAGTTTTATGTGAAATAATATAAGTAATTGCTCTACACTGTACTTTATATTCTCAACTCCTCTCAAAGAGATATTAATTGACCTTATGTTCACTTAATGTTAATTGACCCTATGTTCATTGACTGCAGGACTGACTTCCACCATGCCGACCCAGCAATGACTGCTACAGGGGCTGTGATCAGACCCTACTTTTCTCTCCCAGCCTCTGTCTGGGCCTGATTGCAGCCCCCTCAGCAGTCAGTGCCAGGTCTCCTCGGCTGAGGTGCTCATAGCCTGGCAGTCAGTGAGGGGTGACCATGGAAACCCAGGGATGACTGCAGAATTGACTTCCCGTTGTTTGAGCCTCCTGTGGTTGTAGATGTGATGGACCCAGGGTTTTTATATATTAGGATAGTGTGTAAAGCAATAGAGGTTTAACCACTTTATTTTTTTTAATGCTGCAGTCTCTCATTATATAAATAGACTATGCTTTATCTTCTTACTGGTGGATATAAAGTAAGTTCTAGACTTACATTCTGAGAGAGTAATGCTATAATTTCTCAAAGGAGCAAATTTGTGGTACAAACTAAAAATTGACTCACCAGGTTAAATGATATGCAGTTAAAAAAATTTTAACAGATGCTAGAGAATTGTAAGGGTCTCAAATCACAAAACTCAGGACTCTGCCTTTGCCAGCTTTGGCTGACTGAAGTCTTAGTGAATTAAGTTGTTATTTAGAGAATGTGTATAGAGATGTAATACAGTTGTATTTGCATAAAATCATATGAACCAATTTTCACAAGACTGGTGAGGATTCTAGCATGAGGCTAGAATGAATGAATGGACATCAGTACAATTATCTGGACATAGAATCAAAGAAAATAAAGAACTCAAGTTTTTCTCTTTTACTTGAATTGTATGGTTAATTATTTCTCCTTCCCCTCCTCCTCCTCCTCCTCCTACTCCTCCTCTTCTTTCTTCTCCTCCTCCTTCTCCCCTTCCTCCTCCTCTTCCCCTTCCTCCTTTTCCACCTCTCTTCCTCCTCTTCCTCCTATAGATGCATCTTTAACACATATATCTTTGGAGTTAAAAATATTTTCTTCAAAGTAATACAATCTATTTCTATCCATTCCTCCCTACTCTTGCATTTTCTTATTTTTGGAGGGGTATTAGCTATTGTAGAAATCGGGAGCATCATGCAGCCCTCTGATACCTGTAAAGACTCTAAATAGATGTCACTATCTCCCAGTAAAATCATTAACCCGTTCCTTATATTGATGTAGTAAAAGCAGAATCAGGCATGAACTTCTGAGAGGAGAAGTAAAAACATTCAATTTATCAAGGCCTAAAATAGACCAAAGTCATGGAATAGAAAAAAAAGAGTAATTTAATGAATGAGTGTTTAAATGAGAAATGACTATGAGGTTTTATTGAGAGAGAAGTAGTTGTGTTCTCCATCCATTAAAACAAAAAACAAAAAACAGTAGGCTTACACTTTCCAGTGAGATTTTTGGAACTAATAGTTAAAAGTGAAATATGCTATTGTGTGTCCATTCTCAGACACAGAGAAATTAAGACAATGTAAAATATAACATTAACACTGAAGTTTAAGAGTTCAGGAAGACATCATTTGCTAAAAGTCTGTTGCTCAGACACAGGTCATATAATGTTTGTTTGACTTGAGTATGGTTTTTAAGATATGCCACCAATTAAAATGCAGGGGATTTAATATACAAATCCAAAATTTCTGGATTTTTTTTAACAATCTAAATAGCTGGAACATTGGATGCAAGCTGAGTAGTGCTGCAAACTCTCTAGCTTGGCACCCTCCTTTTCAATCTGTAATGACTCCCAGGCATGAGGTTGAGTCTTAGTTCACATATACCCTTGTGTTTCCTCTGGTATTTTCTTCTCCCAAAGTGCAATTTGAAAGCAAGGGTTTCATTTTTGAAGGAAGATAGAAAGATCACCTTATTGTGGAAATGAAGAATATTCTTACTTTTTAATATATGCAACATGTGTGCCCAGAAAAGTCAAGATAGCATTTTTATAAATCCAGCCAAATTTCCTCATTTATTTTTTCTTGACTGGATTCTGTTAGCTTTTTGATTTTGAGATATATCATTTAAGTGGACTTAAGCAGGAGTTTTGGTTCTGGTTAAGAACATAAATGGCAATACTAAGTTCTAAAGTATCCCATGCAAAGAACCCGAAGAAGCATGCTAATAAAACCCAGTGACTAAACATACATACGTTCCGGCAGTAACCTTCTTTGGTATTTCCCAAAGGAGCTGAAAACTTACATTCACACAAAAGCCTGCACCTGGATATTTATATCAGCTTTATTCATAACTGTCAAAACTTGGAAGCAATAAAAATGTCCTCTAGTAGATAAACAGATAAATAAACTGTGATACATCCAAACAATGAAATGTTTTTCAGCACTCAAAATAAATGAACTATCAACCAACAGAAAGATAGGAAGGAACCCTAAATACATATTACTATAGTGAAAGAAGATAATCTGAGAAGACTACATACTATATGATTTCAATAAGAGTACATTCTAAAAAAGGCAGTAAAAGATGAGTGGTTGCCATGGTTTGGGGAGGCAAGGGAGGCAAGGGAAGGTGAAATAGCTGGAGCTCAGATGATTTTTAAGGCATGTATCTGGGCTGGAGGCACATATATTCTGTCACTAATATTGGGTGACAAAAGATTATTTGACTTTGACACAGTGCAATATACACATAAATGTACACTTGAAACCTAAAAGATCCTATTAACCCATGTCACCCCAATAAATTTAATTAAAAATTAAACTTTTTTCAAAGATATTAAAAATAAATGCTACATTGAAATGTATAACATATTTATAAAAAGACAAATATTTTAAGTATGGTAATTATCCTCATATTACTTCATAAATTTCTCACAATTCCAATAAAAAATCTTTGAAGTGTTTTTTTCTTTTAACTTGGCAAGTGAATTCTCACCATTATTTTTTTTTTTTAAAAAAAGCAAATAACAGCCTAGAAGATTTTGTAAAAGAATAATTTAGTAAGGCTTAACCTAGCAAATATTAAGTTGTAATATAAAGCTCTAGCAACTATGATAATAGTATTGGAGACAAAAATAGTTTTGTAATGTTAATTAACTGGTTACAAAAACATAGGTTTCTTATACTAATTTTTAAATTTTAAGGATATCTGATATATTTCATAATGTTTTTTTAGAATTAAGGTTTAATGTTTAATAGTAATTAAATATGAAAGACCCAATTAACTAATTTAATAAACATTTTTAAAAGTAAATGTTAAGATTACATACATAAGATAGCTTAATTTTTAGAAAAAAATTTCTTTTGAATAATAACATATTAAAAAAAGTTATACTGTAAAATAATAATCCTGGAAAATCCACATGTATTTTTAAAGGAATCATTAACATGTATAGGAGAAAAGTTAGAGCTAATTATACATTAAACCACTTCTATAAAAGTAGATGAGAAGATAAATGGAATGTTATATAAATTTAACTTGCAGATGTGGTGTATCTTTTATCTTAAATTTTTAAAGTAAGAGAGCAAAACTTATGTAAGTTACATTCTTTAGAAAACATCTACTTTTTTTTTTTTTAAGACTGGTAAACTGGCAGCTTAAATAATAAAATGATTGAAGGACATGAAATCAGTGGATGACTGATTCAAGTTTTTAATAACAGCCAGTTACCTGTCCTTGAACTTAACTTAGCCAAGTCATTCTGACATATGTTCTTGTCCTTTGCCTTTTAGTAAGTATCAGTGGCACAATAGCTTGAAATATGAGAATATGTGACCTCGCTGTCAAGGTAACTTCTAAACATAATTAGTGTGTTTTGGCAAACCATGGTAAGCACTGATCATTTTATAACGCTATTCTGTTACAAGTTCATGATGATACCTTTGGATTCAAACCACCATGCTTGAGCAGTTGCTGCCTGAAAGGAATTTGCCTCTATTAAATTGATGCAGGAAAGTTCTGTTTTCTTGACATGATATTTAAAATGAAATACTACATTCAGAATTGACTAGTCATTGGAGATCTCTGCTTTAAAATGGCACATGACTTAAGAAGTACAAACTTCCAGTTATAAAATAAGGCATGGGGATATAAAGTACAGGATAGGGAAAAGAGTCAATAACATTGTAACAACTATGTACAGAGTCACATGGGTACTAGGCTTATAGTGTTGATCACTTTGTAAGGTATATACATGTGGACTCCTTATGGTGCACACCAGAAACAAATCAAATACTGTATGCCAGTTATAAGTTAAATAAATTAATAAAATAAAATAACTAAAAAGGTCTCAAAGTTGTATGAAACTTGAAAAAAAGTCACCTTGCTAACTTATAAACTTTTATCATTAATAATTTTGAAGATTAGAAAAGACACAAAAATTTTATGAGAGTTTAAATGATTACTGATACACAACCTATTTTACAAATTAACTCTAAAACTTCACAACCTACAATTATATTATAGTAATAAGTAGGATTTCTAGCAAAACAAACTAAAATTCAAAAAGTGGAAAATATTTTGCTTGGTCAGGTGGCTCAATTGGTTGGGGGTGTTATCCCATACACCCAAAGGTTGCGAGTTCAATTCCTGGTTGGAATAAGTATGAGAGACAATTGATGTTTCTCTCACATCAATGATATATTTTTCTCTTTCTCCTCCTCCCTCTTTTTCTCAAATCAATGAAAATGCATCCTCAGATAAGAATTTAAAAAAGGTAGCCCTAGCTGGTTTGGCTCTGTGGATAGAGTGTCAATCTGTGACTGAAGGGTCCTAGGTTCAATTCCACTCAAGGAATTATGCCTTGGTTGCAGGCTTGATCCCCAGGAGGGATTGTAAAGGAGGCAGCTGGTTAATGAGTCTTTCTCATCATTCATGTTTCTATCTCTGTCTCCCATCCTATTTGAAATCAACAAATTATATGTACACACACACACACACACACACACACACTCTAGAGGCCCGGTGCATGAAATCCATGCACTGCAGGTGGTGTCACTCCACTCAGTCTGAACCCTCTCCAATCTGGAACCTCTTGAGGGATGTCTGACTGTTCGTTTAGGCCCAATCCCATCAGGATCCCACCAGGATCGGGCCTACACCAGCAGTCGAACACCTCTCTCACAATCCAGGACTGCTGGCTCCTAATTGCTTGCCTGCCTGCCTGCCTGATTGCCCCTAACTGCTTCTACCTGCCAGCCTGATAGCCCCCTATCCACTCCACTGCTGGCCTGATTGACACCTAATTTCTCCCCTGCCATCCAGATCACTCCCAACTGCACTACCCTGCCAGCCCAATTGACCAAAACTTCCCTCCTCTGCTTGCCATCTTGTGACAATGTTGGGGCAGCCATCTTGTCACAACATGGGTGCAGCCATCTGATGGTGGCCATCTTTTTAAAAATGTATTTTATTGATTTTTGTACAGAGAGGAAGAGAGAGGGATAGTTAGAAATGTTGATGAGAGAGAAGCATTGATCAGCTGCCACCTGCACACCCCTCACTGGGGATGTGCCTGCAACCAAGGTACATACCCTTGACTGGAATCAAACCTGGGACAATTGAGTCCACAGGCAGATGCTCTATCCACTGAGCCAAACCAGTTAGGGCCGATGGTGGCCATCTTGTGATGACATGGGGGATGGCCATCTCGTGATGACATGGTGAGTGGCCATCTTGTGACATGAGGGCATGAGGGTCAATTTGCATATTACCTCTTTATTATATAGGATATATATATATTTTGAAGGTAGAAAATATTTTGACATATTTATTGTTCTTTATTTCATAAATTATAGTTAGGGTTAATGGTGCTCCAAATACATTCTAAGGTGGCCCCTACTAGTCCTGCCTCCTATTGTTTGCACTGGGTTCTAAGCAATAGAATGTGACAAAAGTGATGGAATGTTAATCTCCTGTTTAAGTCACCTTACTTGAAACTCCCTTCTCTAGTAAACTTATTTTTGAGACTCTTCTTGCTGGCTTGAAAAAGGAAGCCCTCATTTTGGAAAAGAACCCATAGCAGGGAACTGCAGATAGGCTACGGGAACTGAGGGTTGCTTCTAGCCACTAGCCAGCAAGAAGGAGGTCACCTTAGTCGTACAATTGCAAAGAAGTAAATCCTGCTAGCAATTTGAGTGAGCCTAGAAGTGGGTTCTTCCCCAGTCACGACTTCAGATGAGAACAATACTTAGCCAATATCTTGATTAGAGTCTTCTGTGGGCTTAGCAAAGGACCCAAGTACCTCACCCATTGAAATGATTTGTGTGGTTTAAGCTGCTAAGATTGTGATAATTTGTTTTACCATAATATGTAATTAATAGAGATAGTAACCAGAAAATTAGTTTTGCACTTTTGCATTTCAGATATATGGACAGCAAAGTACAGAACTATCAGGTCAGATAAGTAGGCTGAAAATGTATAATAACAGAGTATTCCAAGGTATTAAGTTTTTTCAACAAGTATAAGTTCAGATATCAGAAAAATGCACTGGAAGTAGAAGTTCTTGTGTTAACAGAGAAGCACTGCACTAGGTGATCAATGTTTGCTAGAGGGAGGTCACTGTTTTAGAATCTATGTTCTCTAGTCCTATCTAATAAAAGACTATTATGCAAATTAACCATCACTCTGTTACACCCACAAGCCATGCCCAGCAGCCAGTCAGGAGTGTATATGCAAATTAGCTCCAACCAAGATGGCTGTGGCCATGGAGCAAGAAGGAGACTTGGGTTTCCCTGCAATGGAGGAAGCCGAGCTTTCCGCAAACCCTGGCAGGCCCAGGCCTCCACTCAAGGCTACTAAATTTCAATTCTAGAAGATAAATATATCCCAGCAAAAATGGTGGCAGTCACAGAGCTGGAGTGAGCAAGAGGTTTGAGTTGCCCCAGGCAATGGAGGAAGCCAAGCTTCTGTAGCCCTGGCCTGCTTTGGCCTCTGCTCAAGGCTACAGAGTTTCAATTATAGAAGATAAATAAATCCTAACAAAAATGGCTGCAGCCAGGAAGCAAGGAGGAGGCCTGGCTCTGCTCAAGGCTACAAAGTTTCAATAATAGAAGATAAATAAATCCCAGATACCAGGGCCTCCACCTAGGTCACTGGGGGCATGGCTGGCTGGCAAACCATTACAGGCCCCTTGCCCAGGCCACCCCATGCCCCAAGGGAACCCCCACCCTGATCCGAAACACCCTTCAGGGGAAATCAGCAGGCCCTCTCCTATGCGCTAGGCCTCTATCCTATCTAATAAAAGAGTAATATGCAGACTGACCATCACTGTAACACACAAGATGACTGCCTCCTGTTGGACACAAGATAGGACACCACAAGATGGCCAGCAGGAGAGGCCAGTTGGGAGGGCCCAGGCCTGCAAGGGAGGACAGTTGGGGGTGATCAAGCCTGCAGGGGAGGGCAATTAGGAGTAACCAGGCTGGCAGAGGAAGGAAGTTGGAGGCAACCAGGCCTACAGGGGAGAACATTTGAGGGTTACCAGGCCTAAAGGTGAGGGCAGTTAGGGGCAATCATGCTGGCAGGGGAGCAGTTCAGCATCAATCAGGCTGGCAGGGGAGAGGTTAGGGAGTGATTAGGCTGGCAGGCAGAAGTGTTTCAGGTAATCTGGAAGGCAGGTAGGTAAGCAGTTGGGAGCCAGCAGTCCTGGATTGTGAGAGGGATGTCTGACTGCCTGTTTTGGCCTGATTCCAGTAGAATCGGGTCTAAATGGGCAGTCAAACATCCCTTGAGGAGTCCCAGATTGGAGAGGGTGCAGGCTGGGCTGAGGGATACCCCCAATGCACAAATTTTGTGCACCAGGCTTCTAGTGTTTAAGATAAAAGACATACTTTAAAAATAAAAATTAAATAACACTATTACATATTGTCTGATATTCAGAAAGTACTAATATGGACAGTGAGAAGAATGGTTGGGAGTTTGTGAGACTGTAATTAGGTAGCACATTATAGAATGACATAATGGCAAAGAACATTTCAGTAATTATTTTAAAGTAGTAAAAATAGACTACATTATATAGAACACATGTTCCTTATAGATTTTATTGTTAGTTGTGAATCATCCCTACTCATATCATGACTAGAAAGATCTAATGAAGTTATCATCAGTATTATTTCTATGCATAGAGTTATAGGAAATCTATGTTCATGTTTAATTCCTCTGTATTTTCTAAATTTATTATGGCCAACATACATTCTTTTTAAAATAAAGAATATTACAAACACATTTGAAATAAATATATCAAAATATTTTCTTTAAATATCAGTGATATTAGATATGGATTACATTTTTATATTAACCTAACATGGTTTTAATTATAGTCAGAATTACTTTTGATATTAAAAATTATCATATAACTAGTCCATAGCCCCATTATTGCTTTATAATACAAACTTCTGCATTAGAACATGGAAAAGATTATATTTGGCACTCAGGAATATCAATGCTTAATAGCAATACCATTTTTGTCATGCTTAGTCCTAAAATTGGGTTATAATTTAGTCAGGAGTACCTATCTTTTCAGCTGTGATGCTTTGCTTCTAGATCAACTGCTATTATGAACTAATGTGCTATCTTGATAAATTTTCTGTGGTCACCACTTGTCTTAATACCAAAACATAAAAATTAAAATTTATTTCTAGGCAAGTTGGTCATATCCTGCTTATATGACAGGATATTTTATATTTGGTTTTAATACAAGCATAAAATACAACAATAGAAAACACTTATGTATCTAAAGTGGTAAGGTTTGGATTTCTTTGTGGAATTTGGAATTTTCATAATTGGGAAAGCTGGGTGGCCTGACCCCCAGGGAAAGAGGGTTAAGGTGAGGGGAGTTGAAATCAAGATGAAAGCAGAAGATAAAGAACACATGCAGCCAGCCCACTGAGGAAGGGGAGGAGGCAGGTAAGGTTCATGTCTTCCTAGGAAAAAGAGTCCTATTGTGTGCTGGTTAGAGATGAGGATCTCACAGAACTGGGATAATTAGGTGGGATTGAAAAAGAGGGCTGTGATTTACAAGGAGAGGCTCAGGACAAATAAAAGAGGTTTGGCAACCTAGCCATGGTCATTAAAGCAGCTCAGCTTCATAAATCTGGAGTCTGCCGGCATCGTTATTCAGTTACCTGCTTGTTCATCAGTTTATGAGCAAGTAACTGGCATGTGTAATTATTTGCTAATAGTAGGAACATAAACAAGACACATCAATGCAAAACGTAATTGTTTCTATTTTAAAAATAACTTGTTCATGAGAAAGAATAGTTATTTTGATGGAAATGTAGCAGGGGAATTCAAAAGCTTAGCATTTTTCCATTTACAATAAGTTGTGAAGTATCTCATGGTTAATGTTTGCAGGTCAGGCACAGTTACAAATCTAATTATTTTTAATTGAACTGACTGTGCATAAAATTCCTTTGTGAGACAGGCTATAAGGTTTGTTAGTAAATATGTTACATATTACATATATTGGAAAAAACTAGCTAGGTAAAGGAAGTGAAAGAAAAGTAATACAAGAAACTCCCAACAGCAATTCAATAATACTATTAATTTAATGCAAAGTGGAAACTTGAAAGCAACTGACAAAAGTGACTTTTAAAAAGGGGGAACATGGATAAGGTTGAAAGAAAGTAATGTAGAGTCCAGCTGCTAACACAAAGAAGGAAACAGAAACATTCATATTTCTTGGCATCCTTCTACTCTAAGGTTTTCTCTGTTTCAGTTGTTGATGTTCCTAATCCATTAAGGTTTTACTTTTTGGCAAGGTAAGAACAGAAAAGACTTGATTGTGCCACTATAAAC
Organism: Pipistrellus kuhlii; assembly: GCF_014108245.1. NCBI lineage: Eukaryota > Metazoa > Chordata > Mammalia > Chiroptera > Vespertilionidae > Pipistrellus > Pipistrellus kuhlii. The sequence continues at coordinate 54,788,853 of NW_023425540.1, read as the reverse complement.
AAAGTTTAAGTAATTATATCTCAAACGCTTTCCAAAAAGGATTTCTCTCCCCTGGACTTTGAAACTGGGTGTTGGGGAAAGCTTCCTGGTATGGTATTTCTCAGTTTTCATTTTCACTCTGGCTAAGAGGCCTGTTTTTACACTGCTTTTTTTCATTGATAGATCCAACTTGGTTTCATTTCTTGAGTAGTAGATTACTCAGAAATTTTTGCAGGTGGCTAGAAGCACTTGATTTTATTTCAAGTTAGGCAGACTTCAACAAATTGCAGTTCCATTTGCTGGTTTACCTTTGCTTAACCATTCTTTATGGACTAGTTTATCATTTTTGAATAAACTTTTATATATTTGATATATTTGAAATCAATGAGAGATTTGTCTAGATTAGAGTTTTGTTCCAAGTAATGTAGGAGAATATGTTTCCAGAAATTAAATAAACTAAAAAGTGTTTTGTTTTGTTTTTCATATTTAGGAGTTTGTCTTTTTAAAAAATCTTGGTTTTATATATTGTTCAACAAAATCACTCTTAATTCTAAGTCTTTTGTCAAACCATAGCTCTGAAATACCTTCTCCAATTATCTTTATCGTTTCCTTGTCTTCCCAAAGTTCACTCTATCAAAACTCTTAGAGGTAATCTGATCCAAATTTGATAATTCTAATCACTCCAGATTGCCTTATCATTTATGTAAATATTTCATATACTTTTATTGGGATGAGAAGATATTATTATGAATATTTTATTATATCTTGAGTAAAAGAGAACTGATAAGAATGGACTTCTAAGGCAGTTCTTGAGTAAAGGAAGTAGGTACAACTAGTCAGCTGGTTCTTTGGCGTTAAAATTGGCTTCACTAAAATAATTTTAGAAACAAGAAGTAGATTTCCATGTCTGATGTATTAGCTCAAGATGTGATCATGACAATTAAAAATAAGACCCTAATTCCAATATAGCAAGCATTCTTGTAGAAAATTGACGAGTATCTTTTATAATAGAAGGCAGAAATAGTCTACAAAGAGAATGAATGCCCTAGTCACAGAATGATGCTTATGTAGCTCAATGTAGCTCTAGCTTATACTTTTGAACACTATAAATAACATTTATTGAATGATTAATGTGGGTAAAGCCGTTCTTGAATTCTTTGCCTATATTAACTAAGGTATTCTTTACAGCAACTCTATGAAGTAGGAATATTAATAGACAGAGATGAGAAAAGTAAGACATAAGAATGATAAAGGTCATATTGTCAGTATGTGGTGAGCATTTAAACCCAAACAATCTGGCACCAGAGCTTAGTTCCTTAAACACCTTCTCTACAGCATCTGAAATTGGATTCTGATTTCAATTAAACATGGTATAGGAAGTCATTGCCACTTATGTACTTATTTCATTCTTAGAGGAGATGCTTGGTCTTTGAGAGTTCACTGATAACTGGCAAAGGGCGCTGGTTTTCCTCCCACATGTCTTTGTTTGCCTTACAGAGTTGTATTAAATAGGCTTACTTTCTAAGAAGTGGGTTCTGCAAGACTTAATTTGATTTGCCCATGTATATGGTTGGATAGAACTGACATAGGTCTTTTTTTAATATCCTAGTTAAAAACAAACAAAAACAAGACAAAACAAAAGTTAGGAACCACACAATAGTGTTGCCATTTATATTTATTTGTTGGTTCATTTTATTTGTGTTACTTGATAATTTTATTTACATAAGTAAGTAAATCACATGCGCGCACACACACACACACACACACACACACACACACACTTGTATTCCAACTAGATGGCAGGCTTTTGGTCTCTATTATAACTGGATAATATGAAATAGAGAATCAATTTTAAACCTTTATATTGCAAATAAGAGACTTAGGTCCAGAAGGCTTATATAACTTGTTTCTGACCAAATCAGTACAAGAACTCAACAGAGCAGCTCGAAGCTAGTTCTGTTTTCACTATAACAGTTGTCTTTCTACTATACAGATGCTGGATAAAAAAGATAAGCTTCAGATATGAGGCAACATAATTTTGCAATTCAGCCCAAGAGATAGAATTTACTAAAAATAAATTAACATTCAAAAGAGGTTGAGTAAAAGTTATATAAGCAAAATCAATCTAGATTTAATATTATAATTGATAAAATCTACTGATGACACAATTCATAAAGCTTCAGCCAACAAGAGAAAATTCTGGTTTGTCTAAGTCTGATTACATGCTTAGAGTGCTTAGAGTATGGATAGAATACTCAACTCATGTTTATACTACAGGTAACATTTGTTTGAACTATTTGCTCTGATTACTCACTTGTTGGCAGGGAAACTATTCACACATAGTAATTAGAAAGTGTTTTAGATTCAGAACCTTGATTATAACGTTTACAATTCCATGTAGTATTTGTGTGACCTTGGCCAAATCGCTTAAATAAGGCTCTGTTTCTTTGTCTATGAAATGGAGAGAATGTTGTACATGGATAATGTGCTCAGTTAAATATGCGAAGTGTTTAACACTCTTTGTCATATAGTACAAGATTTAACAAAAATAATAATTTATTATCTTTATTGTTGGTATTATTAAGTGCTCAATGTGCAAATAAATCTATAACAATTTTTACTCATGATTGTTCCAGAGGATTTAAACCAATAGACAAAGTACATTTTCCTTCTAGTTGTACCAATAGCCTTTTGTGGCAGAAGGCTGTGAACAAAGGGGAGTAGAATAAGGAATCCTAAGAAAACTCTGTTAAATCTAGAAACTTGAAATATGTTGTGGGAAGGTACAAGACTAGGAAATGTTCAAGTTCTCATTTAATGTGCTGTGAAATAAGTGCATGTGGGAAAATGTTAAAAACTACAAAAATTTACTTATAAAAAATAAGATTCCTAGAACTTTAAAATAATTCTTAAGATTTGTAAACATGATAGTAGGATCTGAAGGAAAATCACCGAGGCTGGCTTTATGTATTTATCACTGCTACTCTATGACATGGTGTGCACATTTCTGGAAGACTTCCATCCTTTTCTTTCTTGCTATACAATCTAAGTATGCACTGGACATAATTTGGCCAAAAACTTGATGGGCAATACAAACAGAAGTTGTCACTGATCATAATGCATTGTATACACTCAGCAAACTTTTACAAATAGAAGTGAAAGAACTATGCTTTTGCAATGAAATTTCTTTTAGACTTGCTTGGGTTGAGTTAATATGACTTATTCCCAACATTATGCGTGTATACATTTGTGTATTTCATAGAATGGTGCAATTTATTGATGGAAGTAATACGGTGAATCAACTTTACAGTCAGACAGGCAAGTGTTTAAATCTTGCCTTTAAATGACATTTTAAATACATGAACCTAGATATGAATCCAGAATTATTTAAACAGCTAAAACTATTTTTCTTATATATGAAACAGAAACCTCATGGATACTACCTCACTTAAAGTCCTCTACATGGTAGTTACTGTCACCATGTTATGATGATGACGTATGCTAGTTGTTTCCTCCTTCATTATCCCAAAGCACTTATCATATTACTGTGTCTCTCTTTACTCTGCAATAAGTACAGAGCATGTGCTAAATGAAGGTGTAACAATATCTGACAATATACATTTATTATTTATATATTTAAATATATAAGTTAAATAGTGAATAATGCTATTTTATATTGACTATAAAAGTGCAAATATAAACAAAAAATGTCTATATCTGCATATATTTTCATTGGAACAAAATCTAAAATTGTCAAGCTAATGAACAGAAATAGCATTGAGGCTCAGCACTGCCATATAATCACATTATAATTAAATATGATTAGCATCTTATGTAAATTTATTTACTCTGCTATTTGATAACTTTAAACATTTTAAAACATCATAGAAAACTTCTTTTATAAAAGGTATTCATGCTATTGCATATATATATATAGACAACTTGATAAAGTACAGAGAAAATGATCATTGAAGTAAGAATGACTTAGGTTCAAATCAAATTCCTTAGCCTTTAATCTTTCCTTAGACATATAAGGAAGTAAATATGGGGTACAGAAGAAAGGTATAAAAAAATGAAGAAAAGTTAATGCATGAACACAAACTGCAAAAAGGAAACAAAAATAGGAGGATGAAATTAACAAGATCAAATACAAGTGGGATTTAGCTAAAGATATGGAGCCAATGAAGCAGTAGAAAAAGTAGTCAAAATAAGAAAATATTTATATTCTTATTTTACCCAAAACTACCATAGCCAACAAGCCTTTCTAAAAAGGGTTTACATAATTCAAATTAAAGGGGAAATAAATTTATGATGCTTTTACCTCTTCCTGGAAATTGATGGTGAGACAGAGAAAGAGAGCTGTTTCTGATGTGTTAATTAGTGGGTTTTGAAGTAGTTGGTCCTTTTCTTTTGGCAGAGATATTAAAGAGTCTTTGAATATGACAAAGAGGTCTAGCAATTACATGAGAGTAATAAAGAAAAACTTGAGGGAGAGAAAGAGACCTTAAGGTGGAGAGGGAATAGAGCCATGTGGCCATGTAAAAGCCCTCTGTTACACTAGAACATAGATTAGATATGTCTACACTTGTGTGAGTGATGTTAGGTGAGAACTCGGGGGATAGGAGTTGAGTTCTACACCTGGGATGATGTAGTAGAATACTGGGCCAGCAATGTAAGGATGTGTGATGGTCTATAAATGAGCAAATATAATAGCAGTGATTATGAAAAACAGTATTCCACCACAGCTGGGATAGATTTTCAGTCAATTATATTGAACAAATCTAAGAAGATATAGCACCTAAGTTGACATTCAGCTTTAAGGGATTGGAGGCCTATCGTAGGCAAAGTATCAGTGAACAACGATTCCTTGACTCAGTGAATAAGGGTTATTTCTACTTCTCAGGGAGTTGGGCTCAGTAGGGAATTGTGTTTTCAGAGGCATTTACCTTCTGGCTGGTTTTCTAATTTAGAAGTATCATGTGACCTTATGTCTGTAGGTATCATTGGGGCATAATCTGTTCTAAATATGTTTACCTGCTTCTCAAAGTCACAAAGTGAATTGGACTTAGTGGTAGGGAATTCTTCTATACATCAATATTTATCCACTATGGAACAAAATTGTATGATTATAAAATCATTCTTTCTAAAACCTTAATTTTTAAATTGTTTTCCATTGACTGAGCTTGAACTACCAAGTGAGCTGAATTAGAAGAAATGTTAGTTAACTATACTTCCATATTTAATAAGCATTTTATGAGAGTATCTCTATATATAAAAGGCTAAGTGACCATCTGCCCATCCATCTATTCAACCGACTGACCGACCCACTGACTGCCAGTACATATTATGCGTACTGGCAATTTAAAAATAAATGTTGATTTGCGCATGCTTGATACATATTTTAATTTTATAATACTACATTATATATACTATTTTGACATAATTTTTTGCAGTAATGTAATTACTGCATAGATCTTTCTTCTATTTAATTTCCTTTCAATGTGCATGAATCTGTGTACTGGGCCACTAGTATAATATATACTGAAAGTATACAAATTACAATTATCAAAAAGTGAACTGATTAATATATCTCTTTCTTACTCCCTCTCTATCCCTCTCCCTCCTTCTCTCTCTCATTATGTATCAGGTATATAAATCAACTCTCCCTTGTAAAATATGATAAAGTATAACTTTGCATTGTCTCTCATTCATCATTAAAATGTATTTGGTGTGGGAAATTTAGATTTTCTCTTGCTCCTTAATGAAATCTGAGACTCTGGCTGAGACTACATAATTTTATCTTTCTAGTCACTCCTTGATATGACAAGACTTTCAGTCACTTTAAATTGCAAACACATTCTCAATTTAGTAATTCAAACTCTGCACTCTTAAGTAATCACAACTGTGAACTTGCTTTAACATTGTCCTCTCCTTCTTCACAGCCAGGGCCATGGTGGGGGAAGGTGTTCCCTCTTCTTTTTTTTCTGCTCCGAATATGTCCTCCCTACTTACTGCTCTGTAACTGCTTGGTTCTCACCTGATCAGATTCAAGCTCAGGGAAACTGAAGTGGAAAGAAGGGTACAGTTTTCCATGGCAGCTGGTATATGTGATTTCTGACTGTCTCTCCTGGTACTTCCAGAGTTTCTCAGAGGCCCATCGCATCTGTCTGTTCCTGCATGGATGCTATGCACCGCCCTCGTATTTCCTGCAATCCATGTCCCGCAGAAACTCCCAGGCAGTTTTCATGGGCACTCTGTACAATAGCTCTAGGCCCTCTTCTTGGTCCCCAAACATTTTGGGTGTCTTAGTTGGAAAGGCTTTCTTCATAATGATCTTCCTCCTGCCCAAGTGCCTCAGGGCAGAAGCCTTGTCCTTCAGCCTCCTTATCCCTTTGTCCCGTTTAGAGGGCAGCTTGATGTGCTCCTTTAAATGCCCGGAATACTTCTCAAATTTCCTGATGGATTACTTAGGAGCTCCTGTGAATAAACTTGAGGTAGACAGCAGGGGCATAGGAGTCATGATTCTTCAAAAGAGAAAGCAAACAAAGCAAAGCCTCCTTCACAAACTTTCCTTTTTATTCTCTGGTTCTGTTTCTACCTTCTGTTTGGGTCAGGAGTCTCAATAAGAAAAGCCTTCATGTCATAAAACCATTCTCAAAAACTGATTTTAAAGTTTTCATTTTGTTCTGTCATCTTACTTAAAGGGAACCTCTATTGTATTATGAATCCTTGATATATTATTCTGTTGTATAGCTATGAGTAGTATATATAACAGTTATACTAATAAACAAGTTTTGTATGCAGTGCCTATTCTTTACTTCCTTAAATATATGTTAGGATAATTTCCCCATGGTAACAATGCTTTTTCTTTCATAAAATTTTAATGGCTGTAGATTATTCCCTTCTATGAATGCAAACTATTTTATATAAAAGATTTCCTACTTTGGCCAAACTGCCTATGATTATTTCCCCCAACTTTTACTACTCTTAACAAAGTACTTCTCACATAAATTCTTTGGGAAAACATTCATGTTTATTTTGTTAGGATAAATTCTTAGAAAGAATTGCTGAGTCAAATGTATGCATATTTTTAAGAGTTTGGGAACATATTGTCAAATTGTACTCTGGAAAATTTATCTCAGCACAAGTGTGTAAAAGTTCCTGTTAAATTTATACTTGGCAATAATTCATATGTAATTTCTTTAGTCTTTGTCAGTTGATGAATAAAAATTAAATCTCACTGAGAATTCAACTTCTATTACCAGAGTGTTTAAAACTATACATATGTATATATACATATAGGTTACTATACTAGATATTTTTCTTTTATTTTAGAAAGTTGTTCATTTCTTTACCCAGTTTCTATAGGCACATTAATTTATGTATTTGTGTTTAAATATTAAGGCATTCAAAACTTCAATGTCAGTCAGAATTCAATTGGAAAATAAAAACCACAGTGGCTATTTCAAACAAAATTTTGGAACCTCTGTCCTTGGTTTTTTTCAAATCTTGCCTCTTTGTTTTGATCATTCCATTTAAGACTGCCACCCCAGAGGTGGCACTTCATACATATTTCCTTGCTGTATCTTCATTGCCCAGGAGATGCCAGGCACTTAGAAGAGTTTTTACTATAAAAAGATAATGTGACTAAATGCAATGTGGTATCCTGGAAGGATTAAAAAAAAAAATAGACATTTTTTGTGATCCTTCCAAGATACCATATTGCATTTAGTCATGTCATTTTTTTATTGTCTTTTTAGGTTCTTGGCCATAAAAGTCACTCTGTTTTTTTTTTGTTTTGTTTTGTTTTGTTTTTATGATTGCAATGGACTATTTATAACCCCTCAAAATTCAAATGTTTAAATCCTAGCCTCCCAATATATCAATAGGCGGAACATATGGGAGACGATTAGGTCATGCAGAGCCCTCATGAATGGGATTAGTGCCCTTTAAATAGAGACCCAAGAGCTTCTTCACATCTTCTATCAGGTGAGGAGGACACAGTGAAAAAATAGCAATCTTTGAACCAGGAAGTGGCTCTCTGCAGAACCAGATCTGCTGGAGTCTTGATCTTAGGTTTCCCAGCCTATAGAGCCGAGAGGAATTTCTGTTTATAAACAGCCCAGTTTATGATACTTTGTTATACCAGCCAGCAGGATCTAGAGCAACGAGCTTGACAGTTTTGAGGAGTAATGATCTCATCTCTATTGGAATTTTTCTTTTCTTTTTTTTTCTTTTTTATTGAATTTATTGGAGTGACACTTGTTAAAATTATACAGGTTTTAGGTGCTCAATGCCAGAAAAAGACACCAGTTCAACTAGGTGATCAAGAGGAAAATCAACAGTGTTAAGTCATGTTGATAGTATGACCTTTGATATGTGGGAAATGCATGCAGAGTAGAGCAATAACATTAAAAAATCAAGCATATACCTAGACTATTTGTCAAAGAAAATGGACTTTTATGAGTTAATCTCTGAGGAATAGGTCAAGCTATTATATACAACATTATATTTTATTGACTTCCTTTCTATTTGAAATGTTCTGATGTTTTTCTCATGATTAGACTTACTATGGGTTTTTGGAAGAAATGTCACAGATGAAAAGGGCCCTACTCATCACATCATATCAAAAGCACATACCATCAATTTGATGTAATACTATCCTTCTCCTGATCACCAGGTCGCCCTCTCACCCCTGAAGCTGCCAGACTGTGAGAGGAGGCAGGCTGGGCTGAGGGACCACCCCTCCAGTGCACTGAGCCTCTAGTTCACACATAAAGGGAGGGAGAATGTTCCCCTTAGTAGATGGAATTCTGGTTGAAATTGGTTGAAATTCTGCTGTATAAGTGACTTGCCTGGTATCTCCTATTTACTTATTGATTAATAGATTGAATCATTTATTTATATAAATATGAATGCATATATATATATATATATATTTATTTTATTTTACTTTATTTTATTCTAATTATTATACCTTTGGCCATAGGGGCTCTTTCCATTGGGTTCTGCTTTCCTTTGACATATCACATGACTGTATTTCAATTTTTTTTTTAACAATATCTTCTTTTCTGGCAATGAAAGGTGTTCTAGGCTCATTTTGTATATCTCCATCCCTAGTCCTGAAACAGCCCTTTATTCAAAAGTACTCTGTTTCCTTTAGTCATACAATGGTTTTAAATAAATATCTGGGCAATAGCCTTTCTCTCTTTCTTTTTACCTTCTTTTTTTTCTTCATTCATTCATCATTCATTTCATTTTTACATTTGCCTATTCATCCCAGATGAATGTCAAAATTAATATTTCAAGTTTCTAAACTATCTCATTAATATTTTATTACAATTACATATAACATGCATATATTTATTGAATTAATGTATTTCCAACATTGAGTAAAATTCTCCATAACCAAGATTTGTCTTTACTTCACCAAAGTTTCTTTACTGTTCTTCAAACATTTTATATATTTACTCTGAATTTTCCGTAAGTTTGCTTTTATTTAAAAAGAAAACGTCTTCTATAGTGAATGTGTTCTTTTGTTTCATTTATATAACTGGCCATTGTTATTTATTCCATAATATTTATTTCATAAACCAAATTTTCAGACATATATAGCTTTTCATGTTATTATTTGAATTATTATAATATTGTAAACTACTTATCATTTTACTTCTGCTTTCTAATATTTACTGTTATCATTTCCTTATGGAGACTTTAATAGATATTGAATATAATGGTAAGTGGGTGGTTATTTTTAAGCCTGAGTTTCAATTTTACTAAAAAGAAGATACAAAAATGAAAGCACACTGCAATTCAATAATAACATCTTGCCAGTACACATTATTGCAAACTTTAGGAGTTGTGCAATAATGTGTACATTAGATACAATTCTGATAATATGTTGGCAATCTTAAGAAATCACCTCAAAGAGATGTCAAAATGCTGTAGGCAAATTGATAGCACAAAAACTTTATTGTAGTTCTTATAATTCTGAACCACACATCAGGATGTTTATAATATAACTACCCAATTCTAACATGTAAAAGTAACTATGTATAATGATTAGGCTTATAATTTTCTGTTTAATAGGAAAGAGTGCCTATTATTTCAAACATAAATTTGGTAAAATAGTGATAAAATTAATATAAGGCATTAGGTGTTTCACTTTAGATTTTAAAAATTAAATATTATTATTTCTGATGTTTTTCCTTCCTTAAAGATGTAGGTAAATGCACAGCTGCTTAAAATAAACATATTCTTTTCTTTGAATGTTAGTAGATATATTTCTTAAAATAAATTATTAAATATTTTGTCTTTGTTTAAAATCTGGATTTGTATTTTTGTTTCTTCTTTCTTTATTTATTTTTTTAAAATATATTTTATTGATTTTACACAGAGAGGAATTGAGAGGGACAGAGAGTTAGAAACGTCGATGAGAGAGAAACATTGACCAGCTGCCTCTTGCACATCCCCTACTGGGGATGTGCCCGCGACCAAGGTACATGTCCTGGACTGGAATGGAACCCGGGACCTTTCAGTCCACAGGCTGATGCTCTATCCACTGAGCCAAACCGGTCCCGGCTGTTTCTTCTTTAAAGTAAGGAAAGCTAACAGCATGTCACTAGAGATTATTATGAACAATGTCTATTTTTTTTTTCCCAGAGAAATTTTAGTTTCTAATGGGTTGACATGTGGAAAATGATTATATCAAGGATATACACTAGAATGAAAGCCTCTAGTTATCACTGACTTGGCCATTATAATATTGAATGATTAACTTTGGTTTGCAATTACCACCTGAAAGGGGAATTAACCAATAAGAAATAAGATTAGTTTATGCTTGATGGAAATGTTGGATCTTAGAAGAATCTGAACTCGAAATAAAAAGTAGGCTGGATATTTTTGTGAGTTGTTAGTTTTTTGTTTTTTGTTTTGGACAATACTGACACGTATCAAATGTAAGTACTACCTAATTTACTCTTCAGATCTATGAATAAACTTTCAAAGCTCATCTATTCTTAAGAAAACAAATATCATTTTAAATATTATTTAGATCTATATTACATAGGAGATTTATAGTATTCATACCAAAAATGTAGGTAATAAGAATATTCTTAAAATTTGCTCATTTTCTACATTTCTTCAAAATTTTAAGACTCATTCCTATGTTAACAATTCTCCATCAGCCTGAGGATTATAGGGAGTGAAGACATATTGAGGTGAGGTTTATTTCTTCACGGACACAGTAGCTCTATTTGTCATTCCAGCCTCCAGGAATTATTCAAAGGCATTTTTGTCTGAAGCTAGTGTGCCATTGGGGGATTTGTGCAGGTTGCCTTAATCTCTCCAGGTAATGGAGTGAGGATGTGAGTAATGAAAGAAGTATGCTCTAAGTCAGGTATTGGCAAACTTTTCTGTAAAGGGACATAATATAAATATTTTAGACTTTGTGGGCCATAGGATCTTTGTCACGACTACTCAACACTACCATTATAGCATGAAAGAAACCATAGACAATACATCAATGAATCAGTGTAGCTATTCTTCAATAAAACATTATTTTTATACTCTGAAATTTGAATTTCACATAATGTTCATGTGTCATGAAATATTATTGTTTTTGAGGTTTTTAAAAAACCTTTTAAAAATGTGAAAGTCATTTTTCGCTTACAGGCTACACATAAACATGAGGCAGGTTAGATTTTTTTTTCTTAGCCCTTTCTTTTCATTGACCATTGTTTGCTGACCCTTAATATAAACACTTAAACCATGCTTCTCAGGACAGAATTTACCCAATAATTGAGCAACTGATGGTTATTGACAATCATGTCTTTCAAGTGATACTATAAATCTGGTTCTGGATTTTTCTAAATGATTTTTTGCTTTCTCTTGTAAATATTATTTCTAGGCTCTATGTGGATTAAACCAAAGCAATAGAGGCATTATTTTCACAACTTCTTCACAAAATGTATATTTTACCTTTGTTTTAGTAAAGAAAGAGGTCCTTTCGTGTTATAAGAATATCTCTTTCTTTTTCTTATTCTATAGATTGATTTTCTGCCTTGGGAAGTATTTCTATAAGCAGATGAAATAAATATATGTTTCAGAAAAAAGAAGGTATGATATAGTACAAAGTGACCCTAACACATCCTCCCCTCTCTCTGTGGCGGTCATATGTCATTAAAGCTTTACCTATGCAGTATCATGGGGTAAGCTGGAAAAGACTAGTTCTAGGAAGTCAGGAGCTACATGAATCAGGCCATATCAACTTTGAGGTGGGTGTGAATGTGATATATAAAGAGGCCAGGGAGTTAAATTTTATTTAACAAAACTTTTGCACATCAATCCCTAAAGATGATTCTACATGTATACAATCTTCTATATAAAGTAGAATATTTATATTTAGGATAGAATGAAATACTGATGATCAGTTTTCCCTTATGACCTTTAATTTAAGAAATGCCTATTTAAAGCTATAGCCTAAAAAGAATAAATGAGTTACTTATTTAAAAAATATATTTTTATTGATCTCAGAGAGGAAGGGAGAGGGAGAGAGATAGAAACATCGATGATGACAGATAATCATTGACTGACTTCCTCCTGCATGATCCACACTGGGGATAGAGCCTGCAACCTGGGCATGTGGCCTGACCAGGAATTGAACCAGGACTTCCTGGTTCATAGGTCAATGCCCAACCACTGAGCCACTTGGCAGGGCATGAGTTGCTTATTTTAGCAGGAGGAAAAGCAAAATGATAGGCGGAGACACAAAATTTATTGTGAATAATTTGAAAAATATTCTAACCATTCTAATGTATTGATCCAAAGCACTAATAAGACTCTAGTTATTTCTAGGCTCTATGTGGATTATCTAGTTAGTGCAAATAAAATTTTCTTATTGAAAGTAACTCTCTATAAATTTTAAAATGTAAACTTTTTATTTAGTATTGGCCATTGTAAGGGAGACAATATTTAGGTATTGTAAAGAGATTATGTATTTATGTTTATTTTATCTCAGATTTACAGCATGAAATGTACATCCTGAATGTTTAGGCATAACATTTGCAGCCTTAGTCAAATAAAATATGAACTATTTCACATTGGTTGAAGAAATATTTTCATATTTGATATAGTTTTGACTTGTTTAACATATGCCTGGGGCTTATGTTGAGAAGTTTGAATTTTAAAAAAATAATATATATCTTACACTATATACACAGACACATTGAGTACAATTGAAAACATGTTTAAAATGTACAGTGCCATGCAAAATCCATGACTTAATATAATGGACCTGAAAGCAGTAATTACATAGTTATCTCGCAAGCTGGTCAGCAAAGGCAAGATAAATATATCTATTGAAATATTTTAATTAGTGCATATTCTCCACCCAAAATTGTGGTTGGATAAAGTCCAGAATGACTTTCTTTGTCTTCCTCATATTTATCAAAGCTGAAGGAATATAAATGAGAAAAAAATGACTTGTCATAAATAGAAAATCTTAAAGTTAACTGTTTTTGTCACACTGAGGTTTTTTTAAGACCTCACATTTGGCTACAGAAAAGCAAGGTGGTTTCCATCTTTTCAAGACACAATGCAGTGCGTTGTTCATTGGGCCGCTGCCCTGCCAAAATTCCTTGGCAAAGGGAAGCCTCTGGCCAGCTAACTGTGATATAATAAATGATCTGACCAGATTGTCAATGAATGGTGATCTGAAGTTAGAGGCGCTTTGGGGAATGGAGAAATTAGTTATTTCTCTTCAACTCTTGCCCTTAAAAATATGAAAGCTCTGAAAAGTGTACCACAAATCTCTGGAGAATTCTAAGATAGCAAGTAGTGGTGTGTTTCTCATTTGTCTAATGTTATGAATCATTTATTTATTTACAAGGGGATTTTCATTATTAAACATTTATTATGGCTGATTTTAAATGTAACACATGTTTATTTGGATAATACAGCAAAGTTTAAAGAAAAGAATTACACCTATCCATAATTTCATTACCTACACATAGCCATTGCTAAAATTTTGATACATTAAACTGTTTTTTCTTTGCAGTTGTAGATTATCTTTTATGAGATGTGTGTTACTTTGTATTCTGTCTTTAATAGCTTCCTATGATAGCGTAAGCAATTTGCCATCATAAAAATTCCTGCAAATACCACATTGCTAAGTATTAAATATAACAAAATAGTTGTTCAGTTAATGTATCTATACACCAATATATTTGAAATTTTAAAATAAGTTGTTTTAATATCTAGATTTGTTCAAATCGTTGCTTCAGTTTTTCACATTTATAACCCAAAATAACATGAACTGTAATTTTGACATATGTATATTAAGTTTTGCTGTCTTTTAATTTTTATAGTTGCTGCCCTGGTAAATTCATTTATAAAAAATATAGTTTTGTGTCAGGAATAACTTTCAAAAACGCTGATGCTCTTCACGGCGAATCTGCATAAGAACTTGACCAACAGGTGAAGTGTCAATGCTCTGTATATCTTAGTTTGTGTGGGCGTCCCCTGCCTAAGCATCTTTATTTCATACACTCTCTTCATTAGAATGTTCTTACATTTTGTTCTATCAAGAGTAACGACATTTATTTAGATACATTAATTTGTGTAAGTGTCTAGTAATTTATGGATGATTTTCTGTAAAGATGTGATAAGAGCTAACCACTCCTCCCTATACCCCTCCCATACTTTGTTCAATCATATGTTCTGCTGTGAATTGCATCCCCTGGTTCTCAGTTTTCCACAATTTTCAACCATTTCTATTCAACTATAATCTATAATAAATACAAATATATTAAGTCATTCAATATAATTTCATAAATAATTAGCAAGTGCCTTTGAGCACTGTAGACAATGGGGATATAGAACACATAACATCAAAACTTTTCCCGTAGTGGAGCTATTAACACTTGTGTTGGGGAGGAAGAAAAGAGATTGGAAAAAATGTTTTTTCAGTTAGATAAAAAAAAAATCAGATAGAGGCAAGTGCTGTACTGCTAATTAAAATGAGAATTGATAAATTTGATAGATGACTACTTAGATTGTATGTTTAGAGAAGGCAACAATGAAGAGATATCAATATCACAAAAGCATCAGCCTTGTGAACACCAGGATTACAAAACAGAGAAAACAGCTACTGCAGATGTTTTAAAATAGGGACTAGCTTGGTAGTTTAAAGAATGTAAAGAAGCTCCATATGACTAGAGTTTAGTAAATGAGAGCAAATATGGAAAATAGACTATAGAGGAAAAAGGGGGTTATATAAGATAAAAATATGTATTATAAACTAGGATGAGAATTCAGATTTCATTCGAATCATAAAAAATCCATTAGAAAGTTTTAGAGAAATCAATCATATGATATGAGAGCGAGCAGTGCAATTATGCTTTCTTCATTATGAATGGTTTACAACAGGGGTGGGAGCCTTTATTCTGCCAAGGGCCATTGGATATTTGTAACATCATTCACAAGCCATACAAAATCATCAGCTTAAACATTAGCCTGCTATATTTGGTAAAACATTTAATTAACTCACCCCTAATGCCTTAACAGGACCAGACTAAATAATTCTGTGGGTCTTACACAGCCCACGGGCCAAACATTCCCCAGCCCTGGCTTATAGGGACTCAAGAGTAGAGATGAGGAGACATTTACCAGTTGTAATAGACAAGACAACAAGCACAAAAAGATTATGATTTTGATTTGGTTTGCAACAGAGGAAATAACAACTATAAGACATTTTTTAAGGTACAAGATGAGCCTAGGAAGAGGAAATTTTTGACTAAAAATATTTCCAATTTGTATGCCTTATGCTGGCATGGAAGAGATTGAGATTAGAGCATGTTTGGGGAGGTAAATCAAGAATCTATTTTGGATATACTAACTTCTAGATGCAAACATGATATCTAATTTGAGATTTTAATGAGGAAGCTTAATATATGACTGGAAAATTTAGAACAGTTAAAAGCAGAGAATACTCGATATAAGCTGTAGAAGTTATCTGCCTATAAATGACATCCAAATTTATGAAGTAAAATACTAGTATGTTATCTCTTGCAACCACACCTAGTTTGCTGTATCCCTCTAAACCACTGGGCTTGGTGAGCTCATTATTCACATAGACAACACATCCAACTCCTTATCTTCACAGATACTTGGCCTCTTCAATATCAGTTAACTTCACTTTATTCTATTTTGTCACTTATTACCATAGCTTCATCCTGGACTGTGTGCTAGGCATGACTCATCACCTCAAAACTTACACTTCTGACCTTTCTTCATAATTATCAAGAACCCAACCCAATCCCAAATCTACTCTGTGATGCTATGACATAGCAGCTAAAATATTATTGCCATAAAGACACTTGATTTTTAAAAGTTGTTTCCATCTCCTATGTTTCAGGGACTTTTTAAAAAATGTAGCATTTAGGATGAATGTGGACATAAACAATAAACTTGATATAAACTGGCATATGTTAAAATTTTAAAAAATTAATTACTATAACCTTGGATGGAGAAACCCATTGGAATTGGTTCAACAGCCCATTAACATCATGTTGGACATTCTGATAATTCTCTTGGGCTTTGCTCATGGCTATGAAGAGCAGTTCCACTTCCAGTTTTGTATTAACTTTCAAGGCAGCAAAAAATGGGGAAGAGAAAGATGGCCCACCAGGTATAACTGTTCCTGTGAATCTATTGACTTTCTCTCCCTTTATATGCTGCTTTTTAGAAAATTATTTTTCTTTCACTCTTCCACAGTAGTTCTGGATTTTGTTCTCTCATCCATCATCTTTCTTCATCATCATTCTTTTCCTCTTCCTCTTTTAACGATGTTAACAGCTCTATTTCTCTGCTCATGTTTTCTGTTTAGCCTAATTTAAAAAAGCCAGTTGTCTTATAATAAAAATGCCTTTCCATAATGTTTTATGTGTCATAACCATAATCACTGTCTTCTGACACATGTACCATTGAAATTTCAACACATTATGTACCTTTATTCCCTCACTATTCCAAAATTACTGTTCTTTCAAAGGTCACTAATGACCTCAATAATGTTAAGAGAAAGTCCTTGTGTTATCATCTTTTGACTAACTCAACCTTGCTAATTAATGTTTATCCTTATTAGAAATAGCCATTTAGAGATGTCTTAAATTCCATATAAATATTACCCCTCTAATCTCTGAATGTTTCTGGAACTACTTGTTGAGGGGCTTGTTGCATACCCACCTTTGCAGCTCTACCTTTGGCATATCAGCATTCTCCCACATTTTAAACTGGGTTTATTGGTATTTATTTCCTCTGAGTACTTTCTAAATGTGATCTCATCCATTATTATGATTTCCAAAAATGGTAGACGTCTAAGGACATTTAGATTCTGATATCTTTCCTCACAGCATATACAACACATTATTTAAATGTGCCACTACCAATTTTATCATGTCCAAAACTAACCTAAGGTATTTTCATTCTTTTTCTCTACATTATCCTGGTCACCCTCACTCCCACACCCCCCTCCAAAAAAAATTGGCACACTTATTGGTTATCTCACTACAGTGCAGCCAACATGGTATGGTATCATCAAGTGAAGTCATGCACCACTTAAGGATTGAAACACATTCTGAGAAATGCATTGTTAGGCAATTTTGTTATTGTGTGAACATTATAGAAGGCACTTACCCAAACCTAGATGACATAGCTTACAACACAGGAAGGCTATAAGGTATAGCCTATTGCTTTTAGGTTACAAGTCTATACAGCACACTACTGTATAAAATAACATGAGATTAAATTAAACACAAGAAAAATTATACAACCAAGAAATGCAATAAACATGAGATGGATGAGGCTGCTGCCTTTGTAACATGATGCACTTTTTTTGCAGCAAACTTTTTTTTATAAGTAAAAAAGAATACAGTCTAAAATAATGATAAATGTATAGTAAATACATAAATCAGTAATATAGTCATTTATTATCATTATCAAGTATTACATACTGCATATAATTATATGTGCAATACTTTTATGTGGCTAGCAGAACAATAGATTTGCTTATATCAGCATCACCACAAACACATAAGAGATGCATTGTGCTATGATTAGTGAGGATTTAACTAGGCAATAGAAAATTTTCAGCTTTTTTTTTTTTAATAAACTTATAGAATTGCTGTCAGACTTGTGATCAGTCATTGACTGGAAGATCATTATGTGACATAGGACTACATTCATCCTAAACATTTCTTAAATATTTATTTTCATTTATGGATACCCACTTGGCTACTTTAAATCCATTCCACACGATTTACAGACTAGTTCAGTAGCACCCAACAAGGAACGTCACCCTGCTTAAATCTATCCCTCCCATGGAAATGAAACGATCTACAACATCTACTATTTAAATCCTTTAGTTGTACTCCAATTTATAAGATAATCCTTCAGTGTTCCCATTATTCACAGATAAATTCTCAAGAGGTATTTCATGGCAATGAAGAGTATCTCTGCTCTAATCCTTATCTAAAACCTGGTCCCCATGTGTCTATACAATCTCATCTCCCTTTACTTCTTTCCTGACCCTTTATGTGTAGGTAAAACCAACATGTGTGGAGCTCCTGGAACACACTGCAATGTATAATTCCTGCCTCTCTTCTCACTGCTCTCTCTTCTGAGATTATTCTTCCTAGCTAGGTATCTTGATCCATTTAATTACTGCTAGTTCTTATAATTTGGTACCAGTTCTTTCAGATTCTCCATGCCTAGCCCTTAATTCTCTCCAAAATTTTAGCTTTCTCTAGTCTATCACCTCTCTCCAGAAATATAAAAGTAGTGTCAGTTTCCCCATATGTGACGATAATTTCTACTGGTAGACTTCTACCTACAATCTTTCCTCTCAGCTCTTCCTACCTCACATTCATACCTTCCAACAGCTTTCCTCTAGGTAGTGATTGGCAAACCATGGCTTGTGAGCCACATGTGGCTCTTTGGCTCCTTGAGTGTGGCTCTTCCACAAAATACCATGTGCAGGTACGCACATACAGTACAATTGAAACTTTGTGACCTATGAGCAGAAGTTGGTTTTCAGCTCTCAAAAGAAATTTCAATTGTTGTACTGTTGATATTTGGCTCTGTTGACTAATGAGTTTGCCGACCACTGCTCTAGGACATTTACATTTTCACCATAGATATTACTTTCTTCCAGAAGCCATTCTGAGAATCATAGTCTTCTTTTGATCCCGTTAACATGGTCTCATAGCATCATAGCAATATCAAACACATAGAGTATTTAACATATGTAATATCCTCTTTGCATATATTAAAGTATTTAACCTTCACAATAATGTTTATTTCCCCACTTTAGAAATGAGAAAACTAAGGTATTGGAATACTAATTAATTTACCTTATCTTCAACAGTTAGCAAGTAAAATAAACAGAATTTTTGCCTAAGCAAGCTATTTTTGCTCTTATTGTGCTATAATTCTTCCATCATACATATAACATTGCTTGCTTGAAATTATCATTCACCAGAATGATAATAAACTATAAAGACATTCATGACTGAATCCCACCATTTATTCAAAAGCTTTTGAACATATTTGATACTCAAAAATGTTTTATAAATGAAAAAGAGACATAACTTTGTGTTTTTCTTCTGGGTTCCCATAGCTCTCTGGGAATATTTATGCTTTTGGCTGAATTCTTGCCATTATTTACTTATAGCTTCTTTGGCCTTATTGAATTTTAAGTCCCTCTAGGACAGAAAACGTTACATATTCCTCAGTGTATCTCAAATGAAGCCAGGTGCTCAATACATGTTTGTTGACTAAATCTGTAAATAATACCAATAGAAGTAATGTATGTAAGATTTTTTGGGGGGGAAGTGGATCTCAACAATTCCCTCTACCTGTACTGCAGTGTGACCCCATAAAAGTATTTATTGTATAGTACTATGTCAGACATCTATTTTTGAGACCACTTTTATTTTAGTATAAAAGATAATTCTGAAACAAACCTTCACTAGCATCAACATACTTTTATAAATTTTAATTCTTTTTAAAGATTCATAATCATAGAAAAATACATCTTCATATCTCACAAAATTGCCACAGAGTTAAAAATTAAGGAGAAGCTATATTTCTTGCCCACAGGGCAATGTAATACATAAATTAGCACTAACATAAATAAATATCTGTGAACACGAAAGACAGAGACATTCATACCTTCCTATTGACATGTGAAGATGCTCACAGTTGCAAGAATATCTGAAATGAATAGACCCAAGTGGATTTAGTCTGACAAGTTTTCCAAGAGTTGAATCAAGTAGAAACTTAAAAGAGGGTGGTGCGGTTTTATGCATTTAATAAAGGTGCATAACCCTGAAAGGGCAGTGAAAATATGTTCTTTATCACCATGTAGAGAATAGTTTGAAATATTTTTATTTCTTAAAGTATTTATAACAACTCATAATGTTGTATATAATAGCTTGACCTGCTACTAAGAGATGAACTCATAAAAGTCCATTTTCTTTGACAAATAGTCCTAGGCATGTGCTTAATTTTTATTTTCCCATGGTGCTTGTATTTTCATATATCCTCAGCAGAATCCCACATATCTTTCTACCACAGTACCTTGAGATTTCCTCCCTTTTCTTTTATTCTCTTTCTTTTTTAACAATATGCTTTGCCTTTTTAATTCCACGGAAGACTACTTCGGGTACTCTTAGCAACCACCACCTGTATTTCCACAACCCTACTAGTTCCTCTCACTCAAACAACCTCTTTTTGAATTGAGAAAGCAGGGTCAATGCTTTGCATCAGAAGTATTTTGGCATCTAGTATTAAATAAGCATAAATATTTTACAAATGTGAAATATATAAATATATGAATGATACTAGTAAACTGTAGTTTTCCACAATTGAAATAATTTTATTTTATTTTATTTTATTTTTAAATATATTTTATTGATTTTGTACAGAGAGGAATGGAGAGAGATAGAGAGTTAGAAACATCGATGAGAGAGAGTCATCGATCAGCTGCCTCTTGCACACCCCCTACTGGGGATATGCCCGCAACCAAGGTACATGCCCTTGACCGGAATCGAACCCGGGACCCTTCAGTCCCCAAGCCGACGCTCTATCCATTGAGCCAAACCGGTCCCGGCTGAAATAATTTTAAATACTCGTCATATAATTTGGGTTACATACCAGAAAGGAAGAATGTGAATGAGAAAAGATGAACAAACTAAAAATTTCCCTAAAGAAACCCAATTTCCTACTTAGTTGTGAAGTTTCATTTACATAACCTTCTCATAAAGGTGAAGTGAAATGGTGAAGTGGCTTTGCTTAACAAACTATATCAGTTTTTCCAAGTTGAAACATTGATACTACATCTCTAGTGCATGTGTTTCCGTATACCACCTCATAAGAAATAGAAAAAAAAAATATATGACATCTACAGACACAGCTTGTAGTAATAACTAAAGAGGGGGGAAAGTCACCCTGTTGTGCTTTCATCTGGCCTTTCTTTACAGACCCTGTGCTGTAACATCTGACTGGAATGTATTCCTCTCCTTTGTCAGAAGAGGACCAAATCTGGACTCGTTTTCTGGCACACTGCTTATCAGGAAAAGACAGAATTATTTAAAATCATCTAAGCACCACTCTTCTCCTTTATGAACTCCCTTTGGTCTATGAGATTCCAGCTGCAACCCACAACTCATAAATTATTTCGTTTATCTTGAATTTCTTATTCGTAACAATCGTGTTCTTGTTTTCTATTCAGAAACTTTACAGCATCTTAGGAACAATTGTAATTCATATATATATATATATATATATATATATATATATATATGCAGCTAGGATTAGGAAAGTGTTTAAAGTGTTTTTTTCCATCTGTTACTGGGAAAGAGACATTTGACTGATCAAGCAAAATGTGAAGAATGAAATTTATTTACAGCTTTATTACTGCACTAGTAGCCCTGCGTATGATTAAATCAAGAGGATTCCCTAGGAGCATGTCCACTGCCCAGCATAACTCCTCCACCACCTTGGCGCCTGCCCCATGAACTCCACACTAACAGCCCCCGCCCTGCGAAGCTCCTTGGCCTCTGCTGCCCATGCCCTAGGATGCTCTTCTGCCTCAGCTGCCCCTGGAAGCTCCAGGCTCACAGTCCCCACCCCGCTCCTCTGCCTCCACTGGCCCGACTCTCTTCCACCTCAACACAAGGATCCTCAGCTTCTGCACCCCCACCTGCCACACGTGAGAGCAGAACCAGTCCCTTGGTCATTTGGGCCCCCAGCTCCCTCTTCCCAGCTGCCGCTGTGGGCAGCCAGGGGCCCATAGGTCCAGGTCCCTCAGCTCCCTAGCCTGGCGTCCAGTTGAGCCTCCTGTTGTTACTGGTCATTACGGACCCACGGCTTTTATATATTAGGATTAGTTAATATGAGAGGGGAAAAAAGAAAGAAACATTGCCCTTTTGTATAAATAATAGATTTTTAAAAAACCTAATATTTATTAAATGTGCCAGATGTTAAAACGAGAGGTTTTACTTATTTGTGACAGATTCTCTTATTTGTGACAGATTCTCTATCAAGTTGGTATTACCCTCATCTTTGCCTAACCAATAAAGAAACTGACGGTCTATAGGTTTAAGTCACTTTCTCAATAGCCCTTAGCTAATTGAGATGGAGGACTGGATTTGAACCCATGTCCATCTGGCTTCAGAATGCATATTCCTAAAGAGCATTCTACTACTACATACACCAAACCACAAAGTAACTTATTGTTAAGCACTGTGTAAATTATGTATTCTGTTAAGTTTTCTGAAATTACAACAAAATTGAAATCAAATAAGCTTTGAGATACAGTTCAATGATGAAACACAAGTGAAATGAGCCATATCTTAGAATGCTTCTAGTATTCAAATAAAGTTTTTAACTTGTAAAAATATTTTATACACTTTTCACTGAAATATGTAAAATATCTACACCAATCTCTTTAGTGGGCTCCTCAATAAATCCCATTATTCCAATTTGGGTCTCTCTTTAGCTTATCTTTAATTATTCTCTATCTGCTTTTTAAATCTGTATATTTTGTCCATGATACTCTTTGAAACATAGGCTTTGTATATTTAACTTTTAAATGACAATGATTAAATAAGTGGTTTAGAAATATTGGATGTTTAATATCAGCAATGAATCACTATCACTTCAATATTTTCATTTGTGGATTGCTATATTATCTCACACAAAAAGGATGGTAAAATTTAATTAAATGAATTAACCTCATTTGAGTAGTCCATTGTCTGCCTAAGGCCTCTTCGTAGAATTTATGATTGGACATAATATGTATCACGACCAACAGGGTTGGTAACACAAATAAGAGTAAAAATATTTTTTAAATAATTATTAAAATATTATTGAAAAGAACATTTTATGACAGCAGAAACTTGTAATATTATGGAATTAAGTCAAGACTGAATTTAGAGTAAGATTGAACACTCAGAATGATAGCTATATCAATTTAGCTTGGGGGGAAATTTCATGATCATTTAAGTATATTAATGGAAAAAATTTTTCATATAAGTTCAAATAATTAATGACTAAGTATACATACGATCGACTTATTTTAAATCATTTACATCACCTACCTCCACTTAGGCATTGCTGTTTTCTATTGTATCTTCTGAGATTTGAAATATTCCTGTGCCTGAGGATTGCTATGTTAATGTAGCACTTGTCAGTGTCCTATGAACAAGTACACTATTTCTATGGTGAATTGTTAGTGAGTTATGTCATGGTCCAGACCCACTGATACTCCCTTGCACCCCTGCTGTTACCATCATGGCCCTCGGGAGTGCTGTTTCCTCCTTACAATAGATAAGGCTATATGCTTTGTTTGGTTGCTCGTTCTTAACAGGAGAAAATCAAATTTTAATACAGATGGATGGGGAATTTACATAAAATGTCTTCAGGTATAAATTTTAATAAGAGTTTTTGGAAAAGATTCTGTGAATATGTCAGGAATCAAGCAAACAGGCATACCTACAACTGGCTACTCTTTACAGGCAGAGACATTGGCAGACTTTTCAGACTTTACCCTGTTCTTGTGAGTAGCTCACAATTTTGACATAGAACATTAATTTATTAAACATTGTTGAAGAATGACATTTCCATGCCAAAACCGGTTTGGCTCAGTGGATAGAGCTTCGGTCTGCGGACTGAAAGGTCCCAGGTTCGATTCCGGTCAAGGGCATGTACATTGGTTGCGGGCACATCCCCGGTGGGGGGTATGCAGGAGGCAGCTGGTCAATGTTTCTCTCTCCTCAATGTTTCTAGCTCTCTGTCCCTCCCCCTTCCTCTCTGTAAAAAAATCAATAAAATATATTTTAAAAAAAGAATGAGATTTCCTCCCTCTTCAAGGAGTTGCTCTTACTCCTTGCTGGGTGGAAATGGGAAAATGTATCACTCAACCCAGTCATGTTTTATGTTTTTTTTCTCTCCAAATTGCTGCTTGTGTGAATGATATTGACAGTTTTTATTTTATTTTTTTAAATTCCTCTGGGTGTCTGGAGACTTTGAAGAGTCTGTAAGTCTCTTCACCACAGAATACCCCCACCTAAGACATCCTGCTTTGATGTAACCCTCATTGGCTCTTTCTCACTCTTCTCCACGTGTGCCACACGTTGCTGAAAAGTCCTTGCCCAGCAAACATTTCCCATATATTAGGATTGCTCAAGCACAACTACTTTTTCAGGTGCTGATTTGACCCAAGGTAAACCCACATCTATCTTCTCCTGTTCTTAAAATTGCCAGCCATTTCTTCTCTGATATAAAAAGGGGACAGATCCACAAGTGTGCAATTTAAGTAGATGTCAACCGGGAAAGAAAATAAAATGCTGAGTTCTCTTTTTCCTTCAGGCACCCTCGCTTCTCTCTTCCCTTGACAACATCTCCCCCAAAACAGCACCTTTCTCAGAGGCAATACTGAGGACCCATTCCCTTCTTGGTCTGTTGGAGAGTGGTTGTAGGTGAGTGGTTTCAGGACCAATTTTAAATTCTGTAAACCTTGGCTGAAGACGGCTAGGCCCAAATGTCTACAGTTACTTTACAATGTGGAGTTTCTTAGTGCCTGTTAATTTCTGATTTGGGGCACAATCCTGAAAAACTTAACTGTCGGTGATTAAAACATGTCTAGTCACTCTTCAAACACTGGACAGGACTTCTGATATTCTCTTCCTATTGCATTTACTGTCATGTTTCCATCCTGTTCACTTTCTAGCTTTAATAGATAAATTGTTTATAATAGATTGTCAGGGCGTTTGTGTATGTCATTCCCATTCAGGCATAATTTCTTGAGAGTTTATTGTGACCACATTATTTTATTGCCTTTTCATAGGTATTATGGTATTTCCTTTTCTTACAGTTAGTGTATAAGAAAAACAACAGTAAGTGAAATATCTTTCTTTCTATGCAGCAAATATTTCCCCCAATAGAGAAATTACACATCTTCATTATTGTTTTATTTAAAAAAAAATATTGATGACTTAGTTTGTAAGATTTCCTGTCTAAATTATATTTGAGTATGCTATTCACAAGAGAAATGTTGAAGTAATCATTTCAAAGCACTGTAATCAAACTAAGCTTGAAAACAGGTATATACAAAATAAGAAAGAAAAAAAAATTCACACAAGGAGATGGGCTCTGTAAAATCATGTGAAAACTTTATTACAGTTTTATGGAGTTTTATCTTTTTAGTAAAATATTTTAAATAAAATGGCTAAAACATAATACAGGGGTGGGCAAAAGTAGGGTTACAGTTGTTCATATGGAAAAAGACATGCAGGTTATGATTATTACAATACCTTAATAACTCAAAAAATGTTACAGTGCAACTGTAAACCTATTTTTGCTCACCCTTGTAATAGTAAAAGAAAGAGTACTTTGAGAGACTATACTTTGTTACATGGGAAAAATAGTTTATAACACTTCACATATAATATAGTCAGAAAGAGTTTTTGTTTTTTTTAATATATTTTATTGATTTTTTACAGAGAGAAAGAGAGAAGGATAGAGAGTTAGAAATACTGATGAGAGACAATCATCGATCAGCTGCCTCTTGCACACCCCCTGCTGGGGATGTGCCCACGACCAAGGTACATGCCCTTGACCAGAATAGAACCTGGGACCTTTCAGTCTGCAGACCGATGCTCTATCCACTGAGCCAAAGCGGTTTCAGCCAGAAAGAGTTTTTTTTTTTTATCAGAATTGTTGAAGCAATAGAGTCCTAATTTTGTTTTATCTAGTATTTGGTCTTAACTGAATTGAGTCATTTAGCTGAGCTAGCAATGTGAGCTCTTCTTTCTCTCCCTCTCTTTCTCCTCCTCACCAGCTCTCAGTTTCTAGCCTCCATTCTCTTGTTCTCTCTGAGCATTGCAAAGTTTTGCTCATTAATCGTTATGTTTCCCTCTTGCTAGAAGCTGAATCAATAGGGTTTCTTCTTCAAATGTATTTAAAAAGTGAATCTTGATTTCAATAAATGCCTTGTAGAACTAAGGCTTTCTAGGGCATGGCTATGTTAAGTACAGGGCAAATTTACAATTAATCTTCTCTTGTAAAGCTTAAAAATTATTGAGAATGCTTTGAAGATAGACATTACTAAAGTACACTACTCTTAATTAAAATAACTGTTACTGTGCTTAAAAACAAACAAAAATAATACTCCCTACGCTTTACTTCATATCCCATGACTATTTTTATAACTGGAAATTTGAACTATTTAATCCCTTTTTCTCTTTTGCCCGTCCCACAATTCTACTTCCATCTGACAACCAGCAGTTTGTTTTCTGCATCTGTGAGATTATTTCTATTTTGTTTCCTCATTTATTTTGTTTTGAAGATACCACAAGTGAAATCATATGGTATTTATTTTTATCTGACCTATTTTACTTAGCATAATACCCTCAAGGTCCATCGTGTTTCAAAAATATTGTAATAACTGTACAATGTTGGATGGATACTAAACTTATTAGGGTCATCATTTTGTTATACACTTGAAATGAATATAATATATGTCAACTATAATTTAAAATAAGTTAAAAACAACTCAATGGAATATTCATTTAGTCGTTATAACAATAGAGATGTTAGATGTATAAAACAAGAAAATTATATATAATAATTATATTTAATTTTATTGATATATTCCTTCTTGTACTTGCTATATATAGTCAAATATTTCAAATGTGGGAATTTAGATATTCTGAAAAATTATGTTGATTTAGGAGCACATGAATATGTGTTTTAATTTGAGTATTCTGCTTTCCGGAGCTAAGAAATAAACTAAGTATTATATGTGTATTATTGATAAAATTTTTTGACTTATTATATATTTTAAAGTTAGTGATAATAATAATAAGTCTGTTGCACATGAATAACCTTGTGAGCAGTATTTCACATCCACCATTTGATTATTATTATGATGGTTATTAATATTTATTGATGACAATAATAAGTATTATCATTAAAATATTTACAAAGTACCAATTTGTAGAGAAAACTTGGGAGTTTCAAAAACAAGAAGCCATAATCATGAGGCACAGATATTGCATTCTTTATGGTTATTGCACTTTTGCAGTAGAGTCAAGATTCCATCTTATATTTTACTGGTGGATGATCTAATACACTATATTTATAACCATTTTAAAGAATGCACAGTAAGTATCACCAGCCATTCACTATGTGAGATTCCATGATTAGGAAGATCTCCCAGGTTTTGTATAAATAATGTAATGTTCCTACAATACCCCTATGTTATCCTTCAGTTATGCAGATTTGGGGTGTGAGGTTAGATACAATTCAGAATGAAACCCCCACATCCTTTATGGCACCAAGAAAGGTATATAAATAAAAAAGTCAGAAGACATATGTTGGCTAGCAAAGGTGGAGAATTTGAAAGGAAAGTCTTATCAGAAGGTTATTCATCCATCTCATAATCTGTTAATAGAGACATTTTGGTAAACAGTGACATCTTGCTTAGTTGCACTCTTCATTTTTTTTTTCCTAATCAATTTTATTTTCTCACATTTTTTAAGTAATGTCACCTTAGAATCACAAACTCATTTCTTAACTTTGTTAAAAAAAATGTCGTTTCAGAATAAACATCAACTACTTATGAATTTACTTTGAAAGATCTTTGGGCAAGCAAACAAAACCTACTTATTTCCAACTTTTAATGGCTTATAGTAAAATGATATTGTGTCCATTTTTTTTTCTTTTTCACTTCATTATAGAACAACTTCATTGTTGTTACATGATAAGAAACATAATACTGTACACTACCTTTTTCCTCTTGAGAAGGCTAGTAGAATATAAAGGTAATCATCTTACAATGAGAAGAATTGTCTTCAGAAAAGAAAATCTTGGCTGGCTGATGTGGCTCAATGGTTGAGCATTGACCTATGAACCAGGAGGCCATGGTTCTCTTCCAAACCAGGCCATAAACCCTGGTTGCGGGTTGGATCTCCAGTGTGGGGTGTGCAATAGGCAGCCAATCAATGATTCTCTCTCATCATTGATGTTTCTAACTTTCTCTTTTCCTCTCGGAAATAAATAAAAATATTAAAAAAGAAAAGGAAAAATTTTATATCTTCTGTGACAACAATGATTTTTGAAATCAATGTAGTTATAACAGAGAATTTTTCCTTTTACTTTGGGTTATTGTTACTAGTAAAGATGCAGCTCTTAACACACTTTAGAATGTATTCTGATACTCTGTATTTAAAAAAGGTATTGTATATCTTGATTTCCCTGCTCTTCAGGGGTGTGTGTGTGTGTGTGTGTGTGTGTGTGTGTGTCCCTCAGCCTGCCCTGCACCCTCTCCAAACTGGGACCTACTGCTGGTTTAGGCCGGATACCAAAGGGCTCAGGCCTAAACCAGCATTCAGACATCACTCTCAAAACCTGAGACTGCTGGCTCCTAACCACTCACCTGCCTGCCTGCAGCATTGCCCCTAACCACTCTGCCTGATAGCATGCTTGTCACCAACTGCCCCTCCTTGCTGGCCTGGTCGCCCCCAACAGCCCGCCACTGCCAACCTGCTCACACCAACTGTCCCCCCTGCCAGCCTGATCACCCCCAATTGCCTCCCCTGCCAGCCTATTTGCCCCCAACTGACCCCCTTGGCTTGATTATCCCCAACTGCCCTCCCCCCCCTGGTCTGATCGCCCCTAACAGTCTCTGCCTTGGCCCTGCCACCATAGACATCCTGAAGGTCTCCTGGAATGTCTCCCAGTCTAATTAGCATATTACCCTTTTCTTAGTACAGATTGTCCCATAAGAAGGTACATGGCATTGCATTCACCCTGTCAAGAGTTTAAAATCAGAAAATGAGAAACATGACACTGTTAAAAAAATAAACAAATATATATATATATATATATATATATATATATATATATATATATAATTACAGCAGTGTTCTTTATTTTGAACACACTCTTGCATGAATTTTCCAGCACTCTGCCTTTTAAAAAAATAAATAAATGTTTTTATTGATTTTTACAGAGAGAGAGAAAGAGAGATAGAAATATTGATGTGAGAGTCACCCATCAGATGTCTCCTGCATACCCCATACTAGGGATTGAGCCCTGACTAGAAATCAAACCCAGGACCTCTTGCTCCATGGGATGATACTCAACCTAAATGAGCCACACCAGCCAGTCTCAACACCTCCGTCTTCTATCATTCAGGTTCACAGAGGCATTGTGGAGTGGAGGGGAGTAATGGACCAAAAGCTCAAAATCTTGGGTCTAATTTACGTTTAGCCATTACATTCATTCAAAACTTTTTGAGGGCAATTATTGTGCATTGATCTTGTTTTATTTCCATTTTTTTAAAAAAAACTTGGCATGGACTAAGGATTAAATAAATATTGGTTGAATGAGTGACCACATGAGCTCACACAAATTGTTAAGGCTGTCTGAGCCACAATTAACTCATCTGAAAAATGGAAATAATAATATCTGAATAGTGAGTACAATAAGAAATGATATGTGTTTCTTTAATATCTTTATGAAAATGTTCTATAATGTGTGTAAGCTATAAAGTACATGGAAATGTTAAAACATTATTTTTGTTAATTCTGGAATCCTTATTGAAGATACTGAGTGAAGAAAACAAGCACTTTCTAATACTCCCTATGATAAACATTAAAAATTTATAAATCTAAAATAAAGTTTATAAATACAAAAAGTAAGAATACTACTATGCTTCTAGCTTTTGATAAATCTCCCTGAACCAAACACTACACATTTCTTCTCTATGAGGCAAAATGAATACCACTTAATGCTGTCAATAAAATCTTCAAGGAAAAAAAATTAATGTCTGATTAAAAAACTAATATGTCAAATAGAGACATTCCTCTTACACTGCACTGCCATTAAATATTGATATAAAACAGACATTCATTAAAATAAATTAGCCAAGTGATGGAAACAACTCAAATGCCTTTCCATAGATGAGTGCATAAAAATAGCTGTGGTACATTTACAAAATGAAACATTACTCAGCCATGAAAAAGAATGAAATCATAACATTTGTGACAGCCTGGGTGGGTATAGGGGGTATTATGCTCAGTGAAATAAATCAGTCAGAGAAAGAAAAATATCATGTAATTTCACTTGTATGTGTAATCTAAAGAACAAAATAAGTGAACAAACAAACAACATTAAAACAGATTATCAGACAGAAGAGAGAACTTGTGCTTGCCGGAGGTGAGGGTGGTTGGGGGGAAAAAGGTGAAGGGATTAAGAAGTATAAATTGATAGTTACAGAATAGTCACAGGTATTTAAAGTACAGCATAGAGAATATACCCGTAGTCAATAATATTGTAATAACTATGTATGGTATGAGATAAGTATAAGACTTACTGGGTTGGTCACTTAGTAAGTTATATAATCACTGGGTCATACACCTAAAACTAATATAACACTGTATGTCAACTGTAATTAAAAAAGAAAAAAAATATTTAAAGTAAAATAAAGTAGCAAGTTTAACATTTGGCCTATTTGTAATTTTAGAACACTCATGGTGATTGATAAAAAATGAGGTAGTGGGAGCAATTCATCTGCAGTGTAGGCCATTCATGAGGTGCACTGTCTGTAGAGAATTAAAAAATAATAATAATAAAACTTGACTAAAGTTGGTCTGCTTTTTATTAACACCGTGCCTCAAGTCAGTGATAAAATTTTCCATCCAGAAAAAAAATCTGTGTTGTTTAAATAAATCCTAAACAATTGCTACATTTACTGTTGAGTTTTAATAATGGATATGTAAACTTCAAATTAGCACATTTTTATTACTTATCCTTTAGGAAACACTGCATTCTACATGGAATTTAACTCTCACTTGGACAGCTGGGCATGAGAGATGCATGTGTTTTTAGAATGAGTTCATAGAGATATGGAATCATTTGAGCTCTCTCCAAGCTCCACTTAAACAGCAGAGAAGAAATAGCTCTATTTTAACAGCACAGTAGAAATAGACAATGACAGTTAAATGATTATAAAATGAAGAAACAAAACCTAAATTGATCACCTGTATTTTTATCTGTGTTTTTAAATATTAGAAACTGTTAGAAATAATCCTAAATAAGTAGGCCAGTATTGCTTTAAAAAAAATGTATTGTAAATGGGATTTTCATTACCCTAGTCCAAACTTTATATTTTACATTAAAAAAAAAAACAAAAAACTATGTAGCCGAAACCAGTTTGGCTCAGTGGTAGAGCATCAGTCTGCAGACTGAAAGGTCCCAGGTTCAATTCCGGTCAAGGGCATGTACATTGGTTGCGGGCACATCCCTGGTGGGGGTGTGCAAGAGGCAGCTGGTCAATGTTTCTCTCTCATCGATGTTTCTAGCTATCTCTCTCCCTTCCTTTCTGTAAAAAATCAATAATATATATATATATATTTTAAAACTATGTACAATATATCAGTTGTATCATTTGAAAGAATTTTTTTTAAATTAAAGTGAATGAAAAATGGTTGTCAACCAACTATGATCAGAGATAGTTACAAATCTGTCTATATGTCTATTGAACATAAATATTTTAGGAAAATTAATTTTGATAAAGTCATTGACAAATCTGTAGATTACAATTCAAGGAAAATTTTAAGTCATTATAACTCCTTAAAAATGTAAAACAATGTATATCTAATGTAATTTCACATTTAAAAAATGTTTTTACTGATTTTAGAAAGGAAGGGAGAGGGAGAGAGAGGGAAACATCAATGATGAATGAATCATTGATTGGCTGCCTCCTGCAAGCCCACTTCTGGGGATCTAGCCCACAACCAGGCATGTGCCCTGACCTGAAATTAAACTGTGACCTCCTGGTTCTTAGGTTGACATTCAACCACTGAGCAAGACCAGCCAGGCTCCCATTTTTAAAATAATACAATAATACCATTTAAAAATACTAATCTACTATATTATTTCCTTTTTGTATTGTAATAGTAATTCCAAGTTTGTATTTTAAATAGATCACTGACTTCATATGAAGTTCAGTAAAGTTAAACCTTTACTATCTGTGTACTCTTTCTGCCCGTTATTATAATGTCATTTATTTCATTATAGTCCATACTAGATGCCCAGTGCACAAATTCATGCATGAGTGGGGTCCCAAGGGAGACCTGAGGGGGGCATGCGAGAAGCGATTGGCCCTCCGGGAAAGTGGTGGGACACCCTTGCCAGCCCAGGATCCAGATCCATCCAGCTGACATTCACACCAGTTGTTGAGAGCCACCTGGCAGCCCTCTCGCACTCTGGGACCCCTTGGAGGATGTTGGAGAGCCAGTTTTGGCCGATCCCCACAGGCCAGGTTGAGGGACCCCACCTGCTGGAGGGACCCCATTCACTCTGCAGATGCCGGGAGGGACTGAGGGAGGTTAGCTCCAAGGTGTGTCTGGCCTGTCTCACCCAGTCCCACCCCACAGGCCACCTTCTAATTAATTTCCTTTCAATGTGCAGGAATTTGTGCACTGAGTCACTAGTTACTGTTATTGATCTACTCAGGGTGTCACCTATGCTAGGCCTGCTACTAGTAATGATTTCTAACCTATGAATTGTCAAATGAAGAAAAGAATCTTAAAACTGGATATGTCTATTTTCAAACTATATGGAAGGATTAATTTATTTTTAACAATAAATATATTCAGTTCTCAATTGAGGTACATATAATCAAAAGGGAAAATTTTAAGGCTCTCTTCTGTGTTTATACATACAAATGTATAAATTAGGGATGCTGTTGGAATAATTAGAAAGGAAAATATTCCCCTGATTTTGGTTTAAGATTTCTATTCATTAAAAGATGCTGTTCCAAACATGAAAAATGTAAGCCATGGAGTGAAGGAAGATTATTTGTAATACATGTAAACCACCAAAGATTCAAATCCAGAATGTATGAGGTGTTTTCATAAATCAGTAGAGAAAAAGACAGGAAACACAAATGAGAAAAATCTTGAATGGGATATTCAAATGGCTAATAGGCACATAAACAAGTGTTCATTGTCACTGATATAAAGGGATTGTAAATTAAAACCACAATGTGATATCATTATAAACTCATTTCAGTAACTTAAGTTAAAAAAAAAAAAAGAGAGAGAGATTGATAATACCTATTGGTGACAAAAAAGCAGAATAGCTAGAATCTCAGGTTGTAAGAGTGTAAACTGGTACAGCACTTTGGAAAATAGGTTTTCATTATCTACTTAATTGATCATATGCATATTCTGTAATTCAATAATTTCTTATATGCATGACCTAGCAATTCATTCATGATAACTAAAAGCCTTAATCAACCCAATTACTTATCAACATTAGAATACACAATTGTCAGTAGTACACTAATAGAATTGAATGTTACATAGCCATGAAAATTAATAAACTGCTACATGCAATAAGTATATTCTCACAAACATTATTTATATAGGATATATAAAACCTATATAAAAGCATATATTACATTTAAAATTGTAAAACTAATATATAGAAATACAAATTAGGATAGTACTACATTTGACAAAAAGTATTGGTGACTGAATGCGATCTTTAGAAGAAATTTGGGTTTTCTAGTAATATTCAATTTGTTAAAGTTTTTTATATGCATGCTATATTCCAATAAAAATAATTAAATATTGCACTAATTAGAATTTCAATAACATAGCAAATTTATACAAGAACTCTACTGTATAGCAGGACTACAGAGACCGTATCTTCTGTATATAATCACACTAAACATAAATTGACCTTATGGAAGCCGTTGTTGTAATGCACCGGCATAGCTTTTTATAATATGATTTAACCAAAACCCTTTTGAATATAAGGCTCATTAATAAGTAATTTAGATAAAATTGGATTTTGAGATTGAGGGAAAATCTATTACATATGTTTCTTATATGACGATTTAATATCTCATTCACTATTTAATCATTATCTCACATAGAATTACTAGATTACCTAGTGGAATTACCAGATAAAGAGGTGCAGAGAATGCATGTGTTACATTATTCTTAATATTTCCTTTATGAGTTTTCACAGATGTCTTAAAATGTACACTAGAGACAACTTCTTTTCCACATAATTAATGCTTTTAAATTAAAAACTGGACATATTAAAGGTAATATCATATCAGGATTATTTTGACTTTTTCTAATTAGATATATGATACTATTTATTAATAGCAATTTCATTTTTTCCAAGAAAACACAAATAAAAAGGAAAATTCTCTGTATGAAAATTCTAAAAATCTTCCCCAAAGACAGAGCATAAAGTAATAGTAGTAATGTGGTATAATGACAAGAAGTATAAACATCTGCCTTTTTATTATTATTATTATTAACTAAGGTTTGGTAGTGTTTGGTATCCATAGAAGTGAATTTTATCATTACTACAAATCACATGTGAAATTTCATCAAATATATAATTACTATAAGTTATTGGTGATTAAAGCTTTCATCTCAGTGTTGTTTGAATACATTTATCTATATTTAATCAAAAATTCAAAACATAGAAAAAAAACTTTACTAACCAAAATAATGAAATTCTGAAAGGCTTGACCGACGACTTAAATAAATTTAATCAACTATGTCCTTTTATCAAAGATGAGATTTTTCAAGATATGTCTATATAGTAATGTTAGTTCTTCAGTCATTTTTAAACCACAATTCTATTGTATATAAAATAAACTCAGTGAAATTTTCTTATAAGTGTCAGTACCAAATATTAAATTATTTACCTGTATAAAATGGAATTTTTAATGCACTGATATCCCCCTAAATCTTGAAAATAAATATATGACTTAAAATAATTAATGAAATCTGGGAGTCAAAGTTCAAAAGTACAGTCTACCGTTTGTTTAAAAAAATTGAAGGGCATTAACTATGTATGTTCTTTAGTATGAAAATAATGTTATTTGTCTATTAGTCAATAAAAATACAGGGGGAAATATAAAGGGTTTGTTATTCATGTGAGAGAATATTGTGTATTACTTGCTATTGGGACTCATGCTCTTAACTACCTCAGGCTCCCACATTGTTCACTCAGACTCCGTTTCAACTTCATGGATTCACAGGATGAATGTACCCAAGACTTATCTGGTCCATCTATAAAGCTGACTTAGACTCAAATTTCCTGCTGTTTTAAACTTTAGAAAATAATGCTAATAGTATGTGCTCAGCAGCCAATGATTCCTGAAGAAATGTCCTGAGAGAATTTTTTAAAATGTTAATGTCATGATCTTTAAAAACACATGCCCTATTTCAAAAGTTTGCATGTTTGTAACTAATTCTAAGAATATTCCCTTTAGGAAGAACCATTCAGAACAATAATTTCCTAACTATTCAATGTCAGCAATATCTCCTACTGTTTTAACATTTTGTATTTTTGTATTTTTGTTCCTATGTTCTTTTATTGATCTGTTAACTTACAGATGAATACTAAAAATGTAATATACACTGCAGAAAAATTCATGAAAATGAAAGTTAATTCATATACATTGTTCTTATTCCTGAAAGCAGATTGTTACGAGTACGGATGAAAGTTCTTCCTGATGAGACTTACTGTAAAATATTTTGTGGCAGAAAAATTTGGGAAGACACAAGCCCTCTCCCTGGGGCTGATGTTTGGATTATACTTATAAAATGAGGAGATATTTCAATATTTCATTGTGGAGACTAGAGCAGTCTTAACCAACAGACCTGCAGAGTAGTGAACCCTAATTAGCAGTGCTAAGGACCTCTTTATATTTTCTTCTATTGTTGCTCTAGAGTTGTATGTTTATCATAAGCTATTAGAAATTAAGGACAAACTTCTGTCAACTCAGTGCAAAGAAGTACTGAGCATTCAATCTTTCATTGTCCGCACGTTGATTACTTAGGAACTGTGTTAGAAACTCAGGGTATAAAAAATAATGAAAATAGACATGGCTCCTATTTTCATGACATTATTTTTAGTCAAATAAAGAAGAGAAAATAATCAAATAATTATCATAATATAACACTACTAATTAAGAAAGTGCTCTGAAGGGAAAGAATATTATTCAAAAAATAACATAAAGCAAAAGAATCAATTCTTAATAATTAGAAAGAGATAATGAGGACAGGTACAATTTTGAGGAAATAAAAGCCTGTCAGTAAATGTTTATGGAACATACAAATATTTCTCAGCCAATCCTAAATTTTGGTTGAAAGGTCTTTTAAAATATTTGAGCATGGTTCTGACACTCATAATATTAACATTGAATAAAAGAATTATGGCTGAAAGTAAGAGAGATATGAGCTATTTGGTTTCTATCTCAAAACTGATTGAAAAACAAAGCCTTCTTCCACCCACTTATTTGTCATGATGACCAACACATGACAAATTGGGAAAGCAGATAACTATTTCTAGTCAACATTTTTGACTTCTGGATATGTCCAAATACAACTTTAACTGCTATTTCAATACAAACTAAATGGTTGAGTGATTCTATTGACTATATGAGTATCAGGGTAACTTCATCTGACTGGAAATGCAGAGAGATTTATTATAAACCACATGTAAAATAATCATAAATAACCATGTGTAAAACTATGAACACAAGCTGAACAGATTTAGAAATGCAATTTTTCTACACACCATGAAGTATTTCTCTACTTCAGCAATTTTTTGTGTGTGTGTGAGACAGCAAAGACACTTACATAAAGAAATCAATGTGTGTGTGTGTGTGTGTGTGTGTGTAATAAATGTGAATCAGAAGATAGCATACAGGAAATAATTTATAGAGAAAAAGATAAAAAAAACAAAAGAACAATTTTTTATTTAGAAAATATTGTGGCCTAGTATCTGCCTTGCCCACATGAACCATTATTCACAGAAGATAAGTGGTGGCAGATGTGGTTTCATTATGAAAAGAACTTAATGTCCAGGAGCTGAGCAACTATGCTTCTTAAAGAAAATTAATCCTGAGCTCTCCTAATTGGACTTCCCTCTGCGCCTCTTTCCTCCTTAAATTTCCACCTGGCGTTTTCAGTAAACCATACCAGTCTTGATAGAATCTAATGGTCTGAGAAGTAATTTTTATGCTGATCACATTCATAAACACCTTTTGTAAGTACCAGTGTCCATGGTGGAATGATTAATCTGAAAACATGGTCATTTATTTCATCAGAAGCTGATTAGGAATTATATATTATCATGTTTTATTTTTATGTAATATGTATATATTATAATAATCCTTTGTATAGTATATCTTTTCTTTTCTGTTATACTTTCCTCTAAGAGCAATGGGATAGGCATATTGATAATATTAGCAGGGTTAATTTATAAGAAAATAAAAATACCTCTTTTATGTATTTTATACATTTAACCAGGAAATTTGAAAATTCCAAGAGTATTCTCCATGTGACTTTGGAGATATCACTGGGTAATAAGTATAATGCAGTGGAGGAGGAAGCTAGTGATATTTGATATGGGTGCCACTCCAGGCTAGGGAGCTGCAGTTGGAAGGACTGTGATCCAGGGAAGCCTCCCTCCTCTGGGGTGAGCCATCCTCCACAGGGAAATGCTCCCTCATCTCTGTGTCCTCTACTCTGGTTCTGTGTGTGCAGACCTTCACTAACTTGGATTCTGATCTTGCTATCCATCATCTTCTCACAAATGCTTCATGGCATTTCACATCAGTGTTGTCCAAGAGAAATATTATTCAGGCCACATCAGTAATTTAAAATTTTAGAATAACCACATTAACAAAAGTAAAAAGAGTGAAATTAATATGAATAATGTATGTTACTTAACTTAATATTTAAACTACTATTTTAGCACATAATGTAAAAATCATTAATGAGTATTTTACCTTCTTTTCTTACACTAAACTCCCAAATCTGGTAGATATTTTACACACACAGTATATCTCAGCGTGAACCAGCCACACTTCAGGTGCATAACAGAATGACTATTATAAAAAAGGACAAAGATAGCAAGTGCTGGTGAGGATGTGGAGAAAAGGTAACCCTTCTGCATTATTGGTGGGAATGTAATCAGTATAGTTATTATAAAAAAATAGTATGGAATTTTCCTCAAAAATTTAAAAATGTAACTACCATATGATCCAGCATATAAAATATATTTTATAAATATACATTATATTTATACAGGTGTGTTTAATAATATATTATATGAATATACAAAAATTTATATAACAAATATTATGTACTATATTATATTTATATTAGGGGCCCAGTGCATGAATTTGTGCACCTTGAAAGGAACTGTGAGCCAGGAGGCTGTAGTAGTCACAGGAGCAGTTCTCTGCTCATCCTCTGCGCCCCTGCCCTGCCACTCCTGCCACAGCGCAGGTCCCCTGCCTACCAGCAGCCCATCTCTCACTTCCGCTGCTCCTATGCACTGATGGCACTGGCCCCACTTGTACCAGCTGATGGTGTGAAGCAATTGGGGCCAGCACCAGCAGTGGGTGCAAGCAGGGCTGGTTCCATCAGTGGGTGTGAGCAGTGGCTGCTGCCCTGATTGCCCCTCATGAGCAGGGGGAAGTGGAGAAGCCCGCAAAGCCAATTTGGGCCAGCAGCCAACACTCACACAAGCTAATGGTGCCAAGCAGTTGGTACCAGTGCCAGGTGCAGCTGGTGCAAATGGTGGCTATGGCGCTGTATGCAGGTGTGAGTGGGGCCGTTGCTGGCATCAGGTATGAGAGGCACTGCTGGCCCCAATTGTCTCTCAGAAGCAGGGGGAGGTAGAGAAGCTCTGAGGGTGATCGGGACTGGCAGCTGCCACTCATAACCACTGATGGTGCCGAGAAATCAGGACTGCTATGGGGTGCCAGTGGGGCTAGCACTGGCACCAGATGGGAGCACTTTGCAGGACCACGGTGCTGCATGGGAGCAAAGAATTTTCAGTAATCACCAGAGGCTGACCCTGAAAACAGCAACTGGGGCCCTGCCTGGCACCTCTGGCACCTCTGCTCACCTGCTCTACCATCCCACCACAGCTGACGCCCACCATGTTCTATGCTCTGTTGCCTGCTGCTGATGCTTGCCATGTTCTGCACACACCCCCTGGTGCATGTTATAGCAACTGGTTGTTTGGTTGTTCCTTCATTGGGTCTATTTGCATATTATGATTTGATAGAAAGATAGATATAAAAAGAAAAGAAATTTGTCATTTTTAGCAACATGGATGAACCCTGTAGGCATTTTGCTAAGTGAAATAAATCAGACAAATAAAGACAAATATGTACAATCTCACTAATATGTAGAATCTAAAAACAAAAC
Source organism: Pipistrellus kuhlii (assembly GCF_014108245.1). NCBI lineage: Eukaryota > Metazoa > Chordata > Mammalia > Chiroptera > Vespertilionidae > Pipistrellus > Pipistrellus kuhlii. The sequence goes on along the minus strand of NW_023425540.1, from coordinate 54,749,044 downwards.
AAAATACAAAACTTGTAGACTAATAGATCAGATTTGCATTGACAGAGTGGAAGTTTAGGGGGTGGGGAATTAGAGAAGGGTGATCAAAAGATGCAAACTTCCAATTATAAAATAAATAAGTACTGGGGGTGTAATCTGCAACATGATGATTGTAGTTAACACTGCTATGTAGTATATTTGAACATTGTTAAAAGAGTAAATCCTAACAGGTGTTAGCACAAAAAAAGGATGTCAACTAAACTTACTGTGATAATTATTTCACAATATATTTAAATAAAATCATTATGTGAGTGTATAGGTTAAATTTATACAGTAATATATGTCAATTGTATCTCAATAAAATTGGAAAAATCTGAGAAGAAAAAAAGATGATTAACATTTTGTATTAAATAATATTTTGAAGGAAAATCATTGCTTTTAACTTTTCCTGTCCAATCAAGCTTATATCAAGGAAATATTTTTGTGTATCTATATTTTCTATTTAAATTAATTATAAATTACTTGGTAATTTGGATGTGAACATATACTAGAGTAATATATCATTATTTTTACACCTGGGCTCTTTACTTAAAGTACTTCCACTATAAAAGAACAAAAACCACTAAAGGGTAAATTTTTCATTGTAATGGCTTAAGAATTCTGGTCTAAACTTTCAGGAGACTTCCAAAGCCAATATTAGAGCTTATGATGACAGGTTTATGTCAAATAAAAGAGATTATAATTCTTTACACATGATCATCTGGGAGAGATTTTAGATGAACTTTCTACTTAAAACTTCAATATATTTTTATTAAAGAGAAGTGGTTGCAAAAATATGCCTCCACATCTCCCCCCACCCTTTCTTTTCCTTCTTTCCTTTCTTCCTTCCTTCCTTCCTTCCTTCCTTCCTTCCTTCCTTCCTTCCTTCCTTCCTTCCTTCCTTCTTCATAGAGAAATAATGCTTCATAGATTGATAGATTGATGTCAAGTGAGTACAAGAAATGAGATCCATACTTCATTGCCTTTAAAGATCAAAGACTATTGCCTGAAGGGGAAATAAGCTTGTCTCTGGTCTTGTAACTACTTTGTCCAAGTGAATGGTATGCACTATCCTGGTAAAGAACTTCCTGGAATCCTATTCTCTATCTGCTTGAAATGCTGTTGGCAAGATATCTAACTTGCAAGGACAGTAGCATATGATCCTCAGATGCCCTGCTCTACCTTCACTGTATCCAGATTCAAGCAAACGTGAACTGGGTTTAATGAATATAGGTCAAAAAGAGACCTGAATTTTCAGGAAACTTAGCTTGAAGATGAATTGAAATTCAAAGGCACTATAAAAAATGAAGGAAGTCATCAAATTAATGAGCATTCTCAAGCCATCCTAGTTTCCGGACCTTTATACAGCTCAAAGTTGAGTCAGAGGACTCCATCCAGGAAGGTTTATAGATTTCTAATTATGTCTTTAAGTTATATAACTATTTACTAAACTAAAAATTACAGAGAATTAAAAAAAAATTCAAACAAAAAGTGCAAAAGATGTTTCTCTCTCATTGATGTTCCTCTCTATTCCCCCTTCAAATATCTCTTTAAAAAATCAATAAAAGAATATTAAAAAAATTTAAAAAGCAAAAACTCTGCATTATTCAGCTTTCTGTGTTTTCAATGAGTCACCTATAAAGTAAAATAATTTGGCTGAATAAATGAAGGTTAAGTCATCAACAGAAAAATAATTACTTTTCTCATTTCAAAAGATCTATAAAAGAGCATAACGGGGAGGAAAACCAAGATGGCAGCATAAGGTAAACACCTGTATGTGCTACCTGTCACAACCACACCAAAACTACAACTAAAAGACAAAGCAACTATCACCCAGAACCATGGGAAAGCTGGCTGAGTAAAGTTCTACAACTAGAAGGAAAGTAAAAAGTACATTGAGACCAGGTAGGAGGTCCAGAGGTGCAGAAAAACAGAAGTATGGAGGCACGCAAATTTAACTGGCAACTGGGTGTGCTGTTTTTTGGTTTTTTTTTCAATCGGGAAGGAGATACAAGCTCCCAACTGCTCTGAATTCGAATTCGTTTCTAGTGAGACTCTGGGGACCCAGACTCCTATGGGGAAAAGCTGGACTGTCTGGCATCGGGTGAAAAAGTGAGGGTGGCTTTTTCGCAGAGGTGCTTGCATGAATCATTGTTTATTGAGCTGGGGTATGGGACATGGGGAGGTGGAAATGTGGAGATGCAGAGGCAGCTGATTGGCAGACATTGCTGTTTGCTATGCCCTGGTGAGTCTCTGATACTCTGCTCCACCCAATTTACAAACCCACCCAAACTGTATGCAGCAGCTTTTGCATATGAATGGTCTGCCCTTTCGCAGCTTAACCTAACAAATTTCAACTGGGTCAGAGAGCTCCAACATTTCCAAACCCCAAACAAAGAGGAGAAATCTGCAGATCTTGCTGTAGCTCCTGATAAGTGGACTCAGACAAGTGCTGACTTGCATCTCCTTGGAGATCCTGGAGCCAGTGTATCTAGTTGTCAGTGTGAGAAGACACCAGATTTCAACTCCTCACATACATAAATAACACACTCAAGATGTAGACTCAATGAGCACCAAAGCCCCACTGAAGCAAGTTCTGACCCATAAGGGTGTTTCCAGCACAGCAGTTCTTCCATTATAGACACAGCTGTTCCTCACAGCCAATTGGCCTGGAGGACAATTCCTCCCAGTGTACCAACAGCAATTAAGGCTTAACTACAACAAGACTGTGCATCCAGCTCACAAAGGAGTGCACCAAGAGTGTTCACCTGAGGTGATTCCTTATATTTCAAAGGAGGAAGGAAAGAAAGAAGGAAGGAAGGAAAGAAGGAAGGAAGGAAGGAAGGAAGGAAGGAAGGAAGGAAGGAAGGAAGGAAGGAAGATGACTGGGAAAAAAAAAAAAGCTCATAGTGGGGCCCTTGATCTGATCATTTGCAAGCACAAATATCTGAAGAAAAAACTTGAAATGTGCATCAAGGTTGCAGTTTCAACAATAAGTAAAAACTAGCTTCTCGCTAAGTCTAGCTTTTCTCAGATACAAGGCAGATCAATTTATAATTTGTATTAAAAGGAACCTCATATTTGGTGACACCTAACCTATACATCAGAATAAATAGGGATTATGTTATTTGTAATTACATTGATTTTACTCCATATTTGTTATTAATCCAGTTGGCATACCAGTATGTATATATTAATTGAGAAACATTACATAGTTATCATAAAAAATAATATATATAAAATACATTCTATTGAACCTAGAGGTGATAGATTTGTGTATAACTCTTGGTGATAAATTTCAATTTTCTGGCCTTAGAGTCTTTATTTATAAAATTATCAATGTAAAAAAGTAAAGGGCTAGAACTAGATGTCTGAGGAGTTAGAGCATTTTTGGGTGTGTGCATAATGAGATATATGGCCATGCATGTATCTATATTTTCTCCTCTTCCCAATATAAAAAGCCTGATTGATTGACTTGCTTATTTTCTTGATACTAAAGAGATGTATTATAAAGCAAAATAAAGTCTGTTTATTTGGTTTTCCAGGTTTTGCTCTGAGGAATTAGTTTGTTTTGTAAGAAAGTATTAGACAATTCTGTGAAGCTGTATTAAGAATAAGAATAAATCACAATTACAAAGCAGGTTTATACCAAGGTTCAATAATGAACAGATGTCCTTGACTCTTTTACTTTTTAAAAACTACACAAAATATTATACCTGACTAATCTAGTTATCTTGAATTCTGATTTATCCCCATTAGATTTTAAGTAATTATCTTTTTGGATGAAGTAAAGAAATACATCATCTCCATTTTATATGAGGTGTTGACATTTATTGATTTAATGTTCTCTTAAATTCTTTTGGGGAAATGGTTTTAAAACTATAATAATAAGTTGACAGAAATTAATGGATCCACCTAAACTAGAATAACATTTTTGATATGTATTTCATTGTTAAAATTTTGGGTGTGAATTTTATTTTTACTCTTTGTTGGAGCAAGGAAAATTATGCAGGCATATGCAGGATTTATTTATTTATTTATTATAATTTGTACTGCTCCTCTGTGAGCTAGTGTTTGAGGATACTGCTCTATTAAGAAACATAATTAATTTTTTCAGATTCTGACCATGCATTATATTTGCTGGCATTGTTAGTCTGAATGTTCTTCAAAAGAAAATCTTTGGCAAAATATTTTACTCCAAATCATTTAGAAAGAAGAAATAGATAAAATATTATAAAATGTACTAAGTGATTAACATTCAGACACTTTTGCATCAATATTTAATAAGAAACGTGTTGTAACATAACATGCAATGTAAATTTTACTAAATATGTAAAAACATGTAGCGTAAAAATCATTCAGATATTTTCTTACCATTCTCCAAGACAGCTGTAACTAAACAAATGGTGCCTTTCTAGAAATACATAAATAGTCCCCCCTTCTTTTTTACATCATAATTCCTTTCATGTTCTTTACCTTGCTGCTCTATCAGCTTTCCATAATAATTTACATATTACCTATCCTCTTTGGTTTTACCTTTAGAACAACAGGAGTGTGGTTTCTCTTTGTCAATATGCAAATATATCACATTTAGAAATAATTACTATTTGTTCAGGTATAATTGCATCTATACATGCAAGCTAAATATAATATCTGCATACAACTGTTTCTTTATATCAGTTCCATTCTTAAGCATCTTTAAATCAGAATTTTTCTAAAACCAATAACAATTCATTGTCAACTAATTATATTAAAGGGGCAACTAATGGAGCATATCAAGGTCACTCAAAACAAGTAGCATGAGCTAAATTTTGCCTGAGTAGGAAATATAGAAATAGTAGGAAGTTCCAAATATCACATTTTTATCTTCAGCTATCTATAAATTCTTGCCTTATTTGAAATCAGAGTAAAGGATAGCCCATTTTAGGAGCCTGCATCTAATTGTATTGCTTTTTTATATAAAACTATTTTTCTTATTACAAGTTTCTATGTCACATTGCTAAATCTGAAGTCTGAGATCAAGGAATATAGTACCACCCAAATGTACCATATGTGGCATTGTTGCATACTTCTGTCCTTAGGATGATGGGAGTTCTAAGAGCTAAGCTCTTAGAATTTACCATAGCTTAGCTCTAAAAAAAAAAAAAACAACAAACACAAAATCCAAAAAACTAAGACATGGAAGGCAAAAGTTAGTCTATGGAATGGTTTAAACAACTTTTACTGCAGGAAATAAACCTTTGGCTTGAAATTTTATTTCATATTGATTAGGCAAATGAGCTTGAAAGCATAATTTCACTTCAAAATTAGTGCTTTTTGTATAATGTTCTCAGTTTGATTTGGAAACCTTTCCTTCTCTGCCAATTATGTTACCGCAAATGGTGGTTGTTGTTTTTTTGCATTATTATTCTGTAGGTTATTGTATTTTGTTGTACAGTTGTAGTATGCCTGATATTCAAACCTTTAAAAGAAATCTTATTTTATGCTAGAAGCCCAGCATGCTGAATCCCGCAGCCCTGCCCACCCACAGCACCCTGCCACGCTCACTGCCCCACACACCCACACCAGTCTTTGGTCATTATGGCATTAGGGAAACAAGACATTTATAATATAGATTAAAGGCATAGACAAGTTTTTATATGTGGATAAATAAAAGCCTTACTGAAAGTAGGAAAATCATTCCAAAGAATGTACAAACCTGACTTGGCAGGTTTTGACTTACTGAGTTAAGCAGACTATTTAGCTGGAGAGTAAGTTCAGGAAATATAATCATTGTTAGAATTATATTAACCCCTCTTGGGACTTGGCCTTTAAAGTTGTTTTAGTACAAACCTTATACAAAATCTCTATGTAAAAATCTGTCCTTAACTTTCTCGTGTGTAGGTCCTGACACCTAGTCATTTCCTATTGAATGTCCATCAAGTGTTATTCTTTTGCATTTTTTAACAATTTAAAGTCTCATATATCCAATGGCACACTCATTCAAAATCCCATCAGCTCTCACCATGATTTCTCACATTCCTGATTAATCCTTGAAGCACAGGGGAGAACTCACCTAACTGCATGAACAAATAAAAATCTATAGCAAGAGAGAAGCCTAATGATTATACATAGAAAAGCACTTTAGTCTCATTTTTTCTATTTCATGTATTAACAAGCACTAAAAATCAAGTAATATGTTTTTATTATTTGATTTGGTAGAAAAGCTTAATTACTTTCTGTTTATAAACCCTTAAGCTAACACATGTCATAAGTTACCAAACAACAAGAATGTTATGGATTCTACATAAGATATATTTGGAAGAATACTTTTTGATGAAATTAGTATTTCAAATTTTATTTTATTACTTTACTTATTATTTGTATTTTAGGCCAATCAATTTTAACATGATTAATTATTGTCAGCACATGCAGTGAGGTAGGTGTGATGCTTTCTGAAAGAAAATTTGTGGTGATTGCAAGTTTTCTGTGCATTGCTAGAGAAGCAAGTGCTCAATTTTGAAGGCAAACATAAAACCTATGATAACATCCATATCAGACTTTAAGATGAGTATATAATAAGATGACAAAAATTCATTAAATCACTGGAGATCTGGTCCACCCTTCTGAGTTAGGTGCAATTGGTGTCACAAAGCTGCAGAAGATCGGATCCTCTTTCAAGCTCCTCTGATAAAAAGGGGTTGTGCCCTATATTTTTCATGTTATTTCAAGGGTTCACAGAGTTACCTATTATTCAGAGTAAACACCACTGGCTTATAAGGAGAGTGTTAACAAAACTCTGAGTCACCATGAGAAAATTTTAGCAAGGCCAATAGCATTATGAGGATACCTGTGGTTTTAGAAAAGAAAGAGAGATGGTTGTTCATGTTGAGAATCTCATAAAAAATCTCAAGTCTGGGCTGCTTCAGCATTCTGAATAATCCTGCAAGTTTGATTATTTCTAAATGTGATCAAGTGAAAAAAATATTATGGAAAATTTCTGTTCAGGCTTTAAATGAATGTAGTTTAGATAAAAGCTGAGACATCATGAAAAATGAGTACCTTGGAGTTATAAATAAATAGTTTAAAACCATGACTATTCAGCAAAAGTTTGAGACAGAATTAGGAATTCTTGATTAAATCAATAGAGGGGACAAAGAACAGAAAAATGGAAAAAACTGAAAATATGATTTTAATGGATTTTGTCAAAGACAATATTCTGTGCTGTGTAGCTTTGTTGAAACTTTTTAGAAGGTCACAATAGTATCTGTTCTATGCCTGAGGACCTGAGACTTCCATTACTTGCTTCCCTTTCTCATCTATGATTCATGGTCGTGGCTGGATTCTTGGAACATAGTAGATATTCTGTTAATAAATCAGTGAAATACACCTTATACCATGTAGTTAGTGGACATTTTGTGTTTATTTTTCCATAAATGTAATATTGTAAACGATTTGACATTCTCAGTTAAATTTTTTTTTTTACCGAATACTCTTTCCATATCTAGTTTGAGACATACTTAACTAGTAGAATGGCCTCAACAACCTGTAATGATATAAAATTCTCTCTCTTAATTGCTCTTTCAAGGACGTGAATTTGTATTTCTTTTCACATTTCCTCCAGAAAATATTTGATAAGTACTTATTAATTGTATTTGTGTTAAAGAATAGGATACATCATTTATAAGAAATATCAAGTTCTTGCCTTTAATGAAGCTTATATTTTATTGAAAGATAAATACATAAAACATAAAATTATCTATACTAATAAAAGGGTAATATGCTAATTAGACCAGATATCCTTGCAGATGACCTTCCAGACAAAGCCAGGGCTGGGAGGAAAGCCTGGGTCCCAGGTGCCGGAGGGAAGTAGGTGCTGGCAGCTGCGGAAAGGAAGGCCTATTCTTGCACGGATTTTGTATATTGGACCTCTAGTATCATATAATATCAGATAAATGAAACCAAAAGAATAGGGAGTAACAGAGGCTATTTTAGAGAAATCAAGGGAGGACTCTCAGCAGAATTGGCATTGAGAAGAAGATATTTCAGGAAAATGAAATGGCAAATATAAAGATTCTAATGCAAGGTAGAGCTCTATAAAGTGGAAGATTAGACATCCAGTGTAGGTAGAAATTATGAGTAAGGTGGAGACTGATAAGAAATAAATTGGAAAAGTAAGCAAAACCAGATATTATATGACCAAGGAGGCATTTGTATTTTATTCAGATTGTGATGGAAGCCACTAGAAGATTTGAACAGGGAGAGGTCTGATCTAATTTAGGTCTTAAAATGAACATAGTGGCTGAAACCGGTTTGGTTCAGTGGATAGAGCGTCGGCCTGAGGACTGAAATGTCCTGGTTTCGATTCTGGTCAAGGGCATGTACCTTGGTTGCGGGCACATCCCCAGTGTGGGGTGTGCAAGAGGCAGCTGATCGATGATTCTCTCTCATCGATGTTTCTAACTCTCTATCCCTCTATCTTCCTCTCTGTGAAAAATCAATAAGATATATTTTTTAAAAAATGAACATATTGACTGTACTGTGGCAAATTGACTGAAGAGACAAGAAAACAGGATAAAGCAAGAAAATAAGGGATCTTCAGTAGCCTACAATGATTAAGGTGGGTCATAAGAAAAGTGGTAAGAACTATTTGGATTCAGCATTTATTTTAGGGCAGGGACAACAGACTTGCTGTATATTGGATGAAGGTAAAAAGAAAAGACAGGAGTCAAATATGACTCTTCGTATTTTGGCTAAACTAACCCATAATAATATTCCTGCTTATCAAAGTTGGGGGGAATATAAATGATCAGATTTGGGGTTGGGAATTCAGGTTTCTGTTTTAAGCATTTTAATAATGACATGCAAAGTCAAGTGGATATTAAATAGCCAATCAAAAATATTGATTGGTATAATCTATGAGTTTAAACCTTGAAAAGATGATAGAATTTATGTTTAAAATGAAAATCTTTAGCATGTAAAAACAATTGTATTACAACCATGAACAATTGGGTCTTCTTACCCAACTTATGCAATGACATTGGAAGTTTATTTGGTACAAAGTTGCCAGTTCTGCTCCCATTTATTTATTAGAGCAAAACCTGGGATTGTGACCAGTCCTCAGATTAACCCTATTTTCTGGTGTTTTGCTTCTGCTCTCTCCACTTGTGTGACTGTTGATGGTAGTGACTCCGCAGGTTTTGATGTTATCATACCTGCTGCATGAATGATTCTACTGAAGGTTTTAAGGAAAAGGTGTTTTAGAAAAAAGAAGTGTCTTTTTCCCATTTTACTCTCAGCTGTGATTTGCTTCTAGAACTTCTCAAACTTTCTCTATGCATACAAATCAGCTGGATATAATTTTAAAAATCAGAACTTGATTCATGGGCACATCTAAGAATCTTAAGTGGCTAGTCCATGAGCCATATACTACCACACCCAGAGACTTCTTGTGTTATGGCTACATAGCTAATGCTGACTTATACTCAGCTGTTATTCCTCATGAAGGCCTATTGCCTCAGAATGGCTGATCAGAAAGGCCATTATTTTAAAAAGTGTTTTATATAATTGTGGAGATATCTTAATTGTCTACATGTTCACAAAATTTACTTTATTGGTCTACTGAAGAATTTTTTAAAAATGTTTCTTGCATTTTAGCTATCCTGCATCCATTTCCTCTGATTTAGTTCAGATAATCTCCATTTCTTTTTCTAGAATTGTTCTACCTCCACTATATCAGGTTATGGTGGATCTTTCAATCAATATATTTTGATTTTTTTTTAATGAAAGAGCAGATTTGTGACATCCAAACCAATTGGACTTCTTCTCCTAGTGCTTTTCAAAAAGAATGAAGTACAAAGAAAAACAACTTATATGCTTTTATACAAAGATAGTTTCTTAATGAAAATCTGGAATGGTCCCAACCAGACAGGTATTTTCCAAGCCTTATTATATAGCTGTTACTTATTTATGTCCCTTCCTATCATTAAATAAATGTCTTTATATCCAGTTATTCAGATTTGGTTTATAAATTCATAGACACTAAAATTTAGCTGTGTGAAACTTTCTTTTATCTAAAGAATTTGAGTATCACCCTTTTTGATTAAGAGAAGATGTGTTACTGAGGTTAATTTCACAAAATAATCTTCCAGCAATAGGCTTTTTTTTTTTTTTTTTTTTTTTTTTTTTTAACAAAGTTACCTTTGAAAAACATAGTAACTAAGATAATCTCAGTAGTGGATTCATGATAAAATATTTCTTGAGGTATGGTAATTAATTATTCATATACCATAATAGGGCCAATTCTTGTTCATTTAAATTATCATTCATGAGAGCTAAAATTAATATCATATATTAAAAAAAACCCTGTGCCCTCAAACTTAAAAAAACATCCTTTTTAATGTTTCATTATATATAACCAGTGATCCAATGCATGGATTAGTGCACACTGAAAAAAAAATAATTGGAAGGTAGTGGCGTGTCAGGACTGGACGAGATGGGCCAGACATGCCCTAGAGCCAACCTCCCATGGTACCTCCCCAGTTTTCCGCACCTGGGGTGGTGCCATGGCTCAAAGGGCATCTGTGGATTGAGTTGGGTCCCTCCGGCAGGTGGGGTCCCTAGGCCTGGCCTGTGGGGATCTAGCTGAAACCAGCTCTCTGAGATCCCCCGAGGGGTCCTGGAGTACAAGAGGGCACTCTGCAAAGTTGCTGTCGTGGAACACAAACACAAGTGTGCAGTACACCAGATTTGGGGCTGACAATGCCCCAGAAGCAACATAACACACAGCCAAAGGTGGAATCTCATGGTCCCTTGAGGAATTGGGCTCCCTCCTCTCTGGTTTCAGGATGTGTCACCTGAGAACCACAGCTGCCAAGTCACTGCAGCTCAGCAGCTCCTGCATTGAGTGTCTGTCCCCTGGGGATCATTGTGCATCATAGAGACATGTCAGAAGGGCAGAGGGACACTTAGCATATTAGCCTTTTATATTTTACTAGAGGCCTGGTGCACAAAATTCATGCAATTGTGTGGAGGGGTGTCTGTCAGCCTGGCCTGAGCCCTCTTGCAGCTTGTAAGCCACCCAAAGGATTGCCACTGCAGAGGGAGGCTCTCCCACCTGCTGCAGCCTTCCAGTTGTGGTCTGGGCCTCCCTCTTTGGGGCAATCATAGAGCCCCCTGATAGATTGCCCTGCTGGCTGGTGGCCTGGGCCTCACTCTGCAAGGGCGATCATGGGGCAATGGATGTCAAATGGATGCCCCAATGTCAAATCTATCAGTATTATGGTTTTTAGTATTTCTTTATTATTTCTTTATTATACCAATCACATAGCACCCATCTTGCCTGGGCAGGCACCATTGGGTGTCATAGTGTGGTCATTTGGATGGTTGTTCCACTGTTCAGCCATTTGGCTGATTTACATATTACACTTTTATTATTATAGATAGGTTAACAGTAAATTAACTGGTGATATATAATGCCTTTCATGAATAAAGCTCTTTCACTCAATCAAATTAATTTTGAATGGCAGTGCTTCATGTTGAGTACTTATTTATTTATTTTTGGTATGAGTAAATTTCCAAAGAGAGTTCTGATAACTTCTACAGTCTGTAAAGAGCCATTTAGAGGCTTTATATATTTGATCAGCAGATGTTCTGGAATTCATTTTTCCATAATTCTTCAGTGCTGTTGACATAAACTCTATCTGGATATCCTGTAGATTTATTTCTACTAGAAATATATTTCAGAAGCATGAAATGATGAGAAACTATTGTAATGTACATCTGGGGCTTATAAAAGTATGTCCTTAATACTCTCAAAACTTTCAAAAACATACATATCTGTAATATTTCTGTTATTTTCTCTAATGTAAAATGAATGCTCACAGCATAAAAAATTCAGGTAACATCTGACTGGCAATAAATTCTTGGTATATAATAACTATTTTAAAATTATAATGCATATGTTTTGAGGGAGTTATCCATTTAATCTAAGATGTCAAATCTATCAGTATTATGGTTTTTAGTATTTCTTTATTATTGTTATGATACCTGCAGGATATTTAGTGATATCTCGTTTCATTCCTAATATTGGCAATTTGTATCTTCTCTTTTTTGGTCAGTCTTGCCAATTTTACCAATATTTTTAAAAAGCCAGGTTTTGTTTAAATGATTTCTTCTATTATGTTTCTGTTTTCTATTTCATTGATTTCTTCTCTTGCTATTATATCCTTCCTGTGTTTTCTCTGTTTTGTTTTGTTTTTTCCCCCCTTGTTTTTCCATATCTTGAGATGGAAGTTAAGATTACAGATTTTATTTAGAATTTTTTCTCTTTTTAAATCTATGCGTTTAGGGCAACAAATTTCTCTCCTAGTACTGAGTTAGTTGTGTTTTATAAATTATGACATATTGTATTTTATTTATATCAATTTATTTATAAATTTCCTTTGACTCAAAGAGCACCTAAATGGTGATTTAGTAGTTTGTTTTAGTTTTCAGGTGTTTGGTGATTTTCTAGTTAAATTTCTGTTATTAATTTTGAATTTGATTCTGTTGTGATTGTAGAACACACTGTGTATGATTTCAATTCTTTAATATTTTCTGATATTTGTTTTAAGGTCTAGAATATGGTCTATTTTGGTATATGTTCCTTGAGTGCTTAAAACTATTATGTATTCTGTTCGTGTTGAATAGCGTGCTCTAAAAATGTTGATTAGTTTCTGTTGGCTGATGGTTTTTCTAAGTTCTTAAATATTCTTGCTGATTTTCTGTCTCGTTTTATCAGTGACTTAGAGAGGGTGTTAAGTCTCCAATTATAACTGTGAATTTGTTTAGTTTCCTTTCAGTTCAATTAGTTTTTATTTCACACATTTTGCAACTGTTTGGTTCGTATACAATTAGTACTGATAAGTTTTTTTTGGCCAGGGTGGTGACACCACTTTAAGTGTGCAAAATCTTGGGAGGGTAAAATCCCTCAGACAAAGGAATTCTCTTCTCTCTTGTTCCTTTTGTTTTACTCCTGCTATCTTGTACTTTGGATTCATGCTATCTTTTATTTTTGGTCTTTGAGGTCTTCTCCTATCTTTCAATCAATTCAATAATGCATTTAGAATGATATTTTAAAATATTTTATCCAGCATTTTTAATTATTCTGAACTAGAGGCCTGATGCATGAAAATTCGTGCAAGAGTAGGCCTTCTTTCCCCTGCTGCCTCACTGGCTTCCCTGCTCTGGCTGTGCAATTGCTGGTTTAAGCTTTTAATGATGGCTAGTTTTGAAGTTTTTATCAGATAATTCCTACACTCTTTCATCTCAGTGTTGGCATCTATTTTGTCTTTTTCATTCAGTTATTCCTGATTCTTTTTATATAAGTGATTTTAGTTTGAAATCTGAATAGTGTAATGTTAAAATTTTAATTTACCCTTTCCTGGTGACTAATAAGATTGAGCATCTTGCAATATATTTACTGAACTTTAGATATCCAGTTTTTGGAGGTGTTTATTTGTGTTTCTTGCTAATGATTTTTAACATGTTTGGATTTTCAGCACCTATTGAAATTATCTCACTATTGTTTTTCTCCTTTATTTTGCAATGGTATGATTTATGTTGATAGGTTTTCAGTATTAAATCAGTACTGCATTACTTCAATAAAACTCTTGTGTTTCATCTATTTTTCTTGAATTCACTGCTGGAATTGATTAACTAACATTCTCAATAGAATTATTGCCACTTTCTTTCATTGTAAAGTCCTTTTAAATTATCTCAATGTTGTTAACTTTCAAGAATAATCCAGGAAGATTTATTTGTTATTCCTATTTCATAAAATATTTAAGTTTAGGGATATTATTTTGTATCTGTTTGGAAGAATACAATATAAAGATTATTAGATTTAAAGTTTTCTATGTAGTGAGATTTTTATTTATAGTTTTGTTAAGTGATATAAAGATATTTTGATTTTGAACTTTTGTGCTTTCCATTACCCCTAATGTTTCGATAAAACTATTCAAGCATACAGAAAAGTCAAAAGCCTCATCCAGGGAGTGCCTATATAGTCAAAACCTGGTTTGTACAACAGATATTTTGCTATTTACTTTCTCATATATTATTCCATGCATCCATAAAACTACCTTAATTTATTTTGCATCTCAGTGTAAGTTGGACATTTCCATATGTGTCAGGCCCTAAAAAGTTCAACATTAACCTCATTAACCATTTTGATATTTGTTTATGCTTTTTAAGTAAAAGTTTGAAATGTATGGGTCTTAAGCTAGCACATACAATAACTTTTTATAAACATGTATCTAGTTCAAGATAAGTAAACTAGACTTTGGTGTTATTATAAATAATAAAAAATTTGTCCTGAATTCCACTTTATCTGATAATATTAAATAATTATAGCTATTTTATACTTAAAGTTTGTCCAACTATAGAGACCCTTCCAAATTCTGCCTACTTTGGTTTGCTCCTCTGTGTAATTATATAGTAATTTTAATATTATTTTACAAAATTTATAAGTGCTAGTTGCAGGAAAATTGGTCTAATGGGAATTTATCAATAACTACTGAAATTAACAAGTTATATGTAGAAGAGTCAGTAAATAGTATATTTCATCTGGAGACTCAAATTTATCGGGACAAAGTTGTTTATAATGATCTCTTAATGTATCTAAGTGTGTAGAATCTGTGGCAATAATCCTTATAAATCTTGATATTATTATAATTTCACATTTTTATAAATTTACCTGCCTTGTCAGCAGTTAATTGATTTGGTTAATCTTTTTAAGGTCAGTTTTTGCTTATTTGGTGTCTCTATAATATATTTATCAATTTCTTTAGTGTCTGTTCTTTCTCATATTCATCTTTTTTTAAATCTTTTTTTCATATATAGGTATTATTAGTAGCTATTATTCTTTTATAATATATGTGTTTACAGATATCAATTTCATTCTAATTACTACAAATATTCTATGTGCGTCAAAAACAGGCAATTGTTTGCTTCGGTGTCCTATTATGTCAAATTATTCCAGTTTTAACCATTATGAACTCCTTTGATTCCCCCATCGATGTGTTTATGTGTGTGCGCTTAGTCACTTTCTTGTTCTCTGGCAATATAAGATGTTCCAGCCTCATCCTGTATATTTTCTGTGCCAATCCTAAAATCAGCCATTTCTCAGGGAGTCCTGATTCTTCTGATTGCTGAATAGTATAAACACCAACTTCTGAGAGCTAGGACTAGATTTTTGACTGACAATTTTTAATAGAAAAAAACCCTTAGGGAAAGCTGTTGGGTAAATTATAAAATCCTATTCAAAATTCTGCAGAATAACCACTGAAGGCATTTTAATTATTCTTCGTTAAAATCCTGCCAATTTCAATTATTTACTTATATTCCCACTAGTGGCCCAGTGCACGAAATGTGTGCACATTAAAAGGGGATTAATTAGAAAAAATATATTAATATTGCTATTTGCCCTTTCTCTATAATAGAAGTGTCTGAGATGAAAGAAAGTTAGTAAGATATATATGAAAATCTCCCTCCTGTCAGAGTCTGGGGCATGCTGCAGGACCCAGAGTCAAGTCCCTTCCCACCCATGCACACCTCAAAAATCATATGAGACCCAGACATGGCCAGATCCACCCCCATCAAGTCCCACAGGCATGGGGACGCAGCAGCCTCAGGTCCCCTGACCCCAGCACGGCCTCAGATCCCCCCTCCCTGGTGCAAGGGTGCAAGTGTGCAAGGGCATGACAATCATTTGCATATTAGCTCTTCATTATATAGGATCATAAGACTTGTGCATGTAAAAATGTGGACAAGAAGTCAGTTTCATTGAAATATTGAGAAACCATATAAAAATGATAATGGACAACAGACAAATAGACAAGAATATTGGCATGACACCTGACCTCATTTTTTAGTGCCCTGGCTAATCATACAGATTTCAATAAAGAAGTTATGTCAAAGTCAGAAAACAAGCAAACAAACCAAAAACAAAAACCAAAACATGAAAGCTTATGTAGCACTTGAAGCAAAGAATAGGTGTGCTCATCATAAGAAGGATTTGCTCAACAGTTGAGTCCCAGGAATTCTGAGGAGGCAGATGTCAAGGGGTCCTATTATAATCTATCTTGAAAATGACATTGGCTGAGTGTGATCTGAGTGACAGCACCAAAAATGTTGGAAGAAAAAGAACCTGAGCACAATTAAAGATAGGATTTATTAGAAAATTTGACAATAGGCTCAACTTTGAAAAAGTTTTTTATGTTTAGGAAGAAAAAGAGAGTTTAGGTAGAGTTTTTTTGCAGAAGGAATACTATGAAATGAAGTCAGTTTTAGGGTTTATTAGGTATAACTATTTATTGGAAAAATAGAGAGATTGTTCTTATAGTTTAGCAGTTGATGGCTAGGCAATTTTGATTTAGCAAAAGTGGTAGAATAACAGCGTTGTGTGCTAATGTCACACGAGGGCCACCTTGAGGGGTAGGAGAAACAGATTTGGAGTTTGAGAACATGGAAGAGTCAGAGTGGAATCTTTTCAATTATTTAGTTTCTCACACATAAGTATATAAAGCATCAGTGTTCCCTAACTTAGAGTAAATACAAATATTATACTCTTCCATACTTATTATTTTTACTAATTTGAATGTTTTAAGTAAATTGTAGTCTTTTCACAGCAAAGGAAACCATCAACAAAATGAAAAGATAATCCCCCTAAATGGGAGAACATATTCACCAATGATATATCTGATTAGGGTTTAATATCCAAAAATGATAAAGAATTTATAAAACTTAGCAGCAAAAACAAAAAATCTAATTTAAAAATGGGTAAAAGACCTGAATTGGCACTTCTCTAAAGAAGACATACTGATGGCCAATAGACATATGAGAAGATGTTTAACATCACTACTCATCAGAGAAATGAAAATAAAGCCACAATACCATATCACTTCATACCTGTCAGAATGGCTATCATAAAAACAAAATCAATAAACAAGTGTTGGCGAGTATTTGGAGAAAAGGGAATACTTATGCACTGTTGATGGGAATGAAGATTCCTCCAGCCACTGTAGAAAGCAGTATGGAGAACCCTCAAAACATTAAAAATTGCCTTATGAATCAGTGATTCCACTTCTGAGAATATATCCAAAGAAACCCAAAACACTAATTTAAAAGAATATATGTACACCTATGTTTATTGCAGTTTTATTTAAAATAGCCAAGATTTGGAAGTAGCACAAGTGTCCATCAGTAGATGAGTGGATAAAAAAGCCATGGTTCATTTATACAATGAAATACTCTTCTGCCATTAAAAGAAAGAAACTTGTACCCTTTGTAATAGTATGGATAGACCTGGAGAACATTATGCTAAGTGAAATAAGCCAGTCAGAGAAAGACAAGTAGCATATGATTTCACTCATTTGTGAAATTTAACCAAGCAAGCAAAATAGGGACAGACTTATAGATAGCAGGCAGACCGTTCCAGTTGGTGAGGTGTGTGTTGCGGGGTGGGGGAAGGATTGAGGAAAAAAAGAAAAAAAGAGAAAACTTATTGTCATGGACAACAGTTTGATGATTGTGGGGGTGGGTGGAGGTGGAAGAGGGCATAGGGGGATAAATGGTGATGGGGGAGAAAAGATGATGCCATAAATAAAAAATCACAGGGATATTATAAAAACTCTGAGATGAAAACATAGATCCACAGCCATAAGGGGAGCTCTCAGGACTGTATTTTTCTCATAAAAAATGTATATGAGAATTATGTACTTTTATATGTAGATATTTCAGAATGCCTCATTGTCCATATTAGGTCTCATATAAATAGTTTGAAACTAAACATTTTAAATAGAAATGTTTATGATTTATTGTTAAAGGACTTCATGCTCATTATAAAAAAATTACAGAATATAAAACTTAGAAAAATAAAAATTTTTCCATTCTTCTTCTTTATCCTTATTCTCTCCCTCACATATTTTCTAGGGGTGACTATTATTAGCATATTTTGTGCGTATAAATCCATATATTAATGTGATGTTAATACCACTATTTAAAGCTTAATGAATAGGACCAGGAAAAGGAATAAGTATTTTTCATATCATTCACATTTATTTCTTACAAAAATCATTGAAGATAGTATTTTTACTATTTTCATTATAACACCTAAAGAAATAGCCCTAGCTGGTTTGACTCAGTGGATAGAGTGCCAGCCCATGGGTCGAAGGGTCCTGGGTCTGATCATGGTCAAGGGTATGCCTTGGTGTCAGACTTCATCCAGGCTCTGGTTAGGGCTCCTTTGGGAGGCAACCAACTGATGAGTCTCTCTCACATTGATGTTTCTCTCTGTGTGTCTCTCTCCTCCTCTCTAAAAATCAATGGAAAAGCATCCTTGGGTAAGGATTAACAATTTTTTTAAAAAAAGAAATAATATAAATAACAAAAGAATAGGGAACTTGCTCAATATACTACATCAAATGTCAGAGCTTGATTTACTAGTAAATTCTGGTATTCTGATTTCAGAGCCCATATTCTTAACAAAATTTTATTACCCATTCCAATATTTAAATTTTTCTACAACTTTCTCTCATTGCTAATATATTCTTCACCTCTTTTCATGTTGGGATATATGAATCCTGCCACTTTTGAAGAGTGGTAAAAAACTCAGTTTATGGACATAGTGTGACTTATTAAAATGCCATTTTATTGATACACATAAATGCTATTAGTTTTTCAGTGAAAATGTACTTTTATACTGTAGATATTTCAGAATGCCTCATTGTCCATATTAGGTCCCATATAAATAGTTTGAAACTAAACATTTTAAATAGAAATGTTTATGATTTATTGTTAAAGGTCTTCATGCTCATTATAAAAAAAAAATTACTAATTCACTAATATATACCTAATACTTTTTTTCTATAATAATTTTAGTATACATTTAGAGAATTAGAACTACTAAGGGAGTTTCAGGATCCATTAGATAATATCAATATAGACACATGTTGGTTTTGAGAGTTTGATAGGTACCTTTTCAAACTGTTACCAACACAAATAATTATCAAATTTTGATCATTGGCAATCTGATAACTAAAAAGACTTGTATTTAATTGTAAGTGCCTTGTACTTTCATTTGCTTATTGGTCATTCATATTCTGTTTATTAACTATTTCTTCATCCTCATTGCTTATCTTTCTAATTAGATCTTAATCTTTTTCTCACTGTTATGAGTTTTTTGTATACGAATAGCATTAGCATTTATCTCTCAGTTGTAACTTTATTGTTGCCAATTACATTTTGACTTTCACACTGTGTTTACTTATTTCTATACATTTGTCTTAACTATTCATATAATCAAATTTATCAAATTTTTTCATTTTTGCTTTTTAAATTTTTATATGCTTAGACCCTACACAATCTATGAGTATAGGCAATAGCAATACATTTTTGTTTAATTCTTATTCTGTTTGCATTTTATTTTCCCTATTTTACTCATTTGTATTTTATTCTCTTGTAGTATCTTTTTCTATCAAGTTGGCCCCAATAATTTATTGATTAGTTTCTCTTTTCTTCACTTATTTTAAATAATCCTGCATAGAATATTAAATTTGCATGATGAAACTAAAAGTTAAAACTGGATACAATCATGGCAGAAATGTTATGGTTTCTTTAGAATTGCATGCATCTACATTTTAAAAATCCAAAAAATATTTTACTTTCAGAAAAATAGAGTTCCTCCAAATTAAGCTTTTGCTAGAGGGCCAAGAATTTAAAACTTTGCAAATAGTGAAAATGATACTATTATAAGAATATCAGAAACACATGAGGAAAGAATATATGCATAATTCTCAATTTTAAATTTAAAAATTACAAGGTCTACACCCTTCGAGGTATACAGGGAAATATCCTTTTCCTCTCCTATATCCGTTTGGACCTCTGGATATAAAACAGTATTGCCCAGACTTATCAGGGCCCATTCTTTTATATTTCTCAAACCAGCTACTTAGGAGTAAGTAGATCCCTAGCCCATGTTCCTATTAGACATCCATAGCAAAGTTGAAAGATCAAATTTCAAAACACTGATACTAAGCACAACTAAATATTACTGGGTAATAACATCTTTAGTTATAATAATAGCTAATTGCCTACTTGGTTCCTAATTCTGGGTGATCCACTGATTCTATTTTTGTCTCATCAAGAGTCTTTTCATTAGAGCTTAGAAAAGTAGTATAATACACTCCTCATTCAATTGTAATATGATAGTAAAATCTGAGGATAATTTGTTAGCCTCTCTGACTTTCCACAGCAAAAGCTGAGGATTAGACAGAAAAGTATGTCTCATTACTACTGTATGACTCTTATCTCTATGAGCAGTATACTAGATATAAAATTGTTGTTCTAAATGAATGGTACAGTCCATCTTCAAAAGTTTATATGATTTTTTATGCCTCTGCAGGAGCTAAGTCATTATTCATGAGTTTATATCATATATTAAATACATAGTCTGTGCTTACAGGCACACATGGAGGGCTTAGTTGATTATTTTTAGATGTAGTGCCACTTTGCATACGACTGTGTATAAACATGAATTAGAAAAAAACAAAAACAAAACACCAATGATGACAGAATTCTAAAGGGCAATATTTAATTTTGCTTTAAAAATTGAGCTCTCACCTATTTTTCATGTATTGAGGATGAAGCTTGTAATTTCCCAAAGGTGTGCAGTAGGAAAACAGATAATATTGAGAAATTCATCAGTGGGCTTTTATCTTGTAATGAAAAATATGGACATAAAAAAAGATTGTTTCTGCTCATCATGGCATCATTTAGGGAAGTATGGAAAGATGTCTTAATAGTAAACTGAACATAAACAAATACATCTTCCAAAATTTGAAATGTTCCATTCTCTTTCAGCTTCCAGTGTGATGGAAACACATACATAGTAAGTGCATCAAGGGGGCAGAGGCTGCATTTTCCCCTCACCTTTCAGTATCGTGGGTTCACTTTTATTGTTAAGTAGTAAAAAGAGCAGCGAAAGGCACAAATGAAAGCAAACGGTGTTCTCCATGATCAGGAGAACATGCCTGATCAAAGCAAAACTTTGATCAGGCATGTTCTCCTCTGTGGGTGTCCTTATTTATTTATTTAAAGGGAAACTTCTGTATGGACTCTAAGACTCCTTCCTTCCTTCCTTCCTTCCTTCCTTCCTTCCTTCCTTCCTTCCTTCCTTCCTTCCTTCCTTCCTTCCTTCCTTTCTTCCTTCCTTCTTCTTAGTAGAGAAATAATGCTTCTTTACCTTTGACCCTATTACAGATGTCTCCATATCTTTATGGATAACTTAATAATTGACTGAATTTTTGGAAGAAAAAGAGGTCTTGAACTACTTTTGCAGCTAGCATTGCTGCTTGTGCTATTACACATTACAGCTCATCAGACAAAGGCCCAAGGTCCAGGGCTATTGTCTCTAGCTAGCAATCAGCAAGATGGACAGATCATATGCATGGCCAAGAGATAGATTATCATGGCCTGTTAACATTCTTACTAATTATCCACACTGGAATCCTTGACTCATCCTCAAATTAGAATGAATTTGTGTGAAGACTTGCTGACTCTAGCTCCCTAATATTAGTCAGCAATCCTATTTAATAAAGATGCAATATGAAAATTGACCTCAATCCATGGCAAAGATGGTGGTTCCCACAGCTAATAAGGAGGGAATACGCAAATTGACGTGACAAAGATGGTGACAGCCATGTTGATGACTCATGCATTCCACTCTGCCCTAGCTGCTCCAGGCCTCTTGGCAGCTCATGAAAAGAGAAGAGGCTCCAGGCCCAAGCGAAGGTGGAAGATGGCTCTGAGCTGGAGCAATGGTGAAAGGCAGCAGCCAAAGAAAAGCCCCAGGTCCTGGGTGCTGGCAGCCAGGGGAAGGAAGGCCTGTTCTTGCATAAATCTTTATGCATTGAGCCTCTAATAAGAGAATGTTAGTGATGTCTGGGGAATCAGTGGTTGAACTACCAAAAACACAACAAAAATCTATCAAAGTTCAAATGTAAATAAACTAATCCCATCTACATAAGAAACAGGAATGGGCATGAGATAACTTTTTGCTTTTATTAGGTAATTTATAATTTGGATGACATTTTTCATGGATTTTGGTAACTTTAAAAATAATAACTGGCCCTGGCCAGTGTGGCTCTTTTGCTAGGAGCATCATTCTGTACACTGAAATGTGGCAGGTTTAACTCCGGGTCAGGGCACATACTCAGGTTGTGAGTTTGATCCCTGTTTGGGGCAAGTGAAGGAGGGAACTAATTTATATTTTGCGTGCTCGCGCTCGCGCTCTCTCTCTCTCTCTCTCTCTCTCTCTCTCTCTCTCTCTCTCTCTCTCTCTCTCTCACACACACACACACACACACATACACACAGTCTTTCTTTCTCCATTCTTCTAAAATCAAGACACAACATATCCATGTGTAAAAATTAAAAAATAAAATAAAATAAAATAACTGGTTTTAGAAATAAAGCTTATACTAGTATTAGAGAAAGAGTATTAGAGTGACAATAGATTTTATAAACATTGAATATTTTCAGAATTTTCATTATTTAAAACTAAAACACACTCATGTTAAAAATTAAGAGTACAAAAGGAAAAATCAGTAAATGTGAGTGTCCTAAGAGTTCCATTTCTCCTTCCACTGAGATGGTAAGTTCACTTGCTGTTTAGGAGTGTTGTAGTGTTACTATGTCATAAGGCAGATGCATGAAATAGAAAAAGGGCAACACTTATTCTTTGTCTAGAAATGGAAAATAGCTTAATCTTACTTTAATATTAGAGTTATAAAGAAAGAACTATAATTTATCATGAATGTTCCATATTATTGACCAATGATCAACAGACTGAGACATTAAAGGCAGAAGAAAGGAATGTTTTATCCTGACAACTGTGCTTCTCAAGAAAACAGAACTTTTAACGTTTAGTTATATTCCTGAAACTCAAATTAAAATCCATTTTATTTAATTTTTCAAACACATTTATTCAATAGCTGTTAGATATCAGGCACTGTACTTAATCCTGAGTACAAAGCTGCAGATAAGATAGCTCTATAGGTACTTCCAAGTATCTGACACAGGATTCCAGCTCTGCCTCAATGTTTAGATACTCCGAGATCTGGTAAACTGATGGGATTGTGACTAATTGCATTTATGACTAACAGGTATGCAATCTAAATGAATCTATATATGCCTGCATAACTTTTTATTCTTCAAATTTAATTAACTATTTTAGTTTTTTTTCTTTTATAAATATTGGTAATGTTTTACTCTACAGTTCTTCAATAGTATTGATCATTTTAATTCTTAGGGGTGTTGGGCAAAGTGCCTTAAAAGTATTAAAGTACCCCTTTCTTTATTTGAGCAATAAGACAGTCCTTGATTTCACCAGGTAATTATGTTATGTTACTTTAGCTTCTCACTAAGGCAGTGTAGGGCTTATCTTCGTGTTTGGAATAATAAACCAGTACTTAAAAGAGATATTAACTTGCAAGAAATGGAACATTTATGGAAAATAGAATGCTTTAACCATTATAATTTCACATCTGTCAGCTGTACACATAAAATTCACCACATACCATGACATTTTGTATATTCATTGGCATTTATAGGAAGGAAGGATTAAGCAAAACAAAAAAGAGAGAAAGAACTCATAGACAAGGACAACAGCGTGCTGACTGGGGGCTGAGAATGGAGGGAGATGGAGGAAGGTACACGGGGGATGAATGCTGATGAACACAGACTTGACTTGGAGTGGAGTACACAATACAGCGTATAGATGATGTGTCACAAAATTGTGTACCTGAAACCTGTATAATTTTGTTAATCAGTGTTACCCCAGTAAATTCAATAAAAAAGAAAGACATATAAAAGTACAGAAAAATGATATAAAATAAGCTACTTTAATATTGCTAGCATACATTTTGAGCAACAGTCAATAAAGAGCTTGAGTTACAGTAGAGATTTTTCTCTCCTGCATAGATGTATTTTGTAGCAAACTTTTATGCAATTATTAATTACAACTTTGGGATGTAATTAATTAAAGGTCTCAAAAACATATACATAGATGCAAGGGTATATGTATACACTTAAATGCATACACACATGTATATGTATATGTATATGTATATGTGTATGTATGTGTATGTGTATGTGTATATGTACATGTATACACACATATATATACACATATATTCATGCTTATGTGTGTATATGTATTTGTAAACTCTAATATTAATCCATATAAGATTGTTTTCTGCCTCTGTTAACCACTCATCACAGTCTCCTTATTAACCCTGGGTAAGGAAATGTATAAGAATAATGGTTGCAATAAGAAATATTACTTATTTAGAGCCATCCAATTCTTTCTCAGAAATGTTTTTCAAATACCTAACCAACTAAACAAGATTTCTAATCTGTGTGTGTCAAAATACTTTATGAGTTTTCTAATTTACTATCCAATAACATACAGTTTCTAGAGCAACTATGTAGGAAAACATATTACTTGAAAAAAGAGAAATGCTTCATAGGAGCACAAATACATTTAAAAAATTTATAATAACCTGTCTTCCATTGAGTAGTATACCATGTTATACACACAAGTAGAACTTTATATTGACTTTCCTGTAAAATAATTGTGTTTGTATTTATATCTCTCCCTATTCATATATCTATGTACAAGTCCACTTTCAAAGTTAGCTAGATTCAGAATTTGCCCATTATGAAATCCTAGAGGCCTGGTGCACAAAATCCATGCACTCATGGGTTGGGGGGGTCCCTCAGCCCATCCTGTGACCTCACCCAGTCTGGTATCCCCTGGGGGTTGTCCAATTTTTGTCTTAGCACTGCCACAGAGTCAGGAGAGGCTCCTGCCACCACCACTGAGCTCACCAGCCATGAGCCTGGCTTCTGGCTGACTGGCACTTTCCCTGTGGGAGCACACTGGCCACCAGGGGACAGCTCCTGCATTGGACATCTGCCCCTGGTGGTCAGTGCGTGTCATAGCAGCCAGTCATTTCACCATTCAGTTGATTTGCATATTAGCCTTTTATTATATAGGATTATATTCATTACTAAACAAGTGACTGCTCTTCTTCATCAAAAGTCTCTCCCAGCTGAAACTGGTTTGGCTCAGTGGATAGAGTGTCGGCCTGTGGACTGAAAGGTCCCAGGTTCGATTTCAGTCAAGGGCATGTACATTGGGTGTGGGCACATCCCCAGTAGGGAGTGTGCAGGAGGCAGCTGATCGATGTTTCTCATTGATGTTTCTGACTCTCTATCACTCTCTCTTCCTCTCTGTAAAAAAAAAACAAAAAAAAACAACCCTCAATAAAATATATTTTAAAAAAAAGTCTCTCCCACTGTTACTTATTTTTTCAGAAGGCAAGATTAAATAATTCATTCATTTTTTTAAAGATTTTAGTTTTTAGAGGAGTTTCAGGTTTACAACAAAATTAAGAGGAAAATACAGACTTCCCATATACCCCTTGACCAGATACATGTAGAGCCTTCCTCATAATTAATATCACTCCCAAAATTCCACTTTTTTTTCTTTTACCAAAGATGAACCTACATTGACACATCATAATACCAAAAGACTATAATTTACATTACATTTATTCTTACTGTTGTACATTATAATGATTCGGATTAATGAATAATGGCATACATCCCCCATCATATCACCAGAGTATTTTTACTGCCTGAAAATTCTCTATAACACTGACTATTAATTACCTCCTTGCCCAAGTCCTGGAAAAAGCTGATTTTTTTCTTGTCTCCATAATGTTCCTTTTTCCAGGATGCCACGCAGTTGGAATCATATAATTTGAAGCCTTTTCATATTAGCTTCTTTCACTTTGTAATGTGCATTTACATTTTCTCTATGTCATTTTATGACTTGATAGTTCTTTACTTTTTAACACTGAATAACATTCGATTATCTGAACATACCACAGTTTATTTATCCATCACCTGATGGAGTAAATCTTGATTACTTTCAAGCTTTGGCAATTATGGATAAAGCTGCTGTAAATATCTCTGATCAGGCTTTTGTGTTGACATAAGTTTTTAACTCCTTTGGGTAAATACCAAGAAGCACAATTGGTAGGTCCTATGATAAGAGTATGTTTACTTTTTAAAGAAATTGCCAAACTGTTTTCTAGAACGGCTGTCTCATTTTGCATTCTTATATGCAAGGAAGAAGATTCCCTGTTGCTCCACATCTTCACCAGCATTCGGTGCTTTGTTTTTTGGCTACTCAAATAGGGGTGTAATGGGAGATTTAATAAAATTACCTCTTCATTGCAATCCCTGGCATTTTTGTCTCCTTGCCTGTTTTTTGTTTGTTTGTTTGTTTGTTTGTTTGTTTTTGTTTTGTTTTGTTTGTTTTCTCTTGATGCCTTTACTTAGTTGGTCTTACTATGTCATTAACATGTCATTATCACACATGTTACCAACTTCTGGTTGAGGAATGGAGATATCATTGTGTTGGTGATTTTGAAGTTATATTGTACTCCCAAATTTTCACAGATATTTAGCCTGTTTGCCATTCCTACAATTCCTTCTGTAGCTTCCTTCTCCAGACTCAGAACAGTATGCATAAAGGCAGATAAGATATTTATTTACTCAAACATTTTTCTCAGGTTACACATGCTATTTTTGCTCTCAACCCCTGTCTTTCCTAGTTTATCTTCAATGTCTCCCACTTTCTGATCACCTCAATTATTATGAACATTTTAGTGAATACATCTTCTAAAATTGAATTTCAACTAACCGAGTTGAAGGTTAATGTCCTGTATATTGAATATAACTTTGAAAACTTACTTTACATTACATTTATTGCTCATAAATCCATGCCTATGTCATTATTGAAAAAAAATAAGGTTTTTTTCAAAGCTTAAATTTATACTAAAATTGAATATAATGTAAGTAAAAGGATAACTTAAAACTTCCATCTTAATTTTTAAAATTTTAAAATATTTTGGTATTGTCATAAACCAAAAATAAGACAACTATAATATAATTAGAGTCCAGGTGCATGAAAATTCATGCACTGGAGGGGGGTGTCCCTCAGCCCAGGCTGCCCCCTCTCACAGTCCTGGTGCCCTCAGGGGCAGGAGTTGACCCAGCCATCAGGGGAAGGCGATACCCCACATGCCTCTGCTGCTGCCAGTGATGGCAGCAAAAGCCTTGGCTGGCCTTGTTCACCTGTGCCTTGGGCTGGCGCTGGGCAGCTCAGGGGCTGAGGGGAGTGGGGGACTCCAGAGGCAGGCATGCAGAGTGACCAGGCCGCCTGGGGGTTAGCCCAACCTTGCCGGGTACCTGCCACCCCAGCAGGGCAGAGGTGACTGGGCACTGCCATCTTGGGGCTGTGGTCACCACCATTTTTGAGGGTGGGGCAATCAATTAGCATATTCCCTCTTTATTAGATAGGATCCTGAAGATCACACACATATACTGACTTTTCCCACTTTCACAGATCAGATTCAAAACTCTAAAAAAATGAATGTTTCCAAATATTCACTAATTAAGTAAAAGAAAAAAAGAAGTCTACCTATTGTTCAGCATTTTGGAAGTGGGAGACACAGAGATCCATATGACTATGCATTATGTCAGATTTTAATGACAAAATGTCCTTAAAATATGTTAATTGGACCTTGTACTATTTCTTAAAAAGTTAAAACTTATGAGAAAAACATAGATCTCAAAATCTGCTGTTAACTTTTTAAACAATGACATTTGGCCACCCTGCACTGTAGGATAAAGAATCTGAAACTATGGGGCTGTTAGAATTGTTACCGCTGCCAGCTATAATATCAATATATACAATGTCCAAATGACTATTGTCACTATTAAAGTTCTCAGTCATATTCATGCAGAGGTTATATATTTTCTATGGTATCACTTAAAAGTAAACAATGTTAGTATATAATCGAAAGTATTAATAGAAATTGCTTTGTGAGCCAACAAGAATTATTATTCAAAATCTCAATGTGTTTTCCTGATGGCTGTTTAAGCAGTCTCTATTTTTCAAGTAGTTTCTTCTCTGCTAGTGAAGAATTACTATCTAAGTCTGGCTGAGTGGTGCTATTAAATTTCTGCACCTGGACGTCTTCTCTCTTTTCAATCAAATTGCTTATCTTTAGGGACATGGAAATATTGCGTGCCAATAGCAAAAACCATTTCTAAAAATTTGATCCTGTGTTACCGTGAGAAAAAAAAAAAACCTTCCTAATTTTTTCACACAAAACATTTTTATTCTTTTTATAAACTAATAAAATGAACTGAGATTGAACCACCTAAATCAACTTTGCATTAATATAAGTTATCATTTTTTGATCATGCGTAACTCACAGTGGGAGGAAGGTCAAATCTCTTGTTAGGCAATAGTCTTGAACTCTAGTAACCACCTCATAAATTCTCATCCAGCCTACATTTGGATTGTACTCAGAACTTTGAAAATATTTACACCTGGGCTGGTAAATTTCCTCTTATGTTATTTCTATTCAGTCAATAGGCAATTTCAAACTCTTTTTCAAACTTTGAGAAATATTTGCTTTTTCTGGACAATAGTCAAAAATCTTTCTTTTTCTTGGGTCTATTTTTTTTCCTGTCCTTTCTTCCATTACTATTATACAACTTCCTCCTTAAGTAACTGAGATATTATAGCTATAGGATTTTTAACAAAGTTCTCCTATTATGAAAACCATTCTAGATAAAAATGATCAAGCTATATCTGCACTTTTTTATCTTTGATTTTTGTTGTTGTTGTTCTATCTGCATGTCTGAGCTTTGATTTTTTTTATTGAGGTTTCTTTGTTGCAATTGTCCACCCAATTAATATATCTATACATCTACACTTATATCTACATAGTTTTCAGTGAATTTATTCATCATTGTAGTTATAGAAGTTTTCACACATTAAAATAGTTGAATTTTAAAACAGTACAATCTTGTCAGTCTTTACTTCTAGGTGCTGCTCCAGAATTTCCCTTTCACTTATTTTTCCTTTACTGCTAAACATTTTTCAATAATTTTACCACAACTTAATTCTTTTTTAAAATTTAAGTATAGTTGGAATACAATTATATATATACATACACACACACACACACACACACACACATAATAGTGCCTCAACATTTATATACCTTATAATGTGATTATTTCACTAAGGAATCATCTGTCACCATGCAAACATCACAATATTATTTTATATAGTAAAAGCCTAATATGCAATGTGTTCACAACCAGTCACTCCTGCTGGGATGGGGCCTAAACTGGCAGTCAGACATCCCCTGAGGGGTCCCAGATTGGAGAGGTTATGGGCCAGGCTGTGGGATCCTGCCATGCATGAATTTCATGCTCTGGGCCTATATCAGACTAGGGACCCAGTGTACAAATTTATGTACCTTGAAAGGAACTGTGGGCCTTGAGGCAGCAGTGGGCATCAGGGTGGGTCTTGGCCCATCCTCAATGCCCCTTCCCGGCCCCTCCTTCTACACAGCCCCTGGTCCACTGTCTGCCAGGAGCCCTGCTCCCATGAGCAGATGGCGCCAGCCCTGCCCACACCCGCTGTCAGCATGGAGAGATTGGGGCCAATACCAGCAGCAGGTGTGAGTGGGACTGGTGCCCTCAGAGGGTGCAAGTGGCAGCTATTGCCCCAATTGCCCCTCAGGAGCAGGGGGAGGTAGAGAAACCCTTCGGGAATGAATGTTGGCAGCCACTGCTTACACCCGCTGAGGGTACCAAGTGATTGGACTAATGCTGGGTGTTGGCTGCAGGTGAGATGGACCTCAGTAGCAGGGGGAAATGGAGAAGTCCTGAGGGGCAATCAGGGCCAGCAGCCTCCACTCGCACCTGCTGATGGCAAAGAGTGATCAGGGCCGGCACCGGTCACTGGCAGGAGGTGTGAGCAGCTGGTGGGACTGTGGTGTGTGGGAGCAAAAAGTTTTCAGTAACCACCAGATGCTTGCCCTGATAACAGCAACCAGTGTCCCAGTGCCCCTCCTTGGCTGGTGCCCCTGCTCACTTGCTTCACCATCCTGCTGCAGCCCATGCCCACTATGTTCCACACTCTGCTGCCTGCTGCTGAAACCGATCATGTTCCATGCACGACCCCTGGTGCTCATAGCGACTGGTTGTTTGGTTGTTTGGTTGTGCAGGCGTTCGGTCTATTTGCATATTAGAGCTTTATATATAGATAGCTAGATGTGTTACTAGCATAAAAATTGGACTATTTGCTATTTCTGGTTTGACTAGGTAAATAGCTGTTTCCCTGTTAGGACATATGCACTGTACTTCAGCTATTCAAGGATGTTGCTTCCACGTGAGCCATAGATTGACTCCTTTGATCAGAAACCTATCTTTCTTCCATTGAGTCCCAGTCTAAATTCCAATTGCTCTTTGACAATATCCTGAAAACATCTTGAGCCTGGCAATCATTTCTGTTTTTGTTCTTTTATCTCTCTTTTTATTGAAAAAGCTAATTTGGAATTTAGCAGAAAGATGACATGGTTTAGCTAAATCGTCAGTCTCCCAAGTGGATTATAAATCCATTAAGCAAATGGACCATATTTTGCATTAATCTATATACACTGTTTTTTAGTACAATACCCTGAACACATAATGATTTTTATAAGAGAGTATCCTATCCTACCTGTGGTTTAGTATCTAAGAGAGTGCTTCTATTTTTTTTTTTCCAAATAGAAATTCATTTTAAATGAATATATAAGACATTCCAGGTACTACAAGTTTATATCTTTCTTCTTAACATGTTATGGAACTGTTTCAGAAGGCGCACAAGAAAACTCTTGATTTATAGGAAATCATGGTAAGGTAATTATATTTGGTTCCAATCATTGGAGTTAAATATTTGCAGGTAATTTGCAAGATGGGGATCCAGGGGAAAATGTAGAAAATTGCCACAGGTACCATTTTTGGTAACAAGAAATTGCCTCTGCTTAAGTCATGATTCATATGTACCATGCAAATACACTCAAAATTAAGAAAGCACATAATACTCCATGAAAAGCATACTTTCATTATGTAGTCAGTTGAACATATTCTATATATAAAAGCCTAAGTGACTGTGTGACCGACCATTTGGCTGATCTACCAGTTCCTTTGACAAGCACTGATCACCAGGGGCCAGATGCTCAATGTAGGATCTGCCTTCTGGTGGTCAGTATGTTCCCACAGTAGGAGTGCCACTCAGCTGACTAATAGGAGCCAGACACAGGGCTCACGGCTGGCTGCCGCAGCCCAGAGACCACAGCAGAGTGTAAGCAAGTCTACTGAGCATCAGTGGCAGGTACAGTGAGGCCAGGATGAGTAGGAGTGGCAGGCAGGAGCAACAGGCAGAGTTGGACTGCTGGATTCAGCCCAAACCCTGCAGGTCACAACTAGTGACCCACCAGTACATGAATCCATGTACCGGGCTTCTATTATAAGACATAAAACCATGAATGAAAAAAATCAAACCACATAGATCACAGAACTTCAAAGCCCTTAGATTTTAAATTGTAGCTTCAGTGTCTTCAAACACAGTTTGGATATTTTCTAAACCATAAAGATCATCATGCATAATTACTCTAAAATTCCTCACCCTCCCTTTTAAAAAATATTTTAATTGATTTTAGAGAGAGAAAAAAAGAAAGGGAAAGATCAAAACAT
This sequence comes from Pipistrellus kuhlii, assembly GCF_014108245.1. Taxonomy (NCBI): domain Eukaryota; kingdom Metazoa; phylum Chordata; class Mammalia; order Chiroptera; family Vespertilionidae; genus Pipistrellus; species Pipistrellus kuhlii. The sequence continues at coordinate 54,717,331 of NW_023425540.1, read as the reverse complement.
CAATGAGATTGATTGGCTGCCTCCTGCAGAACTCCTACTAGGGATGTGTCTTGACTGTGAATAGAACAGATGACTCTTGGTACATGGAATGATGCTCAACCAACTGAACTATATAACATGGGCCTCACTCACTATTTATATGCTCAGTATCCTCTACCCAAAAGGACATTGAATTCAGTTCATAGGGGATCCTCTTACCAACTGCAATAATTTATTACTAAATAAAATTTGACCTCACCATTTTCAAAAGTGTCCAGCTTTGTGTTTGACATGGTCCATATAAGGAATGAAGATTAGAGGCTAGGAAAGTTGTTCACTAGCCAGGAAAGTTGAAGAGACTCCAACTCTCAATAGAGTACTTGATAGGGAAAACTATAAACTATAAGAATTTAGCACCCCAAACCTCTAGCCTAATTTAACTGTAAGAAATTATTGTCCTAAATTAAATAAATCATCTGTTACATCGCTTTTACTACCTAGAATTTATTGAACTAGAGGGAAATTAACCATGCACAGGAAGAGTAAAATTTAAAAACTTAAAAAAAGGGGGGGGGTGAATAAGAATAAAAATAATTAAGAACCCATTGAAAAATATGTTTTAAAAATTGAAAGGGAAGTACATATCAAATAAGTATATTTAAAAATTAATGAGAAAAATTAAAATGAAAGATAAAGGAATATAAAACTATTATAAAAGGAGATAACATAAAAATAAAATAAACAATATTTATAAAATAAAAACACAGTGACTATATCATGCCAACATTCATTTTCTTGTCAGAATTATTTCTCCATTTTCCTTTCAAGAAATTATATATTATTTTTTAAAATATTCACTATTTTTCCACCTAGTTCACTGCTTCATAGGATACTAATTCAAGCCAAGAAGAAGTCTGATCAGTATAAGAAAAATCCCACTATATAACTGATGATTTCTATCTGGATTAGGAATATACCACTATTTGACTCAAAGAGATATGATGGGGGGAAATATTCCATGTTCCTAAAAAAAAAAAAAGTATATTTTTACACTGAATTGTTGTATGTTGGTATTCTGCTAATTTATTATCTATAATATATTATCTTAATTAAAGAATAACATGTAAATTAACCATCATTCCATCACAAAGATGGAGATGCCCATAGTCACAAGATGGTGGCACCCAGTCCTCTCAGCCCTGCTGGAATCCCCAAGTCCCAGAGGGCGACTGCTGAGAGTGGGCTATGTGAATGCTTGCTTTGTCGCAGTTGCAATGAAGCAAGCATCTGCACAGAGCCGCAGACGGTCGGTCGGGCCTCTGGCCAGACTGGGGCACAGAAAGATGGATGGGAATCTGAACTGCGGAGAGCCTCTAGGCAGTGGGCACAGAGCGGCTAGGCCCTACAGAGAGCTACTGGCACATGGATTCCTGCACAGGGCTACTAGTATTTATGTAATATAATACTATGATATAAATATATATTAGTATACATAATACACTATTATACATTATATATTATATATTTGGGTACCAAGGGAAATGGCAAAGCAAGGAAACTGAAAGGAATTTGATACTGAAGACATAAACTGAACTTCATAATAAATGTATTCTGGGAGCTATATACTCTCCAGACTTTTTATTATGCAAGGTGTTTAATTCTAGTTTCTGTTACCCACAAGCTATATCTTTAACTGACACACATTTAAATGTAAAACTCAGTGGATAGTTTAATAAGATTACATTAGATAACCATAAAGAGAGCATAAAGATGATGATAAATAATATAAAGGGATTATTACCACCAGTTAAAATACATAAATAATATTTCACTATATATATATTACCATTATGTACTATCCCCTTCCTAACTATCTATATAAAAGCCTAAGTGACCTTTATGTCCAAAAGACCAGGACAACTGGAATGACCAGTCCAGCAGTCACTATGATGCTCACTGACCACCAGGGCAGACCCTCAATGCAAGAGCTGCCTCCTGGTGGTCAGTGTGCTCCCACAGCCAACCTCTCCCAGTTCCTAATCTCAGCTGACAAACCTCCACAGTCCCTCTCCCTGGTCCTCCCTTCATTCCTCCCCCTGTCTGGCAGGCCCCAGCTGGCAGGCCCATCCAGTAGCCAGCAGGCCCTGGCCAGCCCTGCCCTGATCAGGAATGGGCAAGATGGCTCCAAAAGGCCCTGATCACCGGCCAGGCCTAGGGACTCCACTCATGCCAGAATTTAGTGCACTGGGCCTCTAGTATTTATAAAATCTCATAAAACATATGAATATATACCTATATGTACATACATATTCATACATATAAAATCATCCATATATAAAAATGCCAAATACATTCACAGCATACATAAGGGAAGTGAATGACTGAGAAGGACAGAAAATGAAATAGCAAATTTTATTGGTGTCTATGTTATCAATTTGTACCTTCTTTACAAACCTTTTCTCAAAATTCAAAGCAAAAAGTATACTTTACTTTTCTGAATTAATTTGTGCTTCTACAATCAATGTCCCAGACCACAACAATAGTCATGCCATTTATTTTGTCATTTAAAATAAATTAAATGTTGGGGAAGGGGCTAGGGAAGGGGCTGGGTGGAGGTAGAGAGGGTAAAAGGGGGACACATGGTGAAGAAAGGAGACTTGAGTTAGTATGGTGAAGGACATAATAACTACACAGATGATGTATTATAGAATTGTACACCTGAAACCTACATAATTTTATTAATCAATGTCACTCAAAAAAAACACAAACCCAATAATATATAAAATAAATTTTTGAGAATGGAATATATTACAACTGAACAAAAATCTACTTCATTTATTTAAACTGCTTTATTGGTTTATTTAGTATCCTATTGTATAAATTTATCTATTCCCCTTATTGGTCAATTAAATCTCTATTCTCTAACATAGATTGGTATGCAAAAATTTAATGTTAAGTAAGGAGATCTGTGTATTTTCAGTATGAAATAATTTATATAAAATAAATATACTTTTATTTTTTAACTATAGGTAAATATCTAATATTAAAACATGGGTAGTGATGTTACACATTAAATTCATTAATATGACTTCTCAAGGGGTAATAAAAACAATGGAATTTATAAGAAAAGCAAAAAGGTATCTGTAATTCTTACTTTACATATAAGTATATGCTTAAAGCAAAGAATGAAAATTTAAACCTTTAAATATCCTGGCTGATGCATGTGTGGGTATTCATGACATCATTTTCTTCAACATAATAAATACTGCCAAACAAAAATATATACACAATAAAAAGTTATACAGGATGGGGCAAAAGTAGGTTCTCGGTTGTATGTGATAGAGTTTATTCTTGTATTATTATTTATTAATTATTACATTATTTTTCATATGAACTGTAAATCTACTTTCGCTCTACCATGATTTGTACAAGTAAATTCTGAGGCCTCACTGGCTCCTTTGTGTACTAGATTGCAGGGGTGCATGGTTACAGCACACACAATACTAGAGGAAGAGAGAAGTTAGGTAGATAACCTCAGACAAGTAGTTTAATATTCCTGAATCTCTAACTCCTTATAAATAAAAGTAAGATAATAACAGTGCTTGGCTTATAATATTGTTTTGAAAATGAAATGAGGCAACATATATAAAGTTCCGGAAGTACAGAACGGAATAAATAAATGTTAGTTCTTTCCCCATCAATAAATATCCAGTTTCTTTTATAACTCATTCCAGTTGAAAGAAGTTTTGCTTGCCTTCATTTTTAATCAAGTATTCGAAAATATTCTATGATATTCTGACATTCTGGCTAAGCACCACAACACTTTAAATTTTTCAAAAAGCCACATTAACCAGAATTCCAGAGTAATAATACTTAAAATATTTGTTATACTACATATGACTAGCTAACAGGGTTTAGGTATATTAATTTGCTTCTTTTTGTTTGTGTTTGAATACTACATATCTTTATCTGCTCATATTGATTCTAGAAAATTTACCTTTACTTAAACAATGTTTAAATTGTTCACATTTTTGTATTATAAGTAGTATTTTCCTTTTAAAACTAACAATTAAAAATAAATATGGGTTTTGATAATGGGCAGGTCTGTTATGGTAACTCTTTCCTGTGAAATGTTGAAGTCAGGACAATACACAATGACAATACTATTCAATAAGACAAACTGGCTTTGAAAATAGCTTTTCCTTTGAGAATTTGTCCCTTTTCAGTTTGATATTCTTTGACTGATATTTAATAATATATTGCCATTGAAGAAGATAAAAGGTAGAAAGTATGTAAAAAGTGGGATCCAACATTGCATATTAAGTTCCTTTACTTCCTATACACCAAATTTTATTTAAGGTTTGATATATAACTGTCACTTCATATTTTTTTCAAAAGAAGTAATATTTTGACAAGACAGGAAATTGCACACCGAAATATATTTTACCCATTCTCACACACACACATGAATACACACTCTCTGTGTCTCTTCTAAATTTGAAAATCGATCACTTAGAGAACAATTTTCAAATATTTCTATTAGATCACTTAGAGAACAATTTTCAAATATTTCTATTAGATGCCACCTAATAAACAGAAACATAAAAACAAAATGTACATTGTATGTGGCAAGTTTAGGATTATAAATCTACTTCCTAATGTTATAACACTCACGGTAGTCTGTATCCCATGGCTTTCTAATAATTGTAATCTGCTTTGCCCCCTGTGTTAGAGATATAATTACGTTAACAGCTTTTCTACACAGGCACCATGCATTGCCATTAAGAAGCTAACTTCATTTAATTAGCATCATGTAGTAAATTAGCAGTTATAAGGACCGCTGGGTACAAGGGGATCTCCATTTTCTCACCATTTACTTAATCCTCAGCCAATGTTAAGATTAATGCTCACTGAATTTCCACAGCAAAATCACCATCAACCTTCTCGGATGCTGTGATTCAGCATTTGCATGGATTTGGACCAAACAGTTTTCTCCTGATGCCCACAAGTTAGGATTACTGAACACCCATCATGCTCCTAGTTGGAAAGATATAGGAATGCAGAGACACAATGCCCATGGGAATGCATTATTTTTTCTTTCAAAGCAACATTTTTTTAAACAATTTAATAAAAAGAGCAGTATTAACTAGGGAGTAAATGAAACGACAGAAGGATTTCCTTTAAAAATAAATTTGCAGATTTTATTAATATTTTTGTAATAAGACTTTTTTTTTAATGTCTGGTGCTTGGTGGAAACACATAAAATTACATTACATTATTAGTTATCCTGTCATTAGGCTTATAGAGTGCTATAAAAATGATTAAATATCTCTGTATGTGTGTGAATGTGTGCTTGAAAATTCATTGTGTTTAAAATTTGTTAGAGTTATTTTTAGTGTAGCAAAACTACTAGTTTTAAGTGATGTTATCAAAATCACAGAGCATCACAAACATGTTACATATTTAAAATGTCATCTCATCTTGGTATTTCAACGTAAGTTAATTCTACGAAAATTTCATAAAGCTATATATGAAAAACTCTATAAACAACTTTCAATTTGTGGTTTTATGATCGGAGTCTGTAACTACTCCAGAAGTAGATACTGAAGAAAACCTTCCTAAAGCATTGTAAAAAGTAATTTCAAAAATTATGTTGTCTACCTTCCCTCTGGTTCTACACATGCTCTGCCAAATAATCTATAAACCCTAAATATCTCATATGTGTATAAAACAGTTCATATATGTTAAAAGTGAAACTATACTGAAAATGTATACTGCTCATCAAACAAATGAAAACAATGAAGATACACTTTAGATGATCTGTTTGGGTGTTCCCTCACTGAATAAGAACTTAGATTATTTGGACCCCTCTGTCATAAACGGCTTCTGAATGCTATGTCGATCCTTAAGAAACATCACCTGGGACCAGGAGCACTTCCGAGGCCCAAAGGATATTTCTTTTATCATTAGAACCAGGCTGGAGGAATATCTTATCTTTTATCGATACTTTCAGAGATGCTAAGTTTTTGTGGCCATTAACCTATTTGGATGTCCTTCTGCATTTGTTGCCCTCATACTCTCAAATCTCTCAGAGTCACAACCTAATAGTAACCTGCTTTTGCCTTGTTCAAGGCCTTTCAGCCTCCCCAGCAGAAATTCTCTATTTCAATGGGGCCAGGAGAGCACAAGATACCTGCTGTGAGCTTACACAATTGACTTAACTTGCCAGGCCTACTGCTGAAGGCTGCCAGTTCATACCTGTGGATTATACTTGGGAGTTGTGATCTCTGTCTTGAAACCATGTGTCTCTGGTAACCACTCTAAGAGTATAGATAGTATACTGACATGTGTAAGGGAACTGACCACTTTGAGGCAAATGATGATCAATGAAATGTGGAGACCAATGAGGAAATTCTTCTCCCATCATTTTCCTGGAGAGATTCTTTAGATATTTTCATAGGGTTTCTATGAAGTTATACATTCTAATCCTCACTTTCCCATTTTCCTCAATCTTGCTTTTCTTGAAATTTACATTTAATAAAGTATAAAGCATCCAGTTCAATTTTTCAGAAAACTAAACCAGCTATCTGCCCATCTGAAGAGAACGCATAAGTCTCTGGCTGGACAGCTAAAAATGAGAGTCAATATAGTAAGTTCACGCCCTTTACTCATTGGGAACCACCCTCCTCCCCCATCTCTTTAGTCAGATCTCAGCTACTCTTCCATTGCATACAACTTAGATGTGCTTCATTATTTTGTTTTGAAGCACATGGCATTGGGAAGCAGATAACTTGAAAAGATGTTGAGGGAGTTCTACATTGTTGTCTTTATGAGAGAAGGTGACAGTGAGGTATTAAGGAAAAGAAGAATTAAAAAGAAAAAGAAAGAAATATGACTAATAACGTGCCAAGAGTTCTGAAAACATTAGTGTATATTGGAATCATTACTGTTGTAAAGCACAATATAAAAACTGATTTTATAATAATGGCCTGGATTATTAGGGAAAACTTGAATTATGTCTCTATATTCTATGTAGAAAAGGCAGGTAAGTTGTTTAGAGAATTCTCAACTAAATGGTTGAAGTAAAAATGTCTTGATGCTTAGATTTGAGACAAATATTCTGACAAATATGGCTATGTATAACATTTTATACTCTAAGTTTCAAGATTATGCTTAATGTTGTCTTTTTTAAGGAGCTAAATATTCTTTATGAAAATTGGAAAATGTGTAGATGCATACTCATATCTAGGAAAGATCACATAGTGGCATGACAAGTATTATATTTGAATCACATTAATATTTCAAGTACAAACAATACACCAAAAAATAGGAAATATAAATAGACCCATAACTATTAAGAATAAATTAGTAATGCAATTAAAATTCTGACAATGAAAATCCCTGGATCCAATGGCTTCTCTGGTGAATTTTACCAAACATTTAAAGAAGAATTAACACTAATACTTCTCAAACTTGTCTATAAAATTGAGTAGAAGGGAATTCTCTCTGATTCATTCCGTAAGTCCAGCATTATCCTATACTAAAGCCAGACAAATGAAGGGAAATATTGATGCAAAAATCCTCAAAAAAATACTAGCAAATTTAATTAATAGCAAATTAAAAAGTTATAGACCACAATCATATAGGATTTTTTGTGTGAAGTGCAAAGATCCATCAACTTATGACTATTGATTTATATAACACAGCATATTAACAAAATGAAGAATAGAAACCACATTATCTCAATTGATACAGAAAAATTATTTTGACAAAATTTAAAACCTTTTCATGATTTTAAAAAATCAGTCAACAAACTAAGAATGAAACCACTTTAAAATAATAAATGGCATATGAAAAACACATAAAAAAAACTTATATTCTATGTTGAAAGACTGAAAACATTTCCACTAAGATTATGAACAAGGAAAATATGTCAATGCTTGCCATTTCTATTCAACATAGAACTGGAAGTTATAACCACAGCAACAGAAATAAAGGGCACTCAAATCAGGAATAAATAAATAAAACTATCTCTGTTCCCAGATGTTATGATCTTGTACATGGAAGACTCTAAAGTTTCCCCTGCACCCTCCCAAAAAACAACAACAACAAACCCAAACAGATAAGAAAAAAGCAAAAAAACAAAAACAAAAACACACAATTGGAAATAATAAACAAATTCAGCAAAGTGGCAGGATATGAAGAATACAAAAATCATGTGATTACTACACACTAACAATGAATACCTGAAAAAGAAAATAAGAAAACAATTCCACTTTTAATAGCATCAAAAAGAATAAATATTTAAGAATTAAGTTATGTGAGAAGATTTAAGACTTATGCAATAAAAACTATAAAACATTTCTGAAAGTAATTAAATATATAAATAAAAGGAAAGATGTCCTCTGTTTATGGACTTAGAATACTTAATATTGTTAAACTTTCCCCAAAGTGATGTACAGAATTAATGCAATCCCTATAAAAATTCAAATGGTGGTTTTCTTTTTTCTGCAGAAAAAGAAAAATCCTCCCTAAAATTCATGTAGAATTTCCCGGGACTCCAAATTGCCAAAACAATTCTAAAAAGGTCAAAGCTGGAAGACTCACACTAATTTCAAAGTTTAATATAATAGCCACAGTAATCAAAATAGTGTAGTACTAAAAAAAAAAAAAAAAAAAGATAGCCATATAAACCAATAGAATAGAATGCAGAATTCAGAAAAACAAACAAAAAAACCATTTCATCTATGGTCAAATGATTTTTCATTAGTATTTTTAAGACCATTCAATGAGGAAAAGTCAGTCTTTAGAAAATTGGCGCTGGAAAAAAAAAAGATCTGAACATGCAAAAGAAAGAACTTAGACTCTCACCTAATATCATACATAGAAATTAAATCAATCAAATATAGGTATATAAATGTAAAACCTAAAACTCTAAGTAGAAAACACAAGGCAAAACTTCACAACACTGGGTTTGGAAATGATTTCTTGGATATGACACCAAAAGCACAAGCAACTATAGAAACTGTAGACAAATAGTGTTCATGAAAACTAAGTATTGTATGCATCAAAAGACACTATCAATGGAGTAAAAAGGCAATAAACAGGATGGGAGAAATATCTGGATATCATATATCTGGTACGGAATTAATATCTAAATTCTAAAATTTAATAACCAAAAGTGAACAATCTGATTCAAAAGATGGCAAAAGACTTAAAAAGACATTTCTTCAAAGATATAAAAATGGGCAAAGAGTACATAAAAATATATGTTCAACATCACTAGTCATTTGGGAAAGAAAAAAAATCAAAGCCACAATGAATTACTACCTCACACCCATTAGAATAGTCTTTATTAAATCACACACACACACACACACACACACACACACACACACACACACACACCACAAAAACAAAAGCACAAAATAAATGCTGTTGAGGATGTGGCAATTTTAACATTTATGTACTCTTTATAATTATGTACTGTTTATGACAATGTATAATGGTACCACTGCTGTGGAAAACAATGTAATAGTTCCTCAAAAAGTTAAACAAATAATTATATTATCCACCAATTGCACTTCTAGGTATATGCTTATAAGAATTCCATGTCCATAGCAGCATTATTTGCAATGGCTAAAACATAGAAGCCACCTGTATCTATCAGTGGATGAATGAATAAGAAAAATGTGCCATATATAAAAGATTATTATTCAGCCTGAAAAAAGGAAGGAAATTCTGACATATACTAAAACATGAATAAACTTGAGCTAAGAAAGATAAGCCATCCACCAAAATACAAACACTCTATGATGCCACCTATATGAAGGACTTTCCTGTCACAGAAAATAAAATGGGATGCCCAGGGCTGGGAAGCGTGGGAAATTGGGAATTATTGTTTAATAGGTATAGATTTGTTGGACTTAGGTTTTTTGCTTTATTTGGGTAAACTGAGGCAAGGTATTATTTTTGTTGAAATATTGATTTAACTCAATTCATTAAAGAGAATATATATTTTTAATTAATCAATTCCCTTTATTATTATAGCTTATTTTTAATTTATAATTCTGGATGGAAACCTCTTACTGAATTTATACTGTATTTTTTAATTTGAACATGTTCTTATAAAATGTATAATATTTTTTCCACATATGCATTTCTTCCTCCAGAAACTATATACTCTTCATTCAGTAATGAGAAACAAAAGTATTCTCTTTACACCTTTAAGAGACTGAACAGGGTTTACTGCAAGTTATTAATATATTGGTAAACTCAGTGCACTGTCTTCTTCCTATAGCACATGAAGTGTATTGCTTTTCCACTGAGGGGCCACCTGGTATTTATTACTTTGATGAATCCAAAACCTTTCTCTTAGTCTGCCATTCTTACCCAGAACCTGTCAGTGTATGCCTCGTATTTGTAAAGCTTATTTTTTTCAAACACAGTAAGGTGCTTGATTTTATTCAACAAGTCAAAATAACTAAAACTATGATTATTGATACATTTAAATTTGAATTTTCCATCAATCTGTGTAAATATTTGCCTACCATTTATCATGTTCAGTGTGCATAGGAACTTGAGGGAAAATCATTCAATCATCACAATTAATATAATACTATTAAGCCACTGTCATATTTGAGCTTATAGTATGCTAACTCTAAGAAGAATAATTATCTGTAAAATCTATGCCAAAAAATAAGAATAGCACATTACTACTGGATTCATACTGACCTTCTACATTAGAATAAAATAGGCTTATGATTTATTTCAATACCAATTAGCTAGAACTTATGAGAAACTGCTAGCCAATTAGGATAATATAGAAAATGACCTTAAAGGCTATTCTTGTGCTCAGATATAATTCAAAATATTGTGGATAATCTATAAAACTCTATTTTATGGTATAGTTAATTTAAGTTTCAAGGTGAATTATAGAACAGAAATAAGTAGCCGAACCATTCAGACATAATGTCTTCCTTTTAATCTACCTTTGTTTTTTGATTTTCCCAAATAAATAGCACTTTATAGTAGACTTATTATTATATATTTCATTTATTAATTTTAAAGATTACATAATACTTCATAAGGTAAATTACTTGAAAATGACATGCTTTTGTTCTTTTATTAATAAAAATATACATTAATTGTTAACAGTCAAATATTTAATTTGGACTTAGATTTAAACTTTTAAGTTCTAAGAATTAACAACCTTTTTATTAAAAAGGTAAAAATACCACTACCAAATTGAATAGATATCTGTTTCCTATTAGAAATAAAATTATAGGTAGTAAAAATTATAATAAAAATTTTCCTCTCTAGGTTTCTAACTCAGTCTAACAAATGTGGTGGATAATACAATGATTATCTGCATCAGTATGTGCTTATCTAAATCATAGTAATAATTTGTCAAAAGGTAGATTCTATCATAAACTAGAAACATGGTGATAAAAATCCCTAAAGGGCAGAAGAGTTTTAGAAATTTCAATTTGATTTTGTTTTAACACATCCCTTCTATTTATAATAGTGCTTGGGGGGCGGCATTTTTAAAATTTTACCTAAGGTACAAGGTTTGGAAATAAAATTACTACATTTCTTTTCTTGTGGCTAAAAACTGAGCATTTTGAAAAAACTATGTGATAACCAAAATACTGATTTATAGATTTAGGGCTTGGTTATTTATACCAATTATCTAATACCTCTAGAATCTCATCATTATCCCATTAGTAGCAATAGGATGTTTAATGCCCCAAACTGACTATTTAAACACTTCCTGTATTTCCCTTCCCTTCCCAGTTGTGGCCTCCCCTTCTTTCCTCCTCTCTCCTACCCTCTCTTCCCCTTCTCTTTCTCTCTTCAGATGAGACTCTTTCTTCACCTTATGTTTCTCCTAAATCAACTCTTGAGAGCTTAATATCTGAAACACATATTGAACTTCTCACAGCTCAAATGTTGACTTGTTTATAAAGCCTAAAATATATATAAAGATTTTTCCTCTCTTTCAATAGATTTCCCTACCTCTTATGTAGTAAGCATTACATTTTGTTCAATCACTTATATCTGTGCCTATTCAATCACCTGATCAAGAGACCCCCCAAAAGTCAAGGCTAATGTTCTAGTTTTCGTTGTACTGCGAGCCTTACCACAATTTGTGAAACAGGACAATTTATGAGTGCTTATTTTGTAGATGGATACTTGTATTTTTAAGCCAATTTTCCCAACTGTTCAAATATGTTAATCTTGTTCTGCATGGATACTTTCAAGGATAATAAAATAGGGTTATATGTACTAGAAAAGGCATTTTCCTCTTTATAGACGCCTACTCCAGGTGAGAAGATATTTAGAATATGCTTTCTGAAACATAATAGAATCTCAGAATTCCAACATTTGTCTTCCTAACCAGAGAACTTGGGAATCCCTTACATGCCACAGTTGTATCAGGAAATATCTGAAATTATGTTTACCTTCTTCCACATATCTTCTGACATAGGTGTTAGGATAGACCATATAGTGATAATAATAATGGCAGCCATGATAGCAACAAAAGCAACTTTCCATAACTAAAACTGCTAATAGACATCAGGTAGTTCTTGGGATTATGATTTATTTTTCTAAGTGAGTATATAAATCTTTCATTTAAGTTAACTCTTGACATATTTGCATGGCTACCTAATTTATAAGAAACACTATAGGGGCATCTACATGGACTTATTTGAAAATGTTGGCCAATAAACACATAGCCAAAATTCACATTCTTCATGATTCTATCACACAGATTCTGCATTATATATATATTACACATGAACATACAAATTAGGGTTCAAACATTTATGTTGGGAATGTATTTAAAGCTATCAGATCTATTCTTGATAAAGCACTAAAACAGACTTTTTTGTAGTCCCCCCCCCCCCCCCCCCCCATAAATCAGAGAGCTTGGACAACAGAATGACTCTGATATAAGCTGTCTCATAAAAAAGAGGAATGAAACTTTATCTCTACTGGAGTAGAGGCAAACTGGACATAACTATTTGCATGGCTAATAGACATCAGATATTTCTTGGGATTATGATTTATTTTTCTACATGAGTATATAAATCATGCATTTAAGTAAAATTCTATATATTTGCATGACTACCTAATTTTACATGGTTAATTTATAAAAAACACTATCGGGCATCTACAAGGACTTATTTGAAAATCTTGGCCAATAAAACATGGCCAAAATTCACATTCCAAAGATAAAATAGTTTTCATCACCATTATCGATGAAAAATATTAGGAAGTGAAAATGGGTTTTAAATAAAGCAGTATAAAAAACACCGATATTCTATTTATCAACTACTTGATACCTGTCAGACAATGTTCTATTATACTTTTATTTTACTTTTTTATTGAGTGTTCAACTTTTAAATATTTTTTTTGTTTATATCACTTCATACTCAATGAATAAATACTAATAATATGCCCATCTTATATAAGAACAACTACATAAGAACAACTACATAAGTAATTCTACCTTGTGATTTAACAAGTAGAAGTATAGATTAAATTCAAACCCAGTTCTGTCTGCCTATTTTAAAAGGCCATGCTTATTAATTATTAAGTCCTCCGCTTTTTATAGTAAGACTAGAAGCACAGTTCATGAACATTCACACACTGGAGTGTGGGGGAGGGTATCCCTCAGCCTGGCCTGCCCCCCTCACAGTCTGGGAGACCCAGTGCTCAGAGGAAGGCAATGCCACCCCCCCACCCCCCCATCACACCTCTGCTGCTACCACTGCTGGCAGTGCAAGCCTTGGCTGGCCCTGGTTACCTGAGTGTTGGGTGACCAAAGCGGCTGGGCAACCGCCATCCAAGGCTTGCCTGCGCCGCGGGCATCAGCTGTGCAGCCACCATCCGAGGAGGATTGCCTGCCCCTTGGGCTGGCCCTGGGAGGCTGGGGAGCTGAGGAAAATGGGAGACTCTGGAGGCAGGCACACAGAGTGACTGGACCTGACTGGGAGTAGGCCTGGCCTTGCCACACACCTGCTGCCCTGGTAGGGCTGAGAGGATTGGGCACCACCATCTTGTGGCTGTGGATGCCGCCATCTTTAAAAGCGTGGCAGTCAATAAGCTTATTCCCTCATTGACTGTGGGTGCTACCATATTTGTGATGGCATGACGGTCAATTTGCATATCACCTCTTTATTAGATAGGATGCCTTCTTCATTACTATGCCAGAAATATTTGTTCTGTATTTTTATCCTCACTAGGAATTTGGATGTTCTTCTATATTTATTAGCTAATTACTTAAAGAGATAGTAGGGGAAGGATTTGAAAGTTAATTAAAATTTTGTGAGAGAACAGAGGGATTTCTCTGTTAGAATAAAAAAATACATGAAGACCTCCTTTCTCTTATTTATTGCATATCATATTCTTTAACTGAATCAGAAAACAATCTAGAAGTAACAGCTTTCATATACTGAGGACTCAATGTGTGCCAAGTCATGTTAAGTACTTTACATATATTGCCTCTGAGGGTTAAAATACTGTGTTAAAGTAAATATTAGCTCCTTGTGCTACAAATGAGAAAAATGAAGCTCAGAGAGATAGAATGATCCGCCCAACAATTGTGGAGCTAGGATTGGTAGTTGTTGGTGTAAATTACAAACTCAGAGTTTCTATAGATGAAGCAGTGACCCATTTGAAGGGATGATACTAATATAGTTATTGATAGTTATACCTATCATTTAGTGACCATTTAGATTTATTTCCTTATAGTAATCTCCATTTTTGCATGAACTTTGTGGGATAGATAAAGTATGCATTTCTAACTCTAGGTTATGGAAGAAGTGCCAGAGACTTAGAAAGTTTCCAGATATTGTGAAAAGTAATGCAGTCAATTAATAAATAGGGTAAGAATTCAAATGCATCACTGGTTAATACATTGCCATACACTCTTATTTAAGGAAAAATCTTGTTAATAATATCCTATTAATGATATGCTATTAATAACATATTAAAAGGTGAATATAAGACCCAAAGTAACATGTCTGGCCAGAAAAGGGAGGCTTTGGAGCTGATGGGGAGTGTCTAGTCCTAGCTAATCAGACTTCAGTCCTACTCATGAGCTGCCATAGACATTAAGATCCTGTATTCCAGAAAGAAACCATATTAGTTGGAAATTGCTGAGTTGAGGAGAAGTAGGCAAATGATTTTGTGATCACTAAGAACACTGCTTAGCCCTGTAGCATATGCATCAGAAAAATTGCTATCTCCTGACCAACTTTTAGTTCTAAGAATGACTCGTAGTATTCTGTGATGTCAGAATGTCATTTCAATTATAACTGGTCAGAGCTAGCATGGAGAGAAACTTAACTGCATATTTCTGAATGGGTTATCTCAGAAGAATATAAAAATAAAAATAAATAAATATGCATTTGATAGTCTTTTATATTTTTTTAGTATAATGGGAAAATGCAGACTTAGTCATAAGAAAACTAAGGAAAAATCATGTTTTTTACATTCAAATATAACTGAAAATTTGGACCAATGACAAGAGGGAGACTCTAGAAGAGAACTATAGGAATCTGCAAAATATCTTTTTTATCAGTGACTTGAATCATGGCATAGCAGCCACCCTTTTGATATTTGTGAATGATGGCTTTAGGAGGATTATCTAATATATTTCATGACAGGGGCATAGTTCAAAATCTTGATAGGCTTGAATGATGGACTAAAACCAATAAAGAAGGATTTGACAAAAATAAATATGATTCCCTATATAGATTTTAAAATAGGTTACAGAAACTTAGATTCAGAGAGTTCTATATCAAAGCAGCTCCATGAAAAAGACTGGCAACAGAAGCCAATAATGAATCATACATTAGAAAAAAATGAATTCTAGGATGATTTAATAGCCATCTTAAATGCACATAATTCTTATATGGCAATGTTTTTCAAAGTAGGAATCCAAAATTTGAGTCTTGAATCAATTAGTAGGTTGTAAAGGGCAACTTACTGTATTTTTTATAACTTAAAATAAGAGAATAGGATAAAATGAGTAGAATAAAAAACATAAGATTGCATTGCTCATACAAAGAAATGAGAGAGAGAGAGAGAGAGAGAGAGAGAGAGAGAGAGAGAGAGAGAGAGAGAGAGAGAGAGAGAGAGAGAGAAACATTAGCAATAAACTAGGTTTTACTTTATTTTTGTTTTTATTTTATTTTTTTACAGAGAGGAAGGGAGAGGTAGAGAGAGCTAGAAATGTTGATGAGAGAGAAACATTGACCAACTGCCTCTTGCACACCCCCCACCAGGGATGCGTCCCAACCAAGGTACATGCCCTTGACCGGAATCGAACCTGGAACCTTTCAGTCTGAGACCTACGCTCTACCACTGAGCCAAACCAGTTTTGGCTAAACTAGGTTTTAGATGATATAGGATTATTCCTTTACAAGGTACTATTTTGTTTTGGTTATGTTTTTTAAAAAAAGTCATTATCTCTTAAAATACACACAGAACTATTTATTGGTACAGTGATGTGAAGTCTGAGATTTGCTTAAAAAGAAACATGAAGCAAACAAACTCATACCAAAATCAAGGTTTGCATATATGTGTTATGGGGGCAAAAAGACACAATGGCAAAATGTTGATATCTGTAGTAAGTATAAGAGGCATAAAAATGACCCACCACCATCACAAAGAGGCCTGGAACTTAATCCAGGATGCTTGTGATTATCTTATTATTTGGCAAGGTATGATTAAGTTGCAGATGGAAGTATGCTCATCCACTGACCTTGAGATGGGAAAATTTACTTGGAAGATCATGCATCATAGTGGATGGGGGGACAGTAGGCAAGAGGTGAGGGAGTCAATCAATGAACAGTAGGTCCTTCAATAATGACCTTTCAATATAACCTTGATAAGATGCTATAGGAACTTAACTCTTGCTTATGTTAGTTAACCTGTGGTAAAATTGGTTTCTTTATATAGTGCTCATGTTAAAGTTGTAACCTAGCTAGGAAGTTGAGTGCAGACTTACTGTAATCATAAACATGTTTCTTTATAAATGGAAAAGAAGGTGGAGATCTAGGCAGACGACAACATGAAAAGACTTGGCCTGATGTGGCTGGCTTTGGAGGCAGAAGAAAGGCACTATAAGGCTGCCTCCAGAAGCTCGAAAGACAAGAAAAGAGATTCTCTTCTAGATTCTCCAGAAATTGTATTGAGCCCCTTTTTTTCAGCCTCATGAGATAGATCCATTTCCAACCTCTGACCTCTAGAAATAAAAAGTATGAAGACTGCTTTGTTTTAAGTCACCAGATTTGTTATATTTTAAGATTAGCAATGGTGCTCAAACCTCAGAGGGAAGGTAGGGACAGCTGGAGGTAAGGGGAAGAGACCAACCAAAGGACTTGTATGCAACACAGACAACAGGGGGTGAGGGTGAGGACTTGATAGGAAGTGGGGAGGCAATGGGGGGATAAAGATACATATGTAATACTTCAAACAAACAAACAAACAAAAAAAGAATAGTAGTGGGAAAATAATACACTGTGTTGTGGGAATCAGGATTTCATTATTTCTCCTACTTTTGTGTTTATTTTAAACATTACATAGAAAAACTTTAAAAATATATTAAGATCCTAAAAAAAATTTTCGTCACCATTTTTTTTTTTTTTTACTAAAGTCCAATAGCAAACCTTATTTTAAAGACGTGAAATCTAACTGAAATAGACTGATGGACTATAAAGATGCCTTTCAGATACAATCAGATATGTCATAATATGGTTTAATTATTTGAGTAATATGGTACCATTAAATAATTTTTATAAAGTAGGCAGTGTCTTCATAGCAAATTTATGATGTCTCATTTATACAGGCAAGTATACCAAACTATATTGAAAACCGCCTAATGATATAATCAATTCACAGACCAGAAGAGATAAGTACATAATATTTATGTCATTTTTTTTGTTTTGTTGAGATGGTGCATGCTTTTTATGCCATTAACAGCAGTCACTGTTAATTTTAGAATTTTTGGAAGTGAGGCATACTTAAAACAATAAATTCTTCTATAAGCTCCACATATTTAGACCAAGAAAGGGTAATAACCTATTATATTCTTAAGCTATAATTTAAGACTATAATATTTTACTGAATATAATTATGTTCTTATAAATATTTTTATTTGTCACAGAGAAGATGTGACTTTTTTAAAGGGTGAGAAAATTTTTTAACATCTGAAAAACAATTCCCTATATCCTCAAATAAAATTAACTTGGATTTAATACATTTAGAGATTTTATAGAACAAAGGAAATGGAGATTACTTAATGAAATTTCCCTTTAAACATAATTTTAACAATAATAAAAGGTGACATAATTGTAACAATAATAAAAGGTGACATAGAAGCAATGGCCTTTATATAAGATTCTTCTGCATTGTTTTGACACTATCCAACTAAAGGGCAAATACCTTTACTTACTCTATGAAACTTTCAAAGGGTATCGTATCTCTTTCACCTCAATAACCCAATTCCTCATTTCATGTAGAAGAGGAAAAGAGGCAAGAAGAAGAGATAATGTCAAATTCAGTCATAGGAAATTGATCTGGTGGCCAAAGCAGAGAGCACAGTTTCATTTTTTTAATCAATATTGTACATTTTGGTGAGACCCTATTTTGCTTTTATTAGAAAATGGTTAATAATTACATTGAGTAGGTAGGCAATTACCTCATCTATAAAGTAAAAAATCAACTTGGTTTATTGCATACCTTTGCCTTCACAACTTGTATACTGTGCTTATAGCAACAAGTGCAAGTGATATTGCCATTATTTCTAACATTCTTGGTAATTAAGGTTTAAGGGTGGATATAAATATGTGAGTGGATACCTCAGAAAAAAATATTTAAGGTTTGCTTTTATGTCCACATTAATCTTTGTCCTGTACTTGTCTGTTACAGGGGATTGCTGAAGAGCTGAATGACTTGGCTTCTGAAATTAACCCTGAAGGGCTACACAATTCCTGGGCTAGACTGGCTGGCAGCTCATTAGCATAGAAAAGGATATCCAGGGAAAGAAACTCCATTTGCAAGTAAAATATGGTACTGATGAATGAAGCAATACAATGGTGAGAAAGGCTGCTTCCTATCCATGGGGAAACACTGAGGCAAGTGTGCTAAAGTTTTATGCTCATATAAAATGGTCAGCAAAGTATATCTAGTTTTCTAAGCCTAACAAATTGGTGCCAACTTATTGAAACAGTCTGACAGCAGGAGGGGGGGAAAAAAGTGAAAACTGTTCAAGGACAATCTGTTTAGAAGAAAAGTCTGGAATCATTAAAAAATGTATTTAACGTAAGATAATTAGTAGGAGTGAAATAAACTCTGACTTACCGTCAGATATATGACTGGAACAAAAGCAGCGATAAACCAGCTATGATGACGAGCTTCTCCAGAGCAATTCCCAAAGACACCAAAGGAAAGACCATTCCCCAGAGCTGACAACCCTGGTGGACCCTCCCTGCAAGGGACGCCAACCTGCTTTTCTTTTCTTTCTTATTTTTTAAAATTAAATCTTTATTGTTGAAAGTATTACACATGTCCCGTTTTCTCCACACTAAACCCGTTCTAGCCTGCCCCCACCTCCTGCCCCAGGCCTTCAACCCCTTTTCCATCTGGCCATAGCTCCGGGCCCCAATCTGATAAGTTGCCAAGCTAAGTTATCAGAACACAAAAATAGAGAAACAAAGTGGCAGTAATTGTCCTTGGTGAGCAAGGAACAATAGCAAACGCTTTTCCCCACCCCCCCTATCAATCTCAATTTGGGGGGAAAAGAAAGAAAAAAAAAAAGAGGGAGAAAGAGACAACAAAACTTTACCTTCTCTGTTGAGCAGGTGTCACAAAGATGTGGAGAGATGACTTTGGTGAACATCCCGCCCTTTGCCAGCTTCTGCCATTTTTCCAGGTTCCTGGCAGGCTCTGGAGGAGTGAGGTGCCTGGGTCTCATCTTAGCCACCAGGTTCTGGAAAGAAAAGTAAGTTTTCCCCTCACTCACCCCGCAACCTGAGCGCTTGGCTGAGCTTCCCTTTCTCTGGAACACCTTGTGAACACCCGAATGATTAAAATTCTCCACGGTGGCCACGCCACTAAATGTTATCACTGGGAAGGGGAACCTCCTTGTTCAGACCTAAAAACCAAATGTTATTCAGCTGAGGTCATCCTGAAATGAGCCCAGTTTACGTCAGACCCACTTCCAGTCCCGGAACCGGTCCAGTTCCCACGTGGAACCCAGTCCAACCGCAGAGCCGGTCCAATTTCCAAGTCGGACCCATTCCAATCCCGGAACCGGTCCAATTCCTAAGTGGGACCGACTCTCTCAGGTGGTTCCCTGTCTGGAAAAAGAAATGCCCAATGAAGGCCGGACGCTCTGAACACTGCAGCTGCGAGCCCGGGTCCGAGGCAGAGGGACTGAGTGCCACCCCGGGGGCAGCGGCGAGCCCACCTCCTCCAGCTCAGCAGGTACTCAGCCTGGGTGCTTGCTGCTGTCTGGGGGCCCTCGGGGGCCTCCTTTGGTGTCCTCTTCTGATACTAGAACTATAAAAATATTACCTAAGGCATATTAAATATTTTAAGAGTGCATTTGAGCAAAACTCTATTCGCTTGGAGCAGCAGGAATAGAAACCCGAGGCGGTTAGGAGCCCTCCACCCACAGGAGCAGGGAAAAGGCAGAGCAACCTGAGGGAATGCCAGGTGGATGAGAGCTTAAGGCCCCGTTGGCTGTTGGTGATGGGTTGGATTTAGCGGTTTTTGATTTTATATCCCGGAGGCATTCGCAGGCTTACATTTTGGTTTGCTTACGCAGGCTGCCTTGGCATTAGAGCCACCTCCGCCTAATGGCATTCTTGTTTAATTAACAGACCAAATTCAACATTAGTTCCCCATCACTAACTTTCAGAGCAAGATCCAGAGTTTTGCCTGCAAGCAATTTGAGTCTGAGTAACTTTTAGCCAGCAGTAGAGATAAAAATATTTTAACCATCTGGATATAGATGATTATTAGAGTAGCTCTGTTTTATTTTTTCCTGTTTTCTGAATTTATTTACTTTCAAAAAAACAAAAAATAGTTCTTTTATTATAATTATATATTAATATGCTATAATTGTGACATTTTGTGAGTAAAATGGAAACAGGTTATTTAAAATTATACTCTTACGAGTTATTTCACAGTAATAGAAAGATCATTAAATAAATAGAGGGCAAAAAAATAGAAAAATATTTTTAAACTGGTGATATAATTGTGTCAGTATTAGTAATTCAACATTTACCTAGAAATTCCATATATAGGCTTTATATGGTAGCACTCAGAATGATTTCAAAGAAGCAAGTGATGATTCTTCACAAAAATACATATATATGGATGGGTTGGCATCTTTAATTTTATAATTGCCTTATTTATATAATGAAGCAATATTTTAATACCCACAATGAAAGCTGTCTTTGATTTTTGAAAATAGGTTTTGTTCATATTTATATTCAAAGTCTTTTAAAGTTATGTCTACATGTATGTTTAAAACAAAGCAACAGATTGCAGAATACAGAAAAATTAGAAAAATGATTCACAAAGTAAAAACTCATTTTTTTCTCTATCAATTGAGTGATCAGGTATAAAATGATTTTACAATAAAAAATGACTGATTCTATTACATCCTTTAAAAAGTAAAGAAAACATTACTAAAGCTATCTAAGGAGTATAATACATAGATTTATACAAAGTTATTAAATAAATTACACCACTATTTATATTATCTTTTTTCTCTTTTTATCACCATATTTCTCTTTGTATTGTTATATTTAGATATTATTTTTAATATATAGGAAAGACTACTGTTTTTATTTTTTTAAAGAGAGGAAGAGAGAAAGAGAGAAAAATAGAGTGAGGGAGACAAAGGGGGATATATATATATATATATATATATATATATATATATATATATATATATGAAGCATGAGAGAGAAACATCAACTGATTGCCTCCCATAAGGTCCTCGATTGGGGATGGAATCTACAATCTGGGCATGTCTAGGAATTAAACTTGTCACCATCTGGCACACAGGATGACCCTCCAACCAACTGAGCCACCCTGGCTAGGGCAAAAAGACCACAGTTCCAAAGATGATTGCTCTGTAAATTCATTTAGACATTATTTTTTCAGTTTAATAATACATAAGGATCTTCAAAACTATAAGCCTATTAAAGAACATATCTTTGGTTATATTTTTTGATATTTTCCAACTGGAGCTCTGGTTTAGGCATACAAATTTTCTTGTTATATCCCTGTACTGGTAAGAAATATCTTCCTAATAAATCCTCAATTCCTTTTCCAATGAAGCTATTAAGATCCAAATTCTTGAGAGAAGGTTGAAGAAGATTCCCATGTTATCCACACATACTTCCACCTAACCCCTTTGGCTTTTGACTTCCTCTTCCTTTTGGCCACTTAGAATATTTATTTATTTATTTATTTATTTATTTATTTATTTATTTAACTTTTTATTTTCCTATGAGCTTATTTATAAAATTGAGAGTAAATTTATAATATATTTATTCAGAAACTTACTAAGTGTCTTTAGAGGGTAATTTAAGTTATTGGTTTTGCCATAGTTTAATAATATTTCTCTGTGTGTGTGTGTGTGTGTATGCGCACAGTAAAACATTTTTCCTGAACAATAGGGCCAACATAGATAGAGTTAACTGATGAAAAAAAAAAACCACCTCAGTTCATACATGCTAATATGCATTATTAGTTGAAGCGCGCGCACGTGTGCACGCGCGCGCGCACACACACACACACACACACACACACACATATACACACACATATGCTATATACAAGACACATTTTTTTTTTTTAATCTGTGCTTTGCAAAGGGCATTCCAGTATAATGCCTTTTTCCTTTAGAAATGGTTATGCGGTTGAACATTCACAAGCTGTAATGGCTTGAATAGGTGAAAAAGGCAAATGGGCTTCAAATGACACTTGAAGTTTTATTTATTTATTTTTTAGTTGTGTCTTAATTTAGGAATAAACTCCTCATGATTCTTAATGAACCTTTGGGAGTTAAGCACTGACAGTCTATGGGAAGAACAAACTATAAAATTAAGACAATGGGAAGATTGCCTATAATTTCATCTCCAAAGGATAGTATAAATATAAAGCTATTTATGGCAAGTACAAAAATGAGAATTTGAATTCTTCTACAATGTCTAATTTTTACCTGTTTTTTTAAAAATAGGGAGTATAACCTAAGACAAAAATATATTATGGTAAAGATTACTATCTTATGATTACATAAAAGTTCCCCCAGCATTTCTTTGCTTCTTTTCTATTTTCTTTTCTTTTATCTTAAATCTCTAATGACCTAATTTCCAAAAGCCACAGTCCATACTGAAGTCATTTACTAACCTGATGGTCTTGGTATCATATGCCACATTACATAACTATATATGCCAATATACTCAAAATCTTAATGAATCCAAATTAAGCTGTCTGTATTGTGGTTCTTCAGTTATCTTGTCTCTTTATTAGAGAAGTCAATCTAATTTGTTAAGCCTTTTATAAATTTGAACTGAGGCAAGAATATTTAGATAGTAGTTATTCATTAAGATCCTGGGAAAATAAACCAATTATTTTCTCTATATTCTTAATACTTTCCTATTCTCGGCTACCCCCTTTTTTTGTACTGTCCTGTGTTGTATAAAGTATGAGTTGGTTTGATTTTTACTACTGTCTAAAATAACACAAGTCTAGTCACAAGAGTACATAAAATATATATATAGTTTGAATAGTAACTGTTAATGAATATCCATATAGAATATTTCTAGCACTTTTAAAAATATTGTATGCTCCATTCCAAAATATTTCTTCTTGCAGAAATGATCACTCTTCTGATCTCAGTTATAATTATTTTCTTGCTAATATTTTTTCCATTTTATTATGCATTTATTACTAACAGCATTGTTTTATTTTGCCTGGTTTTATACTCTATATGAATTAACCTATAATATGTATAGTTGTGTGCGTTGTTTGCAATGTTAAATATTATAAACTAATTTCATGTTGTATGCTTTCTATGTTAGTCAAGGTTCTAAAAAGAAACAAAACAATAGGAGATATATGTATCTCTCTCTCTCTCTCTCTCTCTCTCTCTCTCTCTCTCTATATATATATATATATATATATATATCCTCTGAGGTCCTACTTTTAAAGATAAGTAGTATGGATGGTGCCAGTCAGTGAGAAACAAAATTTCTTTTATTCTCAATGTTCTTCAGGCTAGTCTAATAATCAAATAGATATGAGACAGATTATCAAGAGAAAAATAATCAAATTATATATATATATATTAATATATATATATATTAATATATATATATAATTTGTATGGGAACTCAGCATGCATAATCAAATTATATATATATACATATATATATATTAATATATATATATATAATTTGTATGGGAACTCAGCATGCATGAAAGCAGAGACTCTACTTGCAGGAGAGATTTAGAGCTAGAAAGGGGGATTTGATGTATATAAGACATTGTGAGCTAGAGCAATGTGCTTTGGGTCTTCCCAGGGTCACGCAGGCTGTTAAGAAGAGCAGATATTTAATAAATAATAGTTTTCCCTGCCATATAAGGTAGGTCAAAAAGTTATCTCTAATTCAATAAGCAGTCACTGGTGGGGTACAAAAGTTTCTCCTGAACCTGTAGCTAAAGTTGTCTTAAGCTCAAAACAATCTTCAAATTACACAAGCACATAATGTGGTGACTTGTTCTGGACCCCCCAATGGATAAAGGAAAATTTGGGTAGAAGATAAACATTTACTAAATATCTCTTCAAAGCAAATGCTAGTCTTGATACTTATGGTATATAGATGAGTTCTACTTATTAAAATAGTTTGAGTGCTATTAATTTTACTTGATGAAATATTGATATTAGATTTCTGTTGGTCTTCAGCATAGGGTCTGATAATACTGTAGCTAGAATTTTATTTCTAATTTTTGAAAACTAAGTGTATACTTTTTATGCTTAAAACAAATGTTTTTATTATTTTCTTATAATCCATTATGAAGGAAAAATTGTGGCCATTATTTATACTTTGTTCAATGAATCTATTTAAAGTAGTGAAGTTTGTGGGACTAGAATGACATAGTGCTTCCTCATCTTAAAAATATGACATTGTCACTCTGTAAGCATAAGTTATGATATGGTAACCATCGCATCTAAATTCTAGGTGACATGTGACAACAAGTATGTTTTGTGGGTATTTTTGTTGTTGTTATTCATTTTTATTTTCTGGTTGTGTCTCGTGTGAAAAATACATCATATTCAACAGAGCAACTCAGTTCAATGGAATTTCAGAGTCACAAGTGAATCCAGGCTGGTGGGGTAAACACATTTTTGGCATATTGGTGGTCACTTTGTCAGAGGAAAAAATAAAGCTCTGTCAATTTGTGCACCAATTAAATATTTGACCAAGATGTATTACAAATAGTTTACATATAAAAATTTTGACTAGAACTCAATTGCCCTCCTGAAATGATGTGCCTGAGGGGCTGAGAGTCAGAAATATTCAGTGAACAACACTACACTTTGCCCATGTTAATTGCTGCACTTTTCTTCATATAACTGATACAATACTGTCTTTAATAATCAATACACTTCTAGTTATTCTCTTTTATTTACAGAAATTTTATAAACAACTGAACTTTTTCTGGTAACATTGCCATTATCTAAACTCCATAGGTTATTTTCTCAGTTTCTCCCTAATGCTCTTTTTCTGTCCCAGGATCTCATCCAGTACACCACATTATATCTAATCATTACATTTGTTTAGCATCCTCCCTTCTGTGACAGTTTCTCAAACCTTTCTTGTTTTTCATGATGTGGATATATTTGAGGAGTGCTGGTCAAGGTG
This sequence comes from Pipistrellus kuhlii, assembly GCF_014108245.1. Taxonomy (NCBI): domain Eukaryota; kingdom Metazoa; phylum Chordata; class Mammalia; order Chiroptera; family Vespertilionidae; genus Pipistrellus; species Pipistrellus kuhlii. The sequence continues at coordinate 54,691,388 of NW_023425540.1, read as the reverse complement.
GTTTTTTTCTTTTACTTGGTTGTTTGTTTTGTTTCCCTCAGGATTAGGCTGGAGGGATAAGGATTTGGGGAGAAGAATATAAGGGGGAAATGATACTCTCATCACATAGTCTCAAAGATATATACAATCAAAATAATTTAGCACTGAAGATGCTAGCCGCAATCACCTAGTTGAGGTAGAGTTTGGCATATTTCTCCACTGAAGTTTCATTGCTCCTACCTTTTCCATATGTTTTTCTTTCAGACGTTCAGGGGGAAAAGGTATGATGTCTAACCAGTAAAAGTACAGAATAAAGCAGTAAAGATACTATTGAGGTCAAATTCTTACCAAAAAAAAAAGTGTACTTGCTCAGTCTAGAAAAGAAATAATGCCAGTTTATATACTAGTATCTTCAAATGGAAGGTTGTCTTTGTTTCATTAAATGTTCATTATTGCTGTTAAGATTTAGAATGTTATACCTTAATGAAGCTTAACTGCGTCATTTAAATCTTTGGTGAAAGTGTTCTGGAAACATTCACTGGAAATTGTTGAGGAAGAGATTAAAAGGAATTATTACATAGAAAAGTAAAACAGTAAAAAAGTGAAAGCATTCTAAAAGGATTCAAGTCATTTAAAAATTAAAGAACTACAGAGTTAATGATTATAATGTATGAATAGAGAGATGAATTATATCCTGAGAATCAAGCTTGCTTGAACAGATAAATATAAGCCAGCTAAGAATCACAGTATTTGATATTTCTAGAGAGTATTTTATAATCTCTTCATCCCAGGTAATCAGAACATTATTAACTGACTTGAAAGTTAAAGATTGGTAGGTATTCCAGGATAAAAACAGACAAATTAGTTAAGTAATCCTAGAAATTAATAATATTTGATGGGATAATAACATTTTTAATTTATTTATTCTCATTTTAGTTAATTAGGAGAATATTTTAAGTGGATTCTGGCAGATTTATTGCTAATTAATTTGGCTCAAACTTTCTGCCTACTAAAGGATGTAGTGTCAGCCCTATTGTGTGGTTCTGTTTATGAGGAGAGTAAAATCACTGGAGTAAGGGCTTTAAGTAAGTGCTTAAATAAATAGTTTAATAAATTCTCCTCCATTTTATTGTGTTCTTCAATAGGAATGGTCATCTGAATTAAAATGGTAACTGTTTTCTTGGGTTTTAATATTTTATATGAAGTACAAGAGGCCCAGTGCACAAATTTTGTGCACTGGGGGAGGGGGGGGCGGACAGAGTATGTCCCTCAGCCCAGCCTGAACCCTCTCCAATCTGGGACCTTCTTATAATCCAGGACTTCTGACTCCCAACACTCACCTGCCTGCCTGCCTGATTTCCCCTAACCACTTCTGCCTGCCAGCCTGATCAATGCCTAACTGCTCCCCTGCTGCCCTGATTGCTTCTAACTGTCCTCCCTTGCCAGCCTGGTCACCCCTAATTGCCTTCCCCTGCCTGGCCTGATTGTCCCTAACTGCCCTCCCCTGCAGGCCTTATCACCCCCAACTACCCTCCCCTGCTGACATGGTCACCCCTAACTGCCCTCACTTGCCAGCCTGGTCACCCCTAAGTGCCTTTCCTTCTGGCCTGATTGTCCCTATCTGCCCTCCCCTGCTGGATTGGTCACCCCTAACTGTCCTCCCCCACAGGCCTGGTCCTCCACAACTGCCCTCCCCTATAGGCCTGGTCCTCACCAATTGTGCTCCCCAGCAGGCCTAGTCACCCCCAACTGCTCTCCCTTGCATGCCTGATCACCCCCAACTGCCCTGCCTTGCAGACCTGGTCCCTCCCAACTGGCCTATCTTAATGGCCTGATCACCCACAACTGCCCTCCCCAGCTGGCCATTTTGTGTCCACATGGCAGCAGCCATCTTTGACCACATGGAGGCAGCCATTTTCTGTGTCAGCATTATGATCAATTTACATATTACCTCTTTATTATATAGGATTCCAAATGTTTGTCTATTCACATCATATGAATTCATTGAAGATGTACATTTGTATCAGTTATACACTATTAAAATAGTTATATAGAATGGTACAAAAGTAGATTTATATTTGTTTGTATGGAAAATAATACAATAATTAATAGTAATATAGGAATAAACTGTGTTTCACGTACTCACAATTGCAAACCTATTTTTGCCTACCAGTACATAAACCTATGGTATATTTCAACTTTGAAACTTTACTTTTGTTAATTCAAAATCATAATAGAAACGGAAAGTTTCTACAGAAATTCGTGTAAGAGTAGAAGGTCTTCTACTGGCTTCATCCAGAAGGTCATCCAGATAGTTTGGCTGTTCAGTCAATCTGCCTATTATGCTTTTATTATTATAGATTATTATAGATTTGCAGTGAAATCAGGAGAAATAATTATCTTATTGAAAAATTCTTTACAAATTAAAAAAAAAATAACTTTTGAAATAGTGTCCTTGCTCTTAGTTCAGTCCTTTGTCCCACCACTATGATAGGTTGATCTCCCTGCTGTTAGCACTAATCTATTTCCCAGTCCTATAAGGTTTATCATTTTAAACCTCTCATTTCATCATATCACACTTTTTACAAACTTTTACTACACAGTGTACCGGGTTGTGGGCTCTATCTCAAGGAGGATCTTGCAGGAGACAACCAATTTCTCTCTCTTTCTTGCTCTCTCACTAATAAATAAAAACTATTACATAGCCCTAACTGTTTTGTCTCAGTGTATAGAGTGTTGGCCTGTGGATTGAAGGGTCAAGGGCACATGCCCAGGTTGTGGGCTCGATCTTGAGTGGGGAGCATGCAGGAAGCAGCCAATCAATGATTCTCTCTCATTATTGATGTGTTTTTTTTCCCTCTCTTTCTTTCTTCCTCTCTGAAATCAATAAAAAATATATTTAAAAAAACTATTACATATTAATAAATATATATTCAAATGCATCTGAACTGCTAAACAATAGTTTGAATCTATTTGTATATTTTTGTATATTTTATAAGGCTGACAAGTAGGAGACTCTGGTCTTCCTTGTAAAAAATTAGGATTCAGTTATGCCAGTGTGTTTATAATGTCCTTAGTTTCTCATCATTGTGCTTGCATTGATATCATTTCTACCCACAGTTTTACTTTTACTTTTCATTCTTGGAGATTCTATTAGGCACCTCCTCTGTAACCTTCCCCCATATTTCCCAGGAACATCCATGAGTAATGTGCACTCTGTTGCTGAGGACCTGCTTATTTAGTCATTTTTCTTTTACTCCAGAATGTGTAAGGAATTTTGCATTTTGTATTCCTCATCTCAAGTGAATAACACAGTCCCTGCCAAAGAGAAACCACTCAATAAATATTGATAGAGAAAAGACACAAAAATGTATAGTGATTTTAATTGCAATGTGAAAAATAAATGCCTTCCAGACATAACTAAATAATTTAATCTTACTTACAGTATAACTAGAGGACTGATGCATGAAAATTCATGCAAGAGAAGGCCTTCCTTCCTCCAGCTGCCGGTACTAGCTTCCCTCCAGCACCTAGGCCCCAGGCTTCCCTGCTCTGGCCACCAGCAGGCACTCAGAACCCAAGCTGGCTTCCCTCTGGCCCCGGCTTGGTTAGGAAGAATGTTTGGAATAACATCCAGAAGACATCCACTCCAATTAGCATATTACCCTTTTATCATTATAATCTTTTCTTCTCAGTTGTTTAATATGATAAGTACTGATATAGGATATTGTCCCCTTAAAATGTATTCTTCTGATAACCAGAAATTACAAGATAAAAATCCTTAGCTATGGATTTATTTCCTCTTTTTTTCCCCTCAGTTTTGGAAGAGCCAGTTAACTACCGGTGCCTACATAACTAAGAACTGATGGTACAAGAGTGTCTAATGTAATACTAAGCCTCTAACTACTAGAATGCACAAAGAAACAAAAATAGCAACAGTTAAAACTTTTTAAAATATTGAAAACAATATTTTCTGAAACCTCTTCTTAGAAACACCAAATCTCAGTTTGTGAGTTCCCCTTTTGAGTTGCTGATTCTAATTTCTTCATCTCGTTGCCATCTTGACATACACTTGGAATTCAGGATGCTTTCTAGAAGCCAATTCTGCATCTCAGTATATGATAGGATGTATTGTGATAGAAGTAAGATCATGTGTTATGTGAAGAAATTCTATCACTGAAAAATTCTAAGTTTAATTACCCTATGATTTCCCCTCCATGCTTTTAAAGAACAATGTGTCTACCTTTTTGGAATTAGAAAGATGGTTAGTGTCTTATTAGAGTAAATAGCTTCACAAATGCAAATATGTAGTAGAGAGAGACCTACCTTAAGATGAATTGTAGGTTTGACTATTAACATGTCCCATTTGCACACAAACAAACAAACAAAAACAAATTTTAAAAAATACAACTAAGAATCAATTAAACCAAGGAGGTAAAATACCTATACTCAGAAAATTATGACACTGAAGAAAGACATTGTAAAAAAATGCAAATAAATGAAAGCTTACCCTGTGATTGTGAATAGGAAAAATTAACATCATAAAGTGTCTGTATTTACCCAAATAATTTAGGAATAGATTCAATGCAATTCATATCAAAACACTAATGTCTTATTTCACAGAACTAGAACAAATAATCCAAAAATTTATATGGAACCATAAAAGGCCCCAAATACCCACTGCAATCTTGAGAAAGAACAAAGTTGGAGGTATCATATTATCTGATATCCAACTATAATGCAAGGTTATAGTAATTGAAATAGCATAGTACTGGCATAAAAATGGACATATTGACCAATGGAACAGAATGGAAACCCCAGAAATAAACCTATGCACATGTGATTAATTAATATTAGAAAAAGGTGGCAAGAGTGTACAATGTAGTAAAGACAGTCTCTTCAGTAAATGATGGTGGGAAAATTGGACAGATACATGAAAAATAAAAAAGAAACTGAACCATGTTTTTACACCATTTACATTAATAAAATAAAAATGGATTAAAGACTTAAATCTAAGACTCAAAACTATGAAAATATTAGAAGAAATATAGGCAGTAAAATCTCTGACATTTTGCTTAGAAATATTATTTTCCTTGGGCAAGGAAAACAAAACAAAAAATAAGCAAATGGGACAGCACCAAACAAACAAACAAAAAAATAGTTTTTAGTCAGCAAAATAAATCATCGATAAAATTAAAAGACAACCCACAAAATGAGAGAACATATTTGTCAATGATACATATGATTAGGAATTAATACTCAAAATATGTGAAGAACTTATACAACTCAACACCTAAAAAACAAAGAATCCAATTAAAAAATGTACAAAGAATCTGAATAGACACTTCTCCAAAGAGGACATAAAGATATCAATACACATATGAAAAGATGCTCAACATTACTAGACATCAGAGAAATGCATATTAAAACCACAAATGCAAATTAAAATCACCTCATAATTGTCAGAATGAATATCATCTATAAATCAACAAACAATTGTTGGCAAGGGTGTAGATAAGGGGAACTATTATACACTCTTGGTGGAAATGAGATTGGTACAGCCTCTATGGAAAACAGTGTGGAAATTCCTTAAAACGTTAAAATAGAACTTCCTTATGACCCATTGATTATACTTCTGGATATATATCCAAAGAAACCCAAAATACTAATTCCAAAAAATATATGCACCCCTATGTTTTTTGGAGTATTATTTATAACTATTTGGAGGCCTAGTATACAGATCTATGCACCAGTGGGGTCCCTTGGCCTGGCCTGCAATATGAGACCCCTTTGGGGATGTTGGAGAATAGATTTTGGATCAGTGGGGTTCCTCAGGCCAGGCCAATGGACCCCGCTTGTGCAAGAATCTGTGCACAGAGCTTCTAGTATGCATATAAGATCTTTGGCTAATCTCTTCCCGCCCTCCCCCCAGTACCTTTCCTGTGAGATTCATCAGTCTGTTCCATGTTTCCATGCCTGTGGTTTCTGTTTCTGCTTCTGAGTTGAGTATCTGCCCCCGGTGGTCAGTGTACATCATAGCTATAGGTGAAGTGGTCACTTAGGTATATATATATATATATATATATATATATATATATATATATATATATAGCAAGATGTGGAAGCAACCAAAGGGCCCATCAATAATCAAATAGATAAAAAAAAGTGGTGGTATATAAATGCAATTGAATATTACTCATATTACTCAACCATAAAAAGGAATGAAACCTTACCATTTTTGACAGCAATGATGTATTAAAGGGTATTTGCTAAGTAAAATCAGTCAAAGAAAGAAAAATACCATAATATTTCATTTATATGTGGAATCTACATAGTAACATAAAGAAAAAAATAAAAATCGACTCATACATGCAGAGACAGACTGATGGTTTCCAAGGGGACTGGGTAAAAAAGGTGATGGAATTAGAAGTATGGATTGGTACTTACAAAATAATCATGGGGATATAAAATTCAGCATAGGTGATATAGTCAATAATATTGTAATAACTATGTTTAGCAGCCGGTGAGTACTAGACATATTGGGGGGAGGGTGTCACTTTTTAAAATATATGATTATATAACCACTATGCTCTGCACCTGAAACTAATGCAAAATAATATGGACTGTAAACTGTAATTGAGAAAAGCAAACAAACAAACAAACAAACAAAACACAAATTTTAAGTAAAAAAGCCCACACATTTGCATCTTTAAAAAAGAAAATAGTATGGAGGTTTCTAAAAACATGAACAATAATTTAAAAATTACAAATGTGATTCAGCCTTTCATTTTTAGGTATTTACTTCAAGAGAATTAAAATCAGGACCTAGAAGAGACATTTCCCCTCCCATGTTTATTGAAGCATATTCACAAAAGTCAAGAGTTGGAAACAACCTTAATGCTCATTAACTTATGACTAAATAAAGAAAATATATCATATATATGTACAATGGATTATTACTCAGCCATAAAAAGAAGGAAATCCTGTATGCTACAACATGAATGAACCTTGAGAACATTACACTAAGTGAAATAAGCCAGGCATAGAACAAATAGTACATAATTCTACTTACATGAAGTATCTAAAGTAGCAGAACTCATTAAGGAAGGAAGTAGATTGGTGTTTGCTAGGGAATAGAGGGAGGGAAAATTGGGGAGTTGCTGCTTAATGGTAATAAAGTTCCAGTCATGAAGATGAAGAAGTACTATAGATCTGCTGTACAACACTGCTTTATACTGTGCTTATTCTCTATTAACCAGGCTGCACTGTACACTTAAAATTTGTTGAGATGTTATGTTATGTATTTTTACCACAATATAATAATACATTTATTAGGCATAAAAAAGAGATTCATCTCTGAACAAATGTGAAGTCTGCTATCGAGATCCTGGGCTTTGAGCATTATAATAATTTGGACACTTTGGCATCTCATTACGAAGCAGATGAAGAAATTTTACCTATAGGAGAATAGAAAGTGAACTTTTATAGCCAAAAATATTGTCTATATTAGATTGCAATATTCTTTCCAATGATTTACTGCAGTTTTTTTTTTTTTTTCTAAAAGGATTTATATAACTCCATCCATTGCCATGTGAGGTATAATACCTTTCTGTGGGAGGAGCACATTCTTTCACTACATTCACTTCTGGTTTGAAAGTGTAACTTGCTCTGGTCAATATGATGTGTGCCCAAGTAATCAGTATACCAAACAGAAAAAACTTTAAGAAGGACAATATGGTTTAGTACTTTTCCCTTTTCCCTTCTGCCCTGAGAACAGCATATTCTAAATACAGGCTGTTTCCTGGTTCCTGGAATGAAAAAAGATTAAAAAACACACACACTGAAGACTGCCAGGGTGGAGACACAGCTGAGTTGCAGCTGCTATAGCTTTTATGTAACATGAGCAAGAAATAAACCTTTGTTGTCTCAAGCTATTAAGATTTTGAGGTCGTCTATTCCACAGCATAACCTAACAGCTCACTAGAAACCACATGAGGGCCATCTTCTCATTATTTTACTTATAACACCTGGAATGGTCTGCTACAAAGTTTCTGCTAATAAATACTTGATATATGTATGAATGAAAGGCACGAAGCTGTCTAGGTATTCATCATAAATCACTTGTTTTAGAAAAGCTCCATTATAAATGTATTTTGTCAACAGTGCCTACAATTAGTCTTCTGATGACTACAGGGATCTTTTAGAGGACTGGAAACTAAAGAGTGTCAAAATAAAAATGCATTTGAAATGTTGGTATCAATTATTCCATTCATATGTCAAAATATATGAGAATTCATATCAATGCAAATGTCTAATAGCTTATCTATAATAATAAAAGCGTAGTATGCTAATCAGACCGGACAGCTGAACGACCCTCTGGATGACCTTCTGGATGAGGGCAGGGCTGCGAAGGCTGAGGCAAGTCCCCATGGCTGTGAGGGCCGAGCCCCTTGCATGAATTTCATGCATTGGGCCTCTAGTCTATACAATAAAAGCCTAAGCAACCATTACAGCAGAATGATCAGAATGACCAGTTGGCTGTTATGATACGCACTCACCCTGGGGGACAGATGCTCAGTGCAGGAGCTGCCCCCTGGTGGTCAGTGTGCTCCCACAGGGAGAGTGCTACTCAGCCAGAAGGTGGACTCACAGCTGGTGAGTACAGTGGCTGTGGCAGGAGCCTCTCCTACCTCCGTGGCAATGCTAAGGAGCAGCGAGCCTAGTGGCAAGGATCAGCAAGCAGGCGGGTGTTAAGGAGCAAGAGGTCCTAGACTGTGAGAGGGATGTCCAACTGCCGGTCTAGACCCATGTAGCAGGTCTAAGCTGGCAATCAGACACCTCCCAAGGGGTCCCAGACTGCAAAAGGGCGCCGGCCAGGCTAAGGGATCCCCCATGAATGTTATGCATTTTTAAGGGTACATTGGTGCTGCTACAATACCAAATTGTGGCGCGTGCACTCGCGCTCGCGCGCTCTCTCTCTCTCTCTCTCTCTCTCTCTCTCTCTCTCTCTCTCTATATATATATATATATATATATATATATATATATATATATATATATATATATATATTCCAGATACACACACAGGATGTTTGATACAATATTGTTTAATTTTATGGTTTATCATCTTGAAATTTATCCAAAATGTATTGTAATGTGAAAAAAAGGTAGGTGAAAAAGGGTGTGCACTATGATGCCATATAGATCAAATTAAAATATACATTTATCAAAATACATATGACATATAGTTTGGGTGACCACATATCTTAGTTTGCCCACTGTTTCTGATTTTCACCTGTTGTCCTGGCATAATTAGCACTTGCAACCTTTTCACATTCAAAAGTGACTAGGTTAGACTGATAAAATTAATTTGTATACCTTATATTTAGGACTCATATGCCTAGGATATTTTTTGAAGTAGGCATAAGAAATAGTGAGGGCAGCAACCGTGATCGGAGTGGGTCTGGGGTGGAAAGAACACCTAATTTAGTCTGTGTAGTTTTATGTAACATGTATTATAATCATGTGCTTACATTGCTAATCATGTTAGTACAAAAGATTTTAAACTAATTCCTCAAATTTATCTCTATAAGATCTTATAGAATGTGAAAGTATTGCGAAATATAGGAATGCTGATTAAAGTAACAATGCAAAATCATACTGTGCAATGTGAAGGGAAAGAAGCACATTGAATTATCATTAGAGAATTTTTAAGGGTACATTGGTGCTGCTACAATCCCAAATTGTGGCTCTAAAGCAGAATATAATTTTCTCACTGACCTCTTGATGTTTTGCAAAAATAAGATGTGTGATATAATTATAATGACTTCCAGTAATTAAATAGACTCCTTACTAGTAAATAAGTCTTGTGTAATCTCAGTTCTCACCAGGATATAGTATCTATTTGAACATGATGGCAAAGCTCAGAGGACTTTTTTTCCGAAAATCCAATCTATTTTTTTCTTCAGGCCAGAAGGCTATCATAAAATCAAGTATTGAGGGACAAGCTTCACTAATTATTTGTTAGAATAGAAGCTCTGGTGTGGAAGCAGCTTTTCCTGGGTGGCTCACTGTAATGCCTCATTAGCTACCATTGTTTTGGGCATATCTTCAGTATGCAATAACTATTTGTTCAATAATGGAGAAATGGGTTAATGAAGAAAAGATTAGAGTTTCATGGTTACTCTCAGACTCTAATAATGGTGTATAAATTGCATAAACTTTTTCTCAGATAGAGGCATATTAACAGAACAACCAAATTTAAAATCAGTATACTTTTAAATCAGCATTCTTATTTCTAGAAATTTATCCTGTGAAGATACTCATACAATGAACTGGAATTCACACACACAACATATATGCTTAATGGGACATTACTAGAAATAATTTTTTTAAAAAGTCAAAAATATTTATTTTTAGGGAAGTAAAGTAAATTATTTTAGATTCATCGGTGAAATATGTTGCAGACATTAAATATATGGTATATATATGTGTGTACTGAGTTTTAATTAACATATAAGAAAATAGAAAGGAAAAGGAGAAGGGTGTGAGAGAAGGAGGAACCAATCAGCAAAGGATCTCCAGGCTGGTACAATTTAATATGGATATTAGTCAGCAATGAAATCAATTAAATAAATGTATTGTATAGATATGATTCAAAAATTAACGCTAAGTTTAATAAGCGTTTCTAAAATGATATACACAATATGCATGTTTATGTTGTCATAGTTACGTTTCCCTGTTACTAAGTCCCACAAAAGCTGGTACCCTGATTTTTGTGTTCACTTCTCAGCCAGTTGTTCCAATTCATTGGCAACTCTCAACAGTTATGTGGCTTTTTTCTTGATGATTGAAAGGTAAGTTATCAAGAGATATCTCAGAAAGTCAAAGATCACGTATGGAGCAATATCATATTTTTCTTTGTCATGTGAACTCGCCAAATTTAAAATGAGGGTTGAACGAGTTTCTCTTATTGGGTCTACACATTTAAAAATATTTTACTGTATCTTATATTTGAAACTAGGCCCATGGCTCAATATTTTGCTGACAGTACTTGGAACGCCTGCTGCTTTATTGTATACATATGGAAGGCGCAGGCAGGCTTCAGTTTCTTTTGTACTTTTATACTTCCTCTGGCAATCTAAGCAGCATAGCTCTCTCTATGCCCTTTGTGATCGGTAATGCTGTCGACTATGATCATTATGCAGATGTGTGAGTCTGCAAAAATAAATATCTAACAAGCATCCCCGGTTCCCGGTCTCCTGCCTCACCAACATAAAATGACTTTTATTAGGTTGGGCAATGCAATTCCTGTTTATGCACACTATGTGTAATTCTATTTCTTTTTCTCACAGTCTGTCTTTTGGTCAAGTAGAACAATCTGATTTCAAACTACTGATAGTCCACTTCTCTTTACTGTGATGCAATATAAGGCATAAGTTCATATTTTAAATTATTTACCATAATATCTCTGGATTTCATAGAGATTGTGACTTTATAACTGACTTTTAAAAAGTGTTTCTTTAAAAAAAGATCTCCAAAATACTTTTGGCAATATTGACAAGTTAGTAAAAATTTTACAGTTTTAGAAATAAAATGTTATAGAACATTTATATAAGATTATTTGTGCATACTTAATTTCAATGTACTGACATTTATACAAACAATATCTCCCAGGGTTCTGCTACTAGAACGCACAGGGAAAAACGAATGAAGCAAAGAGCCAGAAGCTAACCAGAACAATAAGATCCCCGAGTGCTCATCCAGCTTTCTGAGCCAGTGCTTCCAAAAGCCGTGGTGAGTTGATAGATCATAAAGTTAAGATTGGGTACAAAGTAACACAAATAACATTTTTTAAATTATTTTTTAAAACCTAAGAATAGAGGATTGGCCTGCAGACTGAAAGGTCCCGGGTTCGATTCTGGTCAAGGACATGTACCTTGGTTGTGGGCACATCCCCAGTGGGGGGTGTACAGGAGGCAGCTGATCGATGTTTCTCTCTCATTCATATCTCTAACTCTCTATCCCTCTCTCTTCCTCTCTGTGAAAAATCAATAAAATATATTTTAAAAAAACAACAAATAAAACCTAAGAAGACCTATTTAATTTAAATATTCACTTAAAATTTTTTGAACTCTCTAAGTGAGAAGGAAACATATACTTAAATAGTTCTTGGTCTCTGCTTTCAACAAATTAAAGCACCATATATTGAGATATAAATCTTTATCCAAATAATTACAGTCCATGGGTTTGGAGAGGGTTAATAGATTGGAAGGCATTAACTATAATAGGTGTGTGATAAGTGCCATTTGACTGAGACTCAGGTAATACTGGAAGAACTTTTCCAAGGACAGATGATTCTATCTGTCTGGGCACCTGCAAAGGAGGAAAGAGTAAGTGTTCTCGAGAAGATATTTATTTCAATACGTTTCAGCAGGGAATTTTAAGAGAAATCTTCATACTGTTAAAATTAAATTCATTTACTAAAATAATATGCTTAAAGCTTTTATAAATTGTCAGGCATTTTATACATATAACATCTCTTAATTCTCCAAAAACAAAACAAAACACACAAAAAAAACAAAACAAAACAAAAAGCAAACAAACATATGACATTTAAAACTAAGGCTTAGGAAGATTTAAAAATTCCCAAATATTTTATCTCTAGTATATGGTAAGGCTTGGATTCAGATACAGGCAGTTGAAGAGAACATAGTAAGTTATAAAAACCAAAGACAAATTTCTACTAAAAGAATTTTCATTTTAAAATTCTGGATGACTAAGTGAAATAGAATATTATTTGAGTTCCTATTTTACCTATTCTTTTAAAATTCTCTTAATTACAAAAGGTTCTTATCTTAATGATGAAGTATTAATGATATATCAATTCCAAAGGAACTTGTATTTTGCCTTTGAATGTTATACATTTCATTAGTACTGAAGTACAGGAAGCCAGTTGATAGATGCATCTGTTTGCAACATATCCTTATATTCTCTTTTTTGTAATTTGTTTTATGGTTCATAAAAAAATAAGTCGAATGTTATATGTAGGAAGGGCAGATTTTTATGTTTTATATTTAATAAAGACAATTTTAATTACTTAATAAGAAATGCATCCTGACTGATATACTTAACATAGTTCTTGCTATATAGAATTTAGTTAATGCATGTTTATTTTTAATATGCAAATTACATCTAAGTTTGTATAGAAATAAGTATAGCTATAAGGTGTTTAAAAATAAAGCCCAAATGCTTTGGGTCATTATATAAAGGTGGGCAACAAATCCTGATGTATTTCATATGAGGTAAAATAAATATTGTCAAGCAATAATTTTTACTCTAGATTATTTTAAACTTAGCTTATGACATATCCTCATTTTGAACATTGATTTTGTTTTGTATTAATCAATTATTTGTAACAAGAATATCTTTGAACCAAAAGAAGCAGAAAGAGATTGGTGTGATACCAAATGCATTATCATTGTCAATAAATATTATACATATTGAAAAAAGTAGGGCTCAAAGTATAGGGCTCTTCATCTTCTTTGCTAATCAAAGAATATGTTATTTTGGATATATAACCTAATAAAAGTTATTTAGGGAGATAAAGAAATATATAAAATATTTATTAAACTTTTCAAAAGTTTATGGAATTTATAAATGATTCATGAGATATTAGTTCTAGTGAGACATAGACAGGGGAGACAGTGTTCTAGCCATGAAGGAGTCCATTTTGTTAGAGGGTGAGAATCAGTTAAAATAGAAAATAGATTAAAATGGCAAGATTTTTTGACAGTTCCTCTGAGAAAGGTAAGTGCCTTCCTATGGTCAGAGAATGGCTCTGTGGACATGAGAAGACCTTTGAAAGCAAAGCATGGAAAAGATGGTGAGGTAAGATCTAGTTCTTGATACTTTCTCATGTTTCTCTTGAATCTACATAACCTACTATTATTACAAAAGACTTTTTACAAGCTGCGAAGTCATGAAAGAAAAGAAGACAATGTGGAAGTTTAATTGAAGGGGATTTTAGTAAGCATTGAAAATGGCACTTAATCCCCCCTATACTTTACTTGTATTCTCATATAAAAGCACACATATTCCTAGTCACGGAAATGTTTTAGAAACTCAATATATTATGTAATGGATTATAAGGCTATAAATACTGTCATAAATAAAACCAAATTATATCACGACAGAGGTTAAGAATCCATTTGTAAACTACCAAACGATCCAGCTGAAGAGACACATATTTTCCTTAAAAAATGAAGTACAAAATGTGTGAAATTTATTTTGCAAGCAAGGCTGAGATTTGTTTGTATGTCAAACATAGGAGAGGCTATGTTTTTCATAAAATATATCAACAATTTCTTTAAAAAATTAGAAGCAGAAACGTTTCAAAATTATTTTAGTCATGAGTATGCCATAGCTAAACTGAAGTCCACAATTTTATATCTGGCATTAAAAAAAACAAACCTGTCTCAAATTGAAGAACATTCAGCTATTTGTTTAAGCATGTATATTAAATCACTCCGAGATTTTGTTGGATGACATACAACATAATGGAATTTATAGGTATTAGCCTGAGAATTAGTAACTGTGTCTGTTCTATTAATAATGGGACTACTAGATGACCTAGATTTCACTCATGGGGAAAACAAAACAAACAAACAAACAAACAAAACAATGAAAGCTTTTCACCTCTTTCCTACACCTTATGTAAATATGATTTACATTACCCAGAGCTTTGAACTCTATTGCAAAGGGAAACTAGAATTTGGAGCTGTCTTGTAAGCAGGACTAAATCTGGAAGTATTAGCCTATGTGTTTCCTATATTTCCCTTCATATCTTTCAGCATTTCATTGGAACATTAAGCTTCTTTGATCCTCTCTCTTACCACAAATAGAAACAAAAATTAAATACCTCGAGGAAGCATTGGCCTAAGTGATAAACAGATTCCGAAGTGTACTTAGAGAGGGAGTTTTTCCCCATCCAAAGATAAAAGGAATTCCAATTAAATATAATGTTTACCCTTCCTATATAATAAAAGGGTAACATGCAAATCAACAGAAAAGCAGAATGACTGGTCAATATGACAGGCACTAACTATCAGGGGGCAGACACTCCCTGCAGGAGCTGCCCCCCTGCTGGTCAGTGCAGAAGCTGGGGACACAGCTGGCTGGTGCAGTGGCAGTGGTGGGAGCCTCTCCCGCCTCTGCTGCATGCTAAGGATGTCACAGGGAGCAGGTCTGAATTCAGCGGGACATCCCTGGAGGGCTGCCAGGCTGTGAGAGGGCACAGACCAGCTGAGGGACTCTCCCAATGCATTAATTTCTTACCCCAGGCCTCTAGTTAAATATATTAAATACTACAATATTTAGCTGTTACCTTTTGCTTCTGTCTATCTAGAAAAACATAGTTTGATGAAGGGGAGGGAACTGGTGGCACAGGAGAGATACAGAATGAAAGTAAGGAGTAAAGAAGTAAGGGCCATTTTACATGTAAAAGGACAGAAGTTTCAGAATGGTACTGATTCGGGATATTTATTCACAGCCTCTGGACCACTTGCCATCTAGTAGTTTAAGCCACTGAACTAATATACAAATGAGTAGGTGGTCTTGGATATTCTGTAGGGCTGTACAACATAGAATAAACATTTTCCTAATTCCCTTCCATGGAGAAATCAAGTATAATACAACTAGTTAGGAATTTCCCTATCAGCTAGGTTCAATGCTACAGACGCTCTGCCATTTAGTATATATACTGTTTAAAATACTCATTAATTTCAAACACATGTGGCCTTCCTTTGACCAAAGTGTTCACATGTATTTTTTAATGTACAGTTTAATTTCTATATAATCTTCCATAGCACAGTCCTCTACGTATTTCCTTTTATTAAAAAAAAATGGGGGCAGTTAGTTTTTTAAAGACTTAGATTCTTTTCTGTGAATAGAAATCAGCAAGGCACTCATTTAAAATATTTATGGAATTCACTACTGGTTTGAGTCTTTCAAAACATAAAGTATCAGCTTTCAAAAAATCATATGAGAATACTACTTCAAAAGATGAATTTACTGTTTTCCAGGTACTATTATTTTTTTAAAATATATTTTATTTTATTTTTTTACAGAGAGGAAGAGCGAGTTATAGAGAGAAACATCAATGAGAGAGAATCATTGATAGCTGCCTCTTGCACACCCCCCCACTGGGTGTGCAACCAATGTACATGCCCTTTATCAGAATCAAACCTGGGACCTTTCAGTCCTCAGGCCAACACTCTATCCACTGAGCCAAACTGGTTTCAGCCAGGTACTATTATTGATATTCAAAACAACAGGACAATGTATTTACATATGATCAGATCTTTGGAGTAATGAAACTTGTACTGTCCTTCAGGGAAGTTAAGTAGGAGCATTTGTTTTATAATTGGCTCTCATTTTCACTTTTAGAAGGATTTTACACTCAGGTATGTTTTATTTAACACCTCGGAATAGCAAGTGAGTATTCCTATATCACCAAAGTATTAATGAAACTTATTAATTTATGGCAACATGAATAGAGGAAGGAAAGGAAAACATTTGGGACAGTTTTTAGGTTTTAGGAAATGAGGAATTAATTTTAACAGCAACTTAAATATCACATAGGATTTAGTTTGTAGTTATTATCCCAAAAAACTTCAGTGTAGGAAAATAAGTTTTCCAAGTCTTTCTCTAGATAAGAAACCTGGAGTTAGATATAGGGAAGATCTTCTGTAAAAAATATGATGTATTAAAATATATAATCACAGTCTCTGATTGGGTAATTCCACTACTGAAAATTTGATTTAAGAAACAATTATCCAAAAGTTGAATTCCATTTGCTCAGTGGTTTGTTCAAATTTTATCTAAAATCAAAATTGAAAACCTTATGTCTAAGGAGATTTTTAAGGGTTATGATACATCATTTAAAGGAAATATTATGTAGATATTAAAATAACAAATATAAAGGAGAAAGGTGAATGCAAAAGCACAGAATTAGACTTAAATAATTGGTATTTAGAACATACTCATAAAGTAAAAGTGATATAAAAAGACCAAAATGGTAATTTGATTAGGGTCAGCAAAATTGTTTTGAATGTAAATTATATTGAATTATCTTCAATAGTATTCAATATGTTGTATTTTATTAAATGAATATGATTAGGAGTTAAAAGAAATTTATATCAAGTTTACAGCTTTTATTCATATGTCTAGCATAGTAGAATCACTATTATTGGTATTTTAGTTTTTTCAAAATTATTTTTAATGTATTATATTCTTATTGAAACTGTTACCTTATTTCAAATAAAAGGACTTCACAATTAAAAAATTATTTAATCACTAAAATAGATTAAATATTGCAATATTTAATCATTACTTTTCTGTTCATCTAAAAAAAGTCACAGTTTTATATATTTGGATCAAATTTTTTGTTCTTAATGAGTCTAGGCATACAGTAGGAAACTGATAAAGATCTTGTTGACAAATGGAAATTGCTAGGAATTAAAATTAGCCCACTTATACTAATCAATACTTAGAAGACATTGAGGCATACACATTCTTTAGAAAATCGTTACTGCACATAAAAGATATATCTGAAGCCGCACTAATGTAAAACTTTAAAAGATGTTTATTACACACCTTAATAGGTGAAGAGTGATAAGGAAGGAGTCATTAGTGCAGTGTTTGTAAAGTGTGCTAAATGGACCATTGCAGTTCTCTCTGCTCTATAGCTTTCTGCAGTTGGGGCTGCTTCTGTTCGTGGTGGAGTCAGAGAGAGGAGGGAAGACATTTTTTTTTTTATCTATGCTTCCCAAATTTGAAATGTGAAGTACATAATTCATTCATATTTTTATTCAATCTTGTCATCTTCTTAACAATCTCTGCATTCTTAAACTTTTCCCATGATCTAACCAGAGGAGCACATTGTTGAGTTTTTTTTTACATAGGGTTCACTAATTTTGGTCAGAGTGTTTCACATCATTTACTTTTGGTTTATGTTTAAGAAGTTATCATGTATTACATTTCACTACTATTATTCTTATTTAAGATGTAAATCAATGGCTCAAACATAATTTATTTAAAAGTTGTGGGGACAAAGTAATGTGAAAAATATATCCGGAATAATGTGTGTAGGAACTGAGAACATGTATAGACTGTTCAGACCTCATGTTGGTAAAACTTCAACTTCATAAAAGCAGCCCTTAAGTATAATTTAAAAAATAAAAAAATTAAAGCTGCATATTTAAAACTGGATTCTATTGGATAATTTCCTATGTCTTAAAAATGTTTCTCAAGCAACAACATAAAAACACTGGATATTTCTTCATTTTCCATTAAATTCAAGTGACTTCTGTGGAATACAGTTGATATTTATACAATAAACATCAAATAATGTTTTATAGTATATAAATAGGTATATTCTATGTTTGAAAGGAGGACTTACATATTACATACGTTACTGTATTCTAACTTTTATTATTGATATTAACTGTGCTATTTTATTGGACAACAAATGATGAGTCATTACATGTGAGGAAGAGAACAAAATTACAGAGGCTTCATGAACACTTTTATGCCTTATAGGGAAAAAAGGCTTAAAATCACTTTTTTTTTGTAGGTAAATATATAAAGACAATTCTGAAGTTAGTTACAAATACTACACTCAGAAAAAAAAAAAACAGAAGTAGCTATTGGAAAACATTTTTATAAATGCATCATTGACAACATTATTAAATCAATGAAATATGTGAAAAATTGCTCTTATATAAGCATATTTGTTCTATTTTTAAATGATTGATATAATTGAAGTACACAGTATGTTTATATGTATTCATGAATGCCCAGAAAACATATCTATGGATCATATATATACATACATATGAATATATCTATGTGCATATCCATATTTGAAGAAGTACTCTACTTGTTAGCAAAATTACTTGCATTTTAAAGAAGTAGAACAGTAAATGAAGAACTTTTATGCAGTAAGTTGGAAGAGGATTTAAAAAAAAATGATGGAATTGTATGAGTAGCAAAGTAGTATTTAAATATGAACGTAGAACTTCTTAGTATCCTCAGTGTTTTTCCCTGAGGAAAGTAATTAAACCCTACCACCCCACATCATTTTATAGCTATTTCATTATTACTCAATTATTTGGCAATTCCTTGCTAAATGTCTACAATGAGATGGTCATATTCATTCTCCTCATTTCTCCGTCTGGTCTGATCTTATTTCTCTACTATTTCAAACTGGCTTCAGGAACAATATTGCTTCTGAAACAATTCTTAGATAGGAAACCAATAAAATGCATTCCTCTAAACACATCAGAGCTTTTCTAGCACTTATTTGAGTTCTCAACAGCATTTGAAAATTCTCAGTCATTATTCTTACCTTCTTAAATAGTATTTATTTTTTCTCCTCTGAAAATATTTTCACCTTAGAGTTCTTACTATATTGTCATATTTCAATGATTTTAATTGTTTCATTTAGTAATTTCCTCTCTTTTTAGAGGGAACATCAGCTGACCTGCTATTCCCTAAAACAGAGGACTCACTGTTATTCACCACTGTTAATCATTATATTCTTTTTGAAAATTACTTTCCTAAAAATTGGCTTCCATGATACACCATTATCCTTATTTTCCATTATTATCTTTTGCTATGTCCTGCCTTTTTTGATGGCAAATGCATTATTCTTCATCTGTTATATTTTTTTGTTCATCAAGGTATGTCTTAAATTATCCTACCTTTTATTCTTCTCGGTCTCTCCTGAATCCACGCACTGGTGGGGTCCCTCAGCCTGGCCTTCACCCTCTCACAGTCTGGAACCCCTCGGGGGATGTCAGACTGGACTGCCAGTTTCAGCCCCTTCCACACAGGCCAACCTGGCAGTTCAACATCCCCCAAGGATGAAGCAGTAGGCAAAGTGGCAGGCAGCTGTGGGGGTGCGCCAGCCAGGGCCAGGTGCCATGCCACTCCTGCTCATCCTGGCTCCGCTGTGCCTACCTCTGTGCTGCTCAGTAGCACTGTCGAGAAGGTGGGAGAGGTTTCCCACCACTGCAGCTGTGCAAGCCAGCCATGAGCCTGGCTTCTGGCTGAGCAGAGTTCCCACTGTGGGAGCACAATGACCACCAGGGGGCAACTCTTGTATTGAGAATCTGCCCCCTGGTGGTCATTGCACAACATAATGACCTGTTGACTGCTCGACTGGCCATAAAGGCCGCTTAGGCTTTTTACATATAGATCATTAAAATGTACGTTCAGATAAGACTTCATTTTCTGCTCCAGAACTAGACATTCAATATTTTAGGTGACAAATCATTTTATCTCAAAATGAACCATTTTAACCCCCACCCCACACAGTTATTTTCCTTTTTTCTTTAAAACAGTAGCAAAACTATTATCTGTCATTATGATAGTAAAGAATCTAAGAGGTATCCCATATGTGTTTTATTTCATATCCCAATATCTAATATATCACTGTGCTCTGTAGTTTACCTCTTAAATGGCTCTTACATTTTTGTTTTCCTTCAATTCTATTTATCTCTTCACAGTTCAAGCTATGAAATTCTGTCTGTTTTACAGCAGTATCTATTTAACTCTGTCCTCATATACATCTTGCCCTGCCAAAGAACATTCTCCACATTACAAAGTAATAGTTTTCAAAGCAAATCTGTGTATGTTACTATTTTTTCTGCTTAACCCCTTTATTCATTTATCTAATAGGTATTTATTTAGAGTGCCAGGCATGTGCAAGCATTGCTTTAGGTAAAAAGAACACAGGCATCAACACATTAAAAAAGATTCTCAACTTAATAGAGCTTGCATTCTGAAAAGGAAGATATAGAGTATAAAATGAACACATAAATATGCAATGAAGTGTGAGATAGCAGTATGTTTTGGAGAAAATTGAAGCAGGGTATATGGCAAAAGAGTAAAAAATTATGTTATTTTATTTCTCTGGACAACTCTAATAAGGCAAAATTTGACAAGATTTACACCTGACAGTAAAATGAAAAGACAACAAGGAAGAGTGTGTCAGGTAGGGGAACACACACACACACACACACACGCACACAACTAAGAAGGAGCATGGTAGGAATTAGGCCTTAGAGAGAGAACAAGCAATGGTAGAAAATGTTAAAATCATATAGCAATTTTTAAGGACAGTGTTTTAACCCAGTGCAGTATAAAACTGATTAGTTGAGACAAATCAGAGTTTAGGCACCAGGGAGCAGCAATTTCTTACTGATATTTTTTAAAGCAATTTATTTGAATATAAAATATAAAAATGTGCCTAAGCAACTATGAATATTTGGCCCATAGCTATGATGCACACTGACCACCAGGGAACAGACACTCAATGCACAGGCATAAAAACATGGAACAGACTGATAAATCTCAGAGGGAAGGGGTAGGGGGAGGGTGGGAAGGAATTAACCAAAGATCTTACATGCATACTAGAGGCCTAGTGCAGGGATTTATGCACTGGTGAGGTCCCTTGGCCTGGCATGGGGGGATTGGGCCAAAATTAGAAGTCTGACATCTATCAATGGGTCCAGGATTGCAAGAGGTTGCAGTCCTGACTGAGGGACCCCACCAGTGCATTAGGCCTCTAGTCCTATATAATAAAAGGTAATATGCAAATTGACCCTCACACCCTCACAAGATGGCTGCCTACATCCAGGCCAGCAGGGGGGTTAGTGAGGGACAACCAAGTGACTAAAAAAGTAAGCTGCATGGCATGACCAGGCCAGTAGCGTGGATAGTGAGGCACTACCAAATGAATGAACAGCAGGCTGTGTGAGGTGACCAGGCCAGCAGATGCGGGTGGGTTGTTGGTGCGACCAGGCCAGCAGTGGGGGGCAGTTAGTGACAACCAGACCAGCAGAGTGGAGCAGTTGGGAGTGACCAGGTTGGTGGTGGTGGTGGGGGAGGGGGGGTAATAGAGTTTGACCAAACCAGCAGAGGGGGAAGTTAGGAGCAACCTGGCTTGCAGATAGGGACAGTTGGGGGTGACCTGGCCGAGGGAGAGGAAGTTAGGGGCAATCAGGCTGGCACACAGAGGCGGGAGGGGGCAGATAGGGGGCGACCAGACAGGCAAGCAGGTGAAGGATTAGGCCTGGTCCCTGGGGTCGGGCATAAAGCAGCAGTTGGACATCACCTAAGGGGTCCTGAATTGGAGAGGATACAGGATGGGCTGAGGGGTCCTGCCCACCCCCCATGCACAAATTTCATGCACCAGGCCTCTAGTTTATAGATATAAGGTGATAGGAACATATTAGTGAGAGTAGTAAAACAAGTTATAATGATATATAATAATCCAGATAGAGAATATAACATATGTGACATAGTTTGAAACAATGGAGGAGGTAAAACAGTGGGTGGATTTAAGATATGCATATTTTGATAGTAGAATGTGTAGAATTTAGTACTGTATTAGGTATTGCTATGTTTGGGTGAGAGAAGGTAAAGATGACTGTAAAACTTTTTAAAGAACAATCAGGTGAATTATATACAATTTCTTGAGATGGAATAAAGACATATTCCAAGCTGAGGAAAGGTTCAATAATTTTGTATTAAAGATGCTAAGTTTGGGATACCTAGTAGACATGCAAGGTGAATTGTTAACTATGGAACCGTGTCTATTGTTATATATCAAGAATGAGGCTGAAATTACAAATCTAAATTTAGCTGTAAATGGTAAGTAATATTAAGCCATGGGATTAGATGTGATCACATAAAGTACAAAAATAAAGTACAAACAGATAGTGAATAAGGAAGATGTTGCAGTCAGGTAGGTACAAATAAAGAAGACCTTTTGCCAAAACCGGTTCTGCTCAGTGGATAGAGCATCGGCCTGCAGACTGAAGGGTACTGGGTTCGATTCAGGTCAAGGGCATGTACCTTGGTTGCGGGCACATCCCCAGTAGGGCGTGTGCAAGAGGCAGCTGATCGATGATTCTCTCTCATCGATGTTTCTAGCTATCTATCCCTCTCTCTTCCTCTCTGTAAAAAATCAATAATATATATTTTTTTAAAAAAAAGACATTTTAATGGTTTCCTAATACATACATTAGTGTGTATATGAATTGCAATCCACAAGGAATTTGTCTTGGAGAACAAGACCCGTATATAAATGTTTCATTTTTCATTTTCATGAAAGTGGCCATTACTGATCCAAGTCACCAAACCAGAAATTTGGAAAATCCTTTGACTTCACCCTCTCTGATGAAGTGCTGAAAGTTTCTCTATAGGAGAAATGTCTCCATAATATCCCTGCCCACATTTGGCCCATATATATGATTATTTGAAAGAGACCCTGAATATGTATATCTATAGCAAGTAAAACGTAAGACATATAATTATGATTAGTTTCTTGTAAAGCAAGAAACTATCTAGATATGCAATTTTCCCTACAATCATAGCAATTTATCATCAAACTAGAGGCCTGAGGCATAGCATTTGTGCCAGCGGCTCAGCCCTCACAGCCACGGTGCCTGACTTGGCCCTCGCACCCCAGGCTTCATCCAAAGGTCGTCCAGACAGTCCTTCTGCTGTTTGGCTATCCATTCTAATTAACATTTTACACTTTTATTATTATAGATAATAAAAATAAATTTTATAAAATAAATTTTATAAAAATATAAAATATTTAAGATGTAGGCAACATTATTCCTATTACTGACATGAATCTATTATTATTCCTATTAATAATTTTATAATGTATTGTGTTCCATTATAATAAATCACTTTTTCTTAATTTTTCTATGTGTTATGCTCAATGTGTGTTCCAATGTTCTCTATTCAATCCTCCACAAATGAGTCTAAGAAATGCTGCACTAATATCTAGCCAAAATTTATAAACCAACTATTTCAAATATTCTCCAATAGTTTGCACCTAAAATATTATTTACCTTTTCGGAACCCTATAGTCTTTGATTTTCAAAAAAGCAACAACATGTATGATGGTTGAGAAAGACTAATAACTCTTTTTCAGGCCCCAAAGCCATACCATTGATCTAATTCTAGACATATTTGATTGACAATAAACAATAGGTCACAGCTGAATTACAGACATTATTGTCATATTTATTCCTGTTTTATCAAGCAATAGTTTTAACATAAATAAATATATTTTAACAGTTATTCTAAAAGGTGTCAGAATCTCTTTTAAATTAATTTGTATGTAGTAATTTTTCCCTTTCTGTGAGAAAGATGTTTATTCTTAAATATGTAAAGGCATTGGACTTTTTTCTGTAACATTAAGAAAAATGAGAACAAGATGTCAAAGAAAACATTGATGTGTATTTGGATTCAGAGTCTCTTCCTTCTTTAAAGACAGTCACAGGATGTTCATGGAAAATTTGCACCTGTACTTCTTCAACATCATGCTATAACCTGTTGATATCATACCCATTTTGTAATTTCTAAATTGTTGATTAAGCAGTTAGGATTGGTATTTCTTGAAATAAAACATGTTTTAGGATCTTTTTAGTCTTAAAGCTGAGAAGAAATATTGGCAGCAACTGAGGGGGACCTTAAAGCCCTGTACACTGATAAATACTTTATGGAGGTTTTATGTGATAAGAAATATGGTGGGCATATTAAACCAATAGGAAGAAGCTGCATCAGATTCTCTGTGTAATTTAGTGATAGGCCTATTTAGGAAAACAGTATGAAAAGGAATCTCTCAATTTATGCAACTTACTTACATTCCCTTCAAAAATGCTTTCTAAGGACAGAATCTTTTACTTTTATTTTGGTTACTTCATGACTGCCAGGCCTGTTTTTATTAGGTTTACAAAGATAAAAGCATATTACTTTAATTGTCAGATAAAAACAAAAAATGAAAGCAAAATTCAGTTTCTTGTATTTTCTTTGTAGAGGATCCAGACAGTGCTATTCATTATGTTGAGAGGGAGGGAAGAAAGGAGGAGAGTGGGAGGGAGGGAGGAAGAAAGGGAGGGAAAAGAGGGGGAGAAGAGGAGAGGGGGGGAGGGAGAGAGAGAGAGAGAGAGAGAGAGAGAGAGAGAGAGAGAGAGAGAGAGAGAGTGAGTTATATCTGATTCATTGTGACTATCTCTTTATTGGAGTCTCATATTTAAAACAGATGTCAGGTAAAATGTGTTGAGCTTCCTATATTCTTTATATTATTACCCATTTCTCTTTTATTGGCTAATTTGGAATTTCACTGAAATAACTACAAATAAGGCTCTATTTTTTATTACAATAGTTCTAAACTGAATTAGGTACCTAATATACTTACCATCACTTCTTGGCTTAATAGTAATTTTTAAAAAGTGACTCTAATTTAAGAAATGCTCTGTGGATTCTAAAATGTTAAAAGCAATGCTTGCTACCAGCAGAATGGTCCTTGGATAAATGGTCAATTGTAGTCTTTCTAGGAACTAAATTAATTAGCTGCCATCCTTTCTTAAGGAGAAAGCTTTGTACTTTACATATTTTTCAGTAGATATTTATTTGAGGGAAGAGCCATGACTAAGCAATTTAGGCTACTTGCAATCATGTAACATGGTATAAAATAGAACCATGCAGTGGTAGACTGATTTCCTCATGTTAGAAACAGACAGAATTCGGAGACTACATAGGAACAGAATTTGAAAGGACACAGTGTTTAAAACTCCTGCTGGGTTTATTTTAATTTATTTGGTGGGGAAAGTAATTTCAAAATTTATTTAAAATAATATGAAAATACAATTGTTAACATATAAGAATGAAGCAACACTGATGATTTTGAAGAACACAGATGTTAAGTCAAGTGAATCTCTCTGTGGCAGCCTTATTTCCTGGACTTTCAAAACCTTCCTTCTATACCTGGGTATTGAGTTGAGGAATTTTAAAGCACTTTATAAGATTACTTCCAGACTCCATGTGATATGCATTCAGCAAATACACATATTATTTCAAAATAATTTGGCTAATGTCCTGGCCAGTGTAGCTCAGTTGGTTGGAGTACTGTGCATGCACCTCCTAGGGCACATACCACACAAATTGTGGGTCTGACACCTAGTCAGGGTGCATCCAGGAGGCAATGGATCAGTGTTTCCCTCTCTCTCTCTTCTTTCCTCTCTCTCTAGAATCAATAGAAAACATATCCTCATTTGAGGAGTAAATTAATTTTAAAAAATTAGATGATGATAATAATTTGGCTTAAAATTTCAGGATGAAATAGTTCTCTTAAAATGTAATCATCAAATACTAGAGTAGCTTCATTTTAGGAAAGGGAGTCTAGACTCAGAGAGGCAAAATGACAGAAAGATTTTTCTGGAGATTTGAGAGACATGGAATGGTTTGTCTTCTCACAAGTTTTATAACAATAGCTTTTAAAGGTGAGTTTTATATCTGTTTTTAGAGTATCTAGTATGAATTTATTCAATCACTTACCACCTATGTGACCTTAAGAAATTAATGTAGTTTGGTGTTCTCTTTGGTAGATGAAGATAATAATGATACTAACTTAGCAGTCTTTCGAGAACTAAATTAATTAATGTATGGAACTGGCTTAGAATCAACCTTAATGCATGACCAGCACTTAAAAATACAGGGATTGGCAAAAGTAGGTTTACAATAATAATACAAATAAGTACCATAATACAATGGTTAAATAATAATACAAGAATATACTGTGTTTCACAAAGTCACAACTGTAAACATACTTTTGCCTACTCCTTGCATGTAGCATGCTATAGTTACTATCTCATTTGTATATATGTATGTATATATGTATATGTATATGTATGTATGTATGTTATTTGTATTTTATAGGACACTTGAAGCTTTAAAATTGTGTTTTAAATTATAGTTTCTATTGTATTGGGGACCAGATATTTCAGTTGTAGGTTCCTTCCTATGCATTTAACTTATATTGTTTTATATAAAAATACTTTAAAATTTCATCTTCATTAGGTTTTTGCTTTTGTATAGGTTTACAAAGTACTGCATTTAACCTTTTGTAATGTTTACTTGATGAATTTTAATAGGTTTTTTATATATTCTTTTATGTTTTCTGTCTATACATATCTATAGTAGAAGCAGACAACTCACACTTACAACATTTTGTCTCACCCATGAGACACCAGATCATGAAGTACACTTTTTCCCCCATATTATTGTAGTTTATAAATTTAACTAGGATTTTATTGTAACATAAAGATGGATCCCTCTGATTCCAGCATTTTATAACAGTTTGCTCACTGTGTAACACCCTTTCCTAAAGCCAGTGCTACAAATTCAGGGTTTTGTTAACAATTTTCACCGAGGTACCAATCTCACTATTAGTCATCTACTGTCATACTAATGTTACCTAGCACACACCACAAAAATCTCAGTGGCATATCTTAATCAGGATTCCTTTAGTGCTTTTGGGTCTGTGTATTTATTGGCTGTGGAACCTGCTAGGTTAATTTGATATACTAAAAGTATCTCAAGCTCAGACCACCTTGAATATGTTCTGATCTTGATCTGTGTCAGAAACTCTCAAAAGGGATTTGGAAAATGTCTTCAGGAGATTATCTTTCTGTCTGAAGTTGGAAAGGTCTCAAATTCAATTCTTAAATCCAACAAAACCATCAAATTCTTGGCTGTTGTTTTTTATTTTACATCAGCAGTGGCACTCTTAGTGGGCAAAGCCCAGATTCTTAGCTTCCTGCCAATACCTAAATCAGTAGATACCCCCAGAGGAAAATGAGCTACAGAAAGTCTGCTCCATAGTTCTTCCATCTGGATTCTTAGGTCTTTTAGCCTACATTGTTTCAGTAGCTCAATGATTCCTTTAAACTTTTTAATAATTTTTGTTTCTTAATCTACATTTTCTGGTTGATTTTAGCAATAGCTACTCACTCCTTTTGGAAGAACTCACACTATGGTTTTTTAAATAAATAAAATATTACTGTTATTTTTTAAACCTTTTTAAGAATCTCATATGTTTGATTTTTTTATTTTTTATTTTATTAGATATTATCACTCTTTTGAAGTTTATTGGGTCATTCCCATTCTTGTTGTTTGAGAGACAATTTTCCATAGCATGTCTGCATATCTTGTATAAACTTTTGGTCCATCTATCTTTTCAAGGATGTTTCTATAATGAACAGCCTTGGAAGATGGAGATAAAGCCCTCCCCTATGGCATAGGACAGATTTATTTGCTGTCTGGTAATAAAGATATTGTCTCCTTCTGGGAAAATGTTGGGTAGGTTTACTAGTGTGGATGAAAAAGGGTCACATGCTAAACCTGACAAGCTTAAGAGAGGCCTGCATGATTACAAATTCAGAGACCTAAAGTAACCACACAGGGGGGTCTGAAATTAAAACTCACTAACTAAATGTGAGTCATGGAGGGTAGTCTTCTCCTAGGCCAGTATCTTCCGTGACAAAGGTCAATCTTTACTTTAAGCGAGACTGTCTATTATCTTTTGCATTTAGGGTATCATGCCTTTGGGATGTCAAAGTAATCCCCTTTTCCAGGCCTTTTAAGGTACAACCTGCCATCAGAACAGAGACCACAAAATCTCTCATTGTTATATTGTTCCCAGTTATCATCTCTATGTACTGTAAATGTTAATGATTACCCTATATCCACTGATGTAAAAAATGTATGTGTCTGTCTATTTTTCTTTTTTATCCAATCCCAGAGACTTCCTTGCTTTGCTTTCTCCTGCTTCCCTAATCTACCACCAATACATTTCATGTAACCCCCTAGGTCTTCTCCTTTTATTCTAATGTGTAAAATAAGGTGTAAAACTGCCATTATCTGGATCATTTTCTTAATCTATTGAGATTTTGCTTCCAGGCAATCATTATCAGTTTGGCTCATATACACACATGAAAATTCTTACAAGTTTGGATGTTTCTTACAGCAACATTAGTTTTCTAAGAGCTGGGAGCTTTGCTGTGATGGAGGCCCACTGTGTGTATAGAATTCATCTCCAAAGGAAATGTTGGGCCAGAGGAACCAGGCAGATATATATTTCAAGCTACCTACTGTGTCATGAGTAATAAAGTCTTTTTTCTCTGACCCTAAGAAATGTACTTTCCACTCACTTCCATGAAACTGGAACACAATATATTGTTAGCTGCAAGAGGAGAAAAATCTCAGAGCCCTTACTGTTTTTGATATCAGTTTTATATTTTACTTGTTTGTATTAAAATTTAAATGAAGGATGTCATTTACATGACAATATTGTCAGTTTGATAGATGTCAACTTATATTTTGTTGGTTAAACACACATTACCTTGATTACAAATGAAGTTGAGCCAATTTTTGTATATTTATTTTTAAGTTTGGTTCATCTTTACATTACCTGTATATATATTTTGCCCATTTTACTTTAAAGTGTAAAGCACTTTGAGAGTAGAAACCATTTAATTTGTAACCTCCATATACTTTAAACATATATTTGGCTAAATAGTATTTGTTAAATTAAAATTTATGTAAAATACACGTAGAACTTTATTCTGTAATAAAATATTCTACAGAAGGAATTTAGATGAAGAAATTTCCCAACATTCTTATGAAAAAAAATTTCCTTCATGTCTATCATGAGTTCTTACTTAATTAAAATGACCTACAATACTTTAAAATAAAAAGAAACTACAAATGATGATTTGCAAATGTTAAATGTGCTTTTCTTCACTGGAGGTCATTGAGTAAAATCGTTCAGGTTTTTAAGTTGGCAATGCCTCAAGTAAAACTCTGACTTTCACTTTCGGTAAACTGGTAAAATTTTTTCTGGATACTAGAAAAATACGTTTTCATTTATTATAAAGACAAATTCTAGAATTTAAAAAGAGAAAGGATCCAAGATGGCTGCTCGGGCAGACACCTAACCGCAGCAGCACACAACAATTTCAATGGAATACAACTAAAATGTAGAGTGGACATCGCCCAGAGCTATAGGTAGTCGACTGACTGAAAATTCTACAACAAGAAGGAAAGAGAAAACCAGAAGGAAAATCAGAGGAGCTGAAAAAAGCCTAAGGTACGGAGACATGCTGCGCGCTCGCACGCACGCGCACGCACAGAGGTCGCAGCCAGAGAGGAGGAGAGGGCTGGGTGCTGCCTGGCGTTCCCTAGCAGGAAGGAAATAAAACCCCCAGCCTGGGCTAAACCCCTAAACCGGCAGTGCTGACCCCCAGTTATAAGCCAGACCCTGGGGACCCAGGCTCCGGCGGGGGAGACGGGGCTGTGAGGCGGAATCCCAAGCGAGCAGCGAAAAGCAGGGCCCCCGGAGTCACGCGCACATTGTGCGCAGAGGACTGAATGTTGACTCTGATGCTGGATTACCCTAGCCGGAAGAAACAAAGCCTCCAGCAGCGCTGAGCCTCAGTCTGGACTGCTCTGAACCCCAGTCCTGGACCAGACCCTGGGGACCCAGGCTTGGGCAGGGGGAGACAGGCCTGTGAGGCGGAATCCCAGGGGACTGGCAAAAAGTGGAGCCCCCAGAGTCACACTCTGTTGACTCTGATCCTAGACTCCCCTAGCGGGAAGGAGAAAAAAAAGCTCCAGACTGGAAGAATGTGACAGGGAGCAGGAGCCCCTGCCGGACACCAGCCAGCTGGGCGCCAGCAGGGAGCCCGGCGACGGGGCCCCTCAGGGGGGGTGTGCCCCTGAGCCATCGACCTCTGAGCCCGGGCCAAGGCCAGGGGCTGCTTCCTGGGTGGCGCCGACCCCAGCAACAGGCTGGAGCAGCACAGGAGCCCGCGGAGAACAAAGGGGTGCCACAGGCCAACCTGCTGAGCTCCCAGGACAAGGAGGAAGAAACCAAAGTTCTCAATGTGAAGAAATCAAGTGAGAGCAAAAGATAGTAAAATTACTTAAGAAAGAATACAAAGAAGATCTTGAAAAATCAAAGACTAAGTCAGAACTCAACTCACCAGCCAACATTGCAACATAAATGCGTTTTTTTTAAAAAAGAAAAAGGGACAGAATGTTGGAACAGCGGCGGCCAGGCCTAGAGTGCCCAGGCACAAAGCAGTGGCAACTGGGCCCGGAGCAGCAATGGCCAGGCCCCAGAGCAGCAGCAGCCAGAACCAGAGCAACAACAGCCAGCACTGGAGCAGCCAGACCTGGGCAGTGGCAGCCAGGCCTGAGGCGGAGGCAGCCAAGCCCAGGGTGGCCAGTCTAGGAACACCCAGACCCGGAGTGGCCGGGCCTGGAGAAGCCGGGCCCAGAGCAGCCGGGGTGGGAGCAGCCAGGTCCAGAACAGCAATAGCCAAGCCCAGAGCATCCAGGCTTGGAGCGGCCAGACTCGGAGCGGCCGGGCCCGGGGCAGCCGGGCCCAAAGCAGCCGGGTCTGGTGCGGCCAGGCCCAGAGCAGCGGCTGCCAGGCTGGGAGCGGCCAGGCCCGGAGCAGCCGGGTCGTGTGCGGCCAGGCCCGGAGCAGTGGCTGCCAGGCTGGGAGCGGCCAGGCCCGGAGCAGCCGGGTCTGGTGAGGCCAGGCCCGGAGCAGCGGCTGCCAGGCTGGGAGCGGCCAGGCCCGGAGCAGCAGCAGCCAGGTCCAGAACAACTAGGTCGGGAGCGGCGGTGACCAGACTCGGAGCAGCTGGTTGTGGAACGAACCAGAGCAACAGAGACCAGGCCCGGAGCAGCCAGGCCCAGAACAGCTCGCTCCTCGCCTGCCCCTGCCCCACGGCTGCCTCTCAGACATGGCTGGAAACTTTTGTGGGAACTTGAGGGTCTGCTGAATCAAGTGATGAAGGCTTAGATCTGGATGTGTTGAGTTAGTATAGGGCTGGGGTGTTGATCTGTGAGTGCCATGGGTGGGGCCTGGATGAGGCTGGTTGAACTATTTGGAAATGTCTTTTGTGTGAAATGTATCATTGGGCATGTGGTGGTATTATTGATATGAGAAAATACTAAGTAACTGATTTACTATCTGAAAAGGGATTTACTATCGGGGAAAGGGAGGGAGGAAGAGACTGAACATAAACTGCACCTATGGATGAGGACAATTGGGGATGGGGAGGGGGCGGAGGGTGGGGTGGGAACCTGGTGGAGGGGGGAAGAAATGAGGAACCTTTGTAACAATATGAACAATAAAGATTGATTTAAAAATAAATAAATAAATAAATAAACAAACAAACAAACAGCTGAGCTCAGCTAAAAACTCAAAAAAAAGACAATTTAAAGAAACAAAAGTGAGAGAATACTGATTTTCATAGTTTTATATAGTGTTAATTTCTAACTCCCTTTCTCTTCTTCCCCAACCGTACTACAGAGCTACAGAATCACTTGAGTCTTTTCAATAGCAAATTCTCTGAATACCTTTTTATTAAAAATCTTAGCTCAAGCCAAAACCGGTTTGGCTCAATGGATAGAACGTTGGCTTGGGGACTGAAGTGTCCTGGGTTCGATTCCGGTCAAGGGCATGTACCTTGGTTGCGGGCATATCCCCAGCAGGGGGTGTGCAAAAGGCAGCTGATCGATGATTCTCTCTCATCGATGTTTCTAACTCTGTATTTCTCTCCCTTCCTCTCTGTACAAAATCAATAAAATATATTTTTTAAAAAAATCTTAGCTCAAGTAGATGAAAACTCCACTCATGACTTGAAGCTTCTCTCCCATTACTCTCATATACACAGGATTAAATACCTTTAGCTATACCTAGGACATTTCAGGCCAGAGCACAGTAAAACATAGCTAACAATACCAAACTGGCCCTGCCCATTGCACCCAGGTCGCATTCCCTTACCTTACACGAAAGAACACAGATTCAAGGCCTTTGCCTTAATCCTCTTGTTTTGATGCATCTCCTTGCTTCCCAAGACTCAATTGTGGGTGCATGATGTCCATTCCACCATTTACCTCATCTCTTTTTTCTTCCCTCAATTCCTTAGTTCCCTGGGTGGTTTTTGTTTTTAAATGTAAAGACAAAGGACATACACCCAAAGGTTAATAAAATAGAATTAGGAACCAAGAAACCAGAACAAAAGAATAAAAATGTGATGAGATAGATTTGGGGTAAACAGTTGTAATAAGTTTTGCATTTATTTTTTTTAAATAAATCTTTATTGCTCAGGGGAAAAAAAGACAAATTCTAACTGACCCCTTAAAAACAACAAGTTTTTCTTTTAAGAAAAACATTTCATTCCTTCAAAGTGATAGAAACTGTTGAGTATATATTTTCAGGAGAATAAAATGAGATTAAGGAAATGTTA
The DNA here is from genome assembly GCF_014108245.1 of Pipistrellus kuhlii. Taxonomy (NCBI): domain Eukaryota; kingdom Metazoa; phylum Chordata; class Mammalia; order Chiroptera; family Vespertilionidae; genus Pipistrellus; species Pipistrellus kuhlii. The sequence goes on along the minus strand of NW_023425540.1, from coordinate 54,658,215 downwards.
ATTGAAAATTTTCCCCTTATATTTCTTGCATATTCTGCCTGAATTGCAATCTACTAATAATTTATAACATACCAGTGGATTTACATAGGGCAAATAGCATTAAAGGAAAGGGATAAATTCTCATTTTGAAAGAGTTAGACCTTTTATTAAATCAGTAAGGAAAAGGAGTTAAAAACTCTGGCAGATTTCACAGGCATCAATTAAGAAAGTTTGTAACTATTATTACAGATCAAACCGAGTCAGTTAGGCGTCTGGAATTGGTGTTTCACCATCCGTAGGAACCCTTTTAGTTAAAGTCCTGAGCTGAGGCTCTCTATTATTGCACTCTCATTATTTGACTTAGTTTATGAAGGGAAATGAACTATAGACATCACCTAGAGAGTGAAATTGCATTTTAACATGATAACGAAGTCTATGACTAGAAAAAAACAAAAACAAAACAAAACAAAAAAAATGGGAAAAAACACACAACCCCCTAATATTTTCCACCATCTTTATAAATTTACTGATGAAAAGGAACTAGGAGATAATGTAGCACCCTAATTATAAAATATAGTTCCATTTTCTGTGCTGGAAACCAAAACACTTAAGAAAAAATTATTTCCATGTACTTTATACATTTTGTGCTACATATGCCTCAATACTCTAACTACACAAATTAAAAAAAAAATAAGGAAGAAACAGTATTTGAGTGAACAGTATTAATTTCTAGCACTGGTTAAGGTGTGATTTAAAATAATGTGATTGTCTTTTGTAGACTTCACATGAAATCCATTCTAATTTCTCTATCCTTTTCAACAGGAATAATTTAGTAGGTTATGATCAACAATTTATTTCATGTTTTAGTGTTTAACCTAGTGGGGAAAATATTGCTAACTTTTATTACTACTGGTAGCTGGTTAGAGACAGCTGTCTTTAATCAAAGATCAGCTATCCATTAAAGCAGTGTTTCTCAGAAATTCATGTCACTTAGCAGCAAAATGCAACTTGCAAGCCATATGCAGCTCTTTGGCCCCTTGAGTGTGGCTCTTCCACAAAATACCAAGGTCTGGGAGAGTCTATTTTGAAGAAGTGGCGTTAGAAGTGTAATTTTAAAAAATTTGACTCTCAAAAGATATTTCAATCGTTGTACTGTTGATATTTGGCTCTGTTGACTAATGAGTTTGTCGAACACTGGTCTACCAGGTTTGTTAAATCAGAGATTGCTGTCCTAGGTCCAGAGTTTCTGTTTCTGTAGATCTGGGTTGGAACAAGATAATTAGCAAGTTATTGGGCACTGTTCTTGCTGCCAGTTCTGGGATGACAATTTGAGAACCACTACTGTAAAAAAATCATTGTTCTCAAAAATTACTTTGAAAGGCTGTGAAATACTATAGCGATTTCTTGCTCTGCAGTCTAGACATTCAGATTCAATACGACCCTAACTAGTTAAACCTAGCTTAAGTCTCTCCAGGGACAGAGGAGCCAACTGGTATGTCTATCCATGTAGACATCCAGTAAGCTAATATTGGTCCGGTTTCAACCATGTACCAATAATGATTCTCAGCCCCAGGGATATCATGGAAAAATAGACCAGACATGATCCCTTCTATTTTAGCATGTTAAGGTTATGTGGACAAGGAGGCAGTCATGCATAGCTTATAATAGCAAAAGGTTATAAACCCTACATGTTCCTAAACAGCCATCTATGCATTAGAATATTATGTAGTAGTGACATTTTATTAATGTAAGGGAGAAAACAGTGCCAAGCTTTTCCTGCCTGGTTAGGAAATGATCACATAGGAAATGTCAGGCCTGGATTTGCAACAAGATACTATGGTAAAAAGTCATCTGTACTCACTACCCAGAAACAAACTAAAAGAAATGAAATAAACAAATTTATCACATTCAGAATCTGCATTTTGCTTCCTAAAAGATATTCCTGAAGATGCTCACCTGCAATTACCATCCCCTTGACTTTATCCACCTTCTTTTGACCTGCGCTCCCACAATCTAGCTTTTCTATCACATCAGAAACCTTTTCCAACTTCTAACATGTAACTCTTGTCAGTGGTTTCAACCCTGTCCCTCTCCTCAAATGTGCCTTCTCCTAGTATTTGGTGAAGGGTTCTCTATTTGACATGACTCATAGAAAGCAAAAAATGTATCTCCACTTTTCTCATCCCCCTTATATTCGAATCTATTTATAATTAAGATACAGAGACAGGCATATAGTGATGAAAATACTGATACATTTGATAACAGTAATTTGAAAATTTTATATCTATCACCAAAGCTGCTTGCTAATATTTCACTCAAAGTGAGATTTATGCCTCCAGACACTATAATACAACAGCTAGAAACTGCACTTAAAGCATCAGAATTTCCCATACTCAATATATTGGATGGCCAAAGACCATAATTGCAACCTCCTGTGAACAGACCAGCAACCAGAGAGATAAATCTGAATTAGCTAATTTGGAAGGCTCAGTTCCTTTTCTCAAATTTTCCAATCTGGTAAGACATTCCTCCTCTTTTAGGGTGAATTAGGAAAGAAAAGCTGAAAGAAATACCTTATAGTATAACGTAGTGGTTCACAAACTTCAGGGAGCATCAAAATGGCCTGGAGAGCTTGTCAAAACACAGGCGGCTGAACTCCACCACCAGAGATTCTGACTCAGCAGGTTTGGAGTAGAGGGAAGAATGTTTAAGTTCACAGGTGATGCTGCTCCTGGTCAGGTGATTACAGTTGAAGAATCACAGTGATAGTACATTAGAATCACTGGGGAGGTCTTTTAGAAACATACAGATGCTTTAACTCCACCCAACCAGTCTCTGCAAGTGGGGTCCTGGTGACTGGAATGTGATTCTCTCTCCCCTCCCGAGGATTCTGATATCAGGTACTGTTGATTATTGCGTCTAGCAGTAGTGCTTTCTGTAAAAGCCAGAGGCGAGGGGAATTTGTTTTCTTTTAATTTTTCACTTAATGTTCTCTTAAATTTTAAACTAGCATGACTTAGCCACTGGAAATACATATTTCTGAAGACAGAGGGGAAAACAAGTTTGTATCCATAGATTTTTGATATACATAGAAGAATGTGTATAATTTGGGGGTCTTGCAAAGTGCCAAGTATATATTTCCCTCATTTAAATAAGAAAATGATCCCCTCTTTATATAGAAGAAAAATTTACATTTATACCAACGTTTTGACTGTTTATTTTTCAATTTAAAATTTATCAGAAACCATAAAAAAAGCACTGCTTTGAGGTACCTTTGTTTGGGACATTTATCGATGATTCATGTAAACAATTTTAGCATGGAATGATTGCTTCATTCTTTAAAAATGTATTTCTTCTGTCTTCCTACTTTTATTAAAGAATCAGAACTTTATACAAACTTTTCCCTAGTCTGGGTTTCATGTGTGGAGTCATATGCACATAATATTTCTTAGATCTTCTTGCCCATTTATGATGATATTTTGAATATTTATGCAATTTAATAAATTTTATACCAATTCATTCCTATTTTACCTGTTAAACTTAAAAAAATAATAGTGGAAAGTATTATCCTGTTACATGCTTATATTTAGTTTCATTTCAGGATTTATATATTTTTGTTTTACATTTTTGTTGCTTAAGATAAATGATTAAACCCTCAAATATGTGTTAGTTCTTAAGTGTTTGTTCTGGGATTGGTATTTTATAGAGATGATCCCTTTTATCCCTCACAACAACTGCAAGCTAGAAATAGTTATTCTCAATTAACACAGGGGGAAATTGACCTCAGAGGTTAAGTAATCTGTTTGAGGTTACACTGCTAATAAATAACCCCGGTGGGTCTGTTGTGTGTAAACCAACCTCCTACTGCTAAATTCTGCATTTCAACATTTTTAGAACACACCCACACCAAAAAAACTTTATTGGCACATTTTACTTATAGTTTTACTTCTTTTATACTTTTTACAGCCACCCTCTTATTATGATATGTCTAATTTAGAAACCAAGCCAGTATTCTTTTTTTATTATTATTACATGGAGAGACAGACAGACAAATGGACAGACACACAGGAGAAGAACTGTTGAGTTTGTCTGATGTATTTGGTTTATGTTGCTGTAGTTTTTATAATTTAATTATTCAGACTTAGATGAAAATTTTTTTTAAATAAATGAGTAGAAATAAGAGTTTATTAGGAAGTCTTTGTGGTATTGTAGTCGATGCCTACAATGAACCTTCCACTGACTGTTGGCCTCGTAGGTTATCAGTTATGTATTACACAGACTTCCTTTAACATCATGCATTATAATATTCTGATGAAGATGTAGACAACCTGGTCAGATACAGAGTCGGCCTCTCTCTATCTCTTTGTCTCTCTCCTCTCTCCTCTCTCCTCTCTCCTCTCTCCTCTCTCCTCTCTCCTCTCCCCTCTCCCCTCTCCCCTCTCCCTCTCCCCTCTCCCTCTCCCTCTCCCCTCTCCCTCTCCCCTCTCCCCTCTCCCTCTCCCCTCTCCCTCTCTCTCTCTCTCTCTCTCTCTCTCTCTGTCTCTCTCTCTGTCTCTGTCTCTCTCTCTCTCTCCCCCCCCCCCTCTTTTTCCTTCCCTCTAACCCATCCTCTTTCTCCCTTTGTTCTGTTTCTTACCCTTGTAACTATAAGCTCTACCCATAGGGCAGGTTATATACTTGATTATCTAATTTCAAACATAGAAATTACTTAGGAAGGTTTTTCCCCTTAAGGAGATTTTGAGGGAGTGTTTTTCCTTGTATAAGCGACATTAAATAATATAGTAAATTGTATCTATCTATAGTTTCATAGCAAATGCATAAAGAACTTTTCTTGCATTAAGCTCAGGTAAAAGGTGATAATCATTCATGGCTCTTTTATCAGGCATTGCCAGTTATCCAGAAGAGCAACTCTGAAAGGGAAGGAGAAAGAGCTCTTTGCTCAGTTCCCTTCCCCCCGCCCCTGCTTATAAGAGGGATGTTTAAATGAAACAGTGTGCCCTTGAAACGGCTCTGCCTTTGTTGTTCACATAGTTGTTCACAGTCCTTTTTAAAAAACACTTGACAGGCTTTAAGATGACTGCCATCTTCTGACAGCTAACCAAGTTTTCCCACACCATGGGGCCATTTATACTTATAATTGAGCAATATACAGTGTGTTTTCAAAAACTGTACCAATATATACTCACCAGTAATGGTAAGTATTGAGCACCCTCACTGATCGTTATTTTCTTGTGAAATAAATCTCAGTCCAGCAGAGAGCAAGAAATTTAAAAGCCCTTGGGGTGAATCTGTTTCCTCACTAGATTCTTCCTATTAGGCTGAGGCCCACTACAGCTTGAACTTTTAATGCGGTAGAACTGGTCTTTTCTATGTTACTAAATAGTTAACTGTGGGGTCAAGTCCCAAGACTCTCAGTGGATGCTTGAAACTGTGCTTAGTATCAAACCTTGAACCCTATATATACACCATGTTTTCTCCCATAATAAAGCTTAATTTATAAATTAGGCACATTAAGAGATTAACAGCTCTAATAATAAAATACAACAATTGTAGCAATATACTCTAATTTAGAGTTATTAAATAAGTGTTGCTAGAACACAAATATTGTGATACTGTGATAGTTTATCTGATAACTCAGCTGAGTAATGGACAGGTAATATAAAGAGCCTGAATTCCCTGGATGGAGGGATGTCACCTCCCAGGTAGAGCAGTGTGATATGTTATCACACTGCTAGGAATTTCACACAATTTAAAATTTATGAATTGTTTATTTATGGAATTTTTATTTAATATTTTTGACTGCAATTGACCACTGGTAGTTGAAATTGCAGAAAGCAAAACTATGGGTAAGGGGGAACTACAGCATGTACTTTAAAAAAAAATTAGAAAATATTGTCTGGGGCAGACATTATAGATTGGCTGGCTCACTAGCACCCACTCCTTGTTCTTTCTCCCTTAACTGGTTTTAACTTAATAGACAAGCTAAAATATTCATTTTCTCTGGCTCTCTTGAAGCTAGAAAGGCCAATGGAATGTAATAAACTCTGATACTTCTCCTCTTTCTGACCTGAATGCTGGCAAGGTGGCTGGAGATATAGAGCTATTGTCCTCCCTGGTAGCTGCTAGGGAAGGGCATAAGGAATCACAGAGGTCCTGACTCTGATTCCACTGGAAACTTGACCAACCTCTTATTTAACTGCCTACTTTCACTTCAGACTATATCTGTGGGTTTGTTTTTTTTTTTTAATAAATTGTTTTAAAGTCATGGTACATTATACAGTTAAAACTACCTTTAAACAAAATATAATCTATGAACTATGGGTGAGTGGTGCTGAGTTGGGTTGTTTTCCTGAGCAGGATGCAAGGGTGGTTTCTTTCCCGGGTTCTTGTACAGATGTATTTGAAGAATGAAGACATGGACAAAAGTTGGAAGTTTATTGGAAGCAAGTACAGACTCCCACGTGGGGAGGAGCTTCCAAGGGGGTAACCCCCCCCCCCCCCAGTTTTTTTTTTTCTTTTGTTTTTCTTTTTTTTTTGCTAAAGGTTTATAAAGGCTGCAGTTCTTTGTCTGTTCATACTGCCTTCCAATTGGTAGAATATGGGCTCCAAACCCCACCTGGTGCCCTCCTCCTTTCAGTGTAGAATTCTCTTTCTTCTATGAAAATGTTTCCCTCTTCCTCCCATTTGTCGGCATTTTTCTATCCTCAGTGAAAACTTGTTTCCTTTTTCTCCCCATACTCTGTGACTTTTCCTATATTCTGTTACTGAATGTCTTCCTCTCCCCTTATCCTGTAGCACTTATTTTTTTTCCCCCCTCTGTGAATTGTATGCCTTTTGGCAGCTCAGAGCCCTCACCAATTCCTTCTTCCCCCATGGACCTTCTTTATTTCTTAAACTCCCTAAACCTGCCTATTTTACCCCTAAAACTCATTTCAGTACTGCTCACCTAGCTCATCTATAATAATAAAAGCCTTATATGCTAATTAGACTGGACAGCCATATATTTCCTAATGAAGCCATGGCAGCAGGTGCTGAGGCAGAGCCCGTTAGGAGCAATCAGGCAGGCAGGCAGAGTGGTTAGGAGCATCAGGCAGTCGACAGAGTGGCTAGGGGTGATCAGGCGGGCAGGTGAGCAGTTAGGGAACATTAGGCAGGCAGGCAGGCCAGTGGTTAGGAACAAGCCATCCTGGTTCGCGAGATGGATGTCTGACTGCTGCTTTAGGCCCAATCCCAATCCCTGTGGGATCAGGCCTAAACTGGCAATCAGACATTCCCTGAGCGGTCCCTGATAGCCAGAGGGGGCAGGCCAGTCTGAGGGATGCCCCTCCTTCCACCCCCCATGCATGAATTTCATGTTCCAGGCCTCTAGTTAAATAATAAAAAAGCTGGTCTGTGACAATGAAAGGAATGAAATAAACAGTGACCGATTCTCTATGGTCCATTTTTGAGGTAAGGATGGAAGTTTGGACTCTCTTCCAAACACCTAAAAAATTTATTAAAATAAAAATGTTCTTAAAAGTATCCATTTGCAAGTATTAATATGTTGAATATTAAATGATTGACATAGTTATTCCTCCTCTCCCTCTTCCTAAGAGTAACTGGAATTTCCTGTCTATAATATTTGTGAAGGATGGATTATTCCACCTCTGTTGCCAGTGGTGCACTCTGATGGGCTAAGTTCAATTAACACCATCCATATTTCAGGACAAGATGATTTTTTTGATACTATATATGAAAAAGAGCTGACTTTACATGTCTTTTTTGTTGTTTTTGCTGTTAGAGAGGTGGACTCTTACTTTCCTGTTACATAGGAACATTGGAGAATTTAGTAGAAGATGCGAGCATCCAAGTTGGGAATGCACAGCTCAAAGCCTTCTAGGGATGGAGGCAAGTTTAAGGAAAAGAAGCTGAGAATGAACTGTGTCCTGGTTATATTGCTATTCAACCCATACATTGCTCAGTAAAGTGACTTCACTTTACTACATATAACTAAATTATGACTCATTTAATTTTCTTGGAAAATTTATAGTGTTGTGTGAAGGGACACAGAATAATTATTCTACTAGAGGCCTGGTACATGAAATTCATGCACGGGTAGGATCCCTAAGCCTGGCTGGCAATCAGAGCTGATTGGGGCCTTCTGGCTGCCAGCTGGGACCTTCCTCTGGCTGTTGGCCAGGGCCTCTCTTCCCCAGCTTCTGGCTGCCAGATGGGGCCTTCCTTCATTCCCCGCTGCCCCCTGGTGGTCAGCACATATCAGAGTGAGTGATTGAACTTCAGGTCTCCTGGTCGAATTTCTGAGGGGACACTTTGCATACTAGGCTTTTATATATAGAGATAAATTCATGGCCTTGTAAATATGTGTTTGTTTGTTTTTAAATTTTGGAGTCAAAAAATGTAGAGAGAGAAAATTTTATTTACTTTTACATTTGAACTTTGGAACAAACATAGATGAAAATTAATTCAACCCTTGAGCCATCCAGTGACATCTTCTAATCAATTCACTTTATTTTAAAAACATTAACTGAGTGTTGAAGAAGATGGTTTTCAAGTTCCTAACAGTAAAGTCCATCTTTCCTCACTTCTTTGCACAGGCTTGCCATAAGTAGAGTCCAACATGTTCCCTAAGCCAAGAAACAAAATGTTTAAGAAAACCTCTCTGCCATGAAGATGAAATACAAAATAAGATTTATTGGCATATGTCCAATATACATTGTTCTAGGAAAAGTACTGGGCATATGTCTGAGCACCCTTGCATGAACTCACTGGAGTTGGCAGACTGGTGGTGGTGGTACATAGCCAGCATTACTCTTATGTGGTCACTGTCAGAGGAAAGACTTCTGATTTTCAGAATTCAGTGTGTGGAGTATCACCAGAGGAATTTGAAAAAAATGCAGATTCATTTACACTATCTCCCTTAAAGTATCTGCTAAAGTGATTGAAAAACACATTTGAAAAAGGTTGGTGTAGACATTCCCAGTTTTGAGATACTAGCTGTTTAAAATACATTGCCTAAAAACATTCCACTTTAAACACACTTGAATTTTAAGCACTTATAACAGCTGAAGAAACTCAATTCTGACATAACCTTTACTTCAAATCAGATATGATTAGATAAAGATTTATAAGCAGATCACTTCCCACTCAGAATAAAGCAAAGTGGACAGTACTCTCATTCATATAAGGGAAGGAACTCCGAGAGATGAGAAAAAAAAAATATGATACTTTCTCTTCTATCAAAAGCTAGTTCTATATTACAGGAATTGAAACTAGTTGCAAGTAACTGTAATAAAATATGCGAAGTTATTCATTGTGAGAAGAAAAAAAAAACAGTGCTCAAAGATAATAGAAAGCATGCTCAAATTGAAGTTGTCCTACAAAATCAATGTTTTGTGCAAATGCTTCTCATTTGTGACTTTTTATTTGTTTTCAATAGCTATATTCTAGGAGTTAGGCAGTCAGCCTGAAGTACCAGTGTGGTATCAATATCCTTACCAAAAAGAAACACTGCAGAGTTTAACATTGCAAATATTCTTGAGACTGTCATTACTACCATCTGGGTTTTCCTTCAAAGTAACACAACCAAGTAAAAAAAATATTAAATAAACTTATTAATTAGCCAATCCTATTTAATAAAAGAGTAATATGCAAATTGATCATCACTCCAACACAAGATGGCTGCCCTTATGTGGTCAAAGATGGCTGCCACAAGATGGCCAGTAGGAAAGGGCAGTTATGGGTGATGATGCCAGCAGGGGAGGGCAGTTGAGAGAGACCAGGCCTACAGGGGAGGGCAGTTGTGGGGAACTAGGCCTGCAGGGGACGGCAGTTGGGGGGAACCAGGCCTGCAGAAGAGAGCAGTTGGGGGCAAGCAGGCTGGCAGGGGAGGGCAGTTAGGGGCAATTGGGCCAGCAGGGGAGCAATTAGGCATCTATCAGGCTGGCAGGGGAGTGGTTAGGGGGCAATCAGGCAGGCAGGCAGATGAGCAGTTGAGAGCCAGCAATCCTGGATTATGAGAGGGATGTCATTGGGATAGGGCCCAAATGGGCAGTCAGACATCCCTGAGGGTTCCCAGATTGGAGAGGGTGCAGGCTGGGCTGAGGGACCCCCCTCCCTGTGCACAAATTTCATGCATCAGGCCTCTAGTGAATTTATTAATGGTTAAATTCTTGATTGGAAGGACCAGTAGCAAAAGAATGAAAGAAACTGAAACTTTTTCTTATGGTTTGTAATTTTTTAAAAAGTTTTAATCATTCTAAGAGATGGATAGTGGTATCTCATTGTGTTTTGTGCTTTTTAATTTTTATTGAATTTATTGAGGTGACATCGCTTAATAAAATTACACAGGATTCAACTATACAATTCTATAATATATCATCTGTATATTGATTGTGTGTTTATCACCCAAAGTCAAGTCTCCTGCCATCATCATTTGTCACCCGTTTACCCTTTCCAATATCACTCCACCACACTTTCCCTATGGTAATCATATATGTCTCTAGGAGTTATTATTATTTTTTGCTTAATTCCTTCAGATAGTTCACCCATCCCCCAAATACCTCTCCCCTCTATCATCTGTCAGTCTGTTCTCTGTATCTATGAGTCTGTTTTGGTTTAGTTTATTTTGTTTATTAGATTCCATATATAAGTAAAATTAATCTGGTATTTGTTTCCTCTAAGTGGCTTATTTCACTTAGCATAATACTCTCCAGGTCCATCCATGCTGTAGCAAAAGGTAAAATTCCATTTCTTTTTAAGGCTGAGTAGTATTCCATTGTGTAAATGTACCACAGCTTTTTTATCAATTTGTCTATTGATGGGCACTTGGGTTGCTTCCATAACTCGGCTATTGTAATAATGCTGCAGTGAACGTATGTTCTTTTAGTTAGGGTTTCAGATTTCATTGGCTCTATTCTCACAGGCAGAATCAGTGGGCTATAAGGCTGTTTCATATTTAAATTTTTCTGGAAACTCCATACAATGTTCCACAGGGGCTGCACCAATCTACATTCCCAACAACAATGCATGAGAGTCCCCTTTCATCCTGTCCTCACCAGCACTTGTTTTTTGAGTTATTGCTGATAGCCATTCTGACAGGAGTGATATGATATCTCATTGTGATTTTAATTTAATTTGCCTTTCACTGATGGTTATGTTGAGCATCTTTTTATTTGTCTATTGGCCTCTGTGTGCCCTCTTTGGAGTTGTTCTCTGACTACTATTTAATTTGATTGCTTGTTTGTTGGTTATATAAGTTCTTTATAAATTTTGGACATTAACTTCCTATCAAACATATCATTGACGAATATGTTCTTTTGTTGGTTGTCTTTTCATTTTGTTAATTGTTTCCTTTGCTGTGGAGAAACTTTTTAATTTCTTGCAGTTTCATTTGTTTAATTTTTCTTTTCTTAGCTTGCTCCAGGAGATATATCTGGGGGAAAAAAATATTGCTAAAAGAGATGTCGGAGATTTTACTGCCTAGGTTTTCTTCTAGGATTTTTCTGGTTTCAAGTCTATAATTTCAGCCTTTAATTCATTTTGAGTTCATTTTTGTCTGTGGTATCAGAAGGTGGTCTAGTTCGTTTCTTTCTTTGTTTCTTTGTTTCTTTCTTTGTTTCTCTCTCTCTCATCTCCTCTCCTGATCCTCTCCGCTCCGCTCCTCTCCTCTCCTCCTCCTCCGCCGCTCCTCTCCTCTCCTCTCCCTCCTCTCCTCGCTCTACTCCCTCCCCGCATCCCCTCCCCTCACCCTCCCCTCCCCTCCCTCCCCCTCCCTCCCCTCCCCTCCCCCTCCCCTCCCTCCCTCCCCTCCCCTCCCCTCCCCTCCCCTCCCCTCCCCTCCCCTCCACTCCCCTCCCCTCCCCTCCCCTCCCCTCCCCTCCCCTCCCCTCCCCCTCCCTCCCCTCCCCTCCCTCCCCTCCCCTCCCCTCCACTCCCCTCCCTCCCCTCCCCTGCCCCTCTCTCTCCTCTCCTCTCCTCTCATGTATCCAATTTTTCCAAAACCATTTGCAATAGACTATCTCAATCCATTGTATGTTCTTGCCTTCTGTACAAAAGATTAATTGACCATAGATACATGGATTTATTTCTAGGCTCTCTATTCTGCTCCTATATGTGTGTGTTTATGCTATCACTGTGCTATTTTGATGACGATGGCCTTGTAGTATAGTTTGATGTCAGGAGTTCTTCAATTTTGTGCTTATCAAGATTGCTATTGCTATTTGGGGTCTTTTGTGGTTAGCTATAAATGTTTGGAATATTTGTTCTAGTTCTGTGAAATACACCATTGGTATCTTGATAGGAATTGTGTTTAATCTATAGATTGCTTTTTGTAGTGTGAACATTTTAATTATGTAAATTTTTTTCCTATTTATGAACATGGTATAAGCTTCCACTTATTTGTGTTTTCTTCCTTTTCTTTCTTCAGTGTCATAATTTTCTGAGTATGAGTCATTACATGCTTGGATAAATTTTTTCCTACATATTTTTGTTGTTGATGATGCAATTGGAAATGGTATGTTTTGTTACTTTTCCTTTCTGATAGTTCATTATTGGTGTATAAAAATGCAACTGATTTCTGGATAATTATTTTATATCCTATTACTTTACTGAATTCATTTGTTAGTTTTAGTAGTTTTCTGTTGGAGAAATTGAAACAATAGAGAAGGTTAACAAAAATAAGAGCAGAAGAATGAAATTGGACCCTATATTATCCCACTTATAATAATTAACTTTAAATAAATTTAAGACTTATACATAAGATCTAGAAGTGCAAAACTTTTGAAAGAATATGTAATGAGGAAACTCCTCAGTACTGGGTTTGATATATATCCAGTATATATCAAACTGGATATATAGCAAACTATATATATATATCAAAACTAATAAAGCATCCTCTGGTGAGGATTTAAAAAAATTAAAAACAAAACTCTAAATGTTATTTTAAAACTTCGAAAATTAAATAATTATTAAAAACTAACAAATCTTAATGTCTAGATGAATACATGTATTTAAAGATCTTAAATATTTTCATTTAAATACATCATGTAAAAGATACTACAAAATGATCATAAGAAAATAGGAAAAACTCATTTTTTGAGTAATCTTAAACAATTATTGTTTTCCTACTACTTTAGTAAATATTAGATATTTTGAAGTTTTTATTCAAATAAAAACCATACTTTTAAATAACAACTGCAAAAAATATACAGTTGATATATAAAATAATACATAGATGATATATTATATTATCTATAGAATTATTTATTGACTTATCTCCTATCTATGTTAAAAACAAAAATTGCCTTTCATTTTATAACAGGGTGATAAATTTTTCTACATAGTTAAGAAATGTTTACTTAATTAGTGAAGAAATTTTATTGACTAACATTTCAGATATTATAGATCTAAACATTCTCTTAACTGCTGTTTTCTAAAGGTAGCCTAAAATATTTAAATATTTTAATTTTGATAAAACATTTATGCAGATTTTATTCTTTATATACAGTTATCCTGTTACTTTCCTCCAGCCACTTAAGTAAAAAGGGCATAGTTCCTATTGCAAGTAGAAACCTGGTAGGCCAGTCAGCAAATTTTAGAACTTGTTCAAGGTATGCATATATTATATTTTTTTAACACTGACTCCAGTCATTCCTCAAAATAGACCTTGAAAGATGTATTTTTGCCAGTATCTAAGCCTCATCCATTAAAATAGCAACTAACTTTATTTAAGTCATCAATTTAATTGAAGATGAATCTTAATTTACTATTTCCCCAAAAATAATATGGAAGAGAAGTATAGGTGAAGAATTTATGTTGAATACTAATGTAAGGATCCAGTTTTGTTCAAAAAAACACTTGCCATCACTCTGAGATGCAGTTTCCTTGTACTAGTTTCTCCTAGAAATAGTTGTGACCCTGACTGAATAGAAAAGCAAAAACAAAACAAATAAAAACATAATAATCTAAAACATATGTTGTATAAAATAAGTCTTAAACAAATTATAATTTGGTACCAGGCTGCCTAGACAAGCTAATTTCGAAGTAAACTTTTTATCAAATAAAACAATTTACATACCATAAAAGTTTCAACATTTTAATTACTTTTCCAAAGGTAAAGAATGTCATAATGTTTATGTATTCCATTATTTATCTTCATTTTCTGCTTTGAATAATAATCTTATATGTTGACTATACTTCATTTGAAAAAAAAAAAAAGATGTGATCTCAATGTTTAAGATACTGGAAAATTTTTACCTTAAATTTTACTTCCACTTGTTTTTATTTAGGTGATATAACTTAATTAGTAAAGAAAAGTTTGATCAACAGGGGCAGATAGTATCTATGTCTCATGTTACTCTGAATACATTTAGATAGGACAATTAAGATTGCTGTAGAGAAGAGGGTCCCAGAAATATCTGTTGTTTAATGTGACTGGAATCTACTCATAACCAGTATTACTTCGTTTCTGCATCATTTCAAATGACAATATTAATAGAGACCCACTTCCTTCCCTCTTCATGTTTTTTTTAATCTTGATCAGACAGTATCTCATTTCTAAGTGGATGTATGATGCCAATACAAAAAGGATACTTTTTTTCCCCTTTTTACCATTGCATTAATTCCTTTGATATGTGATATGTAGTGTTGAGATAAATTGATGTTGTTAATGAGAGGTGACAAACGGCAATAAGATACTAGGCTTTATCAATGCTGGATGTGAAATGGAAATCTATCCAAGTTGAATTCAAACTAGGCATCTTTCGTTTAAGCTTTTGTTTATCATCTAGGAGAGATATATTCACATGTCAATGAATTTCCTTATTAGCTATAAATAGACTCATCCAGGCTGTGGTATTTTGTGGAAGAGCCACATTCAAAGGGGCCAAAGAGCCACATGTGGCTCACCAGCCGCAGTTTGCTGACCATGGTTATTTGTGAATAAGTTATATCATTGAGGAAAGAATGTCAAACAGCAATGATTAATACATAGCTGGAAAATGTGATTTTCATTCTGATAAAATACAAATGCAAACAATGCGATTTTTTTCTATTTCTTTAGTCAAGTTAATTAATTTTAAAATTGGATATATTCTCTGAATGTAAGCATTCTTAAATTCTGTAACAAAAGTATTTGTTAAATATGTTAAGAATAACAGATGGTTTAAGATTTTGCCCTAATTATAAGTTTACCAGTTAGCCTGCCACAGTTTTTTTTTTTTTAATATATTTTTACTGATCTCAAAGAGAAAGGGAGAGGGAGAGAAAGAGAAACGCCAATTATGAGAAAGAATCAAAGATTGGCTTCCTCCTGCATGCCCCACACTGGGGATTGAGCCCATAACCCAGGCATGTGACCAGGAATCAAACCATGACCTTTGGTACATAGGTTGAAGTTCAACCACTAAGCCATGCCAGCCAGGCCTGCCATAGTTTTTAAAGTTATGCTCTCAGAAGACTTAAGACTCATAGATGAGAACAAAGTAATTTGTTCTTCACATCACAACAAGCTATGTGAACATATTTGCACCTCAGTCCTATGAGGCAATGCGTTGGGGTATACCTACACTCAAGTTATATTAAAGGACAGAAGCCTTGAGCTTAGGAAATCCAAATATTTTATAATGAACAATAAGCCTACCTATTTGCTCTGAAAGAAGACACATTCTTTCTCTTCCAAGATCATTTGCTACACAAGCATCTCTGTATATGCTTCTGTTTGCTAGATGTGCAGGAACATGAAAAATCTGTTGCAATTGTCTCCCAACAATACCCACCCTTTGTTTTCATGCTGTCGTGGGACTAGAACATTTTTTTCCATGACAACACCACTTCATCAGGTACTCTAATTAACCTGGTGGACAGAGACTGGGACCAAATTCACTCAGCAGTCTCAATCAGCATTTAATTAAGCCTATACTGATGGGCCTCTGGCTGCAGAATGGGACCAACTGGCATTTATTTTTTTAAAAACATGCCTACAGGGGCTCCAGATTGAAAACAGTCAAAAATTCCATAAACCATCGGGGCCTAACTTAAAATACAGGTGGCTTTATCTATTTAATTGGCATGTCTGAATTGCCCTTTCCTCTTGGCTAAGGCATTCGTTCAGCTACAACATGATGTGTTAGTAATTGCACAGATTTCACTTGGTTCACAATGAGGACATGTAAGGCAATTCTTTTATCTAGAACATCCCTGGTTAGTGAGGTGAGTCTGAGTTGAATGCCTCCCTGGGTCCAGTTGGCAGCATTGATCTCTTTAGCTAAAATTATGGACACATTTCATAACACATTTTCAAATTGTATAACTCCCATGGTAAAGACAGCTGCCTGCAGTGTGTATATGGGTAACAAGTCAGCCTCCCCTCCCCCAGAAAGTCCTCTAAGTCACCCGAGAGTAACAGAATTTAGGAGAAATCTGCTCACTTGTCTGAGGTGTAAATGATGTACAGATGGTCTTTCCTTAAGCAATTGCAGGTGTGATGTGGCTACCATTAAGTGCACATTACTGTTTTGGGAAAGGAGGCAAGTTAACGACTGGCTTCCACACAAGAAGTACAGTCTCAGAAATGCACACTGTGCCCCTGGAAAATAAGTGCTGTTTAGAATTGTTGGAGCCCCATAAATAGGACCTATGTTAGGCAGAGGTCACATATTGTTGGTACCTCCAATGTCTCTATTATAGATGGCACATCTTCCTTCCTGCTGGTAAGTCTTAAAATTCCAAGTTCAGAGTGAATAATTTAGTCTATCCTTTGTTCTTAAAGGACTACCTAAGGGAAGTTGGCCCAAATGTACTTTTTTTATCCCAACTGCCACGTGGTATTTAAAAAGGGATTGAATAAGATCCAGTGGATGACTAAACCTTGGTATATTACTTTTCGTTTGAAGCATAATAAACATCATAAACTTAGTATCTTAGCACAACACACTCTTTATGTCATAGATAGTTCCTGTATATGAGAAGTGTGGGCACAAGTTATCTGGATTTTCTACTTCAGAGCCTTGATAGGCTGAAATTTAGATATTGTCTGAGTCTGTGGTTACATCAGAGGCATATCTAGGAAAACAATCCAAGCCCTTATCTGTTGTTAGCAGAATTTGGTAATTTGTGGGTGGTCCTGCTTTTATCTTTGTTTGTTTTTGATGATTGTTTTTGATGACTGTTGGTGAGGGATAGTTTCTTGTCATATGGCTGTCTATGTGCTCTCTCATATAACAGCTTACTTCCTTAAGCCAACGAAAAATTTGCTCTGATTATGCTAACCAAAATGTTATAATATATCAAGTAGCAACCACAGGAGTGATAGTCCATTACCAATGCCTTATTTCACCTGATCAAAGGAGAGATATTACATCATTTTTCCATATATTATGATTTAGAAGCTAGTCTCAGAACCCATTCTACTTCAGAAGAGAATTCATTGATAACACCAGTGGCAGAGGCAGGGAGATGATGATTTTTTATTCTGTCCCCATACTTTCATTAGCCTAATGTGTTCCCTGTAAAAGTGATGGGGTGACTGTTTCCCCCACCTCTGCAAAATTGGTGTTTCTACTCCCAGAAGCTATAATACTACTTCCATTTTAATCATATACTCCTTGTATGCAAAGCTTTCATCTAGAAGACTCAGGGGCAAGAGATAAAAAGGGAACTTTCATAAAATTAACAAAGACCTATTACATACCTTACATAAGTCTCTGTGGGGGACTTGGCAAACAATGTACTCAACCCATTACCTCTTTCATTGCCTCTGATTATTGCCAGGAATGAGAGATGAGCCATTTCTGGGGACAGATGTATTCATATGACCAAAGTGTATTACTAAGGTATTTAGATCAGGAAGAGATGATAGATGAAAAGTCAAAAAAAATTTTTTTGAGTGATGTTTAAAGAGATCTTTCTAATGCCCAACAACACCAGATGCCTATGTGTCTTAGGGACCATGAAAAGTTTATTGAAGAACTACCAGCCAATTGCTGAGTGGTATTTACAATGCAATTCAAATAATTTTCAGGCTACAGATGATTTGGAAGTAAAAACAAACAAACAAATAAAGAACACAAAAACATTATGTAGATTCATTTTAAGGTCCATGGTGGTATGGATAGTATCAGCTGATTAAACTAGAACATTAGCACTGTAGCCTGGAAAACTATAGGCATATAGTTCCAGTTTGTGTGGATGGATGAATTGTTACATCTAGAATGGTGATAGATCCAGGCAGACAGTAATGGTTAGTGCAGTCTGGCTAATGCAGATTTAATTACCAGTTTGGTTTCAGCCATTATAATCAGAACAGCTCCTTATTGTGGGCAATAAATAGTGACTGTTTCGTTTTTTAGTCCTGCTGTAACAAATTTCTACAACTTGGTAACTTAAAACAACAGAAAGTTATTCTCTCACAAATCTAGAGGCCAGAAGTCCGAAGTCAAGATGTTCGCGGGATTGGTTTCTTCCAGAGTCCTGGGGGGGGAGGGGGGGGGGAATCTGTCCCATGCCTCAATCCTTCTTCTGGTTGCTGCCAGTTATCCTGGGTGTCCTTGGCTTATAAATGTATCACTTCAATCCCTTCCTTGAATCTTTACATGACCTTCTTCTTTGGGTCTCTTCTGTTTTGGTGTGTCTCAAATCTCCGTTTTCTTTTTCTTAGAAAGGCACAAATTACTGAATTTTGAGTCCACTCGATATATAGAATGATCTCATCTCAAGATCCTTAATTTGATGGCATCTAAAAAAATAAAATTCATAGATAACAGGGGCTAGTGCTTGAACACAACTTTTATAGATACTATCCAACACACTATAGTAATTTATATGGTTCAATGAGAAGCCATGATTTGTTTCCACAGTTGGTAGCCCCAAAGAGCTGTACTTTTACCTGCCAGTTTAGTCCTCAGCTGGAGTTAGGTTAGAATGGGAGAATAGAAGCAGGGTTGGCTCTGAAAACAAAAAAGTTAGAGGAAGAGAGTGACTATGAGGTTTTATTTATAATAAAATTACTTGCGGTGAAATTGGTTAATAAGGGTATATATGATCTGTTTATTGCATTGTGTGCCCACCAGCCAAAGTCAAATCATCTTTGCCCCCCTTCACTCTTTACAACCCACTCCCCTTCTTCCTGGTAAAATCCATACTGTTATCTGTGTATATGAGTTTTTATTTGTCTTTCTTGTTCATTTATTATTTTCAGTTTTATTATCCACATATTCTTTTTTTTAATATATCTTTATTTCAGAGATGAGGGCAGAGGGAAAGAGAGTAGAAACATCAATTATGAGATAATCATCGATCAGATGCCTCTTGCACATCTCCTACTGGAGACCAAGCCTGCAAGCTGAACATATGCCCTGACAGAGAATTGAACCCAGGCCCCTTGATTCCACAGGCTGACCCTCTATCCACTGAGCAAAACCAGCTATTGTGAAATCATATGATTCTTAATGACATTTTTCTTAGCATGATATCTTCAAGGTCCATCCAAGTTGTTGCAAATGATAATGTTTCATTTTTTCTTATGGCTAAGTAGTATTTTATTGTATACATGTATGACATCTTATTCAATCATCTGTCCAAAAACATCAGTTGTTTCCATATCTTGGCCACCATGAATAATGCTGAAATTAACATAGGTATGCATATATCTTTGTGAATAAATGTTTTCATATTTTTAGGTAAATAACTTCTCAAACTCTCCCCAAAAAATCAAAGAAGAGGTAATATTGATTAATACATTTTATGAGGCCCAATATAACTCTGCTACTAAAACCTGGCAAGGCTAAATCAAAACAAAAAAGTGTATAAAGTATTTCTGATGAATAAAGATGCAAAAAATCATAAACAAAAATACTGGTAAATTGAATAAAATACATTAGGTTGGTGAAAGCCTGGGGTGGGGCAGACTGGGAGAGGTCAATGGGATAAAAAGGGGACATATATAATACTTTCAACAATAAAGATGGAAAACAAAAATGAACTAATGCATCATGATCAAGTAGGGTTTATTTCAAAGACACAAGGATGGTTCAACATATGCAAATATATCAATGTAATACATCACATTAACAAAATAAAGGATAAAAATTGTATGATCTTATCAATAGATGTAGAAAAAGCATTTAATATAATACAACATCTATTATGATTAAAACACTCAATAAAATGGGTATAGAAGGAAAGTACCTCAACATAATAAAGACATATATGACAAACTATCAACTAAATATACTCGTGAAAAACTAAAAGCTTTTTCTCTAAGATTAGAACAAGACAAGGATGTCCACTCTCACCACTAGAGTTTCAGTGCACAAATTTGTTCATGAGTGAGGTCTGGCTGGCCTGCCCCAATGGGGACATTTGGGCTGGGACTATGGGGGTAAGGGGACATAGGACATCAGTCACCCCAGGGCTATGGGAGATGTGCTGGCCCCACCCCCCTTGGGATCTAGGCCAGCCGGGGGAGGGAATGTGTGCATTTGGGGGGGAGGGTGGAAATCTGGGCCCTGATCAGGACGGTTGGCCACTGCAGTGCACATCATTCTGGTTGTTCCATTGTTCTGGTCACTTGGCTTTTTAATATATAGATATAGACTAGAGACCCAGTGCAACAAATTTGTGCACAGGTGGGGTCCCTTAGCCTAGCGGGTGATTGAGGCCATCTTACCCAATCCTAATCAGGTTGGTGGTGAAAGGGATCGTGTGAGGTTGCTGTGGGATTGCACTGACCACCAGTAGGCATCTTCTGTATTGAGCTCTGCCCTGCCCCCTGGTGATCAGTTCACATCATAGTCGTTTGGTCGACCTGTAGTAATGATCATTTAGGCTTTCATATAGAAAGTACTGGAATTACTAGCCAGAGTAATAAGGCAAGAGAAAGAAGTAAAAGATATCCACTTTGGGAATGAGAAGAAGTGAAAGTGTCATTTTTTTTCAGATGACATGATTTTTGTATAAAAATCCTGAAATATTCCACATAAAAAACTAATAGAAACAACAAAAAATACAGCAAAGTTGCAAAATGCAAAATCAATGTACAAAATCCCCTTCTTTCCTATATAATAACAATGAAATCTCAAATAAAGAAATGAAAACACACACACACACACACACACACACACACACACACAACAATTCCTTTTGAAATTGCAACCAAAGGTAAAATACCTAGCTATAAATTTAACAAAGAGTATGGAGGGCCTATATACTGAAAACTGTAAAGCATTATTAAAAGACATTGAAAAAGACACAATGAAATGGAAAGCTATTCCATGTTCATGGATTGGAACAATCAACATCATTTAAATGTCCATATTAGCCAACACAATATACAGATTTGATGCAATACCCATTGAAATCCAAATGGCATTTTTTTTAAAAAAGAAATAGAACCAAAATATATCAAATTTGTATGGAAAGACTCCAACAGCCAAAGCAGTCCTAAGAAAAAAGAATGAAGCCAGAGGTATTACACTCCCTGACTTTAAATTATACTACCGAACAATGATAATCAAATCAACTTTCTGTTGCCAAAAAAAAGCAAGCTGTGAATTTTTAAGTAAGGTTTTGTGCTTGCTTTCATTTTCAAGCTATATTGTTTATTCCTCAACCAAAACTTGTTTCTAAGGTTTTCTGTCCACCTAAAGCTCTGTAATGAATAGCAAATTCCACATGCAGACAGTGTTTTTGTTTCAGCTTTGGGACATCTTGGCTTGGTTGCCATGGAGCCATGTCCTTTTAGCTATGGCCATAGAGTTTACTTCCCTATTGTCATAATATCTTCTCTTTGATGCTCTCTCTTCTGTCAGAGGGAAGTACACACAAGTAAGGCACCATTTTGACAGCTTGTTTAATGCTGTTTTTCACTGCTTAGCCATTATTATTTTGTTCAGTAAGGATTAGGTCATTAGTATATACTCTTTCCAAGTTGCCTAGTATTAGGGCAAGAACATGCACTACCATACTACAGTATGTCATCTTGCATTCCTTATCCTGGACCAGAAAAGTTTCTCATCCCTCCTCTTTTAGAAATTCATTTCTATCAACATCACAATCTAATAGTCAAATTGTCAAGAAATGTGAAAGGTCTGAGAACACAAGTTAGCCTGCCACAGTTTCATGGATGCTGAGACTGCTAGACAGAAAGGACCTTATCACATTCATCAAAATAAGCATTGTGAGCACTAGTGCATTTTTAGCCAGTTTAGGGAATGATGTAGATGGACTCAGACTGATGATGCCTGCATATGTAGTGGTTTGCATTATAGAAGAAACTGAGTTTAGGGAGCCTGAATCTTTCATAATGAAGACTAATCATGTCTGCCTTTTGCTCCAGAGAGAGATACTATCTGTATTTCAAAGCAATTTGCAATATAGACTTCCTTGAAACAATAGTTCTGAAAAAGGATCATTCTGTGTTTCTGTAAGATATGTTGAAGCAGGAGTATACATATAGAACTGTCTTTCAAAAAAATCTAGTGCATTGAATTTAAGGCTACTTTTTACTCAAAGTAATTTGGGAAATGTTATTTTTATTTTTGCATGATATCTTAAAATCAAACATGTCTTCAATAAAATTAAATTTTCAATAGTAGCCAAAGTCATTGGACTTTATGATACAGTACCATAACAGATGCCCATCTTTTGTAAAGTAAAAGAAAGTGAGGGACTTTATTAAGATTACTCACACAATAGTAATCCACCAGGGAAAATAATTTAGATTTGTTCATTTAAAAAGTTTATGGGACTTAATATACAAACATTGACACAAATACTACAGTTTATATTTTAGAGTGGCTATTAATTTTGTTGCATATAATTAAAAGCTTATAAATGAAAAATAAATTATTAAATAGACTGAAAAAGCAAGCTAAAAGCATTTATGTGACAATGTACTACTATATTAACTGAATGACTTTTTCCCAAGTAATGGCATTTTTAGCCTCAATAAAAAATATAAAATTGAAATTGAAATTCAGCTGTATCAATATTCCCTTGGCAGGCATTTATTTTGGTAAGATATCACATATTCTTTAAAAAAACACATTTTTCAATAAAAATAGATTAACTGGGAAAACGTGCATTTGATGTTTACCCACTGGATATATGCACATACAGGTGAATGCTTGATATTACTGAGAGAATGCTTGGATCAAGTAAAGATTAGGATTCAGTGATCTCTCAGTATTTACCTTTGCATAGAATCAACTCTTTCCTGATTTTATGATTTTACCTGGAAAATTTAACATGTTTTATTGGATGGTATGAGCTAAAGAATCAATGGTATTCAGATAATTTGTATTTTTATTTGTTTTTGTATTAATAGTATTCCGTTTTGAAAATTATTTCACATAGTCATTAACCTAGAACATATGATATGATTATAATTCATGATCAGAGGAAATAAATTTAATATGCTAATAATTATTAATATTTTGGAAATTCAGTAGGTTAATAAACATAAAATTCAGAGATCATTTTTGTTAGATTAAAATATTTCTATAGTCAATTTCTCTAGTTGTTATCCCTCAAATTCTACACAATTTTGCACTTATCCATCATCTTCACAATAATATATTTATGTTAATATCAAATATGATATTAATATTTTTATTATTAATATGTAGACAATTTTATTATTCTCTACTAGAGGCCTGGTGCACAAAATTTGTGTATTGGGTTGGGGAGGGAGAGATGTTCCTCAGCCTGGCCTGTACCCTCTCCAATCCAGTACCCCTGAATAGGGCCTAAACTGGTAGTCAGACATCCCTCTCACAATCCAGGACTGCTGGCTCCTACCTGCTTGCCTGCCTGCCTGCCTACCTGTCTGCCTGATTGCCCTTAACCACTCTGCTTGCCTACCTGAGGTCCCTAAACACTTACTTGTCTATATGATCACCCCTAAATACTTGCTGGGGGGCAGGACCAGTCCTGGCAGGGGCCATCTGCCTACCTGATCACCCCTAACTACTTGCCTGGGGGTAGAGCCAGCCCAATGAGGGGCCATCTTCCTACCTTCTTGCCCCTAACCATTAGCCTGCCTATCTGATCGCCCATAATCACTTGCCTGCCTACATTATCACCCCTAACCACTAGTTTATCTCATATCCCCTAAACACTCTGCCTGCCTGCCTGATTGCCCCTAATTGCTTGATGAGGGTGGAGCCAGCCTGGCGAGGGGCTGTGGTGGTTCTGGTCTAACAGTTGTTATGGTTGTGACACCTATACAGTCTCTGGCCTTTTATTATATTGGATGGCCAGTGGGCAGCTCCTGTGTTGAGCATCTGCCCCATGGTGGTTGGTGTGCATCATAGCCACCAGTTGGACAGATGGATGCTTAGCCTTTTATATATATATGAGTATATACTTTTTAAATAATGATCTAGAGATTGCATGCTCAGAGAGGGCACTTATGGAGACTGTGCATGCATGACCAACAAATTTGTTCATATTGCTAAGTCGAGAACACTTAGCTGTACTAGGAATAATTTAGGTTAATGGCAACACTCATATAGTACCAAGCAGGCCATACAATAATATACTTCAGTTTTCCAAAAAGTTATTTCTACCAAATGTCATTCATCCTTTCAGTCATAGGATATTTTTGTTAAATTAGGCAAATAATATATATATTTTCCCCCAAGATAATAGAGGCTGTATAGTCTTCCAGGGGCTTCTTTTTAGAGTGGGGGGTGGGGGGTTAGTTTTTTGTTTTGTTCTTCTAAATAGTAAAGCATAACTTTCTGGACTGTTTGTTTATTCATCATTTTATGAAATAATCTAATCTTTTTGTATGTAACAAACTTTATAAACTTTGAGCACAAACCCTTTAAAAAACAATTGGCCTTCTCTAGAAGTATATATACTAGTGCTCATTTTTTCCTTAGAAACTTTTCCCCCAATTCTATGTAGATTCATGGTTACATGAATAATTCTCTTTTAAGTTTTTCACTCCAATGGTTTAAAGTAGGCATGTGTTAAAATGTAGTCCACAATGTCTGTGTTATGAATATTTATATATTTTGACATTTAAGAAGAATATGTCTTTCCATACTGTAACCCCTAGCACTCTTTTAGTTGATATATTTCTAAAAATGGAGCAATTTCTTTGGACTTTGTCACTTTGGACCTAAGGGACACATAACCTACCTTTTCACAGGCATGAAATTTGGTTGTCTTATTTCTAATGCATGAATTATGCTAAGAAGCTGTGGAGCCACAAAATGCTTTAATGGTTTCTGTTTCTACATTTATTTATCCCTAGGTAGGCACATTCACAGAACTGAAAGGGATATTGAGAAATTATAGAATCTGTATGTCGTATGGCATATTAAATACGTGAAACAGTACTTTCTTTGTTAAGATTTTCAGAAACAGAGTATCCCCAAATTATTAATAGTTTGGAAATTTGCTTAGGTTTAACCAAATACAGTATCAGAAAAATATTCTTCTGATCTCATCAAATCTTCTCTATATAGTATATATTTTTTCTCATATGTTTTTTTAAACAGGGTTCTCATCACCTTTCTTAACATTCCCCCAAGAAAAAAAACAAAATTATTGCCCATAGAGATCTGCATCATTTTTGATGATTGAAGCTGTCCTAAGTGTTTTTTTTTTCTATTCTTTCAGTCATAAGATTAGAGATTTGATGAGAGTCAGGAATATTCCAAGAAAAATAAATATGGGTAGGCTACATAATGATTTTTAAAGGCTTGCAGACATTACTGTAAGGTCTGTGTATCTTGAATTTAGCTAGTATACATTTATATTTTTTTAGTTATTTAAAGTTCAAGGCTGTATTGACAGGGCCTTTATTTTTTTCACTAAGGTAAAAATTTTAAAATGTTAACTGCATTCATCTCAATGCAGTAAGTAGTCAGTCCATCATTCTCCATAGTTTTACCACCCATGTTTGTTACCCATGGTCAGCCTTGATACGAAGACATTAAATGAAAAAATTCTAGAAATAAACTAAGTCTTACATTGTAGGCTTTTCTGAGTAATGTGACAAAATCTCAAGCCATCTCTCTTGGAACATGAAATTGGCCCTTTGTCCAGGGTACCTGTGCGGTATACACTGCCACTAAGTAGTCAGGGAGTGGCTATCTTAGTTTTTAGATCCACTGTTGCATTATCACAGTGCTTGAGTTCAAATAATCTGTATTTTACTTACTAATGTCTCCAAAATGCAAGAATAGTGATGATGGCA
Organism: Pipistrellus kuhlii; assembly: GCF_014108245.1. Taxonomy (NCBI): domain Eukaryota; kingdom Metazoa; phylum Chordata; class Mammalia; order Chiroptera; family Vespertilionidae; genus Pipistrellus; species Pipistrellus kuhlii. The sequence continues at coordinate 54,632,030 of NW_023425540.1, read as the reverse complement.
ATTCATATATGCCAAAAAGAAGCCATAAAATGATTTTTTTAAATGAAAAAGTAGGCATGTATAGGAACAAACAGTATAGTAGGGTTTAGTATTATCCAAGGTTCCTGGTATATACTATCATCTTGGAATATAACCCCCACAGATAAGAGGGTTTTGCTATATAATTAATTTTGACAATTTAATATACCAGTGTAACCAATACTTTTATCAAGATATCAAACATCACCATTTCCATAGAAAGTTCCCTCAGACTGCTGTCAACTCATACCCCCACAGGCTACCACTGTTCTGATTTTGAATATCATAGATCAGTTTTTCTGGTTTTGAAGCACATATAAAAAGAGTCATACGTATTTCTCCTTTCTTTAACCATACCCAGTTTTACAGCCTTATCCATGTTGTGTATGTAAATGTATTTATTTATTTATTTAGCTGACTAGAATTCTATTTTGTGAATATACTAGTTAATCCATTTCCCTACTCAAAGATATGATTCTTTTAAGTGATTGGGGGTTTTAAACACAATTACTATAAATATTATATATAAAAAAAACTTCTTTTGTGTATACATACTTTCATTTTTTCATAGCTAATAACCAGAAGTAGAGTTGATGGATTATAGAATAGGTATATATTTAAGATTATTTTAAAAACATCCAACAAATCTAATAAGGAAGTTGTTTTACATTCTCAACAGCAATGATTAAAATTCTAACTACTCCACATCATCGTCAATTCTTGGTGTTCTCAATTTTTGTGATTTTAGACATTCAAGTGTGATGAATTGAATATATATATATATATATATATATATATATATATATATATATATATAATGAGTTCTATTTTTATTAACCTGGTGAATAATTTTAAACATGTTTTCTCTGAAGTCCCTGTTTAATTCTTTTGTCTATTTTTTGAATGGGTTGTTTGTCTATTTTACTATTTAGTTGTAGAAAATATTTACATATTCTAGATACAAATTCTTTATCAGATACATTATTGATAATATTTTATTCCAGATAGCTTGCCTATTTATTAGTTAATCTAAATATAAAAAGACTTTTAAAGTAAGAGGAAACAAGCATTTATTTGAGATTAAAAAAACATATCTATTCAGGAACTATTGACTCATGCAAAACCCCAGATAATGTTCAGATAATGTTAAAAAACAAAGACAAGAGGTATTTATGAGAAAGTGAAGGGGCACAATTACATCAATACAAGGAAGGCATTTCTATTGGTGCAAATAACATAACATAGTGATGTTAAGTCTAAGAAATGTTTTAAATTTTCAGTCCAATAGCCATCAGTCTTGTAGTCATATCTGCTTTCTTGTTATCTTTGCAAACAGTTATTTGGAATGTGAATTTGCTTTTGGCTCAGTTGAAAAGTTATTTTTCCCTGTTTAATATTTCAAAGTTTTAAGATCTAAAGACATTCAAGGCAGTTCCTCTGGCATGGCAACTCCAGCTCCAATTTCTTCCTTTATTATTTTTTACACACTGATATTTCTGAGGAGCATATGTTTTATTTTTATTAAAATTTAATTTATCACTTTCTATTTTTTTTTACATCTAGTGCTTTTAGTGCCCTATATATGGCAAAGATTTGTCTACCCAAGGGTATAACTTCTTAATTTTAAAAATCTTTTTCGTTTACTCCATTATCTTTATATTTTAAATAAATTTTAGAATCAGTTTGTTAATTTAAACACCCCAAAATTCTGCTGAAATTTTAATTAAAATTGATGTAATACTATCTATGGACTATTGACATTATAATATGGAATCTTTTATTTGTAAAATATATACCTCTACATAAATTACAATAATCTTGCTAAGCAAGATTTATTGTTTTCAGAAAGTTTTATAATCAATTCAGAAGATTTATTGAAAAACTTCTTTGATGGTATTTAAAGGAGTTTTAAAACATATTTTATTTTCTAAATGTTTGTTAGTTTATAAAATGTATAACTGATTTTTATGTACTGAATGTTGCTAAGTTCACTTATTTTGTACACATTTTACATACTTTTGTAAGTAGACAGTATTGTCATCTTTCAGTAATGGTACTCATACTTTGTTGTTTGTATTTTTATTTGTTTAGTTAATTAATCTTTACCCAGGGATATTTTTCCATTGATTTTTTCTAGGGAGAGTGGAAGAGAGAGGGAAAGAGAGAAACACATTGATTGATTGCCTCCTGCACACACCCTGACCCAGACCATGGATGGAGCCTGCAACTGAGGTGCGTGCCCTTGACCAGAATCTAACCCAGAACTCTTTGGTAGCAGGCTGACACTCTATCTACTAAACCAAACTGCCTAGGGTGTTGTTTGTATTTTTTATGTATTTTTCTTGCTTTATTAAATGTACTAGAATTCTAATACAATGGTGAATAGAAGTACTAGGAGTGAACACCCTTGCCTTTTGCTTTCTTAGAGGCAAAATGCTTGATATTTTCATCACTAAATATGTCAATTGCAGATTTTTTTAATGAGCTTTATAAATTGAATAAATTATATTCTATTCTTAGAGTTTTGATAGATGTTTCTGTGTTGCTGGTGTTTTTAAATTATGAATGGGTTTCATTTTTTATACGTTTATTGAATTTATCATATTGCTTTTTCCTTTACTTTGCAAGTAGTGATTTACATTAATAAACTATTATAATAAATGTTAATCTGATACCACATTTCTTAAATAAGTTCTGCTTGTTCATAAGGTTATACAATTTTTTTATATATTGCTGTATCCATTTTGATAAATGTTTTGTTAATTTTTATGTCTGTGTTTTTGAGGAATATTAATTATTAATTGTTTTCTCTTGTAATGTATTTGGGACGTTTGGTTTCAAAGTTTGACCATTTCTTGTAGTGCAGTTAGGTAAAGTAGTGAGAAATTCTCTCACCTATATTTATCTAAAAATAATTTATTTTAACCTTAAATACAGTATTTTTAATTTTATGTTGTTTCTTTGATTTTTTCTGGTGGGATTTTGAATTGTAAAATTTTGTATGAATTACAAATGTTGAAGTTATTTACTTAATGTCTATAGCAAACATTTTTCAAAGTGAACATAATGAAAAATACAATCAAGATATTATTTTCATACTAGAAGCCCAATGCATGAAATTTGTGCAAGGGGCTAGTCCCTTATTACCCTGGGTTCATCTGGAAGGTCATCCGGAATGTTGTCCTGACAGTCATTCTGCTAGCCCATCTAATTAGCATATTAACTCTTTATTATATAAGATTATTTTGAATTTCAACTAATGGACACTTTTAACTTTGACTAAGCCAGTTACAAAATTCTGTGTTTGTGTAGATTGATAAGTTAATCTTTCCCAAACATTTGAAAAAGCTCTTAAATCTAATAAATTAGAAGTAAGGTACATGAGGTCATAAATTCATTCTCTCTTTACAAGTACAACAATCTTTCTGAAGTCTGTTGTAGAGTAATTATAGATATTGTAAACATAAATGTTTTCAAGCAAGTTCATGCTGCCCCTTAGGAGAATTCTACACTTGATTTCCTTTTGCTTATAAGAAAGGAATTGAACATACTGTAGATTATCTTTATCATGAGGTATGTGTCTTCTCATGAAACCCTAAAGGGGTATGACTTCTTAGAAGTCACTTAACTGAAGTCACAGCACACATCAGTACAAAATGTGCTGAATAACAGTTATTAACGCACTGGCAAAGAAATACTCTGTATTTTCTTTTAACATCGTCTTTGGTTAGCCTAGTGCTTACAACATCATTTTTTTTTTCTTTGTGTTTAGATAGTATACCTAGAATGTCAATGTTGTAGTAAAGAATTGATATGAAATAAGCTGCTTTCAGCAAAGCTTTCTTTTCCATACTGCCTCGGAGGACATTTCAGCTTCTTTCATGAGGAAGATATTTTATTGCATTGCCTCAAGTAATAAATGCTATCTATCTGTCTCATATTTCATTCTGGATACTTTTCAAGACAATTTCTCCAATTTTGTCTTGAATGTCCTGACCTTTTGTTATGAAATAAATATTCGTGCTTCTCCCCAAATCCATATGTTGAAATTCAAACCCAGATTTGATGGTATTACTAGGTGGGGGTCTTTGAAAGGTGAATAGATCATTACAGTGGAGACTTTATGAGTAGGATTAGAGCCCTTATAAAAGAGACCCTTAAGAACTCCTTTGTCCCTGCTGCAGGGGAGGGCACAATGAAAAGATGCCTCAAACTCAGTGTCCTAGGATATAATTACTTATTATGACTAATATTTTGGCAAATTTCTTATTCACATTTTAGATTAAGCTGAATTATGTAGGCTTAAAGAGCTCTTAGATGCTTAATAGAAGAGTGTATAATTGGAGGCCTGAAAAATAATAATAGGAGGGTAAATAACAGCAATAACCTCAAATAACTTATTTTTTTAAGTTAAGGGGATATTTTTATATATGAATTTCAATTCCTAACACTTAATATTTAAATATAGTTTTCTAAATAAAATGTTAATTACATTCTATATGAAAATTTAACTTTTTTCTTTCACAAAATAGCATTTCACTGTGTGTTACTTGTCATGCCACAGTCATCATTTGCTAATATGTGTATTTATGCTCTACATAAAGCACTACACTTTGCAATATAATTGTAGAAAATATTAAGGAATAATATATTTAAAGGAATCTTCTATTAACTATGTAGATTTTATAAAAATCTACAAAACAGTTGATGAGAACAAACAGTTACAAATCATGTATTTGATAGTAAGTTAATACCCAAATTTAAAGGGAACTTGTACACCTCAATAGCAAAAATATAATGCACTTGAAAATTGGGCAGAGGAAGTGAACATCCATATTTCCACAGAAGACATTCCAATGGCCAACAGGCACATGAAAAAGTGCTCAACATCACTATTCCTCAGGGAAGTGCAAATCGACACCAAAGTAAGATATCAGATGAAAAATATAGAAGTTCCTCAAAAATTTAAAATTAGAGCTACCATATGACCCAGGCATCCCTGTTGTGGATGTACATCCAAAGGAATTGAAATCAGGATCATGAAGATATCACATTCCAGTGTTTATTGCAACATCATTCACAACAGCCAAGACATGAAAGGAATCCAAATGCCCATTGATGAATGAATGGATTAAGAAAATGTGGTATACATACATACATATATACATCATACATACATACATACATACGTATATGAATATTTTCAGCCATAAAAAGATAGAAATCCTACCGTTTTTTGCCACATGATATACCTTAAGGACATGATATTAAATTAAACAAGTGATACAAAGAGACAGATACTGTATGATCTCCCTTATATATGTAATCTAAAAACACAAACGTATAGAAGCAGATAATAGATTGGTGGTTACCAGAGTAGAGGGGTGCGGGGAAGGTGAGGATTGATGGAACAGTTTAAAGGGTAAAAAGTTCCAGTTGTAAGATAAATAAGCCCTGAGGATCCAAGACACAGCATGGTGACTATAGCTGATAATACTAGAGTGTATATTTGAAAATTTCTAAGAGGGTACATCTTAAATGTTCTCATAAGAAAGAAAAAAAAAGTTATATTGAAGTGATAATGTTACCGTGTTTCCCCTAAAATAAGACATCCTCCGAAAATAAGACCTAGCACATGGAAAGATAAGATATCCCCTGAAAATAAGACCTAGCGTAACTTTGGGAGAAAAAATTAATATAAGATACTGTCTTATTTTCAAGGGAAACAGGGTAGTTAAACTTCTGGTAATCATTTCACAATATGCCATATGTTGTACATCTTAACTAGTACAATGTTATATGTCAGCTATATCTCAATAAAAGAGAAAAGATGGAAATTCCTACAACACTTGAAAATTATTTTTAAAGGAAAACATATTTACAATGTGCTTTTCTGATTAATCTATTAATTTTTCCATAATCTTAGTTGGAATAATAGATTATTTATTAAGAATTTTATTCTTAAAAACATTTTGTATCTATCTGTATTCTTTCAGATTATATTTCACACTGAAAATATTGATTGTCTCACAACAAAGATGGTTAGTCACAGAACAAATTGATTATCTCTGATTTAAAGCTCTGTCATTCCTATAAAGTTTATCTTGTACAATCTGCCACAGTTCCATTTTTTTAAAAAAAATTATATATGCAATTCCTGCAGGTGTTTGATAAGAAGCAAATGGACAGACCTTGGAATGAAGTGTTTTGAATAATCATTATATGTTCTTATTTTGATATTCTCCAGGCTTTAGACCTCTTCTCTTGCCAGTATATTCAGGTATGTTGTGATGTGACAGGCAGGTGCCTTGCCTTCTTGTGTTCCATCTGATTAGAAATAAATGGCACTCAGATGTTTGGTGACTCATCAACTTCCACATATCTTAGTTGTCAGCTTATAAGGTAGAATTCTTAAATGACAATCACTTTAGAGAAACATCACTTACCTGATCTGGGTACTCCAATGCAGTCACAATTTCATTCACAGCTAAGCACCTTATTGTTTTTGCTGAGCACTTGAGCAGTTTAATTTTTGTCATTCAAAGATTCAAGCCCACTCCAGGGAACTGCTGAAATAGGTTTATGATAATTTGTAGTTTTTGGCAGATAGTGTGTTTACTAAACACTCTTTGATAAATTCATTAAGAATCTTGCATATGTGAAATGTTTCTGCACTGGTAGATATTACTCAAAATAAGCTACTCAGTACTGTATGAGGGCAGTAGATAGCAAAGCAAAATATAGAATTTTATCTTCTTTTAATTTCCTTTTTAACTATGTTTCTGCTGTTGTTACCAGACTAAAGGGGTTTGCCATCTGCATGTATTAAAGCCCAGTCAAACATGAACAGGAGTTTGCAGCCAAGAAAGTAAAGGCTTATTACTTAAGGAAATAGCATCATGCCTGAGTCATAAGTGAAATCCAACTCAAAGACCTGCTTTCTTCAGGGCTTCTTAGGAATAGAGTATAGAGGGGGAAATAATCACTCATGGAGGAGTTAGGGTCATTGTCCCTATTGATTGTTGTGTGCTTGATAGGGAATAGGGGGTAGCTGAAAATTGCATCTGGTTCTGATGGCAGCCATGGTGTAGCTGTCTGGTTTCACAAGGGTGTGTTCCATGGGATCAGTTCTGGGTGTGTTTTTGTTTTTGTTTCTTTTATTTTTACTTTTATTTTTGTTTGAAGTATTACAAATACTGGTACAAATAATGGTACATAAGTCTCTTCCCCACCCCCCCGCCATTGACCTCCCCCCTGCCTCTCCTAACATCCAGTACATGCCCTCAACTGCTCCCCCCCCTCCCCCAGTGTCTTGCATCCATTGGTTATGTCCATATGCATGCTTACTAGTCCTTTGGTTGATCTTACAGCACCCCGATCCCCAACCTCCCCTGACTTCCCACTGTAGTTTAGCAATCTGTTCAATGCTTTTTTGCCTCTGTATCTATTTTTCCCCATTTCTTTCTTTTAAAAATTCTTGCCACTGTAGACTAGAAATAAACATATAATAACAAAAAATGTTTGAGTCCCAATTTCAAGGTATCAGTTCTGTTTTAATGAATCTGGGGTTGAAACATAACTGAGGCCTTGATGGAACTTTTAGTTTAACTAAAACTTTGTGTCTAAGGTCAACAGAAACAAGGTTTTCTTCTTAAGATTATTCAATGAAGCTGATGACCAGACCTCATTGTCCTAAGTTCTTAATGATTACAAGAGCGGGCATGCAAGGGAGTCCGGGTGCTGGATGAGGCCATTTTGAATCAAAAGGAAAGAAAGGAGAAAAGGTCATATTAAAGAAATGAAGTTTTTGTATAGGTACACTGTGATATTAAATTCTTAATAATGTAATGTTTTTGGAGATTTCATTTGTGATCTATTATTTTGTGTCTTAGAACATTGTCTTTCCTAAAGTGTATCCAATAAATGCTTGGATATCATCTAATAAGTACATGATCTTTGAAAATAAAAATACACAATAGAACATTTTTGAATACTTTAACATTTTTGATTTAAAAAATGATTGTCAATATAAAAAAGGATCACATCATAAAGTTGGGATAGTAGAAATTTATTTAAATGTATCAATTCCTGGATATGATATAATGTCTTTACAAAATCAATGGTAATATTGGGTTTGTATTTCTCATGGTCTAATCTAAAAATTTAAATTGAGATGCTGAATAGAAGTAAAAGATGAATTAAGTGATATGCAATACAGTATTTGTGAAGGTACTGAAAATTATATATAAATCATATTCCTACATTTTTTCTTCCTCATTTTGTGCATATAGAGATGCCTAATGTAAGTTGAAATTTTTCTATAGTACAAGAAAATAAATTAAAATATATAATAAATCATATTTATAATGAATTATTTTAAAATATGAATAATCAGTTTAAAGAACCAGCCTTTTTAATTTTTTTTTATTTACTGATTTTGAGAGAGAGAGAAACTTTGATGTTTCCAATTTCTACATGCCTGCATTGGTTAATTCTTGTGGTTCCTTGACTGGAGATTGAACCCATAACCTTGAAATAGTGGGATGATGCTCTAACCAGCTGACTTACCTAGCCAGGTTTTAAACCAAGCCATCTTTGTCCAAGGAGTTAGTCTAAATTAGAAATATTTCAAGTACTCTTATGATCAGGTTGAATGTATAAATTATATTTAAATTTTGCAATCAATAAATAAAGACCATTAGTTAAGGTATGACAAAAATTTATTAGATTAAAAAGTTGAAATTCAAGTGATTATTAGGACTTGTAAGAACAATTTAATTAGGGCATTAGAATTAATTTCCTTGAAGTCATTGAGACAACTCCTTCTCCAAGTAAAAAATAGTTTTCCATGCACACTAGACTTTAATTTTCTTTTTCTTTTTTTTCCCCTCAAATGATTATTTGTTTCCTGCTAATCCATCTTTTTTTCAATGAGTTTTTATTGGCATTAAGTCCAAAAGTCATACATTATGTGACCTTTTTAACAAGGTAATATTATTTTATGATAGTTAACTGCTTAGCATTTTGATAATGATAGGTATTTCTTTTGAGATTTTAAATTGTGTAGTTAAAAGCTAAAAAATAATAATAATAACGTACAATAATCTGGCCACCTCAGCTTTTGTAATAAGTCAAATTAGCTTTGACTACAATCACATTTGCCCCACTGGCTGTTCTATACCACTTTTTTCCTACTGTCCCCCCCCACCCCGAGAATATCCATATTTACCTCTTTCTTGCTCTTTTCCCCAACTCTTGAGCTCTAAGATAGTGAAATACAAAACTCCACATTTGGGTACATGAATTCATTGCTGAATTTACTGAATTAGATTTAGTGCTTTCTTGCAAGAACATTTAAAGTGATTTCCTAACATAGAAGCATTTATTTGGTTATAAATTTAAGTAAAATGAAACCAGATTCTGAGAAATGTAATTTAGTATGATGTCCATCTTTAAAAAAAACAGAACTGCTTAGAGGTGAAGGATTTGTTGTTTACTTTTAATTTCACTAAATGACCACCATTTTCAATTTTTGAAACCAATGTTCACTTTAAGTTTATCCCAGAAGTTTAGATTATCATGAACATTTGACAATTTGTAATTGAACGCTTACAGGCTAAAGAGGTTTTGCTCTTTCATTTGATGGATTGTGTCATGCCAGAGTCTAGCAGTGCATTTTATTTGACCTTTCTCCTTAACTCCATTCATCTTAAACCCCTTGTCACATGAGTGACAAGCCATCATGATGTGATGGAAGACAAAACCTCAAAAATATGCTTCACCTTGTCAGATAAATGCAGATCAAAAATCCCTTGTTCCCCTCTGAAAATTTGCTACATTTTTTACATATATTTTAAACAGTTACTTTATGAAATTATTTTGTCACCCTATTTAATATTTATAGATTTCTTTGGTTGGGAATAAAAAATCAAAACACAGCAAACCTAAATAATTTACCCATATCCCCTTTATCTCCCCAATTCTGCTATAGCCACTAAAAGTGCTGCCCTTTCTTCATCCTGCCTTTCAGCAGAAGAGCCAAGGCTGTACAGGTGGCAGCTCAACTATAAAGACACAGAGTTTGCTTTGATTTTTTCCCCCCACCCATGGGGTCATAGAGCAAGCCACCTTTTAAAAAATGCTTAGCGAGTTAGAAAAAAAAACTAAAAAACTTAGGCTAAGTTAGGTTGTAATACTCAAAAGCAGAAGAATAAACTTTGGAGATCAAAGATTACTATTGGAATAACAAATAATATTTACAAATGAAGAAATAAGAATTATTTTTATGATCTTTCCTTTAAAATGGCAAAGAGGTAAGATAGAATATTTGCTTAAGGAAGAAAAGGTGTCATAGTAAAAGAAAGTTTGTCTAAGGGTGTGCATACACACATACACACACACACACACACACACAGTTAAATTTTGGAGTACTTATTTAACAAATATCTCTTTTTATAGGTTGATGCACAATGCTTAATTCATTTGGGGCCTCTAATACTGATACAATTTTTGGTGCAACTGGAGATGGACAGTTTTATATTCCTTGAGCAGAAATCATCTATCTTCTCACAGAACACATCACTGAGGAGAAGAAAGGGATAGATTTCCTCATCTTTTGTAGGTCATTTGTCTCACATTCAAGACTTTTTATTACAAAGTCCTGAAAGATTCTCTGCACTGTATGTTTAGACCAATAGACAGAGGCCATTCATATTGTAAATCATTGAACTAGTTTCTTATTTTGGCAGGATCAGTGTGATTTAGTGGTGGAATATGAGCAGAGTAAAGACATTGACCTGACACATTTTTATCCCTTCCTATGTGAATGAATTTCTTCTATCTATTGGAGAACAGAGAAATATGAGAGATAAAATAATCACAAGACAGAAATACTGTTGTGTTGGAACAAAAATGGAGAGAAGTAAAGAGAGCTGAGTCCTCTTTGCCACAATATACTGAAATGTGAGGATATTGTTTTTTTCTATTGAGAGTACAAGTACAAACACATTGGCATTACTATTTTTTTGTTCATTCATGTAGTTAGTCTTCTAAGTAATATGTTATGTATTTCTTTGAATATATAGACTTCGGTAAATGAATATACTTATATTTTATCTTATGGTTGTATTGTCTATTTCATTTAGGTTAGGAATTTTGCCAAATTCTTCCACTTTAGAATACAAAATTATTGTTATTCCAAAGTAAATTGGTATAGCCATTATAGAAAATAATATGGAGGTTTCTCTAAAAACTAAAAAAGAAATAAAACTACCACAGGATTCAGCAATTCCATTTCTGGCAATATATCCTTTATAATATATAGTGAGAAGGAAATTATGTCACCATTTCAAAGATATATCTATCCCATGCTCATTGAAACATCATTCACCATAGCTAAAGCATAGAAATAACCTAACAGTCCATTGATGGAATAATATATAAAAATGTGATATATAAACACAATAGGATATTTTCAGCCTTAAAAATAGGGAAATACTGCCATTTGCCCTAATGTGAATTAACTTGAATGATATTATGCTTGGTGAAATAAAATAGATACAGAAGGACATACTGTGACCGCTTAGAGTGGAATCTAAAAAAAAATTAAACTAATAGAACAAGAGAGGAGAATAATGGTTGCCAGGGCCTAGGAGTGAGGGTGAGGATGAAGAAAATAGAAAAACACTGATCAAAGAGTCCAAACTTTCAGTTATAGTGTAAGTTCTGGGGACCTGATGTTTAGTATACTGATTGTAGGTAATAGTACTTTATTGTATTCATGAAATTTGTCAAGACAGATCTTGTGTTCTCACTACAAGAAAAAAATGTAACTAAGATGATGGATGTGTTAAATATAATATGCATTTCACAATGTATACATACATTTGAGTTGTAAAAGGAATAAATAAATTAAAATTGCAAATGTTTAATAAAATAGGGGTGTAATGCAAAGGCAGTGATGAAACTACAAAATTTGTTTCCTTTAAATGGCCCAAATAGTTCCATTACCACTGTAAATAAAAACCATTTACCATTGTGGTTAGAAAAGTTTACTTTAGTAATTTCCATGCTTAAGGCTTCTCATTAAACAATGATTCTGTGGTGGTGACTTTTTGGTTTGTCTAATTTTTCACAAAACTAAGCCTGAAACTAGCATTGTGTGTAATTTAGAAACAAGTATTCAGACTGGAGTATTATTATACACAGACATATTTTAAAGGTCTAGCTTTGGTCATGGTCTACTCTGAGACCTTCATAATACAATCACAAATACTTCATTGTTCGTATTACCTGTATAGTATCTCATTTATTTGATGAAGTTGTTAGCTCTCTCTCTGTATATACATATTAACATTTATAAATACAGTGGCCAAAAATACACAAAAAAATACATATTACCGTAAAACATTGTTATAAGTGACATTTGCTGTCAGAAATTTCTTAACAATTTCCATTAAGCATATTATTTCAAGATTTCTAATACAGGAAAATAGCACTAGCAAAGCTTTTAATATTAGTCTAACATTTTCTAAAATAATTATATATAAGTTATGATAGCCAAGAAGTTATTGCCCCTGTGTACATATTTTATAATGCGCAACAATACCAAAGAACTCTGGCTTATACAATGATTTTATTTTTTTAGATATAAAGAAAAGATATTATCTTTGTAAGCCCGTCTAGAGACTAATACAAACCTCAGAACAGCCATAGTTTTAGCTGGCCTTCAAAAATATTTATAAAAACTGATGAAATTTCATGATAATAGCTCTCAATGATTGAAGCCAAAGTATCCAATAAACCTCTATTGAACTTAATGTTGAGGTTATAAGCCTGGTGCAAAGATCATTTGGAGTAAGGAAGGAGTATTTTGTTTTATTCATAATGATTTTTTGGTAAAAAATAATGTGTTCTTATAAAATGAAACTTTCTTATAATCTTAAAAATGCTTATAAAATTACAATGAAGGTATTTTTAGTATTTTAAGCATAGTCATTTTGATCAAGCATATACCTATTGTTGACAATTATGAAGAGAAAAATATATAAATGCCACTTTTGCCATGTTAATTGTAAAGCTAGCTTCTATAACATATAGCTGCATTTGTACACAATGTTATAAGTTACAACTTCCTATCAATACTATCTTACATCTTTATACCAATTTTTTTTTGCCAACATACTTAATATAATAGGATTCCTTATGGGAAGGAATTACTAATCATTTTCTATTGAAATGGGAGGTAACTAAGTCTAGTTACATGTCCCTATGATCATTAAAACATGACAGAAAATATGATTTTCTGTTTTTAGCTAAGTGCTTTTGCAAAAATGGAATTATTATCAGCTGCCATATTGTGATCAATTGATTCTTTTATTTTAGAAATAATGAGGTTTATTATTAGTCTGCTCAGGGGAAACAAGCAAGTAGCTTCAAATAAATAAATAAACTTTCTACAAAATTCTCATTTACGCCGAGACCGGTTTGGCTCAATGGATAGAGCGTCGGCTTGGGGACTGAAGGGTCCCGGGTTCGATTCCGGTCAAGAGCATGTACCTTGGTTGCGGGCATATCTCCAGAGGGGGTGTGCAAGAGGCAGCTGATCGATGACTCTCTCTCATCGATGTTTCTAACTCTATCTCTCTCCCTTCTTCTCTGTACAAAATCAATAAAATATACTTTAAAAAATTATCATTTACAAGGAACTTATATTTTTATTCATGTATGTAGTGAATAAATAAAATGAAAATTATAAAAGCTCTCATCTGAAAATTTTTTGAAGTCTGGGCATGGTCATTATCTGCTACAAGACCTCCCCAATATAATCACAAAAACTTAATTCTTTGGCATTAAATTAATCTTATTTCATTTTTATTTGATGAAGTTAAATTAGCTCTACCTATTCCACTAAAAAGTGAGATTTTTGTTTAAAACAGTTCCAGGACATCCAAATCTCCCTCAAAATCAGAACCAGAACTCTTTTACATTTTCTGAATGAAATAATAATGTAAATGATTTTGGTTCTCATAGCATTTATTAGAGAAAAAGCATTCCCATGTCCAACCTTCTAAATCAGATCCCATCTCTATCTTTACAAATTTCAGCCATCTTTCATATTAGTCATCCTGACATTCATCTTTTTGTACCTCCCTGACACATATTTTACTCTGTTGATCAGTTGTGTTTAAGATCCCAGTTACAAATTGTCTCCTATCTTATCAGGATCCATAATATATAAAGCAAATGTTGCCTCTCTATCTGGTAAACTATGTATTTAGTATTTTCAAGTAAGGTTATCAATGCTGGCTAGATAAGCAGGTTGATGAAATAAAACAAACCATCACTTTGACAACAGAAATTACAGAAGGATAATCTTTGTGATGTGTCATACTCAGTGTCACAGGGATACCCAAAAGCCACATTTATATAGATAAACATACTCAACAGAAAGTTTATATCCTTTGTACTTGGAAATTTTAATAGAGAGAAAAGGACAAAACATTATAGGATTCCAGAATTTGACTGGAATACAATAGGTTACAACCAGGTAATAAAGCCTTTGATAGTTAACAGTTTTAAAATAACTTTTTAAAAGTAAAAAATAGTTAAAAGAAAAAAATCTACATGAGTTTTGTATTAAAAAAAGTATATTGACTTGTAATTATGGTAACATTCTAATCTGGATAGATCTCTACTATAAGACATAGATATAAAATAAGCAATGTTTATAGAGATAACGTTAGACATAATTATAAGGGCTTTTATTACATTAATTCACATGCTAGTTATAATAGATCTGTGAGATAATAGCTTATAGTTCCTATTTTTACAGATGTGAGGCTAATATGTCTAATGTCAACAAATTAGTAATTGGTCAACCATTTTAACTTGGCAATTTGGAGTCAAAATAGCACCCTTAATTGGTGTTACTGTACTCCCCTTTCTGAGTTAGAAAGACAAATGCATAAGTTAGAAATCTAAAAAAAGCATGTAAAACTATAGTGGAAGGATGCACACTGTTCTATTACACCTCAAAATAGTGATATTACCATGATCTCAGCACTTACTTTTGAAATAAGGTAAAATTAATATGAATGACAAAATTAATACAAAGATAGAAATAAGAAATTAGACTTAAAGTGTTCTAAGATTCTAAAATTATGCTGAGATTAATAAAGCCATACATTATATTACACTGAAGAGATAATTTAATACATATTAGAATATAATGCCATTATCTATGTAGTGAACTCAAGAATCCATTGAAAAATAATAAATAACAAAATATAAGTAACTTCAATCAGGATATCAAATGGTAATTAAACATCTGAAGATTAATTCAAAAGTCACCAACAAAATGCAATTTTACTCCTTTCTCTCTCAGTCTCTTAGTCCCACATATATTCTTAGCCCTTTTAAACAGTATAATTTAAGAATTCATATATTCATATTATGGTATTATAATTATGGGCTGTGAAAGAAAATGAACTTCATATACCAATATGGATATTATAACATTTTGAAATTATGGATATATTTATACTTATATTTTTAATTAATTTCTTTATTGATTAAGGTATCACATATTTGTCTTCAACCCCCCATTCCAATTCCCCACCCCCACCCCTCTATTGTCCTTGACCACTGGTTAGGCTCATATGTGTGCACATAAGTCCATTGGTTGATCTCTCCCTTTTATCCCCACCCTCCCTTTGAGGTCCAACAGTCTGACCCATTGCTCCTTATCTCTGGGTCTGTTCTTATTCATCAGTCTATGTTGTTCACCATTTCCCTTAGATGAGTAGGATCATGTCCTACTAAAAATATACTTATAAGAATAAAAAATGAGACAAGCAATAATCGTTATGCTGAAAGGCATATGCATCAGTCTGTAGTGAGCTTCTTTCTGGGCTACCAGTTCTTTTGAGACCCAATTTCAATGTCAAACAGTTCCTTATGTGTACATGTCAGCAATGATATTTCAGTTCTGGATGGTGGGCAAATGGTGGTATTGCAGGTCCAACCCTCTTTGGTTTGGTCCTGGGCAACCTGCAGTGAAACACAGCTGCTGACTGTTATTATGGTAAGGCTTCATCAGTGACTTCTATCTCTGGACTGCTTCTCTTTTGTCTTCTTGATTGGAGTCGTCCTGTCAATTCCTCCCTGGCCTATATATGTATATTAATGCTTCATTTCAAAAATAGCATTTATGTAATTGTGAGAGAAGAAAACACATTTTTAACTTTAAATGTTCAAAATAAATATCATATGTTTTCTTCAAATACTAGTGCTAAATTTATAGAAATTATCACTCTCATCTTTAGGGCAAAGAGTTTCATGAAAAAAAATTCTCTAATTGCATTTACATTCTTATTCTTCATAATAAAAACTCAGATATCCATAAGTACTTATAGTGATCATGGGAAGAAAAAAGGTGCCCATAATATATAGTTGTTTGTTACATAGGAATAAGTCTTTGTTTGTTAAAAAAAAATAATAATAAAATAAGTGAGAAACAATGAGGTTTCTTGGAAATGAATATAGTTTCTAAATATTTTATTTGTGTGTAATATATTTTAATTCAGCACTATTTTGAAAATCACCAAGTTTTAGTTTTCTAAGACATTTTGCTATTGCCAGAAATTCCATGACACTTTTTGAGAATTAAGGTATATGAATTTAAAAAGTTCTATTCTGTTAGCTGGGAATTAAAATATGCATCATGCCCTAACTGGTTTGGCTCAGTGCATAGAGCATTGGCCTGAGGACTGAAGGGTCCAAGGTTCAATTCCGGTCAAGGGCATGTACCTTGGTTGCAGGCATTTTCTCAATAGGGGCTGTGCAGGAGGCATCCAATCAATGAGTCTCTCTCATCGATGTTTCTAACTCTCTATCCCACTCCCTTCCTCTCTATAAAAATCAATAAAATACATTAAAAAAATAAAGTATGCAACATAGCCCTAGCAGGTCTGACTCAGTGGATAGAGATGAAAACTGTTCTATGGCAACACAAAATAGTGATCTCTCCCTCTTCCTTTCTTTTTGAAATCAATGAAATCAATGAAATATATATTTTATACATATGCAACATGATATTGATTAAGAGAGGATTGTACCATAGTTTCATAGACTCTCTGTTTCCCTTCTGCTCCCCATGAGATATATTAGCCAAAAGGAGACTATAGACCATTTTCTTAGTAGTAGTGCCACTAGAAATATGAAATATATAAATTATATATTACTATTTCATTATCATATATTAAGCTTATTTTTAAATAAGTAATTAGGATCACTATCAGAGATAAAGCAATTCTAAGGATAGAGGAAACATTGATAACCTTAGCTAATACAGGCAGGATATTGGCCCTCCAAAGATGTTCATGTCCTGGTCTCATAGAACAAGGGAAGTCAAACTTCTGGATAGAATTAAGGTTGCTAATTACTAAGATGATTATTTTGGATTCTCTGGATTGGTCAAAAGCAATCACAAGGTTTCTTAAAACTGAAGGAAAGGCAGAATGTCAGGGAAATGGATGTGAAGACAGAATGAATGCCAGTGACATTATGTGAAAAAGACTTGTCCAGCAGTTTTTGGCTTTGAAGACAAAGAGGGCCAGAATCCAAGAATGTGGGTCACCTCTGGCAGCTAGAAAGGTCAAGGAAAGGGATTCTTCCTTGGAGCCTCCAGAGGGCAACACAGCCTTGTCAATGCAATGAGAGCTCTGTTGGGCTTCTGACTTACAGTGCTAAAGATAACACATTTTATGCTTTTAAGTTACTAAATGTATGGCAGTTTATTACATCAGTGATTGAAAACTAATTCAACTTCTAGGAGCTATATTTTTGAAGAAGCACAATAGGTATGGTGTTACAGTCAACTGCTCAAACTGCATGGGCATGGACTGGGCAGCAGTACTTGTGTTCAGTTTGTACAAAGCTGGTAAGGAATCTCAAACTTATTCCAGTTTGTAAAATATAAAATATTCCTCCACAGCACATTGGTGTTGGAAAGCAAAAGACTATGCTTCACTGTGCACGGTGGGGGAACTGGCATAACAAAGATTGATTCCAACCAGAGCTCCTAATGCCATCGCTGAGGCTTGAAAAGCACCTGCTTGCATATCATCTGCTTTAGTACCTCTGACTCTGGTTTTGGGCAGTGTTTCAAGTAGTACATTTTGTGCCCATCTAAAGCAGTTCTATTCATATTTCCTGCAGATCAAGCTCTAGATGCAAAAGGTCATTGTGGACTAGCAATATCTTACTGGTATTTTAGTGAGAGAGCCATGAAAAATGATTGAGCTGTAAACTCAGTAATCCTTGAGGTGCAAATAATCCTTACTGTTGTAAACGTAAGGCTCAAGTACAGGCAAAAGTTAAATTCCCCTTTGCTGCTGCTTATAATTTTGTCCTATCCAGATTAAGAAAGAAAAGAAAAAAAAATTTAGGGGGGTGAGGCATGTACACAGTCTACCAGAGTCAAATATATTAGAAAACGGCTTAAATTCACTGCTGCCAAAGTTGGCATCAGATTGAGCTGTCTCTGGGACTCAATTGCCAACACCCAAAATGTAAGCCATGGAAAGAGTAACCTCACACAGAGATCCTAAATCTGTAAAAATTGTTCATTCATGAATTGGCAAGAAGTAGATGGAGGAGACAGAGTATATAAAATGACATTATAAGGTGGAAGTAAATAATTACTTAATTATAATTTTAGTGAGAACATTTATAGATTTGTTCACAAGATCTATATACAGAATAATAATAATAATAAAAGAAGAAGAAGAAAAAGAAAAGATTAGGTTCATTCATATGCAGTTTATGGATTGTTTTTAAATAAGGAGTGTTAATTTTGCTACTCAATGCCAGAGAATGACATGGTCATTGGATTAACTGGATCCTTACAAAATGGATCAGATTGTGTAGTCTGTCTCAGTAAAATTGTCCTCCTCTTTCGAACTCAAACTAGTGATATGTGGGTGGATTGGCTGCTTTAGATTAAATGCCTGAGTCGAGTCTCTATTAATCTGAATTTTTCCAGGTTCAAAACACTAGGGAAGTAGAAGTGACATTTATGCAGTATATAAGTTATTTTCACTGTCTCTGGTTATTTTGGATTGAGTGGAGTTATGGAAATATGGGACCTTTTGACATCTCATGACTGATGAACTATAGCTCTGATGTTTATGATGATTGATTTCATTTCTCAATTGTTTTGATTTCTGAAAGTTTAAACACCCACTTAGCATGAGATTGATAATGGTTATTTGTCATGTAGAAAAACTGACTTAGATTTATGGAATTCTTTGACATATTTCAGACCTGCTTGTACATGTGAATTGCTATTATTTTGTTCATATATGCATATGAAATAAAATAAGAATATCTGTGATAAGATTAGACTGAGAAGGGCAAGTTCTTATTGGAACTACCAATTCTGCTGACAAAAACATACTATAGTTTATTACATTACTCTCAGAAGAATATGAATATATGCAATCTCTTCAAAATAAGCTCTCTTAGCAATATCACATTAATTTAAGTATTAACTGCTCTGGGGGAAGAAGCAATATCAGATCCTCAAGTAAGTTTTTAAACGGTGATTGTACATCATAAAAAGGAAGAATAGTTTATTCTTGGCCCCAGCTGGTCAGCAGGAATTAATTATCTGTGATACTTATACATGTCAGTGTGAGTTCATCAAATATAAAAGATCTTCCCTTTCACTTGAAATAATCATAGAGATTTTGAGTTGGAACTGACCTAAGGCGTAACCTTGCTAACCATTCACCTAAAGTAGGAATTACCAATGACAATGTTTCTGACAAGAGGTCATCCATTATTCAGATCCAACAAGTGACAAGAAACTCAGTGCTTTTTGAGTCAGGTTATTCCATTGTTGAATATATCAACTCTCTAAAAATATTCTCCTAGATAGTGAGGAATTTGCATCTTTTTAACATATCCCCGGTGCTTTTTGTTTTTTTAAAAAAGTATTTATTGTTGAGAGTATTACAGATGTCTTCCCTTTTCCCCCCATGGTCCTCCTTCACTGTTGTGGTATGATAATATTGGTTAGAAGGTATGATAAATGATTGTGATAAGACATATTGAGAGCTTTGGATCAATATGTGACATATGTTAAGGTCTACAGTATGAAGTTTCCTCTGTGATACTTAATGAAATCCTAGCTGAAGTGTACCCTTTAGAAATTTATTATCTTAGAACAAAACCAAATGCAAAGCAGAAACAAAAAAAATCAAAATATAGCAAAATATTGGGCTACCAAAAAAAAAAATGTGCTGAGTTGTGTATTACTATTATTGTTGTTGTTGTCATTATTATTATTACTAGAGGCCCATTCCATGAAGATTTGTGCAATAGGCTTTCCTTCCCCTGGCTGCCAGCACCAGTTTTCCACTGGCACCTGGAACCTAAGCCTTCTCTCTGGCCTCAACTTCTGTCTTTGCTCCGGCCGGAGCCATCAGTCTTCTCCACTTTGGCCTGAGCAACACTCCTGTAGCTTTCTCCGCCTCCTGCCCTCCCCATAATAGCAGGTATCCCATCCTGCCTGGCCGCTCTGTGCCTGTGAATGCAAATTAATCTGCCATCTTTGTTGGGTTAATTTGAATACTCACTATGATTGGCTAGTGGGCATCACAGAGGTATGGTCAATTTGCATATATCTCTTTTATTTGTGTAGATTGCTACTACTTATGTCAGGTATCTTTTTGTAATGATTCATTTTAAAGACAAAGCATTGAATTATGGGAAAATGGGAGCATATATTTAATTTAAAGTTGTCTTTACCCATGCATATATCAAAAAGGTAAATCAGAATTTTCTATACTTATTTTCCCTTACATAAGAGAATTATAAAATGGATAAAACAAAAGTTAGAGAGGGAATTTGAAGGAAGAGAGTAGTATAATGCCAGTAAGTCTGGAGACACCCATCTATATTGGCTAAGAAGGGTATAAAAATTCTGTATAACAAAATTAAAAAAAAGAATAATAACCTAAGTCTAGACAATAGATAAAGTAGTGAAACAGGAATTTTAGGGGTAAAATAGGACAGATTTATGAAATTTTAAAAATTTAGGAAATTAAGGGGGCCATGAAGGAAGCACAGAGTTGGAGAGCAACAGAAGGTATATTTCCATAGAATAGGGGAGCTGAAAAACAGCATTAGGTACATTTCCATAGAAAGAGGGATCTGGGAACAGCAAAAGGTCTATATTTACAAAATAAAGAGAAGGAAGCCCTTTATCCAGAAAGCCCTAAGGGAATAAAAAACAATAAGGAAAGTGGGGAGGGGAGAATTTCTTATATTCATGTGAGGTTCCACCTTTGAGCCTAAGAGTTACTATAGTAACTGGTCTAAGGGAATAGTGATCAATCAGAGGGGATATCAAGGCACCAGAATCTGCAGCCTTTATAAACCACAGGGAAAAAGAACTCAGTGGGACCTTCCCCCTCCCCACATTGGAGCCCCTTCTGTGGGAGTCTTTCCCTTTCCCCACCTGGGAGTCTGTACTTGTTCTTCAATAAATTTCCATCTTTGCTATACCCACTTTTTGTCCATAGGTTCATTCTTTGACTCTGATGGACAAAGAATCCATATTCCAGTACAAAATTCCATAACAGAAGTAGATATACTTATGGATTGTATTTTAATTTTAGGCTCATAGAAGTATAAAATATCTGAGTCAGAGCACAATGACTTACTTCCCAAAACCTCGAATTCTGAGAAAACAGTTTAAAAGCAAATTTGAGAAGTAGCTACCAGTATACTGAGCAACATTAAGAGGACATTTGTTTCCATGCACATCAGTGACAATAGGTCTCTTACAGAAAATAAAATAAAAAGTGAATTATGAAATCTAGAAATGCTACTCTTTGCATGTGAATTTGGATTAATCTCTACCTACCTACACTGGACCTAATTGAATTATCTGTCTTTTTAAATTTATATTTATTTTTTTTAATCTTTATTGTTCTGATTATTACAGAGTTCATCTTTTCCCCCCCATAACTCCCCTCGACTGGGTTCCCACCCCACCAGAGGCCCTTGCCCCCCAACTGTCCTCATCAATAGTTGTAAGATATTTGTACAATCTCTTCCCTCATCCTCCACACCCTCTTCCCCCTGATAATTGTCAGTCTACTCCCTTTCAATGCCCCTGATTCTGTTACATTTCACCAGTTTATTCTGTTAATCGGATTTTTTATTCATTTGATTTTTAGATTCACTTGTTGCTAGATATGTATTTGTTGTCACTTTGTTGTTCACAATTTTTATCTTTAACTTTTTCTTTATCTTATTAAAGAATATTCTTTAACATTTCATATAATACTGGTTTGGTGGTGATGAACTCCTTCAGATTTTTCTTGTATGTGAAGCTCTTTATCTGACCTTCAATTCTGAATGATAGCTTTGTTGGGTAGAGTAACCTTGGTTGTAGGTTCTTGCTATTCATCACTTTGCATATTTCTTGCCACTCCCTTCTGGCCTGCATAGTTTCTGGGACCCCTAGAGCAGTGTTTCCCACCCTTCTCTCATGATGAGAATCACCTGGTGGAGTTGTTAAAACACAGATTCCTGAATCCCAAATAAGAAGTGCTAAACTAGAATTTTTGGGAACATATAGGTAAAATTGTATACTTAACTAGTGCTCTAAGACAGATTTTATATACAGAGCACTAAGTTAGGTATGCAATTTTACCTATATGTTCTCAAAAATTCTAGTTTAGCACTTCCCTAGAGTCTTACCCAGAAATGGAGTTCAGAGCAAGCACGAGCTTGTCTCTCCCTCCTGATTTAAAAAGCATCACACCTGTGTGCCAGCGTGTTCTGCACCTTCACACCTCCTACCAGTCTCAATGCACTTTTTTCTTTACCTTTCAGATTGTTGAACTTCCACTCAGCCAATTTTCCAGCAGTTCTGGATGTTAGTTGTTCTGTCTTTTAGTTATAATTTTGATGTGGTTGTGAGAATTAGCAAGGACAGGTGTTTACCTATGCCATCATCTTGGTTCTCTGAACCTATCTTTATTTTTGAAAGTATTACAAATGTATCCGTTATCTCCATTGACCCCCCTGTTATCATATTTTGTTATTCCTTTTCTTCTTCTCTCATTTCATCTTTTGTCTTCTTTTCCTCATCAATATTACTCTAATTTCCTGCCAGGGACTTCTCCAAGTCTTAAAAACACATAGATGAATTAAACTTCTAAAGAACTCTGATTCTGTTAGAAATGCAAGAGAAAGTAATAAGAGGTTATCACTCATTTAAGGAGAATTTGCCTCAGAGGCCTCATTTTTCTTCATCATCACAACATGATTTGTTTTATTTAACATAAGTGTAAACTAGGACTCAAAGTTTTTAGAAAGTTGTCAAAGGATTGAACATGAGTAATCAAATTGTTGTTGAGCTCAGAAAATAAATTAAATCAGCAACTCTAAAGAAAGATGTTCAGTAAGTTTTAGTTATATCTGTTTGAGGATAGGAGAGGACTAAGTGACACAAAAGGCTTAGAGGAGAAGATGATGTGAACTTGAATTTGAAGAACAATAGATTAAGTTGATGGATACTATAGGAATTTGTGACCTGGGAATAACCAGCAGTATTTGCAAAGGCACAGTACTATGAGAATAGATATGTTGCCAATGGAAATTAAACCTTTTCATGGTGTGAGGAGGAAATCATACAGGGATCCAGGTATGAGAGGAATTATATTTATTGTAGAAGCAAAGTGAAAGGACTATTCTGGGTTCAGCTCCTGTGTCTCTTCTCAGTTTGTCCCACTATGAGAGAAGTACAGCCTTGTCTTCATCAAGCCTCGAACAAAGGCCTGGATCCAGAAATTCCATGCCATTAGTTCAGGTAACCCTTTGTCCCCATCTAGCTAGCTTAGCTTTTGTTTCAGGCTGCACTGGGGCAGGTATGCTGCATTGCTGTACCCAGGCTGCACTTGGAGCCTGCATTTGCAGTGGGTACAGCTGTCGGACATCAGGTAGCTGCAAGGGCATTCTCTTTACAGAGAGAGAATGGGGAAAAGAAGGGGCAAGCATGTGTTATGTGGGGTGGGGAGTGGAGGTGAGGGGTGGAAGGGAGCTTTGTTTAGCTTGGGTCTTATTATCTGGGGGTTAGGAAGGAACAGGCACTTTTTTCGAACCAATCAATTTCCCAATCCTTCATGGGCTTCTGCAGGTTCCTCCCCCTAACCAATCCGTTTCCTAGATCTCCTGGGGTTCTGTGTTCCTTAACCAATCCAATCTTTTCCCAGGTGAGGCTCTGCCCCTTATGGTCACCATCTTAATTCCTACTGAGCATGCTTCATAGGAGAAGCACCCCTTCTGCTCCATCTTGGCTTCTACTGAGCATGTACCCAGCAGAGAAATTTTCCCTCTTCTTTCACATAATCTGATACCTGGTTGGCAGTTCTCTGGGCATATTGGAAAGCTATCTTTTATTCCTGGAGTTGGGGGTGCGGAGGGCAGGGGATTATTAAGCCCCTTGGTGGGGCAATGCTGCAACCCCGCGGGGAGTGTGTGAAGCTGCAGTAGATTATGCTTCTTAATGTCTCATTCCCTTGGCTTCCTTATATCTTTCTAGCTATGCTAACACATGGACTATTTGCTGAACCATAATTTCTGAAAAATACCTGCATGACAGGATACATGGTAGGAATGGAATGGAAATCAGGAACAAGATGATGGAAGATCTGTGAAAATATGGTTCAAACTTCAAGCTTTATCCTGAAGGCAGTGGTAATCCACATAGAGATTTCTAGCAGAGTAATTGCACGATCAGATTGTACTTCTAAAATTTACTCAGAAATAATGAGGAATGAAGAAAAATAGCGCAGGAGAGAAATGATGACGGTAAGTATTCAAGCAGTAGTAGTTTAAATGGAAAAATATCCTGGAGTAACTCATTTTGTGCCCCATCACAGCCCTTATCCAGTAATAGCTAACAGAGGGCATTTATAAAGTCTTGATGGTTGGTGATTGGTTTCTACATTCATTTTTTTTTTTCTTTAATGATTTAGAGGAAGTAGTTGGGACATATGAGAGCAGCACATTGCTTTTAGAATAATCTACGTTTGCAGATATTTTAACAGGAGCGCCAAGCAGATGAAAGCTTCCCGTGAACGTATTGTTGATTATATGTGTACCGCACAGCCACTTATATCCCATATAGTTTCTACAAAATCATGGTTTTTGTAACAACAAAACTGAATAGTTTCACAAAGTAGATTTTAATAACATTGATTGTGTTTTCTTTACATAATAACTCTTCGTTACAAATTTGTTTTTAAAATACATTTTTTTTAAAAGCAAACTGGAAGTAAAAATGGTTATAATTTATTTTCTAGCATATGTTTTTACTGTCATTTAAGAAGAATGCTATACGAAAGTTGATCTGTTTAACATCCCTAAACTATACTCTACAACCAAATACTGCTCCTTATTTCTATGTTGGATATATGGAAGTTCTCAATTATTAAAAGAAATTGCTTTCTACATTAATACAAATTTTATCAGAAGTTGCATGATGTTTTTCAGCCTTGAAAGGAATCTTGAGTGAACTGCAGTTGTTATTATATCTTTATGTGTATCAATATGCTACTCACATTGCAAAGTGAAGTAGAGATGCATGTGTGCTTTTGTTTATGACAGTATTTCAGTTTGCTCATTTATTTTCTCCCTCCTGAGTATTAGAGTTACTAAATGCAAAATATCTGTTTTTTTGCTTTGTATACTTGTATCTTGTTTTCATGAATTCCCTTCACATTTTTTTCCCTTCACATTTTTTCTTTAACATTCTTCAAAGATGATTTTTAGAGCAAGAGTCTGTACTCTTCTAAGACTTTTTATTCTTTGACCTACCTTCTAAAATTTATTTTCTCATTTTGTTTCTCTATACCAATGATTTTCAACCTTTTTCATCTTATGCACACATAAAGTAATTACTAAAATTTTGCAGCATACCCAAATATTTTCCCCAATCTCACAAAAAATAGGTATATTTTTGATTCATTCACTCTAGATAGGTATTGTTGTGTTAGCTGTTGTCTTTTTTTTTTTTTAATTTGACAATATAAAGAGGTCAATGTCCCTGACTAGTCAGGTATTGTATGTTTTAAAATTTTTGCCCTAGCTGACTTG
This sequence comes from Pipistrellus kuhlii, assembly GCF_014108245.1. Classification (NCBI taxonomy): domain Eukaryota; kingdom Metazoa; phylum Chordata; class Mammalia; order Chiroptera; family Vespertilionidae; genus Pipistrellus; species Pipistrellus kuhlii. The sequence goes on along the minus strand of NW_023425540.1, from coordinate 54,605,834 downwards.
GCTCAGTGGATAGAGTGTTGGCCTGAGGGCTGAAGGGTCCCAGATTCCATTCTAGCCAAAGGCACATGCCCAGGTTGCCAGCTTGATCCCCAGTAGGAGTGTGCAGGAGGCAGCCAATCAATGATTCTCTCTCATCATTGATGTTTATATTTCTCTCTTTCCTCTTTGAAATCAATAAAAATACATTAAAATAAATAATTCTTGAGGTACACTGTTTGAAAATAGTTGCTCTATATTATAAACATCCCCAAAACAGTATCTCTTCTTCTAGTATTTAAGTTATTATCTGTTATTTTTGAATTCATTTTTGTTATTAAGTTCTTGTATATTTTTTGTGCCATATTACTTTCCTTTTGCTATTTTGGAATAAAATATAAAAATGCCTTTCTATTCCATTTCCATCTATAGTTCAGACAAAGTGTGTTCATAATACATTTTTTTTTTTCTGTCTTTAAAACAAAAGCTAAGTTTGTAAAATAGGCCTTGTTCTCTTCCTACAACATCAGGGTTATTCCAGTTTTTTATTCTAAGTTTTTTTTGGGGGGGAAAAAGCTAAGATATACTGCCCCATGTATAAAGATCACGCAGCACAGTGCACACTGATACTTAACCATATTTCTTGAATTACAGAGTAGATAGAGGTAGGGCCTGAGAGGAATGGTGACTGAAATCTGTAAAGCATGAGCAGTGTGGAAAGGTGAAATGCAGCTTTTTCTTCTTTCCTTTTCTGCTAATGGATAAACTTAGACAGAAAAGTAACCATATGCTTCATCATGGTAACCAATATGATTTTTTTCTTAAAAATCTATAATGTGCAGAGTACTCTGCCAGATCCTTGAGGATGTAAAGAGTTATAAACACAGATCCTGCTTTTAAGTGTCTTTTAGATACTATGAAGAGTTCACAGTTATATGATACAAAACAACAACAACCCCACAAAGAAAAAGCATACTCTTTTTTTTATCCAAAAAAATTGAGGAAGAAAATTTACTTAATCTAAGCACCATATTGGAAGTTAAACTTTCTAATAAGTTTACATGATGTTTTCACTTTTTTTTTTTTAATCTTTTCTCTTTACTAATCTTCTTTAGGGGAAACTTTAGGCATAATCATGCCCAGAGTGGGCTGTAATGTTGTATATAATGTAAGAGAGGGGAATTCCCTCAAACACAACATATACCAAGTTTATATATGTTAGCTTTAAATAAACTTGCAGGAAGCCATCCTCTCTGATCATCAGGAGTAGTTTAATGAAGATAAATAAATTATAAACAATTCTATGAAACATAAATATCATTAAAACATTTCCACATATATGAACACTAGTGGCCTGGTGCATGAAATTCGTGCACTGTGGGGGGGGGGTGATCCCCCAGCCTGGCCTATACCCTGTCACAGTGTGAGAGCCCCAAAGAAGTAAGCCCCGCCCACCCATCCCAGGCACTTTTATAAATTGCCCCAAAGAAGTAGGCCAAAGTTGGGGGAGACCTGTGGACCCTGGGCCAGGCCTCAGGGAAAGCTTGAGGACCACTGGGGCCAGACCCACAGAGGAGGCCTCCCTCTGCACACACCAGCCTAACCTCCACCATGGCCCAGCCCCCATCACCAATGCTGCAAGGCCCCACCCACCTGTGCCTACTGTGCATGCTGCCTGCTGAGTGATCCTGACATTACAGCATCCCGGAAAATTTTCAAATTCCTCTATTATTATATAGGATAGCATAAATTAATATTGTTTATGTGTATATAGAGTATATATTAATTGAATTATAATCAAAATTCAAGTTAAATCTTCATAATACATTAATTAAACATTAAACGAGGATTTTATTCTAAAATGAAACTATAAAATGGATTGAAATGTTGGTAAATATTAGAATGTTCAACATAAAAATATGTGTGCTCTTCTTATATAAAAGTATTTACAAATCTATAAAAATGAGCACATTATACTATTAGAATTAAATAAATAAAAATTCAACTCTACAGTAAGATCTAATTGGTTATGGGTTTTTTTTCCCTCTGGCTGTGTAATTACCTATCTCTATCATTTAGTTATCCATCTACCTATATATCCACATGTAAAGATATGGTTTTATCATAATTTTTGAAGAAGTATAACTGTGTAGTTTTAATTTTCTCTCTACTTTTAATTATCTCTAAATGTATGAAAATTAGATATTGGTATTATTATAATAATCAGAAAAAAGAGCCAAGTTTGTACATAAAGTTTCATAGCCTACTAGAAAGTTATTTGTGCCAAAATATGGCAAGAGACCTAGGATGGAGTAATAGTCTGTGAACCCTTTTTTTTCTTTTATAACTCCATTATAAGTAATCAGTGAGTGACAGAATTAAAGGTTATTTACAAGAGTAAGTTGATATTAGCATTACTTATAAACACTTGGAAAGAAACTGCAAACATTTGAAGTCTTAAAATATTGTTTAAAATCATGAGATGGAATATTATGCAACCAATGAAATCATATTGGGAATTAATATTTAATGACTAAGGAGGATGTACAGAATATAATGTAAGAATACATATATGAAAACAATATATAAATGTATCAATATTGACTTCTACACAGACATGCCTTTAAGCCTATATCAGATTTATATGTTCATAGACTAGTACTGAAAGGAAATACATTAATATAGGAGTTCTTCTGGTGTAATTTTGATTTAGTTTAATATTTTAAAATATTTCACAATGAAATTATATTGCTGTTATAGGCAGAGAAACATAAATATTGAAATGATTTTGAGCTCAGCATCAATCTCTTTATTATATTTTACAGTAATGGATAAAAGAAAAGTGGTGGGGGGCATTTTCTCATTGGGCCTGACATATAATTATTAAAGTAAGACAGAAGAAATAGGGAAATGGAAAATGTAGTTTATCCCCTGTGGATGTGTGAACTTTTTTAACTACTACTGTAGAAAACACACACTATGGCTTCTGTGGTTGGAAGATAGATTTATAATTTAGGAAGGAGGATGTTGGAAGCTACTCAGAAGTCATTTGACTTCCAGCAGGTCTAGATGAGCTCTGGTATTATATTGTCTTGTGGCTGAAAGAATAGCCCGGAGGAAGTTATCCTGAGTAATTTCCATGTGCTGTGTTTATGTTGCGGCCTGCACAAGTTTTTCCCTAAGTACTGTCATGGGTCTTGAGTGCCAGCAGTCTCCCTGGCCTGAAGCATGTTCCAAGAAGCCAGATTCACAGATTAGACACAAAGGGTACATATCGAGTTTTGATGAGCATCTCAGTAATCACACTATCTCAACCTTATGTAACCACCAAGGAGTTTAGGAGGGAAAGAAAATAAGCCTTGCTTGTTTCCCTAAATACCCGAAAGAATGTATAACGCTGTATTCTTAAATTATTTCCGGTCTTTTATAGTATAATTTTGAGATTTAACCAAAGTACGTGGACAGGAAAAGACAGGAAGCAAGGATCAGTATTTTTTTTCCCACTTGTTCAAAATGACCAAACATTCAATCTGGTTTTAATGGTATTGTATATTTGAGTGAGAAATTTCAAATAGTCCTTGACTTAAACTCCTAAAAAATGTTTTAGATGAAATCCAGTTTTCTAGCTGTGTGACATAGTCAATTTATTTAAAACGCCTCAATTTCCGTTTCCTTTTCATTTAAACAAAGGTACAAAATATACTTTATAGGGTTCGTGTGGGTTTCAAATAAGATTATTATTTTAGAAATACAGTATGAAACACCAAATACATATAACATTGTTAATTTTTCGTCTCCATTTAAAATTAAGATGTGTGGTCACTGGGACTGTGGGACTTCATTTCAGCTGTATATGAGTTCAATGTGCAGATCAGCCACTTATGGAATGGCTTTTTTTAAAAAACCTGAGTTTCAAAATTTTACTTATAAAATGAAATGTATTATTTATATAAACCATAAAAGAGTTGAAAATTTTAAATGGAGATATGGGGGTATTTTATACCTCATAATTTAATTTGCATGTAATTACCACCTATCCTCAAAAAGTATGTGTTTTCAGATACGATAAATAAATTTCAAATAATCACACAAGTAGGAAAAGGTAAAAGGCAATATTCAACCCCAAGTCGTTCTGATATCAACCTTTCCTCCTATTGTCTCACACTCACAAATGGTTAAGGCTCTTAGAAGCCATCGCCACTTACCTTTCTAGGCAGTTTTCTTGCATTGGATCAGTTTCTCTGTTTTTCTGTGTCCACATATGTAAAACAAGATGTATTCTATAAATTCTTTGTAATCTGGATTAATTTGAGGGTAATGGATTACTCCAATCATCTCAGGAGCAACTTTATCGGAAAGTTGGGGAGGTTTCCACCTCCCTTGCTACTTCAAAAAGAGCAGCTTTCTATTACATTCAGGTTTAAAATGTCATTTGTACAAATGACTCATTAAAAAGCTTGAAAACTACTAGATTTGATGTTCTGTAAGGTCCTATTTATTCTAAAATATTTTAATTAAATATATTAAAAGGCCATGGACTAGATTGAGGGTCGGAATACAAAAGGGATCAGTTAATAAATTGATGTGTAACATTACAATCATTTACCTGGAATATATGCTGAGTATGAGTAGTTGCATGAGGCAAATTTTGGTATAATTCGCACTGCTGTGTATGATAAAAATTAAATAGTTGCACAAAAAAAACTAAAATGAAGATTAATTCAACTATTTGAATATGCCTAGAAGAGTAGTAAACAGTTTATTAAGTAGGTATATTAGTAAATATATTAGCAATCAGAAGCAAGGTTAGAAAAAAAAAGATTAGAAAAAAAACCAGATATTTCAGAGCATCTACAAACAAAGAGGACTGAAAAGAAGCATTAAGAAGTGAAATAAAATACTCCTCAAAGTCACTGATAACACCTGACCATTCATGGACAGATGACTGATGCAGCCAGAAAAAGGAAGAGCACATCTGTAATGACCTAACAGAGCTAGAATTTGAAGCTGTAAACAAGATGTGAATGTTTCATCACATCTGATTCATTCACAGGTTCATTCAGGATTCATTCAACATTCATGTATTAGGGATAATATAGGAAATCAATAACTTGTAGAAAAGTTATTGAATAGTCAATTTGACTTTTTGGGACTCTTATGCATAATATCAAAATAATGGGTTCTCAGGAAAGAACAGAATTATCTCTAATAAATGAAGTATTTGAGGAGAGATTCATTAGGTACTGAGAGGCATTGAAAACATTAGTACAGTATAAATGTGGTGGGAGGGTGCCTAGTAATTCAGTAAAACCCAGATGCCATGGAGAAGAACCTGTCATTCTCTAATCTTGTCTGTCTCTATTACTGCCTACCCTGGAGTTCTAACATTGCTCTTCTAATAGGTCTCCATGCTTCCTCTCAAGCCCTAGCTATACTTTGCCCACAAAGCAACCAGAGTGCTCTTTTTAAAACCAAACAGATCATGTCATGCCTTGCCCCTATCGTAAGCCTCCAATGGCATGCTACACTACAAATCTACAGGCACTGCTCTCTCCAACTTCCCCTAGTGCCATTGTCCCCTGTCCGTCAGTACAGACCCATTTGGCTTTTGTTTATTTCACAAATATCAATCTAAGTCAGTCCAACCATAAGGCTATTGTACCAGCTGTTCCAGCTGAGTTGAATTCTCCTTCCTCTGATCTTTCTCTCGAGAATTCCTTGTGTGGAGTACATACACTGAGTGACCAGATTATTATCTCTGAATGCATAATAATCTGGTCACTCAGTGTATATCCTATATAATAAAAGGCTAATGTGCAAATGGTCCCCTAGACCAGGATTTCAACCAGCAGGCAGGCCAGCCAATCACTCATGTTCCATCCCCCTGGTCAGGCTGGCCTGACCCCACCCATGCATGAATTCATGTACCAGACTTATGTGTGTGTGTATATATATATATATATATATATATATATATATATATATGCATTCAGAGGTCATAATAGTCTGGTAACTCAGTGTTTTCTAAGCTAAACTTACATATAACTTTCCCAGAATGTTTTGCTGACCATTCAATCTGAACTAGTTCCTCAGACACTTTCTATTTCATCACTTTAACTTTCTACTGAACCTGTGACATGATAAACTTTCTCTCTCCTCCAATCACTACATTGTCTATTTTGTTGTTAACTGGTATAAAATAGGTGCTCAATATATGTGTTAAAATATGTGTGTGTGTGTGTGTGTGTGTGTGTGTGTGTGTGTGTGTAACAAAAAGAATTAATTGCCAATGTTGTTTCCAGCCCCCAATAAGAGAGGAGTGTCCATTTGGTACATGTCCATTTGCATGCATGTTAATTTGGATACTTTTAAGTGGACTCATGTACACAGTGCTACATAACTACTAATTTCATTTGTAATTAGCATGATTTCAAAGTTATTACAACCTCTGAATATATGTTAGTTAGGTAATTAAGATAGATACATGCAGAAGAGTCAATTCTCCTTTCCCCAGTCATTACCATAATTTATATTTTTTTCTTAAAATGCCCAGTTACTGACTCAAAAAAATGTGGAATGAGGTACATCTACATCCAATAACAACCAAGAGGGATGATGGCTACAAAATATGACCTGGCATAGGCAGCTCAAATGTGATGCACAGAATTAGGCAATATTTACCCCTTTTATGCCCTGGTTGGGAAGTGAAGACACTGGTCCCAGCAGTGACTTGCAAGGTTGTACTGGTAGTAGACTTATAGTTCATGTGGAGGGTCAGGTGTCAGGCTGAGACGAATATTCCTGCTCTATCATGATACTAAGTTGTTGTCTATTCACAGCTGTCTCAGTTCCCATTCACAGGCCTTTCAGGCATCATTATTCCACACCATTTGGTGGCCCTGGAGCACTATTTCAGATCTGGCTCAAGAATCCAACATGTCACAGGGGAAAATCTTAAAGATGTCCATTTTTCTTGCCTCTATCAGGATTTATATTATTCCCAATTAAGTGCTCCAAATCTCCCTAGATTATCTGATTTTTCCCTCCAACAAAAAGCTACCTGTATAACTTTTTTGACAAAAGCACAAGCATCTAGGAAACTAACACTTGTCTCTCACATTTTACAGATAACTTCTCCCTCAATTGTAGAGCACAGGGAATTAATTTCTGGCTCCTCTCCTACTTGAATGTTAGGAGAAAAGATTCTTTCTGGAGAGTTATCACACTGCCCTTTTTCTTTAATAAATTTTTGTAGTACCTATAAGAGAAATTCTGCTCTAAATCCCACCCCATCTCTAAATTCCTTTCTCAGGAGCTTTGTCAGGAATGTCATCCTTCATCTGGTGCTCCAACTGTAAGTCAGCAAATTGCTCACCCCACACACAGAGCAGCATTTCATTATGTCAGTGCCATTTCCTCCCGGGCACTCCACAGACATAGAAGTGAGATTCATATCAGGAATTATTTTTTCTCCCTATTTTTGATGAAACTGAAAATTAGTGCTGTTAATCCTTAGATTTGGGTTTTTCACCCTCCTTCCAATTATCCTATATAATAAAAGGCTAATATGCAAATAGACCAAACTGTGGGAAAACCAGTTGCTATGACATGTGCTGACCACCAGAGTTCATGTGTGGAACATGGTGGGCGTTGGCCACGGTAGGATGGTGGAGCAAATGAGCAGGGATGCCAGACCAAGGCAGGGCACCAGTCACTGTGATGAGCCTCTGGTGGTTACTGAAAATTCTTTGCTCCCATGCCCTATGGTCCTGCCTGGTGCTGGACCCACTGCCAGCACTGGCCCTGCTTGCATCTGTAGTCAGCTTTGGAGCTGCCGCTGGCACCTGCTGTCAGTGTCCAGTGCTGGTCCTGATCACGCCATGCTGTTAGCAGGTGCTAGTGATGGGTGTGAGGCTGCAGGTAGACATGGGATTGGGGTTTGCAGTGGGAGGGGCTGGAAAGGGGTGCAGAGTTTGGGATCAGACCCACCCCTGTGCCTACTACAGCCTCACAGCTCACAGTTCCTTGCATGGTGCACAAATCCATGCACTGGGCCCCTAGTATGTTATAAAAGCAGTGATCGTCTTTGTACTCTTATCTTTTTTTAAATTTCATTATATTATACTATATACTATTTTACTTTTTAAATCTATTTCTTAATATTTTACTATACTATATTTTTACTATATTACTTCACTTTTTGTCTATTTTTTGCCTCGTGCATTTTATTTTAAAGTCATTGAGAGCACAAACTGTTTTTACATCAAACATTGATATATCCCAAATACCTTGAATAATATTTAGTCTACAATATTTTCTCAGATATTAAAACTTTTTTTTATGAATTGGACCAGTTTATATTGATGTTTGTGTTTAGAAACAGTGGTTCATTACATGGAACATTCTCCCTAAGTTTGGCTGCACACTGAGAAAAATCTAAGCATGTCACTGTCCTCACTGAGCACTGACCCATAGCCATTGGTCATGGTGATTCTAAACAAACTTCAAGAATTCTAGACTATGTTGTAATAGCTAATACTGATATAGCCATGGAGCAAATAATGGCTTCTGTTGGTGGTACCGACCCTCATTTCCAGGAAAATGGATATAGTTTTCATTGTTCGCGAATTGATTAATTTAGTTCTTCTTATGTGTTCCCAAGTATTGGCCAGTACACAATCATTCAGAGATCAGAGGAAAACCATACCTGGCTAAAGTTTAGGAAGACATGCATGAGTGTTTTATAGAGATGGAAGATAAGTGAAGTTAAGAGTTGTTATTTATCAAATACTTCCTGCCCACCACTGGGAGATTTTGTTTATGTGCTAAGCACCTTTGCTAGCCCTGAAACTAAGAGTGAGGGAATTTAAATACCATTTCTAAAGAAGCACAACCAAGACCAGTTGAGCTCTCAAGTAGTTAGCATAATTAGAAGATGCACTTCAAATTCACTGCATTTTTCATTAATGTAAATATGTATATTTATTAATCTGAAACATTTCAGTTAATATGGTATAAAATAAATTTTAAACTCTATAATTAAAAGAGTTCAATACTATATATTTCCCATCTTTAATTTGTTTTCCAACCAAAGATTTTTCTTGCTGATTCTTCAGTTCTTATTAGGGAAGGAAACTCTTGTCATCATAATTGGATTGCCTGAAGACTAGAAATGTCTAGAAAGGTATCCCATTGCATAAATTGAGAGCAATGGTTGACAATAAATCAACCATGCCAATAAGACTTTTCTCTAAAGAAGTAGTTAACTGCTCATTTGTACAGTATCATGCTGTTTCTAACTAATGAATAAATATTAAATCATAAGGTATTTCAAGAATATATAAAAACATTCAAAAAGTTAACTGGTCAGAAATGTCATTTTAATATTGAGTTTTGCTTCACTTTTTGTTTTGCCTTTTTTTTTTTTTTTGTATTGTTTGCAGTAGAATCCTCTTTCCAAACTATTATAGGATACAAATCAATATATCTATTGTAAAACTCATATGTTGTTTTATTGTATATTTAAATACAACTTCAGTATTTGCTGCATAGTAACTATACCAAAATATATTTTTAAATCAATACTAGAAAGAAGCACAAGTAAGAGAGTGAAATTACCTAAAATAATATTTTTTTAGAGTATAGTAAATTGTTCTCAATGTAGCTTTTAGCCTGTGATGCACTATTTATTTCCACTCAGAATTAGTGAACCATTTAGTCAATTATCTGGCTTTAGGCAGACAAATAGAGATTATTTCACAAAGATCATGAATTAGTGTAGGGGTTTCTGCTGTTTGTTGGTTTGTTTTTAATTCCCATCCCAGGGATACTTCTCCATTGATCTCTGGAGAGAGTGGAAAAGAGAGGGAAAGACAGAGGAATATCAATGTGAGAGAAACACATTGATTGGTTGCCTCCTGAAAGCACTCTACCCAGGGCCCATGCCAGGGAGGAGCCTGCAATCACATATATGTATACACACATGCACACACAATTGATCCTTGAACAACATAGCTTTGGACTGCACAGGTCCACTTACAGATTTTATCAAACTAATTACCTGTACTGTTGTTGAGTTATGCATGGATTTACTTTTTTTTAAATTATTTTATTGATTTTTTTACAGAGAGGAAGGGAGAGGGATAGAGAGCTGGAAACTGATTAGAAAGAAACATTGGTCAGAGAGAACATCAATCAGCTGCCTCCTGCACACTCCCTACTGGGCATGTGCCCACAACGAAGGTGCACGCCCTTGACCAGAATCAAATCTGGGACCCTTGAGTCGACAGGCTGACGCCCTATCCACTGAGCCAAACCCGTTAGGCTACACATGGATTTTCAACTGCGTGGGGTTAGCACCCCAACCCCTCTGTTATAACCATATTATAGAAATTCACAAATATATATTGAAATTACATAATAAGATACATGATATTACCAACTAGATTAGAGGTCAACAAATATTTTCTGTAAAGGGCCAGGGAAATTTGACTTTGTGAGCTATTCAAGTCTATCATAATAATTCAACTCTGCCATTGTAGAGCAAAAGTAGTGATATATGATATGTAAACAAATGGGTGTAGCTGATTCTGGTAAAATTGTATTTATAAAAGCAGGAAACAGGCCTTATTTGTCTATTTAAGAAACTAAATTACTAACTGGATTATAGACAATGCAATGGTTGGGCAATATAGTCTGCCCATATATCAATGCAGGAACAATAGCCAGAGCATTTGTTCAACAAGGAAGTTGCAGTCTTTGATGTGGTGTATATTGCCTTAAAGCAGTGATCAGCAGACTCATTAATCAACAGAGCCAAATATAAACAGTACAACGACTGAAATATCTTTTGAGAGCCAAATTTTTTAAACTTAAACTTCTTCTAACGCCACTTCTTCAAAATAGACTCACCCAGGCAGTGGATTTTATGGAAGAGCCACACTCAAGGGGCCAAAGAGATACATGCAGCTTTTGGCTCTCGGAATGCAGTTTGCCAATCATGACATTATATCCAATGTATAGAAGTTAGTGGAACTTTATTGGTATATGTGATATTTAACCTGTGACTAAAGATATATATATATATATATCTTTATCAACTATATCAACTTTATCAACTATATATATAGCTAAAAACTATAGTTGGTATACAGTGATTTACTCCTTTATTCCTTCCTTTATTTTTCCCCCTCCTTTTTTTTTTTTGCATTTATTTATATTTACTTTTAGTTTTCCATTTTCTTTTTCACAGACTATTTTTTTAACATCTTTCAGAACACCATTTCCCCCTCCTCCCCAAACTTAGTTTAGGAAATGCTTTTTGAGATGAGTTAGGACAATAATGCATCTTCTTTTATACAACTATGGACATGTTTTTTCTTTTAGTGGCTGTATTCTCCATAGAATTTTCTGAATTTTTCAATTCCTATTGCTGACATAAGTTATTTCTTAATTTATTGGTCAATGTAGCATGTTAGTAGAAATGATATAAAAAGTTGAGGTTCTTTTTTAAAAAAAAACATGACAAAAATTAAAAGATTAGTTAATAAGGATAGCAATATGCTTGAAATTTGGTGTTATCCAAAGTTCTTTCCTCACATAGTATTTACCAATAACAGAAGAGCAGCAATCAGAAAAAAAAATGTAGAAAAGTCTCCCACATCTGCCATTCAGTAAATGAAGCTGTTTAGCTTAACATGTTGAGAAACAGAAGGAAGTAAACCTTCAAGGACAAGACTCATAGAAAGGAAATAAAATAACTCTTATTAGTACTTCAGTCATCCAGGAAACTAGTCTTTCAAATTGGACTTATTTTTCTACATATTATCTGTTCTATCCTATATAATAAAAGGCTAATATGCAAATCAACCAAATGGCAGAATGGTTGGTGCTATGACACATATTGACCAGAGCAGGGAAAGATGGAGAAGCCCAGAGGGGTGTGGGTTCAGCAGCCGCCGCTTGTACCCGCTGATGGTGCCAAGAGATTGAAACTGTTGTTGGGTGCCAGCTGTGTGTATGAGCTGCGGCTCTGGTGCTGTCAGCAGGTGCGAGCACCCGGTGGAACTGTGGTGTGCAGGAGCAAAGAATTTTCAGTAACCACCAGAGGCTCACCACTATGACAGTGGCTGGTGCCCCACCTTGGTCTGGTGCCCATGCTCACCTGCTCCACCATCCCGCCACGGTCAATGCCCACCATGTTTCACACTCTGCCACCTGCTGCGAGCTACCATGTTCTGCGTGCGCCCTCTGGTGGTCAGCACACTTCATAGTGACTGGTTACTCCACCATTCAGTCTATTTGTATGTTAGGGTTTTATATACTGTACTTTCCGGCGTAGAAGACGACTTTTGAAACGAAAAAAAGTCTGCTCAGATTGGCCAGAGTCAGAGAGGTGGTCTATTAAAAAAAGAACTGGTGTTGCATCGGAACTGGGGGGGAGCCTTATACAGCGAATATAGGCCTAAACCTATGTTTTAACTGTAAAATTAGGGGGGGTCGTCTTACGTCTTATATGCCCGGTAGTCTTATACGCCGGAAAATATGGTATATAGGTGAGTATAATATTACCTATGGATTATAGTTTTAGGCATATTTGTTAGTACTCAATGAGTATTATTAACTACATTTCAAAAAGTATCCATTTATAGCTATTTGAATAACTTGATATGAGCCACTTCACCAAAATCTCTATTAAAGATCACCCTAAGAGAAGTTCATCAGTAAGTTATTTCTCTTCTCTCTCAACTGCTTAGAGCTGAAGATAGAAATTTCTTATAGATTATAAACTTTTGAATTTATGTATTATTTAGAGAATCATCTTTAAAACTCCATAAATTTGGGTTTAGAACACATAGATGTTTTTAGCATTAATTTGAATAGTTATTATGTATTTATTATTATTATTATAGTTACTTATGTATTTATTATTTGTGTGTTTTGATGACATAGAAAACCTAAAAGAAGAATTATACCATATAAACATTAAAACAGTCTCCTAATTAATAGATATAAAAAAGGAATGACAAAGTTCTAATAAACATTTTCTGGTATACACATACATATCCTGGTACATCTAAAAGAAGCTCAATCTATTATTTTGTTGGATGCCAGTATTTTTTGTTATTCCCTAATTATTTCTGTTTAAATATTTCTGCTTTATGGTATTTCCCTTTTAATATTGTTCTGTGATTACTATTAATTATACTAATGACTATGAATAATTATTCTTAAATCTGCAAGTTTTGGGTACGTTTCACTACCACAGAGAATATATACAATAGTTGTTATATAGCATGACAGTATATTTCTTAGTTCAATTACTTGAAGGAATGTCACAAAATTTTGTACACAGAACCATTACAATTAATAAAAATTTATTTTTAATAAATAAAATATTTATTAGTGCTTGATCCATTCACTTTTTCAATAATAAGTATTTTTAAATATAAAGTGAGATAATTATTTTAAGTAGAATCTGAGTAAAAGTAAATATAATCCATAATTAAAATGGAATATGTGCTAAATGGAAACCAAAACCATTTATTGATTCCATACAATTAAAGTCCTTTTTGTAGAATATAAAATCCCAATTATTAAGTTATTTTTATTAAACAAAAAAAATGATAGGGCTTTTCTATTATTCTTTTATTTATTTTTCCTAAAATATTAATTTTGGCTCCATTGACAGAGCTTTGGCCAGCAGACTGAAGGGTCCTGAGTTTGATTCTGGTCAAGGGCACATGCCTGGGTTGCAGTCTTGATCCCCAGTTGGGGGAGTGCAGGAAGCAGCCAATCAACAGTTCTCTCTCATTGATGTTTCTTTCTCTCCCTCTCCCTTTCTCTGTGAAATCAATAAAATTATATTTAAAAAATAAAATACTAATTGCGACTTCATATAGAAACAACCTATAACCAGGAAAAGTATAATAAAACTGTTCATGAATAAAATTTATTTCCCTCTTTAGTTTACTAATAAAATTTTCTTGATGGGATGTAAGAACAATATTTCTAGATAATTAGAAAAAATAATCTTAATAAGCATCTAAACTCAGTGTTACATTAATTCACCAACTAAAGCCTCTTCTTTCTTTAATAACATTAATATTCAATTTATAAGATATATTTAGTGTGCATTATGTTTTAGTTTATATTATTTGAAAATTGCAAATGGCTTAATTGATCAATAATCAGCAGGTTAATCTAAATGCTTACTTTAAGAGAATGTGAAGTGTGTTTCAAGTATTGTACAGGATCCATTTGTCAATATTTATGCTACCATAGTATTTAGATTTTCATCATTGGTAACCTATCTTTTTGTTCTTCAAAATATATACCCAAATATTAATAGGAAAAAATCCACCTACTACTCTTTTATTGAAAATTTGTCATCTGGCTTTAATAAGACTAGAAAGGATACTGAAAAGAATGTTGATAGCTTTAAGCTGTGACAGAAGGTATACTTATTTGACCCTTGTTTCATTTTTTTTGCAATATAATTATATAATAAAATTGTATAATTCATGTTTCAATCCAAGTTTGCTTTTGTATAAGCCTTTTAAAGCCTTATGAAATTTGTAGCTATATACTTTCAATTGCATCCTTATGTATTAATATTTGATCAGTGAAATGATCACCTAAATTTAAAAAGGGTTATAACAATAGTTCAATAAATTGAGAAAATAATTTCATAACATTCCAAATACATAGACATATTTAAAGTAGTGATAGCTTTAGCTTTAACTTCATTTTTAAGAAATTATATATTTCACAAATTTAAGGTAAACAGTTGAATAAGCTAACAAACATAAAAGATGTATTCTAAAAATGAGTCTTGTGTCTACAGATAATTACAAAAAGTAAGTGATCTTCAATTCAATATAAATTAATTGCATTATCCCCAGGCCAAATAATATTCACTCTCAAGGACAAGAGAATAGTTATGAAGTCCAAGGTTCATTTTTTGTTACCTATATAACATTTATTGACAACTTAGAGTTAGTATCTAAGAACTCACAGGTAATTGTTCTAACTTGAAAAAGAGAATAAAAGTCCTATAAAGAAAGATCTATTTCTCTCCCAAAAATACAAGCTTGGTACCATATCTGCAAATCATTAGATCCACAGACATACACATACTTGATGTGTAGCCAGCATGCTCCTGTGCAGTATAATATAACCTTATCACTTCAATCTGCCTTGCATTCACTCTTCCTGCTTTGTGCTTATCTTCCTAATCATTAAATCATATCAATCATTATGCTTATTTATACATACACATATAGTCATATCTTTAAGAGAGAAATTATATACTGTGGCACATCTCCCTGAGATTTTAATTAGTAATAAATGAGTATTGAGACTCAGACTCTTCCTAAAGTGATATCTATTCGAGTGCAATTTGATATAAAATAAAGGAACATAAGTGTAATTAACTTGCTCTTAAACAGTCTGGAAAATTTCTTGAGTAAAGACAGAATGTCTTGTTGTGAGGAGGATGGTCTGGAGAATATGGTATATACAGAAGACAGAGTCATTGACATATGTTGAATATAAAGAAATATTTAGAAGTAGCACTAGAGATTTTTGAATGTCAATAAAAGGAAAGACACTCTCTCTGAGAGGCAATGAGAATCACTGGATTTAACTGAGTAGATAATAAAAATATTTTTATTTATGATTCAGGAAGATTTATATCATCCACACATGTAAAATGTTTAAGTAGTACTTAAAAGTGGGAGACCATATTGTTATCATTCAGCCTCAGTGTTGATGAATAAAAACTACCAATAAATTGAGCTCAAGTTTGCTTTATAATTCCACAGACGTGATTTAGAAAAAAAATTTCATTCTGGAACTCAAATCTTTTCTTTTTTTTACAGGATAATTCAAAACATTTATATATATATATATATATATATATATATATATATATATATAGAGAGAGAGAGAGAGAGAGAGAGAGAGAGAGAGAGAGAGAGAGAGAGAGTGTGTGAGTTTGGAATAATGGAGATTAAAATATATGCTTAATTAATAGAACTTAACACACTCGTATATAAATCTTTACCTACTCTCCATTAGAAGAGTTGGATAGCAATAAATAGAAAAGTAAGCTAGATTAGTTATTTTATTCAAAGTTAGAGTATTGAAACCAGACTATGGTTGAATATATAGCCACCTTTTGCCACTGAGGGTCAAAGTTAATAAGTGATCTTCATGCTAGCTATAAAAGAAAAGTCTAAAGCACATGTGTCAAACACAAGGCCCGCGGGCCAAATCCGTCCCGCCAGGCCTTGCAATGTGGCCCGCACCGCGCTGTCATCACTGCACTCCGCTGCGTTTCCATCACAATGACAGTTTATGACTGTTCAGTAAACCATTCGGCCCGCGATTTAGGCTGGATTTTAGATTTTGGCCCCTTCTCTGATTGAGTTCGACACCCCTAGTCTAAAGAATCAAGCAGAGCTGACGTATAAGTTGAACCATGAGTCAGAAGTTTTGGGAGTTGGGCTGAATAACTCAGTATGGGGTCAGCGCATTAAGAAATAGTCAGTTGCTTAAACAAAGAAAAGAGTCAGAATAAAGTGAGGAACAAGGATGACATTCCCCCCCCCCCCCCCCCCCAGTACCAGCATCCAGGTATAACAAATCCAATCTATATTGACATAACCTGAATAATTGGTTGTTGATGCTTTGAGATCTCATTTTGTAGAGCCCCATATAAGAAGACTAGAATGATGTAATATTTTAATTCAGTAAATGAAATTTATCAAGAGATAAATACCACAAAATATGCTAAGAAACTGCAACTTGTTTTCCCCAAAGAAAGCAAGTGATATGAAAAACAGTGATTTTCTGAAGCAAAAGGAAAGTCAAACAACGGGAAATGTTGCTAATTATCTTTATCTGGGAACTTCATCAAAGACTTGGCATTTTCGGGTTTGTGGTTAACATGATTCATTGCTTGTGTCTGACGTGCTCTGCCTAGATGTTCTTCAGTTTCCCTCTAATTATTGCTTAAGTAATTATGGTCGGCTATTTTAATGGTTTTGAACTCAAGGAAGGAAGAGGAAAAATTTTTTTTCAAAAATACCAGTTGTTTAATCATATCTTTTGGTAACATAAGAAACAAAATGGCAAGAAATAAATTGTATCCAAGACCAATCACAGCCCCACTGTCTTCCTCTGTGTGTACTCGAGTGGCGTCTACTCAACTGTATTGATGCAATCTAAAGGAGTTAGCTTACTGGCACACTCTTCTTTAACCATATGCTAACATGCCTTCTTTCTAAGAGCTTTTAAAATTTGACTTTCTATCTGTCTTAACTTTAAATACCCCAAATGGAATTTTTTATTGAGTATCTTATTGATAGTGTGTAATTATAAAGCATTTTAGGAATAATACTGTTATGAAATGTGATGCAATTTTTTTATGAAAAGAAAATACCTTTGTTGCATTTAAAAAATAGAATATCTTGTAACTTTGTTAGTTCCTTATTTTAAGTGAATTTATAGATTTATTTAAAAAGGTCAACTCGCCCTAGTCAGTTTGGTTCAGTGGTTAGAGTGTCAGACTACAGACTAAAGGACCGAGGTTCAATTCTGGTCAAAGGCACATGCCAAGGTTGCAGGCTCAATCCCGAGTAGGGGGTATGCAGGAGGCAATTGATCAATGATTCTTATCATTGATGTTTCTATCTTTCTCTCCCTCTACATTCCTCTCTAAAATCAATTAAAAAAAAATTTTAAGGTTAACTCAGAGTTGTTTCTAAGAATAATTAACTGTGGAAAGCTTGCAATGTACTATTCAAATATGAAATTCTTAATAAAACTTACTTTTATCAAAGATCAAACACAAGCTCAAATTTGGGGGGAAATGCACAAAATTTATTTATTTAAAGTTCAGAAAAAGTTAGTGCCAGAACATGGAAGAGAAAATAGGTTACCCCTGCATTTTGTCTTCCATAGAGACTAAGAAATATAAGTAGTAATTCCATATACTATGATTACTAATCTAAAGAACAAATGGGAAAATCTTACGCATGAACTGGGGAAGTATCTGTGATATAGATAGAAATAAATGTAAAACGATTTTGATCTGAAGGAACTTGAAGATAAGTATAGAAATAAAATATAATGTACTTGTTTTGGCATGGGCTTTTTAAAAAATGATATAGAAACACCAAGGCACTCTTAGGTTCAGAGAAATCGATTCCTTTTTTAGTCATAAGTCAACAGTTTTTGTACAAGCTCTATTCCATTAGATAAGTAACAGTTAAATCTGGCTCCACATTAGAAAATACTAGATTTTTAAATACCTGAACCCACACACATACATGGAGAGTCTGCTATAATTATTTCAGAATGAGGTTCAGAGATTGGTAGTTTTTAATAGCAAACCAGGTTATTCTAATGTGAAGAAAGGGTTGGGAATCATTCCTATTAGATGAAGGGTATGGTGATAGTGTTACAGGACAATCAAACTCCTCCGTGGCTCATGGGAACAAGGTTCTTGGGCTACTGGGGAAATAAGAAATTTTAGAAGCCCCCACTGGAGAATGAGATGTGGGAAAAGGCTTTATATGTATGAAGTCACAATCCCCGGGTTTCAAAGACACATACCCCTTAAGCTGGTCTTGAAAGAAGGGCAGCTGGAAGTTCAGCAAAGCGAGAAGCATGGCCAGTGTCCAGAGCTTCCATTCCATGTTGCAGCTGGGTGTGGTGCAGCATCCAAGCTAATTGAAGTCCATTAGTCTATTTGGTGGAGTCTACATGACCATGGGCCATGTGGGCACAGGGGAGCGCAACCCTGCCACGGGTGAGCCAGGAACCCTGTGTGCCAGAGAGAGAGAGAGAGCATGCTTCTTTGTCAGAATATTCATGTTTAAATATTCCTGTCTTGTGTTTGCAGTGACCATGCCCATCCTGGCCACTAATATGTTCCCAGGTATGACTCATGAGCAGTTCCCCCCACCGCCCCCAACCACATCACTCAAAGTTTGTTCTGAGAGGGTTAAATGCAGCTTTGGGGCAGAGCTGTGCAAATGGCATGTCTATATTGATTACTCTTCTCTCTCCTCGTTTCTTGTCAAATAATAACCAGGTTATTACAACGGCATTCAAAACTATTAATTTATTTCATGATGGACATTGTGGTAAGCTCTTTACTGGTTTTACATTACTTAATCCTCCCAGTAATCCTACACTACAGGATTTTGCTTATGGAACAAGCAGAAAATTAAATAATAACTTGCCAAAACCAACACAACTTAGAAATGTTAAAGCAAAGAGTCAAAGGAAGGCTATATGAGTTCAAAACCAGCACTCCTTTACTATCTGATTTCTGCATCTAGGTTGTAATAATAAAAAATCATCCTTGGCATTTTCCTAAAGACGCCTTATGTCATGACTCAGGGGAATTGTCACTACTTCTACAAAGTTAGATAAAATGTGAAAAATCTACAGGAGAATGTAAAACTGCTTCCACCAGAATCTGATGACTAGCTATGTTTTGTGAGTTGCAGAGAAGTAATTACTTTTTTCTTTAAATTATTACTTTTTCTTAAATTTATTTAAATGTTGGAATTTTTGTTTTAAAAGTTACATTGCTGGTTTCTCTTTTAAAGTTCTAAAATCTGTACAGTATTGGAACTGAACAAATGAAGGTCCTGAGCTTCATATGGGTTGTGCTTTCTCCTATTCACCATAGTTCCTATTGAGGATGTCTATTGTTCTCATATGCCAATGCTTCTGCAAGATTAATAATGTTAACACATTTAAACTGAGGGTCTCATCAAAATTCAGATTTTGATTTAATATGACTGAAGTAGGGATAGATATTGAGAACTTCTAACAAATTTTTAGATCATGCTGCTGCTCCTGGTACTCAGGCCACAACTTGAGTATCAAGGTTTTATACCACCTGTCAGAGTAATTGACATTACTTTAATCATATCAGTTGATTGAGTTCCATCTTTCCCTCCCTGAGTTTTTCCATCTTAATTGGAGGAGTGCAAATGCCCTTCAGTATTGCTAGGGGATAGGAAGACATCATTCTCATCCCCATTTAACTTGTTTTTATAGCAGCTCAGTTGGGGTGAGGAGAGTGGGCATAATGAAGAGGGAAAGAAGTTCTATTCCAGTAGGCAACACACATTTTCCTTTGATTTCAAGCACTGTGGCAGAAGCAACTACAATAGCTCAATCAAATGAAACTTCCTTATTTTCTGTTTACCCCAAATCCTGCAAGACAACATCTTCTTTAATAGCACCACCTGTTTCACCTTTGGATATACTTGGATTCCATAGCCACAGTCCTATTGCTTTCCAATTGTGCCCAGGCTGTTTACATGCCTTGGCTGATTTGGGTTCAACTCACAGAATGTTTTCTTTTTTCTTTTTATGAAGTCTACATAAATCTGGGGCATCTGCTGACGTCTCTCTAAAATTAAGATCAAAGTTCTTACCCAGTTTCAATGTAAGGGCTAAGGGGGCTACAAGGTGGGAGAGGTGACCACAGAATTGATCTAGATTTCTTTGGGCCCATTTTTCATTCTCTCTTGGATAGACTCAATCAGCATTGTAAACCAGATTCGTGGCAGTACTATTCCAAATAATAGTTAATACTTCATATATGGTTTTCAACAGTAAATGATTTTGTCACAGGGAAATCTAAAAGAACCAAAGGCTTATAGTAGCCAAGACCCATTTCAAAAAACTCTGAGCCCTTTTACTGTTATCTTCAAATACATCTAAGTTTGGGATAATACACTGCAGGGGTCCAGGGGTGGGAATATGGGGCTCACCTTAAGACCACATAGTTATTGCCATTCTTCATCAATAAGCAATAAATGTGCTGTCCCAGCCCCCATCCTGCAAGTAAATCAGCCATTGATCTAAAGATTCACCTACTTCTACCCATAAAGGTATAAATTTTGCTCTTTTCCTACTCAGTATAGAAAGACACCTCTGTAACTTTTATCTGGGAAAAAAAATAAAGACAGAACCTTATTTTGCTAGTGAAATTTTGGTTCTAGTTGTTATAATTTGGTGGGCCTGAGGCTAAGCACCAGATAAAACTCATCTGCTGGCAGTGAATTAGCATCTACCAGGGCACTGTACATGGAAATATGTTTGAAACTACTTTTGGCTACTTAGCCTTCAACCACATTCCTAATTTTGGCTTATGAAAAGCCAATAAAATGGAGGACCATTTATTGTCTGGTTGCTCATAAAATTGGTTCAAATGTTTGCTACCAATATTATAGACTTTCCTAAAATCCCATTAATTAGCCCAGGAGGTCTACATCCTTCCTCTTCCATCAAGTTTTGTCACTGTAACATGCAATCCTCATAACTCCCAAGAAGTGTGAATTAACTGTGATTTTGCCCCACTTGTTAGGTAACATGTTTCTCTGCCACAATTTCATGGATGCTACCAGGAAAAAAATCACTTGGGTCAGAAAAAAGGACAATATCATTCACAACAGTAGCAGTGGCCAGAGTAGGAGCAATTTGCCAAAACCCTGAATCCCAAATCCTACAGGGTGATGTGAAAAGAGTCAAGTAACACCTAGGTTGTTACAAGAGAGAATACCCCAGCTGAGGAAATGAGAAAGTATTATAATGGGATGTAGGCATTCCTGCCTTTTGGTCTAGAGTAAAACATAATCTATTTCTTCCAAAAACCTTTACTGTCCTGAAAGATACTATAAAACAAAGTCAGTATCTCTTCTCACAGGATGTGCAGATATGTGAGAAGCCCATGAAGAATTGCCTCCCTACAGAGTCAAGTTCAAACTATCAGTAAACAATAACAAAAAAAGAACCAAATACACATAAAAAAAAAAAAGACATGTCAGATGGGATAACACAATATCTCAGGTAATTTTTTTCTATAAGCCACAACCCTAAAACCAAAGGATAGAGAGATTGAAAGTAACCATCTTCTGTGAGATTTTCTCCTTTCTACAGGTTGTTCATTGCTTTGGTTATGTAGGGCATTTGGAGAGAGAAATAAGGATGCTCATTTGCAGCCTCAAATCCTGCTTCTGTTGGGTCCACTTCATTCCTTATGTGAGGTCGGGGGCAGCCTGATGTTATCTGAACAGTCACCCATTGGTACTGGGCTGGGTCTGCTGTGTTATTGTATCATGCAGTCTATCAACAGCAACATGACAAAGAGCAAGGCCTCAGCATTAAAGTCTGTCCCTAGACAGTTCTATGGCAATGGCTTCTTACCCTCCTACACCCCAGCCTGTCCAGAGAGTTCTTAGTTCCTTTATTTTGATTCTTCCAATCCATTAAAAATCATTTTCTTCTGTGGCATCTCTGAGGTTGGACTAGTGCAAGGAGCCAGCAGCCTGACCTAGTGTACCATCTTGTCAGCAAAAGCATTTGTTCCGCTTTTATCTTGTTAGAGTTGTATATTTTTCTGTCCATTTTGACTCACAACTGATAAACACATCCTTAGTGAATTATGTTTAATGTCACTCTTTTTATTTACTATGTAATCGAGTTTAAAGCTGATCGTGTCAGACATTAAACAATCAATATATTATTTTTTTTTCTTCTTTTGTTATTGTTGCTTGTCTTCCCACCCAAAATCTAGTTAATATCTTTTTTTCTACCCCATTTTATTCTGCTATAAAATATAAACACCCTAAATCTAGAAAATAGTAAAATTCAATCTGGACATAATTTCATGATAAAAGATATTTTTAAAGCAAAGAGATTTTTAACAGTCAAGAATTTTTTTCATCAATAATGTAAGCTGCTTATTTTAAATTGTAGCACTATTACAGATGTGCATGATGAATTGCTTCTGAATGCATGCTATCCCACAGATTTGAAACATATGATTGGGATGAATACCATATTTACTATGAAGTAGCACAGCCCTTACAGAAGAGCTTGCCAAAATATAGAATATGTTCTATTTACTAGTAAGGGATATCTGACCATTTAACAAGATTATTACAGAAATGAAAGGTAGGTCCTGACATGGCTAAATTATGAGTTCACTATCCTCCTTGACTTGCTCTGATTGTCTCTAACTTGGACATCCAATGCTATCTATTCCTTCACAACTCAGAACTATTTGGTTCTGACTTTTCCTGGCAGTTTTCCATGCTTGAGCCTTTTTTGACCTTATTATTTTTAAGTAAAAATCCACTAATTTTGGACCCAGTTTTCAGCTATTGTCCCAACATATTTATGTCAGCATAATACTTTATCAAATATAGTTCTTGAGAAATTCATTGCTTAAATCAGTGTTTCTAAAATGTGGCCCAATTGAAATATAATTTTCAATCCAGGGATTTTTAAAAAATTAAATTTCCTAGGTGATTATGAAGTGCACAAAAGTTTGAGAAACACTGTGCTATACTAAAAGAATAAATAACACTAAGGATATAGGCATCAGTTGAAAAGTATAAAATAATATTTAGGCATATACAAAAAGGATGGTTTCTTTCAAAATATATCATGATATTGACTAACTACTATCTATCGATATACTAATAAAAGAGAAAGATGCAAATTGACCATACCTTTCATGCCACCCACCAGCCAATCAGGAGTGGGTATGCAAATTAACCCAATAAATATGGTGGGTTAATTTGCATATGCAGGAACCAGACAGGTGGTGGTGGGGCAGGATGCTTGTGTTCTGCACTGCCCCAGCGGATCCGGATCCGGGCCTCTGTGCAGCATAGGAAGGTGGATAGGCAGCTCCAGGGCAGAGTGAAGGTAGTGCTGGCAGCCAGGGAAAGGAAGGCCCTTTCTTGCATGAATCTTCGGGCATCAGGCCTCTAGTAATATGATAGAATACTTGCCAGGAATCAGTTAAACATATTAAATGTTCATTGCATACACTCTGCAGTTATATAATACTATATGATATTTATCTCTTGAATGCATATCCCACACCACATATGTTTTGGTATAAAACCACAAATGCATTAGCCTAACTATCCTATAATGTGTACTTGTGAGGGACATAGGTTTTGGGCTACATGAGAGCCTTTTGATTCCATTTCCAGGGCTCAGTGGTGTCACAGCACAATTCAACTGTTTTAGTAACGAAAATCTTATAGGCTCAGAGAAAAATGTCTCAGCTTCTCTTGATTTATGTCTTTAAAACAACAGGTAAATGAATTGTGCCACTGCTTTTATCTTTGGAAACAGGAACTGCTTTAGAATAAGAGAAGAATTTAAGTAACAGAGTACTTATGAGGAAAAAGAACGATTAATTTATTTATCTTATGTAGCATAAGTGCCAAATGATTATGTTTAAAAAAACTATTATTTTCCACTTCCTTAAAAATGTCAGGACTGTGTTTTCTTGTTTTATATTTTTCCCAAGTACTAATGTGCTTTCCAGGATTAGTTATTAATTAGCACAATTTTCATAAGGATTATACTAGTTGGCTGAGGATAATTTTGCAGTGTTAAATAATTCATATTGTGCTATATTAGTACACATGTAAGTCCAGTTGTAAATGCATAAAACATGACAGCAATTATTTATATTAGCAACTGCATAGGCACTGAATGCTGAGATTAAAATACTGTGTTTTTGTTAAATAAAAATATAGCTGAATATAATATTACAATGTAAAGAAAGGTATCAGTTACAATTTTATTTAAAAATTCAATATGCATGAATTATCATTTGTATTTTACTGAATTTTAATGGATAAATATACATTTTTATGATATTACTGTTTTAAAAGCACATGGAACTATCATATTTACATTTTGAAAAATCTTATCCAAATTTTGAAAGCTTTGAATGCAAGTACAATTGTTAAGTCCTTTAGATCCTTACTGTTTAATGAATGCCAATTATAGAAAATCTTGATTATTATAAGACAATTACTCAATTTTTATGGAATAACTATTAATTTATAAACTTTATATACTTATTTTTTCTCATTCACACATTATTAGCATATAAAACTAATACCCATACATATGTAATTATTATATTTGATATTTTGCTTACTTTCAGGTAAAACAAAAGCCTTACACATATTTTTATCCTTTTTGAGACATTATATTTGTCAAAATACATATTTTACTTAATAGCTTGATTTATTACTTTTAAATGCATGGATATATATGTACAGTACATGGTATCTCATTTATACTTTTGCTGTAGATACTGTATATTAGGGGCAAACCTATTCTTCCTCCAAAATATGTCCAAATAGAGACTCATAAGTGAGAGTGAAATTTTTAATTAACCTAAATTGTACAGTGCTATGTATAAGTGTGTGTGTGTGTCTCTGTGTGTGTGTGTTTATCAAGCATAGGGAGATCCACCAGAGATGAGAGATGATGGTGATGAGGAGAAAGAAGAGAATCTAAAAAGCTCGATTAGTCTAGTTACAAAACAAAAGCAAACACCAAAACAAACATATTTCATGGGATTAAATTTGCAGAATTAGAATGATCAATAAATTGGGTATATGATATTCATTCTAGAATGAATATTACAATAATTTCCCCCATACTTGTTAAAGTTATATTTTCAGATGACATTTTTTATGGTTTTTCAACTGCCAAGAAAATAAGTTATAAGAACAAAGCAATCTTAAGGGGGGGAAAACTATTTTGCAAATAAAATTTTAAGTTTCTGTGAAAATAGATTTTCTTTCTCCATACCTCCCTTAGAAAAAAGAATAAATAATTACTTATTCTATACCAATGGAGGTTTATCTGCTTCTACTGAGGGTTAAATACTATAACTAACATTCCCTGACCTTCACTTCTAACTCTTCCAATCTCTCCCAGAAACTTTGTAAATCTCTCATTCTGAAAAATTTGTGATACATATAAGGTATATCATGTTAATATTTGTTTAAAAAAAATAGTTCAATAACTCGCCCAACTTCAAACGATAAGTTTATCAGTGTGAATTTAAATCAATTCAGAAATTCTGCATCAGTGTAAGCCTGTGTCCTGTTTATGATAATATCAACACTCACTACAATAATAATATTTTGAAGTTTACCCCAAATAAACAATAAGCAAATGATTCTCCACAGCATAATTCTTTTTTTATTTATTTTATTTTTTTAAATATATTTTATTGATTTTGTACAGAGAGGAAGGGAGAGAGATACAGAGTTAGAAACATCGATGAGAGAGAGTTATCGATCAGCTGCCTCTTGCACACCTCCTACTGGGGACATGCCCGCAACCAAGGTACATGCCCTTGACCGGAATCGAACCCGGGACCCTTCAGTCCCCAAGCCGACACTCTATCCATTGAGCCAAACCGGTTCCGGCCACAGCATAATTCTTATGTTAACATGTAATACTTTTTATTAGAAACTCACTTTTATTATTAAAACTAGTGGCCTGATGCACAGAATTTGTGCACATTAAAAGGGGATTAATTACAGAAAATATTTTCATATTGCTATTTGCCCTTTCTCAATGACAGAAGTGTCAGAGATGAAAGAAAATTAGTAAAATATATATATATGAAAATCTTCCTCCTTTTAAAGTCTGGGGCGTGCTGCAGGACCCAGAGTCAAGTCCCTGCACAGCTGTGATGCCTGAAATTAGGTGAGACCCAGACACAGCTGATCCCACCCTGTGGGTGAAATCCAGATCCAGCCGGCCCTACCCTTGTAAGCCCCGCTGGGTGGTGGCCCCAGCCTGAGGTCCCCAGGTGCACACTGGGTGTGGGGTTCAGCCTCAGGTCCCCTGGCCTGACACTGGGGCTGGGGATCATGGCGTGAACAAAAGAGATATGGAAAACCGAAAAGTCATCAGGAAACTGTTGCTTCAACAGCACCAAAGAAAGCCTTTTTTGCATTGAATTGTGACTGGCAATGAAAAGCGGATTTATTTTGAGAATCCCAAATGCACAAAATCATGGGTTGATCCAGGTCCACCATCAACAGCGACTGCAAGGCCAAATCTCTTCAGAAAGAAGACAATGTTCTGCATTTGGTGGGATTAGGAAGGTGTGGTTTATTATGAGTTTCTAAAATCAGGTGAAACCGTTAATACTGATCACTACCGACAACAAATAATCAATCTGGACTACACTTTGATCGTAAAACGACCAGAATGTGCCAGAAGACGAGGCAAAGTAATTTTGCTTCATGATGAAGCACCATCACACACTTCAAAACCAGTTAAAGGTACATTAAAAGATCTTGCTTGGTAAGTATTAACCTACCTTCTATACTTATCAGACCTTTCTTCTTCAGACTACCATTTGTTCTGATCTATTGCACATGCACTTTCTGAGCAGCACTTCAAAATGTATGAAGTGGAAAATTTGGTCTCTGAATGGTTTGCCTCAAAACAAGAAAAGCTCTATTGGGACTGTATCCACAAACTACCTGAAAGATGGGGGAAATGTGTAGCTAGCAATGGGCATTACTTTGAATAAAGCACTTTTGATGTTTCTCTTGAAATTATTGCATGTTTTTTATTACAAAGTCTGAATTATTAACCTGTACACCTGGTATTTAGGGAATAGAGACATTAATTAAGGGTATGAATAAATAGTGTGGACTAGAGTCCACAGCAGGAAGAAAAGAATAACTTGGAGCTGTAACATTTAAAGGTCCTGTAGAGGACAAAGTGAAAAGTGGCCAGTACATACGCAAACCAGTGCATCATCGTAAAAGCATAAAAAACTGAGTGTTGTAAGAAGGAGGGGTAGAAAAACAGTGTTAACTATAGCAGAGGGGTATAGTAAATGGGTTTGAAAATGTCCATTATTTCTAGAGATCCTGGGGAAAGTCATGACTATAGGATGAAAAAGATGAAAGCAGCTTTCTGTGAATTGCATAGAATTGTAGCCCTTTCATTCCTTCAAAACAGAAAGTAAAATTATAAATCTATCAAAAACTCAGGCTAACATTTTATTTCTGTGGGTGATAAAGAGTGATGGAATTGACAGCATTAATGTATAGCGAATGTTAGGCAGATGTGGCTAAATCTGAAGAGGATATGGTGAACTGTACCAAATAATTCCAATTTTTTTTTTTTTTTTAATCTAGAGATTTTGTTGGCCAAGAAAATGTTCTGTTATTAAAGAATTGAAGGCAGGCATAAAAGATATGAGGCAAATGCATATTCTCTCTCAAGTTTTCTCTTTGAACTCATTATATCATCTGGGCATTCTTTGATTTAATTATATTTTCAACACTATTTTCTCCTTTCAACACTTTTTCTCCTTTTTTTGGGAGAGCTATCAACAGAATGTAAATTATGAATATGGATAAGAAATCACTTTTATTTGTGGTAGGAGAAAAATATAAGGCTCTGGCTTTGTTATCAAAAGGTTCATATATGTAGATATGCACATAAGCTTTTTAAAATTCTGGGTAGAACAAGTAAGGTCATAAAAAAATAAACACTTGTTTTAATATATTTTTCAAGCCACAAGTTAATGCATGACATGGACATTCAAGTAAATGATAGGCTTCTTCCAGGACTGTCCCTAAGCTATCTCTGTTTAACATTCCAAGCAGTGTACTATTTTGTGGAAATTGTTCAGTTAAATTGTCATTTATCAATACACGCACAGAAATGGGCAAAATTACCATATAACATTAAAATAGCTTTAGATTTACTTTTACATTTAATTCAGGGCATGTCATAAGTTATGAATTTCTTGCTCACTAAAAGGTTTTCTCTATTCTACTAACTTGAGACATCTCTGAAAATCTCCTTCACTATTTCAGAGCATTTTTCTCCATTCTAGTTTTTTCTCCTCTTTTATAAACATTTCTGTTCTCGGATAGACCCTTTTTATTCTCTCTCTCTCTCTCTCTCTCTCTCTCTCTCTCTCTCTCTCTCTCTCTCTCTCTCTCTCTCTCTCTCTCCATGTAAGCATGTGTATAAATCATGTCTCTCTTTTTTAAACTATTCAAATAAGACAGTGTTTCTTAGGTAGAAATCTATGTGATCAATTCCCTAGATTACATTCACAGGAAAAAACAATTACAATAGCTCGTTTGCTTTCATTAATCAGTCTCTGATTTTATTAGTACACAAAATGTTTCCTCTTTTAAGTTGGCTACCTGGAAATGGAGAGATAAATTTCATGCTCAATTACAAAAAATAATTCCAGATATGAAACATATTCCTGCCCTCTTCCGTTTTTTTTTTTGTTTGTTTGTTTGTTTGTTTAGAAAACTTTATATTTTAAATTAGCCTGGTTCATATGTATTTTACTATTGTATGTTACTTTGGGTACTAGTTACTCCATAAATACAGCTGAATAAATAAGTAAATCAGCAAATGAATTAACAAATATCTCTTGCTTCAAACTCAGTGTGTCAACAAATTTAGATAAATAGCAACATCACATACAAAATGCACTAATTAAAAAGGTTAATAGTATCCACCATTTGATGAAATTATACACTGAGCCATATCTGACCTATGCATTATAAATTCCTTACCTTCTCCTTCCTAAAGGAAGGTAAGGAAATTAGCCTTTGATTAATTTAGCATAGTTTTCTTATAAACTGACAAAAAAAAAATGTTGGTAAAATATAGAAACAGCCACAATTTGCCTCACAACCATCACAATTGTAAACAAAGGGACAGAGATTGATTATTTTAATTCATATACAGGCAAAGTTAAGTTTTGTATACATGGTTTAAGAATACCCCTTGTGAATGTTAATCTATATATTCCTGTTCACTGGCTGAGTTATTGGAGAAACAATGCATGCATTTAGTTTTAGCCTTAAAAGAGGTGTATAAAACTTACTTTGCTCTGTTATACTTTCAGAGAAGCCCATAATTCTGGCCCTTAAGTACTTTACAGACACTGAACTAAATTGTTCTCTGTCAGCTCTGGAATAACAACACAGCTCCATAGCCATTTGAAGGAAAACAGAGAATGCATCTGCCTCAGATGCCCTCCTCTCTTGCAACACAAGAGGACTCTACCGCCAGACTGCCTAGTGCAGTGTTTTTCAACCTTTTTTGGGCAAAGGCACACTTGTTTCATGAAAAAAATCACGAGGCACACCACCATTAGAAAATGTTAAAAAATTTAACTCTGTGCCTATATTGACTATATATAAAGTAATTCTCTTGAATAGGAATCAAATAAACACAAAGAAAGTATTTTATAATTACTTTATTATGAAATATTAAGTAAACAAAATAGTGAAAAATTATAAAATTCTTGTCTTGTCTGCACCTTAGCACACCAGGCAACATCTCGCGGCACACTAGTGTGCCGCGGAACAGCGGTTGAAAAACGCTGGCCTAGTGTAAGCCCCTACTCCTGCACACTAGCTGTGTGCTAATGGATGAGCTACTTTTCTTCTGAAGATTTTTTATTTTCAATTTAAAATGCTATAGCACTTTTTCATAAAATTATTGATAATTATTAAATCACAATAAATTTCTTTAAAAAGAGTAAGTAGTTCATTAAAATTAGCACTATCAAAAAACCATTGTTTTTCTCCTTCTGGGACCAATAACATGAATGCTCATGAGAAAAGAAAATGAACATAATTAATTTAAGGTGATTTTAGTAATTTCTTTAAGGAGACTCTCCCTCCAGCAGACACATTAGAAGAAATATTTGAAAAATACCCAAGAAACCCAAACCACTTGACTCGTGCAATTAAATAAAAAAGTCAGGTGTGTTTAGAGACCGACCAGACTGTAAGGCACAGTAGCAAATGAGCAGTAGTTGTGTCTTCTTTATTTAGCTTTACATAAGGGAAAATAAAGCAGATATCAAGTATTTACATGAGCAGTGAGACTAAGATGGAGAATGTTGGGGGATACATAAAAATGGCTTTAAAAAATACAGTAGTAATGGTTCCAATGGAAGGATAAATATAATTAAACTAAATAAAGATAGAGGGAAAAGGGAGTTCAGCACAAAAGGAAAACAAAGATGATACACTAGTAGTAAATAAGCATATGAAAAGATGCTCAACATCACTAATATTTAGATAAATGCAAATTAAAACCACATGCATTATGATGGCTATTGCTTAAAAACTGAAATTTAAAATAACAAATGTTTTGAGAGTGTGGGGAGATTGGAAACCTTGTGTACTGTTGGTGGGATTATGAATGGTGCAACCCCTTGCAAATATTATGGAAGCTACAAAAAAATTTGAAAATAAAACTACCATATGATTCAACAATCTCACTTCTGGAAAACTAGTATAACCTAAAGAACTGAAAATAGGTTCTCAAAGAGATATTTTCATACTCATGTTCCTAGCAACAGTATTTGCAATAGCCAAAAGATAGAAGCAACTCAATCTATACTAATGGGTGAATAAATAAATAAAACATTCACTCCCTGGTTTGGCTCAATGGATAGTGTCAGCCTGTGGACTGAAGGTCCCCAGGTTCGATCTGATTTGAGGGCACATGCCTGGGTTGTAGGCTTGATTCCTCGTAGGGTAGTGGATCAGTGATTCTCTCATCATTTATATTTCTATCTCTCTTCCCCTCTTCTTTCCTCTCTGGAATCAATCCTATCTAATAAAAGAGTAATATGCAAATTGACCATCACTCCAACACACAAGATGGCTGCCCCCATGTAGACACAAGATGGCCACCATAAGATGGCCAGCAGGGGAGGACAGTTGGGAGGGATAAGGTCTGTAAGGGAGAGCAGTTGGGGGTGATCAAGCCTGCAGGGGAGGGCAGTTAGGGATGACCAGGCCTGCAGGGGTGGGCAGTTAGGGGCAATCAGGCTGACAGGGGAGCAGTTAGGCATCATTCAGGCTGGCATAGGAGTGGTTACGGGGTGATCAGGCTGGCAGGCAGAAATGGTTGTGGGCAAATCAGGAAGTCAGGCAGGTGAGCAGTTGGGAGCCAGCAGTCCTGGATTATGAGAGGGATAACAGATTAAAGAGGGTGCAGGCTGGGATGAGGAACGCACACCCCCATGCATGAATTTCATGCACCAGGCCTCTACTTATATATATGAAGAGGTAACATATACACTCAGTAGACTATTCTTCAGTCTTTTAAAAGAACTACTAGAATTAATAAATGAATTCAGCAATGTAGCAGGATACAAAATTAACAGAAATCGATGTCATTTTTATACATCAATAATGAACTTATAGAAAAAAAGAAAAAAACCACACAACCTAATAAATAAATCACATTTACCATTGCAACAAAAAAATTAAGATACCTAGAACTGCATTTAAACCTAGGAGATAAAGGGCCTGTAATCAGAAAATTATAGGACGCTGAAAAGGAGATAGAGGAAGACATAAGTAAATGAAAGACTATACTGTGTTCATGGATTGGTAGAACTGACATAATTAAAATGTCCATACTACCCAAAGCAATCTTGGAAACTAAGGAGATAATAAACAAATGGGACTGGATCAAAATAAAAAGCTTCTGCACAGCAAAAGAAAACATCAACAAAACAACAAGAAAGCCCACTGCATGGGAGAACACATTTGCCAATGTTATCTCTGATAAGGGTTTAATCTCCAAGATTTATAAGGAACTCATACAACTTAACAAAAGAAAGATAAAAAATCCAATCAAACAATGGGAAAAGGACCTAAATGGACACTTTTGAAAAGAGGACACCTGTCAGAATGGCTATCATCAACAAATCAACAAACTACAAGTGCTGGAGAGGATGTGGAGAAAAGGGAACTCTCTTGCATTGCTGGTAGGAATGCAGACTGGTGCAGCCTATGGATGAGAGTATGGAGTTTCCTCAAAAAATTAAAAATGGAACTTCCATTTGACCCAGTGATCCCACTTCTAGGAATATATAACAAGAAAACAGAAACTCCAATCAGAAAGGATATATACACTCTTGTGTTCATAGCAGCACAATTTACAATAGCTAAGATTTGAAACAGCCTAAATGCCCATCAGCAAATGAGTGGATTAAAAACTATGGTACATCCACACCAGTGGTTTTCAACCTTTCTAATGCCTCAACCCCTTAATACAGTTCCTCATGTTGTGGTGACCCCCAACCATAAAATTATTTTCGTTGCTACTTCATAACTGAAAATTTGCTACTGTTATGAATCATAATGTAAATATCTGTGTTTTCGATTGTCTTATGCGACCCTGCTAGCGGTTCTCAACTCCTGTGTATGGCGGCAACGCATTTCCAAAGCATGGGAATTCCCTTTGCTGTTCACTCAGTTGCCAACATAGTCAGGAAAGAGATGACCTAATCATGCAGCACCACGGCATCTGGCAAGGAATGGAAGACAGGAGCTGTCACCCCTTCCTATAGGCAGAATATGTCAGAGGGGCCAGACTTGGCTCTATTTTGTAGGAAGGAGATCTTAGTGACCATGCCAAGCTTGCAGGTGCTGCAAGGCATAATGAGCACTTGAATACAGAGGGTTACATATTCAGGGCCTGTGAGAGCCTTTTGGTTCCAGGAGAGTTCAGTAGCAGCCAGAAATTGCTGCTCTAATGATGTATAGCATGGGGCCGAGGAAAGCAGTTTTTTGCACCAGATGTTCATGCAATTTATGACCATACTGAGTGGTCTCGATATTCAAGGATGCATAAAAGGAGGTTGCTAAAGCCTCTACATGAAAGGAGTCTTTAGGGGACATTAATGGCAATGCTGTAACATGGCCATCTGAACAAATTCTAGAGGCTTTGTGTAAAGGCGCTCCTTCTAAGTGGACCTATTTTCAAGTAACAGCATACGTAGACTTAAGTAACACTTGCAATTGAGAAATACATTGTCTCCAGAATCCAAAAAGGCCTACAAGATGATGGATTATTGTTAATTTTGTGGGTGCTAAGAAGGTCAAAAGGGTTTCTTAACGGTGTTAAAGATGGAGCAGGCCTTGATTTACCAAATTACTTTCAGAAATTTAACTAAGGTGACAGAGCCTTCTACTGTATGCTTGGTAAGGACTTCTTCCTTGCTGTTGAGCTCCTTTGTATTCATATGTACTGAGGGTGTCAATGTAATATCATCAGAGGAGTGTGTCTTCCATGTGATCTCACACCTGTGTTCTTAAATAAAGTCAAATGTGGTTAAGATATTTTCTTCAAAGGTTATATGTAATGGCTGTTGAGGTACTTCATGTGTAGCTGTGAAAAGGTATACAATAGAATCTCAGCTCTGGAACTTAATTCGCTCTGGAAGCCTGTTCATTTGAGATGCAATTTGTTAAAAAACAAAAAACAAAACAAAAAAACCACATTTTTTCCCCCATTAGAAATAATGAAAATGGAATTAATCCCTTCAAGACCTCCAAATATTCCCCATTTTAATCTTTTTATATATTGTACATGGCTAATGTACTGGTTAACCTATAAACAAACACTTTTTTATTTAATTTTACTGAACCAGTCCTTACTCGCCTTAAACGAACTGCGTTTAGCACTCGGAACCTTCGCATGCAGAACCTTTGTTCATGTTACTGCTTCCCAAAACGTTGTCACTGGTTAACGGCTTTTCTTTTCTTTTTTTAAATATATTTTTATTGATTTCAGAGGGTAAGGGAGAAGGAGAGAGATAAACATCAGTGATGATAGAGAATCACTGGGGACCTAGCCAGCAACCTTAAAGTCCTGGTTCATAGGTCTGAAAACTTGGGGTTTGGGACTTTGTGCTAGAAAAGAAAGAACATTGAAGTTGGATCCAGGAAAATTAGACCTGAGTCCTGACACATGAATCAGGACTTTTCTATAAGCTGTAATTCAATTACTTAATTTCAAAATAGGTGTAATGATACCTGAGGGAGGGACAGGAATGTTTGGTGTGATGTTCAACGTAGGCTTGTAAAAATTATGAAGAGCTCTAGAGCATTGCAGAGATGCCATACTTTATTATTATTACTACAAGTATAATCAGAATTATCATTTGGTGCAGAAATAGTTTTTCAGTCACCATTGTGCTTTCCTCATAAAGGCTCCTGGAATAGGCCCCCGAGCCTCCGAGATGGCCATAGGCTACTGCTCTTGGAAGCAGGCTTCTGAGACTGAGAATGAGAAATCAAGATGTGGGAAAGAGTGGAGGATTGTCTAGATTATTATTTTATTGTATTTCTCTCTGCCTGATATTCTAGCAGTTGAAGGATTTCCAAAGTAAATGCCATTTTTCAGTATTTCATTGGATCTGGTATTGACCAATATTTACAATCTTAGAATTTGAGTTAGGAAAAACCAAAGGGGTCAACAAGTTCAGTTATTTCCAAATTTGCTTGAGCATAAGAAATACATGGGAGCCTCTTCATTGGAGATTCTGATTCACAAGGTCTGTGGTATGCCCCAGGAATTTATATTTTGAACAAATGCATAGTTGATTCTATTGATCTAACAACTGTAAGAACACTCTCATGTTGTTGCCTTGGAGAGGAAGACTTTGAGACTCAGCATAGAAAATAAATGCATTGCAAGATCCCGTAAACTGAAAGGAAGCTGAAGCTCGTCACAGCTAGACTTGTGCTGAGAATTCAGATCTCTTAACTTTCAGACCAGAGTTCTTTTTCTCTATTGGTTCAGGGTCTGATTCATATGAAGTAACAGCTCGTGTCTTTGTATTACTTGGTATTCACCAGTCTGTACCTCATAAGAACAATACATGTCAAAATAGGAATTGTTTTTGCCTCATTACTCATGAAAAGTAGAACAAGCTTCCCAAAACCCTTTTAACAAATTTTCATTTGTGAGGTGAGCCAGAACTTGACAAGTTTACAAGGAGGTTTATAATCTGAAACAAGCTACTGTGTGAGGTTTTAGAATCCTTTGCCCTAGTGATAATGTTTATTTATGTGTGTGTGTGTGTGTGTGTGTGTGTGTGTGTGTGTGTGTGTGTTTTCATGCAGGAGAACCAACAAGTAGTATAAAAGACAAATTGACTCACTTCTGGAAATGTAAGTACATAAACTTATATACAAGGAATATTGACACAGTGAATGAGCAGTTCTTCGATTTCTATAATTCAGTTGAATTTTTTTATTAATGTATTTTTTATTGATTTCAAAGAAGAAGGGAGAGGGAAAGAGATATAGAAACACCAACAATGAGAAATAATAATTGATAGACTACCTCCTGCAGGCCCTGACTGGGAGTTGAACCATGCCTCCTGGTTCCTAGGTTGATGCTCAACCACTGAGTCATGCAGACCAGGCAATATATAATTCAGTTTAATTTTAATGCTAAACTCTTACTTCATGAGGACTTGTAAATAATTCTATCTCCAGTGTCTTCCTATGCTCTTTTGCTTTCAGGTGCTCTTTTTTTCTTTCTACTCTCAGCTCTAACTGCTATACCACAGTTTTAGGGAGGTACCTGCAATCATGGTCAATGCTTATCTATGAGCTACTTATGTAAAGGCTGCAATGATCCTTTCCTATCTGTTCTTTTGTGTCATTAGTGTAGTGATAACCTTGCGATGTAGGCTTAGGGTATAGGATATGGGCTCCTGGTGTATCAAGCAGCCTTGCCCTCAGAAAACATTTTGGCTTCTTGTCAGGGTTCTGCCAGAGAATTAACATAGGTCCCACTGGCCAATATGGCTAATGCCTATCTTTCCCATCTCCAAAAACATTGCTTAGTGAAACATGTAGTCTTTTTCATTTTAATTCTTTCCAATGGGTTTGATCTTTGGAAACAAAACGCAGCTCAATGACAATACTGCCCTGAATCATGAAAATACATGCTACCCCTTGGGAAAGTGGAAATTTTAGGGTCAACAAAAGTAATATCTCAAAAATTATCTGATTAAGTGATATCAATTCTATATAGAGGTGTGTAAATAGAGAATAGTTGGATGGATAGACAAATACAAAAATTGATAGAGCCTCTGTGTAGTGTAATACTATAGGGATTTAAAAAATTTGTTCTGTTTTCCTTTATTATTAATCTTTCTATTTAATAATGTATTTTATAAATATTATTTAATCAATAAAATAGAGAAATATTAAAAAATAACTTTAATATTATGGAAACATCTATAGTTTTTTTATTGAAAAGTAGAGCAATGACTATAGCTGATACATAACAGAGTCTACTAACAACTCCATCTTCTAAATGGCCAGAAATATAGGTGTAGAAAGTCTCTGCTTTATGTTGGTTCTTATAAGCTTTATACAACTGTTACCTTGGGAATACACTATATTAATTACATGCTGTACTTTGAAGTATTTTTCTTTCCAAAAAGTCATATTGTATGTGTTATATAAAGAATAATACCATAGTTTTCTTCAATGGACTCCATCCTGCTTTGCATTTATGAGTTTTTGGATATATTATGAAGAGGTCTTCAATTACAGTTGGAGGACAGGGTCTAATAAATCACTGAGGAGGGAAATTTTACAGGAAAAATACATGTTTCATAACTTTTACCATGTCTAATATATTTTATTCCTCTATAAAAGCATTTGAGTTAGGTAAAGGATTTGTGCACATTAATATCCCTTTTGAGCATATTCTCAAACTGACCAAGCTTTAGAAAATTTGGACTCCATTCAGACTGAGATAGCGTCCTTGTTATTTGATCTTCTAGTACTTCACTTTCTTGGTTGCTTCAAATTGGGAATAAGAATTCTGTTTTCTTGTTTTTTTTGTAAGTAATCACTTGATATGACTAAATTTCTCTTGGTACTGCTGACAGGAATGTTGCCAACAATAGAGCATTCATTGCATATTGCTAATGAACCTGTTGGTCTTGGGACTGCACACCAAATGAGCATATTCTGATCTTCTCCATAGTGAAAGCCAAGTGAAGCATAAAATGATAGCTACCTACTGTTATTATGGTTTGATTGTAAAAATTATATATGACTCTTCTTTCATCTTCACTTTCTATAAAATACCCCTTGCTTCTAAGGCAGTGGGCTAGAAAGACAGCAGCATATGTAAAGCCTACAAATATTCAAGTCTAACAATTCTGTTAAAACAAAATCTCACCATAATAAGCATTATGCATTCATTTGAGAAGCCTGTCTTTGGTATCCTTGCACCCTTTGGGAATTCAGTTCCAGAAAGTAGCTGTCAGATATCAGGCCAGACCTTCAGCTTAAGGACTTTGGGCAGCAGCTCTGGGGCACAGAAGCAGACGAGGGAAGCTAGGACTAAAAGCGCCAAGGATTCAGTGAAGCTCAGCCAAAGGGCTAAGAAGTGGAACCACAATAGACAGAAAACCAGGTATCAAAAGATCATTATAAATGGAAGATTACCATGAAACAGCAGCTTGGCAGTCATGCTGGTAAGCAAGAGTGCCAGGCATGTGCATCCAGGGGGTCATTTTTTAGAGCGGACTTCTTGCAAAGTGTGATACAACAGTGAGGAGAGGAGATTTTAGACTTTGCTCAGTAAAAGTAAATTAAATTGTGATCATTTTTATTTTTTAATTACCTTTCAAACCTCTTCAAGAAAAAAAAATTCATTTTATATCTATGTGTTTCATAAGTCTCCACTAATTTATTATTATTTTTTATCAGAAGGAAACCTCGTTTCTGATTCAGAGATTTCCAATAATGTGCATTTTAATCATACTTATCACACTTATATCATCTCCTACATATGACAAGTTACATATTTCCATTTTAATGGCATACATTTTTTAAACATATTTAGATCACACTTAAGGTAAGTTGTGGTTTTTTTTAAGAGAATTGCTAAATAATAGTGTTAATTTAGTAAAGCTCGTGACACCAGAAGCCCTGAAGATGGCACTCAGATGACAGACATTTGGGAAATATTGTTTTGCGCCTTATGATGATACATACAATCTTGCATATATATACCAGGTTCTTCCTTCAATTATAAGCTATGTCTGCTTTCACATAAGACAGAATACTGAACACACACATATACTAGTATATACACAAATATGTTTTATTGTGAAGCGTTGGAAGTGTGAAATCTCTTAATTTTTATTCTCTCCTTAACCAAAACAATAATTTGAAGTGAAGCAATAATTTGGAATTTTGCTTTATCAGCCAGGAACAACAACAGAAAAACT
Organism: Pipistrellus kuhlii; assembly: GCF_014108245.1. Classification (NCBI taxonomy): domain Eukaryota; kingdom Metazoa; phylum Chordata; class Mammalia; order Chiroptera; family Vespertilionidae; genus Pipistrellus; species Pipistrellus kuhlii. Next base: position 54,566,902 of record NW_023425540.1, on the reverse strand, counting down.
GTCAGTATACGTTGTGTTTGTAACCTCTCTGAATTAACTTGCCCAAAAATTGATCCAGTTTCAGATTGTCACTGGTATTCACTATAATTGATGACAATAGTGTTGGGTAATGCAAATCTTCTGATCTTAGGAAGGAATGTAAGTTTTAATGCCTCAATTCCACAAACAGCATTCTAGTCTAATAAATTTATTAATATCACCCATAAGGCAATATTTTTTCTATGATACTGTGAAGCAGGAACAAGTTAGAATAGTAGTCAACTGTCATAAATCAACCTGTATATTTTTAAAAAATATTTATTGTTGAAACTATTACATATGTCTTCTTTTTTTCTCACACTGACCCCGTATAGCCTTCTCCTGCCCACTATCCCCATCCCACACCCCGTATTCCAATAATAAGAAAAGATCTATTTTTTCTTTCATATTTGATAACATAACCAACCATTATCTAGTAGTCATGTCAATCTCAGTTCACTGTTTTTAACAAATGAAATATCTGTATAGAAGGTGCACATATAATTTAACAGTTCAAAACTTTCACAATTCAAATAAACATAAAATAAGCTCTTAGATCAAGAAACATAATGTTACCAGTGTCTCAGAAACCCTGTCATTATCTCTTATGGTCCCTACAGTACAACAAGGATAACTGCTATTTTAACTTATAATAGTGTAGATTAGGCTTTTTGTTTGTTTGTTAATTTATCCATACCTGAGGATATGTTTTTATTGATTTTTAGAGAGAAGGAATGGAGGGGGGATACAGAAACATTGATGTGAGAGAGAAATATCGATTTGTTACCTCCTGTACATGCCTCCCAATCCCCTTTGGTGCACAGAATGGCACTCTACTAACACCAGCCAAGGCTAGATTAGTTTGTCACATTTTGTAATTTATATGCAGTCAAACCTCTGTATTAGGATGTCTTCCTTTTCATCAAACAATTCAGTTCTCAACTAAGTTGTTCACAGGAAATATCTCAGTTGTCAAACAAAATTTCAGTTCTCTTGATAACACTTTCATGCTGATACCTGTATGGTCAGTCACATGTTTCTCAAGTGATAAACAAAGGAATGAACTGGCAGATATGAGTCAGTTTACTGCTAAACCTCATGTTATTAACATTTTAGGATATTGGTTGTTTTTTTTGTTTGTTTTTTGCTGCTTATTATTAAGTATGTCAGGGTGGGTCATAAGCAGGTTAGTGATCGCAGCAAAGTGAAAAAAAAAGTTGTGAGAATAATGGTAGAGCTTTAAAAAGAAATAATTGCAAAGTATGATAGAGGTGTTCATATGTCTGACCATGGCATGGAGTAATCGACAATTAGCACATTTTTGAAACATAAAGAGGCCATCAAGAGTGCTGGTGTTGCTAAAGGTATGGAAGTACGTGTGAAATGATCATCACAGATTAATTCAATATACATAATTTCTAATGGGGAAAAATGATTTTGTTTTCAAAGAAATCACTTCTGGAACAGCCTTCAGGAATGAGTTAAGTTCAAAGACCAAGATTCCACTATAAATGAGATAATTTAGAATATACTATTTCCTGCCTCTTTTCTTATGTTCAAAAATATATTTTTGAGATTCAACATTGGGTTTATAAGTGCATTTTAGATTGTTCATTTTTATGCTATACATTATTTGTGAGAAGATGTTAAGTCTCTCTAAGAACAGAGAATTCCAAATTAAAAAATATCCAGAAGTAGCATTTTTATCTATTAGTTTGGTAAAATAAAAAAGTTAAACAACACATTGTATTGGTGAGGCAGTGTGATGAGATCTGTTCATACTTTGAGGGTTAGAATGCAAATTGGTACACTTCTTATGAAAAAGTGCACAATTACACTTATATGTACTTTTTCATTAATTCCCCTCATGTCTAGAATTTACCTTCCACATACACCTATCACAATATTTACAAAATAAATTATGTAATTTAATGTAGCATTATTTTAACTGACACCATAGAAACACAACAAATCAGAAGAGACTACTATGAACAATTACATGCCAATAAATTAAAAATTCTAGAAGAAATGGATAAATTTCTACAAACATACAATTTTTCAAGATTGAATAAAAAAGAAATAAAAATTCTGAATAAACAAATTATAAGCAATGACATTGAATAACTAATTTAAAAATTATAAAAAAAACAAGAGTCCAGACAGCTTCACAGATTAGTTTTGTCAAACTTATAATTATGAATCAGTGCCTATTCTTCTTAAATTATTCCAAAAACAGTTGAGAGAAGAACACTTACGAACTCACTTTTATGAGGCTAGTATTACCCTGATTTATAAACAAGGCAAAAACTCCACAAAAAGTGGGAAACTTACAGGTGAATGTTTCTGGTGATCACATATGCAAAATTCATAACCTGGGCTGGGGAATCTGGTGAGGGGCTGGGACCCCTTGCTCCTCACAAGTGATCTCCACAGCCAAGATAACCCTCCCAGTTAAAAAAAAAAAAAAAATGCCACATGTAGATGTTGGACCAGCCAATTCCATGCCTCCACCAGTTATCTGTGGCTTCTTTAATTCTACAGTTAAAAGACTTCCCTTGCACCAGATTTCAGGTGGTTCTGAATGATTGCCGTTCTGTAGTTTAGTTGTAATTTTGAGGTGGTTGTGGAAGGAGGGGAGTACTGTGTTTACCTACACCACCATCTTCATCCTCTGAGGCAGTCTTATAAACATCATTTTTCCCTTCAGAAACAAATTTCCCTTCCCTTCAATAAAATAACCGTGGCACCTTTTATAATGTTCAGTGGCTCTTATTTAATACTAGGGGCCCAGTACCTTGAAAGGAACTGTGGGCTGCGAGGCTGAGGAGAGTACAGGGGCAGGTCTTGGCCCATCCTCCACATCTCTGCCTGGCCCCTCCCGCCGTGGCCCCGGGTCCCCTGTCTGCAGGCAGCCCTGCTCCCATGTGCTGACCGGCCCCGCTCATACCCACTGCTGGCGGGCAGTGATTGGGGCTGGCGCCAGCTGTGGCTACAAGCGGGCAGGCGCCCTCAGTGGGTGTGAGTAGTGGCTACTACCCCAATTGACCCTCAGGAGCAGGGGGAGGTGGAGAAGCCCCCAGGAACTGGCACTGGGCACCAGCAGCAGATGCGAGTGGCAGCTCTAGTGCCAGCAGAGGGTGTGAGTGCCTGGCAGGACCGTAGTGCACAGGAGCAAAGAATTTTCGGTAACCACCAGAGGCTTGCCCACATTTGTCTGGTGCCCTCCTCCACTCACCTGCTCCATTATCCTGCCACAGCCAGTGGCCCGCCATGTTCCACGCTCTGCCGCCTGCTGCTGCTGCCCACCATGTTCCACGCGCACCCCCTGGTGGTCAGTACACGTCATAGCAACCAGTTGTTCTGTTGTCCTGCAGATTGAAATATTTGCATATCGTGTGTGTGTGTGTGTGTGTGTGTGTGTGTGTGTGTGTGTGTTAAATTTACAAGATTTCTTTGACTTGACTTTCACAAGTATTTTTTTATGTTTTTTATATATATTATATATATGTGTGTGTGTTAAATTTACAAGGTTTCTTTGACTTGACTTTCAAGAGTATTTTAAAATAGACATAGAAATGTTATTATTACATTTACACAATTAGTGTTTATTTCAGGTTGATATAACATACAAGTTTAATTATTTAAAACACAAACAGAATTTAACTAACAAATATGCTAATTGTGCTAATTTAGAAATTAGGCTCAATGCAGTCTTCTTTGCAAAACTTTGAGAGAGTGGATTATACTCAAATATAAAGGATGTCAGTATACTAATTTTTTTTTAAATATGTTTCTTGAGTTCACCATTTCATTCTTGGCATTTGGAAATTGTGTATTTTATGTAAAATATCTGTGTATTTTGTAAAGTTAAAAAACGTCATCTAATATGATCTTCAGCTTATTTTTTTAGTGAGAAAAATATAATAAGACACGGCTTGAGCAACCAAGCTGACCTTTAAATTAAAAAATAAAAAAGCAAGTAGTGCTAATATTTGATTTGACAGACCTCAAAGACATATTAAACTTCCTGTTTACAGCTAGAGGGGAAAACAAAGTGAGATATTGGCTTATAGTTCTAACCTTTTCTGAAGAAAATGTTGTCACTGAAAGCCAGGGCAAAAAATAAAATTTCCACTTAGAAATTCATAGCTATTATTTCTTATATCAGTGAATCAATGGTGACAGAAAATGATAAATATTACAAAGTCCTACTGAAAAATGAAATGCCATCTTTTGGAGCTACAAAGAGCCTTACAAAAAGACTATTGACAGGAAATTTCTGACATAAGAAAAAGTAGATGAATAAAATAAATCTAATTTGTCAAGGCTTAATGTAAGGTTTGTGGTGAATGTAATTTGAGTGGAGGCATCTATGTTCAAAACATTCTTATTAAGTACCTACTATATCTCAAGTTAATCTTAAAATAATTCATCTAACACAAATTTGTGAATAGCATGTTAGTATTTGAATGATCAGCTGTGCTTATATTATGGATGACATATGTATAGAACACAAAACGAATTATAAAGTTAAAAATGACAGGAAGAGCCAAAACCAGTTTAGCTCAGTGGATAGAGCATCAGCCTGAGAACTGAAAGATCCCAGGTTTGATTCTGGTCAAGGACATGTACATTGGTTGGGGGCACGTCCCTCAGTGGGGGTGCACAGGAGGCAGCTGGTCAATGTTTCTCTCTCATTGATGTTTCTAGCTCTCTATCTCTCTCCCTTCCTCTATGTAAAAAAAATATATATTTTTAATGACAGGAAGAGAGTGTCAGTTATCAGAGAATATGTACTATTATACTTTATTCTCTAACTTTTATTTTATTCTAATATAAGCTTGATAATCTAGGATGTTTAAAATATATATTTGGTCCAGTAAGTATAGCTCAGTGGTTGAACATTGACTCATGCACCAAGAGGTAACTGGTTTGATTCCCATTCAGGGCACAGGCCTAGGTTGCAGGCTCAATTCCAAGCAGGGGACTGTGCTGGAGGCAGTAGGTCTATGTTGATGTTTGCCTCTCATCAATGTTTCTCTCTCTCTCTCTCTCTCTCTCTCTCTCTCTCTCTCTCTCTTGAGAAAATCAATAAAAATATTCTGTACATTTAAATAAAAATCTGATCATTTACATTAGGTTAATTTCTAAAAGCCTTTTTCTTTTTTTTATAAAAAAAAACTTTGCCAAAACCGGTTTGGCTCAGTAGATAGAGTGTCAGCCTGTGGACTGAGAGGTCCCAGGTTCAATTCCGGTCAAGGGCATGTACCTTGGTTGCGGGCACATCCCAAGTAGGGGGTGTGCAAGAGATAGCTGATCGATGATTCTCTCTCAGCAATGTTTCTAACTCTCTATCCCTCTCTCTTCCTCTCTGTAAAAAATCAATAAAATAAGTTTCATGCAGTTTATATTAGACCATCAACAGATGCCCTTTCTTATCCATTTGTGTTGAAATGAGAATACATTTTTTTCTGCCATGTTAACAATCTATACATCATAATTTAATTGAGGACAAACTTTATTGAATTACTAGTGGCCCTTTGTAGGAAGATTCCTGCAATAGGGCTTCCTGCTGTGGTCGCTGCCCCGCCTGCTTTCCTCCCTTATCTGCTGCCCTGCTTGCTTCTCCACAGCTTCACTCTCTTCTGTAGGCTTGGCTTCTTTCTAGGCTGTCTTGATATGCAAATCAACCACCATCTTGGTTGGGGTAATTAGCATACTCACCCTGATTGGCTGGTGGGCCTGGCTTGTTTAACAGAGTGATGGTTAATTTGCATATTACTCTATTATTAGGATAGATTTCCATTATGTATGCATTGTTATGTGTATTTTCAGTTATTCTTTAATTTCTTAATATTAATTAAAACAAGGAACATAAAGACTAAACAGAAGTTGAACACAAAGAAGTTGAACACAAAGAAGACACATTATAGTGTCTTCTACAAAATGAACAATTGTGAAACTTTTGTGCCAAAAGTATATAAATTTTGTTTAGCTCTTTAGTTGCATTAACTAATTATTATGGGATTTTATGTATAATGCTTTCCTACTATTTTTTAAAAATAATGTTTTAATTCTTTAGAAAAGTACGGTAAGAGATAACAAGATTTCATAAAATTATTTTTTACTTGGAATTTTAAATATAGAATAAAGGGAAGAAGTAGAGAGAAAAAAAATAGAACAGAGACAAATAGACTTTGAATTAGAAAACTAATAATGTTAATGAAAAACTTGATAAGCAAACATGAAAGTAAACTAAGGGAAACTTTTTTTTAAAAAGATGAGATTTAAGAATCTCATCATTTTAGGCATCATTTATGATTTAAGGCATCATTTCCTTTGATACCTGTGGAGAACAGATAAAGCAGAAGAAAATAAGATTCTCCTGAGAAAAAAGCATGAAGGTAACTCCAACCACACCGAATCAGCTAAAGCAAACTTTATATTAGTTTTTGTTCACAAATGTCATGTCCACTGCATTTTTTCATTGGGTTCTTTTATTTGAAACCCTAGGAAACCAGAAACTTCAAAATAAAATTCCTATCCTTTGCTCAGCACTGTGGGTTTGGAAACTTTTCTAGGTTTTAGTTGCTTTTTTTTTTTTCTTCAATTTTATAAACCGTCATGAAAATTAAGCACTGAAACCAAATGAAACCACAAAATTTGGTCTCAAAACAGCCTTGACTATCAAGAGAGCAAAATGTTAAGTTTATAGGCTCACTGAATGGTTCAGGGTTTTGGAAAATATTCACATTGTACTTGTCCCCTTTTATCTCTACTTTCAGCCCCAAACTAAGGAATCCCTTGGGATTTAAGGTTTTAATTTTAAGACATAAGCTTGGATCTTAGCTAGAGAAACTTTCTTACATGGATACTAAAAAAATTTAAATTTAAAATTATCTAAATTAACATCACAAGGTTACTATGGAAACATGTAAAATGTAAATTAACCTCCTGATTGTGGACTAAGGTTGACAGAATATCTTTGACTCTCAATTATCCAAACCATAATGAGTGGTGTACAATGTTAGTATTTATGTAGTTAAAATTTTGAGAAAAATAAAATGCACTGTTTCTGGAGTCATTAAAATTAAAACTACAATATAAATAAATCTTATTATTGACTTTGAATTGAAGTATAGGAATTAAAGGTACAATTATATTGTCAGTGATTGTGAGAATGAAAGTAGAAAAGGTATGCTGTGTTTACCTTTTCTACTTCAATAATAATATATCCATTTTCTGTTCTATCTCTCACCGATAGAATAACAGATATCTGCTGCTCTCATATTTGGATACCACTAGAGGCTTCTTACTCAAAAGTACATAATTTGCTTTGTTTAAATCCAACACTAATACCAAAACCAAAACAAAAATACCTTCTTTTGACTAGACACCTTCTTAGAACATTGGTTGCTTCTTGTTAACTATTCATTCTCTTATGCATTTCTTTTACCTGCTAGAAAAAGGAGCAAAATCAACAGAAAAAAAATTCCACTTATTTCCCCCCCTTTATATCTTATTGTGATAAAAAACAAACATGAGAATTTTTTTAAGTGTTAACAGTAGAGTATAATTAACCATAAGACTCCTTTTTAACAAACTTTTTTGGAATTCCCAGCCTACAACTTCCATTCATTTCACTTTTGCCAGAACTGCCTCAAATGGCAAATCTCTACAGAAAGGTAATCTGTTAAATTAAGCATTTTCAATTAATCACAACATCACCATGACAAAAAAATTAGCAATATTATTAGTAAGGAAAAATGAGGTTACAGGTTTATGTATTAAACAACAATCAGCAGTATTGACTGATTACAGCTGATTCACAAAAAATCAAAACAATAATTATTTTCCTTTACAAGGATTAAGGAATATGTAAAAAAATTATAAATATTAGAAATGTAAATAAAATTCTCTAACTGGACTTTGTTTTCTTTCAAGTGTTAAAGTATGTAGGGTATGATGAGATTTCCACATTTGTAGTGCTTTTCCCTGGACAATTTACCAAAAGTCAAGATTATACTTTTTGCCTTTTATTTTATGTAGTTATGGATTCCTACCCCATATTTTATAGACGTGACTTGCCTGGTGTTCTATGTAGAAAAAAATATTATAAAATAACTGTTATGCAGTTTTAATCTTCTTTTTTTCTAATCTGTTTTCCTTTCTGCCTTTCATCATGAGAACACCATTCAAAAAAAAAATGTCATTGATATTGTTTAAAAATCCATTGAATTATATGATCACCTAGTTTCCTAATAGAATTTAATAAAAACTATAGTTTTTCATCTTTCTACTGCAGATAACAAGTAACTTAACACCAGAGGAGATACATGGTATATTAATATATCACAAGTATGGCAGAAAACAAGGATCCTCAAAAATATGGTTCTGGAGGAAAATAATTTTGAAATATTATGCTGAGAGAAGGTTTCTTGTATATCTCTTCAGCTTAAGAGAGGATTTGTTCTTTTTATTTTCCTGGATGAAATGGAAAGTAGTATATAAAGTAAGGGTTTTAACTTGTCTCTACCTGGTAAATGTTCTTCAATACCTTAATTGCTAAACAATTTGAACTTGGCATTAAATGCCCTTTGCAGAAGGCAGGCTTTCCTATGTAGCTGTAAAAATGCAGTTTTAATATCTTAGGTTTGTTTTACCTGAGATATTAGGGTTATCAAATACATATTATGTAAATAACTACCTAAAACTGAATGGCAAATGGGTCTAAAATGAGGATGGAGATTTTGCTTGGGATGATGGACACATGATGTAGTATGTACATGATGTTTTGTTGAGTTGCACACTTGAGAAGTATATGGTTTTGTGAGCCAATGTCATCCCAAAATTTAATTTAAAAATACCACAGACAAGGTTATTAAAAATATGTTTTAAAAATAAAAATAAAAATAAATAAATAAAACTACCACCACCCTGCAATTTACTGTGTTTCTGTTTTGTTTGGGTAAACACACACTACCTAATAAATTAAGAATACTCTGTAACATGCTGATTTATTTTCCAGGGTTAAAGATGAATGCTCAGTGATTGCCTCCACAGTTAATATTAAACACTGACCTGATCTAGTGCAGAGATCCCTGTGTGCCATTAAATTTCCACAGATTTGTTACTCCTGCCAAGGTTTTGCTCCTGGCATCTGATTAAAACTATAGGCCAATGTCTGTTTTTATCTACTTATTTTGATTTCCTCTTTGGATCTCTTCACTTGCACAGTACTCACGACTCCCTGCTTTTTACATGCTTTCTAGCATTTATTGTCTAGGTTTTCTTCTCAGTATGGCATCAATGTCCAAATGCATAGTATACTTCCCTGGACAAGGATATTTCCCATCTTCATCATCACTCTACCATCCTGAACATGGTTTCTATAATGTTGTAGCATAATAAGCACAAAAGCAATCACCAGTGACTCTAGGATCTTATAAAAATGCACCATATGCTTCTGTGAGCCAGAGTTTATTCCTGAAATCTATTCAAGACACTAAAATTTAAGTCTGGATGATGATGTCATCTAGCAGAATAATCTTCTGGAGAAATTAATAGAACAGAATCGTTATTATTTGGGTTTGTTCAAATCCATATGGATACTCTTACTAGAGCATTCATTAAAACAATGGAATTTTGCTTTATAAGGATCAAGCTGAATTTATACTTATTTTACATAAAGAGGATAAGAGATATGCTAGGAATTCAGGATCTAATGGTAAAAATAATAACATACTATATTAATTTATTAATTTTATAATTCTTTTTTTTAAATATATTTTATTGATTTTATACAGAGAGGAAGGGAGAGAGATAGAGAGTTAGAAACATCGATGAGAGAGTCATCGATCAGCTGCCTCTTGCACACCCCCTACTGGGGATATGCCCGCAACCAAGGTACATGCCCTTGACCGGAATCGAACCCGGGACCCTTCAGTCCCCAAGCCGACGCTCTATCCATTGAGCCAAACCGGTCCCGGCTAATTTTATAATTCTTATTTAAAAAGAGAGGACATAGTTTAGATGAAGTTACTACTAAATAACAGGTTGTTTCTTAGTAGAGTAGACAGGTTGTTTCCTTCTATATCCACAAAAATATATGTTAAATACTCTCTATATAATGCTCCATTTATCTATGATAGTTCCTATATTTTGTGATGTCTTGTATATAATCACAATATTTTATGATTAATATTTATATTCTATTTCATAATAAGTCTCAACAATATAATTAAAAATATGACCATAAAGATACAAATTATTTTCAATATTTACTTAATTTTAGTTTATTACAGTAAAGTGTTTTATGCAGCCAAAATATGAGGAAAATGAAGAAATACGCATATGAATACTATCACATGTAAACCACAAGAAATTTATGACTGTCATAAGGAATAAGAAACATTTGTTTTAGCAAGTGGAGCTGCAGCCAGCAGGGACAGATTCAGGTTAGCAACGTAGATTGTGTTCCCTTAGACAAAGGAAAGGTAACCTTTCATAACGAAAGTTCCCACCCAGGTTCCCAATTAGGTCCATTTTAGGTAGATGATATATCCAAAGTGTGCAGTTCTGATTGGTCAGCATAAATGTAACTGAAGATTCAATTTGTGTTGTGCTGATTGGATGGGGCAGGTCTCAGTCTCTTGGTAGAAAGAGGAAACTAGGGTTTCCCTGCCCTGATTGCCTCAGTGTAAATATGCAGGGCATCATGAGGGAAGCCAAGAGAGGAGTTCCATCACCAAATGGCCATAAGGCTCTTATTATTTATAAAATTCGGGCAAATACTAAAAACTCTATTAATAAAAATATACATGTTCTAGAATAAGAAGCTAAGTATTGTGCTATTCAAGATGTGAATCTCTGCAAATACTGTTTCTTCTCTTTTGTTTGACATGCAGTGTGGCCAGACAATCAGAACGGGTTTTCTTTTCTTATAATTTCAATCTGTAAACTCTTAATTTTGAGGAAATAGTTTTGTGCCTTTTGATCAAACAGTTATAGGGCTGGCATAAACTTCACCTTATTTCAGAAGAAGTACCGTAGAAAGGGTCATGTTCACTGTGGAATGTGACTAATGATATTAGGATAAGGCCACATCTCTGTAGGTAGAAGGTTAAGTTTTAACTATAAGGCATGAACATTGCACTAACAATCTGGGAAATGGCAGATCTAATATAATTTGGATAGCAAAGGCTTATCAATAATGTAAGTTTTAAATCTAGTATCCACCAACATAATAATGCCCAATAATGTTAGTTGTGTTCTCATCTTCAGCAATAAAATGTATTAATTAAGAAGTCTTGTCATCATTGCCATCAGTATTATTTTATCACCATTATTATCATTATTCTAAGCACTCTGCCACAAGAAATCTATGGAGTAGGGCTAGCAACTATGGTGTGTGTTTTTAAATATATTTTATTGAATTTTTTTTTTTTTTTTTACAGAGAGGAAGGGAGAGGGATAGAGAGTAAGAAACATTGATCAGCTGCCTCCTGCACACCCCCTACTGTGGATATGCCTACAATCAAGGTACATGCCCTTGACCAGAATCAAACCTGGGACCTTTAAGTCTACAGGCTGACGCTCTATCCACTGAGACAAACCAGTTTTGTCTGGGAACTAGGTTTTTAATTACTATTTGGAGCTCCTCATGTTCCTTAATAGTTTAACCACTGATTAACTTATGCTCATAATCCAGGTTCCTATAGTTACCCAGTGTGAACTGGAAAACCAACACCTGGGAAGATTCCGGTACAAATTACTAACGATCAGACCACTCTTAAGAAACATCAGAATGTCAAGGGGAAAGTGTTTTACTTCCCTTTTCTCCTCCATTCTGAAGAGTAAACACATGCACCACTTCAATGGGAAGTTGGAAATAATTGGCTTCATTTCTATAAGGAAGGCCAGGAGCTGTGTCAGAGAGGCAAACAGAGGTGTGTGCCCATAGTACAATACCGGAGGCACATCCAGTTGCAGATTCGTGTCAATGTCTGCATTATACCTTTTTCTTATGATCATTTCAAGAGCATCTTATGGAGAGACTGGTATTAGTTTGGCTTTAAGAAGCTTTGTCTGGGATTTGGACAGAGTAGTAAATGCAAAGTCAAAACTTGAAACCTAGCCAAAACCGGTTTGGCTCAGTGGATGAGCATCGGCCTGGGGACTGAAAGGTCCTGGGTTTGATTCCGGTTAAGGGCATGTACCTTGGTTGCAGGCACATCCCCAGTAGAGGGTGTGCAGAAGGCAGCTGATCGATGATTCTCTCTCATTGATGTTTCTATCTCTCTATCCCTCTCTCTTACTCTCTGTTAAAAAAAAATCTATAAAATATATTTAAAAACAAAAAAACTTGAAACCCATCTTCCAATAAAAGTCCACATCTGGCCAAAAGAATTAATGGAAGGTAAGCAGCAGCTTAATTTATCCTACTATAGGAATAGGATAAATGGGTACTTCATTGGAATTATAGTTGAAGTCCAGAGAAAGAGAAAAAAAAGAAAACTGTAATGAGAATGAATGAAAAAGAGAAGGATGAAGGAGGGCAAAGAAAGCTGATGTCATTTTTGAAAAATTATTGCCCTAGATGTTAATAACAATTTTTAACATTTAAAGGTTTCTGTGCATGCTAGTATTTATACTGTATGCACAGTTCATATGTACTTTCACATACCTCATTTATCTTCACAGAACTTTTATGAGATAGCTTTGGCAGTGGTTGCCAACTTTTTTTAATGAAAAAAATAGAAATCTAAATTATTTTCCTGATTTCCTTCCCAGTCATAAGGCATCTTTCTTTTCCTAACTAGCTAGCTTGTAATAAAGAAACAGCATTAGGAGTTATGCCCCTACATTAAGAAGAACATCGAAAACATTGTGAAGTCACTGTTTTCATATTCATTTGATCAAAAAACTGAGACAGCCGAAACCAGTTTGGCTCAGTGGAAAGAGCATCGACTGTGGACTGCAAGGTCCCAGGTTCAATTCTGGTCAAGGGCATGTACATTGGTTGCAGGCACATCCCTGGTGGGGGTGTGCAGGAGGCAGCTGGTCGATGTATCTCTCCCATCGATTTTTCTGGCTCTCTATCCCTCACCCTTCCTCTGAAAAATAAATAAAAATACATTTAAAAAAAATAACATGAGACATACCTCTGTAAATATTGTAGAAGGAAATATTTAGTTTAGCATAGCCACCTATATTGAATGTTAGTAAAATGTTGATCTTTAAGTCTATGAAGAACAGCTCTAGTATCCTGAGAAAGTAATTGGTGATGAGATATTAAATACTGACTTTAATTATACTAAATAGAATATCAGTTTGTAGCATCAAAGTACCTGTATCCAAGTTAGTAATGAACTTCTAGCCTCAAAACTGTTCTTTTACTTGCTTGTTACATCCATTCTTCTTCATTTCGCCTTCTTGTTATTTGCCAATAAATGATATAAATGTGAACATAAAATTGTCTGAGGCTGTAAAGTTGCACCAGATATTATGGGAACCTAGAAGAAATTTCATATACTACTAAGAGTACATCCTTTTTTCCTCTCTAATGCCACAAATGATTTCAATGAAAATGAGTCATAGTACCCAAAAAGAACTAGATATTGAACTCTATAAAAGTACAAGCAGACCTCACCGACAGGCAGTTCATCATGCTTCTACATTAAGGTATTAATTTCAACTTCAATCTTCCTGTACAACAAAAAGGAAGAAATTTTGATTATGGAGTAATGGCCTTGCTGAAATGACATAAATTATAGTTGAGGACATTAAAATTATACACTAAAGGCTACTTCCTACTCCTTTACATAGTAGATTTCTTCCAGTATAGTCAGGATTTCTTCTAAAAATAAATTAGATTCTTACCAAATAGGCTCTCTACTTTCCACATAGGACTGCTGCAATGTTCTTAGAAAAAGCTGCCAGAGGTAATTGTGTTATTTTGCATCACGTAATAGAGATATCTCATTGGACATATTATTGAAGATCCTTTCATGATGACATCACTATAAAATATGAACCTGACACTTGCTAAAGCTCAACTTTGCAATCAAAGACAAATTGAAATTGTAGTCAAAATTATGAATTTGACAAGTGGAATATTTGTGTGTGTTTTTTCTGTCCTTCTTCCCCTTTCTCAATTATTTTTCACAGATTTTCATCAACATTTTGTTCAGAATTCCTTTAGCAACACTATATGTTTTACTGAGGGTAGATGATATTCTAGCATCTATTTTAGCAGCAAAAGTTAAAATTCTGAATATGGCAACATGATTATTATTTGGCTTGAAACAAGTCTCAAATTTTAGTATAACATGGATGTTTTAGGTATCGCATACATTTAATTTTAACAAAAAAACATTTATTTTTCAGCTTTAAAGTTAAAAGTATATATGTTAAGTATCTAATTGTACAAACAATTTAGAATGATAAATAAGCCCCTCTTAGAATACAAGCCATCAGTCCTGTACACCAAAGACAAAAAATCAATTGTTTATGTTTACATATATGATACAAAGGTTTCTGTATCATTTTTACATTAACTTTTTTTAATAGATTTCATATATCAGGATGTATAAATGTACCTCCTTTTAAAAATGTTTCTATTATATACGTTTACTAAATTATTCCCCAAATTGGTTTTTACTTGCTTTAAAAAATGCTATAATTAATGTCAGTGAATATATAAGAGTGAATCTATCTTTATAACTTAGTATATATATATATATATATATATGCACAATTTTTTCCAATCTGTTTTTCCAATTTAGTTACAAGTGTGAGATTACCTATTTCCATTACATTCCAAAACTAATGATGTTTAGAATGAACCCTATGGAACTGCAGATTTATAGTTTTAAAATTGAATATTGGCTATGTCATAAGATTCAACTTACTATAATATTTATTATTGCCAAAAATTTTAACACGCTGTTTTTTAATATCTATAGTAAGAGACACAGCATGGGCTGGTCCCAGACCCATGTGTGGCAGATAAAAAATCAGGAATATCTCGGCTGTGGAATGAGTGAGGATTGTGGTTGAGTGAGACAGAGGGCTTCTGCAGTCCCAGTCATTGCTCTTAAATGCTCTGTGCATGGACTTACTTGAGATCACTTGCTCTGAGCTCCAGTGCTGGGGCAGCAGCCTGAAAGGCTCCAGGGACATACAGGAGGAACTTTATCTGGATCAGTGTGAGGGCTGGAGGGGCAGATTTCTCAAAGACAGAAGTGCTGGCAGAGGCCATTGTTTCTTTGCTGAGCTTTCCCCCCAAAGAGCTGGCAGGTGGGCACCATATCTGTCTCCATCAACCTGGCTAACACTATTTACTCTGCCCTGATAATACCCTGAGACCCTCATCCCACCCAGCTGGCAGGCTCACCCAACCTGTTTCCAGTTACTTTTTTATATTAACAGCTTTTCTTAGTTCATGCTTCAGACTTGCTTAAAATCTCTCATTGACATGTCAACAACAATCAAGGATCAATTACAACAGAAGGGTGTACACAACCCACATGGGGCCATAATTGGAGGGCCCACCTCATTTGATTGAGGAGGTGGTGCTACTAGAACCTATGGCACACCTAGTATATAAGGTCACTCTACAAAGCCTTGGAGACATAGCAGCTCTACCTTATTCATAGAAACCAACACAGGAGTCAGAATGAGGAGACAAAGAAATATGTATCAAATAAAAGAATAGAACAAAACTAAAAATAAGAAAGAAAGAAACTGGAGACAGGCAATCTACCAGATGCAGAGTTCAAAACACTGGTTATAAGGATGCTCAATTAATTTGCAGAATAAGCAAATGAACTCAGTGAGACTATCCATAAAGAGATAGGAAACAAACAAATGAAACTAGGAAACATTAAAAAAAAAAAAAAAAAAAAAAAAAAAACGAGTCAGAAATGGAGAATACATTACAGGGAATCAACAGTGGAGTAGATGAAACAGAGAATCAAATCAAAGATTCTGAGAGGTAAGGAAGTAGAAAATACCTAATCAGAACAGCAAAAGGAAAAAAAATGATAGGATAAGGAGCCTCTAGTGCTTTAAGAATACCAACAGCTGAAACCGGTTTGGCTCAGTGGATAGAGCATCAGCCTGCTGGCTGAAAGGTCCCCGGTTTGATTCGGTCAAGGGCATGTACCTGGGTTGCAGGCACATCCCCAGTAGGAGGTGTGCAAGAGGCAGCTGATCGATGATTCTCTTTCATCGATGTTTCTAACTCTCTATCCCTCTCCTTTCCTCTCTGTAAAAAATCAATAAAATATATTTTTTAAAAAAAGAAAAAAAGAATACCAACATTCACATAATGGAGATGCCAGAAGAAGAATAAAAAGAGCGAGAAATTAAAAACCATTGTGAAAATATAATTATAGAAAACTTCACTATCCTTAAGAAGGAAGCAGACATACAAGTTCAGGAAGTGCAAAGTGCCAAACAAGATGAACCCATAAAGACCTACACCAAGACACATCATAATTAAAATGCCAAAGGGTAAAGACAAAGAGCGAATCTTAAAAACAGCAAGAGAAAAGTAGTTATCTGTAAATGAGCTCCCAGAAGACTGTCAGATGATTCCTCAACAGAAACATTGCAGGGCAGAAGGGACTGGCAAGAAATATTCAAATTGATTAAAAGCAAGAACCTACAACCAAGATTCCTCTATCATTTAGAATGGAAGGACAGATAAAGAGTTTCCCAGATGAAAAGAGATTAATTTAAAACATATATGAATATAGACATAAACCATGGACATAGACTATAGTTTGGGGCAAGGGAAAGGTAGAGGAGGGGTAAAGGGGCGAAATGAGGGACATCTGTAATACTGTCAATAGTAAATTACAAAAACAAAACAAAACACACATTTTCCCAGATACAAAAATCTAAAGGAGTTTATTATCACCAAACCAGTGTTATAAGAAATGTTAAAGGGTCTTCTTTAAGCTAGGAGGGGGATTGGGGAGATGCGTAAAAAAAATGAAGGAATTAAGAAAAAGTACAAATTGATGAATAGTCACCATCTTAGTTACTTATACTGTAAATGTAAATTACAGCCTAAGTATTCTACACTAATAAAAGAGAAACATGCAAATCGACCATCACTTCTTGATGCCCACCAGCCAATCAGGAGTGAGTATGCAAATTAACCCAACAAAGATGGAACCAGCTCCCCCCCTCCACTCAGCCACTCTGGACCTCTGGGCAGCATGCATGCAGGTGTGGAGCAGCTGGGCATGGCAGGATGCCTGCTATGAGGGGAAAGGCAGGGGGTAGAGGGAGCCACAGGAACAGTGCTCCAGCTGGAGCTAAAACTGAAGGTTCTGGCAAGTGCGAAGACTAAAGGCAGTGGCCAGAGCAATGCCCTGAGTTCTAGGTGCAGGAGGAAAGCCAGCAGCCAGGGAAAGGAAGACCTATTGCACTAATCTTCATGCAGCTGGCCTCTAGTTTAGTAAGTAATATTGCAATAACTATATTAGTAAGTCATAGATTCTCTAAGCACAGGGTTGTACACCTGAAACTAATATAATATTGTATGTAAACTGCAAAAAAATATTGAAAGTCAAAAGGTTTATTTTATGGTTATAAAATTTAAAAAGCCAACAAATACTTTTCATTACTTAGCGTGTTCTGCTATATTTCTAAGTTCAAATATCAACATCTTTATTTCACATAAAAATATTCAGGAAATTTAGATTCCAATTTAGAATTATTATAATTTATAGAAATTTGATGTAAGACATGATTATCTTAAAGAGGGGGCTAGGAGAGGCTTCCTTAGAAGAATGTTGATCTTTCAACATCAAAAGGATTTGAGGACAAAATAAAAACAAAAACAAAAACTTATGATATATGCCAATTGCAGGTTTATTTGTAGGAAAATTTTATAGATATTTGTGCTAATAACTCTAATTCATATAATTCACCATGACCTCAAATTTTTCCATATGAAAATCTGACTAACATGGTCCATTCTATGGATTCATGTTAAGAGCTTTACCCTATTCCAATCACTTGTATAAGCAAAATACTACTAAATGTTGTACATTACATACTGTGGGTTAGATGGTAAAATTTTACAAAGCATTGAACTTAGGATAAAAAGGATGGATTTTTCTCTGGAATTTTATCTTTCTAACATTAGGAGTTTCATAAAAGTTTCATTTTATCTTACTAAAATAAGTCAAAATGGCCCTAACCAATTCTGATCCTTTTGAAACTTGAATTTCTATTGTGACAAAAACCAACTTTTTACAGATTTTATTCTACTTTGCAACCCAGTACCCTTCTAGAGTTCCCATTTTAGTATGAGCTTATTGATAACCATAAATTAGAACCTGCAGTAGGTTCTAATACCAATCTCTAGGCATTTGTTTTTCACTAAAGAACACATGTAAGAGTTTAACTCTACATGTCTAAAAATATTTTTATTAATATATCAATGATTATTTCAAAACACTTATTACAAAGTCCTTAGTCATCCTAGCTGATAATTCTTAAAGTTTATAAAAGGATTATGCTTTTAACTTACTATTTTTTCTTATTTTTAGATATATAAGAAATCAATAGATGCATTCTTATAAATAACTAAAGGCCCAGTTTATGCATAAATAGGGTCTCTAGTGGTTGCTGGCTGCTGGCCAGGGCCTCCCTTCCCCTGGCTGCCTGCTGCCACCACTGGCCAGGGGAAGGGGCCACAGGCAGTTGGCCAGCTAGCCCTGACCCCTTGTCCAATTCCTGGTCAAACTCCCAGTTAAGGGAACAATTTGCATGTTAGGCTTTTATTATATAGGATAAAGCAATAATAATAATGCCAAAATTTATCAGTCAATGTCCCAAATTTTACCCCCATATTTCATTTGAGTAAGTTACCTTAGACTGAGATTGTTTTTTGCATTTTATATTTATATGTAAAATAGAAATGTATTTAGGGGTACTCATATTTACATATATTATTATTTAATATATTTATATTTCTACTATATTCTTTTATATGTAAACATTTTGCTTTTTAGTTTATATTTCTTACCCATAATTTTCTTCCTTATTCTTTTTAACTCTTAGGATTTATAATATGGCTACAACATAAAAATTATCACTTTCCACGGAGGCATAAATTAAAGTTGTTGTATGTTTATTATGTGTGATTTAGATGCTGCCATCTTGTGTTATGGGATCCCTGCCATCTTTGTTGCAGTGTGATAGTCAATTTACATATCCCCTCTTTATTAGATGAGATATACACACACACATATATATAATTTAATTTAATTTTACTGGATAATATATTACAAAATTCTAGTAATTGAATGCCATAATGCTGTTTCTACTTATAACTTAGTAGCACAATCCTCAGCCAGTGAGTGATTAATGCTATTATAATGAGGATAGCATTTTGATGAATAGCAGAAATTGCAGCCATGCCTATATAAAAATCGTGATATCATAGCTTATATTTCCATATAGCTACCCTTTAGGAATAAAGGTATATTTTTACAGCTATTATAATTTGATTGAAGGAGAATTCAGATTAAAAATGTCATAAATTTGGGGTCTGACAAGTTTCTACTTGTCAACTGTTCCCTGGAATTAGGTGAGGATAGTGGCACATAAACTCATAGCAATGCTTAAATTTTACTAAGACTGGAATTCCATTGAATTGAATAAAAACACTTATTCTGTATCTTCTTATAGCTTTATCATTTACTTGACAAAAGTACATACCGTATTTTCCGGCATATAAGACGACTTTTGAAAGGAAAAAATGTCAACCGAAAATTGGGGGCAAAAGACCAAAATTGCACAAAAATTATCTGCAGATCTTGACCACAAAGTAAGTCTTTTCTTTGAAGTGGGGGGTAGTCTTATACAGCGAATATAGGCCTAAACCTATGTTTTAACTCTAAAATTAGGGGGCCGTTTTATAAGCCGGAAAATACGACCATAGATTAACATGTATGATGGGGAATACAAAACCCATTCAGGATTGTCTAATGAAATTGAAAGGTGGCTTAATGGCTTGAAAAGATGAGAAAATGTATTAATCTCTTATTTTCTGAAATCACAATTTTCTGAAGTTTTATTTCATATTTTAAACTTACATTTTGATAACCTCCTGGTTAACTTTTGTGTGTCTAACAAAGCCTGTCTTTTCCACACTTCACATTGGAATCACTAAATTATGATGATTTCTCTAGAATAGTAATTTCTGTTTGAAAAGAGACTGAAAATATTCAATGATAACAGATAAATCAGTTTTAGTCTAAATTCCATCTCCTCTAGGTCAAAGTTTCTACTGAAAATGTCAGAGAGTATTCCTCATAAGATTTTTAAAATGAAATATGGTCCAGTTTTTGAGACAATGTAATCTGGATCTAATTTCCAGTTTTTAGAAACATGTGATCTTAGATAATTTACTCAAACTCTCTGTGCTTTCATTTTCCCTTCTGAAAACAGTGGATGATGATACTTTTATCCTCAAAGAAGACTAAATAAACTATTTTATCAAGTAAATAGTTTAGCACAGTGCCTGGAATAAATATTAAGCACCAGATATGATTTTATCTTCTTTACATTACCCATTACATAAAAGTTCCATTTTTATCTTACTAAAATAAGTAAAAATGTCTCTGACCAATTCTGATCCTTTTTAAATGAATTTTTATTGTGACAAAAAAACAACAACTTTACTTGTGTAATATTAACAACCTCGTGTTTCAACCAAAATTTGAAAACAATGATCTTGGCATAGCATTTTAAGTAATGATAGGTTCCCAAAGATGAATGAAGCAAAAGGTGCTATTGGAATCATTATACTTCTTGGATTCTTCTTGCATTCTCTCAGAGTTTAGATGATATCAAACACTGAAATATGTAAGACTACAGCACATATAGGGGTGTGTGTGTTTTGTGTGTGTGTGTGTGTTTGTGTGTGTGTGTGTTTGTACTAGTTGATGGAGAAGTTAATAGCATAAAACTTTAACACTGATTTGTTTTGTGGCCTTCCAAATACTGTAAATTTTTAAACTTTTCTATTTTTTTCCTGTATGAGAAAGAATGAGAATTAGAAAGGAGGGGGGTGGTGAGAGAAAGAGAGGGAGAGAGAAACATCAATGTGAGAGAGACACATAGATGGGTCCTCCCACATGCTTCTTGCTAGAGATAGGAAATGAATCCTCAACCCAGGTACATGCTCAAGACTGGGAATCAAACCCATCACCCATTGCTGCTCCCCCAAATCTAACATTGATCTTTCCTTAAGAGTATATCCCAAAATTATGCTCTTTTTAAAATTTGAATACATAAAGATATTGCTAAACATAAAATTCATATTTTCTCATGATGTTCCAAGCATATGGAGCATTGAGATATATGTATAATGATTGTGGTTTTGCTACAGAAACTCATATGGTTTGTTGTCTTTGAAATGGTCATAAATAATACACACACACACACACACACACACACACACACGCATGTTTACCTAAATAACTTGTGGTTATTATTGTATTGTTGTCATTGTTGTTATCACATAAATGTGTTTGATCTTTGTTGAGCTTACCTTTTTTCTGGTCACTGAAGAAATTATTACATATAGTGTGAATCCATCTGTGTCTCAGTCCCTGGCAGTGGGAATGGCACCTCTACTGTCTCACTGTGCACTGTTTAAGACAAGCAAATTACACAATCAGAATTTTCTGTCTGAAGAAAAATGCTTCCTGAAACTTGATCTGGTGTTTGTTCACATATTTGATATGTACCTGTGTTGGGTTTTTGTGATTTTTATTTATATTTTCCCACTAATCCTACTCTACTAACTTTGGTCCATTTCCTATTCTGAGAGTAATTCATTGCCCTTACAATTAATGCTACTTTTGCTTTTACATGAATCCCCTCTTGGAGAATATTTATATTCATAAATCCTATTTGATTACTAATTGCACAGTGTTTATGGCTATAGTTTAGTCTATATAATATTCAGTGTCCATATCAGTATTAAATACTTGATTATGTTTTTATTGACATGTCAGAGGTTAATCAATATGCCTAGAGTCACATTCACCATATATGAATGGGTATTTAAAGGTAAATCATATGCTGAAATGAGCCTTTTGAGATTTATAATGGCAGGTGTGCAGTTAAAATAATGTTGAAGTCATGTATTCTAGACTTGCAAAAGACCTAAATGTTGGTACTTATACTCTGAACCTTATATGACATCTGTTTATTGTGGTTTTCTTTTTTTGTATCCTCTTAACAAGATATTCTCATACACATTTTTAAATGAGACAATTATTGTTAGAGATGTTAAATAACTTTTCTAAAGCCATGTAGTTAAAATGTGTCCAATGACAAGGTTCTATATTTTCTTTTATAGTATGCCTTATATTTTAGTGTCTTTTAATGTGAGAATAGTTTAGCACATTTCTCTAGACAAGAATATGATGTAATGCTTGACTACTGAAGAGAGGCAAATAGGAAGCTGGCAATTTAAACTAGCTTCACTGCTTATTAATTCAGTGAAATTACATATTTAATTTTAAGAAATATGTAATTCAGTGATATTACATATTTAATTCAACACTTTATATACTCTTTTCCCCAATTGTGATAGCCAAACTTCCATATTCACTTTTGAGGAGTACAAGGTTATGTCATGGTAAAAGTGTTAGGACCTTATTTTATAATTAGATTCATGCTCTTATGCCATTCTGGTAATCTTTTTACTCTAAAAAAAAAAGTCTGACATAGTGTGGAGCTTTTGGCTAACTGGGTTTATAAGTAAGCTCTGATAGCCATGGTTTTTCAATCTTGGTACTATTGAAATTTGAGTTGGATAATTATTATGTTGTGGAGGATCTCCTTTGTGTTTCAGTATGTTTAACACCACCACTGGTACCCATAATACTAGGGGCAAGCAGGACCTCTCTCTAATTGTGACAATTGAATATGTCTCCAGACATTCTTAAATATCCCCTTGATTATAACCAATGATAGACATAGCAACGTGAATTAAATCTTGTCATATAACAGCCTTCATATTGCTTCTGTGTTTTAACAAAAAGTAAATTTCTCTCTTATGGGTAAATTTTAAAACTCGGCCTGTGAACAAATGCTGTCCTCCCTAAGCTAATGTTCTCCTTCCTAACCCCTCTAATCCCATAGGAAATAATTTAGGTTGAATAGAGTCATCAGTTTATCAGCTACCAAAGTTGACTCCATGACAATTATCTAAGGTACTTCCTAGTTTAGGGTATATCTTAAATTTCTGTTTCCAGATGACATGCCCTTCTAAAAGAAAAACAAATAACAAACAAAAAAACTTTAAAAATGCTAATATGTCTTTACCTTTAGAAAGTGTAAAATCTGAAGTAAATGCAATAATTAAATCTTGGTCTCTGATTTTTTTATTTTTTTTTTGTGTGCCTTCCCACCTTTTTTCCTAACTCTATGTGTAATACATTAAGTACACACAACCACCCAAAATCCTGCCTGCTCCCAAGTCTCCATTAAATGCTTAAAGTTATAAGAGAGAACATTTTGTAGCTCATTATAAAAATCTGCTGCCTTATGTTAAAATTGGGGTTCCTGTGGAGAAACATTTTTTTTTTTTTGCTATTATTCCCATTTACATGGCATATCTCTTTTGAGAAATTCAAAGGTCTTTGCTATCTTTAAATAAACTGAGTGACTGTTTATGGAGAGTGAGAAAGGAAGAAGGAAAAGGAGACACACAGAGAGAGATGGAGTGAGAGAGATAAAAAGACAGAAAACAGAAACGTTTATAGAGAAAATTCTTTTAAAATATGGGTAGACTCAGAAACAGGTCATTTGTTTAACTTTCTACGTTGGGAAAACAAGCTGAGAAAGGAATTTTTTTTTTCTACAATTACTTCATTTGTTTTCTTACATATAGAAACACGGGATGCCTGCATTCAAATAATAATTTCTGCTTTCCAGACTCTGTAAACCATAACATCTAAGATTAATGCTGACTCTCTTTTTTTACTAGATGGCTAATACAGCCATTTTATTTGCTCTCACCTCCTTTCCTTCTTTCTCCATGTCAAATTCTAGTTAGCAAGGTTCTCTTACACATAAGGAATCTTAGAGGGAAAGTGGGGTGGGAGAGAGATTAACCAAAGAATTTATATGCATATATGCATAACGCATAGACACAGACAATAGTTCAGTGAAGGCCTGGTGAGAGGGCAGAAGCAGAGTGGGGGAAAAGACAATGGGGGTGGGGAAGGGGGAGGATTATACTGTTACACTTAAAAAAAAATAATGATATATAATTTTTTTTAAAAAAGAAAAATAGAAATCTGGCTAGTTAGAGACCAGTGTAGATGGTGTGGATGGCCTGACCTTAGTTTAGTGCCATGAAAATAAAGATTGGGAGAGAAGCTTAGGGATGTCTTAGAGGGGTTCTCTTTATTTCATTACTAGAGGCCCTGTGTATGAAAATTCATGCACTGGAGGGGGTCCCTCAGCCCGACCTGCACCCTCTCACAGTCCAGGAGCCCTCAGGGGCAGGAGGCAACCCGGCGATCAGGGGAAGGCGATGCCATTAGCACCTCTGCTGCTGCCACTGTTGGCAGCACAAGCCTTGGCCGGCCCTGGTTACCTGAGCCTCAGGTGGCCCTAGGTGGCTTGGTAGCTGCCATCTGAGGCTTGCCTGTGCCTCGGGCCAGCCCTGTGTGGCTAGGGGGCTGAGGGGACGGGGGGACTCCGGAGCAGGTGTGTAGAGCAGCCATGCCCACCCCTGCCACGCGCCTACCACCCCAGTGGGGCTGAGGGCACTGGGCACCACCATCTTGTGGCTGGCAAGATCAGCCTTCAGATTTTTACCATTTTACTGACTGAAATTATCAATGTACTAGCAAGTATGAGTGCTTAGCTATTTAGTGTTTTGGGGATGAGGGGAGGCATTGTTTATTTTAACATACCACACTACTTTTAAATATATCCTTCTGAATGAAGTTTTACAATGAACTCTAACAATGAAGGCTCTCTTCTTGTTAGCATGGGGCAGAGGTGGGATGGAGCAGTGGCCAAGTCAGCCTCCTAGGACAGTCTATCACCATAACATGGTGACTGAGCAATCTGCATTAATTTGGAAAAAGAAAACAAGCAAAATGCACAAATAAACCAAAATACAGGGTTGGGCAAAAGTAAGTTTACAGCTGTGGGCATGTGAAACACAACTTTATTCTTGTATTATTATTTATTAATTATTATATTGTTTTCCATACAAACACATTAAACATGCTTTTGACCCACCCTGTATAATCATATAATTGTGTGAGGAAAAATGTGGAAAGAATTTACATTCCTATCCAGAAGGTCCTGTTAAATTCTGACTCTTTTTTTGTATCTGGGTAAATGTAAGCAGGTCATAATCTGGTGGAATTTGAATTTCCTCATCTGAAAATGATAATCAAATTCCTGCAACCTTAATTATTTGGTTCAAATGAGATAAGGTGTTTCTAATTATAAAATGTTAAATGATATGCAATATAAGACATCTGATTATGTACATAATATAGAAATATTTTATAGAACTCTTTTGATATATCTCTTTTCTTCAATTGCCCATTTTTCAAATTTTTGTTTTTATTTAATTATTTTTTAATTTTTTAATTACAGTTTACTTTCAATATTACTTTGTATTGGTCTTAGGTGTATAGCTGAGTGGTACATGCAGGTGTGGGCAAAAGTAGATTTATAGTTGTTCCTATGGAAAAATAGTAAATAAATAAATAAAACAAGAATAAATTCTGTTTCTTGTACTCATAACTATAAGCCTACTTTTGCTTACCCCTCTATATTTTACATAGTGTTCCCTGTGTGTGTGTGTGTGTGTATGTAGAGTAGTATATATATATATATATGTGTGTGTGTGTGTGTGTGTGTGTGTGTATGTGTATATGTGTATACTAGTATATACACACATATATACATATATATATATATATATATATATATATATACATATAAATTTTTCTGGATGTGTTTGTGTGTGTGTGTGTGTGTGTGCGTATATATATAATATATGTGTGTGTGTGTTTGTGTGTGTGTGTGTGCGTATATATATATATAAAAACATTATTATATAGTATATATATATATATATATATTATATAATAATGTTTTTTATTTCAGAGAGGGAGAGAGGGAGAGAAGGAAAAATAGAAACATCAATGAGAGAGAAATGTTGATTGGCTGTATCCTGCATGCCCCCCACTAGGGATTGAGCCTGCAACCTGGACATATGTCCTTGACCAGAATCGAACTCAGAACTCTGTAGTCCCCAGGACAATGCTTTATCCACTAAGCTAAACCAGCTAAGGCTGTGACAGTTTCTTAAGAAAAGTGGAAGAAATCATTTTGAGAGATCAATAGAGACTTCTATTAAATACATTTAATAAACATAGGCTCAGTAAATTATAGAAGATAAGGATTAGCTTGTGATATGTTTATATTCCTATCCACTAATGTACACACTCATGGCTTTTATAGCTCAAAAAGAACAGGATATATATATACACACAACCGTGTTTTATGTGGTTATGTGGTCAAGTGAGTTAGGGATTAAGAAATACATGTTATAAAATAAAATATTTTATGATTACATAAAAAGTAAATTATGTTGCTAAACTTAATTCACAGTCCCACACCAGGGGAACTATTCAGTGGAAATATGCATTTGAGCATAACATTGCTACAGAACTAATGAAGAATTACTTAGAAGTGGAAAAAACTGTCATCCAGCAAGGATTTTATTACTTATAGGTATCAATCTATCATTTGTTCATGTAAAATTCTAATTTTATTCATATAAACGTCTCAGTGCAACAAGTAAAACATGATTCAAAGGGCTTATAGAAAGGAAAAGCTTTACAAAATATGCCATCATAGAAGTGGTATATGGTTATATTGAGTTTAAATTCTGCTGTTTAAAAATAAGCTAAATTTGTTTTATTTTACTTGATTCTAAGCATTACTCTGTACATTTATAATTTTAAAATATAGCAGAAGTTTTAGGATTTAAGTGCCGATAGACTGATTTAAAAAATATATATTTTACTCCTGAATGGAAATAGGGAATACTATCTCTTTGTTTTCTTTTTCTCAAATCAACCTTTACCCTCTGAGGCCAGCTTGTGTAACTTTGATACCCTTTAATTAACTAGTTATTAATAACAGAAAAGAAGCAAAGGAAAGGTAAAATATCACAGGGACATTATTTGGGCAGCTTTACCAAGAAGCTAAAGCTTTACGTGCCCCAAGGAGCCACCAGTTTATTCCCCGAAAATCACTAGGGGCAGGGACTGGACAGTGAGTAGAATAGACACATACCCAGTAAAGTGAAATGATATCAGGAAGGTACTTTCTTGTCAGTCACGCCTGGGAATAGGTCATTGGCCAGAATGGATGTGACCACTGCAAGGTCATGATATTTGGGAAATTGAATCCCCTGAACAAAGATGTTTGAGCTCATGGCTGCTCTTGGCCTATTGTACTTGGCTCCTAGCATGTGGCACTCTCACTTCCTGTTACCTGGCATTCAGCCACATGGCTGTGGGCCATGTGGACCCCAACGCACATAGACTAATGGACTCCTGCTAGCCTCATGCTGAACTGGGCCTGGCTGCAACCTGGAGTATAAACTCTGGACACTGGCATGGCTTTTAGCTTTACTGAAACCCCAGCTACAATTCTATGACTGGAATGGGACTTTGGAAACCCAGGGATGTAATTCCATGCAAATAAAAGTCACTCATCCTTCTGTTTGAATCTCAGAAAATTGTTTTTTTCCAGATGTCATAAGGACCCCACCCCCAGCACCCCGTGGGAAAGAGGATACCCCAATCTTTCCGGTAGCAGTTTCAGATAACAATTCTACTGCCAATTTAAATGTACGTTACTAAACTTCACATGTCTCAGTTTTCTTTACTGTAAAATAGGAAACAATACCAACAGCAGGCATTGCTTTCATTATTAACTAAATTAATATCTATAAAATGTGTTGAACAGTGGATGTCTATCCAATTCTCAGAAGATGTATTTCCATTTATTATTGTCCCTATGTACCCGTATTCCAGAACTTTTTTTTTTTACTTTTAAATGTCATTAAAGAACTTATGTCAAATTTAAATACATTTGCTTTTGAGAGACAAAACTCTCTAGTTATCACAAAAATTATCAGACAAAACTATATTTCATTTTGTCACTTAAGAAAATACAAAAATTCATTTAAGAATCACAATTATTATGTTTTCAATACAGAACCTGGTATGTTAGTTAAAGGATTAGAAGTACTTTTATAAACTATAAGTCCTTTAAAAATGATGGTGATTTTCTCATCAGTGCTTCTCCCCCTACCCTAATAGTTATTTTCATGATGGAAATTTTCATAAGTAAATATGAGATTTTTCATAATTTCGTAAATCAATACACTGGTTAATATTAGGTTAATTTTCATTAAATGTAAACAAATATTTTGTGTGCCCATTATGTAAATAAAATTAATGCAGCCCTGGGTTTTAGGCTTAAATTCTGGTAAGAGGAATATAAGCAATAAAAAATATTAATAAGTAAAGTTTTATACATTGATATTTGATATAAAATAAATGAGCTGGGCAATATAATAAAAAAATAAAATGGAAAAAAGCAGTACATAGAGGAGTGAATAGAGGTTTGACATTCAGAGAAGGCTACTCTAGAGACCTGAAAGATAAGAAGCCAGCTTTGGGAATATCTAGTAGAAGGACAATCCAAAAAGAAACATATTTAAGGGACATCATAAAGCCAGTGTAATACCATTATAATTAACAAAGTTATTAATTAATTAACAGGAAAGGAGCAAAGGGTAGGCCAGATAATATAAGCATGCCATTTGTGTCAGAAAGCTGCATTTGAGCCCTCTGCAGGTCTGTTCCCCATATGCCCAGTAAGGTCTGAACGAAGTAGGAAAGGTAATTACTTGTCAGTCACACCTGGAAGCAGGTCCCTGGCCAGTGAAAAGACGCAAAATCTGAGATACGTACCCTCCTCCTAACAAAGGGAGTTCCCTCTTGTTTGTCTCTTGCTGTTCCCACCTGACTCCTGGCAGATGGGGCTCTCATGGTATGCATTTGCCCACAGAGTTTACTACCATGTGGACCCCACCCACAATGAACTGATCACAATTAGCCTGATTCTGTGCCAGACTAAACTCCACCATGGAGCAGAAATTTTGGACACTGGCTTTGCTTCTAGCTCTACTGAAACCCCAGTCATACCTTTTCTGGGACTGGCTTAAGGGAAATGGGACTTTAGACCCCAAGGGATGCAATTCCTTACAAATAAAACTTATTTCACACCTCATCCTCTGGGGCATCTGGAAATTCTTATCCCAGCAGTGCCCAAGAACCCCAGTCTGACTAGCAACAGAGAAAGTCCACGCTTGCAATTCTCCAATAACAAATGGGAATGAAATGTAATGATTGAGTGGAGAAGAGGAGAGAAAAGAGACCAGAGATGTAGGTATCAGTCGGAACATATATTAGTAGTTCCTTGCACAACAGAATATAGATTGATATATTTATTGTGATTGCAATTGAAAGCCACAGGAGAGTTCTATAGAGAGGTGTGTGTCATGAGATTTATGGAATCCATAGCTAAAAATAGCAAATTGTAAGAAATTCTGTAAGAGCCAAGCTTATTAAAGTCCCATCTGTTAAACTGTAATATGTTTATCATTTTAATGGGCACTAATCATACTTTGAAGGCGTTATTCATTCCGATGTTATCTTTTAAATTATTGGGTTTTTATACGACTGACAACATTTGGACTCAGAGGTACAGGTGTAGGGAATAAAACTTCGGAAGAAGAATCATGCTGCACATGTCTAATCAGCCACTGTTTGTAATTAGTTAAGCAGCTATTCACACAGGTACCTTCAAGCTGCTTCTCTCTAGGCTTGCAGGCCTCAGTGGAAGCTTGTTGTATTTATCGAGTAGTAAATTAACATATCAGTGCTACAAAAAACAACATGTTTTTTAATTCTGCTACAATTTCAGCCCCTTTGCCTTCCCTGCCATAATCCTCTGACAATAGAGCCACTTAAACTGAATGATGAGGTAGTTTTGTCAGCTTGGCAAATCATTTTATTTCTCTCCCTTTGTTTGGTAGGGAGGAAAAAAACAAAAAGATTCCATTTGAGTATGAAAATTAAAAAAGTGAATAGTAGAAATTGTACAGAAACTTAGTCTTTGAATATTTTATATAGGAAATATCACATCATCTCCTTCACAACAAGGAAAGCCATTCCTACTTTAAATGTTCAAATTTCCTTAAAGTTCATTTCAATATACTTTCTGAGAAACATCAATTGTAGTAGAAAGCAATCTTTCCAAAAGATGTATTTGATAAGCTTTTATATTTTAAAAATTTCTTTATTGATTAAGATATTACATATGTGTCCTTATTCCCCAACTGCCCTCCACCCTTCACTCATGCCCTCACCCCCCTGTTGTCTGTGTCCATTGGCTAGGCTTATATGCATGCATACAAGTATTTTGGTTGCTCTTTCCCACTTACCCCTCCCTCCCCTACCTTCCCTCTGAGATTTGACAGTCTGACTTATGCTTCTATGTCTCTGGATGTGTTTTTGTTCATTAGTTTATATTGTTCATTATATTCCAATAATGAGTGAGATCATGTGATATTTATCTTTCTCTGACTGGATTATTTCACTTAGCATATTGCTCTCCAGTTTCATCCATGCTGTTGCAAATGGTAAGAATTGCTTCTTTTTTTTACTGCAGTGTAGTATTCCATTGTGCAGATGTACCACAGTTTTTTAATCCACTCCTTTGCTGATGGGCACTTAGGCTGCTTCCAAATCTTAGTTATAGTAAATTGTACTTCTATGAACATAAGGGTGCATTTATCCTTTCTAATTGGTGTTTCTAGTTTCTTGGAATATATTTTTAGAAGTGGGATCACTGGGTCACGTGGGAGCTCCATTTTTAGTTTTTTTGAGGAAACTCCGTACAGTTTTTCACAGTGGCTGCACCAGTCTGCATTCTGCACCAGCAGTGCAGGAGACTTCCTTTTTCTCCGCATCCTCTCCAGGACTTGTTTGTTATTTGTTGATGATAGCCATTCTGACAGGTGTGAAATGGCACTGAATTGTCCTTTTGATTTGTATCTCTTAGATAATTAATTACTTTGAGCATGTTTTCCTATGTCTCTTGGCCTTCCTTCTATCTTCTTTCAAAATATCTATTTAGGTCCATTGCCCCCCCCCCTTTTTTTTTTTTTTGATCGGATTATTTTCCTTCTGTTCCTTGTAAATGTTGGAGATTAAACCCTTATTGGTGACAACACTGGCAAATAAGTTCTCCCATGCAGTGGGTTTTCTTGTTGTTTTGTTGATAGTTTCTTTTGCTGTGCAAAAGCTTTTTATTCTGATGCAGTCCCATGTGTTTATTTTCTCTTTAGCTTCTATTGTCCTAGAAGCAGTATCAGTGAATAAATTGCTTCAGCATATGTCTGAGATTTTGCTGCCTGTGGATTTCTTTAGTATTTTTTATCGTTTCCCATCTAATGCTTAAGTCATTTATCCATTTTGAGTTTATTTTTGTGTATGGTATAAGTTGGTGGTCTAATGGTTAACAACACTCACAAGCTATATTGATACTATTCATAGAAAGAAATCACCATTATGAAAGACAAATGTTCTTTTTTTAAAATATATTTTATTGATTTTGTACAGAGAGGAAGGGAGAGAGATAGAGAGCCAGAAACATCGATGAGAGAGAGTCATCGATCAGTTGCCTCTTGCACACCCCCTACTGGGGATATGCCCACAACCAAGGTAGATGCCCTTGACCAGAATCGAACCCGGGTCCCCTCAGTCCCCAAACCGACGCTCTGTCCATTGAGCCAAACCAGTCTCGGCAAGACAACTGTTCTTAATCCAAGTAT
This sequence comes from Pipistrellus kuhlii, assembly GCF_014108245.1. Taxonomy (NCBI): domain Eukaryota; kingdom Metazoa; phylum Chordata; class Mammalia; order Chiroptera; family Vespertilionidae; genus Pipistrellus; species Pipistrellus kuhlii. The sequence continues at coordinate 54,534,882 of NW_023425540.1, read as the reverse complement.
TCCACTGAGTCATTTACAGAAAAGGAGATTGGTTGGGAAATCTATTGCTTTGAGCTAATTGAAAATAGCAAAAAGGGGCCAAAGACAACCTTCTGATAGAACATTAAAATATGTCAAAAGAATAGTAAATTTAAAATAGTAACAGAGAAGATTGAAAAATACTGAGAATCATAGCTTACAGGACACAGAAGTCACTGGTACAAGTAACAGGAGGAACACAGCTAGTAACTGGCAAATGTGGACGAGCTCTAGAGTTAAAAGGGCTTCTGCACTTTCATTAGTTTTGCCTAAGAATGTCCTACTAGGTTCTCTGGATAAAGGTCAGAGAAAAATTACCTACTACTTCTGGTGGTTGAGAAGGGAAAATTAAAATTTGATGTATGCCCACACCATTTTTTTCTCCATAACAAATTGCCCTCAAGACAACCTTACCTGAACCTTCACCAATTTAGGGAAAAAGGAATTAGAAACTCCAGTACCCAGTAGCCTTCAGGTCTCACACAGGGAAGATTATAAAAAAGAAAAAAGATAAGAAATGCTTCTAAAGGTCACAACCCAGGGACACTGGTACACTTCAAAAAAGAACAATTTGTCATAAAAATTGTAGAATGCTTCTTTTCCCAAATACCTTGTAACCACATCAACATCTACTATAGTAGCAGTGAATTAAAACTGAGGGAGCTTGAAGACATACTCTATTTAAGAAGGAGTTTCTAGGAAAGTCCAAAAACAACAGTAGAGATGAAAGTAAGGGCCCAGAGGAAATGGGAGTCTATGGAACTTTCAGCTATAGCAAACATTAATGTAGCAGGACCCCCAGCCCGATCATCACTCTCACAAAAGCTCCCTCACCTCAGTTCTTATTTCTGTATGCACTGTGTTCAGATTCCAAGAAAAAATTACAGGACATAGTAATAATGCAAGAATAAACACAGTCTGAAAAGATAAAACTAACATCTGGAATCAGATAAAGGAGAGTTTGGGGAATTATCAGACAGGAAATTTTAAATGACTATAATGAATATGCTAAAGGCTTTAATGAAAAGAATTAACAACATTCAAGAACATATAAATAATATAAGCAAAAAGATGGAAACCCTAGGAAAGATCAAAAGACATTATAGGAAATCAATGATTCAATAAAAGAATTAAAGAATGTATTCAATGGATTCATCATTAGATTTGACATATCTGAGGAAAGAATCAGGGAGTTTGAAGGTAGATGAACAGAAACTTCCCAAACTGAAAAACAAAATTAAAAACAAAACGAAAATAGGAACAGAATTATACAAAAAAAAAAAAAATCTTCTTTTAAGATTCTCTCTATAATTTTTATTTTCTTCAGTTGACCATGATATGCCTAGGTCATATAGCTAGGCATATCATGGTCAACTGAAGAAAATAAAAATTATAGAGAGAATCTTAAAAGAAGTCAAAGAAAAACTATGGCTTCTTTCGGGAAAAGCAAATATAAAAATTACATCAAACTTATCTTTAAAAACTATGCAAGCAAAAAGAGAGTGGGGTATAAATTCTAAAATGTCAAAACAAACACATACAAATATGGCCTAGAATTCTGTATATATTTAAATTATTCTGAAAAGTAAAGAACACATAAAAATTTCTCATATAAATAAAAGCTGAGCGAATTTGTTGCTGGTAATCTGCCTTGCCATTCTCTATGACATAGCATACTAGAGGCCTAGTGCATGAAATTCATGTACTCGAGGAGGGGAAGGCATCAGCCTGGCCTGTGCCCTCTTGCAGTCCAGGAGCCCTCAGGGGATATCCAACTGCTGGCTTAGGCTTGCTCCCCGAGGGCAGTCAGACACCCTTAGTGCTTCTGCAGAGGTGGGAGAGGCTCCCACCACTGCCGCTGTGCTCACCAGCCATTAGTCCAGCCTAGGACTTAAGGCTAAACAACGCTCTCCTTGTGGGAGCACCAGGAGGAAGCTCCTTTGTTGAACATCTGCCCCCTGGTCATCAGTGCGCATCATATTGACTTGTCATTCTGCCATTTGATTGATTTGCATATTAGCTTTTTATTATATGGGATAGGGCACATGTGTCAAACACAAAGCCCGCGGGCCAAATCCGTCCCGCCAGGCCTTGCAATGTGGCCCGCACCGCGCTGTCATCACTGCACTCCGCTGCGTTTCCATCACAATGACAGTTTATGACTGTTCAGTAAACCATTCGGCCCGCGATTTAGGCTGGATTTTAGATTTTGGCCCCTTCTCTGATTGAGTTCGACACCCCTAGGATAGGAGGTGATTAGTTACTGCTAAAGAAAGACTAAAAACCATGCCCATTTCTGTCAGAACCTTTCCTTGAGTTAGAAATATTTGTCTCCTGGTGAAAGATGGGAAACTCTCCAGCTCCCAGGACCAGGCAAAATCCTTTGCTTCTAGAGGCAGGCGGGGAGGGGAGGAAGGTGGGCAGAGGAGAATTTGGTGGAAGGAAAACACATGGGCACCTGGGGAGATATAGGATCCATTGGAGCTGTGAAAAGAATAGGAGTAGGATTGCTGGATTCAGCAAATAAAAATATAAAGCTTCCAATTAAATTTGTTTTAATTAAAGGACAGATTTTTAAATATAAGTATATTCTATATGACATATTTATACTAAAAATGATTGATCAATTATATGAAATTCAAATTTAACAGTGAATTCTGCAATGCAGAAAATCCTCCTATGCCTAGATCCTGCTTGCTCGACAGTTTAAATTCATGTAGAAACTAACCAGTTTTCAGCAGCTAATCTGCCAGTCATTTCTCACCTGAATTATTGGGAAGGTCCTCTAACTCCTGTAAATGCTTTCTTCCTTGACCACAGACAGTCAATTCTCAACGCAGATGCAGATATTACAATTGAAACCCAGCTCACATTGTGTTATTCTTAGTTCAAATCCTCCAATATATTCCAATAACAATTAAAGCTCAGAGGAAAAGCCGAAATCTGCAAGATGCTGAAAAGTATAGCCCCTTCTCAAAATACATTTGCTCCACCCCAGCACAGAACCTCCTGCTGTTTGCTGAGATTAGGTTCCATATTACCATTTTAGGGGCTTTGTGCTTGCTTTTCTCTCTTTCTGGAAGGTATTCCTCCCAGTTATAAACTTGTGTTTTCTATTTATTCTTTGGATCCTTTCTCAAACAGTAGCTTGTTACTGAGGTTTTCCATAACCCTGGTTACAAAAATCACATCTCACCATCCCTATCCATCACTCTCTATTCCCACCATGCTATATTGTTAATCATTTAAAAACATCGTATATTTTATTTATTTACTTAGCTTATTTTGCATCACTTCTCACTAAACAGAAATTAGAGATTCATGTTTGTTTGATTCCTGGCTGTATCCCAGGACTTAGAAGTGTCCCTTGAAACATAACTGATGCTCCCATAAATGGGTTGAATAAGTGAATGAATACATCAATGAATGGATAATCAAATTACAGCATAAAGTTAAGTGAATGCTGCCATCAAAATGAAAATGTCTTTTTCGAATATATATATATATTATAATGCTGTTTTAGAGATATTGATACAAACATGGTACACTTATATATTATCCCTTCTGAATATTCATTATATTAGAAAAAAAATTTAGTAGAGTATAATTTTTCTGGATTCCTTAGGCTGCCGCCGTAACCCTTAATGTCACACTGTTTCAACATTGATATAAAGTGCTCCCTCAGATGGGACATACTGTAGCCTTTTAATACCAACATTCATCATGCTAAAATATATGCATGGCCTATAACTTCCGTGGAATAGCTTACCATGTGGAATAGGAGTGATCCCTAGGCAGAGCTTAAAATAAGCAAATAGGTCAAATGTTCAACTTACATGCAATATTTTTAATTACTTGGCATATATTTCTAAATGAATGTTCAGGCCCAATCAAACCATTGTGACACTAAACTTAAATGAGAGGACTACCAGGAGCCCCTTGTGCTTCATCTTTTTTAATGCTCCAAGTAAAATGAATCTTTTGATTTTTTTTTTTTTCATCCTGAAAAATGTCTCTAAAGAGCCAATGGTTTAAATGCAAAGTTCTTCCCTTAAGGAAAAGGTTCGAAGTTTTCATTTTCTAAGAGTAAAATATTACTTTCTCACATGAAAGTTTTGTCTATTTTATTGCTAGAGTTGAAAAAAGAAAAAAGTCTCAACTTCTTTAATATAGCCCAATTCATCAAACTGATTCTTTTCTTGCTCTAGGTTATTTCTCACTGATAGTCCCTTTGGTTGCTAGAAATTTCTAAATTAGTGTTGCCACATCCAAGTGGCTGACACACATTATTTAGCTAACTATTACCTTCCATTTGTATTTGTTATGTGTGTATGTGTCTTTATCATTGCTCAACATTATAATAACCATAAAATTAATGATTTATATTGTCATATATGCAAAAATAAAAGTATTTCATTTAATAACCTATTTTTTATTATAATCTGTTAAAGAAAGGACTTGCATTAAACATAAAATGTCACTATGCTAGTATTGTATGAATGACTGTGTTTATTATTATATCAGTAAATAATAGGTTTCAGCATGCTTTTGTTTGATTGTTTAAACCTTAAAATATTGGCTTTTATTTTTGAAAGAGAAATGAAGTAATGATGATGATGATATATATATATACTCTAGGTAAAAAATGTTTATGTACTATATGAATTATGTATACTGCAAAATTAATTTTTAAAGTGAGAATTTAGATCCCAGAATGCAATCTTTTTGAGAAGGTAAAATTATTTCTTTGAATTTTATTTGGTTACAAAAGATAAACATTCTCTACTCTTGTATTCCTCTCTTTGGGAAAAGTAACCATAGATTTACTTTAGAAATATACATCTCATATATATTTTGAGGAAACAATGAACTTAATCTCTATCAAAATCACAGGTGAAAGTTTGTAATCATTAAATCTCATAAATCATTAAAATATAAGTAATATAAGCATTCAGGGGGCAAGCTATATGTACAAAAGCCCAAGTGACTTTTATGGCAGAACAACTGGAATGACCAGAATGACTGGTTGACCTGTCACTATGATGCTCACTGAACACCATAAAACAGACACTCACACAGGGGGAGTGCCTCTCAGCAAGAAGCCAGGCTCATGGCTGTTGAGCGCGGCTGTGACCGCGGGAGCCTCTTCCGACTCCGTGGCAGCAGAAGCACCAGGCCAGGATGAGCACAAGTGGTGCGGTGCCCAGACCTGGTTCTGGCTCCTCCCTAGCTGTCTGTGCTTGGCACACTGTACATCCCTCAGGGGATGTCCCACTGCTGGTTTAGACCCCTGATGGCTCCTAGATTACGAAAGAGCGCAGGCTGGGCTGAGAGACACCACCCCCTATTCATGCACTGGGCCTCTCATACTTATATATTAGTGTAAAACAGTTAAATCATATTATATTCCCCCTAAAATATAGTTAAATCACAAGTTTTTGATAAAGAGAAGTTTTAATCATGGAGAAGAGCAATGAGTTTGGATTATGAAACACATTGAAGTAGGTGGGTAACATGGAATAAACCTGGAGGATATAGGGTGAATGCTGTAGGGAAGACTAAAACAAAACATTTTAGAGAGAGAAATTGGATAAGAGAAATTGAAAGGGTGAACAACAGATATCAATAATAATAGTTACAATGATAATAAATACTATTGCAAATTTGGTTAATATTTAATTATCCTCAGGAAAAATTAGAAATTTCTGCTTCCTTCCTTTGATATTGTATTCTCTTTTCATCCTAAGATTCAGAATTCAGGCAGTAAAATTAGCATTTCATTTTGTCACATTAGAATCTGTAGCCATTGAAGGAATTAACTGAGAATTGAACAAATTTAATTACTAATAACATGTTCCCATTGAAGTATATGTTGTAAGTTACAAATAATCAATTTAAAATGGAACTCTAGGACCACAATATATTTGTAATTTTGAGGCCTACCAATGTTAAAAATGTGCCACCAGCCATTTTTAAGACAATACAAAAGTTCGAAGTATTTTACCAACATTTTTCTTTATCTCTTTGGTTCTAGATTTATGTAATAACTAGAGGCCCGGTGCATGAAATTCATGCAAGAGTAGGTCTTCCTTCCCCTGGTTGCCAGCACTGGCTTCCCTCTGGCACCTGAAACCCAGGCTTCCTTCACAGGGGGAAGCCCCACCCACCTGCCACAGCCCACCTGTCGATGGCTTGGGCCTCCTTCTGTGGGGCAATCATAGGGTGATGGCCCAGACCCTGACCAAAAGCTTCGCACCCTCCTTGGCTGGCCTGGTGCCAGTGGGTGTCATAGCATGGTCCCTGATGGTTGTCCGGATGATTGTTCCACTATTCGACAGTTTGGTAGATTTGCATATTATGCTTTTATTATATACAATAATGATTTAATTATTCAAACTATAAATGGCTCTGCCAATATGTACCAATGGGATTTTAGAACAGAACAGTATTGTATCTGCTTTGTGAATTTGAAAGTTTGATGGCTTTGGGGACACATTTTTCAGTTAGTTGATTGATATGAGAATTTTTTGAAACATGATAACATTCCATTTAAAACATAAATTACATAAAATTGTTTCTTTATATAGCCAGTAAATTTCAATATTTTTTAAAACAAAAAAACATCTGGAAAATTTTAAAACTTTTTGACTATATATAATCAAATGAAATAAAGTGCTACTTACTGGGTATTTTTCAGGAAGAGAGATGAAACACTGATTAGACAAAATAACAGGTGAGTAAAACAAAGAACCTTCATTTAAAAGCTAAGATCTATATATGTAAAGGCCTAATATGCAAAGTGTTCCTCCTACCATCTGACTGGTCACTATAACAGACACTGACCACCAGGGGGCAAACACTCAACACAGGAGCTGCTGAGCTGCAGTGACTTAGCAGAGGCAGTTCTCTGGTGATGCACCCCGAAACCAGAGAGAAGGGAGACCGATTCCTCACTGGGCTGTGTGATTCCACCTTCGGCTGTGGGTTATGCTGTTCCTGGGGCACTGTTGGCCCCGAATCTGGTTCACTGCACACTTGTGTTTGTGTCCCACACCCTGTACAATAGCAACTTTGCAGAGTGCCCTCTCACACTCCAGGACCTCTCAGGGGATGTCAGAGAGCAGGTTTCAGCCTGATCCCCACAGGCCAGGCCAAGGGACACCCAACTTCTGGAGGGACCTCTCTCACTCTGCCACGGTGCCACCCCAGGTGTGGCTGGTGGGGGAGGAACCATGAGAGGTTGGCTTCAGGGTGTGTCTGGCCCTTCTCACCTGGTCCCTTCTAATTAATTTCTTTTCAATGTGCATGAATTTGTGTACTGGATCACTAGAATAACATAAAAGAAGAAATAGAAGTTAGCAAGGTCTCAAAAAGTCATAGGAGTTAGCATGTTCTCCACATTTAGTTCACATATTATCACTCTGGTTTTTTACATTACATAGTAATTTCATTAACATTAAGTTAATATTCCACTTAAATTGAATAAGGCCTGTAATCACTATTTTAGCCTCATCACATAAAATAACAACCTTGAAAATAGATTCAATATGTTAATTGTACTTCTGCATACATTTGTCTGATTGTTTTTTATGTACTACCTAAAATCATCTTGTATCTCTATTGTTGTATACATGCCACATATTGTGAAAAACTATTTCATAGGGATCATGAAAAAGCTCAAGGAGGTTAGCATCAAGCCTCTAGAATTAGAATTTTATTCTTTAACATGGGTATTTATTTTATAGAACAGCCTTAAGAGTTTAAATGCTCTCTCTCTCTTAATCTGAACTAAAATCTGTCTCTTAATGAATGCTACATGGAAACTAATTGGGTTGCATCTACTTATTTGGAAATTATACAGGAGTAAAGTGCCTAGAAATTTCTAGGGGTTAAAGTAACATCTACCTTACAAAAAATATTATTAATTACTATGTGAATTTTAATGTTTCATAAATTCATATAGTTTTTTTTTACTTTTCTCATTTTACAAGTTTAATTAGTTAGTCTACAATTATTTCAGTATGTTTTGTTGAGCTTATCAATTTTTTCTTTCTTAAAATGGGATTTTAATAAGAACTTGCCCACCTGCAAATTTCTGGGTTGTTCACAGTTCTCTGTAATTTCACAAAACTCTAGCTCCCTCTTCTATTTCTAGTAATTTTAAATTTTCACCTTTAAGCAAGCACTCATGGTATTTTCATATATAGGATAAGTAGACAGTTCTTTTAAGTGAAGCACTCTTGCCCTACCCAGTTCCAACACTGAGATTTTTAGTCTAGGTTATCAGGAAAACAGAATCATAAGAAAAAATAAAAACAAAAATCATCTAGAGATAAGTAAACTAGAATCAGTAAAGTCAAATGATTATATTTATCTAAATTATCCTGGCTAAGACCATTAATAGGTCTTGGTAAATAGGTCTTCGTAAATATTCTACAAAATGCATTGATGTTCAAAACTTTTAAACACATCTCACATTGCTATGATTCTACATAGACTTAAAGAAATAATTATCCCCAATACACCCATATATGCATGTATACAGTACATAGACTTTCCATTGATCGAAAAGTTTGTACATATGCATTTCTTTAATTTAGTGGGGTATTATAACTCTTTCGAGGTATGATTTACTAGGTCAATCAATATACATTAAGCCAAATATTAGGCATATAAAATGTATTGAATAAGGTAACAGATGTCAAGGATAATATTTGATCAAACCTCTCAGTTAAAACTTAATTATGTTTGTGAGTACAAAAATTATATTAATTTACCTTAGGAAATCTTAGAATTTATATTTATGAAAGTTTATATTCTTATTATATTTTAATGGTCAAGATGACTTTCAGGAAAATACTTAATGATTTATAAATTTCCAGTTATTTGGCAGTTTTTAGCTTAATATTATATAGGAATTATAATTACAGGCTATTTCTCTCAAATAGGAAAATTATTCCTCTTGCTCAGTTAGGAAGTTAGGAAGTAAAACTTTTAGGAAGTAAAAACTGTTAGGAAGTAAAAACTGTTAGGAAGTAAAAACTTTTTACCCATGTCTGCTTTCAAAAGCCTAATTTTGTGCATTGATGGTGTCTATATGAAAAAAAAAAAAATGAATCATTCTCATCACAGAGTTAGTTTTACCTATACTGGGAGATTTTATTCCCCTGACTGTCCACAGAAAAAAAGACTTTAGATGTATAGTTTTTGATTGGGGTTATATTACTCATATTACTAATACACAATGTGCTCACATTTTTAACTTCCTTGCTTCTGATTTAGTTTTTTCAAGTATCCTTTCTATGTATTTTGAATTTCATTTCCTTTTATTAGATCTACAGTTTAATCATTTTCCTCTTTTCGTAGTTTAAGTCACATAATTAAAAACACAAACAAAAAGAAAAATAAAGCAAAAGAAACATTGAAAGCACTTTAGTTCTTTTTATTAAATTTATTGGAGTGACATTGGTTAATAGGATCACATAAGTTTTGCATATACATTTCTTTGATACAAGATCTATATATTGCATTCTGTGTCCCCCATTCTGTGTCCTTTCTTTTATTCCTCTGAAGAACATCATGAGATTCCCAAAGGCCTAGAGAGTATAGTTAATCAGTAATTGAGTATTTAATGAACAAATAAGTGCTTCCCCTTAAGGCAATCTGTTTATCTTAGTCATTTTCTATGTAAGAGTTTAAAATAAGTTAAACATACTTATATGGCTAAATGGCATATACATAATAGCTTCACATAATATTGATAAATGTATTATCTGAAATATTAAAACAAATGTAAGAAAAAGAAAATAAATTGGTTAACTATGAAACATTTATACCATTTTATCTACACTATTGTCTTTTAAGCTAACAGTTATAAGAACTCACCAGTGTTTAGTTACATTTCTTCTGTTTCTTGCAATAATTGAGAGTAGAAAATAATGTTTAATTTAAAATATTAGTACATCCAGTGGGGGGGGGGGCGTGCAATGGAAAAATATGTACACATATAATACCTTAATAAAAAATAAAATAAAATAAATAAAAGAAAATATCAGTACATCCAGGAAATGTAAGAAAAAATATATCTTTCATGTTTGAGATTACATTATTTATATAAGAAAGGTGTAAAAAATTTATGATATTTAAATTATATTTAAAACATTATATAATTTAGTATGGTATCATATTTCCAAATGTGATATATATTGATTGATTAAATATATTCATAATTACTGAGGTATCATTACCATAAAATAAAATAACATAGAAATGAAAAATACAGTTTGAAGTTTTGCCCATTTTACATAGCTACATAACCACTGACCAAAGCAAGATAAAATATTTCTATGACCCTAAATATTTTCCTCATATATTTCCTAATAAATTCCCTCTCCCTGCCACCAAATTAAACTCTCTCTTATTTCTAACTAGAAGCTCTGTGCACAACATTCATGCACTTGGGGTGTGGAGGGTCCCTCAGCCTGGCCTGTGCCCTCTCACAGTCTGGGAGCACTAGGGGCATATCTGACTGAAGGTTTAGACATTCTTAGCGCTGCTGTGGAGGAGGGTTAGGCTCCCACCACCATCTTTGAACTCACCAGTAATGATCCTAGTTCTCACGGGGAGTGCACTGACCACCAGGGGACAGTAACTGCATGGAACATCAGCCCCCCTGGTGGTCAGTGCACATCATAGCAACTGGTCATTGGGCCATTCATCTGCATATTATCTTTTTATTATATAGGATACTATAGATAGATTTTTATCTGTTCTTAGAATTGCACATCATGCACTTTTTTGTTTCTGGTTAATTTCATTAAACATGGTGTTTGAGATTCAACTATTTTGCTATTGCATGTAGTTCACTATTATTATTTTGTTATTGGTGAGTGGTATTCCAGTGTATCACTATGCCACTATATTTTTATCTATTCTCTTACTGATAAATGTGTCAGTTTTCAGTTTTGGCTATTATGGATAAGGTTGCTACTAAGATTCTTGGATAAGACTTTTTTGTGGACATATATTTTTATTGGTAGTGGTAGTGATGAATATCTAGTAATAGTCCTCCAGCATAAGGTAAAATATGTTTAACTTCATTAGAGATGCCAAAATCTATTTTAAAGAGGTTACATAGATGCTATTACTATACATTAGGTCCATTTGTTTCACATCCATACCAACATAAGGCATATAAATATTTTTAATTAGTCACTCTGCTAGTATAAGGTGATATGTTTTTAATATTGTTCTGAAATGAATCTCAGCGTCAGATTAAAGTATAAGTTAGATCCAATCACCCCTCCTGTTTCAGGATAACAAGAAAGAGAGCTGCTTTTTTCCTGATGTTAATATTATTTACTTGCCTTCACTATTATTTTATATAAAACTCTGAGAAGAGAAATATTATGAGATACATTCAAAAACTGAAAAAAATGTGACTCCAGTTCAGAAAACATAAGCAGTCTCAGAGATGGTTGAAAGGTTAGAATGATCAAACAGAGACTTTCAAACAATTTTGTGTGAATAATCAAATTGTATGTTTGTGAATACAAAAAACGTGTTAGGAGATACAAAATTTCAGCACATGTATGGACACTATAACATGATCTGAATGGAATTCTAAAAATGAAAAATATATCAGAAGTGAAGAAATCATTTCATATGCTTAAATTCAGACTATATATAGCTGAAAAAATGATAAATGACCTTGATGACAGGAAATACAGTATATTTAAATAAAACAAAACAAAACAAAACAAACAAAAAAAGAAAATATAAAAGCAAACCAGAAGTTCTGAGATGCTTGGGATAATATTAAATAGTTTAAAATACTATAATTTAAGTTCCAGAAGGATAGAAGAAAAATATAGAGAAAATAAATTGTTGTAAAGAAAATGCCTGGGAACTTTCCAAAAATGATAAAAGATAAAAACAGCTCCAATAAGCACAAGGAATTTCAAGTTAATAAAAACAATATATACATAGACTTATTTTCCTCAAGAAAAAAACTAAAAAGAAAGGTTATATATTACATATCGTCAAAGGAAAAATATATATTAAAGGAACAAAAACATAAATACTTATTGACTTTGTTAATAATAAAGTGAGAAAGAAGATAATAAAGAGGCAACATTAAATTGTTGAAAATCATTAGATTAAATTGTTTTAAAAAATGGAAAATAATACAATCACAATAGCATCAAATAACTTTAAATTATCTTAAGTATTATTAGTATAAGTACATAATAACAAAATAAGTTTAAAAATATACCATATTGAAGAATTGGAAGATTCCATATTCTTCAGAGGTTGCTTTTCCAGCTTTAATTATTGATTCAATACAATCTCCACCAAATTTCCAAGTAGTTTATTTAGGAAAAATTAGAAATCTAACTCTAAAATTTACATTAAAATGTAAATGATCTAGAAAGGCTTGAAGGTTCTTTTAATAGAAGAATGAGGTGAAAGAGCATACACTACCTGATTTCCCTAATTACTATAAAGCTACAGTACTATTTGCATAAGGATAGACAAATAATCGAACAGAATAGAGTCTAAAAATATACCATATTTATATGACCAACTGCTTTTCAATGAGTCATGTCAATCATAGAGGAAAGGAAACTTTTTCAACAAAAAATGCTGGAAAAATTAGATATCTATATGGAAATAAATGATTTCAACCAATTTCTCATTTCATATATAGAATTACTTTAAGATAGAGTATAATCTGAACCATAACACTGAGAACTTTAAACATTACAAAAATCGATTCAAGAAACATGTGAAATTAGCATAGCAAAGATTTTTTAATTTAATTTTTAAATTAACAATGTCTACTTTTCTGTGAGGTTTAGCATCAAGAAAACAAGATGTTTCTACAAGCATACTAAACATGCAGAACATAAAAAATAAATTTAACTCAAAATAATGATTAGATACAGTCTAAATTATGCTAATTTAAATTTTTGAATCTGATATACACATAATATTATATTATTACATAAAGTTGTTAAGGATTTTCAGGAATAAATATCTCCTTTTATTTGATTCCATACCATTTAAATTCCTATGGTGAAGCCACCAAGCACTTCCTGCCATTCCTCAACCTGTAGCTGTGAGTTGTGAATTTTAGATAATTATAAATAAAGAAAAGAAATGAACTGAATCAGAATCTGGACTCAAGTCCACTGTGTCAATCATTGAGGCTTAAAAAGATTCTTTAGTGTCATTGGATAAATCATATAATCCCTCCCAAAGACATTAAATTATTAGCATTATTACTGTTTTTATATTAACAGAAATAATTTTATCCACCGTACTTGAAAACTATCCTTTGGCCTCTATTTTTCCTAAAATTCAGCTCAGTAAATTTAATTTAATTAATAAGATGAGGAAGACTCAGTGTTAGGACATTTCTGCTCTCATGGCTTTTATGGTATTTTCCCTCCTCTTTGAACACTTAGAGGTCAGGTCCACATGTTTCATTCCCAAAGAAAGTTATTTAATACCTCATGCTTGATTTCCATTCAAAATTTGGCCTAAGAAAAGTAAAGCAAAGTTCTTCCTGTGGACATGACTCAAAAGTAAAATATTAAAGCCAGTGAAAGTGCAATGTTTTAAAACAGAAATCTACTACGACAGCTAAAATGTGAGCTGGAAGTCAGTTATTTTCCTACAGTTCCTTTGTGAAGATATAACCAAGTGAGGGTTCAGCTAGCAATTGTCATGAAAGCCAAACTTGTGAGACAGGCGCTGTTGAGAAGGTAAGTAGTTTATTCAAGTTCCGGCCACCTGAGAAGATTGGGGACTCTCATCCAAAAGCCCAGCTTAATATCTCACTGAAGGCAGGGTTTCCATCAGGAACGAGAAAGAAAGTGAAAAAAAGAAATGGGGGGGTAAAAGGGATTGAAAGTTCTCTTATGTACAAGTCAGCACAGCCCATTCCAGTGGTCAGCAAACTCAAATATCAACAGTACAATGATTGAAATTTCTTTTGAGAGCCAAATTTTTTTTTAACTTAAACTATATAGGTAGGTACATTGTTATTAACTTAATTAGGATACTCCTAAGCTGGCCTGTGCTAAAAACTCAAGGGGCCAAAGAGAAGCATGTAGCTCCTGAGCCGCAGTTTGCCGACCACTGGTCCATTCCAATGATTATCTTGAGACTGGTCAAGTAGAGGCTTGGTTTTTATGGCTTAGAGTCAGTAAGTCTCCCAGACCTAGGATGTCCAGCTCCTAAGGTCAGCCTTCTTCCCCAAAGCTAGTTCCTGGTATATGCTCAAAAGGCTATTAGTGATTTATGGCAGGCATGACAAACCAGGCCTTTTTTTAAAGGCATACATCTTATTCCCTAATTTGGAGATAAGCATTATTCATTATGTGTTATTTAATCAAGAAGGTTATTTTGTTAGCATAATTTCATATATCCTTTGTAACAAAGACACTAAAGAAACCAGAATCTTATGATTTCCTATAATTCAATAGTCACATGCTCTTGTAAACTGAGGCATGATTGTATCTAATCATTATTTTGAGTTAAATATATTTTTTATGGTCTGCATGTTTAGTATGCTTATAGAAACATCTTGTTTTCTTGATGCTAAACCTCACAGAAAAATAGACAATCTTATCCCTAATCTAGAAATATGTAAAATAAAGGATTGTTGTCTAGCTTCCTGTACATAATAGTCAATCAAATACCAACCAATATGCAGTAATTTTTTACATTTGAGACATGACTGTTGAAGCAGTTGAGTTAAAATATTATGACTTAATTTTTTGTCTCTGTGTATGGTTAAGGATTGTTCTTTCTTTGATTATAAGGTGAATTTGTATCAAAACACAATCATAGCTATGATTTTTAAAGGAATAATATCATTAGTAACCTTGTCTTACCCCACTCCCAATACAAGAGGAACTAATCTTTTCATGTTTACTTTCTACTCAAGTCAGATTCTCTTTATATGATTTAGCAATACTAGATACCTATTTTTAAGTTATAAATCCCCCCATTTGCTCTCAAAATTCAAATGTTTCTGTTACTATTTTAAATTTACTATTCTTTTGACATATTTTAATGCTCTATCAGAAGGTTGACTTTAGCCCTTTTTTGCTATTTTCAATTAGCTCAAAGCAGTAGATTTCCCAACCAGTCTCCTTTTCTGTAAATGACTCAGTGGAAAATACTAGTCTTGAAATGCTTGTATATTGCAGAGTATAATATACATTTTGTATACATCACACGTGGCACACACCTCAATTAATTGAAATTTATATAGATAGGATAATTATTTTCATCTCATTACTCCTTAATAAGTCCTAAATATGAGATCATGTGTTATTCTCATAAGCATTCCAATCTGTGTAGTTTATTTGGCAAGTATTTGTAGGAGGCATACTCCAATCATGCATGGATTTAAATGTTTAACTAAACATCAGTTTTATAATCATGATACTTATTTTTTCTATTCAAAAGCAAATTCAGATATTTAATTTATTTTTAATATAAAACATTATTCAAGCTTTCTATAATCAGCAGATTCACATTGACATATAGTGTCCATTGTGTAAAATTTTTCTTTAGTTGCTTAACGGAATTTAATGTCAGCAATGTTTAATAACTATGCTATTTTTCTGCTTCTTGAACCAAATCTACCTTAACAGATAGGGTTTTAGAAGATTTCCCCTAGAGAATTACTTCAAGCTATTTAAGCTGCCATCAGCTCCTGCTTTAGCATTTTTAATAAACTTCCTAGGGCAAAGGATTAATTTCCCTGGACCCTCTTTATCCTTGATATAAAAGTATAATGTTTAATCGAGGATGGATCATTGTTCGCCTGCTGTCTTCCTTGTGTATTTATGAATAAGTAGATATAAGTTCAGGGAATGGAGGAAAGCCAGGGCAAAATAAAAGTATTCCCAACCCTAAAAGTTTGTTGCTAAATAAAAACATAAACTAATACTTATGAATGCAAATAGAATTACTTTTACCACATTAAAGAGAACACATTAAAGAAACATATGTCTACTGAGGCAGTTTATAGCCAAGTAGTTGCATTAAATTGCCTACATGCTTATTGATCCTTATCTAAAACTCATCTAAAAACAGAAATACCACTGTCTTAGCAAAACTATGGTTCAGAAGGTAACCCACAAATGTTGGACTATGGCATATTAGGGACAGATGAATCAGTAAGTCAACTCTCAACAGTTCCTCAGCATTATAATGAGGAAAAAAAGTCTAAAAATACACATGTATTTATTTCTACTTCCATTACATATATACATGTTGATAGTCAGAATCCAGTGATTTTACACCATAGCAAATTACTATTTGTGAGATTCTATAGACTAAGGTTTGGATCCACATAAAGTCCTTTTCAAGAGAATGAGAAAAGAGCTAAGAAACCATATATTAGCTGGAAAGAGGTGTAAAAAATTTTGGCAAAAAAATACTAAATAAGGATACTTTTTGTTAAGATCACACTTTCTCTAAAGGTGTCTAATCACAGCTTTGTAATATATATATTACAAGAACAGAGAATAATCATTTAAAAAAACTGGTGCTAAAGCAAAAACACTTAAAAACACACATTTGAAAATATATGTAATATTGAAGTTTTTTTGTTGCTGAAAACAATGTATTTCTCATTGAAAAATACCTGCACATGTTTACAAATTGGAAACTCATACTCAGACACTTTAATGATTTCAAAAGGAAGAAATTTAATGGGAAAGTAATCATATAACTATGTACTTTTATATTTTTATTTATCTATTATAATAAATAGACTTTTTTTGTGCCAGTACAGGGTTATAAATAATTCAGCAGAAAATAAAAAGAGTTTTCATATATACTCTCAGACCAATCCTGTTTCTCTTATTAACACTTTACATTGGTGTTGAGACAGAAAAAAAGTTAAGTAAATTGGGATCAAACTATGAAAGGAGGAAGTGAAACAAGAAACCCCGCTAGGCAGAGAAAGGTACTGGAAATATCAGTGAATACTTTGTAAAGTATGTGATTGTCTAACCACTATGTAGTATACCTGAAACTAATACAAAATAATATTAAATGTAAGCTGTAATTGAGAAAATTAAAAACCAGGATTTTTCCAAATAATGAGACATTTATTCCATTAATAAAATTTTTATTAATAATATTTAGAGTCAGAGTTCATAAATATTTTCATTAATAAGAGACACAATTTTGAATGCTCTTTTTAAAAATAGCTGATCATAATTTATTTTATGTTAAAATGTATAGCTTTTTTGTTTGTTTATTTTGAAGTAACTAACTAAAAAGAGAACAGATTAGCACAAGAGTGTTGCTGGCTCCTATTTTACATAAGGGTTAAACTTCTTTAATTCCTTCTTTGCATCATTATTTAATTTTTAGTTTTTTAATAAAATGTTTGAGAAGGTTAGATTAAATATAAGATTTTTTTCCCTTATGAAGTACAGTTTTAGTGATGTTAATGATTTTTGAAAACTATATTTGGGACTTCTTAGACTTATATTGTGATGTGGTTTACCTCTCTACAATGGAAATATGCTGTAGAGATCTGGAACGTGATCCAAAGAAAAACAGCATGGCATATGATTAAAAGACTGAGAAATAAGCCTTATTAGAAAAGAATAAGGACTGAGTAGAAAGAAGCAATGACTTAATTGTTGCCAAACTTCATGAGATACTGGATTAAACTCACTGCACTTCTGCCCCTTCCTTCTGAAGACCATATCAAGTATGGTTTAAATTTGGCAATTCTGGTGTTTAGAGTCACTCTCTCTAAAGATTTCTTATAAAAACTGCATTTCTACATAAACTGGGAAAACAGTTCTGACTGCATGTAGACAACAAAATCGGGCACTCTTAATCCTTTCAGGACTGGTGCTACTCATGTGAATTGACTTTTCTCCAATGTTTCACCCCTTTAACATCTCTACCGCTCCCACCTCACTCTTCTGCACTATCACCTGAATAAGAATCTCAAACCTTTATCCGAAGCTAGGTGGTAAACCAGATTGTGATGGCAAATGCCCATCAGAACATCTAACTTCCCAATAATATAGAAGTTAAACTAATACAATTCATGCTATGACTTATGTGTTTTCCCAAATCCTCCAAACACTAGGATTTCAACAATAATTTATTCTTCTTTCAAAAACAATCTCTAAAAATAAGGTTTAAGGTTTAAACAGAATGCTGGTAGTGGAATTAAGAAAGCTATTTTTCTTCTAACCCCGTGCTTATTCTGATAACTGAAAAAAAAGCATTGTAAAAAAATAAATTACTTTTGTTAAAATTGCCCTCCCAACGTGAACCAACTTTCTTGCAATAGTATTTTTAAAGTGTTCTGGTGCTGTGAGAATATTTAATTATGTGATTATCTTTCATGATGTGTGTAGTTAATTGTCCTTATGTCAAATGTAAATGATTTTGAACAATAAAACTGAATGAAAAATGTTCTGGCTGTGAGCAACAGATGTCATGTGGATTTCAATTTCTTAGTCATTTATAAATATTTCAAGTCTAGAAAAGCAGTTAAGATTATAAACTAATAGCTATTGAAATCTAGGTTTAAGAATGAAAAGCCATATGAATCACAGAATTACCGAGAACTATTTAGAAAAATTTTTCACTATATGTATGCTCTTTAAACATTTTCAAAACATGATCTTTAAAAAATATGGACGCCTAGTTATAATTCCCTGAAAAGATTTATGTCACTTATATACGAAGAAGTATCTTTATGTGCCTCTGACTAGTGCTTTAATATGGCCTCATACACAACAGATATATTTTGTTTATCAAATGGTATAGGTACGAGTCAGAAAAATAAAGGGCCTTTTTTATTTCATTTTTTATTTATGGGTGATTTCTATTAGCTGACAATTACAGGCATTAATTCCCCTTTTATTTGGAAATACAATATATTTTCTTGGTGATCAACTACTCAGCTACTCTCAGCCTACATCATCTAGGTGGGGTGATCACAACTCTGGGTCCAGGGCCAGTGATGTGATACAGAACCAGCAACAAGAGCATTGCATACCTACCTCAGAGTACTTGTCTCAGAGATGGTAAGATGATTCAGGCAGTGCTAAACTCTTGGAACTTTTGCTTGAATGATTAGGAAAGAGGCAGACACTCTTTTGTGCTGAAATTACTGAAGGTGATAGACAAGCATGGAGCTCAGGGAATCGCCAAGAGGAGTCATTATGCTGAGGAGCGAAGGCTGGAAAAGGAGGAAACAACTGAGAGGCAGACAATATGAACACTGATGAAGTCATTTGAGCTGCTGGATTCAGCCCTGGGTGATAGTTCTTTCCCCTTTTGTGGCAAAGATTCTCTTCTTAACCAAACTTTAGCAAGATTCCCCTGAGTCCTTTCTTGACCAGGCCTCAATCTTGGTCTCTAAAGATTTGAACAAACATGAACTTTTCCTGACAACCCAAAGGGATAGCCCAGGGTTGACTCTAATCCCCCTTAAAGTGTCTGCTGAGAAAATATAAGGTTATCAAAATAATTTACTGTCTATTCCAGCCAACACCTGAAGATAGGGCCTTGACTCACAGTCTCTGGGAGAGTAGAAGCCTTCCTTTAATAAGCACCAGTTAGCAAACTGGGTGGGATTCACATTTAACTTCCCTGGCTCTACTAAGCCCTGCTCACCTTCTTCCCTAGTCCCTGATTCTCCCTTTACAACCTCATCACCTCTGCCCAAATAAAAGTTGAGTTCAGTTCAAGCTAGATTCCTCCTTATTGCAATAGTATATTATTGATTAGAATCCGCTCTTACTGTTTTACCTAGCATTTGGCTTTGTTTATCTTTAACACTTGTTATTTATGTGAGTAAAAACCTGACATATAGCAAATTGAGTTTAGTTTCTACATCATTTGCAACAACAAAGAATCATAACTATTTCACTCTGCTATATTACCTGGAGTTTGAGTTATTACCCACTGCATGTGCCTGTGTTCATATTTTATAAATATCATCACAGAGTTATTAATGTGCTGCAATTGTTCCACAAAGATTCCTTTTTATCTTTAGGAAGAAGCAAGCAAGCGTGGAGTTTAATAGTGAGGTTGAGATTGGCTAGATAGGAGAAAAACTCTAAATGATAGCAAAGAGTTTACAGAGTAAAATATTTTCTAAAATACTGATACACATATTGTTTCAGAATCTTTTTTTCTTCATTTCCCTTCTCTAAAAACTGGTGCGTCTTATGGTCCGGAGCGTCTTATGGTCCGAAAAATATGGTAATTCCAAAGGCTAAGAATGTCTATATAAGCACATGTACAAAGGAAAAAGTCCTGTACTTCAGAATAAAATGAGCGGTGGTAAACTAAATGAATTTATACTAACTCACTTATACTCTATAGTTGGAAAAAGCCAACAAGAACTCTTTTTGCCTAATTCTAATCTGTTCTTTATCAAAATATGTTTATTATGGTTTTAACTGTGGAAAAAAGAATTAGAGTTGGCAAGAGAGGCAAGTAGAGCAATGATATATAAGCTAGGAAGAACGAATTTAAGATACTTAATGGAGATGAAAGAAGTTGGAAAGACAGCTTGACTGAGGGAGATAATTAATCATTTTTTATATCAGTGGAGATAGAAAGACATATAATTTTTAAATTGAAGGAAAAGTGGGAAAGAAGGACTTCTCAAGTAGGAGCACACGAGAGGAAAAGAGAGGTGTAAATTATATTTTATTTCTAGAGATCATTAGAAGAAGAAGGCTTATTGAAAGTTCGACTCAGTTTATTCAGTGGCTGTATTTTGGTATGGAGAACACAGGACAAAGCAGACGGTTCTTCTCAGCTCTGTCCATGTTTATTTTGATTATATAATTTTCACATTTGGAGTGAAAGACAACTCAGTCTTAACTGTAACCAATGATGATACTACTGTTGCAATTAATTTTGTTGCTTTGAAATACCATAGTGTAAATGTAGCTATTGACTTACAGGTACAATTGGCTTTTAAAAAATACTCAAGTAATCAATGGCCTGTGCCTACAAATGTACCCTGTATCGCCACAACATTTTAGAGTTATCTCTCTCAAAAAAGAATGCTGATGCCTGGTGTTCTCCCCAGAAATTTTTACTTAATTGGTCAGTAATTAATTTTATTACATTTAAAAAGACAATATTGCTTTAGATGGGTTTAATTTGCATTCAAGCCTGAATATTGAGAGCTCAGGTCAGGGGCCGGAAGGGAGTTTGATGCATATCTACAGTGGCTTCTGGTATAGGTGCTTGACACTATATAATTAGAGACTGAATGGTAGTAACATGCATAATATATTAAAGTCAGTAGCTCTCTGATGAGCTAAATACACTTTTATTGGACCTTAATACTTATAATATTTACACATTAAAAATGTGAGCAGCTTTTTTAATATATATGTATGATGTCAAGTGGGTTTTGGAAATATCAGGGTGAACACTTTCTGTTTATTTGTTTGTTTTTGAATCTTCACCCAAGCAAATGCTTAGAGAGAGGAAGGGAGAGGGAGAGAAAGAGAGAGGGAGAGAGACATCAATGGGCAGCCCTCCCTCCCCATGCACCCTGACCAGAGATTGAACCTACAACCCAGATACCTTTTCTGACCTGGAATCTAACCAATAACCTTTTGGTGCATAGGACAGTGCTCAACCAACTGAGCCACACTGGCTGGGCTGAACAACTTCTTAATGAATTTTGGAAGAAAACATGCAACCATTGTGAATTATGAGACTCGTTGTACATTATTAGTGTAATGTAACAGAGACACTCCCTTAATGGGAACTATTTTTAGTACATTATACAGCTTAAATTGTGTTTCAAATTTTTAGGTAAATTGCTACAATTGGGAAAATTATAATGTATGTTAAATTGAATCCATTTGAAAACTTTTAGAAAAGCACTTGATGGTAATTTTTGTGTGTAGGTAAGATATGAGCTGGCTTTCAGGTTTGTCTGTGATTCTGGGCTTTGTGGCTAATTATCTTTTCATGATGCAGCTTGTAAGATACATGTGCTTGTAGATAATTTAAATTACCTATAAGATATATTAACTGTTACAAATTATTATCTTTTGAATATATCTAATATATTCCCTGAGAAAAATATATTTACAGCCAAAGGATTTTTAGTTTTGTAGAGCCTTTGAATAAATACTACCCTAAAATCATCACTTTATCAAATAATGTGTGTTAAGGATATTTAATTCATATATATTATTTATTAACAAGTGGTAGAAAATAATTGTTACTTTAAAACAAAATTAGCATCTTGGGCCTTCATTTCAGTATTAAAACGTTATCACTTCACTTAAAAATATAGCAATTAAAATTGTATGTACACATTAAAACTAATAAGGTAATAAAGAATATTATTTAGTTTAGAGTCCTTAGTTATCAATAAAGACTTCATACACCAAAGTGGAATTGCTGTCTCAAAGGATGTTGACAAGTTGTCCCAGATAAAATTTAAACATTACAACCCAAATATATGAAAATAACTTTCTAACTCCTGATGGCATAGATATTAATCAGTACATATAAATGAAATTTTACTATATTCATAATGTATGCCTTAATCACAAGTACATTGAGCATGTTTCACATATTCCTAAGTTGTTGCTTTTTGTTTATTTATTATATAATTTACCAAACTTTTTTTTTTTAAATATATTTTATTGATTTTGTACAGAGAGGAAAGGAGAGAGATAGAGAGTTAGAAACATCGATGAGGGAGAGTCATCAATCAGCTGCCTCTTGCACACCCCCTACTGGGGATATGCCCGCAACCAAGGTACATGCCCTTGACCGGAATCGAACCCGGGACCCTTTAGTCCCCAAGCCGATGCTCTATCCACTGAGCCAAACCGGTTTCGGCATAATTTACCAAACTTTTTGTAGTGGGATAATTTACCATACTGATTTATATGAAGGCTTTGCTTGTGTGTGTGTGTGTGTGTGTTTTGTTTTTTGTTTTTTGAATAATTTTTCTTTATTGACTAAGGTATTACATAAGTGTCCTTATCCCCCATACCACCTCCCACCTCTCCCCACTCATGCCCTCACCCACTGTTGTCTGTGTCCATTGGTTAGGCTTATATGCATGCATACAAGTCCTTTGGTTGATCTCTTCCCCAACCTCCCTTACTTTCCTTCTGAGGTTTCACACTCTGATTGATGTTTCTCTGTCTCTGGATCTGTTTTTGTTTATCAGTTTATATTGTTCATTATATTACACAAATGAGAGAGATCATGTGATATTTATCTTTCTCTGACTAGTTTATTCTTGGTGTTTTTTGTTTGTTTGTTTGTTTGTTTTTTAAGTATCTAGTTGTTGGCCTGTGTGTGTGTATGTGCATCCATGTGTGTGCATATATGCATGTAGCAAATTTGTTTTCCTGGTTCATTGTTTGACTTTGGACTCTCTATTATTTTGAGAAATGGAAACTTTTAATTATTGTATGATCAAAGTTACCAATCACTTATGTTGAGTTTTTTATACTTGAGGAGGATAGATACAAGATCTTGGCACCTAATAGCTTCACAAAAAGTTAGTTTAAGCACTTCTCTTCTCTCTGCCCTTCTCTGGTTTGACTTCAGCAATACATGCTGTTTTCAGTACCTGGCTCTGCTATATCAATCAGCTTGCTTCTTGCTGACATTCTCTGTTGAGGTAGTCATAATTTTATGACTTTTGTTGTATTAACTTTTATAATATCAATAGAAGTAACCCATGAAAAAGAGCTGTGACAACTATGTTGATTCAAACTACTTTAAAATCCATAATGTTTTAACAGCATCACACAGTGTATCTCATTAGCAAAAACAAAAACATAATTACAGAATTATAGTTTTTTTGTTTGATTCTTTTTCTTTACTTGATAAATGAGTCCTCTTCATTTTGCAGGCCTCCACTCAAATGTCCTATTTTCAGTGAAGACTTGCCTAACCATGTCACCAATCCCATCACTTGCTTTTACACTAATTTTCTAGAACTTCTCTGAATTATTATTATATTTCACACATTTCATCTCTTTTATCTCTTGTTCAACACTGTTTACCACACAGTTTGAAAAGTGCATTTGAAGGTATATAATAAGTGGTATAGATATGTGATGAATGAAAGCATGTATAAATGGATATGACATTTCACATATTGAGGAATTGGGTTGCCAAAAAGATGAAAGGAAAGAATAGATTATCGGCACTGTTCACGTTACTTATACATACTTTAGCACAGGTAAAGCACCAAAGGAAACATTGGTTTAATAGAGATGGAAAGAATTTCAATTGTCACTGCAGATGGAATTTTCTATATTAACCCCCATTTTTCTAGTAAGCAGAGGCCATGTATATGAGATTTTGGTGTGAGTTCCTAGCTATGTGATACTAATCTTTTAATTCTTTCAAACACACCATCTGAGTTTCAAATAGTAAATATTTTCTACTTCAATCAGTAAAAACAAGGTTCTGAAATATGATATGTTACAACTTTGGTCTGCTCTTTTCTGTTTTTAGTATTCCCAGGCATCAGGAATTCTCTGCTATATAAGTCCAGAAATGCAATTTGTTCTCAGATGACCTTTTTATCCTCTTTAGAGGAATCGATACCCTACTGCTTTACTATTTGTGAACTTTTACACATTATTGTGTGTGTGTGTGTGTGTGTGTGTGTGTGTGTGTACGTATGGTTAAAAAATACACCAAAAGAAAGGTCCTTCAAAGGACAAGAAAAGAAAAATTGAAAGCTTTTAAGCATCAGAGTAAAATGCATATTTCATGTCATGGTGGTAAGTGCTGCATTATATTAGCAATTTCTCTATAGGATCAGTGACTTTTCTGTCCTTTATTGAATTTCTAATATCATAAGAAAGTTACTAATGCGATAAAAGTCTTAAAGTATTACTGACTTTCTATCATGCTCTTGAAGTGAATTTTTATAGTATTAGCAAAAACAGAGTTTCATAATACCATATAAACTGACCGAAATGATAATAAAAAAAGCTTAAGAATCAATAATACAGTACATTCAGCTGATCTATTTGAAGTTTCTCATATTTCATTTTCAGATCTTTCATTTTCAGTGGCTCTTGCTCATTGATAAGAGTAGAAGTTGTGGATTCCCAGCTTCTTCTGAAACAACTAATTTTCAATAGGTTGTCTTGCTAAGAATAAACTGAAAATTGCTGGTTGTATTATTCACAGGAAAAAAAAAATGATTACGAAATATTTAAATCACAATAAATGTTACTGTCAGCTTTATAAAGTACAGTGAGTGAATCACACTCTAAAGTTATTGTCTTTTTACATTTTTTTCTGTTTGTTTTAAGTCTTATACATATAGAATGTCCCATTTGATAAACAAAATTTTCATGTATTAAGGATGTTACCTTTATTTTCTGTAAACAACCTATTAGATATGAACACTAAGAAAAAATAGGAAAAAAATGTTTACTTTTCTTCAGCTCTAGAGAGACAAAGTAATTGTTATTCTTTACCACCTACTGAATTTTACTGATGCAAATTCAATAGACATTTATAATTGAAACACAACATAAACCGACCACATAAACACATTTTAAAAATACATACATATATACTAAAGGTAATTTCATAGGTTGACTTTTCCTTGACAGCAATTTGATATTACTTGAAAAAATTAAAATTATTTCAATTTGATTACTTATTGAGAATTTGTACATTCTCTTATGAAATAGCTACTTTGGGTTATTTAGTAATCAGTGTTTCCTGCCCAAATATTTTTCTTGTTAATAATTAAATGTGGAAGTGTAAACTTTAAGGTAAATTTTAAAAATACATAAGCATTGAAACATTAGGTCCCATAAATTTGAGAAAAATCATAAAAATTATTTATACTTCCATATTTATTTCTGTATTAGACCAGAAAATGGAAATTAGTGCTATAAATAGCTGGCTATTTTTAATCTCTTACTTATTTCATGTTTCTTACCCACTAGCTATAAAATATTAGATTGATTTTTAATTTTGTGTGAAATTGATTCTTAATTATATTTATTCATGTTCTGTGTTTATTTATACTGTATGCTCTTTTATTTTTTTAAAAAAAAACAACAACAACACTGTACTAGAACTCTATAATTTACCACAATTTTTTAGCACTTGGGAGTTTGTAGCTAATTAAAAGAATGAGGGCAATAAAGATCACCAAAATGTGTATTATAGCAAATCTTACACATTATTGCATTCTAACCTTCTCTGTGTTCCTATGAAACTTTCTTCATATAGTGCTCATAGTGGGTCTCTAATCATAATGCTAAATGCATTTGTTTCCTTACTAGAGTTAAGGCATATGTGAGAAAGAATATTCTCTGTAGACCATGACATTTATATCAAAACCCACTCTGACTTAGGAAATATAGAACCAGTATAAAACATCTTTAAAAAGTAGTTTTAATTAATCTAATAATTTCTTGCCTAAGAACTGATGTCTTATTAAATGTATTCTTTCATGGTTTTATTAATAGATTTGTTTATTTGACTTGATGAAAGTAATAGTGCTGCATAGGTAATATGTCAGTGACTTCCAAACCCACTGGAATATATATTTTTCAATTGATTTTTATTTTTGAGAGAGAGAGAGAGATTTGTTGTTCTGCCCATTTATGCATTAATTGGTTCATTCTTATATGTGTCCTGACTTGGGATGGAGCCAGTAATCTTGGCCCATCAGAACAATGCTCCAACCAACTGAGCTACCAAACCAAGTCTGAGACACACATAGTTTAACAAATGAGTTTATTATTCCTTGCAACAAAATAGACACTCCCTGGGGAACCATGAGACATCTCAGTAAGAGTATGTTAGATATTTTGAAGGAAAGTTTAAAGAAGTGAAGTGGAAAGTTACTCGAGATTATATTTAATCAAGAATTGAGATAAATCTTTGCTTGCTTTTAAGTGTGATGTATTTGGGGTGAAGAATAGATGCAGGCGTCTTCAAACTATGGCCCGCGGGCCACATGCGGCCCGCAGAGGAGTCTGATCCAGCCCGCCAGGTTTTTTGGGCAGTGAGCGCAGCCGAGGTGTTACAATAGGAATTAGTAGTTCATATAGTCTGGCCCTCCTGCTCTCTGAGGGACCGTGATCTGGCCCCCACTTTAAAAAGTTTGAGGACCCCTGATAGAGTGTAAAAGAGTAACCCTATATATTATAATAAAAGCCTAATATGCTAAGTGACCTATTGGGACCCCATTGGTACACAAATTTGTGCATCAGGCCTCTAGTTTATAAATAAGCAGCAGTGGGAGATGTACTTATTTTGTGACTTGACAGTGTTGCTATTCTGCTTATGTTCAGCAGACATAATTACATAGTGAACCTATTTCTTTCAATCATCTATGGTCAAACTGACCTTATCTGATGTTGATGTTCTTTAAATTATTTATGTTTAAGAGCAGAACACTCACACCTAGCTATGAGTGACAGGTTGGTCCTTTATAACTCATTGGTATTACCAAGACAGTTCCTGGATGTCAGAGATTATCCTTTTCCCCCCCAAAATAAACATAGAATTTTAATATGCAGAGTTGAACAAAAGTAAGTTTACAGTTTTTTGTATGGAAAAATGCAATAGAAAGAAGAAAGAAAGAAAGAAAGAAAGAAAGAAAGAAAGAAAGAAAGAAAGAAAGAAAGAAAGAAAAGAAAAGAAAGAAAAGAAAAGAAAGAAAGGAACTGTGTTTCATTTAAAACTGTAAACCTACTTTTACCCAGCCCTGTATTTATTAGCAAACAAAATGTTCATTAAGTCTATCTGGAGTGTTTAATCATAAAATAAGTGTTGGCAAGAATGCCTTAAGAAGTTTCATGAAATTATATTTCTCTGTCAAAATTATGTATAATGCTCAATTTTTAAAAAAGTAACCTAATGAATCATAGAAGTAGAGTATGAAATACATATAATTATTTTGTATTGGGCCTTATCATCATACATATAAAACTTATTTTACTCTCCATTTCACTAACATTATGTCATTAATTTTAACAAAAAAATATTATACATAAAAACAACTCTCCATATTCCCAAATGAGCCCAATTTACAGTCTTGAATATCAACCCAGGAGTTAATGCCAGACACTCGAGCACTTTGAAGCTTAATTTGAATGTTTTACAAATTGAATATTCCAGAGGAAAATTAGTTCTTAGCTTCATTGTTGTGCAGATCAACTCTCAATCCTCGCAGAAAAATCCACAAAGCTTTTATTCCACCTAAAGAAAAGCCAGTTTTGAAACCTAAGGAAGCTTCTACTGAAACTAAAATTGATGTGGCTTGCCATCAAGGAAAAGGTTAAGAAAGCAAAGAATAAGAAACTGGGAGCTCTCACAACTGAAGAAGTTAAGCCTAAAATGGAAGTAGATGAAAAGAAAAAGAAGAAGAAAAAGTAAAACAAAGAAACCCTGAACCTAGAACTTATTAAGCTATCTCCTTTTATAAAGGACTTAGAAGTATTGGGGCATTAGTTGCCTTATGTGTAGGAAGTAATACTCTGATTGCTTTTTTTCTGAGTTTGTTTTGTTCTTTATAACAATGTTTATATATATGACTATTATTTATAAACATAAATTACTAGAGGCTCGGTGCATGTATTTGTGCACCGATGGGGTCCCTTCGCCTGGCCTGCAGGGATCAGGCTGAAACCTGCAGTCCAACATACCCCAAGGGATGTAGTAGTGTGTGAAGTGGCAGGTGGCTGGGGAGGAGCCGGAGCCCTGGCCCCGAGTTGCACCGCTCCGGCTCATCCTGGCCCTGCTGCGCCTGCCGCCGCCTCTCAGGCTCACTGCTGCTCCACTGCGGTCTCCACGCACCCGTCCTAGGGCGATACCGGTGCACCCATGACTGAGAAGCAGTTGTGGGCTTGCACCTGGTCAGCCCTGATGCCAGTCCTGGTCCTGGTCCTGGTCCTGGTCCGGATCAGGGAGGAGCCACCGGGGGAGTGTTCTTGGGAGAAGCTTACCACCACAGCTGTTCTTACCAGCCATGAGCCCAGCCCAGCCCAGCTCAGCATCCGGCACCCATTAGTCAGCTGAGCCGCGCTCCCACTGTGGGAGCACACTGACCACTAGGGGGCCGCTGCTGCATTGAATGTCTGCCCCCTGGTGGCTCAGTATGCATCAAAGCTACCAGTCAGATGGACTCTTAACATAATAGGCCTTTGTATATATATACATTATATTATCCATGAGTTGTGTTTTTTTTTTAAAACTTTTATACTAGAGAATGGTATATATGTCTTGGTATATAATACATTGCACCTAATCTTTTCCGGGCAGGTTTGGTCTAGCATGATTTTAAAAGTAATTCTTTAGGTTGTTTATGTAGATTTTGGGAATGTGGCTATCATAATTATCCATCAAATAGAATATATGACACCATTGGTTGGTTTTTATATACAGGGTTGGGCAAAAATAGGTTACAGTTGAGTACACAAAGCACAGGTTTTATATATATATATATATATATATATATATATATATATATATATATATATATATATATAATTGATTTGGGAGAAGGGAGAGGGGAAGAGAGAGAAAACATCAGGGATGAGAGAGAATCATCAAGAGAGAATCATGCCCCCTACTGGGGATACAGCCTGCTACCCAGGCATGTGTGCCCTGACAGGGAGTCAAACTGTGACCTTCTGGTTCGTAGGTTAATGCTCAACCAATGAGCCACACCAGTAGGGCACAGTTTATTCTTGTATTATTATTTATTCTTGTATTTTCTATACAAACAGCTATAAACCTAACTTTTGTTCTGCCCCATGTAACTATGGCCTAGCATTTGGTTTTGAGGGGAGG
The DNA here is from genome assembly GCF_014108245.1 of Pipistrellus kuhlii. Taxonomy (NCBI): domain Eukaryota; kingdom Metazoa; phylum Chordata; class Mammalia; order Chiroptera; family Vespertilionidae; genus Pipistrellus; species Pipistrellus kuhlii. Next base: position 54,505,002 of record NW_023425540.1, on the reverse strand, counting down.
GAAATACAGGTATTTCAGAGCTTTCTTTACTGATAACAAACATTTAGCTCATTCCTTTTTGTAATCTTACATTTTTGTTCCCAAGATTAAACCACACATAAGCAAAAAAGGCAAGGCCTCCGTAAGTCAAATCCCTTAATTACTACCCTGTTCTGAGTATGGGGAGTTGATAAACCAGATATATATCAAATTGTACGTGGTTATGCCAGATTACTTAGAGCTGAATCAGCATGCAACAAGTTATGTAAAAATATTTATACAATGATGGCAGGTGGAATTATTTAGAATCACCTAAATCTAGCTGGCTTACTTTAGGTTACATACTGAGAGTCATAGTGTGGCAGCCTGAAAACAGTGCTTATTCATAGAAAAGTGGGAGTAGCCATAGCCGATTTGGCTCAGTGGATAGAGTGTCGGCCTGTGGATCAGCTGGGCTTTTTAACTTTTCTTGACAATTAAATTAAGAATGTGATGTGCACCCTGGCCAGTGTGGCTTGGTTGGTTGAGCATTGTCCCAGGCACTGAAAGACTGCCACAGGTTGGATTCCAGGTCAGGGCATATACCTATGTTGTGGGTTCGGTCCTCAGTTGGGGGTGCATGTGGGAAGCAACCAATCAATGTTTTTTTCTTACATCAGTGTTTCTCTTTCTCTTTCCCTTTCTCTCCAGAATCAATCTTTTATAAAAATATCAATCTTTTATTTAAAAAAAATACTTATATTTTTAAAAAAAAGTGAATGTTTGACAAACCAAGTTCAGAAAACAGCTTCCTAAGTGGAGCTTGATGGTCTTTCATGAGTGGTGCATCACTGCAGTCCTGTTTTCAAAAAAAAAATTCGATTAAAGGCTCATGAATGTGAGATTTAAAACCATATATCTAGAGTTCACTATAAAGAACCTCTTAACTAATTTAATAAAAGTGCTCATTCTTAATGGCCTGAGGAATAAAGTCTCAAAAATTGATCAGAGGCTGCCTAAAGGCAGAAGGAAAGGTTGAGCTTTAGTAAGATTATCATTTTCACAAGTTTAGCCTCACAACAACATCAGAGAACCAACAGTAATTTTATTTGCTTTGTAAATCTAGAAAGAAACCTGAGCCACGGTGAAACTCACTTATAAGTGCAGGGTAAAAAAAACCTGTTTCCATACAGCCCTGAAACCTTGAAGTGGTTGGCTTGATCTCAGCAAAGATGCAGGCTTCTCAGTTATGTTTGCCATCCTTCCTACCAAACCTACCATCCTCAACCCACCCCCCACATTGTCAAGTAGGACTTAAACAAAAGTGTTCAGACTGAAGAGAGGGTGTACAACTGATATCAAATGGAAAAAGTTAATTTCTTATGTACTGGCGCTGCTGCAATTGCTAACCAAATTTCAGTCACAGAAGAAGCCATGTGTCTAGAACATGATCATACAGCCCCTATTACTGGTCAATTAAATAACAATAATGAGCCAGGACCGGTTTGGCTCAGTGGATAGAGCATTGGTCTGCGAACTGAAGGGTCCCAGGTTTGATTCTGGTCAAGGGCATGTACGCTGGTTGTGGGCACTTCCCCGGTAGCGGGTGTGCAGGAGGCAGCTGATGGATGTCTCTCTCTTATCAATGTTTCTAGCTCTCTATCCCTCTCCCTTCCTCTCTGTAAAAAATCAATAAAATATATAAAAATAAAATAAAATGAAAAATAACAATAATGTGGCAGTCATTTGCCTCTCCATCTGCAGCAATCTGTCACTAACTCTAAAAACCACTTATTCTAAGAAGAAAACCCTAAAATCACCTGAAGAATTAAGAATAAAATAAAACCAGCAGAAGAAGATTTCAGGAAAGAGTTGCCCAGCAACAAAATCAGTTGACATATTGCATATTACTTTGTATGTCCTAAATATTATTCTTATTTTATATAGAGGTTGAAGATAAATCTTGCTCTCAATCTATGGAAAATAGTGGGAAAATCATTTTACAAATAATATAAACATTTGAGTCAAATTTTTGTTTTATTACCATTTTAAAAAGTTTCAGATTTGCCGGTAACCTAAACATTCTGAAATCCCATGTTTACTTTTTGCTAAAACTTAGAAACAAACAAAGAACATACCAAGGCATTCATTTTGAACAAGATTTGACTATATTCTCTTTATTTTTAGAGGAATTATTAGGTGCATTTTTTTCATATTAATTAATTTGTAAAGTTAATTTCTTACCAGTTTAATGACAAAACATATTAATTTATATATTGATCTACTTAAGCCTTGTGAGAAGGTACTCTGTTTATTTTTATTTTATAGATAAGGAAACTCATTAATAAGAATGGTTAGCCCAAACTGGTTTGGCTCAGTGTACAGAGTGTCACCTGCTGACTGAAAGGTCCCAGGTTCAATTCCAGTCAATGGCATGTACCTTGGTTCTGGGCACATCCCTGGTAGGGGGTGTGCAGGAAGTAGCTGGTCGATGTCTCTCTCATCCATATTTCTAGCTCTCTATCTCTCTCCCTTCCTCTCTGTAAAAAATCAATAAAATATATTATTTAAAAAGAATGGTTAAATTCTTGCCATATCTATACTAATAATAGAGGAATATGCACAGTAACGACTGAACAGCAGGCTGCATAAGGCGATCAGGCTGGCTAGCGGAGGCAGTTAGAGGTGATCAGGCTGGTTGGCAAAGACAGTTAGGGGTGATCAGGCTGGGGGGGCATTTATGAGTGATCAGGCAGGCAGGCAGGTGAGCAGTTAGGAGCCAGCAGTCCTGGATTGTGACAGGGATGTCCTAGTGCCAGTTTAGACCCAACCCCAGGGATTAAGCTTAAACCGGCAGTTGGACATTCCCCAAGGGGTCCTGGATTAGAGAGGGTGCAGGCTGTGCTGAGGGGAGCCCCACCCCCATGCATGAATTTTGTGCACCGGGCCTCTAGTATTATATAATAGTATTTAAATATAATCTATGTTTTTAAACTACTTTAGAATCCAGTAAAAATAATGTAAAAAATATACTAGTCACCAGGTTAACATAGGATAATCATATGGTTAACTCCCCTAACAAATTAATATATGAATCATAAATAATTACTTAGATAACCTCACTATCAAATGTTTATGTGAATAATAAATATTGGAAAAGTATTCAATCAAAGTAGATTTTGGAGGACTTCACAAATTTGTCTTGTGTTCTTTCATTTATTTGGTTGAATATTTAAAAGGTAGTGTTAATAAATAATAAATTAATAGGAGGTTAACATGTAGTAATGTTTCTTAACAACAAGATCTTGGTCATTTTCTATGATACAGAAATGTGAAAAAATAAATAAAATAAAAAGTAAAAGTTGTCTCTATTTACTACAACCGAGACCCTATATTTCAGAACACATGCTTACTGATTACATATTTACTTGATCTTCTCAATAAAAATACCCATGTATGTAATAGATATGAAAATTTCATTTTGGTTCAAAATAGAAGATCATGATTTTCTTCCTTTAAAATGTCTTATGGTTTCTAAAGGAGCAGGCTTTTCTTCTTAGGATTTAGCAAAGTTATCATACTCATTTTCAACAAGAATATTAAGTATCACTGAAGCTTGAAACCCAGAGATTTATTTGCTAAAAATGTGTTTGAGAAACTGACAACTATTGAAAGGCAAGAGAAAAAGAACATTCAAGTACAATATAATATAATACTATCACTCTAACAAAATAACATAGTAATCTTTTTGCTATTTTCTCTCAGATTATACATTTTATATTGCTTTAATGGTTGACAAGTTTTGCTCAGTAAATTTCTCTGTATGAAATTTGTTTTCATCTTCAAATTTACATTTGACATTTAAAACTATCATTACAATTCTCACCATTGATGCATATCATTAGTTTCTCTTCTTTATTTACTGTAGCTTCATGTGTATAAGAACACTATTACATTGAAAATACAAAGTTTACAATACTTCCAGCTCATCAGGTAAACTATTTGAAGCAAAACTTCCTGTCAACAATATGTGATACATAAAGTTGATGAAAATATTTTTTTACTTAAATTACTATGGCTTCTAGGTTTCAATTTAACATTGAAAAATCAATGTTTCCTAAACTTCTGGTATTATTTACAAGATTAATTTGGTTGTCATTTGAGATTTGAAACTTAGTAATCATTTTTGTTTGGAGGTAATATTTTTTGAGCAAATACCAAATCTGTTAATGCTAAAAATTGTGCTGAAAATGGACACATTAAAACAACCTGAACAGCAACATCTATAATAATAAAAGTGTAACATGCTAATTAGATAGGACAACTGAACAACCTTCCGATGTTATTCCGGACGTCCTTCTAGATCACATGTGTCAAATACAAGGCCCGCGGGCCAAATCCGTCCCGCCAGGCCTTGCAATGTGGCCCACACCGCGCTGTCATCACTGCACTCCGCTGCGTTTCCATCACAATGACAGTTTATGACTGTTCAGTAAACCATTCGGCCCGCGATTTAGGCTGGATTTTAGATTTTGGCCCCTTCTCTGATTGAGTTCGACACCCCTATTCTAGATGAACCTGCAGAGGCAGGGGCTGAAGCAGAGGTGGTTAGGGGAAACAAGGCAGGCAAGAGAGCAGTTAGGGGCAATCAGGCAGGCAGGCGAGCAATTAGGGACTATCAGGCAGGCAGACGAGTGGTTAGGAGTGATCAGGCAGACAGGCAGGCGAGCAGTTAGGTAAGCCAGTGGTCTTTCATTACATCAGAAATATTTCTAACAAACATGTTCAAGGTCTTGGGGTATGTGTAGCATCTGAGGACACTTTGCTCATCATTCAGACTATTGTCTTTCTACCAGAAGACTTTGATCTATACTGAATATCATTACTGAGAATTCAGATCTCCCATGTCAGGAAGTGATTAAAGCTTAACAAAAGGAATAATAGGACTGCATAAATCTGAAAGAATATTTAATAGTCTTTATAAAGTAACGTGATAGCATAATAGGTTTTTATCCAATCAAATCAGTTGTTTAAAGCTGTATGTGTTTACCATAGCAAAACAGCAGACTATATATGGGGTGTGTGTGTGTGTGTGTCTGTGTGTGTGTGTGTGTGTGTGTGTGTGTGTGTAACTTATTTGTGACACAGGTAAGCTATTATAAAATGTGTTTAAGGTCATTAAATAAGCTTCAAAATGAATACCTCAGTTAAATTTACATTTTCATTTGAAGAGTAGATTACATTTTACAGGTTTATATTTGGTGATTAGATCTGACACAATCTAATTACTTCATATTTCAAACTGTATTCAAAAAATTATATTGACTATTTTTTTTAAATCACTGCTGATAAGTAAGGGATATATTTCTTTAAAGAATGGTTTGTGAAATAACATGAAACATTGAATGCAGCAATAAGAAAGCATAATTGTGTTTTCATGGTGATAAACACCAAGTTCAGTTTCACTGGAAAGTCAAGAATCTCAACAAGGAAACTAATTTTCTTCTATAAAATCTTTACCAAAGTGACTCTACATAAGATTCACTCCAGATACATTTGAACAAATGTAGAGAAACAGATTCCATCAGAAAGTATTATTTTCCACTTGAAGGAATGGCCTGGCAGAGAAGCCAGGAGGGTCTTTTGAAATTCGGGAATAAAAGGAAAGCCTTTTCTTTACTTACTCTACCAATTGAATTTATAGCCTATTAATGGAATATATGAAAATCTTATATATTCAAAGATATAAATAATTGTGCAATCTACATTTTAACATAATTTTTACTATTTGTATGCCTTTGTGCCTAACAATATCTGCATATTTAGGTATGTGTGTGTACTTGTGTGTGTGTGTCTATATGTGTGTGTGTGTGTGTGTGTGTGTGTGTGTGTGTGTGTATATATATATATGGTATTTTTTTTTTAGAACTCAAGGTGATAAACAATTTTTTTCTCCTGATTGTGGCACACTTGCTATTGGTTGATAAGAGGCTCTAATGTACTGAGTTTCTTTTTACCTTGGATACTTTGCACAAAAGAAAGCTAAAAGCTAATATCAGAAATATATAAAGAGATTTTAAAGAGAGAGGAAAGGGGAAAGGAAAACTTCAGTTTGTTGTTCTACTTATTCATGCATCCATTGGTTGGTTTTTATATGTGCCCTGACAAGGGATTGAATTTACAACCTTGGCTAATCAGGATGATATTTTTACCAACTGAGCTACCTGGCCAGGGCTAAAAGCTAATATTTTATTCAAATGTACAACTCTGTAAAGGTTCTTAAACAGAATTTTTAAAACTTTCCTTCACTTTTTATTTTACTTCATGTTTTTTCCTTGACTTTTAAGTTAGTAACTTTCTGTTTACTATTTATGCTTACATCACTTAGATCAGTGGCTGGCAAACTGCGGCTAGCAATCCGCTGTTTGCCGCTCTGTTGACTAATGAGTTTGCCGACCACTGACCCAGATGATGTCTTGGCAGTTTTATATTTGATACAAGTATTAGTTAATAAACATATTTCTTCCACTGGCCAATGTGTTCAGTGGTTAGAGCACCGGCCCAGACACTAAAGGATCCTGAATTGGATTCCCTGTCAAGGGCATGTACCTGGGTTGTAAGTTCAATTCCCGGCCCCAATTGATGTATCTCTCTCACATAATTTTTTTTCTCTCTCTCTTCCCTAGTAAAAAGCAGGCTTTTTACTAGAACACAGTGTAGCTTCGGGTACAGAACATGTATAATTTACATGCATAAAAAGCCTGCTCAGATTGGCCAGAGTCAGAGAGGCAGTCTATTAAAAAAAGAACTGGTGTTGCCTCGGAAGTGGGGGGTAGTCTTATACAGCGAATATAGGCCTAAACCTATCTTTTAACTATAAAATTAGGGGGTCGTCTTATATGCCGGAAAATATGGTATGTAGCCTTCCCATATTGGCTTCCTTCATATAATAATATACATTCAAGTTTCCCCTATCTCTTTTCATGGCTTGATAGCTTATTTTTTATAAAGAATAATATTCCACTGTCTGTATGTACTGCAGTTTATTTATCTATTCATCTACAGGGCATCTTAATTGTTTTCAAGTTTGGAAATTATTTTAAAAAATCTTCAATAAACAACCATAAAACATTGAAAACATTATGCTAAGTAAAAGAAGAAAGCCTCATATATCTCTCTAGATTAGGGGTGTCGAACTCAATCAGAGAAGGGGCCAAAATCTAAAATCCAGCCTAAATCGCAGGCCGAATGGTTTACTGAACAGTCATAAACTGTCATTGTGATGGAAACACAGCGGAGTGCAGTGAGGACAGCGCGGTGCGGGCCACATTGCAAGGCCTGGCGGGACGGATTTGGCCCGCGGGCCTTGTGTTTGACACATGTGCTCTAGATATAAAATCCTAATATGCTAAAGTGTCTAACAAATTGGTCTACATTTTGGTCTACTGCTCTACCAGTCACTATGATATAGGTTGACCATGAGGGGGCAGATGCTCTGACCGTTAGGTTAGTGTGCTACTGTGGTCTGGCCAATAAGGATTGGGTGAGACAGTCCAGATTGGCCCTGGTAGCTGGCCAGGCCTAGGGACCCAAACCGTGCATGTATTTGTGCACCAAGCCTCTACTATATTATATAATTCCATTTATATAAAATGTTTAGAATAGTCAAATACAGGCAGAAATCAGATTAATGGATCCAGGTGCTAGAAGGTGAGGTAGAGGTGGGGGTGGGAGAGATGTGGAATGACTGGTTAATGGATATATGGTCTGTTTTGGGGATGATGGAAATACTGTGGAATTAGATAGTATTGGCAGTTGCACAATATTATAAATATCCTAAAATCCAACTAATTTGCACATTTTAAAATAATTAGTGAATTCTATATTATGATGATTGTAATTCAATAAAGTAACTAAACATAGATTTCAAGATATAAATAAAGTAAAATCATATTAATTTTTAAATGACCAATTCTTAATTTAAAGTCTTATGGACTGGAAACAACCTGGATTTTAGAAAATTAATATACAAATTAACAAGCCATCAAATATAAAACAAATGCAGGAGGGAAAGAAGAGACTTTATTTTAAAAGACTGTTGCAATATGAATAATATTCCAACTACAAATTTTAAATAGTAAAACAACGCGAAAGAACTGGCTGTGAATAGAATGGGTGAACAAGTGGTGTTATTGAGTTACTAAACAGGGAATTTTTTCTTTGAGGACAACAGATTCTTGAATGAGGCTACGTTAGCTCAGGTGAGCCAAAATTGGGGGTCATTTGGAAAGAGAGAATCTTGAGTCAAGTTTGGTCAAATTCATGAGTTTTTTTGTCTATATGGGTATAATAGTGTTATGAAGTACCAGTATTGTAGGGGAAATGTCCAATGAGTAAAAATGATAAGCTATAATTTAATTTACTTGTAAGTGCCTAGGACACAGAACAAGAATATGCTCTTTTTAAAAATTTTTTCCAACCTTTGGTATAATATGTTCCAATAGGAGCTCCATGCAGGAGGATTTTGTTAAGCTGTTTTCTGCTACTGCAGCTACTTAAAGTCACTAAATTTATACTTCTTTTTAAAAGACTCTCTAGTTCACATAACTCACTAATTCATGGAGACCTTTCTTTCTAGTTATTTCAAGTTAATGAGGCTGGCTAAATGCACATGAAAGGATCATAAAGTAATCAAAAGGTAGATAGCAGATAAGATTGCTGAAGTTCACACATGTGCTAATAATATTGATAAATAAGATCAGCAGATGTTCACAGAGTTTGGTAGAAAATGATAGATAGTTCAAAGCAAACCATTTAAGAGTGTTTTTATGTATGTCTCTTAAGCTGTATTTATTATCAACTAATGTGCTAATGGTATGCGGTAAGATGTTCCCACGAGGTAATAACGGAGGCAGAATTCCTGCCACACCAAGCAACTGGGCTTCAGGGCTTCTCATCTCATGGATTGTTCCATGGCCTGGGCAGGAGCCCTCACAATGGGTGCACAAGTCACATGTTTTTGTAAATGTAATTGAAGAGATCTTAACCATCATTATTTAAAACCACTGTTTCTTTCCACTCTGACTTAACCTCCTTTTCATTTCCCCTTTTATCATAGTGGTGTTGATGGTGCCATGAGAATTTTTGGATCCAACTAAGGGAAAGTTGATTTTATAATTTATTTATTTTGAGTGTAAAAGGATGTAATTATGTGGCTCACTATATATATGGTTAAGGTTATTCCTAATAACCCAATAGAGGAATGTGTTCTAACAAAATCATGTCACAAGGGCTGGGTTGCCCTGTGGCATGGATGTGTCCTGTGGGGAATGGTACAGGATGTGTGTGAGAAGTAAAGGAGAACTGAATGGAATCAAACACTTGATTGTGCAAAATACCCTCTCCCCCCATTAATTATGTCAAATGTGGTTCTTACCAATACCTGGTCAATACTGCACAGTTCCTTACTGCACAGTACATACATATAAATGCTTTATATGACTTTGATGGAACATCAGACATTCATAAGGCACAAACCTGAATCTGTGCTTAAAAATAGTGCATATATATCTGTGTGTGGTATCATGTTTTAGGCCCACCAAGAGTTGGAAATAATAAATTACATGTTTTCAGTAACTGTGCTAGAGGTAAGAGTCACCTTTCCATTTTCTTCCTCTGTCCCTGTCCTCTGTTTGAGTCATCTTTCCATGTTTGAAAGAAAATATTGTAAAATGTGATTATATAAATAATAAATCAAAGAACATGCCGGAACCGGTTTGGCTCAGTAGATAGAACATCGACCTGCAGACTGAGGGGTCCCGGGTTCCATTCCGGTCAAGGGCATGTACCTTGGTTGCGGGCACATCCCCAGTGGAGGGTATGCAAGAGGCAGCTGGTCGATGTTTCTTTCTCATCGACGTTTCTAACTCTCTGTCCCTCTCAATTCCTCTTTGTGTAAAATCAATAAAATATATATTTTTTAAAAAGAACATAATGCCATAAAATTTGTGAAGCCATATTTTAGTAGTTTAAACAGAAGTTAATTCATGTAAATATTATTACTATTTTGTGATTATTTTAAATTTTTTTCTTCTTGTGGTAGACTGAAGAATGACCCTCAAAGACATGTGGGTCAAAATTCCTGGGACCTGGGACTATTATCTTATCTTTCAAAAGAGACTTTGCAGATTGTGAATAAGTTAAGGTTCTCCTGAGTAGGGTACTACCTTGGATTACCTGGTGAAACTTAAATGCAATAAATTATTGTACTTAGAAGTGAGAGGCAGAGTGAGATTTGACATAGAAACAGAAGACAATGTGGTGACAAACAAGTTACTAAGCTGTTGGCTTTGAGGATAAAGAAAAGGGCCATAATCAAGAAATACAGGAATGTAATTCAAGAAGCTGGCGTAGGTAAAGAAACAGATTTTTCTCTAGAGCTTTCAGAGGAATCAATATTTGATTTTAACATAAAACTGATTGTGGATTTATGGCCTCCAGAAAAGTAAGAGAATGAATTTGCATTGTTTTAAGCCACCAGACTTGTGGTAATTCGTTACAGTAGCAATAGAAAGCTAACTCGTGCCTTTAATTTTTTTTTTTATTATGTCTTGTGATTACATTTTCTCTTTCAAAATAAACACAGTTGTTCCAAGTGTGCATCACTAATTACGTATACTTTTTCTTTAGAATGGCTTTACAAATTAAGTTTCTGATCTTACAAAAGCCAGCTTCTATGTAAGAATATCCAACCTTATTTATTTACTAGAGGCCTGATGCACAAAATTCCTTCACTGGGGTGGGGTCCCCTCAGCCAGCCTGCACCCTCTCACAGTCCGGGATCCCTCAAGGGATGTCCAACCGATGGCTCAGGCCCCCTCCTAAGCTGTCAGTTGGACATCCTTAGTGCTACCATGGAGGCAGGAGAGGCTCCCGCCACCACTGCTGCGCACACCAGTCATGAGCCTGGCATATGGCTAAGTGGCACTCCCCCTGTGGGAGCACACTGACCACCAGGGGGCAGCTCCTGTGTTGAGTGTCTACCCTCTGGTGGTCACTGCATGATATAGTATGGGCCAGCTTTGGCCCATCCACTGTTGGGCCAAAGCTGGCTCTCTGATGTCCCCCAAGAGGTCCCAGATTGCGAGAGGGCACAGGTCAGGCCAAGGGATCCCACTGGTGCACAATTGGAGCCAGGGAGGGATGTGGGAGGTTGGCCAGCTGGGGAGGGACTGCAGGAGTGCTCCAGGGTGTGTCTGCCTCATCTTGCTGAGTCCCTACTGGTCAGAGAATCTGTTCCCTGTTGGTCAGTATATGTCATAATGACTGATAGACCAGTCAACTGCCTGCCCCCTGGTGGTCAGTGCACATCATAGCAAGCAGTAGAGTGGCCTTAGCATATCATTAGCATATTGCACTTTGATTGGTTAAACAACCAACTGGACGACCAGACACTTAGCATATTATGCTTTTATTATATAGGATGTCACCAATGAAGTCATTAATGCATAAATACTAAATGTCTTTTCAATATCAAATGATGTGCTAATCATGATGGAGAGCAGCATAGTCATGCCTTAGATTGAATGTCTAGTGTGTTAGTTCTACAGAGGATACTAGGGCCACAAGCTGATCTGATAAGTAGATGATTGTGGCATTTGGTAGCCCTACACTACCATAGGCAAGTTACTTAACATTTGTTTTCTTTTAAATATATTTTATTGATTTTTTACAGAGAGGAAGGAAGAGGAATAGAGAGTTAGAAACATTGATGAGAGAGAAATTGATTTAGCTGCCTCCTGTACACTCCCTACTGGGGATGTGCCTGCAACCAAAGTACATGCCCTTGACTGGAATCAAACCTGGGACCCTTCAGTCTGAAGGCTAATGCTCTATCCACTGAGCCAAACTGGTCAGGGCAAGTTACTTAACTTTTAAAATTAATTTTCATAATCATAAAAATGAAGAAATTAGATTAAAAGTAATTATCATTCTACCTTTTATGATCTCACTAAATATTTCTTTGCTACTTTTAGACATCTGAAAGTACAGGATTGTAAAAAAAAAGACAATGTCATATTAATAATTATGATAGGGTTTTGATTTTTCGTTTTTTTTTAACATAAAATAGCTTTTTAATCATTAGAGGATATCAGATAAATTAAAATATGTACAATTATAAAATAATCTGAATTGTTTGGGATATTACATTTAAAACTAACAAGGGATTTTATACATGATTTTAAAACTGTATTTATTTCTAAGATGAGGGCAATACCTTTATTTTTTGCTCTCTTTCTATGGGTTTCTTTGTCAAGATATTCCTTTTTTGCCCAGTTTGACTCAGCTGATAAAGCATCAGCTCTCAGACTGAAAGGTCCCTGGTTCAATTCCAAGGGCACATACTTTGGTTCCAGGCTCTGACACTGGCCTAGGCAGGGCACATGTGGAAGGCAAGATATTTCTCTCTATGTGTTCCTTCCACTCTATAAAACAAACAAGAAAGAAAGCAAGCAAGCAAGCAAGCAAGAAAGAAAGAAAGAAAGAAAGAAAGAAAGAAAGAAAGAAAGAAAGAAAGGAAAACAATTGGAAAATATCATTGGGTGAGGATTAACAAAAACAAACAAATAATCCTTGGGTGAAGATTTCCACAGCCTAAGTGCCCATCAGCAAATGAGTGGGTTAAAAAACGGTGGTGCATCTACACGATGGAGTACTACACTGCTATAAAAAGGAAGGGACTCTTACCATTTGCAACAGCATGGATGGACCTGGAGAGCATTATGCTAAGCAAAATAAGTCAATCAGAAAAAGATAAATATCATATAATCTCACTCATTTGTTGAATGTAATGAACAACATAAACTGATGAATAAAAACAGAGAAGCATTGATCAAATGCTCAAACCTCTGAGGGAAGGTAGGAAAGGGTGGGAGTAAAGGGGAGATCCAAAGGACTTGTATGCACACATATAAGCATAACCAATAGACACGGACACCAGGATGGTGAGGGCATGAACGGGGGGAGGGGGGTTTGGAAGGGTCTCTGGAGGGATAAGGACACATATCTCATATCTTAATCAATAAAGAAAAATAACTTAAATAGGGAAAAGATACATTATCATCTATTTGTCACTCTCTTATTCTATTGCTCTCCATTTCCCAATCTCTTTCTGTATTTCTCTCTGTTATTCTATAGAGAAATGTACAAACACACCCCTTATTATAAGAATTATGTACAATAGCACAATTTCTGACAGTCACTGTTTAGAATTTCTATTTTAGCATAAAAATCAGGGCAACCTGACATTTCCTTGGCATAAAAAAGGAAAAGAAATCAATGAAAACTAGTGGCATTAAAAGATAATAATATTTCTAAAAGTAGTTTAATTTCTCTTTTATGGAAAGTGCCATTAATAAACAAACTTACACACACATACTTCTATACAATTAATTCAGGATTTGTTTCAGAGAAAAAGCTCTTGCTATATTCATCTAAATTTATCTATTTTCTTATTTTTAATCTTTATAAGTATCTCAATGTCTGAATTGCTAGAAAATATTAAGTTATTTAGACCATTTCAAATTTTGTTAAAGTGTTTAGAGTAGGAGTAACATTCTTTTGCTTTATAAAGGAAAGTAACTTGATTTAAAGGATTGTAAACATTACCTTTGTTAAGATTTTTATGGACATTACTACATGTTAAAATGTGTTAACTTCATAAAAGCAAATAGTTTAATTAATTTTAAGTTAAATAGGAAACTTTAAGCAATTATAGCAATGTTGTATTTTTTTATGGTATATGCTATGGTGTAGGAAGATCTTAGTGACTTGAATATTTAATTATTGCTTCTTATGATAGACCTATGATGGGGTTTGCTTACTTTTCTATTGTGTATTCATGAAAATTGCACAATCATTAACAGCACACCCAGGCCAAAAGAGGAGGTGTGCCTGGCTGCCATGGCTCAGTTATTGTCAACCTCTGAACCAAGAAGTCAGAGCTCAATTCTCATTCAGGGTTCACTCTCCAGTAGGGTGCATGCAGAAGGCAGCTGATCAGAGATTTTTCTCTCATCATTGATGTGTCTCCCTCTCCCTTCCTCTCTGAAATCAATAATGCACCCTTTCTTTTTTAAAAAAAGAAGGGGTGTATTTAATTAAAGAATGAATTATATGTCTATTCAGCTTAAGATTTTGTTAAGAAAATGAATGAATGTTGGCATATATAAATGTGCCTATCTACAATATAAAACTGTAATATGCTAATTAGATGAGATTCCTTTCTGGGTGTCCTTCCAGGTGACCTTCCAGATGAAACCAGGGTTGTGAGGGCCTAGGCTAGCCGCTGTGGCTGCGAGGGCCAAGCCCCTTGCATGAATTTCATGCATCAGGCCTCTAGTAAAGTAAATAATAATGGAAAGGGAATTTTAATTAATAGGGAATTTCAATTAAATTTTAGGTCTAATTATGAAAAATAGAATAATAAAACCTTTAGCAGAAATCAAATTCATGGCTTTGGAATAGGAAAATATTTCTTAAATGAGTCACGAAATTCTAGTCATACAACAAAAAGTATGTAAATTGGACTTTAATAAACAAAATAACTTCTGTTCTTCAAAGTATTCTATCATGGAAATGAAAAAAGTATCTCAGGACTGAGGAGAGTTTTTCACAAACAGTATATATATATAATTGACAATGGATATAAATCCAGTCTATAAAAAGACATCATACAAATCATTAAGAAAAAAAAAACTGATTAAAAACTGAACAAAAATGTTTACCTGAAAATTTAGAAAAGAAAAATTAAAATGGCTAATAAACTTATTAAAAATTGTTCACCTTCATTATGCATTATGAGTGCCCCTCAAAAATACAGTGAGGGGCACACTCACCAGAATAAAGTTATAAAGATAGAAATTATCAAGCATTAATTGGTAAATATGTGAAACAAATTACATCAGGATAACTTTTTTTAAGTTTCTTTATAAATTTAAACATACACCTCTACTATTATATAGCAATCCACCTTATTTGTGTATTTATAACAGAAGTGTGCACAAATAGTCACAAAAAAAAAACATTGATCAGAATCTTCAGCGCAACATTCATCACAATAGCAAAAATCTGGAAACCACCAATATAACTGATCTAGAATAGAATGGGATACTACCCAACAATGAGAATAAATAATATAAAACAGTAGTTCCCATCCTTTTTTTTAGCCGTGCCCCACCTAAGCATCTATAAAATCCTGATGTCCCTCTGTGACATATAATGCCTTTTATTCAAAAAGTAAACTTCTACTCACGTGGAGGACACCTAAAAGGCCATTAACTTGGTATAAACAAGCTTCCAAAGAACATGGCATCCATGAAAGAGAAAAATAAAAGGCCGAAAAGACAGTTGAAGCCCTGAGGAAGAAATCGCTAAGAAATTGTTAAAAAAATAATAATAATATGAAGTGATATAAAAAATAGCAAATAAAGTTTCAAAGTATATAACAGACTAGTGAAATGCATAATATGTCACTATATATTTATACTAGAGGCCCAGTGCATGAAATTAGTGCACAGGAGTTGGGGGGAGGGTCCTCAGCCCAGACTGCACTCTTTCCAATATGGGTCTCCTCAAGGGATGCCCAACTGTCCATTTAGGCCCAATCCTACTGGCAATAGAAGGGGTGGCTGGAAGCAGGAATTTGATATTTATTTACCTCTTATAATAAAAACTTTGTAGCCTTGAGCAGAGGCCTAGGCCGTCCAGGAAGATTGGCTTCCTCCATTGCCAGGAAAACCCAGGCCTCCTTCTCACTCTGTGGCCACAACCATTTTTGTTGGGATTTATTTATCTTCTGTAATGAAAACTTTGTAGCCTTGAGTAGAGGCCAGGGCCACCCTGGGAGTGTGAGAAGCTTGGCTCCTCCATTGCCAGGGAAACCCAAGCCTCCTGCTTGCTCTGTGGCTACAGCCATCTTGATTGGGTTAATTTGCATACTTGCTCCTGATTGGCTGGTGGGCATGGTTTATGGACATAGTCGATGTATGGTCAGTTTGCATGTTTCTCTTTTATTAGTGTAGATACTGTATCTGAGGCCCCCTAGAATCATAAGAAATGCAAAAAAAAAAAATCACTGTTAATAACTCATTCTCAAATTGACCCCCCTCTTAAAAAGTCAAATTGCCTTCCTGTGGGGCATGTGCCCCACCTTGAGAACCACTGATCTAAAACAACAAGCAACAACATGAATGAATTTCATAAAAGAAGTCAAACACAAAAGAGGATTACTTCATTGAAACAAAGAACAAAAGCAAGCAAAACCAATTAAAACCAATTTTACTGGAAATCACAGCTAGTGGTGCTAGTGAAGGAAGAAGGTAAGGGACTCTGTGGTGGGCTCTCAGTCTGTGTGCTGGTTACAGGTAGTAAATTTGACATGCAAAAAATTCATATGGATTGATACATGCATTTTATTCCAATAAAATTTTTAAAAATATATTAATATTCTCAAAATCATGTTCTTTAAAGTATGAGACTTTGAAAACCTCTTAAGCTATAGAAAGCTCATTTTTCATTGCTCCCTCTTATTGTTTTCCCTTTACTCCATGTATTTGGCTATGTTTTTATACTCAAATCCTCCAAATGTCATAAAAATACAATATAAAATGTTCAATGAAGACAGCATTTTAAATTGAAAAAAGAAAACTCCTAGACAAATGATCCTTCCCTTAAGATTCCATCCTGTATTGAAGTTAAGGGTTATACTGAAAGTCAACAATGGTGAGAGTCTCATATAATTAAAGTAAATTCAGAAATACTGGTTTATGTCAAACTTGGAATTACTCAAAGGCATTTTCTAGATTAGATAATTAGTTTTAATAAGACTTCTCCTGGTTTTTTGTGTGTATTTGTTTTTCTCCACTGGAAATGTGTATTGTAGTGAAACAAATGCTGAGCTCAGGAAGCCCCTGTAAGACCATTGTCTAACTTCTAGCAAATGTGTTTTGACACTGTTTTCCAGTCCAATTATTCTGAAAATATCTCTGAATGCTTTGAATTGCTTAATATTTTAATTCTTAGAAAAGAATGCAATTATCCAGGTGGGGCATGGAGTATTATTTCAACTTATGTATTTTTTTCTTTTTTATGTTCTACAATGTGCCAAACTTTTTAATGAGGAGAGATTCTCACTGATATTTATGTGCAATAGTGATATACATTAGTTACTGAAGAGGAATAATTTGCAGCAGTACTTAATAATACAGAGTTCAGAAGATTTGGCTGGCCCCAGCACTTCTTCCCAACCAGACTAACATGTTGCTATTTCTACTCTCCCAGTTTGGCCCTGCTGAATTTTTAGGGAATTGTTCTTTTTCCAGATGTAACAGGAATAAGCTCCACCTTTGGACTTAAACATTCATAGTCTCTTTGACCTTTGATTTATTCCTGATGACAGCCAAATGACCTAAAAAGTTAATGCACTGACACAACTGCCTAAATGATGCAGCAAGCTACAATCCTAGTGCCGACATCCTTAGCACTTTAATATCACTCATCCCGCCCTCACCTGAGTGTTGATCATTTCCACTGGAGCAGGGTAACACACATTTTTTTAAATATCTTTCTACTAGTGAGTTAACTTCTACTTTGAAGGTAGTTCTGCTACATTTTGTCATTCAAAGCACTTGTAGAATGTCACTGAAATGTGCACATTATTTTCTGTCCTAACTTGTTTTTTATTTTAGTCAGAGTTAAATTTTCACCATTGCATGTCAGTGGAAATAAGTTACATTTATTGACCCCTCTGCTAGATGTATCTTGTCTGTGGCAGCTATGCCGGAGTCTTCAGTGGACTTCAAATAAGGGACAGTAATATTACTTTGCTCTCTCCTTCACCTGGTGGCAGTCATCACCATCCAGAAGAATAAGACAAGTGTGATTCTGGAGCTGAGACATTCAATCTATCAACTCAATGCAGCATCCATCACCTAAGAAAACACAACAGAAAGGCTTGCAAAAGTGGCTTTTTCTGAACTAGATGTTCTCAGATCAAAAAAAGAAAATTCTTCTGAAATTTCTGCCATTCTTTAATGCATTACCTCCCTTTGAAATATTAAACCCTTTAAATAGTTTATATATTTTAAAATATATTTTTATTAACTTTAGAGAGAGAAGAAGGGTAAGAAAGAGAGAGATAGAAACATCAGTGATCAGAGAAAATCATCTCTCGGCACACCCCCTACTGGGGATTGAGCCCACAACCTGAGCATGTGCTCTGACAAGGAATTGAACCAGTGACCTCTTGGTTCATAGGTCAATGCTCAACCACTAAGCCATCCTGTGGACTCATTCTTCAACTCTGGCAGACAAAGAATCCATGTTCCAATCCAAAAATTCTTGTTTCAGTAGGATTTTGGAAGAAAAGACTATTCATTCTTTACAATATTTGTATTTATTTCAGAAAGGAAGGGAGAGGGAGAGAGAGAGAAACAAATCAATGATAAGAAGAAATCATTGATAGGCTGCCTTCTGAACGCCCCCTACAAGGGATAGAGCCTGCAACTCTGGCATGTGCTCTGACTAGGAATCAAATCAAGATCAGGTTCATAGATCGATGCCCAACAATTGAGCCATGCCAGCCAGGCAATAAAACCCTTTTCCATAGAGGATAAGTCAGAGCAGAAAACTGTTTAACCGGGTAAAATGTTTAAAAATAACGTCAACAAAACCAAATAATTTATAATTGCTATTTATCAAGGCTTGAAAAGTGAGACATATATAAGGAGCTCATATTTGCACTGGATTCTAATTAATAATGACTTATTCTGAGACCTTGAGCTAATTTATCTTCATGTTCAATATGTCATACAAATTTCCTAACTTCAAAATCAATAAATCTTAACTTATTTTCAGAGTTGTGGCAATATTATGCTAATTTTAATTCCATACGTGCCCCTCCCATCTATCTACTTTGTTTTTCACAAGACACAAATCTAGAGACATACTATATTTTATAGCATACATATTTGCCAAGTCAGTGATGTAATAAAGATATTATATAGTTTAAATATGTTAATATTTGCAACACTTTTTGTTATAACAGGCTAATTTCAGATACCTATAACACAACCTGTATATTTAGAATACAAAATCCTCTAATGCATTTTTAAGATTGTTTTTATTGAATTTAATAGAGTGACATTGGTTAATGAAATTAGGTTCCAGGTATATAATTCTACAATACATTATCTGTATTTTGTATTATTGTGTATTTACCACCCTAAGTCAAGTCTCTCCATCATCATTTATCTCCCTTTACCCTCTTCTACCTCGCCATTCCCTCTGGCAATCACCATACTATTGTCTGTATTTATGGGTTCAAAGTTTAGAAATATTTTCTTTCTCTTAATGTCTTTATGTGTATTTTCTTTAATTTATGGTGAGTATTTTTAAATCAAATTTTATTTGAATATATTTTGGTTTGTCCTTTTTTTTCATGATGACAGCATTCAAACATAATAAGTAGAAAAAAAGATTATAAAAAACCTCACATACCCATTTTCATCATTAACCTCAACAATTATCAACATATATTTATATTGCCCTCTCATTTTCTCTTTATACAGTATGATTTTAAAGCAAATTTGAGGTATTATATTACTTTTCTTATAATTCTTAATCAGAATTTTTAAATGACAAGGTTAATCACTCAAGTTTCAAAATGATCTTTCCATGAAAATTGATAACCCCTACATAACTCAGCTTCATCTTGAAACATGCTATTCTTGAAATTGACTGTTATCATAGAAAGAAATAAAAATTATCAAGGCTCCTGGACAATTCTGAGAGCCCAATATGTCATGATTATATTTTGTACAATTAGCTTAGAAATTTAGAGGGAGTTTGTGTACCACATATATCTAATAATCAAATAGGAATATGATGTAGATTTGATTTTGGGATTTATTGTGTTCACACTGCATTAATTTCTTTGAGATAAAAATCAATAAGAAATTGTTATTTGATAAAGACCTTAAGTATTCATGTATGTATATAAATTTGGGAAAGTTCCCAGCAATTTATCAACAAAGAATAGAGGAAGAAAATAAAAATTTTAAGACATAGAGAAATTAATTCAAAGCAGATTCCAAAAATTATCCCAGAGAGAAAATAAAGAATTTAAATTTTTTAAAGATAGCCTAGACTGGTTTGGCTTAGTGGATAGAGCGTCAGCTTGCAGACTGAAGAGTCCTGGGTTTGATTCCAGTCAAGGGCATGTGCCTTGGTTGTGGTCACATCCCCAGTGGGGGTGTGCAGGAGGCAGCTGATCGATGTTTCTTTCTCATTGATGTTTCTAACTCTCTATCCCTCTCCCTTTCTCTCTGTAAAAAAATCAATAAAATATATTTTTAAAAATGTAAAGATAAAAATTTGTTTACATAATTACCTTAAAGACATCAAGATCAAATAGAAAAGAAGAAATCTATACAATATTAGAGCCAACATTAGATATTATTTTAAAAGTCATTTTGAAAGTCTCTGGGAAACTATTGAAAACTAATCATTCACAATCTTCTTTAAGCATATACTCTTAGTGTTCCACTTGTTCCTCTTGTTTTCGCTCAACTGTACCATCTTTCACCACAGCCAGTGATGTTTAATGGAATGAGGGAGTTGGGTCCATGAATCCTGTGCTGAGGATAGTGGAATCTCCTCCAGGGGATCGATGTAGTTAGATATTCATACTGTAGTATCATGGTATAAAGATGCTCTTATAACACAAACTTTGAAAACGTAGATTAAGTTATAATTAATGGAATGTTTTCAATATATAGGGAACATGGGAAACAATACATTTAACGATTTTAGTCATTTTCAGTGCAGCCATATTGGAAACAGAGGTATTTAGGCTGTGTTGGGATACCTTTTGGTTTATGGCTGTCTTTAATTGCACAGGTCAGACATATTTCTATTTGCCTATTCCATTTTTACTCTCTGTACAAGTATGATAAACACCTGGCGTCTTCAAGTCTCCAGTATGTATTCCTTTTCAATAGATCCCTTTCGTTCCTAAAACTTTCTAAACTTGCCTAATTAAACTAGCTAGCTACCCCTTTCACAGGTTTCAGAGTTATCTATTATTTTCCTAATTTTATTTTATTTTTTCAAAGGAGTGAAAGAAACAATAGTCTGCAACTTTAGGAAACAGGTACTTGCCCTTGACCAGAATCGAACCCGGGACCTTTCAGTCCACAGGCTGACGCTCTATCCACTGAGCCAAACCGGTTACGGCTGTAGGAAACTTAGTCCATCATCTTGCTATAACAGGATTTTTTCTGTAATGTTAATATCCAAAAAAAATATACCAGTGTGCTTGGGCATAGGGAAAACAAATAAGAAAAATAACAAATGCACAAATATAAAACAACAATAAAACCCTCAGAAACTAAAAGTATAATGAAACTGAGTCTTTTTTTTTCAGTAATAAAACCAAAAGTGAGGATATAAAGTACAGTATGGGTCAGTGAATTACTTGATCATATTACTTGATGTAAGGAATCTGTTACATGAAAAGTAGAAATCCAATTAGAACCTGTGCTCTCAGCCAAGGCTGATAATCTGCTATGCACAACAGAATTGTCATATAATTAAAAATATCTGAGTTTTTTCATGCAAGTGGTTATTTAGATATTTCTTGAGTTATCTGATGCTGGATTCTCCTGGCCCTTTTCCTAACTAACAACTAATAGCTTTCACAACCTTTTACTTAAGTTCTACATACAGAATTAAGTGAAAAATTAAAATTTTTAATTACATTCATAAATATATAAAGCAAATATGACTGAAAAAAAGTACTAATATCTAAATTTTAGAGATTTCAATACACAAATAATTGAATACCCAAAACAAAACTAGAAAAAAATGTGGCAGTTTACTGAAAAAGAAGCAAGAAAAAAATTATAGTACACCATAATTTTGCAATTAATGAACAAAATAAAAATTACTAATATAATATATCATTTTCAAGTGGGAAGGTAGTTATCATATCTGGTATTTTAAGTACTGAAATCCTCCAAGTTGGAATGTCTCAACTATTATTCTTACAAGTACAATGAGATACTCGACACATAGCTATTTAATATTTCTTGGCAGTGACACTCAACTACATTAATAGTTTCTGAAGAGGTTTTGTAGATTTATAGTTGTTGAGCAATTGTTATGAAAATCAGTATTGTACTATACAAATCATTATTTAAGATGTTATTGTCTTTAAGATCTATAGATTGCAAAAGTGAACTAATTTTAAAAAAATATCAATTTCTGTACAAGATATGGTTCTTAGTATCCTTTTCAAAATCGAGGTGTTTTTTCAAGACTACTTTGAAATTAGCCACAATAATTATATTAAGTATGGTTAGAATATTTTCTTTCTGTGATTCTAATATTACTTCTAAATTATGTTACACCAACTTTAGTATATATGGATATTCTGTTATAGTTTTTGGGAAAATATGACATACATTTAAACATAAATTAAATTAGAATGTGTTTGAAAGAGTTTCTCTTTAATTGTTTAAGAAAAATCACGGTGTCACAGTTTTGCATTTAGGGTATTCTCAAGTAGTTTTCATGAAGGCTTCGTAAGAGGACCTTCTGCCATATCTGCTCTACTACTTTCCAATAGAGTGTCACTATACAAACATGTCATTTTAAAATTATAATTGCATTTTTAGCAATAGAGATGTGAATCATTCATATTTGAACTACAATGCATATACTTAAAAGCCTTCTTTTAAAAAATAAGCTTCTAAAAAGATTTTTAATGGAAATATGCATCACTTTATAATTAACCAAACCTACAACAAATTAAAGTGCTGATTGTGAAGGTAAAATACCACTGATCTATAATTATAATCAAGAAGAGCAGCAACTGAAAACCATAGCCAGTCACTAGAGATTTGTTAGTTGAATCCAAAATAAACCAGTAAAATGCATTCATAATATATTCTTTCTAAATTTTGGTAGGTCTTAATTATTTTTAATAGTTTGCTAGTTGTTTATGCATAAAAACAAGTTTAACAAGGTTTTCTGTCCTATTCTCTATAAAATGCAAAAAGAAAGAACCTGAAAGTTCAGCTCAGTAACTCCCACTGATAGAGACTTATTACTCCAACTATCCAAATAGGGTTATACCATTAAAAGTCACTACTGAAAGGCAAAGCAAACAAACGAAGCAACAAAACAAAACAAGAGCCCTCAAAACTCCAGTTTCAGCAGAGCTTAGCATTTCCATTTTATCCCTAAACCAGTGTATCAATGTTATTGACTGAGCATTTTTCTTCCTAGACAGAGAAATGTGATTACATATCCTTTTATTTACTATAATAGATGGCAATGCCATAATTTTGAGTGTCAAAGTGTGTCGTGAGAGGATCCTAAATAATCCTTTGCTACTAAATTTTCGTTTTTGTGGGTAAGAGCTAATTAGCATAATGTTTAAGATATCTGTATTGCTTGGGTTCAAATGTCATTTCCTCTATTACTAATTGTTACCTTATTTCTCTAAATCTCTATTTCTGCAGTAAATAACAATCGTTTCTATTTCCAAAAATTATTGTGAAGATTAAGGGACAACACATGTATACTCTTGTACATGATCTATGGCACTTGGTACAGATTTAAACATTTTTTTCACTATTATTATTAAAGAAAATGGCACTGTAATTATTTTCTACCATTGCATGAAAAAATATCATAGAAAAACTATCTAAAGTTTTTAAATTAAAATATTGAATGTATCTTTTGTTACTCAAAAATCTTTTTGTTTAAACATTGTGCCACATTAGAGAATTGATATATTTTATAAATTGGATTGAATCTACCCGTGCTTTAAAGTAGAGTTCATAACATAAACAGATCCAAAGACAGAGAAGCATCCATCAGACCATCAGACCTCAGAAGGAAGGCAGGGGAGGGGAGGGGTAAGGGGAGAGATCAACCAAAGGACTTGTATGTATGTATATAAGCCTAACCAATGGACACAGACACCAGGGGGGTGAGGACATGAGTGGGGGGTTCGGGGGGAATGGGTGGATAAGGACACAAATATAAAACCTTAATAAAGAAAAAATAGTGTTCATAAAACAGATGTTAGTTATTATGTTTCTTCACTGATATAAAGATGCTAATTATTCATTGAATTGTTGAATATTCCAAAAGCATTTCTCATGGTTTTAGATAGACTATGAACAAGATTTAGAGCACACACATGCCAGCCAGATATAAATCCAGATGACCACTTGTTCTCATTTTCATTCACTTACATACATATGTCCTTAAATATTTTTAGAAAATTCTATATCAAGTCCAGGAAATAACAATATTTAATCCTATGATAATAATCTCAAATTGGATTACTTCTCATAGAATGAAATTGAATACTTAGAAATTTGCCACTGCCATTTTTGTTGGGATTTATGTATCTTCTATAATTGAAACTTTGTATAGCTTTGAATGGAGGCCAAAGCCAGCCAGAGCAGATGGGAAGCTTGGCTTCCTCCATTGCCTGGGAAACCCAAGCCTCCTGCTAGCTCTGTGGTGGCAGCCATCTTGGTTGGGTTAATTTCCATACTCACCCTTTATTGGCTGGTGGGCATGGTTTGTGGGCATATAGGAGGTACAGTCAATTTGCATGTTTCTGTTTTATTAGTGTATATTGTGTGAGTTAAGGTGTGCAAAGGAATGGTTTGATACGATTACCTCAGTTAGTTCACCTAGCACATCTATCACCTCATGTACCTATAATTATGTGTGTGTGTGTGTGTGTGTGTGTGTGTGTGTGTGTGTGTATTGGGAGTGAACACATTTAAGATCTACTCTCTTAGTAACTTTCAAGTAATCAATCACCAGAACTTATTATTTATATAATTGAAAATTTGCACTCTTTAATCAATATTTCCCCCAAAGCCCAGGCCCTGGAAACCACAATGAACTCTCTGTTTCAATGAGTTCAGCTTTTTTAGATTCTACATATAAGTAAGATGATTCAGTATTTTTTTTGTCTGACTTATTTCACTTAGCACTATGCCTTTAAATTTCATTCATCTTATCACAAATTGTAGAATTTCCTTCTTTTTATTGTTGAGTAATATTTGAGTCATTGCATATGCATTCAACATTTTCCTTATCCTATTTATCCACCAACAGACTCTTAGATGGTTTCCATATCTTGACTATTGTGGATAATGCTACAGTGAATGTGGTAGTGCAGATATCTCTTTAACATATTGATTTCATTTTTGTTGGCTATATAAACATGTGGGATTTCTTATTATATGCTAGTTCTATGTCTTATTTTTTTAGGAAATTCCAGGCTGTTATTCATAGTGGCTGCTTCAATTTGCAACCCCACCAACAGTCCACAAGGGTTCCCTTTCTACATATTCTCACCACCACTTGTTATCGCATGTATTTTTTATTATCTATATCCAGGAGTGAGGTAACATCTCATTATGGTTTTGATTTGCAAGTTCCCTATAACTAGTGATGACCATTTTTCATGAATCTGCCAGGCATTTGTTTGTCTTCTTTGGAAATATGTCTATCGATGCCTTTTACCCAATTTTTTAAAAATAATTTTTCTCCCTATTGAGTTGTGTGAGTTCAACAAAATGTGTTTCTTACTCTATTCCTATTTCTGATGCTGAGGGCAGAGGTTGTTAAATTAATTAATTAATATTCACTTTGAATTAAATTATTGTTTTAGAACTATCACTATAGAAAGAAAAATAATCGACTATCTCCTACAAGATACATTTGGAATTAGTGATTTAAAAACTTAATGGTTTGTGGGTATATAGAGTGTGAAGAATTAGCTGCAGTAAGCATGTTATCTTTGAAAGTCCTGAAGTGACAAGTCCTCCCTTAACAAAGATTGTCTTCTTGAAAATCATGGATGTAAAATCAGATGCTTTATTTTGGAATCATGTCAAAATAGACAATTCAGATATAGTTTCTTACTCTGCCTAATTTAATGAAGGCTAAATATATTTTTATTTTGCTGTCTATCTCAGAAACTAAGTGTTCCTCCAGTTTATGAATTTCATCCTAAAATACTCAAATTGTATTTTTATGAAGCTTTCAAGTGTTTCTTCTCTATGTATCGAATACTAGAAATCTTGTGCTTAGTTACTGATAACATTCCTCTCAAGTGGGAAGCACTAATACTTTGAATGGTCTTTTTCTAACTTGCTGTCTTCTCAGACCCCTTTTTCTTTTCACTGTGTGTACTCTTCCTTGGTAATCTCATCTACTCCCTTAGCAGTTAAGTTATAAAATTTATAGCTGTAACTGTAGGTCAGATATCTCCTAAGCTTTAGACATATACCTTAAACTAAATTTTATATAGCTCACTTGGATGTCCCAGAATTAATTCTAACTCAATTTGTCCAAAACCATACCTATCATCTTTCTTCTATGAGAAATTGCTTTTGTATGTTCTATTCTGGTCATTAATACTATCATTCATCTTATTGATCAAAACAGACACATGATCTTTCCTAGAAATGCTACTCTTTACTCCAAATACATTTCCAGAGAATATCCCTATATTATGCCACTCCATCCTTAAATTTCTTCTTTGGCCTAATGATAAATTAAAATGCCAAAATAGGGTTAGTAACATCCTTTATGAATCTGATCTTGCCAATTCCTACATTTTTCTCTTCTAGATATATGCACAAATATTTTTGTTCTCCACACTCCTCTACCTCCCAGATGATTCATCTCTTCTCCCTAATTTCATGTAACTTTTAGCATTTATATCAGCTACCATTTTGTCCAGCCATATCTTCTTGGTTGCAAATGTCTGGGTTAGATGTCTACTCAGTATACTAAGCATATTCAATTGAAATGTGCAGTTCATTGGTCAGAAACCAGTCTTTCTACAATAAGGCATTAGCAGCAACTGGTCTTGATTTGCAGCTTGAATTCACAAGAGGCATTGAATGGAGGATATTGAACAAGATAGGTGGAAATACTCTCACCATAGGGGAAAAAATCTTCCTGGGTCCATGCCTTATAATAAAGTAAATGAAATCCCTCAGACTATACTAGTTACATGAAACTCAGTAAAGGCCCTTTTCAGAGTAATTTTCTGAATATTGGGCATGACATAGATGATTATATATCAGGTGATTATGTTTCAACTAAAAATCTCTAACCATTGACCATTATTATTATAATTAGAATTAGAATTATTTCTAATTATTTCCAAAATTATAAACTTCTTGAAATTACCATTATATATTTTGCAATTTGAGAGTCCCTATATTATTAAGTATCAGGATTTAAATATAATGGTCATTAAATAGAATTGACTACATAAGCTGAAGGTCCACTAACATGGATGATATGGTTTTATTTTCAAACCCTAAGCAAATAAAATTAATTAACCTAAAAAGATCATCTATTTCTCATGTTATACTGACTCCAATGAAACTCTAGAAATTTGCAAAAATATTTTTTAAATTTATCATGACTAAGAAAAAATGCCTTTAATGAAAAATAAAAGCCCACACATTTCCAAAGACATAAAGTAATTATCCCTTACCTTAACTTTCATTGATAAATAAACTGTGCATAATATTACATTTTCAAAAATAAAGAGCTTCTTTGAATTCAGTTTTATAACAAGGTAATTAGAGATTGCCCTTAAAACTATGATCTTTTTCATTGCAGATATTTGGTTAATTATTAACCCTTTAATTTACTAGTAGAGGAAGAAAAGAGTTGATATGTTTTGTCAATAGCTTTGTGATTTATATCAAATTAAAACTTTGAATTAGGCCACAATGCCAAAGTAACTACCAAAAAATGTTGTCCTAATTACTGTTAAAATACAAGCTTCTATTAGAGACTGTTTCTATTTTTAGGCTATTTGTTAAGTGGGAAAAATCAGTAAGGTTGAGGCAAGAGTCTAGGAATCATATGACTGTAGTATACAATTTAAACAAGAATGTGTATTGATCAGGTGCCATAGGTGTTCAGGGTTGACCATAAAAGCAAGAGAGTATTCAAGTAAATATAATAAAGGTAGGAAAAATAGTTGTAATTATTCTGTAATTAATGATGATGACTATAACAAAATTATGACTTTATTCTAGAAAATGTTTTCTAGTAATTTATCTCATTCATCCAATCTCAAGAGGTAACAATCTTACGCTGGATGGAGAGAGAATGACTAAGAGCTTCACATGAACTAGAAAGCTAAGGATTATAAATTGACATTTTATTCCATAGAGGTTCTATATAGACTTACTCAATTGCTTAGTAAGGAAAATTCTCACAAAAGGATTTCAGCAAAGTTAAAACACTGAGCTTTTTTTTTTTTTTTTTTTTTTTTTTAGTGTTTCTACTTTCTTAAGTGTGAAACTTTATGAAACTAAACCAGGGCTAGAGTGGAATGAAAGTTCCTCTTTAACAAGATAAATCCAATCAATTTAATGAATTCTTCTTGGAGACAAGGGTGAGATGAAATAAATTATTTGTTCATTATGCTAATTTAAAAAGAGGATCTAAAGTCTATGAAAATAACACTGATTAAAGCATTTCCAGTCTGTCTAGTTAGACATGTGAAGCACAAAACCCACACATAGTGTGCAAGTCATGGACATGATTGGCGAATACACATAATAATTATTATTTTTGCATGTGGTGAATATGGTTTGTCATTTTTACCTATGATTGTATGACATATTAAACACATGTGGGAAATAGAAATTCTAGAAGAGAGAAATCACTGAGCGAACCAGAAGGAAACTCTTAATGTTCCTTTGCCATTAAGCAGCACATAAACTAAAGCATACAGAAAAAATTTCTAATGGTCTTCTTTTATGAAACTGCTAAGAAGTCCAGTTGAAACCATACTCACAATATACTAATATAATGCTGGCTTGACAACAGAGAAAAATCTTTTTCACCAGCTTTTATCCATTAGTCAGTCAGAGGGAGCTTGCAGCGATATAAGAGTCTAGTCATTATTTGCAGCTCATTTTGATCCACCCCATATCCTGCATGAGGGCTGGGAAGCGTTCTCTTGTACTCACAGTTCCAGTTGTTGACAAAAGTCCTAGAATATGAGTGAATATGCGTGACATTGAACTCTGAGATGCTGAAAAGAAAATGGAAAGTTTATTTCTGAATGAGATTAAATGTAGATTAACCTATTTCCTAAGAGTCAAGGAATCACATTGACTGAAATTTGGAGCTAATTTAATGTGAAATAGTATGCTGTATAAGAACCAAATGACTATACTTTCCAAATATGTTATTATGATGAAAATATATTTTGAATTACAAGTACAGAACTGATGAAAACTCTAAAAATTTTACAAGCAAATTTTTTAAAAAAATAGTTTGATGAGTATAATGCATTTTTAAGTAAATTCAGTGCTACCCACTAAGGTTTTACCAGATCTATTATATTTCATAACTTAAGTTTTTTTTCTAAGAAGAAAAGGTAGAAAATAGTTTATATTTTATGCCATTTTAGTGAGCTCTCTTAGTCTTAAGATTCTGCTTAACCATCATTTTCCCTATGAGATTTTATTCAACATATATAAACAGAATCAGTTACATTCCATATGAAGTTAAAATATTCTGTCCTTTAATAGAATAATAAGCTCTTAGGGAAGACCATTGGTATTTTGAATTCCAAAATAGTAAATTCTACCAACAATAAATAATACTGAATCAATATTGGTTTGATTTCTTTACATACTTGAACATGATGAATACTAACATCACTCATATTTTTAAGATAATGTCATGTGATGAATAGAATTATGAAACTCAAAGTCAAAGACATCAGTTTGAGTTCTGAAATTAACACATTATACTTGGGACATTAATTAATGCATTATTTTTTAGACCATATTTTTACATCATTCAAATGGACTAACCTGATTCTTTCTATCTAATTCATAATGTTTTTTGGGGCAACATATCCCAGAATAGAGTCTGCTAGCTCTCTATATGTGAGTTATTTGGCTTCCTATTAAACAAATTATTTTCTAGAGCTCAGAGCTGACTTATATAATTAACCTCTAGAAATGCACACCAAAAACCTGATTTTTAGCAAGTTCCCCAGCTGGAATTTGACTTGCAAATTGCAATATAATTTATAAGAAGTGATATATTATGCAATTTAATATTTTATATATTGTTTTTATTTTATATAATAAAAATATTGTGTCTATGCTTTTAGAGCTCTTATTTCTCTTCCAAAGGCAACACCTACTAAAATAACGGGGCATTACCACCCTTAGTGCAAAAACAACACACTTCAATTTGATTTCTAGCTAAATAAAGTGTATACTTACTCTATCATTGTTAAAACTGTTCTTAAAATTGCCATTTGTTAGATAAGGGAAGTAGCACATACTATGAATCTTACAAATTAAGCATTTTTGTGTTTGAACCCTTCAATAGTCTCTTGGCTTTAAGATAGTTGCTCTGAAACTGTGGACCCAAAACCAGTACCATCATCATCATCACTAGGGAACTTGTTAGAATTAGAAAATCTGGAGTTGCACCCTGGGAGCTAGTGCTCCTATAACAATGGGACTAAGGACTAGTGTTGTTAGGATGATTTGACTTATTCCTTTGGATAATCCTACATTGAGCCTGGCTGAAGGAAAATGAAGCACATGCTATTCAACACATTGGATTTATCTTCTCTTAATTTAAGATAATTGTGCCAAGACAGTGCTGTTTTTCACAACGTATCCCATTGTCAGGCCACTCCATTTACGTCTCCTAAAAGACAGACCAGAGAGTGTTCTATTCTTATATTTGGGGCTAGACTTTAAGTCAACTCCAGATAACCCTAAAGGATAAATTTTCTGGTAGGAGGTTTTTACTTCTTTTAAAAAAAAGCTTGATTTTTTTTTTCTCTATACTTAATTGTACTGAGAGATTAGTTATCTTTTCTCTCTTTTGGGAATAGAGATAAGGGAACTGACTGGAGTTTATTTTTAGCTGGAAGCCCACAGGGAGATGAAAGTTATGCTAATGGTATGCTGAGAATTCTATGCTTACACCATGTGAATGCCACATATGAAACATATAAAACAAATTCTATGTGGCCAACTTTTATTTAGACTCTTTTATTCACAATTAGCAAGAGGTAATATGTAAGAAATTAATTTTCTTTCACTTACATTTTTAATGTGTTTTTTTAATTTTTAAATTGATTTTAGAGAGGAAGGGAGAGGGAGAGATAGACACATTAGTGATGAGAGAGAATCATTGATTGGCTGCCCCTTGCATGCCCCCTACTAGGGATCAAGCCCACAAGCTGGACATGTGCTCTGACAGGTGATTACATTGTGCTCAACTACTAAGCAACACCAGCCGGGCATCACTTACCTTTTTTACACAGCTTATGAAGGGAAGACATCTATGCTATTAAGAACATGTAGTGAAAGAAAATTGTTTGATTTTTTAAACTAAGAATTCACTTCGGTACACATAGTGAAGTGTGGTGCTTATAACTCTGTTTTTATTTAGTATACTGAAAGGCTTTAGCTGAAATGTACAATTGAGAGGCTGACTCTGTGATCCATTTATTCTTTTATTTTCCTTCTTCATTTTCTTTTTATTCTTTTGCCACTGTCTTGAATTCTCCTTTTCCTGACTGGTCATGCTGTAAAATATCTAGCTATTATCCACATAATGGCTGCCCACTTAGGATCTTTCTTATTGGCTTGACCAGGAATTCAGAGAGACCTCAATTCTGTTTCCTCTCACAAGCATCGCCAGCAGCTCTGGAATCTCCAAGCAAATGGTTAATGCAGGAGAATACAGATCCATAAAGTATTTGTTGTAGCTATATGAGTGACATATTAAGAAAATTAACTTACAATTTTTGTTCTTAATATATTTATAGATCTGAGATTACATTTATATATATGTACAAATAAAATAAATTTTGATGAGGAAAAAAACAGTTTTATTAGGTGCTGCTTTCAAGACAAGTTCATGCTTCCTTTCTGAAGTTGCACTTCATTGTGGTTCTTCTGCCAAATAGAAGTCACTTGGTTTACTAAACTAGTCATACAAATAGTGTTACTTATTTGCATCTCATTATTCTAATTTCTTTGCCTTCAAATTTAATCTTGAATTTCCAGATTTTCCATGTGTTTTTAGATAATGACATTGTTAAAGATAGATTTCTTATTATTCCTACTTAAGAATTTACAATTAAAAAAGGAGAACTGACGCGTATTGATTACTTATGGAACGCCAATCAACTTGTAATGGATTATTTAATTACTAGAGGCCCAGTGCATGAATTTGTGCACTGGTGGGTCCAGCCAGCCCACCCTGATGGGGGCCATCGGGAGGCAGGCTGGTTGGGGCAGGGGGTGGGTAATTAGGGGCGGGGCCAGCCAGGGTAAGGGGCCATGGGAGGTTTGTCAGCCAGTCCTGTCCCC
Source organism: Pipistrellus kuhlii (assembly GCF_014108245.1). Taxonomy (NCBI): domain Eukaryota; kingdom Metazoa; phylum Chordata; class Mammalia; order Chiroptera; family Vespertilionidae; genus Pipistrellus; species Pipistrellus kuhlii. The sequence continues at coordinate 54,472,546 of NW_023425540.1, read as the reverse complement.
GATTGGGGTGGGGGTACTATTGGGTGGTGGGGCCAGCCCAGGTGAGGGGCAAGAGGCATTTCAGTCATTCTGCCATTCGGTCTATTTACATATTACCCTTTTGTTATATAGGGTGCTAGCTAAACAACACATACTCATAAATTACATCATGAGATTGAGATTTTCTCCTAAGTAACTGAGACTTAGAGCAATTGAAAAACTTGCTGAAAATTTCAGATCTTTGAAGATTGAAGCCAGCATTTCAATGTAAGGCTTGTGTTATTTCTAATGCATGTCATCTGTCTCAAGTAAACACTAATGTGCTGAATACGTGGAACTGAATCTCATATCACTGATTGGGTGGTTTGTTACAAACATTTGCTTGATAGTGTTGGACTTTCTTTTATAGTTTGAACCCTTCCCCTTTGGCCAAGTCAAAGTTAGTGCATTTGTTGAAGTGAGATGGAGATGTATGAAGAAGAGATATTTGGCTCTGCCTTGTTAATTCTATAAAAGTAACTTATAGAAGTCTTGATTCCATGGCAATTTGTTTTGGTAGATATTTTTTTTTAAGATACTTAATGATATATACTAAATTTTCTCTTACAAAGTATGGGGAAACTGAATTCTATGGTATGGATGAAAATGGATTCCTCGTTTTAAACTACGGATAATGGGCACATGAGCCATCTTGTCTAAATTTTCTGTTATAAAAATGAAAAGAAAAAGGAAGGAAGGAAGGAAGGAAGGAAGGAAGGAAGGAAGGAAGGAAGGAAGGAAGGAAGGAAGGGAGGGAGGGAGGGAGGGAGGGAGGGAGGGAGGGAGGGAGGGAGGGAAGAGAAGAAAGAAAGAAAGGAATAAAGAGAAGTAGAGACAGAGGGAAAGAATCATAGAACAGTCCAGAATAACTAGAAAAGTTGTGCCTTGAGATATATTGCTAAAGATTGATTTTTAGCAGCACTCCAACGAGTCTCTTGTACTTTAATTTATAAGTACTTTTCATTCATTAAGTTACTTATTGTCCTCCTTTATATTCATCCTCATTCTTTATTTTATAGGCACATATGGTTCTATTATAACTTTGCCTCAGATTCTTATTCTTTCTAAATCTTTGGTGCATTGAGACTGTTTCACCAAACAACTAGAAGGTTTAAGGGGAAAAATGCTAACATTTATTTTCCATACAATGCCAGGCAGTTATGTCCACCTGTTTACATTCTTCTATAGATCAACTAACTAGATGTCAGTGAATTTCAGTAAAAGCCACACTTCATATTTAACAGTTGAAACTTATCCCATTGAACATAGACTAATTCACATGAATTTTCCACTATGAGACCTAACTCATGCAGTCTTCTAAGGCATCTCTTGGTTCTTTGACATGAATTAATGATTTGTAGCTACATAGAATAGAAAGTGTTATTATTGATTGTTTTGGGTTGCTATAAGAGCAAAACAATATATTTTAGTATATGTGTTGTATCTATTTCCTGATAAGATATAGATTTTTCTTTTTAATTAGGTTAATATTATCTGACAGCTATCATTCACATGCCTAATTGAGATTAATAAAAACATCTTCTTTGGGCCGAAACCGGTTTGGCTCAGTGGTAGAGCGTCGGTCTGCGGACTGAAAGGTCCCGGGTTCGATTCCGGTCAAAGGCATGTACCTTGGTTGCGGGCACATCCCCGGTAGGGGGTGTGCAAGAGGCAGCTGGTTGATGTTTCTCTCTCATCGACATTTCTAGCTCTCTATCTCTCTCCCTTTCTCTCTGTAAAAAATCAATAAAATATATATTTTTAAAAACCAACACAAACATCTTCTTTGGATCATAGCAAAAATACAAAAAAAAACAAAACAAAACACATATATATTTTTTACAATTGCTCTTATCAAATACAAAACAAGCTTAAGTCTTTCACTCAGACCTTTTCTGTCTGCAGGGGGACCCAGCTGTAGTAACAAAGCATAGACAAGATGTCTTTTGGCGTTAGGGTCAGTGCTCTCTATTAGCAAATTCCAAAGCCAATGTGATTTAAACACCAGTGTCTCTTTGAAACATTGGCACAAAACAACTTATCTCTTATTTAGTCAGTGGTAGCTAGAGCAGCAGCAGCAAAAACAGGGTCTATCTCAGGAAGTAGCAGAGGGCCTGGGCTGATAAGAGGTAGTATGCTAAGATTGGAACCTAGATCTCTCTGAGTACAAAAGTTACACTATAAACAAATACTTTTCGTACCTAATACTAGCACATATAAGCACTATGGGACATGTTAGTTGCTTTGGATTCTGCTTGACTTGTCTTCTTTGTGCATTGCCATTCCATGTTTTCTTTTCTTTTTAACTGATACTAATTCAAGTAGTAGGATACCATTTATTTAATAGAGAGAAAGTAATGTTGTAGGAATATATCGCCTCAATAGTGCTACATAATAATACCACCTAAAAATTCAATGGATTAGCATTTACAATTTATAAGCTTAGAGGCTTACTGGATGTCGTATCTAGTTGTTTCACACCCATGCATCTATAGATTAGCCATGAAGATTTTCTGATCTTCATCAGGTTCTTTCCTGATAGAACATTTCATCTAGAACAACTAGACTGACTTAGATATTCTCCATATGTCCTTTTTGATACTGAATGTCATCACTCTTATCATACTCTATTGACCAAAACAGGCCAAAAGTTTGTCTCAGAGTCATTGTGTACAGAAATAAACTCTCATGTAGATAGTTCAACTGTGGCTAGAAACATGGAGAAACTGGTTATTTCTTTTTCAATAAGTCCATCACAAGGAATCCTACATATGCTTTAAAAGATATAAAAAAGTATCCTATAAATATTCAGTTTCATTTCTAACTTTACAGTTTAGCATTCAATTTACAGTAGATTGGGAAATACTTGAAATTAATTTTAGTTATCAAAATGAAAAATTACAATGAAAGTCATTCTTTTTATTCTTAAAAACAAAAAATATGCTAATGTGAGCAATATTATAGTTACATTTCTGTGTTTCAAGTCTAACCCTGAGCTGTGTGTATAATCACCTATCTCCTAAAACAGTGAACTCAGCAACTTGGTGTTATGCTCCAGGAATTCTCTTCAGAACACACATCAATGTAACAAAACATTGGTTTTTCATTTAAAAAATGCCAGGTCCATATGTTGCCCATATCCTCATTGGAACTCCTGTTGACATCAACAGGAATATTGTGTGAAGCATATGGTTTTAATAAGTAACAATTTTAAATTTGAATCATTACTTTATTTTAACTCCCAAATAATAGAGCCATTTTTAAGTATGATTTTGCTTTTTATTTCATCTAACACTCTTTTAAGACATCTGAGGTTTATTAGAAAAACTTCACTTGTAATTTTCTCTGATTTATTTTTTATACCTGTTTGACATTTGAGGAAGAAAAGCATAGAGTAGACATTTGAAGAAGAAAAGCAGAGAGTAATTCATAAATGTTGTTCTCAAGTTTTAGATAGTGAAATGGACAGATATTTACATCATAATTTGTTCTCTCTTATTCCTGCTTTATTCATTCCATGTAATTATGGCTTAATCATTGAAATGGACCATGAGCTGGTCATTTGCAAGTTGAAGTGCATTTTTGTTGAAATTTTTATTTATATTTCTCCTTTAGTAAAGAATTTATGGCCTGGAAAGTGTTGGAACAAAAATCTAATGTGTTACATTACCCAGATATGTCTGTTAATAGGTCATTGTTAAGGGTGGGTCAGTAAATATTTTATCTTCAAAGACCAGGAACACATTATAATGTAAACATTATTTTCTGTAAGATAGAAGAAGAGTGAGGTAATGTGATTATTACTAAATATAGATAAGTAGATAAATAGTAATCATCCTGGACATCAAAAAAGTTTGACTCATAAAAATAAATTTCTAATTTTGTTATGATATGATTATTAGGGTTCTTAAAATATGGTTGATATTTGGATTTAGTTAATGGCTTTTTAAAACTTACTATGAAAATAATGTTAATAGCAGTTTATCATTTTTGTTTTATATATGGCAATTGGTAATTTATTTCTTAGCAATTGGAAAATTTGAAGTTCACATTGATATTTGCTTTTTTTTAAAATATATTTTTATTGATTTCATAGAGGAAGGGAGAGAGAGAGAGAGAGAGAAAGAGAGAGAGAGAGAGAGAGAGAGAGAGAGAGAGAGAGAGAGAGAGAGAGAGAGAGAGACATCAATGAGGAGAGAGAATCATTACTCCACAATGGGTATAGAGCCTGCAACCTGGGCATGTATCCTGATTGGGAATTAAATTGTGACCTCCTGGTTTATAGGTCAAAGCTCAACTACTAAACAATGCCACCTGGACCACATTGATATTTGGAAGCAACTGTGGTGTGGTATTTGTTTATAGGCATTTGTACCAGAGGGTGAGGAGACAGAGGGGGAAAGTGAATAAAGAATGTACCAGTTTTGAATTCAATTCAACAGTACTTTCTTCATGCCTAAGGAATTGGGATATTTAGTTCTTATAGCACAAAAATATCTGGGAAACCAAAGGCTCCATCTATCTTTCCAAAAGTCACCAATATTTTTGATAGCAAATATTAATTTTATAACCCATTGTAAATTTCCCCTCTGAAAGCATGGATCAAGTATTTCTAGTTCTTTTAAACATACTTTTCTTTTTCTTTTTTAAATTTATGATGCAGACTTTTAAAATAAATGTCAAGACTTTTGTTGTGTTTATTATGAAGCTTTAAAGTATATAGATGTATATTTATATACCACATAATTACAGGTCCCCTCCTACAGCTAATCATGCATGCATATCTATTATACTCAAAGCTTCCATTCCTTAATCAAGCATTCTGTGATTATGCAAATTTGAAAGGTAATGAGGTACACCCTATAACAGAGAGCAAATCAACGTTGTTAAATGAATGAAGTCTTAAAAAAGAAGAAAATTGATTTTTTGGTCCTGAAAATCTTAGGAAACTTTTATAATTAGTGGATTAGTCACATAGAAGAAAATGACACATGTTCATATATTGTATTTGTTTTCTTCTTGTATTTATTTGGTTATCTTTCTTCATTGTTTGTGACTAAATATTCCCAAAATGTCTGGTCACATCCAGCTATCAGAAACATTATGAAGCAGATAAAAGAGGGCACAATCCAAATACACACTTGTCGTGTCTATTGCCTACTGCTCCTTCAGAAATTGTTTTAAGAAATCACTTTCCATGGAGCTGTGATATTTTCAAAAGTCAGTGATATTTTAGGTTTTGGCATTTTCTCTGCCAGGGTATGATTGGCAGCAGAATATTCTGTAGACATCAAGAAAGTAACTGCCTTTTCATAGTTTTATCTTTCTTATACAAATTTATTCCTTCCATGTAACTATGTTTTAATCATTGGAATGGACCATGAGTTGGTCATTTGCAAGCTGAAGTGCATTTTTGTTGAAAATTTTATTTATTTTTCCCCTTTAGAAAAGAAGACATGGCTTGGGAGGAATCGGAACAAAATGTTAATGTGTTATATTACCAAGCTATCTCTGTTAATAAGTCTTTGTTAAGGGTCGGAAAGTAAGTATTTCATCTTCAAAGACCAGGAACACATAATATAAACATTATTTTCTATAATATATAAGAAGAGAGAGGTAATGTGATTACTTCACACTTCTAATGTGATATTTCTCTTAAAAGGGAGGAAAAACCAGCAACTAACTATGAGAAAATCAGTGTTTCAGAAGATAAAATCAGATTCTCTCAAAACTCTGTGTCAGTGGCTTGAAGATGATTTTTGGAAAAGCTAATATTAGAAGATTGTTTGTTTATTTATTTATTTATTTATTTATTTATTTATTTTTACTGTAAGAGGTGGAATAGAAAATCAGAAGTATAAACAGTATCCAAGGGCTAATAGTTATGGTCCTCATTTGTCAAATTGCATTCTTTCAAATATATTACACCTTGTTGGTAATTTGCATCAGATATTTGTGGTTGAAGAGCCCCAAATGTTTTACTTTTCTAAAATTATTGGTCCTTTTCTCTCTCTTAAATAGTCTCTGTATCTCTTTGTTGTTATAAAATTTGTGTCTCAAAATCTTTTTGATCCATCAAACTTTACCATGAAATAATATGTGAAGAATTACTGTATAAAGAAGGTGATGAGATTAGCTAAAGAACATATATGCATGTCCCATGGACATTGACAATAGTTTGGTAAAAGGTCCAGGGAGGGGAAGCCATGGTGGGTGTTTGTGAGCAAAGAGGAACATCTGCAATAATGTCAACATTAAAAATTTTTCATTAAAACATTTAAAATATATCAATGTTTTCAAATACTGATATGTTGAAATAACATTTTCAATATATTGAGTTAAATAAAATAAATATATTATTTTTTAAAATATATTTTCATTTCTCCAGATATTTCTTTCCATTCAGTAAATAATACCCTTCTCATCCCCTTGCAGATTTAGTGGATAGAACATAGAGTGGGGGGGAAATTTTTTTTTTTTTTTTGCATTTTCATTCTTTAATGGTACTTTTTTTAAATTAAATTATTATCTGTGTACATTAGAGTGGAAAAATTAATTATGCTAATAAAGATATATTTTAGCTTATAGTAAGATACTTTTATTTGAAATAAAACTCTTTTGAGATGAACACTTTTTATAGACATAAATGCATTAAATGTCCAGAGGCTCAATTTGGAATATTCATCCAGCTCTATATTTCTGGAGTCTAGATTTTTGGGACATAGATTTAAAAAGAATATATTGTAAAGTAAGGAATGATGGTATAGATTAAACCTGTGCCAAGAGGGCCTTGGCAACATAAATTCTAGACATGTTGAGGAGAAACCCAATATCAGATGGCTTGTTCCCTCCTTACAATTTAGAGGCATGGCAGAAGACCAACTTATATCAAAATGGGAAACCTCAAGTTGAATTCTTTTAATAAATGTATACTCAAACCAGTGTGTTTTAAAACAGAAATAAGTCCATATTTACTACTAAAATTGTTATTAAAATGACAAAAATTAATATAGTTATACATATATTTATTGAGAATATACAATGTTATATGGAAATAAAACAATGTGCTTGCTCTCACAGAATGTATTAGAAAGATTGGAGGGCTAAGAGTTAGTTTTCAGATATCAGCAGAGTTAGATACTTCTTTGTTAATTCAATTTGTTATAAAAATTAATATTACTTTTCTCTACACTTGATTAGTGACTTTATATTAATAATGTAAATTTAGAACTTACCCATATTTTCTTAGAAATTTACAAAAAGTATGCTATTTGAATTATTTATAAACTATTAAACTTTAGAGAATTTAATAAAGGCTCAGAAGAAGAAAAATTATATTATTTTTTAAATCACTATTACCTGCTATTTATCAAAATCAACTTTTTTTTTTCTTCCAATTCACAGCAGTGGTTTTCACATAACCTCTGTTTGTTTTTGCATTCATTGTCTGGAAGTATCAAGAAAAATGATTCATGCATTCTATTGCAACTTAAGGGAACATTCCTACATGTTTTAGATAGAAAAAAAAGAAGACTCAGAAATGATGATAGATGATAGATAGATAAGTAGATAAACATAGTTTAGTTCTCTTAATATCAACTTTTCAGAATAGATTCAACACTTATCTATGTAATTGGTAATAACTCTATACTTCCTGGAAACGTGTAGATGTTCATTTTATGTTTTAAATGTATTAAGTAAGCCATCATCGGTTATTAGATATACTTTAAGCTAGGTTTATAATACTTATTTAGTGATTACTGTATATGTGTACTTTCATTATAGCTGCATATTCCCTGAAGATATTTAACTAAAGTTATGAAAATTACTATTGTTTTAAAGAGCAGGGAAAGGACCTGTGGTTAGTAGCACTGTATTCACAAGGTCCTAGAATTGGGTCCCTGTTCAATTAGAAAGAGTAAGGAAATCTTAGACTACATAAAAATGAAAGCGAGGCACACTGACAAAGTGGGGTTGGGGGTGGGGAATACTTAAGATACACTTTCTTCTATTTTTGCAATTTTGCCCAGGGCTTGCTTTGTTTTTCATTTATGATTTATGACTGTGGGAGATCCCCGAGCACTTACACGATTTCATATTATCATCTTCCTGCTTTCTGGAAAGATTTAAGTACATTTGAACAGCTGTCATTGATACAAAGTTTTGTTTAGCATGGAAGTACTCCAGGATTTTCAGTTCATACTTAGGAGACTACTTGTCACCTAAAGATACATGACACTTTTGTGAAAAATTTACAATATTTAACCATCTGCAAATATGTGTGAAACAAGGGGAGTGAAGACACAGAACAATATTTTAGTTTCCTTTTTCTTCCTTAAAGTAAGTGGAAGTTTATCTTCCCTGTCTCTACCACACAGTAGGCCCCTGCCACTAGATGCCATCAGTATCATCTACTAAGTTCAATGAAGATTTAGCCTGTCATAAATGGGCCAAGCCAGAAAATGCCTTTTCTACTAGCAATAATTTCTTTCCTGTCTACTCCAAGAAGAATAGTTGAAATAAAAGCACACTTTATTTTCATAAAAATCTATAATAATAAAAGGGTAATATGCTAAGTAGACTGGACCTCATTCCAGACAAAGCCAAGGCCAGAGGGAAGCCCAGGTCCTGGGTGTCTGCCAGCAGCCAGAGTGAAGAGTTTTGTGTATTGAGCCTTTAGTAAATAAATAAATAAAAAGACCCACCATGAAAAAATAGAGTGTGTTGAACAGCATAGACCTAATTGGGAGAAATGGTTGGGAAAGACAATGCCAAAGAAAGTTGCTTTAAAAAAAAAATCTTAATGAATATGTGTTTGAATCTGGAGGAAACACAAATGGTAACCAATGAATATTACTCACTAAATTTCCAATTAGTAAAATATATAGAACTATAAAACAAAATCTATCTTATGAATTTAAAATATTAATACCATGAAAGAGAATCAAGCAAAGCTTATTTACAAATGTATGACTAGTTTTGCATGACACTTTTTTTTAATGTTTGAGAGAACATTATTATCATTATTATTAACAATATAAATTTTATTAAGAGACTAAATAAAAAAATGTCCTTATACTGTGCTAAAATAAAACAATTCAAAAGAGATGCTATCCTTTTTCAATATATAACAGGTTATACTGATTTCTACAAGAATATTAAAGGAGTATGTTGAAAATTTCATCATGTTCAAGTTAAAAAAGAAATTGTTGGATAAAAACAAATCATACAATGTAATAACAAGAATAAACATTTGTTTCGCCCTGTCATTTGCAAAAAGAAATCAAATTTATTTGAGATAGGTTGATTGAGAAAAATATTGTTAATACATTGAAATATTTGCTTTTTCACATTTGTAAAGGCATTTAATATTGGAAAACTGAAGAAGTAAAATCATATGGGCATATCAATTGATACAGAAAAAACAAACATTTGACAAAACTTTTACTCTAGCCCATTAAAATGCCTAACTTATATCATACTTGATGGTGACAAAGTGAATGTTTCTCTCCTAGGATTGAGAGCAAAACTTTTTAATACAGCACTGAAAAGATTTAGCCACTGTAATAAAACAAGAAAAATAAATAAAGGCATATAGAATAAAAAGGGAAACTAAAATTGTATTTGCAGATAGCATGCTTGTATATGTAGAATAGCCCAAACAATCTAAAAAACTTTTATAAAACTAGTAAGTAAACATATCAAAGTTGCATAATGCAAGATTGTCTTGGAGAGGTGTGACTTCATTTTTTTTTTTTTTTTAACTCTGAGAGCTCTTAAGCCTCACTCCTACTTTTATCCCTTCTGACCCACATCTTGACAAGCTGATGGAAAAATCTGAGTTGTACTTCCTTTATTACATGTGGGAAATTCAAGCCATGAAAACCCCTTCAACTATGTATGAACATTTACCCTGACCCCAGCCACTAATCATAATCTAAACCCAGGCCTATCTTCTTCCCTTGCTCTCTCAAGCCATTATGGACCTACTTAAGAGTTCTTCTTTGATCCATGAGAGGCTTCAAAAATATAAGTAATAAATCTTTTTAGACTCTCTAGGTAATGTGTGGTATGATCAGTCTTAACATTTGAACCAAATTTTGTATGGGGTCCATCTGTTTTTGGAGGTGACCATAAAAACAACCGACATATTAAAAAAAATCAATTGCATTTTTGTACATTAACAATAAAAATGCAAAAAACAAAATTAAAAATACAAAGCCATAGAAAATTAAATAGTAATATATACTTAATAAACCATGAACAGAAAGAGTAAGCTTAAAATTATGTAATAGAGAGCCATACCATGTTCATGGAGTAGAAGACTCAACATAACAAATGTAATTTTTTCCCCCAAACAGATAATGCCCCAAGGGAACTCCCACCCTGATCAGGACACCCTTCAGGGCAAACCAGCTGGCCCCCACCCATGCACCAGGCCTCTATCCTACCAAATAAAAGAGTAATATGCAGATTGACCATCACTCCAACAAACAAGATGGCTGCCCCCATGTGGTCAAACATCCTGCCCCCATGTGGACACAAGATGGCCACCAGAAGATGGACAGCAGGGGAGGGCAGTTGGGGATGATCAAGTCTGCAGGGGAGGGCAGTTAGGGGACCAGGCCTGCAGGAGAGGGCTGTCAGGGGTGACCAGGCCTACAGGGGAGAGCAGATAGGGGCAAACAGGCTGATTGGGGAGAAGTTAGGTATTAATCAGGCTGGCAGGCAGAAGCAGTTAGGGGCAATCAGGAAGGCAGGCAGGCAAACAGTTGGGAGTCAGCAGTCCTGGATTGTGAGAGGGATGTCCCAGATTGGAGAGGGTGCAGGCTGGGCTGAGAGACATACACCACCCCCCCCCTGCACAAATTTTGTGCACCAGGCCTCTAGTACAAATATACATTAAAAAACATAAAAGAATACCTACAAAATCAGGAATTAAAATGCATTCTATTATATTTTAAAAATCTGTTGATTCATTTTATATAACAAATGTCTCACTATCTTTCCTGTACAATTCAAAATATTATTTGTTACACCATATATTCTTCAACTATAATTCCATTTATTCCCTAATCAATTTTAATCTAATATCTTTCATGCAAGTACGGTAATGCTTTTCTTTGCACTTGTTTCTGCATGCCTTGGATTTAGTGAGTCTTGTGCAATTAAGATTTATGAAGACTAGAGATAAAAATATTAACTTATGATCTATAAGAAAAAAATATTAAATATCTACTTTTAGTCACTTTTTGGGTTTTAAAAATTAGATATTATTTTTCTCTTTGGCAAGTACATTTTTGAACATTAAAGGACAGTTGTTATAGAATATTCCTTTTTTCTGTTTCCTCATGATCTGATCTAAATAATTGTGTTTTTGCAGCAGTATCACAGTCATGTTTTCACCTTTTCAGTGTGGGTTATTCAGGAGGCCTATACTGCGATTTGACCCAATATTGATTATGTTGTCTTTGAACACTTTATTAAATATCCACCTGGTTGTTCACATACAGGGTTAATATATTCCCTTATAAATAAGAGATTAGTGGAAAGATAATTTTAAACAATCTAGATATCTGTTCCTCATAAACGTTCTACCCTACCGATCTCCATTGGTAATAATTTAATGTCATCTTTAGAAGAAATTTTTTTTCTTTTATTTGTTTCAGAAATAAATTATTTCTAACATTATAGAACTTATACTAATAAATTTATGAGTATATTCAAATATATAATATATTTACATATATTTAAATTTTCAAGTAGAAATATGTACACTTATTATATAAAATAATTCCTATTTTTATTACACAGTAATGCCATATTGTTGTGTGAAATTTATACTTTATGGAATTTACTGATTTTTCTCTCAGTTAATAATGAGTCAATTGCAAATGTTTTAAATTGTGAATGTTTTAATGTATTATAAAATAGGATTTATTTTCTATTTCTATGATAAAAATTTAAAATGTACCTGTATGGCCGAAACCTGTTTGGCTCAGTGGATAGAGCATTGGCCTACAAACTGAAGGGTCTGAGGTTCGATTCAGGTCAAGGGCATGTACCTTGGTTGTGGGCACATCCCCAGTAGGGGGTGTGCAAGAGGCAACTGATCAATGATTCTCTCTCATCAATGTTTCTAACTATCCCTCTCTCTTCCTCTATGTAAAAAAATCAATAAAACATATTTAAAAAAAATAAAAATAAATAAAAACCTAAGTTTTTGTACAACTAAAACTAATGTGTTATGTTTAAAGTCAGGTTAGTGGTTAACCTTAGGCAAGCGGGAAGTATGTTGGGATTGGCAGAAACGGCAATTAGAAGTTGCTGACTTCTAATCACTGGGCTATGACTGGAAAGGAGTACAGAGTGAATGAATACTAGTTGCACTAGTTCTTGTCCTGGGTATGGTTATCCAGGGAATTCCAATTTCTGATGATTTGTTTGCTTTTAAACTTGTGTGTGTGTGTGTGTGTGTATGTGTGCATTTTCTACATTTTTGTTCATAGAAGTTATTAATGTCAATTCTGGAATAAGAAAACTTTTTCTCTAGAATGGACATGATTGATTTCTAATGAATAAATAGGGTCATGCAATTTTATTATTATTGAAGTAAAATATCTGAAAATATATGTAATTAATATGGTAAACATTAATTGGAAGTTAATAAAACGTTTATCATTCAACTCTTTTTGCTAAGCATTAAGGCAGCTTAGGTAATTTTACAAAAATGAATGTGACGTTATTTCATAGTATACACCACTGAGTAGAAGAAATAGGAGAAAGAAAAAAATCTTACATTTCTGTGTGGTAAATTCTACTTTATCTGAGGGCATTGTTAAAGTTGTAATGTCAACTAATAAAGGAGACTGACTAGAAATGCTCAGAAAAGTTGAATAAGATAGCTTGGGGATGAGAATCACAAGGAAAAATAATGAACAAACATAATACAGGAGGTCACTGGGTACACGCAGGTCATTTGTAGTAGCTATTGGGGAAGAAGAACTATAAAATTAATGTGAAACATGCTCTTTTGGTGAGATTATATAGGAGAAGAAAGACAAACCATTTAAAATATTTTAAAAATATTATTTGATAAGTATAAAAAAAAAACCAAAAAAAAAAACCACTTGAGCAATTTATAGCTTGAGGTGGGGATCCCAGCAAAAAAGAACACGTTGAAGAAAAAAAAAGAAAAAAAGAGCTTAAATAATTGGATGGCAGTACTTACGGAAAAATTGTAGAGTAAAATAAAAACTATTGTAAAGTAGATTAAGAACTATACTTATTCTTATAGGCATAGCAAATATACTGAACCTTGATAGAATTAAAGGGACTTGAATGAAAAATTATTTGCTGCTATTTGTAATTTTCCTTTTGCCTTTTTGTTCTGCTCACAATTACCTATCTCTTCCATTCTTTCCATACACTTGTTCTTCCTACCTCTGCTCTTTACTTCAATAACTTCAGTCCCTTCCTCCCCATTTGCTAACATCCTATTCTAATCTGGCAAGCACCTGGTTCATCACTGTCACTCCTCCTACCAAACTTCCCATTATCAAATTAACCCTAACTTGCAAATCTTTTCTTTTCTTTTACCCTTTCTTGTACAGTTTGACTTCTCTATTCCTGCATTTCAAACCGTTAACTTTCACCCCTCTTGGACTGTGGAAGATCCAGGTCAAAATCATGAAGATCATGTCTGCAGTACACTGAGGGTGAAACCAGCTCCACAACAATGGATACATTATCTTAGGTAGTGCCAAAAGTTGTATTTAGAAGGAAAATTATAAACCAGGTGTTAATAAATATGAGCGTTATCATCTAAAGTTTATAGTCACAAGAAGGAGTTTAGATAGTGCTACCAAATCTTACCACATTTCATGGAGGGAGGTATTTTTGTGGTTTGCTAGTATGTTTGGAAGGAGAGAGTGGAAGATTGATGATGTATCTGGGTAGGGAAGACATGGATCTGTAGCTGACTGATGGGGCTGTATGAGAGAAAGAAGAAACTCTTTTTCACAGACCCGTAGGAAACACTGTTGTGGGTTACAGTGTTATTATTTGGGGGAGGCAGCTTTCTGCTAGTGCAAAGAGGGCATGCCAATGAAGGTTGCCCTTAAAGTTCCCAATATTTTGCCCAAAATACTTGCAGAGATTCTCACCAACTGGCCAAGATTGAGCTTCAACTTTCAAAGCAGTTGAAAGCTATCAAGATCTTAGAAAGTCAGTGTGTGAAATCTATGGGGGAAAGTTTTTCTCTTTGTTTTGTCTCATTTCCCTTTCTTAGCATTCATCTACAGAAGGTGTTTTGCTGTATCATGGTCTGAAAGTTGTGTGACTGGAGAGAAAATGTATTTTTCTGAAGGAGTAGAAGAAGATTAGACCAAAATTCAGATCTACTTTCCTGAATGATGAGTTCAGAAACTTAACAAAGAAACACAGGTTAGGAATGGAAATGTTTTAAAATAGGAACTGCTGAAGAAGCAAAGGAACCTGGGTTTTCACATTCCTACCAGCCTTGTATCTAGCCCCTCCAAAAGACCCTTCAATGCAGGTTGCCTTCATTGGAGTCAGATTCCTTTGCCATTCCCACTTCATGTTTTAACAACCAATGGACACAAGACACCAGGGAAGGATGGGGGGGGGGGGGGGGGGGGGGGGGGGGGGGAAGGTCAATGGGGAAAAAAGGAGACATATGTTCTGTACTTTGTAATACTTTACACAATAAAATAAAATTTAAAAATGAGAGTTTAGATTTGTTGCTTGTCTCCTTAAAAGTCTAAGACCATTTAATGGTTTTATGGTCCATTTTAATGTGTTGCCATGTTTTCTGTACTTGGCTGCCAGACACTGTTTGAATACTGGCATATCTCTTGCAAGGAGACAACCGGATTCATTATTATTAAGTTATATTTCTTGGCAGAAAGTTCTGCCTGACTTCAAGATTATGTAGAAGAAGAAGAATGTCCTTTCACAGTCATGGTTCCCCTCCTTGACGTTTCTCTGATAAACTTGTTATATTTTATCTCCTGTTTTCTTTGTAGAGATTTTCCTCCAAGATTTCATTACAGCTTGGGTGACAAGGATTTTGTTGTTGTTTTGTAAGTGAGTTGGCATGTGCTAAATTACCTTTGCTAGAAGAAGAACTCAATCAAAACTGACATTGTCTAGTGCTTCACTAAAAGCCCACTAGGTCGTGATATGTTTTAGTTTTTAAATTTCAGTTCTGCAACGAACATTAAATCAACAAGTCTGGCTCGCATACCAATTCAGGGAATTAGCACAAAGCTTGAAAACTCTTGAAAATGAGGTGTGACTCCGTGGAAGCTAATTTTGGCTTCCAGGCTTTCATGGAGGATATATTAATTCATTAGATTACCCAAGCATGCTGCATACAAATGCTGACAGGGATTCAAAGGTTTGTTGTCTCCTATTAATCACTTTATTATTCATATCATTCTTTCCCTGGAGTCATTAGAATATGTTTGATTAATATCTCATTTCTATTATTCTTGTGAGCAATGTTCATTGGCTCTGCTCTAGAGAACATTTTGTTTCCTTTCAAGTAAATATGAAGAGAACAATAGGTAATTATCAAATCTCGGTGTTGTTTCTGGGATTGCTCAGCGTCTCCTAACAGCCATGGCTGACACACCTTGCTCAGCCTGTGGCTAGGATGCTGATGATATCTGGTGTCCCCTTCAAATCTGATGAGATGAAGAGACACAGGAGAGCACTGAAGGCAAACCTTAGCAACCTCTCGGTGTCGCTGGCTACTTCACTATACTCTCACTTGATTGATTTTATCCTAGGATCCTATCCATTTGGTTTGAATGTCAGATCAAGAGGGACTGTTTCATTCATTCTACAAAAGAAAGAAAGAAAGAAAGAAAGAAAGAAAGAGAGAGAGAGAGAGAGAGAGAGAGAGAGAGAGAGAGAGAGAGAGAGAGAGAAAAAAGAAAGAAAGAAAGAAGAAAGAAAGAAAGAAAGAAAGAAAGAAAGAAAGAAAGAAAGAAAGAAAGAAAGAAAGAAAGAAAAAAAGAAAGAAAGAAAGAAAGATAGATGAGGGAATGTTTAGAAGACTTGTAATTCTCCAAATATTGAGCTCAATATTGTATATATTTCTTGCTCTGATCTCAAAGGCAAAACCACCAGGCAAATCTTAATGGTTTATATACCACATGGTTTGTTTGCCTCTGGAAGCTTCAATTATTTCAGAGCATGTTTGAAATTGATTTAGGAAAATATCAGATTTGGATGTGTTTCATGTAGAAATGTTATAAAACTAGATTCCTGAACATGACTATTAATATTTTAAAAAGTTAATATTTTAAAAAGAAAAATCACATTTACTAAAAACAAAACAAAACAAAACACAAAAACAAAAACAGAAGGTAAGCAAACTAAGCTGGAAAATAATGAAAGCACAATGTACACAGAAGCATGTTTTATATCCAAAAAATATCAATTTCAGTCACTAATTGTTTTCTGTAATCCCTAAGTTCAACACCTATTTTTCTTATATATACAAGCTGTTCTTGACATTGGGGTCCTACCCTCTCTCAGATGCCTCGCACTTTATCCTCTGGGCTGAGAGGCTCACCACAGGAAGCTCCGGGGGACATGATGCTGAGGCCTAACTCCTCAATGTCCATATGGCTCAATCCACGTCCTTTACAGGCTCGATTGCATCCATGTTGTTCCTGGTATTTATTGACCCTGCCGCTTTCCTTCTGTTCTTGGCATTGCCCTTGTGTGCTTGTTCTTTTGCAGCCTTTCTAAAGTTAATGAATAATCAACCAATGGGGCAGAAGATTGCCCCACAGAAGCCAATGCAATCTCATTTGTCCAGATTTCAGTTTTCTGGCTGTCTTCATTCTGTAAAATATTATGCTATGAAAACCCCCAGATATGTGTGTATGTGTGGAAAGCCACTGAATGAGAGCTTAGATTTACAAATGGAGGATTCAGCATAGTACCATAGAAGAAAGAAGTAAAGGTAGACTCTGGACGTATTGCTGCTTTTTGCAAATTACCTCATCTCTTTGGCACCCCTTTTCACACTCCTTTGTGTATATTAGAAGGGAGGTAAGGAGAAATAGGAAGGAAAATGGTACTTGGGGAGAGAACAGTGTATCAGAAAGTTTATACCTTTTAAGTTCAGAGAGACAAAGCTTTAAATCTCAGCTATGCCACTTATAATGTTGGGTAAGTTTTTTCAACTTGAGTTTTATTCCCTTCATCTGTTAAATAGAAAAAATACTCCTTGCTTAAAGTTTAAAGTTGGTTTTTTTTACGATTTCATCTGAAATTACTGACCTCTGTAATTGATAAATTAATAACCTCTGTAATTGAAATTTTATATTTAATTTTTAAAAATTGTATTGATACAAATTCCCCTTTCTTGAGGACACATGTCATTTTCCTCTTTGCATCCTCCACACCTGAAATGTGGGAAGAACCGAATAAACATGTGTTGTGTGAATCTGAGAGTTAATATGTAATTGATGATATTCCTTCAGATAAAGTTTTGTCTGTAGTTAAGTAAACAGTGATTCTCAACCTTTCTAATGTTGCAACCCACAGGTTGAGAACTGCTGTTGTAGAGCCTCAGACCATCTGAAAACACAGATATTTACATTATGATTCATAACAGTAGCAAAATTACAGTTATGAAGTGGCAACGAAAATAATTTTATGGTTAGGGTCACCACATGAGGAACTGTATTAAATGGATTAAATGGTCGCAGCATTAGAAAGGTTGAGAACCACTGAGTTAAGATATCTTCAAAACTCTTAATCTTTTCCTATAAGGCTAGTTATCTAGTTTGGAAGGATTCAGCAAAAATGGAAAAATTAGAGTAGAATTGGGCTTGAAGATTGCTAGTGAGGCACAATAGTAAAAGTTACAGATGACAAAGTTGAGGATACAGAAAAACTGAAAAACATGCAAGTGTGAATTGTTCCACAGCTCTCTAAGCCACACTGATCCCATCTGGTTTTATCCTATTACAGAACAGGCTGGCATTCATAGATACTTTGAGCTTTAATGGGAAGGTGAAATCATACTGAACCCATTCTGCATTTGAATGCACAAATGTGTTGTAATAAGTCTCAGAAATATTTCTATTACAGTGGTTACTTTTTAGTACTTGAAAAGTTAAGCTTCAATTATCTGTAAAATTAATATACGTGTACAGATCATTCCCCATCAATGTCAGAGTAATAGAGTGTCTGCCGCTTGCCATTACCAGTCATTTGTCTGCCATTCTTTGGCATTTTTCCTCTACCAAAATATGCTACAGTGACGAATAAATCTTTCAAGGAAGAATACTTTTAGGAAAGGTAAGAAGATCTACTTTAAAACTAGCAATGGCCTGTTTCAGGTGATCATTCAAACTTTTATACTTCACTGTGATGTCAAGGAAATTCCCAGGCTCGGCCTGGCATGGATGCCATTGTGTATGTTTGTAATCTGAGCCAGACATCTGTGAGTGAATTCAACAAGCCCCAGGGCAGGAAAGCCTGGCATGTTTCCACCTGAATGACTGTTTAAGTAAAAGCAGCACCAGGGAGAAAAGACAGGGTAGTCTGTTTTCTTTGTAATTGGTGTTGGCTTGAATGTATGCAATTTATAAACTGGCTCAAAGGCTGTTCATTTTCAAGAAGACAATACTTTCACATAATGTAGCAATCATCAAAGAGCTGGGGGAAAACAGTCCAGTTTTAACTATATGCATAGTCTAAACTTTTTCTTACAGCTTTTCATGCATACCACAGCTCTCGCCTTCACAAATAGACCACCACATCATTTACACCACACACACACACACACACACACACACACACACACACACACATCTAACACACACACACACCTAAAATATGTGGCAATGTTCTTGCTTTTGTGGCATACTCCATACATGTATATTACTAAAGTATATTCCCATAGGGTCCCAAGTTCTTTTAGGTTTGAGTGAAAACAATTTACAGATGAACTGATGACTATCGAATATACATATATTTTAATATTCCTAAGTAAATCAGAATTTAGAAATTTGGAGAAGAAATTTGGATTAATGTTATCTAAAAGTAAAAAGTAACTGGGAGACTGGTTTCAGTGATCATTTCTGAGAGAAACTAATATATATGGCTGTGAATGCTGAACTGGTTATTTGGTATAAGTGCAAGACAGAAGGGTCAATTGGTGGCAAATTATAGAGGAGCAATTATCACCTCCTGCAGCAATAGACAAAATACATGGGAGTTGTATATGGGGCTATATCCTCCAAATGGGACCTTCCTTTTTTACTGATCTCACTTTTTTCCTGAAACAAGAGTAATAACAGCCTTTGGGTTCAAGGATTAATCAGACTAATCCTAATGGCCCATTTGAGGAGACTGCAAGGTTTTGTCACCTGCCAGACACTTGCAGACATTTGGGGGTCTTTGGCTCCTGGGGGCAAATTGTATGTGGACCAACCCTTTTCCCTGAGAGGAAAAACAAGGCCTCATTCCCAATTAGGTCCTTGCCAGACAACCTATAACAAATCTCTGAAGTTTTTAATCTGATATTCCTAACTGCTTGTTTCTACAAATAGTTATACATTATTAAATTTAAATTGGAGGTTTTATTTTATTGTTTTAAATAAAATATTGATTTGATGGAGTTTATTTAGAAAGCATAGAATTAGAAGGTAGTTAAAATTTTCATCAAATCCTTTATTTGCATATGGAAAAAAAGAGTTTAAGGCTTAAGTACTTGGGATTTTGACCTTTTGTGGTTTGCGCTTTTAGTTTATAACCTCTTCTCAAAAGCTAATCAATTTTCTCAAAATAATTTTGCGCCAGTCTCAGGCAATACCAGCTTTATATCTAATTCTCCACTTCTTTTTTATAATAATTTTTATAGTGAACCAAGCCCCGACCAGCTCCACTGATACAAAGTAACTTCTGTTAACATATCTTCAGTTACTACCGGGAGGAGTTTTAAGGAAGGTGACGAACTCAAGCCCACAAATCAGTCTGCCATGTGCTCTTTTTCTCTACCACTTTGACACTTTCTTGTTAATATCTGATCTTGTGATTCCTCACCCTTGGTTTTGACCCACAGCACAGCTGATGGTAGTCTTCAGTTAGTCCAAATATTCTAATCCTAAATGTACAAAATCTTTTCAGTTTTATGAAAAGATTAAGAGAAGGACCTCCAACCTGCCCCAGGGGCCCTATCCAATCATGTTTATTTCAGCTCTAAAACAAACAAATAGAAATCAAACCAATCTAAAAAGCCATCAAAGGACATGACTCAATAAAACATGGATTTATACATATACACATACATAAAACTCTAAGGCAAAGTTACTCAAATAAGGAAGTGGGTCTATGGGAAAAATTCCCCAGATATTGCATTAAATAGATGGTTGCAGAATAGTGTTTTGTTTTTGTTTTTTTGTTTTTGGTTTTTTGTTTTTTTTTTTTTTTTTTTTTTCATTTGAAGTAATAATAAAAATTTTCCATAAAATACAATATTTATGAACTGTGTAGTTACTGAGCCAAATGCAAATAACAGAAAGGAAAAGAATGCAGAGCAAATTCAGGAAATAGTTTCCTCCCAGAATTAAGGAAGGGATTGGGGCTTGGGATGCTGATCAGGAGGATTTTTATCTAATAAGAGAGGCCCATGGGCGGGGGTGGGTCTCTCAACCCCGCCCGCATCCTCTCACAATCTAGGACCCCTTAGGGATGTCTGACTGCAGGTTTAGGCCTGCAGCAATCAGGCCTAAACCAGCAGTCGGAAATCCCTCTCACAATCTGGGACCTCTGGCTCCTAACTGCTCACCTGCCTGCCTGCCTGATTGCACCTAACTGCTCTCCTGCCTGCCTGATCAGTCCTAACCACCTCTGCTTTAGCCCCCAGGAGGACGTCCGGAAGGTCGTTTGGCTATCCAGTGTAATCAGCATATTATGCTTTTATTGTTAGAGATATTTTAACAAAACTTTATTGAAGTGTTTCCTTTGTAAATCAAGTTTGCTACCTATCTTCCTGAAACCATGAGATTATGAAAGGCAATTATGGGTGGCCACATAAAGAAGTCAGTGTACTTATCAACATGTAATTGAAGATTATCCTCTAAGTATACATGAACAAGTAGGTGATCTTGCTCAAATTCTCTTTTCTCCTCAAACTTCTCTTGGGAAGTATAAATTGCAGTATCAACTCCAGGAAGGTTTTTACTGTACCAGTGTCTCCTAGCTCTCTGGTCCTTGCTATCACCAGGAGGCACTGCTTCATTTGGATGAGCTCTGGTTTGGGCAGTGTGTAGAGACACTAGTTTTATTTTGAACCTTTATGTGACACCTGGAGTAAACCAAGTTTTTGTCTGACCACAGAAGCTCTTGCTTGAGAATGACAAGTGCCAAGACCCTGAATGAACACATTTAATCAGACATTCTCAGTCTTGAACAGATTTCTCATTAGTCTCCCAAGTATACATTTTGAGTAAGGAACTCCATAGGTCTTGGTGATAACAATGGCTAACTTTTCCTGTTAAGTCCCCACCCTTCCCGGTGTTCTGGGTATTCCTCTTTCCCAGATAAAGTATTTAGTGGCAAAATCCCTGCTGATCAGGAGAGGGATGTAGAGACCAACTTCCACTTGATAAAAACTTAAGTTTGTTTAGTCTTGTTGGTTTTGCTTTTTGGAGGCAACTTAAAGTGAGTATTTCACACTCTGATGAAAGTATCTGAAGTTACAGAGTTGAATTTGTCCTCAAAGCCCTAAGTATATAATTCAATAAAGATTAAAAAAAATCATTGCAAAATATCAAACCAGTCTTTTCCTTTAGATAAAACTACTTAAGTTTCTAAGTGTATCTCCTCTTACTTTTTCAGGTTTATTATTTATTACATGTTTTTCCTTTTATTTCCCTGCACTTCTTTCTCTTGTCCCTCTACAGTGAACCCTATCCCTCAACTTTTATTTATTTATTTATTTATTTTTTTGAAACAATAGTTTTATTTTTTATTTTTTTAAAATAAATCTTTATTGTTCAGATTATTACAAATGTGATCCTCTTCCCCCCCTCAATTGCTCCCCTCCACCAGGTACCCACCCCACCCTCTGTCCTTTCCCCATCCCCCATTGTCCTCATCTATAGGTGCACAGTTTTTGTTCAGTCTCTTCCCGCACCCTCACTCCCCTTTTCCTGAGAATCGTCAGTTCACTCCCCTTCCATACCTCTGATTCTATTATATTCACCAATTAATATTGTTCTTCAGATTTTTTTAATTCCCTTGGTTTTTAGATTCACTTGTTGATAGTTACGTATTTGTTGATCATAATTTTTATCTTTATCTTCTTCCCCTTCCTAAATAACCCCCTTCAGCAATTCATATAATTCTGGTTCGGCAGTGGTGAACTCTTTTAGCTTTTTTTTATTTGTGAAGCTCTTTAACTGTCCTTTGATTCTGAGTGATAGCTTTGCTGGGTAGATTATTTTTGGCTGTAGGATCTTGCTATTTATCACCTTGAATATTTCTTGCCATTCCCGTCTGGCCTGCATGGTTTCTGTTGAGAAATCAGCTGACAATCGTATGGGTGTTCCTTTATAGGTAACTACCTGCTTTTCTCTTGCTGCTTTTAATATTCTCTCTTTGTCTTTTGCTCTTGGAATTTTAATTATGATGTGACTTGGTGTGTTCCTCCTTGGATTCCTTTTGTTTGGGGTTCTGCGGGCTTCCTGGACTTATAAGTCTATTTCTTTCCCAAGGTGGGGGAAGTTTTCTGTCACTATTTCTTTCAATATTCTTTCTGTATCTTGCTCTCTCTCTTCTTCTGGAATCCCCATAATTCTGATGTTGTTTCGCTTGAAATTGTCCCAGAGGTTTCTTACACTATCTTCAACTTTCTGGATTCTCTTATCTTCTCCCTTCTGCAGAGGAGTGTCCTCTGGCTCTTCGTGTTCTAAATCTTTGTCTTGATTCTTGTGATCTTCCAGTCTGTTTTTAGGACTTTGTATAATATTTTTTATTTCAGACAATGTTTTCTTCATTTCTTGTTGATCCCTTATTATTTCTAGTTGCTCCCTTTTCATATCCTCATAGGTCTCATTTATTTTATCGGCCTTTTTTAGGATATTGTTGAATAACCTTATAACTATAGTTTTGAACTCAATGTCCAATCTTTTCTTTTCCTCCATCTCCTTCCTTTGTGTCCTTCCTCTTGTCTGCATTTTAGTTGTTTCCCTGATTTGATGGAATAGCTTTGTGTTCTAGGTGTTCTGGTAGAGCCCAGTAGCACAGCCTTCCCAGTTACCTGCGGTGGACAGTCTTGGTGTAGCACTTTGTGGGCTGTGTGTGCAGTCTTGTTGTTAAGCCTTGCTTATTGTTGGTATCACTGGGAAGCTTTGATCTCCAAACCAATTGGCTGTGAGGATCAGCAGAGTCTCAGCTAGGAGGGCTTCTGTACTCTGCTTGGATAGGGCGGGGTTTTGGGGTGGCGCAGACAAGCTTTGGTTCCCTGTCAGTCTCGCCTTAGAAAAGACCTGTTCTCGGAGAGTTTCGGAAGATTGGTTGCAGGCACACGCACCTCTTTGGTAAAGGCACAGACAAGCTTTGGATTCCTGCAAGTCCCTCCTTAGAGAAAGCCAGCCTCTGGGAGAGCTTCTGTGCTCAGCCAGAGATTGGGCGGAGTCTCAGGTTGGTGCAGACAAACTGTTTTCCCTTGGGCTCCTCCCCAAGTCCCACAATAATGGCCTCTGGCTTCATACACCTCTGAGAGATCTCTGCCCACTGCCTGACAGTCTGGCCTCTCCCTGTCTGGGGCCGTCTATCAGAGAAATAGGGTGATTCTGTTTTCCTCTCGAATAAGAAAGCCAGTTGCGCGTTAGCTGTCTGCCCTCTCCGCGCACCGGGAGTAAGCCAGTAGCGAACTCAGCCCGGCCTGCCCTCTCCGCACTCCGGGAGTCCTCCAGCAGCAATCTCTGTCCAGCCCTTCCTCTCCGTGCACCAGGAGTAAGCCAGAGCCTTTTCGCGCACACAGTTCTCCGTACCTTCACAGTTCCTGAGGTTCAGCGTGCCTTCTCTCTCCTTCCCAGATGGCAGAGCCTCCTCTCAGCTAGCTGTCTGGTGCTTCAGGGCAATGCCTCCCCTGTTTTTCAGTTCTAAATTCAAATTTGTTGTGGTAGGCTTCATTCGGGTGTCTACCCTATGCCACCATCTTGGTGTCTCTCCTATTCCTCAACTTTTAAACATGCTAGTCTTTCTCATTTAAAACTAATGAGCTAACTAACAAATGTGCCTCAACTATTGCTTACTTTCTCTCCTTTGCTTTTTGAGGTCCTCTTTCCATCTCTATTATTCATTCACTCCTCAGTTAACTTTAATTTGTTTATGACTGTAACTCTTCTCACCAGAGCAAGGGATTTTTCAGCATTAAGTTAACAAATTGCCCAAAATACTTAAAGCTTTATGGTCCTACTTCCAAAGGGAAAAAAAAAATGCACACACTCACAAACTTTGGCATAAACCTATTAATATATCTGTCCTGACATATATTACTCCCAAATTAAATACATTGAAAGTGAAAGTTATGAATCTAATAACCACAATTATCTTTTTCTCTATTACATTCTTAATAACAAGAATGGTTTTTAGATGCTTTAATAAGTAGGTGTTGAGTGAAGAAATCAATGCCCTATTTGCCATGAAACATGATGAGTATTTTTTACTCTATTAATAACTAAAATTTATTGAATTCTAACAATAGTACATGCAATGAACAATGGTTTGTTTTTTTTACATAGGTTTTCTATGTGTAACTCAATGAAATCTGGAATCAATATCTATTATTATCAGGCAACATTCAAACCATTCAATTCAAATAGCTATGAGGGAAAAAGACAGTCATTCCAATCCTTACTCAAAACACATTAAAAAAAGAATGCAATTCATAACCTCCAGAAACATTTTTAATAGTTTAATTTTTATAGTCCAACCTTCTCTGAAACTTTGTATTCACCAATGATATCCCAATTTCTCTTCCCTGACACTACCCTCTACTTATTCTATTTTCTTTCATATTTTTTTCCTCAGTCAAAACTTAATAACTTAGATTGGCTTAATCCCTTTAAGGAATTTTCTTTCTCTTTAAGTGTTAATGACTTGGCTTTTTTTGTGCCTGTCATATTATACTGAACAAAAATACAGGATTTGGCTTAAGGAGATAAATTTTCTACAGAAGCTGGAAGAGAGAGGAGGGGGTAGGTGGGAGTATGCAACATTTTGTTTCTGGATCCTAAATAATTGTAGGCTTTCTTATTATCTTCCTCTGACTTACCAGAAACCAAAGTTCAAAGATATCAATCATCTTGCCCACAAGCTCTCTAAGGGGCAAAACCAAGATTCTTCAGAACCATTTGATGCCCCAAAAATATTTAGCACAATGCTTTCCTACCCACTTAAGGCTGTATTATTTCAGGGTATTCTCTACTGTGTACCAGGAGGGCACAAGAATTAACAGAAAACTATATAAAAGCTCCTGACCTTGTGGATCTGAATTTCAAGCGAAATAATATAAAATAAAGAAAATATGTAACACAAGGTACTTCAAAATATAGGGGGAAAAATAAGGGGGCGTCTAGAGAATGGGAGGTGGCAAAGATTTTGTTTTAAATAGATTGGTTGGGATCATCCATGTGAGAAAAGGGACATTTGGGTAGTAATTTGAAGAAAGTGAGAGAAGGGGCCAGACAGATAACTCCAGGAGCATCATTCCTAACAGATAGAATAGTCAGTGCGCAGGCACCAAATTGTTCTGTTTTGTTTGTTTGTTTCTTGTTGTTTTTCAGAAAACACTAAAGGGGCTGCTATGGCTAAAGTGGAGCAAGCCAAGAGAAATGGCTAAAGTGGAGCAAGCCAAGAGAATAGTAATGGAGAGAGCTATCTGAAATATCTTGTATGTGTGTATATTTTTCTAAGTTAATGGAACATTATCTTACTAAGTCTGTGAGTCCAAAAGAATAAAATTTATTGCCTTGGGGAATAAAATTTTGGTACATAGTTGGGGAACTCGTATTATTCACATTAACTGGTACATTTAATTGTGTGTTATTATTAACTCCTTGAGGTTATTTACTTTTATCTTCCATAAAAGTGCATGCCCCTGGATCTCCTCATACCTCTTGGAGTTTGCAAGTTATTTCATCATGAGCTCATATTTCTCAGAATAAGGGGTTGGCAAATATTCATTGAAAATATAAATACATTAAAAACAAATGAATCAAATATCTGAATTTGTATTTCACAACAAAATAGAATGTTTTGGTATTTGAACCCAAATTGATTCAGAGAATTGATCCATACATTGACTTTGAGTCCTTGTCAGAACTTTTCTAGAGACTGACATTTAAGAGAAGCATGCTTTCTATGTTCTCTAAGTTCTATCCTTGTCAAGAGTTTACTCACAAAATGGCATTCCTGACTTAGGTTTTCAGTTATTTTTAACTTTTATAGTGATATGTTTGTGAGAAGTGTTATCTGAAAGTTACATTTTATCTTGGCAAATTATAATTAAATACTAGAGGCCCAGTGCATGAAATGTGTGCAAGGGTAGGGTCCCTAGGGGCTGCTGGTTGCTAGCTGCTAACTGGGGCTTCCCTTCCCCTGGCTGCCTGCCTCTGCTAGCAGCTGGGGCCCTCCCTTTACACCCTCCTTGGTCTGGTGTCGCCTGCTCACCTGCTCCACTTATCCCGCTGTGGTCCTGCTTTTGTTGGGGCCCATTGGGGCCAGCAGTACCTCCACTGTCTCCCACTGCCAGGGCTGCATTGCTGACACTGGCCATGTTCTACACCACCCCCTGATGGTCAGTGGGCTTCTAATTCCCGGCCTGTTGAATTCCTGCCTATAGAGATAATTTGCATATTAGCCTTTTATTATTGTTCACTTTGTTATTTATTCCATCTTACATGAGAATCCATTTCACATAGTTCTTCTAGAACTCAGTGGAAGGAAAATATTTGTTTCACAAATTAACTTTGTGATTTTGTTGCTATTGGGTTTTTGTTTGTTTGTTTGTTTTTGTTGTTTTTTAATGAGAACAACCTAAGCCCAACCACTTTCAAACCTGCCTACCTTCTATGAAGCTCAAAATTACATTGAATATTTTTGAAAATTTGTCATATAGAGTTTATCGTGAAGGGGTACTACATAGAGTAGATTGATTGGACAGCAGCCCTGTTTTCACAAAACTTGCAGGGAACTATTAAACTTATGTATAAACAACAATGACATAGAAGTAAAGTGATAAAGACTTTAAGAATATTAAGGAGAGAGGTTACCTTTTAGCAACGAATTCTCTAAATTTAGTATCATCAGTTAAAAATGTTATTCCTTTAATCATTTTACTTTGTATGTCAAAGCTAAGTTACATTATTTTCACAGATAGACAAGGGATATGTCAACACTTACAATAATTGCAAACCCATATCATATTTTACATCATGCATCCTGATTATTTTCTATGTAATTTATAGTTTGTCCAAAATGTGATGCAAGCAAAGACAAATTTATTTATCTAAGAATGATGAAATAAAAAGAAAGATGAAAGGAAGTTGTAAAAATCTCCTGGAAAAGTGAAGATTATATCATTGTTTACTTTTCTGAAGTTAGAGAAATAAGCTAGATAAATTATGGTATCAATTGTTTTCATAGGTTTTTGTTATGCTATTAATTTCCCTTTTTACAGCAAGAGAAAGCACTGCCTATGTCCAAATCTATATACATATTTACAAGGGAAGAGTGTGGTATGGGTATGTCTCCCCGTGTCTTTGTGTGTTTTCATGGACCTGACTTGTTTGTCCATAGAAATGGTATTTGCTGTGACTGGAATCTTGAATTTTATAATAACTAAGATTTGATTGGCATTTGAGTAAGTTTTGATTTATCAATGTGAAATAAGTTAAATCAGGAATAAGGCAAAGATAATAACATAAGAGACTGAATCATAATTAAAACATTTAGAGAGAGTATAAATAATTATGTGGTTTCTTACAAGGTAGCTGTTTTCTGATCCTATATGCACAAGATTGAATTTTGGTGATTTTTACATATAATTTAATTTTTACATATTAAGAGGATGTATGTATTTTTTCACCAAAGCATCATTTGTTCAATATCTTATTTGATTTCAGAAAGCATAGTTTGCTGAACATGTTATTTACATGAAATTCTGATAGAGGTATGTTATCTCTCTTTCAAGAAAAGCCCTGGATGTTGTAGAGATTATAGTTTTAGTTGACCTTCAGCATTATGGCATCATCTCTATTTCATCACAAACTCAAACCTCATGGACTAAACTATTTTTATCATTAGATTTACACAAAAGAAAAGGAAGCACAGTTGTTAACTATTTCTAAGTTGGACAGTGCCCACATTTTCCATTTGCCAATACTAAAATCAAGGCTCAGCATCCCTTTATGATATAAAAAGCCTGCTATAATGCCATGATTCCATAAATGTGATAATCACTGCTAAAGGAGCCTAATTCATCTCATTTCACAGTTTGGGGTGGAGGTAGGGTAGTTATGTTTAGAAGTCCTTTAAAATAAGGGTTCCATAACAGACTTTCTGTCCACACGATCAGCTCTCAATGATGAAAGAGGATCTTACATAAAATACATTCCTGATCTGAAGACTACATCCTCATTACATTTTTAGATCTCCATTTCAAAGACGTCAGGGCTCCTTTCTGCTCATAAAATAGGACCTCTCTAAGGAGCATCACAAATGGGCTGTCACGAATCAGGTCATAAACTGCATGTTGGTTGATTAGAGAAAAATAAAAGGCAACGTCAGGATTCACTCCCCTGGAAGCTGGTATCCGTGCTACTGACTTTTACCCTTCCCCATCTGAGGCACATCTCTCAGCACCCCATTTCATTTATTTTAGATCAAACTGGTATGAAACATCCCTGTAGGTGGCTTTATTCTCATGCTAAGGCTTGTGAATTTGAGGGCTTTGTTTCATAAAAGTCTGTGGAATTCAACTTTCACTCAGCTTCTGAACACGGTTGTTAACCAACTAAACAAGAAGGTAAAAAGCTGATAGGCTTTGCATATATTTTATTGCACAGTAAACTATTTCAAATAATTTGAACCTGATGATTTTGATAAGAACTCAATCAATTCATGCCATATATTGTAATGTCAGCAGCGTCTTCATACTCAAAGATTGGAGAAATGTGGCCCAGGTCAAATGAACCTGTAACACAAAATGGCTTTGTATTAAAAGGAAGCACCTTGAAAATGTCATTTATCAGTCTTCCTTCAGAAGTCAGTGGCATCTCAGTCATGCCCATCTACAAAGAGCAGCAGTCTATACTCCTCAGATTCTAGCCATTCTTAAAGAGAACAAAGTAAAACTATTATAAGTCACTGGTTGAGGATAAGTCCAAAAATGAGAGAGTTGTGAATATGAATTAAATAAAGAATCAAGAGAGTGAACTTATTAACAATAAAGATATATATTAATGAAAATAACCAAAGCTTAAACATAGAAGCATGAAAATTAACTGCTCACAGCTAAAAAATTAAACAAAATGATTTGAAATATTAATAGCCTGGACAATGTTGAAAAACATCAGGAATTGTAGAAAATATTGGAGAGTTAAATATTAAAAAATACACAAGTTAGAAAAAATATTTTACCAACACCCAAAATACAGATTAATGTATATGGCATAAATTTCTCTTCTATGAATTTATTAATTTTATAAATGATGGTACGTTTTAAGTGTGTGTATTATATGTGCATATATTTCCAGATTATGTGTTAGTAGTAGAAATAGAATGGGATGGGAGCAGGTGGTTGACAATATTTTGGGAAAGGAGTTAATTTTGAAGCAGCTGCTGACAATTTTCCTACAGTATTATTCATCATTTTTAAAAATTAAAATGAATATAATTACCCTGATATGTCATATCATATGTGACTGAGACGAGGAAGTGATGATGGAGATGGAGAAAATGTTCATATCCCTGGAGTAGACGCTCATTACTCCATAAACTCCTGACCGACAGACAGGCTTCCATGGGATGTGGCCCAAATGGATAAAGCTCAGGTGAGTAATAAAACTGAGCAGAAGACCTGCAAGTGCCAGTGGCCACCTGATCAGAGCTCATTTTGTGATTGTCATCACTTTGTAGCAACCATGCGGTTAATACCCAGTGTATTTGACACCTGCTATGTTAAATTAGAACTTGCAGAATTAACACCTGCTCTCAGCCACCCAGCGTGAATATTTCTTCAGAATAAAGGCAAAATGAATGATTTTTCTAAAAACTTGTGTAAATCATTTTTGTGCATGGAGAATTACTTGGAAAGATCTTGGGACTGGCAGTCAAGATTCTGCATTTTTTTTTTATAGTGTTAGCATTGTTAATAACTGAGTCTCTGATTGTCAGAATAGAGGTCTCATAAATGAGTTAATATTTGTCCCTAGAAACAAACAAGACACTAGAGGTAACGGTATTGTTGTGTTTTTTGTTTTGTGTTGTTTTTTTTTTTAACATAAAACATATGCAGGTGTGGAGTGGTTTACGTATTGCCTATTAATAATAATCATAATAAGTTTGTCATTTTAAATTCTCATTGATTATTTGGAAGTGGGAAAATACCGGCAGTGGTGTATTTTCTTATAGTAGGGCATGGTATATATTTTTTACATATATAGATATCACTTCAGAAACTGACAAAATTTGATGTCTATCTTTGCTTAAGAACCTCCTTAAAGGGAATACATTATAGAAGATGATTTTAAACCAACAAAGAGAATGGGATTCTAAGTACCAAATACTAGTGGTTATTCAAGTTGATCCCTTTCTCTGCCTCCTGGATGTGGGTTTCTGTCCAATACAGAGACAGACATACTTAGTATTATATTGGGTTCCCTCAGATATAGATTGCTTCATGGCTTGAGCTTCCTGAAATGGCATTTAAGAACTGCTTTAGTAATGGCTTGTGAGCACAGAATTCCAGTGGCTGCATAGTACATGGATCTTCAGGAACATTCAAAGTGAGAAGGCAAGCATGTGTATCTGTGACTGAGCACACTGCACTGAGCTGACAGCCCTAGGAGGCCACTGTCCCCTTTGGGACAAAAACTTACTTCAAAAGGAAAAAATAAGTCAATGGCCTTCTAAGAAACACAAATAATTTTCCTAATGTTAACACTCATGTAAACACTCCAGTATTAGCCAACCACTTAATGCTGAAAAGAATGACATTGAAAAGATGGGAAAGATAAGGAAACCCATAGTTTTTTTCCTTTTCAGTCCTTCCTTACTCAACAGTAAGCTGAAGGTATTATAGAGGGTTGGGAGAACTTAAGTGAAGTAAAATGAAATAAAAGCCTTTGAGATTGTACTATTTTCGGTATGTGATACTATATATGAGCTACAAAATGCAAGCTGTGTAGTTTTAGTGTTTCCACATATAAGTCATATGTTCTTATATTTCGATTTAAAACTGCTATTGTGTAACATAAATTTAGTCAGTAAAGTTATATATTAGAGTAGGGGTGTCGAACTCAATCAGAGAAGGGGCCAAAATCTAAAATCCAGCCTAAATCGTGGGCCGAATGGTTTACTGAACAGTCATAAACTGTCATTGTGATGGAAACGCAGCGGAGTGCAGTGATGACAGCGCAGTGCGGGACACATTGCAAGTCCTGGCGGGACGGATTTGGCGCGCGGGCCTTGTGTTTGACGCATGTGTATTAGAGCATTATTCTAATTTTATAGTAGAGTATTGTGCATAGTACTTTTTTTTTTTCTTCTTTTCCAACTTTGTACTTCACTTTTTCATTTTGCATTGGGCCCCACAAATTATGTGGCCAATCCTACCAGTTCCTTTTCAACTACTTCACTCTTTTTTTTTAAATATATATTTTATTGATTTTGTACAGAGAGGAAGGGAGAGAGAGAGAGAGTAGAAACATCGATGAGAGAGAGTCATAGATCAGCTGCCTCTTGCACACCCCCTGCTGGGGATATACCCGCACCCAAGGTACATGCCCTTGACCCGAATCGAACCTGGGACCCTTCAGTCCCAAAGCCGACGTTCTATCCATTGAGCCAAATCAGTAACGGCAACTACTTCACTCTTTGCAGCCATATTTGCCCTCTGGCTTTTTCTTAAACATGTCAGGAATGCTCTGATGGCAAGGCCTATACATATACTCTTGCCTCTACCATTCATGCTCTCTCCCCAAATGTCCACAGCAGACTTTCTCACATCTATTAGATTATTTCTTCTAATAAAATCTTTCTATGAAAGCTCTTCTTGACCACCCTTGTTTAAAATGCAATCTCTCTTAGCAAGGCAACACTTAATTCTTTTTTACAGATTCTTATGGTATTTTTCACCTTCTAACTTATTATATTATGTATTTTACTTAATGTGTTTATTTGTCTTCCTGCCACATAAATGTGTATTGAGAAAATGGATGAATGACTGTCCAGGTATAAAAATCTGGGGATACAGAGTAATTTATTCATTCTTTTCCTACAGAATACAACATTTTAACCAAATGACAAATTTTAAGCCTATTTGCCTTTTGAGCTAATGTTTGAAATGAGATTGAACTTGGCGCTCAAATGGGATCTTAGCCTTAATGTAAAATTTTACTTCTTTGGCAAGAAAATAGATTTGTACATTACTTGTGTAATAAAATTTAATTAAGACAAATGTAAGTTAAGATTATAGTTTGCTTCATTCGAAATCTTCAACCAGTTTCAATTTTCTAATCTAACTTTGTAGTTTTTAGTTGAAGTTAGTGAGCAGTAAGCATTCTGAGTGCGGAATAGCAGATGTTCACTGTAATTTAACAAAGCAGGTGTCAAATTGTTTACCGGGGCTAACTGCTCCTCCTTTCGGAAAGCCTCTACTTTGGGGTTTCTTCTAATTAAAAATATCCAGCCATCAACTGTCAACGTTGTCTCTATGGGACAGCAAAATCCCAGGGAACATGACTGGAGCAATCTTTTAGATAGAGAAAGAAAGGGGTAAAATGCCATTAATTATTTAGAGATAGTTCTTTCTCTGCTGTCAAAATTACAGCTGCCTAAAATAATTCACTCCTTCTGAAAAAATATTGTACAGACTCTAAGATTGGTACAATCTGATAACTAAATGCCAAAGATGCATTAAAAAGAGCCAAAAGGGCAATGCTCTAGTAGATAATAAATTTCTCTCTTTAAAAATTATATTTATTTATGTATTTATCTTTCTTTTTCATTGAACTTATTGGGGTGACACTGCTTAACAAAATGGTGCAAGTTTCAGGTGCACAATTGTACAACACATCATCTACACACTATACTGTGTGTTCACCACCCCAATTCAATCCTCCTTCCACCACCATTTACTTTCTCATTCCCCTCCCCACCAAATCACCACACAGTTATCTCTATCCAATTTTCTCTCCTTTTTTCTAAATTTCATGTCTTGCATAATTGTTTCCTATAATATTTCGAATAACTACACACAAATAATATATTCTGAGACTACCCCAAAGAGATACATAGAGGTCAGGTATGTAACTTAATAAAAACTGTATGCTACAATGATAGAGGTTTTCCTAGTGTTCTTACTGTAATAATACTAATTTCTAGGTGATTTGTGTGGATCAGAGCTTGCATTCACTGCACTGTCAGTATGGTATTTTAAAGACTTTATATATACTATGATATATGGTGCAAGGATAGAGCATGGAACTTCAATTTCACAAAATAAAACTTGGTTAATGACACCATTTTCATAGAGAATGGTCACAAAGCTAAGGAGGCTTCTAAATAGACACCTTAATTGTTCAGCTTTATTAATATCAAGAAATGATCCCTAGCCTGCTTTGCTCAGTGGATAGAGATCAGCCTGCGGACTGATAGGTCCCAGGTGCAATTCAGGTCCAGGGCATGTACTTTGGTTGCAGGTTCCTCCCAGCCCAAACCCTTGTCTGAGCCTGTGCAGGAGGCAACCAATTGATGTATTTCTCTCGCATAGATATTTCTCTTGGTCTTCTCTTCCCTCTTCCACTCTCTCTAAAAGTCAATGGAAAAATATCATTGGGTGAGTCTTAGGAAAAAAAAAATAAGCATAATAGATTCAACTATGCAACCTGATGAGATAAACACTGATTAATGTTTAATGAAATACAGGGTGTCCCAAAAAAATGTGTATACACTTTAACAGTTGAAAATTCAATTTTGAAAATGATATGTATTTTATTAAAGACTGCCTTTATAATTATTCTAAGTGTCTGTACACATTTTTGGGACTATATATATATATATATATATATATATATATATATATGGCAGGATTAACTAAATATTAATTTTCAAATAAGCTTAGTTCTTTATTTATTTATTTTTTTGGTTTTGTTTTGCTTTTTTTTGTGGGGAGGAAGTACTTATGGTAAGACTAATAGAAGTGATTTTCTTTCTCAATTAAGATTTTTTTTGTGGGGAGGAAGTACTTATGGTAAGACTAATAGAAGTGATTTTCTTTCTCAAATAATCTCAAATGAAATTATATTTAATCAGCTCATCCTATATTTTTCCATGGTACTATAAATTTGACAATTAAGTTTTTTGGTTGTGAACTATATTAGCAGAAATCACACACACACACACACACACACACACACACACACACTGACATTTAAAAATTGCCATTGTATTGAAGTTAAGCTCTGGAGAAACATGAATTATATATCTTTAACAACAGGCATAGGATCTACACATAGTAAATCTTTCAAGGTATTTTAATTGACTTTTGAATTTATTCAAACATTTTAAAAAATAAATAGAGTTAATTCTTCCCCCAAAACCATTTACCTATTAAAGATAAATTTATGAATGATATTTAATCACTTTGTTTCTATAAACAAATTAAATATAATTGAAAATGTAAGTTCCAGAGCATTAGAAGAATAGAGTAGGTTAGTATTTCAATTGGATACTTAAGTTCATTATTGTCTTTTGTTTTCTTTAACTTTTTCCTTGAGGAATTAAATAGAAAATTGATATATTAAGAATAGTATTATTTTTATGTTAATGGAGTTAGTTTTTGCAATACCCTGCCACTCCACTGGAAGCAACAGTCTTTATTTTAAATGGACAAACTCATCAAACACAATAGGCTTCAACTAGCTCAAGTTTACTTAGATTAAGAAAATAATGCAGGTCAGAGCATGTACACTAATAGCTCAATAAATATCTTGTGACTTTCAGACAAAGCTTCTGGTGTTACTGTCATTCTGAATTGGGACATGTCACATGAGGGAGGCACCAGATAATGTCAGCAAAGTCATTAACTGGGGATTCTTTCAGCTGCCAACTGTAGTTGGTCATACAGCCAAGGGGTTGTGCTAGTTCCCACTAACCAGTGTAGCTGCACCTTTCCCATATAGAATACTTGTTACATAGTAAATGATATCTACAGTGAAGTGCAGATGATTGGTCCTGTACATAATCTTTGGTGATACCTTCATTCATCCTGAATTTGGCAAATTTCTGACTATCCTGGGAGTTAATGTTAATGGAAGAATTGACAAAGAGTTATGTCCAAAAATGTATCTGAGGCCACAGTCAAGACTCCAATTCAGTTGCCAATCCTTCCTTACAATTACATAGTATGAAAAAATATGAATATAGTGTCCAGTGAGACTTGAAAGAATTAAAATAAATTCTTTCTTTATAATCCAGGATGAGTTTATAAAGATCCCAGAGTTTTGGGAAGTAAAGCTTTCATTTGTGTGTATTTTTTTTTAATTAGTGATAAAATTGTAATATTCTAAATAAAATGCCTGCCATCACTATTATGTAATGATATAATGTAAAAATGAATTATTTTTATAGAGTAATTCAATTTTAGAAGAATATATGCTATTAGAGAGTCAAGTTGAATATTATATAACTATAAAAATTTATTTAAATACTAGAGACCCATTGCATGACATTTGTGCATGGGGGATTGGGAGGAGTGATGTCCCTTAGCCCAGCCTACACTATTTCACAATGCAGGACCCCTCAGGGAATGTCCAACTGCTGTTTTAGGCCCAATCCTGTAGGGGCCTAAACCAGCAGTCGGACATCCCTCTCACAATCTGGGACCTAATTGCTTGCTGCCTGCCTGATCATCCCTAACCACTTGCCTGCCTGCCTGGTATCACCCCTAACCACTCCCCTGCCAACCTGATTGCCCCTAACCAGTCCCCTGCCTACCTGATTGCCCCTAACCCCTCTGCCTGCCTGCCTGATCACCCCTAACCACTGTTTCTGCCTGCCTGATTGCCCCTAATTGCTCTCCTGTCTGCCTGATGGCTCTTAACCGCCTCTGCTGACACTGCTTAGTCTGGAAGGATGTCCAGAATGACATCCAGAAGGTTTTCCCGGCCAGCGGGACAGCAACGTGGGAGCGAGAAGACACCTGGAAGGGAATGAGGGAGGACAGGAGACGCGGAGAAATGGAGGCAAGACAGGGTTCTGATCAAGCCTCAAATTTTATTTGTTGCAGCCACAATATATATACACAGGTTGTAGGGGGAAGTTGCCCCGGAGACATTCCAGGGCAGGGAGGGTTGTGTATCAGCAGGATGTGTTTGCAGGGGAGGATACAGCAGAGATTCTCCGGGGCGGGGCGAGTTATCACAACAGGTGTGCCTTGCTCAATGGCCAGATATGCTGCTAGGCATTTAGATTGTTTCTAGTTAACTTCCACACCGCAGCTTGTCACATGAGTTCTGGTAAGTCAGAAACTCAGTGTCTAAGATGGAGGTGTCTTTTAAGATGTAGTCACTAATTCTTTTTCTGCTCCTGACAGAAGGTTATTTGGCTGTCTGGTATAATTAGCATATTACACTTTATTATTATAGATACACATAAAGAAGTAAAAACTGTAAGAGTTGTAAAAATATATGAAAATCTCTAGTGTTTACAGCTCCCTGGTATAATAGCATAAACTAGAAGAGTTTAATTGGGCTGGAAACTGAGTCTCATGTCCTGTTGAGTTACTTTAATTCAGACTTACAAATCAACAGTCAGATTGTACTTAACTAGATGCTCAGCTGACAGGGCCATTTTTTTTTTATAAGGAACTTCATATAAAAAGAAATAAATCAGAGACATAAATTCAAAAAGAAAAGGAAAGATGAGTTTTAACAGACCTATACTTAATTAGTCCACTATAAATGAAAAACAATAGTAATAGTTCTATTACTATAACTACAAAATATATGCTATAAATGTCAAAACAGCAATACAGTTTATATATAATTGGTTCCAGAAAAAAAATGCATATCACAGAATTCATGATTATTAAAAGACAGATTATGTCGAATATATGGGAATATTTTTTCATCATGTTACTTGTAAAGATTACTCAACAGTAAAATTTTTAGATATTATGAATTTGGATAGTTTAGAGAATAAGTAAAAGCACAATTGAATTGTGTCAGTCCAAATGTGATTATGATAAAAGAATAAAATATTCTCATTACTAAAACTGCAAACTAAAAAAGGTCATAATAATAAGTTAATATTGTATTTACCTTCAATAAAGTTATTTAAATGTAATAAATTCACACAAATTCAGAATGAACTTAAATGATTTTACGAAACTTGATATTAAAAATTACTTAAAGATCCAATAATCTGTTGAATAGATTTATACATTATTCTTTTTAGTAAAATCACAAAGCATTTATCATGGCAGACATAGTTTAATCATTGAATTTAGAAAGATATAATTTTATCTTCTTACAGCCCACAGTAGTGATCTATTTATTTCCTTAAATATTATAACTACTCACTTGAATCATTTGATTCTAATAAGAATGAGTACTTACTATTTGACATTAAAAAGCCAATCCGTTTTATTATAAAGGTCCTTAGGTTTCCTTTATAGCTATTAAAAGTTAACTTGTAATTTAAGCAATGAGGAATCTGTTTAATCAGTTGTAATAATTTTAAGTAACTGTGTTTGACAACCAGTCCTTTGCTGGTTTCAATTAATCACTAATGCAGACAGCCAGGACTGATCATTCAAAGTGGTATGTGTGTGTGTGTGTGCCTGTGTGTGTGTTTTGTTTTTTAACTCAAATTATCTGATTTGGTTTACTATATTGGCTGAGTTAATTGAAAAGTTGCCAAATATTCACTTCATGCTGTGCTGTGCAGACAGAGCAATATCCTATTTGATATACCAAATGATTTGATGGATAAATATGATGAAAACAGAATACTCCATTGCCCTATTTATTCTCAGCTCCTCAAACAAAACATGACCTCACAAATCTGGTCTCTTATTTTGTGATTATTGACATTTGCCAACACCTAACTGATGAGTTGACAGTTTAGAATAATCATTCAGGCCATAATTGATAAACTTTATAAAGAATAATGTAGAGGAATTGCCCCCTTAGAAATGTTTTTCTAACCCTTTAGAATCTATTGTTTAGCTCACATGCGTCAAACACAAGGCCCGCGGGCCAAATCCGTCCCTCCAGGACTTGAAATGTGTCCCGAACTGCACTGTCATCACTGCACTCCGCTGCGTTTCCATCACAATGACAGTTTATGACTGTTCAGTAAACCATTCGGCCCGCGATTTAGGCTGGATTTTAGATTTTGGCCCCTTCTCTGATTGAGTTCGACACCCCTAGTTTAGCTGAATGTTCTTTACTTTGGGGTCTCAAGTTTGGTTATTAGGTGATACATATTAATTATATAGATATTTCCTTTTAAGTGGAATTTTATCACATATTTTTTAAATACATGTACAAATATTCACCTCTAAGAATTAAAAAAATGCACATGGCTTTTTTTTTTTTATTGGCTTTTTCTTTTCTTTTTTTTCATTCAGGTCTTATAGATAAAGTAGATTTGTCTTTGCTTTCATTATTGGTATTTTTCTGAAGCTTCTTAATAGCTAGTATAATTTTATGAGCATTTAGAAACAATACATTTACTTTCATTATTAAATGGTTTATACCATAATATATTATTGAAAAATACAGGCTCAAATTTGTTGAAAGGATGCTAGTTTTAATGATTTTATAATACTGATTCTAATTCTTAGTGAATATTTGGATTAAGTAACTAACCTTAAATTTTGTCATTTATCTTATTTTCTTAAAATGAAACAATTGGGCAGTTCTGTAATAGAGGATAAATCTTATAAATGTTGCAGGTACTCTTTTTTTGTTTTCTTTTTTTTCATTTGATGAGACTACATAGGACTTCTGGGAGGTTTGGAGTCTAGAAAAACACAGAGTGAAATAATTATCTTGGAAGTCAGTCCATGTTCTTCAGTGTCTAAGTCGTCCTTGACCTTGACCTGTGCAATCCTGGATGATTCCCAAGTCAATAACTATTCTTTTACTTTACCACAAGACTGACCCACTAGCCCACTCTCAACCTTTAAACCACAGTCCAATTTTCTAGCCTACTGCAAGGGATACAGATGAAGTTCTCAAAAGAGTTCTCTCAAAAAGAACTATTAGATATTTAGTGAGGTGTGAGTTCCCTGGCTGACATAAGAGAATGAGTGGGGGTGGGGGGAGTTGAGGAGGGGCTGCTCATAGCACATCAGCAACTTTTGCCATACAATTCACCATAAATAAAAAAATCTTTGAATCAAATTCTTATTATACTTCTTAATGGGAACCAATCATTTAAGTTGGTCTTGGTCTTATTTTGAAATTGTTCAATAGCAAATTGTCTTCCATCTCACTTGATACTTGCTAAGTCTCTCAACTGAAACTCCCCTTTTAATATTTTGTGCTTCAGTTTCTTCACCTGTAATATTAAGAGCATATTTTTTTAACATCCTATGTGGAAAACAACTTGGTATAGTTATAGCAAAAATTAAATGAGTTACTTCATGGTTTTAAAAAATAGAGCTTTTCAAAAAATTACCTTTTGTTTCCTCTAAAGCTATAAAGTCTGCCTGATATATACACGATTGGTTAAATGGCTGGGAACAGAGATTAGACATAGCATGGTTGGAAACAGTTACTCTTAGTAATAAATCTAAAAGTCTATATTTCCTTTCATCTTTTCAATTATTTTTACTACAGATACTGATCTCTATATTTCAAAACAGATTTTATTTTAAATTTTATTTTTCAATTACAGTTTACATTCAACAGTGTTTTTCTTTTTTATTAATTTCAGGTGTACAGCACAGTGGATAGACATTCATATAGATTAAAAAGTATTCCCTCTGATAAATTAAGGGCCACCTGACACCATTGATAATTACAATATTGTTAACTGTGTTCTCCCCATGCCTATTTTTATCTACCAATTAGTACTTCATAAACCTATCACCTTTTTTAATCCCTTCCTCACATAATTTTAATCTGCTGTTAATTTATATCTGCTTTAGCACAAAAGCTGATTGTTGTCTCTATTTCTTCAGTTTTAGTTTTGCAGAACAGAGAATTTGAACACTTGAGCTATTTTATCTGACAACAGGTTTCAAGTGTACAATCAATAAAACATCATCTACACACTGCATCAGGCTCCCATTGCACCAAAGTATCATTCTATCCCCATCCCCCCTCCCCTTTGCCCTCCTTCACCTACTTTCTCCCTCCCACCCCATTTACCTCTGGCTATCAACAAGAAACAAGATATTCTCTGGTATATGTGATATATAGAATATATATATATATATATATATATATGTATATATATATATATATATATATATATAATATAATATATATATATACATATATATTTGTTTTGTTTTGTTTTTTTGGTTAATCCCTTCATCTTCTTTCATTCAGTCCCACAAAACCCTAAGTCGAATAGCCAAAGAAGAATCAGATATGTTCTGAATGTTGAAATTATCAGGAAGATACTTTAACATAGATAAATATATCAATACATAAAGGACTAAATATGAATAATATCCATGTGCAGATAGAAGATACATTGAAGGGAGTGAAGTAGAAAACACATACCCAATAAAAAAGAAGCAGTAGAAAATATGGGGGGGAAAAAGAATTGTATTGCTGGATTTAATAAATTGATACATTAATTGAATGACTCTGCCTATGAACATAAGACCAATAGAAATTATGAAAAAATAAAATAGCGATAAAAATGTAAAAATATAAAAATGTGTATGTGAGATATATGGTCAATAACAATTGATATAACTTATGTTCAATTTGGTACTCAACAGGAGAAAAAGAATAATAAGAAAAATTTTCAAAAATCTGAAAGAGCTTTTCCAAAATTGTGGAAACATTTCTTTTAATTTCTTTAAATGACATGTAAACCATCTAACTTCTTTTTCAACTCTGCATGATAACCACTGGTAATATGAATTAATTTTATTTAATTTCTTTTAAACATAAATAAAAATTATATAACAGATTTTTTATACATATGTAAATATTGAGACTTTTTTATTTTACTGTAAGCATATTTATCAAGGTTAATCTGAAAGGAACTATCAAAAAAGCATATTGGAATAAAAGCTTTGATTATTAACTCATAAAGGAAGAGGAATAGTATGTGTGGTTGATAGGGTGATATTTTCTTAATGAGTTTTCTAAGTACCTTGGCCTAAAAATTAGCTTTTAAAATTATTGTAAAGATATAAAATTCAAATATTTTAATATAGACTTCAAATATAAGTCACACTTTCATAGTCTTACTTTTATCTAGATGCATAATTCTACGGTTATGCTAAATTAAAACCTTTCTTCAGAGTTCAAAAATCTCATCAGAAAATTGGCATTCAATAATTATACTGGAATATTCACTCAGATGATATTTTTCTTAGATCAAACTAATAATTACTTTGACATTGAGGTGGTATTATCATCATATAATAAAATAATCTCCTAATTGCTAATATCACTTTGCCACCCAGTTTAGCAGCTGATCCAAAAAAAATTTCATATTAGCATGTACTGGGAATAAACATTATTTAAAATACAATTCTCAACAGGTAAAGGAAATTTCAGAATCTAGCACAATAGTTGAGAAAACATTGATGGTTATCTGATGACTCTTTTTGCTTACTTATCTTTCGCCTTGAACTTTAAAATAATACTATTCATCTATAGTTTTTATTTTACTATTGCCCTTGATATTAAAATAGCGGGAAAGTAAAGAGAAGGAAATGCATGATGAGTAACCAGCCAAAGTAGACACAGATGTGACCTCAATTATGTGACTGGAAAAGAAACCAGATTAAAATTGCCAAAGGTAAATGAGGAACCCCACAAT
This sequence comes from Pipistrellus kuhlii, assembly GCF_014108245.1. Taxonomy (NCBI): domain Eukaryota; kingdom Metazoa; phylum Chordata; class Mammalia; order Chiroptera; family Vespertilionidae; genus Pipistrellus; species Pipistrellus kuhlii. The sequence goes on along the minus strand of NW_023425540.1, from coordinate 54,430,216 downwards.
AGATTATCTCACAGATTGTGCTAACATAGAATAACATAAAATCTACACTGAAGATTTTAAGAGGATCTATCACAATTGAAATAATAAATGTGGCTCAGATACTGGACTATAAGTGTTCATATTATCTGTTAAAAGCAAGCAACCATGGCCAGAAATGACCATCCTACTTTTTGCCAATGGAGGAGATTTCAAACTTTAATATCATATTTAATGTCATATTCAATTTAATATTTGAAATGTAAATGTGGCACACTTACACTCAAATTCTGATTTTAGGCAAAAATAAGGGCATGGCAATTAACAAATTTTCTGAAACTTAGAAAACATACCTCCTAAGGAAATCATATTTTGGTTGTGAAACACAGGAAGGGAATAAATATTTTTGACACTTTCAGATAATAGGATTTAATTCTGACAAAAGTTGTGCTTTCGCCTTTTCTAGTTAAACTTAGCAAATAAGAAAACAATTTAAGGAATTATCTTACTGTCCTTTCAAATTAATCAATAACAGACCTTTTCCTCTAGAGATAATTAAAGTTGATCTAATTAGATTGCCTTCACTTACAAACATGTCATCTAACTAAAGTTAATTTATTATCACCCTTAGTCTACCTATGGGAATTTTTATAGTGCTATAATGGAATTATTGTTGCAAATCTTACCATAAACTAAGTGTAGATGCCTGGTATTTTTGCATGAGGCAGTATTCCCTCCTTATTGTGAGTTATAAATCTTAAATACAACCCATTCTCTGTCACACCATGTAAACTTGGGGAAGCACATTCAATTACATGTCCTTAGAATATTCAACTTTATATGTTCAATACAACTAATACTTTGCATGCAAGGAAACTGTATATATGAATGTTATTGGATGCATCACCTAATGTTCTATGGCTATGCAATGGTTTACATTCATATAATGAAATGTAAAGAATTGCTATCAATATAATCTTAGCTTTGTAATCAAAAGGAAGGGTAAGTATACTTAAATTAGAATATTTTATAGAAGTTACTTGAACTTTTTAATCATTCAGCAAACATTTCTACAGATTTTAGTCTGCATTTAATGTGTGGGTTAATAGTTTAAGGTGGTGGAGTATAATTATAATGCCACATATGTAGGTTATTTAATTAATAGCTCATTTGGAATGTGTGTACATTGTAACCTGCAGAGTAAAGAAGTTCTGTGATGCTGTTACACTAAACAAAGGAGAGTCTCACACATCAGTCATTATTTCTGAACATGTGCAATGTCTACATATTGTTTAAAAAGGATTACTTATTACCTTCAAATGGATTCATATATAACATACTTTGTAACTTTTTAATTTTCCTCCATATTTACCATTTTCTTTATTCAACATTTCTATTTCTATCTAAAAACTTCTGGAATTTATTTTTTCTTCTTCTTGAAATAGAATTTAAAAAAAGCACTTTTACTGAGGGATTTTATATATATATATATATATATATATATATATATATATACACACACACACAAAGATCTGTTAAGTTTTTCACTTTTATTTCATTCTTATTTGGAAACTATAGTCAAATATAGTTTTTATTTAATTTTATTTAATTGTTGCTTTCTCTAAGAAAGATTTGTTCGTTTTTTTCTATTTTATTCGGTTGGTTTTGAAGTATTTTTCATCATATTTTCTATACCTTTATAACAAATCTGTCCTTTATTAAAAAAAAGATTGTTTTAAAATATTCTTTCTTTTTATAATTCTCTTTTGATATTTAATATTTTGGTGGGTTGCTTTTTATTTATCTGCTTGGGATCTGTTTATCTTTCTCAGTCTAAGGATAGTTATCTTTTTTTAATAGAAAAACTTTCAACCTTCATGTCATCCATTATTGTCTTTTTTTAATTCCCTAAAATTAATCCTAGAGCTAGCTTGGGCCTCTGAAATAAGTCATTCCTCTCACTCTGAGCTTCTTGAGACCAAACCTTTTCTTCATTATTCCATGCTTTTCTGAGTCACTATGATTATTTCTAGGTAATTACTTTAGGTTGAAATATTCAATATTTTGTATTTTTAAAATGTGATATTCTTCCTTTTCTCCCACCTCCTGTTTTTTGGTCTTTCTCCTCTATCATGAACCTATGACTTTTACCTGTGAGTAATATTTAAATTATAGATTATATACTTGTTTTCCAGTTAGGGTTTGACTTTGCTTCTATTAGGTTCCTGGCAACAAACCTAAGATCGCTTTGATAGGAGGAAAGGCACATAACAAGAATAGAACCACAGTAGTTTAATAATTATTCACCTTACTAACTATAGATAAGGATTTTTCTTACAGACTATAAAAAATGGAGGATGAAACAAGGTTTTAAAAAGATAAGATGCTTGGATGGGTCCATTATTCAGAAAATTGATACATTTTGAGAGCAGGTCAAGGACAAGACAGGCTTTGATTTGGTTGCTGTGACCAGACCCTGACCCCCTCCAGGAGTTTGCCTCAGGTACTCTTACTATTCTCCAGCCCCAGGAGTGGGCTAAGCTGTTTGTAAAGTTATAGAAGATTATCCACCTTATTATCAGACTTTGAGCTCCTGAAGACCAGATTGCAGACACACACACAACCCTGCCCCCACCTTTCCCTGTCACACTTGCAATATGTATAGCTGCACATAGCTATCTTCTCCCTCACCTGTATATAATCGGCCAACTGGTGAGAGGGCTGAGGGCAGAATGTTCAGGGTGACTGACCGACTGCTCTCTCTCTACTGCCAGCGTTATTGGAATAAATGCTCATACATGACTCAACCCTGTCTCTGCTTAATTTGGCTCATTTCTTCACATAGTTTGAAGCTCCATTAGTTACACATATATTTGTGATTTTTTAAAATCTTCTTAATAAATTGAACCCTTTAAGATTATGAAACTCTTTGACTTAGTTCTGGTAATGTTCATTATACTAAAGCATACTCTGATATTCATATATCAGTCTTAACTTTTGTTGACCAGTGCTTGTATGGAATAGCTTTTCTATTATTTTCATTTAACTCATTTATATAATCACTAGAGGCCTGATGCACAGATTTTATTTCAGTTTTATCATATGTTATGGACTGAATTGTGTCTCCCCAAAATGCATTTGTTAAAGTCTTACCTAAAGTGACAATATTTGGAGATAGGGCCTTAAAGAAGGCAATTAAAGTTAAGTTAGGTAACAAGAGTAAAGACCTAATCCAATAGGACTGGTGTCCTTCTAAGAAAGGGAAGAGGCAAGACCGGTTTGGCTCAGTGAATAGAGCGTTGGCCTGTGGATTGAAAGGTCCCAGGTTCGATTCCAGTCAGGGGCATGTATGTACCTTGGTTGTGGGCACGTCCCCAGTGGGAGGTGTGCAAGAAGCAGCTGATGGATGATTCTCTCTCGTTGATGTTTCTAACTATCTCTCTCCCTTCCTCTCTGTAAAAAAAAACAATAATATATATTTAAAAAAAAAAGAAAGAAAGAAAGAAAGAAAGAAAGAAAAAAAAAGAAAGAAAGAAAGAAAAAAGAAAGAAAGGGAAGAGATGCCATAACTCTCTTTCCCCATTTGCACAGAGGAAAAACATAGGGACACAAGCAGGAAGACTTCAACAGAAACCAACCCTGTTGGCATTTTGATCTTGGACTTTTAGCTTCCACAAGAGTGAGAAAATACATTTCTGTTGTAAACTACAGTTTATAATGGCTTGTTGTGGCAGATTAGTACAGTAGTTATTTAATTTGTTTAGGGTATGACTAAAAGTCTTATCTTGTCACTGTCAATTCCTTTGCTAAACATTTGGATCCACCAATCTGTGCACCACTCAGAAGTTAGTCTGGGACTGGACCACTAGGAAATAAGATATTTCAGTTCCAAATATCTTTATTATGCTTTTTTTGGGATGTCTCTTATACATGTAAACAGCTGGACTATAAGTCCAGGATACATGTCAATTCACATGCAAAATTAAGGCCATTATCTTTGGGATTTAGCCCATACTTCCTGAAACCATTTTATAATTACTCTGTCAAAAAAAACTTTTTTTTTAAAGAAAGAAGTGATTTTCTTAGAGTTTTAGCCTCTTGTAATGTTGTTTATTTCCATTTGCCCATGCCTAGATTATAAAGGTAACACATTTCTGTGGTTTCATTCCTCCATTTTCAAAGCCAGAAAAGAAGAATGGAGTACTGTTCATGTCCTATCATTATGATTTACTCTGATATTTCTCTTCTGCTTTTAAAATTCTTATGGTCAGATTAGTCCATCTTGATAATATTCCTATTTTAAAGTCAGCTGATAAGAAACCTTAACATCATTTGCAAATGTAATTGCCTTTTGTAGCTAAGAAACATATTCACAGATTCCAGGGATTCGGAGGAGGAGGATGTAGACATCTTTGGGGAAAGGAAATCTTTGAGGAAACACAAGATCTTCTAATTCATGTTCTAGCACCATAGGAACTAGGTTTTATTGAAACTACTATGAAGTGGCCTTCCTTATCTCGTGGTATGGCATTTATTTTGAGGTCTATGAAATATAGTGGCAACCATACTTTGGTAAAAACTGCTGTTTGAATTTTAACACTGCTAAGTCTGGCTCTTGCATCTGATTAAAACACAGGGTACTTACCTCATCTTCCAGATTGAGACCTGTGAAATATGGTAGCACTCATACTTGGGTAAAAACTGCTGTTTGAATTTTAACCTTGCTATCTGACTTCTACCTTCGATTGCTTGCTTAAACAATAGGGTAGTTACAGGAGATTGACTCCCACTGACTCAGTAGCTTCAGGGGTAGAAACTGTAGATAACCTTTAGTTCTGCTTTTGTATTATGGGCAAGATAGGGCCACATCCAATGTCAAGCAGAGTGTGACTGGGAACCAACCCTGCAGGCTGTCCCCAGTCTTTAGAATTTAGTCTTTAGGATTTAGGAACAGACAACTGATTGGCCAGTTGTTTGTCCTGAGGGGCCAATCAGGGTTAGCCGAGGCAGTGACATCACCGACCTGAATAAAACTCCTGGACTGGGCGAATTTCACTCTCTTCCGCCATGCTGCCAGCATGAGTGGGATAGCCTATGCTAGCATAGAGATGGCTCTTTTGTTTATTGCATCGGACTCGGCTCCCTGGTGGTCCTTGGGGATCATGACTGGAATCCCCAGCCAGGACCATGAGGGACCCCCATTCCGAAGAGCCTGACTGGCCGCGGTAGGTGTGTGTTTGTCTGTGTTTTTGTGTGAGTGCTCTGGAGGGACTGCCCCTCCATCAGGGCTCTTACCTGGGTGTTTACTGGCTGTTGCGTCAGCCATGGTTTGAGTCCAGATTCGAATCTGTAATAAATTCTAGCATGCTTAATCAAATTGGCTCCGGTGGTCCATCTCTTGGGGACTCGCTTCGGAACAACCTGGAGGCTAAGGCAATTTTCCCTTGGCTAGAGGCCAGGCCCACAGGAGATTGATTCCCACTGACTCAGTAGCTTCAGGGATAGAAACTGTAGATAACCTTTAGAGTCTAACGCTGAGCTCTGCTTCTGTGTTATCGCTATCACAAGATAGGGCACATTCCAATGTCCAGCAGGATGTGACTGGGAACCAACCCTGCCGGCTGTCCCCAGTCTTTAGAATGTAGTCTTTAGGATTTAGGAACAAAAAGAAAATTCTTGCGGTTTAAACCTTTAAAAGGAATTGCCTATCCCTGAAAAGGTGCAGTGCAGTCATTTGAGTCCACCTGCATGTGGTGCTCTGGTGCCTGTCCTGGCCAGTTCAATAAATCCTTGCCTGCTTTTTTAAATTAATTAATCAGCCTCTGGTGGTCTTATTTTGAACCCAGGGTTCGACCCCACAACAGTCTATTTTGTCAGATATATATATATATATATATATATATATATATATATATATATATATATATATATATCTACCCCAGCTTTTTTTGTTTTTGTTTTGTTTTGTTTGGTTCTATTAGCCTGAAAGATATTTTTTCCATTTCTTCACTTTTAGTCTATGTGAATATATTGTTCTGAGGTGGGTTTCTTGTAGACAGCAATTATATGGCTCATCTTTTCTTATTCATTTAGCCACTTACTGTCTTTTTATTGCAGCATTTAGTCCATTTTAAAGTTATTAATACCGTATTTTTCGGACCATAATACGCACTTTTTTTCCCCCAAAAGTGGGGGAAAAAGTCCCTGCGTCTTATGGTCCAAATATAGCCTACACATATACTTTAAAAAAAAAAGTTTTTTTACTTGCCCGGTTCTGTGTGGTCTCTGTGTGCTTGCCCGGCTCTAAAATGGTTCTAAATGCTGCTGTTTACTTTACAGGGTTGATTACATGTGTTTATGACTGTGATGTTGGGTTTTAATGCACATAAAATATCTTAGGACACTATTTGTTTCTGAATCTTTTTTTCTTCATTTCCCTTCTCTAAAAACTGGTGTGTCTTATGGTCCGGAGTGTCTTATGGTCCGAAAAATACGGTAGGTATTGGTTACTTTGAATGCTTCCTTCCATTCTTTTCTGGTCTGATGTGTTTCTGTTGAGAAATTATTTGATAATCTAATGGGAAATACCTTGTAGGTAACCTTCTGTCTCTCTCTTGCAGCCTTTAAGATTCTCTTTTTGTCGTTAACATTTGCCATTGTATTTAGACCCATGTTGTGGGTCTTTCTTGTGTTTATCTTGTTTGAGAATATCTGTGCTTGTGTGACCTATGAGGGAAGGTGGGGAATAAGGGGGTAAGAGGTAAGAGATCAACCAAAGGATTTGTATGCATGCATATTTGCATAACCAATAGACGGCGGAGGTGTGTGTGGGGGGGGGGGGGCACGGACGGACGGGTACATGTGCTGGGGGTTGAGTGCAGCCTGGGAGAGATCAATGGGGAGAAAGGGAGTCTTGTGTAATACATTAAACAATAAAGTAAAAAAGAAAGAAAGAAAGGAAGAAAGAAGGAAAGAAAGAAAGAAAGAAAGAAAGAAAGAAAGAAAGAGAAAAAAAAGAAAGAAAGAAAAGAAAGAAAGAAAGAAAGAAAGAAAGAAAGAAAGAAAGAAAGAGAAAGAGAAAAGGATCTGTGATCCTAGTGTAAATATAAAGATCAGAGGTGACCATAATGAGAATAGTTATTGGAATGATTAGATAAAAGTTAGATCAAAATGAAAGTTGAAAAAAAAAAGAAAAGAAGCAAGTTAAAAATGTTAAGTCAAATTAAGGCAAAGTAAGAGTTATAACAAAAGCAAGTTATAAAATTAGCTATTGTATATTAAACAAAATGAAGCAATAAAATGGGAAAATTGAAGCAAGCAGGCATTAAAGAGTGCAAATGTATAGAATTTAAGTTCAAGTGCTGTTTTGATGTTGATTTAATAGTGCATTTCTAAACACATGCACATTGTTAAATGGGCAGTTATACATGGGAAGATTAGACATATTTTCAATTAAGAGGATTTTTTGGTTAGTGCCCTGCAATGAGTGCTAATGAGGCATATTGCATACATTCAGACTGATTTTCCTTTGTGCATCAACCCTGTTAATAATAGTATCCAATTAAGACATTCATTAAAAGTCTATAATGTTAACTTAATGGGAAAAAATTCAATAGAACTTTAATAGGTTCTCCTTGTTACCTTAAAATTATAGAAGTTTAACAAATGCCTTAATTAGTTGGCAAAGAAAAGGAATATTACGCAATTTAATTTAGGATTACTTAATATAGAAAATATAATTTTCCAGAGCTAGTGCTTAATTTTAGTGATATATAATGTAAATATATTCTTAAATATTTTTATTTTATTATATATCAATGAAATAAGTTTATCTGAAGGATATAAAAATGTGATGCATAAAATAAAATTCTAGACAGTATTGATGAAGGCTTTTAGTATTTCTCATATGGGTAAATTTGTCATTATTTTGTTTCCTTTGGAACTGGCAGTTCAAATTGATAATAGAAATTTGCTTAGTTTTCAAAGACTGTTGACATCATGTTGTATTAGAACAAAGAAGAAAGAACAAAGCAACAATTTTGTTGAGATAAAAGACTTTTTTTGTTTTCATGCAATGGCTACAATCATGATTATTATTATTTTTTTTTTCAGGTGCAGCTGTGGTTACATTTTATTTTCCTTAATTTTCTCTCTTTTTTCTTCATTTAACCTCATTTGATTTTTCTCTTAAGGGGCATTTTGATTGATAACATTTTATGATTAATAATAACATTTGCTTCAAAATAACCCATTAAAAAAAAGCCTGGCATAGCTAAACAACTAAAAATCAAAGAATTTGGAAAAGACTTACTTCAAGGAAACTAATAATTCAATAAGTATTGTGAAAATTATAATGCTCCTTGATAAGTCTTGGATGTTAAAAAGTAATCAAAATTAATAATCTTAGGAATTTGCCTTTTCCTTTTATATCCAGATATTATAGAAAGTCTTAAGAAAAATACTTTACAAAATATCTATTCAAAATCCAAATAGTACCTATAATCTGACACAGTTTTGGATCACCAGTCTGAAAACCTTGACTGGCTTACTATAAAATAGGGAGAGCAGTTTCTTTTTAAATTTGTTCTGAAGATGTACTTCAATAAATTTCTCTAGAAGTGGAGTCTGTGATGGGTCTTGGTCAAGTGGTGTACTGGGGAGTGTTCTCAGTAGAAATGGGGTAAGGGAAGCAGGGCAGTGGCTGGAAAAATAGCAAATCAAGCAAGAATGTAGTTTTAATTAGAGAATACCTTCAGTTTAATGCCACAGAGAAAAGCTGAATCATAAGTTATACCACAGAGTTAGTACTGCCTTAAAGAAAGGAGTGGTGGTGGGTTATAGCCTGCATTCAGTTAGTTGGCCCAGGGCTGCCCCTGAGCAAGAGGAGGGAGTCATCAGGCCTCAGATGTGCAGCCCTATTTCATCCACAGGCAATTCCTTGGGTAAGGGGTAGCTCTGAGTTATCAGCTCATACTCACGGCATATGGTAGAGCATTTTGGGAGTTCATTGCTTTGAATAGTAATTCATCTTTACTTAAATGCTTTTTTAGTCCTTGGTTTTACCTAGACATTCTGAATCAATTGGAACTTAAATTTGAAAGTATATAAGTGCCAGTTAATTTTTCTAACTACTTTACATGCATATTATATTTTCTTTAATGAAATTAAAGTTATGATATAGTCTCATATTTGGATCTTTCATAATTTTTATATCCCCAAATGCTTAATTCAGAGTTTACTAATCAAGGAAATAAACATGTGAACAGACTGAAGCACAACTTCGAATAAAATATCAGAACATTTTTACAGACTAGAAATAATAAAACTGCCAAACACATTGCTATAGCTATTTCATTTTGTTAAAATTATACTAAAACATGCCAAAGTGTACAAATGTGACAGAAGAACTAAAACAAACAGAAAAATAAATATTTTACAACCTTTTTTTCCTTCAAATCAATGAAATGCTTTACAAAAAAGAGTCAACTATACTCTAAGATATTTTATTTCATTTTTTGCATAAATGTGCTACTGTTCCTAGCTCATTATAATTTCTGAAAAATCATTCTCAAGGAGGTTTTTTGAGACAAACTATATACCCTGCTGCTTTAATTTGGCTCGAGTATATAGCTGATACTCATTACTCTTATTTTGGAAGATATACTCAAGCCTTTGAAAGCAACACTAATCTCTGTCATTTACCTCAGGGACATAATATTGTTGATTTACTACCTGGTGGGCAGCTGGGTGTAGGTGAGGTCTATTTCAGCATAAGCATGCAAAGTAACTAATAACCTAACAAATTTATTAATACATATACCAATTGAAGCAAACAAACAATAACTACAAAGTCATACACAGGGACAAGAAATAGAAGTTAAGATAGTTAATGAAGGGTTCATGGAGAAAGTGGAAAATGACAATGGACCTTCAAAGGATAGTAAAACTTGGACCTATAGAGAGGCATTGGGGTTTTTAAAAAAAATGAAGATAAAATGATGTTAAGTGTATTGGAGTAGAGCTGTGAAATGCATGTGTTATAAACAGTAGATCAGGAAGGCTGCAGTTAAGTGCTGTTGTGTAGACGGAGAAAAAATAATAGTAGGAAAGAGACTGTATAAGATCTTCCATAATAGACTAAAGGAATTATTCTCTTAGCCAAATTAATCAACAGTCCTCTGAAATAAGGAATCACTTGAACAGAGGCTGAATTTATAAAGAAAGACATGGCCACAATATACTGAATGGTATTTACATAGTAAATAAATGATTTATAGAGGCAAGTTAAGCAGCACTTTTAATGTGGTCCTGCAGTAGACACCCTAAAAATAGTAAATTTTTAGTTTTATAAATTGCTCTAGAAAAAAAAATGCAGATGTTCTAGTCACATTGCACACAGATTTTATTATTACCATATCACAGATATCACTGACAGACTAAATCCCACATCTTCCTTTAAGGAAATAAAGAAGAAAGGTTGTACATATGTACTGGATGCATATATTTCTGTTGCTTCTTAGATTGACATAAAAAATATATTTTCATATATGGTATTTGCAGGATTTTTCATTCTCTTATTTCAAAATAATTCTGAGGTCCTAAAAGTATTTCTTTGGTAACAAAACTGAATCACCTTGACCTTTAGGATGAAGATATATATGTAGTGCCTTTTTATTCCATATTTGATGGAGTTCACAGAATCAAAAAATTACTACAGACTGGTGCCAGAAAACTAAAAATAGAATTTCATACAATGTCAAAAGAGGGAACACGGAAATCAATTGGCTGCATTGTGGAGAATGTAGAATAAAGGAGTTTTAGTAGGAATTAAAGTCTTTTGATTCAGTGTGTCCTTGTATATATACCAGTAGTTCCCTTTTCTTTGGCACATAAATAAGATTGTGAACACTGTGGGCAAGGATGGTGTCTTTGCAATAATAATATTATGCATTATGGACAGAGTTATGAAATAGGTGTTCTAAATTGAATTATTGATATTTCAATTGAAAAGTCAAAGAAAATAAGCTGTCTATAACTTACACAGGGTTTGGTCTCCTAAAAGCCACATAAGGCAGTGCCTTAGAACACTAGATACATGTTTCTCATTAAAATAACAAAAAATGATCCATTCACTTATTCATTACAACAATTATTTATTGAGTACATGCTTAATACCGTTGCTAAATATTTATTTATTTTATTTATTTATTTTTTAAATAGTGTTCTAAAAACTTCCCCTTTATAGTTTAGTGGAGAAGCAAACATGTCAATAATTCAATCAACATAGCCTGTTAAATTATAGTATGATAAATGTGTAATTGAGGTGCAATTAAAAAAAGAGAGACCACTTTTTCTACTGAGGCAAACAGAGACCTCTATTGAAAATGTCATTTGTGAAAGACTGTGGTGGAGTACCACAGGTAGACCTAGGTAAATAGGCATCAAGAAAGGATATACCAAACGGAGGAAAGAACATATGTAATGGTCTGGATGATTAAATATAATAATATAGCTATGCAAAAATAACCTTTTATGGTTGAGCAAAGGGGAAATGGACAGATACTAAGGTCAGATAATAATATTTCTACAAACATAAGAGATTGAAGAACCATTGGGAATTTTATGCATTGGTGGACTATGATACCAGATAACCAATGTCCATGTGGGGTAAAGATTGAAAGTAAAGAGAACAGTTAAGAGATTTAAGCCTAAAAAAGGTAAGAACATGCACCCAGTTGGCTCAGTGGTAGTTGAGAATTGACCTATGAACCAGGAGGTCATGGTTCAATTCCCAGTCAGGGCACATGCCAGGGTTGAGGGTTCAATCCCCAGTTTGGGGTGTGAAGGAGGCAGCCAATTGATGAGACATCATTTGGTTGATGAGAAACATTGATGTTTCTCTCTCTCTCTCTCTCTGTCTCTCTCTGTCTCTCTCTGTCTCTCTCTCTCTCTCTCTCTCTCTCTCTCTCTCTCTCTCTCTCTCTTCCTCTCACTTCTGCTCTCTGAAGTCAATAAAAATTAAGAAAACAAATAAGCCAAAATATAGAAACCTCAGATAACTAGGCAAAACATATATCAGCAAAGATTCATTAATATTTCTCAAATGATTACCCATATTTTACTTTTTAACTCAGTTCTCTGCTCACATCCCTAATTAATCTAAATTATGTTTTATGTTATGAACATTAAAACAGTAATTTAAGCCTGATTTTGCTTATCTAATGAGAGTGTTTACCAAACTATTTCCTTGTGGTTCAGGTTTTCTTTACTAATGAGTCTATATATGGATTTTGGTAAAGAATCTTCAAAATCTGAGTGGAGAAGTTTTAGTGAATGTGTACTCATTAATTGTTTTCTGAACAGAGAGAGATGTTCTCATCAGTTTCTCACAGGGAATTCTGACACACAAAATATTAAGAATCTTTTCATTGAATAGAATAGAAAAAATTAGGATAAAGAAAGTTAGTTAAAACATGTAACAATAAACAAGGAAGGAATGCCATTAGTGGCTAAGCTATAGTTGTGTTGATGTAAGTGATTATGTGTATGATTACCATTACCTACCTGTCTTGATGTTCAAAATTTTATCCTGTACAAATGCACTGGCCTTCTTTACCTCTATTGCCCTTAGTGTCAATTGGTTGCTTTCTCTAATACACTTTCTATATAGCCCTCAGATAAATCTAAAATGCATATAGAATTGCATCACTCCATTCAAAGTACTCTGAAGTTTCACATTGAACTTGGGGAGTTGGGGGGGGGAGGTAGGAAACAAAGTTATTAGCATTATTTTGAAATCTTTATGTACCTGGCAAGTACTAAATTTCCCCATCTCATCAACTGCTATTTTCTGTCCCATGGTGGATTTCTTTTATATCCCTTTAAGTTTATTCATTCCTCTAAAACCATTTTACATGCTGTTGCTTAGCACACTTTGACTGACAGCTCTTATTCATCTTGTAGGTCTCATTCTTATATATATATTTATTGATTTCAGAGAAGGGAGAGGGAAAGAGAGAGAAACATCAATGATGAGAGAGAATCATTGGTTGGCTGTCTCCTGCGTGCCTCCCACTGGGGATGGAGCCCACAATCCTGGCATGTGCCCTGACTGGGAATCAAACCGTGATCTCTTACTTCAGTGGTCGGCAAACTCATTAGTCAACAAAGCCAAATATCAACAGTACAATGACTGAAATTTCTTTTGAGAGCCAAATTTTTTAAACTTAAACTTCTTCTAATGCCACTTCTTCAAAATAGACTCACCCAGGTCGTGGTATTTGGTAGAAGAGCCACACTCAAGGGGCCAAAGAGCCACAGTTTGCTGACCACTGTCTTAGTTCATAGGTCTATGCTCCCACTAAGTCATGCAGGTTGGGCAAGGTTTCATTCTAAATGTCACTTCATGAGAGATTGTTTGTGGATTACAATCAGATTGCAATCTCATTAAAACAAGAAACCTGTAAATCTTATTACATTATTATACTCTCAATTCCCTTGTTTGGTATTTCACAAAATTTGTATATGCATTAAATAACACAATACAAGGATAGAGTGAGAAAGCCAAACAGAGTAACTAGAGATATTTATAATTTTAAAGTAAATAACTGGTTTATAATGATGTATTTCTTATTACATCTTCTTTATTCTATATTGCTACAGTCAATTTATTTTAAAAACTAAATTAGTTCCAGATAGTTATTTTTATTAGTCAGCATCCAGAAAATAATGGATTGGTGCAATAAAATAAAGGATAAATGATAAAATTTTAATAGAATAACTGATTACAATAGTGGTGGACAGATTAATGAAAATTAAGAATTATACAGTACTCTCAGAGTAATAATAGAGAGAAACTTGTGACCATGTCATGTCATGAGGAGCAAGGAGAAGCGGGAATTAAAACACACACACACACACACACACACACACACACACACACACTCAGGGAAAGGTGGTGGCTGTTAGGACAGGACCTTATATACAGAACCTATGGTTTTGGAGGATGCAGCCCTGAGTGGGCCTTATGGGGGGAACTAAGACAAAAATATCTTGGGCATCAGTCTGTTATGGCTTCGGCTCTCCTGTTAGTGACACTGAATTTTTGGACTGGACCCTGGACTCTTTGACCACTGGAATCAAAGAAGGAATCCAGGGACAGAAAGTGGTATAGCAAAGATGGAAATTTATTGATAAACAATACAGACTCCCATGTGGGGAGAGGGAAAGACTTTCTGGGAATGGACTCTCATGTAGGGAGGGGGGGAAAGGCTCCCTGAACTGACTTCCCTGTGGAGAGGGGGTGGAAATCCCACTGAGATCTTTTTCTGATGGCTTATAAAGGCTGCAGACCCTAGCGCTCTGATATCCCCTAAGATTAGTCAATATTCCCTTGAGACTTGAGGTTCTGCTCCTCCTTCCCTCTGGGCTTTCTTCTTCTCCCTCTGAATGAAGGGCTTCCTTCTCTTTATTTTATAAATATGACCTTTCTTGGCTACTTCCAGTTCCCTTGTCTTATGGAAATATACCTGTTGCTGCTCCCTTGTCTTATGGAAATGTAACTGCACCTGGCTTCCTTGTATTATGGAGATGTACCTTCTCTTAGTCTGAAGCCCCGCCCTTTCCATGGGCCCCAATTCTAAAAATATTCCTAAACCTGCCTATGTGTCCCTCTAAAATTCCTGCTTCATTGGTACCTCTGATTAGTCATTCCAATCAAAGCCAGAGAGAAAGGGGATGTAATTGATAAGTGTAACAGGTTTCAACAACTTAGACCACACAGCCTTATGGAATGGTGTGAAGAGTGAATCTGGAGGAGAAAAAAGGTAACTAGGGAGTACATTCTGGCCCTCAGAGGGTGAAGAATCAATCTGATCTTGTGGAATGTCTTCACTTGGCTAAGTGGTTAGTTTTTTATACCTGTTGACAAATAATATCCATTAGTGACTCCTGTTATTATTTATTTTCCTAGTATACTATCTTGGTGTTTCCTCATATTATATGCTTCCCCAAAAAAAAATAGATTATATCTCATTTCTATATAGCCCAAAAATGTATATAACCTTTAAAAAGTAACATTTTATTTTAATTATATGGTTTGTTTGTGTGTTAGCATTGAATCTATTGTTAGTGTTTTGTTTATGTTTTTTACCCTTACACAGGTTTTTTGTTTTGTTTTGTTTTTTTAATGTATAGTGAATAAAATGAGTCAGTTCTATTTATGGAGTCATTATTTAAATCAATTGTGTAACTATAATTATACCCACATTATTCCTGATTATACCCTTTGCTCTATAAATACCTTACTTAATATTCAGTTTAGCTCACCATACCAGAGAAAAGCTATCGTTTCAGTTATATTTTACATTTGTTATATATAAGAGAGGAAATCCTTGACATTGAAGATCTTTAGAAGTATTTACTCTTATACAATCCTTTTAAATTTATGGTCTAAAATATTTGTATTGTATTTGTAAAAGACAAATTTTTTATTTTGCTGTCCACTATAATTTCTTTTTTACTATTCACAGAGATGTACTAAAACATAATCAGGTTATGTTATTTCTCTGGTAAAACATGTAATTACTCTCTAAGACCTTCAGAATTAAATACAAATGCATCAAGTTGATAATGTAGGCACTACATTAGTATAGGTATTATTGATTACTATATTATATACTACACTAAAGAGCAAAAAATTTAAAACTAGAGCTTGAAGCCAAAGGTAAGAATATAAAAGTTAGCATAGAAATAATAGCATGATAAGAAGAGAGATAAAGACATAGAAAAAAAACAAACAAAAAACTGAATAATGTTTTAATTCTATTTTTGTTTTTGGAAGCTTCAAGATTCACATTAAATACCATGAAATCTGTAAGGTTTTTTTTTTTTTTTTTTTTCCTCCTACATTTTCACTATTTAATAGATGTTAGATGGATAGATGATAGGTAAACTGTTTCATTTATGCTCCTCAAACTTTGTTTCTTTAATTAAATGTTCAAATTTGTATATATTTTTTTACACATCTCCTTG
Organism: Pipistrellus kuhlii; assembly: GCF_014108245.1. Lineage (NCBI taxonomy): Eukaryota > Metazoa > Chordata > Mammalia > Chiroptera > Vespertilionidae > Pipistrellus > Pipistrellus kuhlii. The sequence continues at coordinate 54,414,208 of NW_023425540.1, read as the reverse complement.
TGATTTACCCTAAATACAAGTTAAACTATTGAGTTCTAGACAGCTTTCCCTATTGGAGGGAAAGAGAATAAAACACAGAGTGGTTAAAAGTGTTCCTGGTAATTTGCTAAAATCTGGACTATGCTACCACTGGTTTGTTTCATTTAGATTCTATAAAACATTTAATTTCTTTCCTATTTTCAAGACATTCAGAGGTCATGTATTTGCCAAGTGTAATAGCACAGAATGATGATGTTGGGACCTTTAGCTTTTATTACTTTAGAAAAAATAAATAAATTAAAAAAAGTATATATTTCTCAAAGAAGAAAGTTTTATTCAGAATGTTTTCCTGAAAAACTATAACTAACTTAAGAAACTAGTTTCTTTTCTCCTATGACAGCAATATATGAGGCAAAAAGCCCTGATCATTCTTTCTCCTATCATCTGCTCCTTTGCAGCTGCGATAAAGCAATCATTCTAAGCCACCATGACAGCCAAGTCAGTATTCCAACAGCATCATCGTTTAATGTCAGGTTGCTCCTAAGTCTGTGGCAAGTTTAATGGAGACTGTGATGAGATATTAATCTTTCTTAGCACAATCTAACTGAACTGGTAGACTCTTCAGCCAGTCTATCTTTAAGAGTAATTCCTCTAAAGTCTAACTGAATATGGCTGAATCTGAACCAACAACATTTGTGGGACCAAGCAGCCTCAACAAATCATGGTCATAATTTCCAATGAAAGTATCTAACAACTTCATACATATCTGTTATTAATTTATTTAAACGTGTTTATTGAACACCTACTATATTCTAGGTTTTGTGATCTAACAGAGTAAAAGAAATTAAGGTATTTGCTAATATGGTGCCCACAATCTAACATGGAAGAGTCAGAAAAATAAATTATTAAACAAATGTATAATAGTAGTTTTCAATGACATTAAGTGTTATAAAAGTATCAAACAGAGTGCACGAGGTGAGAAGGTATAAATGGGGTCAGATACTTTAGATTTACTGACAGACAGCTTCGGGCAAGGTGACATTTCTGGAGAGGTAACATTTGTTCAGATCTGAATAATAAGAACTGAGCATTAAAAAACTTGGGACCAGAAAATTTATGTAACGGGAACTGCAAGCATTAAATTAATGCAAGGAAGAGCTAGAAATTTTATAAATTCAGAAAAACAAAACAAAACAAAGAAACCAAAACAACAACAACAACAAAAAGAGGCTAATGTGAATATGATATATATAGTATTCCAAGGGGAAGATGGCAGGTGATGAGCTCTGAAAGGAAGCCAGAACCCAAGTTATGTGGCAGAAAACTTGCTGTGTAAGAATACTGGAATTTAATTCGATGTTCAATGGGAAGTCATCAATAGTAGAATGATATGGTCTTATGTAAGTTTTGAGAGATGTACTTTTTTCTTTTCATTTCCTCTCTTTTATTCTTTCTATTTCTCTTACCTTCTCAGTTCTTGATCAGTGTGCACTTGTGTACTCATCTATAAAATTGGTCTTGTAATTGTCCGTGGGCCTGTGAAGTCCAGCCATGTTGAACACTCAGGGACTCATCAACATTTTCTTTCTACTAATGATCTGACGCGTCCCAGATGTTAAGTGAATCCATTTCCAGATGTCCTCTGTGCCAAGCAATCGTATATAATGAATTGTAACTTTGTAAGGTGTGTTTTTAAGATTACTGAAGTAGATGGAGTGTCAAAGTGATTTAGTTAGGAGGTGGAGAACATATGTTTGTTTTAGGGTCACCTTTGAATATGTGTGAGATCAATAGAATCTCCAAACATATTTTTAAAGTTTTTTGTTGGTGGCATTGGGTAAGTAGCTATGAAGTTTTTCATAGATTCTTTTCTGTCCCTCAAGTATAGAGAGCCCTTTTTTATAATAGTAAACATATATTTTAAATGCTTCTTTAACCTACTTTAAAAGTTTATCTACTCTAAATATGAAAGTTTTTGTTTCATAAACCTCCACATGCATATGTATCTTTGTAGGTGTTTGTGTGCACATTTGGACTGTTGTGATTCAATTGAAATAAAAATAGAAAATTCACAGCGCACAAACGCTTTGCTTCATTAGAAGATCCAGTGCCAGAAGTTACCTGCTTCGTTTCTAATGAAAAGTTAGAGGCTCCAAACCTCCCTCTCGGAGAAGCCCCAGGGGAGATCTGGGCCATCACTTATCTACTGAGTTGATCCTCCCCCGGAGAACCTGGGGCCTTTCTTTTTTATCCCTCTCATCCATCACATTTTGTGAAAACACTCAAGGGCCCAGTGACAAATAGGGATTACTAACACTGCTTAAGCTCTCTCAGTCCGTTTCTCTAGATGCAGACTTTAGATACGCATACAAAATACTGAAGTAAATATGAGAATTTGTAGGACCATTCATCACCAGTAAGCGCATCTATTATTGAAATTCTTAAAAATTTTCAGTAAATCAAAAGGAAAGATACTTATTATGAGGCTATAAATAAGGTTTGCAGCACGAGTAAAATAAGATGTAAGATTGCATGAAAATCAAATAATATTAAACAGTTAAAAGTCAACTTATAAAATACATTTTCCATTTTTTTTTATTTTAACACTCCAATTTATGAAAATGTGTGACATGTGTCTTAATAATAACTTTTAAGTAGCTCCAGAATTGTTGCTTAACATACAATACTATTTAATACGAAATGACTAATTTGATTCACAACAGGGTTTTATCTAGAAAGAACATTCTAATAAATCTTCCGTCCCACTGGGGTATTTTGACACATGCAATAACAGAAGCTGTGGTTGGTAGTCTCTGCAAATGATATCTTGGCCTGTCACCATAACTCTGACCGTAGGACGTGAGTTAGCTCCTACATAGATTAATAATAAAAGCTTCCATCTTTGAGATACTTATGAATGAGCACGCTTAATTGCCTGGATTACAATCACTTTTTAACTATTTCATAATTTTAGGTATTCATATGGTTGATATTTGAGACATTTAATAAAAGCCTATTGAATGATACTGAAACTAGTTAATTTCATGTTTATGTGACATGGTATAATTTCGGATAGGAAACTCTATGCCTATCCCTTCTTCATTGTTCTGAAAAAACAAGCTGCTTGGGTGCAGTGCAGAGTGTCATAAACTGTTTCAAAAGTGTAGTTCTCAAGGGAAAATATAGGGAGAATATGCAAGTTCCAAGGGTGTTTACTATTCTATTGGAAGAAATGTGAAGCTTCTGAAGCTCCCAGCCAGTTTGCCTATTGCCAAATGCTAGGTTCAGGTAGGCACAACAGAATAGATTATCAGGATCTAGGGCTCATTATGAAATTCAGGGGACAGTGTTACTTGCCATAAAGTTTGAGTGTTCTATTGGCGTATACTAAGCAAAGGCCAAGGAGGTTAGATATACTCTGAGTAATGGTCACGCTCCCTATCGACATTCAAGTAAATGCAAAGTCCATTTAAAGATACTAAGTAATATAGCTGAATATTAATATACAGCACATTTCCCCCGAATACAACTAATGTATATATCTTAGAAAAATTTACTTTGCCATGTTTGGAATATTGCCAATAATTATTCACCATCAAGAAAATTTTGATTCTTCAGTTTAATACATTTATTTCAGCCTACATTTATGGTTATTCTACATATTGATACAAATATATGATTTATTCAGATACATTAGCATTATTTCATTGTAACTTACTTTTATTTTCTCTATATAATTAAGAGAATTATATACATTATTTTGAAATTAGGCAAGTAGGTTCCTCATTTTGTTTATGAACTTCATCAGGACAGTTTAGAAAGTCCTTTGATACATTTCTTTGAAAACATTGTCATGCTGGATAGGGTTGGGGATCCATGCTGATGGAGGTTGCACAGGGAACAAGTGCTTGAGTCAAAAGACCTGAGTTACAACATGAGCTCTGTTTTGTTTCCGTGTCATGGGGAGTTCTGAAAATTTGAGCACACAATTAGTTACCCGTGAAAGAAATAAGAATGGTTTCCTATAGTGTACATATCTACTTCAATTTATGAGATTGATATGAAATCTCGCATATGAAAATTACTTCTTGTAAATTTTAAAGAATGATACAAATAGAGGGCATTTTTGTTATTACTGAAAAAATTCTGTAAGTGCACTTCTTTCCTCTTTGGGTTTATTTGATTTTAAAGATGATTAAAGTAACCTCTTAATCACAGACATTGGGATTAAAAAATAATAAAAGTAAGAGAACTTTCATGATTTATAAACAAGCATTTCTAAGCCCTTATTTAGTACAAAGTATTATCTAGTGTCCAGCATTTGGTAATGATCAGATGGGTGAATGTATTTTGCATGTAGGAAGGGCATACATTTTGAGAGGCCAGAGAGAAGACTATGGGTTGAATTGTGTACTTTAAAATTAACGTTGAAGTTCTAACCCCCAGTACAACAGAATATGACCTTAAATTGGGCATTGAAATTAATTTAATTAAAGTGAGGCCATGAGAAAGAATGGGTCTTAACCCAATGTAACATTTAACAAAAATACACTATATTATCACAACCAGGTTGCTATTGTATTACAACTAGGTTATTAACACAATGCAAAGATCTTATTTACATTTCTTCAGATTTATTTATTTATTTATTTATTTATTTATTTATTTATTTATTCCTCACCTGAGGAATTTTTAAAATTTATATTTTAGATAGATAGATAGATAGATATAGATAGAGACAGAGACAGAGAAGAGACATTAATGTGAGAGAGATTGACTAGTTGCCTGTCATATGTTCCCTGGTAAGGGATCAAACCTGCAACCTGGGTATTTACCCTGATTGGTAATCAAATGCAAAACTTTTCTATGTATGGGACGATGCTCCAACCAACTGAGCCACCTGACCAAAGCTCCTCAGTTACAATTATACTCCTCTGTGCTTGTGTTTGTATGTATGTATATCTTAAGTTCTGTACAATTTATTATTTATGCAATCACTAGAGGCCCTGTGCATGAAATTCATGCACAGGTAGGTTTCTAGACCTGGCGATAGGGGCCATCTGTGGGTGACCAGTGGGGCGATTGGGGACCCCGTTCCTGCCTTGGCCTGATGCCACCTGCTCACCTGCTCCACCATCCTACTGTGGTCCCGCCTTTGTTGGGGCCCTTTGGGGCCGGCAGCACCTCCACCATTGCCCACTGCCAGCACTGCATCACCAATGCCCTCCGTGTCCCAAACCACCTTCTGGTGGTCAGTGCATGTCTAATGATTGGTGGAACTCCATGGGGACAATTTGCATATTAGCCTTTTATTATATAGGATGATCCCGAACAGTTCCAAAACTATAAAAATCCCTCTTGTCACCCTTTAATCATAGCAGGTCTTTCCTATTTGCCCTACCCCTAACTTTAATAGAAATCTGTCATTCATATCTAACATTCATCATTTGAAATGGAATCTTAATGCACAATGTAGTTTTATGGGATTCTCTCTCTCTCTCTCTCAACTTAGAACAATTACTGAGTATTAGTTTATGTTATTACATACTGTATCTACATAGTTCCTTTTTATTGCTGAGTACTATTCCTTAGTATACAATTTATTTATATACTAGAGGCCTGGTGCACAAAATTTGTGCATGGGGGGGGGGGAGGGAAGGAAAAGGTGTGGTGGTGTCCCTCAGCCCAGCCTGCACCCTCTCCACATATCTTGAGAGATGTCCGACTGCCCATTTAGGCCCAGTGGGATCAGGCCTAAATGGGAAGTTGGACATCCCTCTCACAATCCAGGACTGCTGGCTCCCAACTGCTTGCCTGACTGCCTTCCTGATTGCCTCTAACTACTTCTGCCTGCCAGCCTTATCATCCCCTAATAACTTCCATGTCAGCCTGATTGATGTCTAACTGTTCCCCTGCCAGCCTATTTGCCCCCAACTTCCTTCCTCTGCTGGCCTGGTCACCCCTAACTGCCCTCCCTTGAAGGGTTGATTGCCTTCAACTGCTCCCCACTGTAGACTTGGTCCCCCCCCACCCCCAACTGTCCTCTCTTGCATGCCTGGTCTCTCTCAACTGCCCTCTCTTGCAGGCCTGGTCTCTCCCAATTGCCTTCCCCTGTCATCTTGTGGTGACCATCTTGTGTCCACATGGGGGCAGGATCTTTGAACACATGGGGGCAGCCACATTGTGTGTTAGAATGATGGTCAATCTGCATATTACTCTTTTATTAGATAGGATAGAGGCCTGGTGCACAGGTGGGGGCCAGCTGGTTTGCCCTGAAGGGTGTCCCGGATCAGGGTGGGGGTTCCCTTGGGGTGTGGGGAAGCCTGGGCAAGGGACCTGTGGTAGTTTGCAGGCCAGCCATGCCCCCTGGCAACCCAAGCGGAGGCCCTGGTATCTGGAATTTATTTACCTTCTACTATTGAAACTTTGTAGCCTGGAGTGGAGCCAAGCCTTCTGCTTGCTCTGTGGCTGCTGCCATTTCTGTTTGGATTTGTTTACCTTCTATCATTGAAACTTTGTAGCCTGGAGTAGAGGCTTAGGCTGGCTAGGGCAGGTGGAAAGCTTGGCTTCTTCTATTGCCAGAGTAACCCAAGCCTCAATCTTTTTCTCTGAGGCCACGGCCATCTTGGTTGGGGTTAATTTGCATACCCATTCTGATTGGCTGGTGGGTGTGGCTGGTAGGTGTGGTCTGTGGGTGTAGCAGTGGTATTGTCAATTTGCATATTACTCTTTTATTAGATAAGATAGACCTGTTTAAGGACATCTAGGATGTTTCCAGTTTGGTGATATAACTAATCAAGTTTCTATGAAACTTTTAGCATACAGATAATTGTGTGAACATAAATATTTCTATCTCAGAAAAATATCCAGCTACACCATTGCTGGGACATGCAGTAATTGCATCTCAAAGTCAGCTAATTAGCAATCTTATTTCCATCTACAACTTTAGTTCCCTTATGCCACTCAATCCAACATATTCCCAGATATTGGATTATGTTGTGAACATCTTTGTGAAGGCACTGTTCTGCTGAACACATTATTTTAGTTTTTGTAGGGCCTCTGCATTAACACCTGCATTTTATAAAAATGTCCATTTCTACAAAAAAAGTTGCTGTATTTTGATAGAAATAGATCAATTTGATAATAACTGATATATTTACTATGTTTAATCTTCTAATCCACAACAGATATGGTATATGCTTTAGGTATTTAATTTCTTTAATTAAAGAGTTATATTGATTTTTTTTTCAGTTTATTAAGGTTTGTTTTACAATAAATTTGTCTTCACATTTCTTGGGAAAATTGCTAATAGTATATCTTCTTTTCTTTGAGCATATCTAAAATTTGTTTCTTCAGCATTTTGTTAAACAGATATGGTATATGATTTAAGTAATATCTATGTGTTTCATTTTATTTAGTAGAAATTGTAATGGTATTATGTTTTTAATTTTGGCTTCCACATGTTTATTGTTAATACAATGATATGCAATTTTTAAAGTATTACAACTTTATTGAAATATAACTTACATAACATAAAATTCACACTTCAGTGTTATTAGTATATTCACAGCAATGCAATTGTTACCACTATATAATGTTAGAATGCTTTCAACATCCCAAAAGGAATACCATTCCTTTAAACAGTTAACCCCACCCATAGCATATGGCACCCAGTAATGGAATTTCTATCCGTGGATTTTTCCCATCTGGAAATTTTACATAAAATGAATCATACAATATGTAGGTTTTTGTGTATTGTTCTTTATTTAGCAATTTTTGAGGCACATTTGTGTTATAATATGTGATAGTACTTTACTTCTTTTTAAAGTACTATCTTCTTTTTATAGTTAAATAACATTCTACTTGATATATCACAATTTGTCTATTTGTTCATACACTGATTGACATAAGTTTTCACTGTTTTACTAAAAGGAATAACACTGCTTGGAACGACTGTGTACAAATTTTTGTTTTGACATGTAGTTTTAATTTTCTTGATTATATCCCTAGGTGATATAACATTTTTATTCTTAAATTTATAAGGGACTGTATTTTTTCTGACAAAAAGATCCCAACTTTAGTCATATTTTTGTTATATTTACTAATGATAATATGGTTTTCCTTTCATTTTTTTCAATATGATTTATTATATTACCTGATTTTCAAATATTAAATTAACCTTGAATCTTAGAATAAACCCTGAATGATCATATTTTATATATTGTTAGATACCTTTACATTATATAATTTTAAGTATTTCCATATTTATCTATGCTTATGAGTAACATAGAAATTAAAGTTTTTTAATTTTGGTTTATGGCTTTATAAAATTAGATTCTTCCTCTGATGTTATTTCTTCTTGTTGTTTATTTGTCAATCTGCACCAGTAAAACCATTTAGAATTGGGTATTTTGTATTGGAAAAGTTTTAAATTTAGACATTTAATTTCTTTAATTAAAGAGTTATGTTGATTTTATATTTTTTATTTTAGTTTAAGTTTTATTTTACAATAAATTTGTTTTCACATTTCTTGGGAAAATTGCTATAGTGTATCTTCTGTTCCTTTTGAATATCTATGGTATCTTTACATTTTGTACTCAGTCTTGCACAAATTTATTGATTTTGAAAAGATCTTTTGGGGAGAAAAAACAAATAACTTTTGTCATTTGTTGATTTTCCTTATTATTGTTTGTTTGTTTTGTTTTGTTTTATCATTGATTTGCTCTCTTAACTAGTATATTTACTACTAGAGGCCCAGTGCATGAAATTCTTGCATGAGTAGGATCCTAGAAGCTGCTGGCTGCAGGATAGGGCTTCCCTTCCCCTGGCTGCCTGCCACTGCCACTGGCCAGGGCTTTCCTTTGCACCTGCCTTGTCCTGGCAATGCCAGCTCACCTGCTCCACCATCCTGCCGCAGTTCTGCTCTTGTCAGGGTCCAGCACCTCCTCTGCCACCCACTGCCAGTGCTGCATAGCAATGCCTGCCATGTTCTACACTGCCCCCTGGTGGTCAGTGCACATCTAACTCGTGGTCTGTTGAATTCCTGCCCCTGGGGACAATTTGTGTGTTAGCCTTTTAATATATAGGATTTGCAGTTTTCACTTAATATGAATTTAAATTATTCTACTTTGAGGGCTGGAATTTAGTTAGAAATTTGCATAAACTCGGATCATCTATGTTTTTTGTTTGTTTGTTTTAACTCTTTGATAACTATTTTTAATCCTCTCTCTCCTTTGGGATCCAAAAAGTAAATATTTCAAGTGTGTTAGATCTCAGCATTAAGTCTGCCAGACCTTGAAATTGTGAGATCACCTGACTACAAGATTTATATATCAAGATTGGACACTTAAGAAGCACACAAGAACACCCTTTTGCCACTGGTCCCAGATTAAGAACACTTGCTACAAAAATAAATAGTAAGGAAGACAGAATGTGATATAGGTTTATTAACATGGATTTGGTGAAAGAAAATCAATGCTATTATTGAAGCTGCATTTTTTCTAATTAATTTTGGGTTTACTTGTGAAGTCACATTAGGGAATGGGTAGGCAACAACGAAGAGTTAACTTTCTTTGGCAGGATTAGTAATTATAGATATTGATTACTTTAAAACATCATTGAGTTGACAGGATAAGAAAAGCCCACTTGTCTCACTGTTTGGTCCTTTTATTTCTCACAAGATGGATGAGTTAATAAACAGGGAGCAAGCACTCCCATAAATTCAGCATCTGTAATATTTGTCACCTTTTGGAATTACTTGGATGAGAGCACCATCTTTTATGTGAATCCACGGGAGAGGACTAGCAGACTTTCCCTAGAATCTGTATCCTCCACTGTGATTAATACTATGTTGATGTTTAAAAAAGGTACTGTCATTAGAAAAATGAAAGGAGAAAGAACCATGTTGCTTGCATACTGCACCCCAAACATGCAGAGACAGATTATAGTTTTACTGAGCAGCGTGATTGTGTTATGTCTTATTCCCTATTATATAGTTTAAAAGAATAAGAAGTTAAAATACATATTCACACAGAAACAAAGATAATTCCTTAAACTAAGAAGCACAGTGAATTGTCTCCAAGTTAGAAATATGTTTAATTTTTAGCATTAACATAAAGGCCATCTAGTTAAAATTATTCACTTTAAAAAGGAGACAACTAGGACTTAAAGAGGAATTATGACTTTTCCAAGAAATGGTTAAGGGCTGAGTCTCCTCACTACTCCTATCCAAGTATAGAGGAATTAAGCTTATTTAGTAAATCGTGGAGGGTCTGTTCAAACATTGAATACCTTACTTTTTCTGTTTCATAAAAATGTGGCAATTATACATATCTAAATTAGATTTAGACTGTGGATGAAGTACTCTTTGGTAATTAAATTTTAATGTTTTTTAAAAATATATTTAGGATAGAAAATGTTCTAAAAATTTTCAATTACAGTTGACATACATTATTATATCAGCGTTAGGTGTATACCTCTGTGCAAAGATATTATATTACCACATTATATTCACTGGCAGTAAAGCATTTTGATAGATATAGAGACTAAGGCAAGTTTTGTTTTCTAAACATGTGATATGGGTCAATAAAAACCTTAATGTAAATTTAAAAAATAAATATTGTTTAATTAATATGAGGTATTTTTTTAAAAACAAAAAAATCAGATCCCTACCTGTAATATTGCTTATTATAAGGTAGGCTGACCTATCAGATAAAACTAAACTTAGGTTCTACTATATTTGAAATAGCTTTGACTTCTTATTTATTTAATGTATGCCTGGATTCTCTTTTAAAAACAAGATAGTTATGAAACCAGATTTTTGGGCACACTAATATGGAGTTCTCTTATTCCATTTTATTGTTCCACTGTCATTGAGCAAAACTCATCATGAAAATTTTAATTTTAGAATTACATAATTATAATTTGACTAGTCAATATTTGTTACAAGAATAATCAAATTTCAGTTATTAGAATGCTTCATCAAATGTAATACTCAAAACTTATAACTCTGTTTAAAGGTAATTGTTTTTCCCTTTGCAAGCATCTCTTCCTACTTTGCTTGAAGCTAGAAATAAGTACTAGGTAGAGAAGGGGTGATGGGCATCTTCTGCCTTCTAGCTGTCTCTTCACTCTTTCTTTAGCTGATGCTCTGACTTCCAGAATCTCACATAGGGAAATAGAGAAAAGGGGTAATAGGAAGAAGCAGGGAAGTTCTTTCCTAAGCAACAATAACAACAAAAATGGTTTTGGTGAAAGTTTTAAAGCTAGCTTTCCATTTTCTATTTACCATTACTGCATTTGTTAATAAGCAAGAAGACTAAAGAAAAAAAAAATCAGTTTTAATAGACTAAGAAAAAAGTGTACTAGTATGACTAAGATATGAGATATTCATAAGATCAAAATGACATAAAAATTGTGTTGATGAATAAGGGAAATAAGTTAGGAATCTGGCTTTTGTTATTGAGTAATACCTCAAAGTGTAATTATATATAACCTCCTGATAACAAGCCAGTTTCTAAGGTATGTTACCTTTCTGGTGATTTGAGCTATCTGAATAATAACCATAGAACCATCATATGTTTTTGAAATCTCCCTAGGAAACATGTACACCTGTCCAAATATTTGGTGGGAAAGGGTGGTTTACTCTACTAAATAAGAAAGAAAAAAATAATAATTCCATGGAATAAGTGAATGCACATTAAGGAATGAGATTTTGAATGAGTAGCTATATTATCAATTGTTGGGTGAGAAAATGACTTCTTATTTGTTTGACTTTGTACCTTTTACACTCTCTCAGAGCAATTTCTGTGTGCTGGAACTCTATTTTCCTTTCCATTGCTATGAAATTGGACAAGATGAAGATGAAGGGCAATGGTAAAACTGTCATTTATCCTTGGCTCCTTCTAATATGAAGAACAACTTCTACACTGAATCCAAAAGAACGTTTGTTTCCCTATTAGGCAGATATATGGATGTGGAGAGAGTAACAGTCCTTATATGTCTTCACCAGTATAAACAATTACATGGCAACCAGTTCACGCTCATACTTCTATAGGTCACAAGAAAATGTTTCAATTTGTTTTATATTGCCTGAAGAACATATGACCAACTGCTTAAAGTTAAAGTCAGATTTTGGCTAAGCATAAAGAAGTGTTTTCTAACTAGAAAGAATCAGAATGAAAAAGAGCTACCTTGAAACAAATCATCTATTAGGTGGATTTGTTCTGCTGGACACTGGACAAACACTTAAGATATTTTAGAAGGACAGGGCATTAAGCCTTCACTTTTATGTAAAATCATCTCTACTATCCATATATGGGCATTGCTATTATTAAATTGACATTTTTAAAAAACATCAACTGTAATTTTATGTATTAAAAAAAACAACTTGGCTTCAACTTAAGAGATCACATTCATAAAATACAGGCATTTGAATGCTAGTAATAGGTTACTATTCTATTATGCATTAAAAAAATTGATAGCTATAAACATTTAAATATCCGTCGGTATACTCTTAAATCATTGTATGCATCAGCACTGAGAAATAGTATTCTAATTTGGAAGAGATGACCATTAAGCTTTTTTTTTTTTTCCAGCTGCAGGATTTCATAGTTTCCTATATTTTACATTAGATATGTACTCTTAGTTGTATATTTTATGTATTCACATTTTCATATTCATGAGCATAATTATGTATGGCATATGTGATACTGATGATTAATATTTAGGCCTGAGCATGGTTGCTCACTGTAACCATGTTTACTAATAAAAATATATCTCTATCCTCCCATATAAACTGGCATAAAACTAGCTTGGCAGCACTTCGCTGCTTTATAAATTAAGCCCAATGGGCATTGCTGCTTTAAAGCAATGTCTTCATCCAGTAAGACATATTGGAGTCCAACTTTGTTAGCCTTTCAGAAAATAAATTCACTCACCAATAGTTTCACATGCTTTTCCTTGGTTTATAGTGACTTTGAAGATCTGCTGCCTCTTAGCTTTTCAGCCTTAACTCCCTCATTCTTCACTTTATGTTACAAATGTGTTGACTCTCTCTTAGATTTCTAAATCTTTACTCTGTCCTAATTCCCATGTCTTTTCATTTGCCTGACAACATCTTCCTCACTCGAGTTTAGCACAGTGCTCACTCATTCCACAATGGGATGCCTCCGTGGGCACTTCCCACACTGTTTATTCTAAACACTCGACCTATGTATTTGCTACGTATTCTCAAATCTCTTTCCACTTGTCCTTTTGTAACAAACAAAACTCTTGTAATTGTTCAATGTCTATTTCACTGATTGTTTTTATTGACTTTATATTGTTACACAGTTCTATGAAGTCAAACACACACACACACACACACACACACACACAGACATAGATTTGCACACCATCATCACAATCAATTGTATCAATATTAATAATTAACATTATTGCCAAAACCAGTCTGGCTCACTGGATAGAGCATCGGTCAGTGTGTGGACTGAAAGGTCCTGGGTTTGATTCTGATCAAGGGCATGTACCTTGGTTGCGGGCACATCCCCAGTAGGGGGTATGCAAGAGGCAGCTGATCGATGATTCTCTCTCATCGATGTTTCTAACTCTATCCCTCTCTATTCCTCTCTGTAAAAAATCAATAAAATATATTTTAAAAAATAATTAACATTTTTCTACTTGTGGTGAGTATGAGGGACGGGACAGGCAAAAGGATGCTTTCGAAATAGAATCAGATTATATTTCACAATATCAGACAAGAGGACTTATCAGGGAATTTGTTTCTTGCTCTGGCATTTAAACCAAGCTTTGGCATTTTAAAATGCTAAGATGTCTGAGAGTTACATTAGCTCAGTTGCTTTGCTGGACTCTGTTGCTTAGAGGGAATAAAAGTCTTAATGGAAACCTACCAAAGTCATAACTCATAACTCGCTTTTATCAGCAGACTGTCAAGGTGGGAAGCATTGGCTTGGAAAATAAGTGTGTTGTGTCATCATCGTAAAAGAAAGTTTTAGTTGCTGAACCTGAGGCTTTTGCACCCCACACATTATATCAAGCAGTTTGGGTAGCCTTTTGATTTGTCAAAACTAATAACTTTTTTTGTTCAGTGGTACTGGCCTAAAACTTTATCAGAATATGACATGCAAGAACCAGTCATATTATTGGTTTTTAAAAAATATATTTTTATTGATTTCAGAGAGAAAGGGAGAGAAACAGAGAGATAGAAACATCAATGATTAAAGAGAATAATTGATTAGTTGCTTCCTGCATGCCCCCCATTGGGGATTGAACCCACAACCCGGGCATGTGCCCTTTAACATAATCCAATCTGGGACCCTTCAATCCACAGGCTGATGCTCTATCCACTGAACAAAACCAGCCAGGGCTAACGGTGTTTTCATTTGCCTCTCAACATCAATGGCAGACGGAGTCAGCTATAGTGGAAGTGTGCTATGTCAGAGATACCACACAATTGTTAATGAAATAGCACTTTATACCCTTTAGCTTGAGAAAGTCGGGCAGCGAAATTATCACCAGCCTTTTTAAAAAATATATATATATTTTATTGATCCTTTACACTCCCTACTGGGGATGTGCCCACAACCAAGGTACATGCCCTTGACTAGAATCAAACCTGGGACCATTGAGTCCGCAGACCAATTCTCTATCCACTGAGCCAAACCCCTTAGAGCTATTACCAGCCTTTTAATAAAAAATCTAAGGAAAACAGAGAATATCTCCCTCCACCAATATGGTACTGTATTTTCCTAGAGCAGCTTTCACATTGGCTCTTTGAAAACACTTAGCAGAACATATCACAAAAAGTTCTAATTTCTCCTGCAGCTACCGTGTTTCCCTGAAAATAAGACATCCTCCGAAAATAAGACCTACTTACAGGTTTCCTTCTCAGTGAAATATAAGGCATCCCCTCGAAAATAAGGCCCCCCAAGGCTAAACATGAGAGATTTGGTCACTGATTCTGAAAGAAATGGAGTCACAAGAAATTCACCAGGAAATTCAGGAATTGGATTGTTATGATGATGTTCCAGAAGATGATGACATGATTGTCATTGAATAAGTGAGTAAATTCTTGATACTGTAGGATTCACAGTTTGTCTGGTTTGTGTTGACAAATACCGTACTACCGTACCGTACACAGGTAATAAATTTCCTTTATTTTCATTTAATCATAAATGTGTACATTATTCTTTTTCATGGAAAAATAAGACATCCCCTGAAAATAAGACCTAGCGCATCTTTGGGAGCAAAAATTAATATAAGACACTGTCTTATTTTCGGGGAAACAGGGTAGTAATGAATCAAACACTAGATGGCATTTATTAACTCTTCCAAAACAGGGATGGGAACATTTTTTGGTTACAGGGCCTCAGAGGAGGTAAAGGGGAAGAGTTTGAAAGAAGATAGTCTGTCTGCCTTTATTCAAATTGCTTTGGAGAAAGAAAAATTATCCATATGAATTCCCATTGGGGCTTTCGTTTGTTAAATACAGGAAAACATACTATAGGGATGAGGTAGATGGACTCTGACTAAAAAAAAAAAATGAATTCACATCTTCTGAATAATATGCTCTTTATACATTCTGTAATTACCTTTTATAGAATTATCACTTATAATTGACATATACATAAAATTATAAGATTTATGAAAGTGGGAAGATTATCTGGATCATTGCTCTATATTCGTGCTTTGCATGAGACCAGGTACATAAGAGCTCAAATAACATTAAAAGTATTTGAAAAAATAGACTATGGCATTGATGTGTTTGTACATCTTATCCAATTTTTGTTTTTAAATATATTTGCATTTGGTATTCTATTTTGTTTACCTTAGAGATCATGAAGCTGTTTTTTTCCTTTCCTTTTTTTGTGGGAGAAACTCATGGAATTGGTTATGACTATTCTACACTTCTGGTAGCACCTTTCCTTAACAATGCAGAATATTGAAATGTCTGATTGTAAACTATTTTCTTGGAAAGACTGAGCAGAGACTTTGATACAATCTCAAATTTCTTATCAGTCTACCAATCATTTATGTATCTGAATAGTCTGCAAATTTTATGTGTATATTTGAAGCAAATATTTGTTATTGCATATCTTTGACTATTTTTAACTATATTGTAGATATTTGGTAGAGATACTTACTGAACATACCTAGACCTGAAAGATTGTATCTTTTTCACTTACTTAAAAAAAAATATTTCTTTTTATTGATTTCAGAGAGGAAGGGAAAGGAAGAGAGAGATAGAAACATCAATGATGAGAGATAATCATAGATCGGCTGCCTCCTCCACTCCCCCTACTGAGGATTGAGCCTGCAACCCAGGCATGTGCCTTTGACCGGAATTGAACCCAGGACCTTCAGTCCACAGGCCAATGCTCTATTCACTAAGCCAAACCAGTTAGGACATTCACTTACTTTTGTAAGTCAATTAAATTAAATGTATTACATAAACTTATCATTGTCACTTTTGTTTGTTTCTTTAAATCAGTTCATCTTTCTGGTTACTAATAGATTTAATAAGAAGAGGATACATGTCCGAAGTCCTTTTCCTTTTCGTTTAAATAAGAGAGTTTTACTTGATATCCAACCCAGGATCTGATCTTCAAAGCACTTAGGATGACATCATTCTTATTTGACAACTGAAATGCACTTTGTAGCTAAAGTCTTATTTCAAAAAGTCAAAATAGAATGACTTTAGGTATTATTGCTTTTCATGCTTCATTTACTTTCTCAACAATGTGTGATTATGGAATTTATTTTAAACATTAACAACAAATAATAGGCCTTAAAGTTGAGTATTGGCTAGAATTCAATCATATGCCAGTAAAGTTTGTCTTATTACAATGCTGAGTAATACCTTCCTTAATATTATTGACATGTTAATGGGATGTTGACTCTATTAATAAAAAAGCCTTGCTCTTGATTTACAATCTTCATTATAGATAGACCTGACTTGTCAAAAGTTATTATTACAAAATACAATTTAAACATATAATTCTGAACTCATTTAAAGAAAATATACAATTTTATTGGACTCTACTCTGAATTTTTTTCCTGAAGTTTCCAATAAAGACAAACTCAATATATTATAGAAGTTGCTTCTATCCTAATTCCAGGGGCAATGCTAAGTATTTCTGACTGATTTATTTATTTATTTATTTATTTATTTTCTTATTTTATACTTGTAATTACCCTTACAGTTATTAATTGAACATATGCAAAATACTATATTAAATATTAACATGTTTTCACACTGAAGTTTCTCAAAAAAGAGATTTGAATTATCTGTAGGACAATGAAAATTGTGATAAATTAAAAAGAAATTTAGAAATCAATGGCCTGTAATTAATTTATTGAACTCTGACTTGAATTCACCTAAAAATAGTGACAGAATTAAAAAAAAATTAGAAATCTAAAATATCTGTTTTAGAGGAAAGTAGTTTTCCACCAAGAATTTTTTTTTAATTTTTATTTGTTTGCGTGTGGCAGCTGAGCTCAATGCTCCACCTGCATCCTTTCAGGTCTCTCTCCCATTTTCACACCGTGCTTTCATTTCCAACAGCCAACACCTGCGAGAAGAGCCAGAAATACCTGGGATTTACACCTTCCTAGGGAGAGCCCTGGCAGAACATTCCTGGTGCAGACGTGTAACTCCTCCAGCGTCCTTACCCCTGGTCCAGGCTGCTCTGAGGTAAGCCTGTCTCCCTTATCTTCTGTGGAGTTGGACCTAATTACCTTCCATGGGACTTTGATATGGAATATTTGCTTGGCTTTCTTCTCTTCCCTGTCTTTCTCTCTCCCTTACTGTTTTTTCCTGGCAGCACTGCCTAATAAATAATTTTCACATGAATATTTATCATTGGGTCTGCAATGGGAGAATCCCTCCTAAGAGAGTGTGGTAGTCATTAGTGCTAGTTATTAATTTTTCTACTCTCTGCCTCCTGTGTACAAGATAGGGTCGTACTTTCTGGCCTCCTGTGGTTGGGTGATGGGCCGCATCACTAGTTCTAGCAGAGGTGATACGAGCCGCTTCTGGGCCGATCATTACATTGCCAGGATGAAAGTATTTGGAGTTGTTTGCCCTCTGTTGTGTTGACCAAGAATGTTCAAGATAATGGCTGCTTTATCAGCTAGGTGCCTAGAGTCAGTGTGACGAAGTGGAGTAGAGCCCCAGCTCTGACTCATTAGTCAGAGAAATAAATTTCTGTTGCATTAGTCACTGACAGTTGAGGGGTATCTGCAATAACGCAGCATAGCCTGACAGATATAGAGGGTTAAAAAAGAGAAGACACAAGGATGACTGAAATTTCTGACTTGGGCTATTGATGGATGGTATAAACATCTTGGGCCATTGGGAAAGCAAGGAGAAAGAGATGGATTTTATTTATTAACTCAGGTATAATTGATGTATAACTTTATTAATTTTCAAGTATACAATATAGTGATTCAATATTTGTATATATTAGAAAATGACCACTACAATAATGCTAGTTAATACTTGTCACCATACATAATTACGAACATTTTTTCTTTTGCTGAGAACTTTTAAGATTTACTTCTTTGAAAAACAAAGATTTAATTTCTTAGTAACTTTCAAATATTCAATACTGTATTATTAGCTATAGTCACCATGCTTTATATTGTGTCACTAGGACTTCTAGTATTTTTTTTTCTTTTTTAGTTAAACTATACTGGTTATTATAGTTTAGGAACTTATAGTAATCCCTAATTTGTCTTAATAATATAAATTATGATTTTTTAATAGAAATATATACTTTTTTGCTAAGTATAATGGAAGCTAATATGAATCAAATTATTTTATATAACCTAAAGTTGATGTCTAAAATAACCTTAAGTTTCAGGTTTAGTTTTGTTGCTTTCACACTTATATTTGTGGTTAAATTTGTGAAGAAAAAATAAAAGTAGACTATTTTTCCTCACAAAAAAAGCAGCATACCAAAAAGCATTCTGCATGTTTGTCATACTTATATTCTTTATCTTCTAAGTCAAAGCTCCAAGAAGGACATAATTTATATCAGGTCATTCACAAATGATGTCTGGCACAGAACTGTCCAAATGAAATCTGGTTTTACTACACAGCCCTTGTGTCTGTGATGAGGCTTTGGGAGAGAGATTGTGAATGAAAGTTCCTGCAGATGTTCACATACAAGATTTTCATAAGCAGTAAGAAAGAAAATGTTGCAAGTCCAGGAAACAATATGACAGACCTGAGTCTATGCATAAATGTCTGTTCCATGGGGGATACAGAACGTCTGATAGTTTCATAAGTCAAATGAATGCCAAACCACCTGATTATACATTGAAAGTGATCTGGTACCCAAGGGAGGAAGGCAATCCACACAAGTTAGTTTTTTTGAGTGTCATTATTCCTTAGAAATCACTTTTGGATATGCAGCATGAGCCAATGCTCTGAAAGGCTCTGTTGCTTATTTCATTTGTTTTGCTTATCAGAGTCAGAGCAAGGCTTATATAGGTCCTGTCTGATATTTAAGCCAAACACAACTGTTCTATCAAGCAGAGGAGAAAATCCAACTCCCAAATGTCTTACTGTTTTCGTTCTCTGAAGAATTGTTGAAGCACATCCAACACATGTATACAAAATGATTCAAAATAATATTTAGGTTTCCTAGGCTCTGGTCTTCCAAATAGCAAGGCATCATCATGGAGCTTTAATCTTAGCTCTTTAGAGCATTTCTGCTGAAGGAGTTTATTCCAATTTTACTGTTATTGAAGGTAATTCTGCTTACATTAGACCTTCAGTGTATGAGTTTGTCAATTTGTGATATCAGTGCAAGCTTAATTAAATAATCTCAAAGAGATGTACTTAAAAAGTCAGATGAAGAAATTAAGGTCTGGTTGTTCGCCTCCAACTGCTTAATTTATGCTGGATCCTATTTAGTTGAAAGTCAATAACCTGGAAAGGAAAAGCATATTCACTTGAGATTGTATTAGAAACTGATCAATTGCATGATTCACAATTGTGTCTATTTGCTTATTTCTTTCAGCATAAAGTAATATGTTTTGTCCTCTTCAGATAAGTTTATCAAATGTACATGCCATTTTAAAGTGATATTAAAATTAACATTATCCCCAATTACATTTGAGAACAAATGTAAATTTAAGCTACCAAAAGCTAAAGTTATTAATGCCACACATATTTCAGTTTCACTTTAGTTACATTTTATTATCACGTATATAAAATATTCTTTATAATCACTTTTATCTTAATATCATATTAAAGATATAGCTAAAATTATGCTTTAAGCATAAAGTCTCTTATATTCACATGGACATGTTTCTATTATACATAGCCTGTGTTTGTCAGCCATTCTGTATAATTTAGTTGACTCTTTTTCATCTCTATCCTCTTTATATATACTTGTGCTCAATGAAAGGACTAAGAAATAAAAATATTTTCACTCATTACAATTAAAAAATTAATTACAAAGGAGACTTACCTGGAAGGAGATTGTCGCAGCATTTGACAGTGAGGAGCCTGGAGCCTTGAGTTGGAATACCTGCCCTCTACTTACTGTGTGACTTTGGAAAACTGGCCCAACTTCTCTGTGTCTCAGGTTCTCTACTGTCAGAATGACATCGCAGCATAATATATTATTATTTAGTTCTTTTGAGATAATATGTGGGATAATGCATAAAAAGCAAGGTAGTAAATATTAAGAAGACACTTCCAGATTTTTCTTTAAGCTTCATCGTATATTAGGGGTGTCGAACTCAATCAGAGAAGGGGCCAAAATCTAAAATCCAGCCTAAATCGTGGGCAGAATGGTTTACTGAACAGTCATAACTGTCATTGTGATGGAAACGCAGCGGAGTGCAATGATGACAGCGCGGTGCGGGCCACATTGCAAGGCCTGGCGGGACGGATTTGGCCCGCGGGCCTTGTGTTTGACACATGTGGTACATGAAGCAGAGTCAGAAAACAAAAACATTGTAAAAGGAGCCAACACTCTAATCACTGAGAAAAACTGGCCACAACAAGATGTTTTTTGTAACACTGAGCAAGAATTTTAACTTCTATAAAATCAACTTCCTTTGTTGTAAATCGGGGATGATTATATTTTTCCCCCTCATAGATAAGTTCTATTAATGAAATGATGCATTTTGTAATTCCTTATCAGTTCTGAAGTAATATACATGCTACTTATTAATGCAATATTAATAATAGCAATCACCAAACCCTGGATGTGTCACATTTCTTTGATAAGCAATTCTTTCCAGTCCAGACTAGTTTACAAAAGTTTAGATTCTTCAAAAAAATACACATGTATGCTGTTTGATGAGTTTACAAATCAATAGCATATATAAGAGGCTTAGCTACTAAAACAAGCCCAAGTTCTAATTATGTTTATTAAATATATGCTTAATCCTTTCATAATATAACAATAGAGCTAGTGTTAATCATTGGCATTTCAAGTTTCAATTAATCATATATTCTAAAGTTTTAAATTATTTGTTTAAGAAGGATGTAATAAGGTTGGGTTTTACTACCACAGGTACTATATTTTTATCATATACTAATCAATTGTACTATAGAGTTTCATAATTAACAAAAAAGCATAAAGCATTAGTTCTCAATTTTGCATTTGTCTTAGAGATTAACTGGCAGATCTGATGACTCTTAACAACTAGATTTCTCTTCTGGGAACATAAGAGGGAAAAATATTGAGAAACACAAAGCAATAAATAGTTTGTCCTGTTTTCTTTTGATACTTTCTATGAGTTTTCCTCTGGCTAATAGCGTTCTTTAACATATTTTTCTCTTCATTTTTAAAAGAGGTGAACATACTTTTGAAAAATATATTTATTTTAAAATTATATGATACTATTTCTTGGGTAAGTTTTTAACATTTTGACTTATTACATGAATTGAGAGAATAAATTTCCCCACTGAAGTTAAATTTGTGATGCACCTTTTCCTGGGTAAAATGCATTGAATGCAGTAGTCTGATTCTTTATTGGTTAGAGCAGTGGTCGGCAAACAGCGGCTTATGAGCCACATGTGGCTCTTTGGCCCCTTGAGTGTGGCTCTTCCACAAAATATCACGGCCTGGGTGAGTTTATTTTGAAGAAGTGGCATTAGAAGAAGTTGAAGTTTAAAAAATTTGACTCTCAAAAGAAATTTCAATTGTTGTACTGTTGATATTTGGCTCTGTTAACTAATGAATTTGCCGACCACTGGGTTAGAGCAATATGATGATTTTCAGGTAAATGGTGGATTGAATACTGGTGCCTAATTTCTTAGTATAGAAAACTTCTGAAAAAATTTAAGGAGAATATTTAAAGGCATAAAACTTTGAGGGTGGAGAGAACTATTAGGGAGTCAAGAACAACAACTTTGGAAGGTAGAAGGCGAATGGAATAGCGTTAAGTGAACTAGCAGACTTGAATTGTCAGGAGAAACCCAAATAATCAGTCACTGGTGGTGTAAACTTAGGATGATTCTGACTTAATTGCAGAATTCCCCACAGCCTCGGGAACTGGGAACATCAGGTACCATTGGGAGTTGGGATAAACATGCTATAATGAAGAAGACCGGTTGTAAGCAGTTTAAGAGAGAGGCAGTTAGGTAGTACAGTGTTTCCCAACCTTCTCTCATGATGAGAATCACCTGGTGGAGTTGTTAAAACACAGATTCCTGAATCCCAACTAAGAAGTGCTAAACTAGAATTTTTGGGAACATATAGGTAAAATTGTATACTTAACTAGTGCTCTAAGACAGATTTTATATACAGAGCACTAAGTTAGGTATGCAATTTTACCTATATGTTCTCAAAAATTCTAGTTTAGCACTTCTTAGTTAGGTAAAATTGTACACTTAACTAGTGCTCTAAGACAGATTTTATATACAGAGCACTAAGTTAGGTATGCAATTTTACCTATATGTTCTCAAAAATTCTAGTTTAGCACTTCTTAGTTGAGATTCAGGAATCTGTGTTTTAACAACTCCACCAGGTGATTCTCATCATGAGAGAAGGTTGGGAAACACTGAGGAAGTAGATCATCTTCAAACTTCTCTCATGATGAGAATCACCTGGTGGAGTTGTTAAACTACAGATTTCTGATTTATAAGACAGAGCACTAGGTAAGTATACAATTTTACCTATATGTTCCCAAAAATTCTAGTTTAGCACTTCTTACTTGGGATTCAGGAATCTGTAGTTTAACAACTCCACCAGGTGATTCTCATCATGAGAGAAGTTTGGGAAACACTGTCTTAGCACAAAGAAACCTGGTACCAGCTTCTTGTAGATGGAAATGAAAAGTGCCTTTTCTGAGAGGTTAAGAGTGAGACTGGTCTAGGAGACAACAGGCTTACTTGGGGGCAGGGTTATCACAGTAGAAATCTTAAAGGAAGGAGTGATTAAGTGACAAAATGCATATCCTGTGCTGAAAACCAGAAACACTTCTAACACTGGACTCTCACTCATACACTGGCAGTAAACCTTTTCAGGTTAGAAATTATAATTGGATCTTTTTTATGTGAAAGTACAAAAATATTGCTATCAGGGGTAGGTTCAAGATATACCCATCTGCTGAGAGTTTTCAATTAACCTTTTAACCTTCAATCACACATATATGTAGATATTCAAAGTTTACCAGAAAGTCTCTAATGTAAAAGAAAGAAAGAGAAACCAATTTGACATTTCCAGGTTCTATTCTAGGTGTAAGAAACTTAGGAGTTGCTACTCTGTGCTAAAAACAACAACCTGAACAAACTGAAAAATCAACAAACCTTCTTAGAGCTATCAGGGAAGTAGAGTCGCAGGTAAACTGCTGCTCGCAAAACCTGAGAGAGAAACATACAGACAATTCCTCCTTACCAGAGCAGAAATTCATACGTAGAAACCTCTGTGGGAACCAATGCTGAGGTAAGGGACATGCCAACTGCAATTGACAAATTGCTAAGGCTCAGTGTGGGCAAATAGGAGAGATACACACTTCAAGAGGACCCAGTCATAGGAGGGCCGACTGTTGTGTTTCAACTCCTATTGTGAGTTTCAGTTATTCACAGTGAATATCATAGAAAAAATGTCCCTGAACTTTCAGCAGGAGGAGGGGGAAAAGAAACCACTTAAAAATGCATATACCAGGGCATTCTGTTCTTAACAAGCCCTGCCATCAAGAGAAACCATGTACCAGAACCTAACCTAACTGGGTGAAGGGAATACACAATTCTAGCCCTTCCATCCATCCTGTGCTACCTAAAGGAGGTGGGAGGAGAGGGCTGAGAAGTACTGGTAAAGTTCATAGACCAAGGACAAAGGTTCAGCGGAATGAGACATACTGATAGGCTATACTATTGTATCCCCTTCCCACATCCTGCAACTATATATATATATTTTTAAATATATTTCTATTGATTTTTTACAGAGAGGAAGAGAAAGGGATAGAGAGTTAGAAACATTGATGAGAGAGAATCATCGATCAGCCGCATCCTGCACAACCCCCACCAGGGATGTGCCCGCAACCAAGGTACATGCCCTTGACCGGAATCGAACCCGGGACCTTTCAGTCCCCAGGCCAATGCTCTATCCACTGAGCCAAACCGGCTTCGGCCCTGCAACTGTCTTATTAAAAGCCTAGTTATCAAAATTTATTTTACCCATTTATTCACCTTTCAACAAAAAATCCACTGTTAGAATAAACATGAAGTAATTAATATCATTTATTGGACCCACACAGCGTATATTTTCCCTCATTAATACATTGACCCTAAAATATGGAAGTGCATGAATAAATGCATTAATGATCGAGTGGGTTACTTTTTGTTAAAAAACTAAACAGCCTTATTTATTCTAGATATATCTTTGTTAGCAAGGATACATTTCTAAGCTTATAACACATCTAACTGGTGTGATTAAGAGGAACATCTGTGTTTTTTTGTTGTTTTTTTAAGAACATACTTACAGTTAATTATATTATGGGACAAGGGTCTGCATCCCACTGAGAAGGCAGATGGATAAATGTTTGGTTTATGGTACCAAAAGGAGATATTGCTTCTGAATTAGTGATTTTAGTTCACCTTATCACCAACTGGAGAATCTTCATAAGCCCTAAGGCAATATCTAAATAAAGCTCTACTTCACTTATGTCTTTCCTGTCCATTAAATTGTGTTTCACAGATAAAGATAGATTTATAATTTAAGTGCTGAATGCAGCAGTTTATTTTGTTTATAATTATATTGTTACTTTATTTGAATTATTCATAAAAATGTTCTCCTTTAATTTACAAGGAAACCAAATTACTCAGAAAAATAAGTGTATGTATGGTTTTAATGAAACTATTATATTGTATAAACATTAGATCACAAAAGGAATGTTTTTCTGAATTCAAGATGATAACGCTTGACATATTATTTCTTTTTGGTTTGCTTTTTTGTGACTGCACAATTAATTTTGCACAAAAAGTGAACTAATATTAAATGAGATGGTAATAATCAGGATTGTGAGATGTTCATATGGTTTATACAGAAGAAGCAGCTGTTGGTGCCAATTATATAGTAATAAGCTTGAGCAGCTGCCAAAGGAATAAAACTAAGTTTGACTTGAAAGCAAGTAAGATACGATGCTCTAAAAGCTTCTGTCTCCCAGGACAAGCAAGTGCCTGTTTTTAATCTGTAGATAATAATTGGAGCCAATGAAGCAAATGGACAAGGACACTCTGGCTTCATCTATGATCATGTTTGCCATTGTGATCTTAAATTTCTACATGTTAAATTTTTTCTGCATCTTGCAAATGGAGATTAAATGAATGTATGATTTCAACATGTAGGCCAGTTTATATCACATTCCTGCTGAATATACACACATGAGAAATAAGCTAAACATACAGATTGCCTCACTTATAATAAAACATAGTGCTTCTTTAGTGAAATTAACCAGATGTTTAAAATTTTTCAACAAATTTTAAAAGTGACTTAAGACAGAAAATGAAGAAAATTATATCCAATTTAAGCTCTATGAAGTTTGTAGACAGGCTATAATTATCTATTATTAAAGCAACTGGTGTAAAGAATAGAAAACTTCTATGTAGAAAGGAGGTGTCTTTTATTTACTTGGCCTTTTGAATTTCAGTGAGATAATGAATGAGAAATGCTTTTGTATTCCATGATCATCCATCTTTTTTGAGGCCCTTCTTTTCTTTCATCAATTTATTTAAACATTTAAAATTTTGGATAGTGTAAAACAACCAGTTCTGATAATTAGCCAATGAATGAAGCCTGGTTAGTTGGTAGTTTAAGAAACATTGAGTCATTTGTGTCACATATTTCTATTTATCAGTAATTGAACATATTAAAAGTTTAAAATGTCAAATCCTACTTGTAGGAAGAGAAGAGTTTTATGTGGTCTTTTTTATTTTTATGTTGTTTTTATTAAATACCAGATTCTGACTCTCTGGTTCTTCAGTGGTTGAGAAAGACAACAGTGTGATGGCCTTTGAAATATATGTATCTACCTTTCTGGAGCTGACAGCTTTTAGGGCTTGAGGTAGAAGCATTTAATTGATAGAAACAATTCAATATTTGGCTTCTGCACTCTCATTGTCAAATGTACATTCCACATTTTCACCAGGAAAGCTGCCTAGGTCTCTGGCAGAATATCTGTTTGAAAAATCTGACGCATGCCACAGGATTCCGAAGTTTGTGGGTGGCATGAGCACAGTTATTATACCTTTTATAATTCCAAAGCTAAAGACATGCACTAGAGAGAAAGGTTAATAAATATATAAATGAAAGCTATAGCTGATGACATGCTTTAGCTGCTTATAAATTAAACATTCAGTGTATAAGTTTGGAGCCCATTTTCTTCAGTGCTGTTCTTGAGTTCTTGACACTCCACAGGACTTTTTAGTCATATCGCCTGCTCTTTAAGGAGAATTTTCAATAACAGAAAAACATTTTAAAAGCACAGGTTTCCTACAAGTTACTAGCAGCTGTCAGTCAATGAGATTCCACAAATGCAGATCCTCTGTTATTTGATGTGAATTCCAACACACTCTTTCTGACACAAACCATCAGAACATTTAACAGAGAACAGGTAAGAAAGCATGAAACATGCATAGTGACAGGATTGTTAAAACATGTTGAATATCAATGTTCATTTACACGGGATAAAACCAATATAGAAAAATCTAATCTTTGTTCATAATACTTCATCTTGACTGATTCTTCACTATCAAATTAGTAATACAAAATAAGATCTTCCTATCCTCTTAGTCACATTCTCTAATCTCAGCAAAGACAAATGTTTTATGTGTGTGGTTATTCTTTTCTATTTATAATTATAGTAGCCTTCAAAAAGAATAAAAAGGCAAACAGCAAAATCTAAATAAATGTGAAGTTTTATTCAGAAGTGACTTATCCGATAAAGTCAGCTATCTCAAATTTACAAAGAGCATAAAGTATCAAAAGATCTACCAGAGAAACCAAAACAAATATTAGCATATCCATATGTGAAAAATATGGGCAAGCACATACAGATCCAGTTCTGAGAGCTGTCTTTAAATAGTAATTTATTTCATCCTCACAGGGAACTTTTGAGATAAGCACTATATTTATTTCCTTTTGATAAATGAGAGGTCGGAACCAGAAACAGTTTAAATAATTTTAGGAACAAAGTTCAGCCTCCAAGGAGTTAATAAATATTCAAAATTATACATTTTAACCAATTCAGGCCTCTAGTCTTTATTCATGCATTTGTTTAGTGTTTAGTGTTTACAGTCCTCTGAACTGATTACTGAGAATAATGTGTGATATGCATACAAAAAAGGCATTACCACTTGACGAATAACAAAAGTCAAAACACAGGGGCAGTTAGATTAACAGTAAACAATGCTATGTAATTGAACTTCACATTGTTTTATAGCCATTTCAACATATCAACATTGTCAATTATATTATGGCAGCCTAAAGTTGCCAAGAATATTTAACTCATATTCACACAAAATTTTGGTTAAGAAAGAAGGCAGTACAGTTATAAACTTTTATTCTGGATAGCTTATTTAGGTTTTGGAATAAATACTTATATATTTTAAATTATATTTAGATTTCTTTTCTTTTCTTTTTCTTTTCTTTTTTTAAATATATTTTTATTGATTTTTTACAGAGAGGAAGGGAGAGAGATAGAGAGCTAGAAATGTCGATGAGAGAGAATCATCAACCAGTTGCCTCCTGCACACCCCGCACCGGGGATGTGCCCGCAACCAAGGTACATGCCCCTGACCGGAATCGAACCCGGGACCCTTCAGTCCGCAGACCGACACTCCACCACTGAGCCAAACTGGTTTCGGCATAGATTTATTTTTTTTGTGGTTGCTCCAGAGCTTGCCAGATACATTTTATTTTGTCAAAATCTACTTCAGATTTATACTAACATACTCCCAATGAGAGGCACAACTGCTACTCCTCTATAGCTTTATTTTGTCTTTTTTCCTATTAATTTTATACATACCGTATCTGTAGGCTACAAAATCAACAATGTGTTGCTATTATTTTGTATAGTTTCATGTCCATTGTAAGAGTTGAGAAAAGTAAGGAAAGGAAGTATATATTGTATTTACAGATTTCATTATATTTATCTCCTACATTTAAGGTTTTCTCCCTTTGTTCCTGTGGGTTTGAGTCTCTATCTTGCTCCTACCTACTATCTTTGTGCTTCTTTGGTAAACATATTACATTTCTAGATATTATAGGGTAGTAGTACAATTATATACAAATTTTATACAATTGCTCTTTAAATCAGTTAAAAGGACAAGTATGAATTTACATGGTACTGTAAATTACAAAATTACCTTTACCAGTAAATTCCTATAAAGAAAATTTAATTTTAATTATTGTACTTTTTAACTCTAGAATTTCCATTTGATATTTTAAATTTATGTTGAAAGTATTACAGATGTCCAATTTCTACCCCCCATTGGTCCCCTGTATTCCTGCCCCCTGCCCCAGGCTTCACTGAACTATTGTCCTTTATCCATGGGTTAAGCATATATGCATTTAAGTTCTTTGGTTCATCTCTTTCACTTGATTTCTTAAAAATTATTTCTAATTCTTTATATGTTCTATTTGATGTGACATTATCTTCATATTTTCCATACTTCACGGCTTCCTTTAGTACTATATTTATTATTATGGTTACTTTGAGATCTACCTGTGAAATCTGACATTTAGTTTCTCAATATTTTTGGTTGTCTTATTTTGTGTTTGTCTATTTTACTGTGTCTAGGTTACAGTCTCTGTTTTTTGCCTGATCATAATTTCTTATAAACTGGACCTTTTATTTTAGCAACCCTCGGTACAGATTCCTCTTGAGGGCTTGCTTTGTTGTTGATTGTTTATTTATTTTAGTGAAATTAGTTTCCACAACATTGTATAGGTTTTTGGTATCATTTCCTGGAAGGTGGGCCTTGAGCATGTGCACAGCCACCCAGAGATGACAGTGGGTTAGCAGGGCTCATTTTCCTTGGCTTATCTGTCAATACATATGTTTCATTCCGTATTGTACCCCACATTTTAGGCCCTCTCAACTGTTGATTTATTGCTCTATAGTTTTTGACAACGTTTTGGTGCATAAATTGCTCAGCAGTCAGGTCCAGTTAAATTCAGGAGTTAAATTAAGGCCAGTTTTTCTATTTATTCCGACTCTAGCTGACTATTTTTAGCTATCTCTTTTTCTTATTCTCTATGGTAAACTAAATGGTCTGTGGTTTAGCTTGTAGCTCTTAATTAAGGTGTTCTTTTTAAGTGTCCTTACTTCCCCATACTGTTTCAAATGAAGTCAGTTACCTGGGGAAGAGTTTTGGAGCTTTCCATTATTAGAGCTTTCCTCTCCTGCTGGGAAAACTCTCTGAGCTACTACTCTATATGCTGAACATGGCTGTAGCCTCTAGTTCCCTCATGTTGTCTCTCCCAGCATTCAATGTCTGCACAACAAGTAAGCTGGAGTGAGGACACTCATGGCTCTAGGACTTCGGCTGGCCATGCCTAATGTAGAACCCCCATCCTAGGTGTAGGGGCTTGATAGAGGAAGGGAGCTCCTGACCTACTGGATCTATTCACCAAGTAAGTTCATATCTCTTCACAGGTATGGTAACTCTTTCCTGGGAGATCAGAACAGAATGATCTCTGATGTGTTGGCCATATCCACCCAAGTGTAGCAAGCCTTCATCAAGCTGCTCTTGGTGATGGGAAGGAGTGGGTTGTGGCTTATAAATGCATAGATTTTCACCGTTCTTACATAACTTTAGGTGGTTTTCTAAAATAATTGTGTTTTTTCTCTTTAATCTATGTCCTGGGGACAATTTTCAGAGACCTTATTTATGTTTGCAATTGGTTTTCACCAGCTTTGCTTGTTTTTCTAGAAATAAGGTCTGCAGAGCTCCTTAGTGTACCCATATGGATATAGAAGAAATACTTATTTTAAAGAGCCTGTTAGTCATCTGAATATTCTTTTAATGTAAAGGATAATATCCTTCCTCAATAATGTGAGATAAATGAGGTATACACATTAATGCTTACTATCAATTTAGAATATACTAATTCCATTTTTCTTGGTTGAAAGATTACTTAAAATAAGACAAAAGACATCAGTACTCTATAACCCAGTTTGCTGTTGCCAGCAACTGGGTCACATATTTACAAATATCATTTGTAAGTTACACAATTCATTACTGAAAGCGTCTTTCTTGCTGTTATTATGATTTTCATGTTATAGAGACTTTCACTCCGCCAACCCCCTGCCACCATCTCAGCAGCCCACAGAATTGGTTTCTTTCAGAACACTTTGGGGCATTTCTTAATCATCACCAATATCATCATCATCATAGTGTTTATTATTTCTTTTATTCCCTAAATTTCAAACTCAATTTATTTTTCTCCTGGCTAAGCATCAAGAAGATTGGTCCAATTTGTTTGACAAATATGTATTGGTTTGGAATTAATTCATTGTATGAACATTGATAGGCAGTTGCTTTGTCAGTTACTTTTCTAAGCACAGGGATTAAGGATACTCATTAAGAGATGAGGCATTATTCCTGCTTTCAGTGAGTTTAACCATAATGTACTAGTCGAAGAGTTTAGAGAATATATAAATATAATATTTTTATGAGAATTAAACATTTAGGTATACAGGACTCCATTAGTGCAAAAAGAAATGGATGACCAATTTTATTTGAACTGGAGATAACTGCTGGACAGCTTGCCCCTTATGATGTGACTTCATTTAGGGATTCAGTATTGTAGGCACACTTGCCAAACATAAGTATTTTGGGATGAGCAAGTAGTTCCATTTTACTTGTATCTCAGATGCATAGGAGCAGAATATGAAGATAGTACCTCTAGGGAGTTAGGCAGGGACCAAATTATGATGAATTCTTCATACTATGCTAAGGATATTTCACTTTATCTAGCAGGCAAAAGGAAGCACTGCAATGAATAATTTTAAGTTGGGAAGTAATGGGGTTCCATTTTCATTGTTGTTATTCATTTTAGAAAGATTTATCTGCTAAATTTTAGATAAATTACCTATAATATTTAAGAGACTACACTGATAGTCCAGATAAGAGATAATTTCCTGAAATAAGGCAACACCAATGGAGATGAAGCAGGGAGGGTAGATATAAAAGTTTTGAAGAAGGTAGGGAAAAGAGAACTGTGTTACTAATTTATGTACAGTCTAAAAGGAACACAGTATTTGAAGAAAAATTTTAGGTTTTATGATTGTGTGACTGTATTAATGGTGATGTGATTAAAGGGTATTAATCTTTGGAGGAAAATTAATGCTTTTAGTTTTAGACACTGTGATTTTGATATACCCATGGGATTCCATTTAGTCACGTTTGGTAGGCAGTTGAGTATATAGGTTTAAAAAGTAGAGGCAAGATCTGTGCCAAAGATATATATTATATTTGGAAGTCATTCACATGTAGAGATTTGTGAAGTCACGAAAGTGCAAAATTCTCAATTTAAAAATGTGAAATCTGAAAGACAGACTTCTTTGGGGAAAAACATTTAAGGAAAAGGCAAAAGAAAGCTCAGAAGAGTATTGTACCTTACCAACATTAGCAATTATCTGATATTTTCTTCTTTAATTTGCTAATTTATTAAATGATAAGGTAAACAGATTTATCTCCTGGTTTGTTCCAGGTAAATCATCATGTTGATACATGCTGATGTAAGCCAATAACTCTACATATTTCATTAGAGAAAACAAATTAATATGATAAGGAATTCTTTTAAAAGGTATAATGAGCAGAAACCGGTTTGGCTCAGTGGTAGAGCATCGGTCTGTGGACTGAAAGGTCCCGGGTTCGATTCTGGTCAGGGGCATGTACATTGGTTGCGGGCACATCCCCGGTAGGGGTGTGCAAGAGGCAGCTGGCCAATGTTTCTCTCTCATTGACGTTTCTAACTCTGTATCTCTCTCCCTTCATCTCTGTAAAAATCAATAAAATATATTTTAAAAAATTTAAAAAAGGTATAATGAACACATGTATATATCTGTGATAAAATAGCTATTCTAAAAACTTCATGTAAATGAATTAACAGCTATCTTGTATTTCGTATGAGTCCACTTCAAAATGCCTTAATTCTCTTAGATAAATAAAAGCACATTGACCTTTATTTATAGTCATTTATTGATTCATTGAATGTTTATACTCTGTTTACTTTTTTACCAAAGTTTTAATATGTGGAGATTATGTATTCAAGAAATTAGATAAACCATTATATGAAGTCATATAACTACACAAACAAGCTTTTTTTATTTTTCCTAAACAATTATCTTTAGATAATCTTTTTTAAAAGATATTTTATTGTTTTTTTTAATAGAGAGGAAGGGAGAGGGATAAATAGTTAGGAACATTGATGAGAGAGAAACATCAATCAGCTGCCTTTTGTACACTCCCACAACCACGGTACATACCCTTCACCAAAATCAAACCTGGGACCCTTGAGTCTGCAGGCCGACACTCTATCCACTGAGCCAAACTAGTTAGGGCTTTAGATAATCTTATAAACAAAACAAAATTATTAAAACACTTTGTCTTTATACTAAACCTTGTAGTATGTGTCATGTTCCATGCTTGATGATTTATAATTCTTTGCAATATTTAGTGCTTCACAATTGTGTGAAAAAGCACTTCCTTTACATTCATCTGGACTTTGAAAGGAGTAAATGCAAATGCCTTGCTTGTGTTCCACATTTAATAATACGGGAGATTTGAACCAGTTGTGTTATATTCCAAGCTCCATATTTTCTTCTGGAGTGTCATATTATCTTGCCAGGGAGACTGATTCTACATAAGCCCAGAAGGCCCAAAGGGAACGTTCTTAAAAATATTTTTTATAATGCTCAAAAAGTTTATTACATATGACTTTTTATTCATTAACTATATGATTTTTCAATGATTTCAATACAGCCAAACATGTATTCACTGTTTCAAAAGTTAGTATATTAAAATTTGACTTGTGTTTTGAACTAGATAGATAAATATGGATGTAGCTATACATGTACTTTTAGATACCCATGTAAATATACACATGTACATAAACATAAACACAGACCTAGACATAACATGCAGATACTAGGGGTCTTTGGTTATAGTCTTCACTAAGTACAAACAATTAAATGTGCACAAGTTTATTCCATTGTACTCTCAGAAAGCCTTGCTTTTCCTCCGAATACCTGTGTTTTATGTTCCAAATGTTGTTAAAAGGAAGTAACATTCTGTAAAAATACTTTCTGACTATTACAAAGTGGAAAGTGAATGAGAATTAAGAAATGAGGGATAGAAGGGGTTTCCTGTCAGGCCTGTGCTGAAGTTCCCACACTCCTTCTGACCAAAGCCCTCGTTCTGCTTCTCACTAATGATCTGAGTTTGAGGCAGTTATTTTGAAATGAAAGCCTATGTTAATATAGGAACATTACCCTTAGTGCCTTCATTTTTCATATACAAGCTTTACTTTCTACACAAGCATTGGTGCAACACTGGATTAGTATAAGTTTTATCCTTTGTCATTCTCATATAACTAAATTTAATATATATATGAAGAGAGAGAGAATATGTGTGAGAGGAGAAAGTATGTGTGTGTGAGAGATAAATGCTGCAATATATCAAATGTTCCTATATGTTTTCAGTATCTTACAGCTGTAAAAATATAGGAATAACTAATTACTTTGCAAATGTTTGAAATTTTAGTTTTGTATGTAGGCTGTGTACCAAAATTGTCATTTTCTTTAGTTAAAGCAGAACTCATGACTAACCAAAGGAAGTGTCATGTTTTGATAAACATTATGTTTGCACTAAAATACACATATAATCCTGGATAAAAATATGGGAGAGTTGAACTTTTAACCATAAAATAAATATACTTAAGTTAC
The DNA here is from genome assembly GCF_014108245.1 of Pipistrellus kuhlii. Classification (NCBI taxonomy): domain Eukaryota; kingdom Metazoa; phylum Chordata; class Mammalia; order Chiroptera; family Vespertilionidae; genus Pipistrellus; species Pipistrellus kuhlii. The sequence continues at coordinate 54,379,789 of NW_023425540.1, read as the reverse complement.
CAAGACTTTACCTTCTTCCTTTCTGAGTTGGAAAATTTCCATAGCTATGCTTGAATATGAAGACCTCACAAGGAGGATCTGTTTTCTACAGAGACTTTTCCGGAAATTCTACACAGAAGAAAAATATTACATTCCATATATGGTGATATGAAGCATGCTCCTACTTTTGAACCAGATGTACTAAAGATGAATTGATGAAATGCAAGTTCCTCCTTAGTACACATAGCAATATTTCAAATACAACTATTAATATATGTTCATCCAATTATCTCTTGTGCTTTAAAATTATTTTCGCTGGAACAAAGGAGTTTGAAAAATGAGGACCTGGCTCTGGAGGTTTGTGAAAAGGGAACATTTTATAATGAGTGTTATATCCTTCTCACAAATGTGAAATGATAAAACTAGGGATCATAGGCTGACAGTTTTCACAAATAATGGCTAGGAGAGGAGAGAAGGCAAGGGCAGGAGCATTCAGCCAGAAACATCATTTCTTGTTCCCAGCCCATGAAGTATATTTTTTGGGGAACATATCACTGCCCCCTCACTGCATATTATATAGTTTTAAAATTACCAGGTAAAATAGCAGAATTAAAATATCTTAAAAGAGTGTTTTGCTAGAATTCCTTTAAAAGGTTTGAAAAAATATTTTTTTTATTAATGATGCATTTCTATAGATATTCATTCAGTTCAAGTAGATAATGTGATATTTTCCTTTGCATTTAGAAACCCTTTTTCATTTCTTGTTCTTAACTTGCCTCTTGCTCCTTCAATTACTAAAGTGCCTGTAATTCATTCTCACATCTTCATAATTAACACATTCATAAAAAATAATTTATGATTTCAGCATTAATCTTCCAGTTTTGTGACTTTGCATCAGTTATTTTCTCAGCTTGAGTCACTCCCACATGTATCTATCAAATATTTTTTAAAAGCCATTTCCAGCCCTGGCCAAGTGGCTCAGTTAGTTGGAGTATCGTCTACACACCAAGTTCATCCCCTGTCAGGTTCCATATAGCAGGCAAACATACGATGTTTCTCTCAAATAAATATTTCTCTCTCCTTTCCCCTTCCTCTTTCTCTAAAAACAGTAAACATGTTCAGAAAATTTAAAAAATCATTTCCATTATGATAGTTGAGTTTTTTCCAGGAAGAACGAGTTGCCTCATCCAATGTGTTTCTACTATCCTTGCCAATGCTGCCATTTTAAGTTTTATGCTATATTGTCATTAGTTTTCAGTTGTATTTTAGAACACCCAAGTACCTAGAATAAACACTCTAATCACCAAACATAAGTTTGGGTACAAATAAGCTGTGAAAATTCTCAATGAATTGATGAAAGAAAAATAGTGTATATGTAATGAGATAGATGTGTGCTGTTATAAAAATAAATTTATTGAATTAAGTAAATGTGTTTTCTATAAAACAAATAAAAAAAAACAGATGGGAATAAAACTAGTATAATTTCTAAAGAACTATATTTTAAGAATGAATTATAATTGGTCCATATATTTAAAAGTATAACTACTTTAATTATTATACATATAAATATATATATAAGCCTAAGTGACTGTCTGACCTTTGACTGGTAGTTATGACATGCACTGACCACCAGAGGATAAGAGCTCAATGCATAAGCATGGAATCATGGAACAGACTGATGAATCTCAGAAAGAAAGGGGTTAGGGGGGAGGGCAGGAAAAAATTTATCAAAGATCTTATAAGTATACTAGAGGCCCAGTGAATGAAATTCGTGTACAAGGGTGTGTGTTCCTCAACCCAGCCTGCACCCTTTCCAATCTCAGACCTATCAAGAGATGTCCAACTGTCCATTTAGGCCCAATCCTGGTAGAAACAGGCATTCCTCTTACAATCCAGGACTGCTAGCTCCTAACTACTTGCCTGCCTGCCTTCCTGATTGCCCCTAACACTTCTGCCTGCCTGCCTGATCAACCCCTAACCACTCCCCTGCCAGCCTGATCAATGCCTAACTGTACCCCTGTCAGCCTGATTGCCCCTAACTGCCCTCCTGTGCAGGCCTGGGTACCCTAAACTTCCCTGTAGGTCTGGTCACCCCCAACTTCCCTCCTCTGACTGCCTGGTCACCCATAACTGCCCTCCCTGCAGGCTTGATTGCCCTCAACTATCCTCCTTGTAGACCTGGTCACCCCCAACTGCCCTCTCCTGCTGGACTGATCACCCACAACTGCCCTCCCTTGCAGGCCTGGTCCCTCCCAACTGCTTTCCCCTTCTGATGTGGTGGCCATCTTATGTCCACATGGGGCCAGCCATTGTGTATTTGAGTGACAGTCAATTTGCATATTACTCTTTTATTAGATAGGATTAGATAGGGTAGAGGCCTGATATACTGGTGGGGACTGGCTGGTTTGCCATGAAGAGTGTCCAGGACCAGGGTGGGGGTTCCCTTGGGTATTGGGGTGGCCTGGGAGAGGGGCCTGTGGTGGTGTGCAGGCCGGTCACAAACCCTGGTGACCCAAGTGGAGGTCCTGGTATCTGGTATTTATTTATCTTCTATAATTGAAATTTTGTAGCCTTGAGCACCGGCCAGAGCAGGCCAGGAAGTTTGGCTTCCTCCATTGCCAGGGAAACCTGAGTCTCCTGCTCACTCTGTGGCCACAGCCATTTTGGTTGAGTTAATTTTCACACTTGCTCCTGGTTGGCTGTTGGGAGTGGCTTGTGGGCATAGTGGAGGTATGGTCAATTTACATATGATTCTTTTATTAGATAGGACTAGAGTCCTGGTGCATGGATTTGTGCACCAGTAGGCTGCCTCGGCCTGGCCTGTGGTGACTGAGTTAAAACCACATTCCCCAAGGGGTCCTGCATTGCGAAAGTGCACAGGCTAGGCCGAGGGACCCATGCACCTGGCCTCTAGTCATATATTTTTAAGCCTAAAAGAGTTTTGCCAAAGGCATTGTTAACCTAATGGAATATATAATACACGTTAATGTAAATAAAAATAATTTTTTTTTTTTAGAAAAAAAATCAATGAACCCCCCAAAGACATGGGCTGTGTTTCCTCTTGTTCGCTTATTTAATACGCTTCATATTAAATTCTAAACTCTGTTTGAATACAACTTAATTTATGTTTACAATACTAAGGAAGTAATGCATGTAAAGCAAACAGTATAATTTGTTACTTTCTATGCCTGAAATCTAGAAAATTTGTATTATGTATACATACATATCTAGTTTCTATGGTGACCTGGTCACTTGGAATATAGTTTTGCATGAATAATAGTACACAGTCATCACTTTGAATTTCCTGACCTATCTTTTCTGTTTAAATGCTGCATTTGCAGATTTCAGTAGCTAACATTCAGCATATCTTATAAATTGCATTAATGTTGACTGGTTGGAGCTTAAAAGTTACTTTAAAAAAGAAGTTTAGCCGAGACCGGTTTGGCTCAATGGATAGAGCGTCGGCTTGGGGACTGAAGGGACCCAGGTTCGATTCCGGTCAAGGGCATGTACCTTGGTTGCGGGCATATCCCCAGTAGTGGGTGTGCAAGAGGCAGCTGATCGATGACTCTCTCTCATCGATGTTTCTGGCTCTCTATCTCTCTCCCTTCCTCTCTGTACAAAATCAATAAAAATATATTTAAAAAAAAAAAAAAAAGAAGTTTAAATTTTTTTGAAAAGTTTTATTTTTATTTTAAATAAGCATTCAAGTTACAGCAAAACAAAAATAAATATGAAATATTCAGTAAATTACACAATTTATTTAATTACCCATAGCTTTCAAACAAGAGATAAGAAAAAACACACAAGTATTTTTATATTGATAAAGCAGAGATTAAAAAGCATTTTAGGAATCCTTTAAAATTAACATAATATTCTATAACCTTAAGCCACTATGTTTATAATGTCAATATAAAGTTTATGTTAGAGAAAAATGAGCCAGATACCTGGGATCCTAATGTGATCTGTTGGTGTCACTTATGTTGTATGGCACAAACTAATAACTTTTGCAATTCTTATTTATCTTCTCTAAAAATAAGTAATAAAAACATTTATTTTCTCTCTATAACTCTTTACATCTAAAAGCCTGTATAAACTTCAAATTAAAAAATAACTTTTTTAAATCTTAATAATTGAATGTTTTAAAATAACACAATAGGATTAAAAAAATATACCTAGCAGTTGGGTAATGTTACATGAACTATGGCATATGGTATAATAAATATTTTTATTAAGTGATAAATATGTGAACTGTATACATAAAAAGAAATGTTTACATATAATAGCATATTAAAATGTTACAAAAACTGATTGCACTGAAGGCAGTTTTATAAAAAGCAAGAGCTCATATGAAAAGGTTTAAAGATATCAGGTTCAATTAAAATATTGTGGTAGCCAGGACCAGTTTGGCTCAGTGGATAGAGCGTCGGCCTGCAGACTGAAAGGTCCCGGGTTCAATTCTGGTCGAGGGCATGTACCTTGGTTGCAGGCACATCCCCAGTAGGGGGTGTGCAAGAGGCAGCTGATCGATGATTCTCTCTCATCGATGTTTCTAACTCTAACCCTTTCTCTTCCTCTCTGTGAAAAATCAATAAAATATATTAAAAAAATATTGTGGTAAAAATATCATTTGTTTTTGTTGCTATTGTTTATTCAGTTATACTTGTTTAAATATGTAATATATTTTTTCAGAGCTGAAACATCATATTTAACTAACTACATAAGTCTAGCATATGGATGTACTATTATTTAACCCTTGCCCTTTCTTTGCACATTACAAGTTTCTTTATTTTACTTATTTATTTTTAAACTATCATTGAAAGTATTACATGTCCTATTTTTCTCCCATTGACCCCATATGGTCCCTCCCCAATCCCCATCTTAGGCCTCCACCACTCTATCATCTATCTCCATGGGTTACTCAAATTCTTTGGTTGACCTGTTCCTATGCACTCACCCACCCTCACCTTTCTTTTGAGATTGAACAGTCTGTTCCATGCTTCTGTGTCTCTGGATCTATTTTGTTCAACAACTTCTTGTTCATTAGATTCAACATATGAGATAATGTGATTCTTGTCTTTCTCTGACTGGCTTATTACTTAGCATAATACTCTCCAGGTGCCTGGATGCTGTCTCAAAGGGCAAGATTTATTTATTTATTTATTTTTTAATGCTGCATAGTATTCCATGGGTGTAAATGTACCACAGCTTTTTTATCCACTTAACTGCTGATGGGCACTTAGGTTATTTCCAAATCTTAGGTATTGTAAATACTGTGTTTTCCCGAAAATAAGACATCCCCTGAAAATAAGACCTAGCGCAACTTTGGGAGAAAAAATTAATATAAGACACTGTCTTATTTTTGGGGAAAAAGGATAGCAATGCTCTGATCATAGGGGTGCATACATTCTTTCTGATTGGTGTTTCAGGTTTCTTAGGATATAGTCCTAGAAGTGGGATCACTGGGTCAAATGCAGTTCCATATTTAATTTTTTGAGGAAACTCCATACTGTTTTTCATAATTGTTGCACAAGTTTGCATTCCCCAAAATTGCCAGTAAAGTTGGAATAAAGGGATCATACTTCAACATAATAAAGTCCATATATGACAAATCTATAGTGAACATCATACTCATTGGACAAAACCTAAAACCATTTTCCCTAAAAACAGGAACAAGACAAGTCTGCTTTTACCATTCTTCCCCCCCCTTTTTTTTTATATAATCTTTATTGTTCAGATTATTACAGATGTTCCTCTTTCCCTCCTCTTCCCCCATAGCTACCCTCCATCTGATCCCCAACTCCACCCCATGCCCTTACCCCTTGCCCCTGTCTTCATCCATAGGTGTAAGATTCTTGTCTAATCTCTTCCCTCACCCCCTGAGAATTGTTAGTCCAATCCTTTTCTATGTCCCTGATTCCATTATATTCACTAGTCCATTTTGTTCTTCAGATTTTTTTATTCACTTGATTTTTAGGTTCACTTGTTGGTAGGTATGTATTTTATGTCTTTTTATTGTTAATAATTTTTACCTTTACTTTTTTCTTCTTCCTCTCCTTAAAGAATACCCTTCAGCATTTCATGTAATTCTGCTTTGGTGTTGATAAACTCCTTTAACTTTTTCTTATCTGTGAAGCTCTTTATCTGACCTTCAATTCTGAATGATAGCTTTGCTGGGTAGAGTAATATTGGTTGTAGGTTCTTGTTGTTCATTTTGAATATTTCTTGCCACTCCCTTCTGGCCTGCATAGTTTCTGTTGAGAAATCAGCTGACAGTCATATGGGTACTCCCTTGTAGGTAACTAGCTGTTTTTCTCTTGCTGCTTGAAGATTCTCTCTTTGTCTTTTGCCCTTGGCATTTTATTTATGATGTTTCTTGGTGTGTCCCTCCTTGGATTCCTCTTGTTTGGGGTTCTGTATGCTTCCTGAACTTGTAAGTCTATTTCTTTTACCAGGTAGGGAAAGTTTTCTGTCATTATTGCTTCCATTAAGCCTTCAATATCCTGCTCACTCTCCTCTGGCACCCCAAAAATCCAAATGTTTGTACGCTTTAAGCTGTCCCGGAGGCTCCTTACACTGTCCTCACACTTTTGGATTCTTCTTTCTTTCTGCCTCTCTGGTTGGGTGATTTTTTCTTCCTTCTATTCCAGATCTTTGGTTTGATTCTTGAGGTACGTTGATCTATAGTTGAGGTTCTGTATATTCTTTATTTCAGACATTGTATGCTTAATTTCTGACTGGTCCTTTTCCATTTTTTGGGTATTCTCTTTAAGGTCTTTGAAGGTCTTACCAAGCTTCTTGGAGATCTCATCAAGTTTCTCAAAGGTTTTTAGAAGATTCTTGAGTAATCTTATAAATGTGATTCTGAACTGTGTGTCATCCATTAGTTTATTCTCCTCCATCTCTCCCATTCGTGTCATGCTTCATTGTTTCCTCATTTTGGCATCTCCCTGTGTTGATAGAGTGGCTTTTTGTGGTTATTGACCTATAGGGGTCCGTAGCCCAGCTTCCCCAGTCACCTGAGGTGGTCCCTTTTGCTATATCCCTTTGTGGGCTTAGTACACAGTGTAGGTGTAATTAAACCTTGATTGCTGTTAGTATACTGGAGGAATTGACCTCCAGGCCAATTGTTTGTGAGGATCCGCTGTGTCTATAAAGGAAGAACTGTTGCTCTGGAGACACACCTTGTTTCAGTGGGGCTTTGGTGCTCACTGAGATGGTCTCCCTAATGTGTCACTTATGGGTGTGAGGGATTGAAACTGAGCACTAGAACTCTGGTTTATGGGCCTCAATGAGGTGCAGTTCAGCTACTGTCTGAGGCTGGTTCTGTCGCAGAAGCTACAGCATGTACTATAGTCCTGTCCTCCTTGGATTTGTTTGCCCCAGGTTGCAATTTTGCTAAACTGCAACAGAGAGGGCCATTCATATGCAAAGTCTGCTGCTTGGAGCTTGGATGTGTTGTGAGGGGTGGAGTCTCAGGGCAGAGTCTCGGGGCATCACTAAGCTGGGGCATGGCCAACAGCAATGGCAGCCCAGCCGCCTCTGGGATGGAATCCCTGAATCTGGATATTTGCTCTTTCTTCTAGAGATATAGAAACACAAAAGTTATAATATGGTCATCCTAATATAAAAATGTTTCATTCAGATTTAGTGGTTTTAGTTATGTGACTAAATAAGAGTGAATGGAATCAAAGGGAAATCATTTAATGCAATGTAATAGACAATCGGGTCTTTTTGACTTGGCCTCCATATATGTTGCCAACATGCATAATGTAATTAAAACTCAAGGCATTGTGTGAATAGAATATCTACAGTAGTTAGTCCTAGAGATAGATGCCAGTAACTTTAAAAATGTGATTTCTATAGGATTATTAAATTAAATGAAATTGAAATAAAAGGGATTTAACAAAAATAATAACTTGACAATTAGACTACATAGAAATGTCATTCAGTAAGTAAACCCTAAATGTTTGTTTAAAAAAATAAATGCGAATATGGTCATGAGATTGGAAAAAAGTGATTTAATTTTTTCTTTACTTGATTCATCATTCTGGAATAAAAGTCTTTATGGGTACCTTGACATGTAATCAAATCAGCTTGGTAGTGGCGCAACAATAGACATATAGATCAATAGAATAAAACAAAGACCCTAGAAATAGAGCCAAGTTATTATGCTATATATTTTACAAAGGAAGGCAAATGCTTACAAAGAAGTCAAGACAGTCTCTTCAATAAATGGTCTTTGGAAAATTGGACAGATACTTGCAAAAAAATGAAACCAGACCACCAACTTATACCATACATGAGAATAAACTAAAAATGGATAAAGGACTTAAAATGTAAGATGTGAAACCATAAAATCCTAGAAGAAACCATAGGCAGCAAAATCTCAGATATATCTTATAGCATATGTTTGCAGATACATCTCCTAGAGCTATGGAAACTAAGGAGAAAATAAACAAATGGGATAACATAAAAATATTTTCAAAGCATTAAAAAGAGGCAAAAGAACTTAACATCAGTTAATTGGGGGGGGGGGGGGAAGAACAACACAAAAAAAACCTTAATTGGGTACGCAAGTAGGGAAAAAATACCCTTAAGATCACAAGTAGTTAAGAGGTATAGCTCTATGTCAGATGTGCTTTGGGTAAGGAGAAATAATTGAGCTAAACTAAGAGTATTTACTAATACCTATACCTGACATTATGCTGACCATCTGGTATTTTTTTAGTTTTATTATATAAATCTTAAAATAAAGAATTGTGTGTGTATGTATGTGGAATAAAGAGTCAATTTATTTATTTAATGAAGTCAGCCACTATTCTCCCCATATCACTCTTTATTATATCAACTCTTTATAAAAGACAGCAACATAACCTGAAATCCTTTAAATAATTGGGATGGAACAGAAGCCTCAAATCCAGTCACCTTGTGTTGCCTTTTTAAAAACTAAATTTATTGGGATGGCATTGGTTAATAAAATTTTGTGGATTTCAAAGGTGAGCATTTCTACAATTCAGAAACGGTATATTGTATTGTATATTTACTACCCTAAGTCAAGTCGCCTTCCATCACCATATATACCCCCCTGTATTCTCCTGTAACCCCCCCCCCCACCTTCCTTGTCCTTGCACTCTGGTAATCACCATGCCATCATATGTGTCTTTGAGGAGGGTTTTCCCCCCCTTAATCCCTTGGCCTTTTATACCCAGCCCCACAACACCTCTTCTCTCCAACAGCTGTCCATCTGTTCTCTATCTATGAGTCTACTATTTTTTTTTAGTTTACTTTGTTCATTAGATTCCACATATAAGTGAAATCATATAGTACTTATCTTTCTCTGACTGCCTTATTTCAGTTAGTATAATGCTTTCCAGGTTTATCTATGTTGTCACAAGAGGTAAGATCTAATTATTTTTTACAGCCAGGTAGTATTCCATTGTGTCCAAGAACTACACCTTTTTTTATCCACTGATCTACTAATGGACACTAGGGTTGCTTCCAAATCTTGGCAATTTTAAATAACACTTCAATGAACTTACACTAAAAAAATGAAAACTATATGGGGCAATAGATATGTTAATTACTTGATGGGGAAAAATGCTTCTATTGTGTATACATATATCAAATCATCACATTGTATACTTTAAATATATATATGTAATTTTATTTTTACCTATATATATATAAAAGCCTAAGTGACCATTATGATGGAATGACCTGTTAACTAGTTGCTACGACAAACACTGACCACCAGGGAGCAGACACACAATGCAGGAGCTGCCCCCTGGTGGCCAGTGTGCTCCCACAGGGGGAGTACTGCTCAGCCAGAAGCTGGGCTCATGGCTGTCAAGGGAAGCTTCAGTGATGGGAGCCTCTCCCATCTCTGCAGCAGTGCTACCAAGTGGCGAGTGGCTGCAGGCTCAGTAGGCCAGATGAGCCCCAGTGGCACGGTGCCTGGCTTGAGCTCCTCCCTGGCCACCTGCAGCTTAGTGCACTGCTGCATCCCTGAGGGTCCTGGATTGTAAGAGGGTGCAGACCAGGCTGAGGGACCTCCCTCCCACCTCCGTGTATTAATCCGTGCACGAGGCCTCTAATACTTCAATAAAGCTATGGAAAAAAGGTCACGGTTTGGCTCAGTGAATAGAGCATTGGCTTGTGGACTGAAAGGTCTAGGGTTTGATTCCGATCAAGGGTATGTACCTTGGTTGTGGGCACAATCCCCAGTAGGGGGTTGCAAGAGGCAGCTGATCAATGATTCTGTCTCACTGATGTTTCCAACTCTCAGTCCCTCTCTCTTCCTCTCTGTAAAAAATCAATAAAATATATATTTTAAAAAGTCATTAAATCTGGTTAAATAAATGATTAAAAGATAGTGGGTTTTCTTTTTAATTTTATTAAATTTATTAGGGTGACATTGGTTAATAAAATTACATGTTTCAAGTGGGTTTTCTTTTTAATTCTATGTATTTGACAATTTTAAGTTAACACACATTTTTTAAACATCTAAGTTTTATAACTCAGTTACCTCTCATTTGACCACTGATGGTATTTACTTATATAAAAGAAAAAGTAAATACAGTGGTTCTCTAAGATTTCATGATTTAAGCTTGTATGGGGCATACTGAAAAGATAAAACAACAACAACAACAACAATATATTTCTATATTATTGAGGAAGCACTTGCAGTGAAAATTGCTTATTTTTTTTCTATTCATATTTGGTAGTGTTTCCAAGTAGGAAAATATCACCTTGATGGACTTTGCTTTTTATAGCCTTTCTTAACATGGTCCTATATACAGATTTTGTAAATTAGTAATCCACACATGTAACCTATATGTTCATATTGACTAATGTCACCCCAATAAAATTTAAAATAATTATAAAAAAGACTTTCTTAAATGACAATTTTCTATTCTCAATTTTTTCATATTTTTTAAAAATTTATTTCAAGAGAGGAAGGCATGGGAGAGATAGATAGAAACATAAATGAGAGGGGAACATCCATCTGTTGCCTCCTGTACACCTCCTACTGGGGATCAAGCCTGCAATTTGGGCATGTGCCTCTGACCAGGAATGGAACCATAACCTCCCGGTTCATGGGAAGACATTCAACCAACTGACTGTGTCCCACTCTCCATTTTTAATAAGGTTATTTTTTGAGCCCTCAAGGTAGGAAAACAGTTCATTGGAATTAAAAAATCATATACTAAAATATTTTTTTATTATTTTGTTGTATCTAAACAGAAAATAAAGTGAAAGAGCCTCTATATGATGTCATTCAGATAATTTTGCTTTACAATATAATTATGAAAGAATTTATGTATGACTAATAAAGATGTTTTCAAATACTTTTTTATTGGACTAGATGGAAACTGATATCACAAGAGACAAGACTTTGAGTGGGAGAAAAGTAGAAGCAATACCTCTTACTTTTATTGCTAGGAATTTTAGGTTTTCTAGTTGTCCTGACCTAAGTTTTATCATGCTTTTAAAGGGATTATGTTTTTTAATTCATTCAGCCTCTTATTAAACATCTATGCTTGGGAAAAATATTGGCAATGTTTATTTCTTCATATTCACAACTAATTTTAGATAGAGTAAAACATAGTTACATCAGGCCATATTTTCCTCAAGGCATTGGGTAGTAAGTATGCCTTCCTTGCAATAACTAAGTGTTCCTATTTATAATTTTGAAATACATTGCAATTCAAACAACATTTTCTGTTTATATATGAAATTTTATTTTCTTCAAAAGTTATAAAGTCCTGGGTTTTTTTTTGCAATCTCCTCTAATTTTGTTAATCAAGTGATGTCCTGTTTGTGTTTTTAATTACTTCACTGCTGTTTAACTGCTATCATTTTCTTTTATATCAAGGAGTTATTTGATTGAACTATCAACATTTTTTTAAACTATAGCCTAAATAATAGTTCCTAATCAACTGTGTACTTTATACAGACTGGTCAAGGTTATCAATGCATGAACTTAATTAAAGACAATATCTCAATTCTATAAGTGGGTGGGAAAGAATAAAAATGCCTTTTACAAACATTATTATAACAAACTTATTTAAATCAAACAATAGCTTTCTGCATGGAGGATCATAAAAACAAACAAACATATCAAAGCCAAATTCTTATACAGGGTTTCGCATAACAAACTTGCTCCTGGAACGAATTAAGTTCGTTGTGTGAGGCACCACTGTATTCACATTCCTTACTCAAATTTATTGGTTCCTAATCTAACAACCAAAGAATAAGTCAAATTATGTGCCTATTAAAAAAAGATAAATAAAAACATATGAGCAAATGCTCAAATGCTTATGTTACTTTAAGCCTATCCACCCTTTGGGAAATGATAGAACTGTCTCATTATATGTTAGTTCTCTTGAAAGATGTGTCATATTTTTGTTGTTAATCCTCACATGAGGATATTTTTGCATAGAATTTTAGAGAGAGTGGAAGGGAAGGGAATAGACAGAGAGAAATACCAATAGTGAGAGAGACACATCAATTGGTTGCCTCCCTCACACAGAGGCCCCAACACCGGGATCAAGACAGCAACTGAGGTATGTGCCCCTGATCAAAATCTAACCTGGGACCTTGTTGTCCTCTGGCTGGCATTCTATCCAATGAGCCAAACTGGCTGGAACAAGATATGTCATATCTTAATGTTGGTCAAATGGTTCATACTAGTTAAATCACACACACACACACACACACACACACACAGACAAACAAATAATTTGCTTGTAACAACAACTATATTTGTCCTCACAATGTGTGGATGGAATTTTTTGTTCCATGTAAGAAAGCAGAGAGGTATTTGGGAGCAGCATTATCCAAAGGAAAACCAAAGAATTGAAAAGGATTAACCCTTATTAATTTTATGACCTTGGACAAGTGACTTCACCGATAAGAGACAAATCTTCACCTCTCTTTCCCTCTTATGTAAAATAAGAAAATAAAAATCACCTTTTAGAAGAACTAAAAGATGCCTATGGGAAATGCAAAGAATGATATCTCACATTTTAATATTGTTTCATCTCTGGTAACTGCTTTTATAGCCACTGTCATGTCCCTTGCAACTGCAGCTTCCAGTGTTGCTGTTGGTGGTGTTGACTACCACCTTTTTGCACAAGAAAACAATTTCTTTGTAAACTGACAAAATAGTTAATCACTTACAAGCTAACATAGCCAAACATTGTGTTAGGCCTAGCCTTCAGCCCCTCTTTTAAAATGCTTTTTAAAAAGCGATATATAATTAGTGGGATGGCTTTTATAGTCCCTTAATGTTCTCTCGGTGCTGAAATAGAAGCCATGCAAAGATCTGCTGTGTTGGAAAAATAATTTAGTCAATTTTTTCACAATTAAATTCTGATATGTGAAAATCTATTTACAGTGTTTGAGAGGCTTTCTAAAATGGATTATAAATATTATACAAAGTCCTTAGAATATATAAACAAAAACAAAAAACCTCAAAGTTAATGTAAAAACAAACCAAACCAATTTACTGCATTTAATTTGGTGATTTTAGAAAAGAATATGTTATTAGGACAAAAAAAAAGTCCTATAAAGGTCAGTACTCATAATACCATTTATGAAAAAGTAAATATAGAAATATATTAGAGACAGTGTTTTCTCCTGTTTTCCAGAAATAGGAAATGAAGTGGAAATTGAATGACTCAGGAGCATTTATGAAAGATGTAGTAAAAATTATCCATATTAGGTTGTTGTTTTTTTCTAAGTGTGTTTACAAAGTAGCATAAAAGCCTTAGAAAAAATAAATATCAAATACATTTGAGCAAGCAGAATCAAATACTTTACATACCATTGTGGAAATATATTGCCTTTAGAAGGTCACAGAGTCACAAACTGTAACTGATTAATAGGACCAATAATAATATTTGTATTGGCCAACATGAGAGAGTTGGGGCCAGCCCCATGCTAGTTCAGGGACTTTTCTCTGAACTGCATCCAAAAGGACTTTCTAGCTTGGGGGCCCTGAGTGTGTTTAATTAACTCCGTCTGACCCAGTCACACAGAGGAAAGGCATTCATCTATCAGATTTGGCTCACTTTCTTCGAGGGAGTTGTAGGTGAAGGGCTTCAACATTTTTTTGGACTAGCCAAAGCAAATTGCCTCCTTTTCTAACACACACACACACACACACACACACACACACAAAATTATGTCGACCTACACTATGAATTTATCCTGTCTTGGAGACACTGTAGGATAATAGATAACACATAGAGTGAAGAGTTGGATAACCTGGATTAAAACAAAGTGTCTTTCTTTAGTGACTGTGAGACTTTGGCAGACCACTCAACTCTCAAAACTTTAGTTTTCTCTTTTGAAAAATTATGATTTAAATTTTATTATGGTAGAAAACTGAAAATAATTATAATAAAAATCTTCTAGGGAAACAAACCCTAGGTCATTAATAAAACATTTTAATGATTTTTTGTTGTTGAAAATCTTTACATAATTGGGGAATTCTCTACCACATCTATCTATCTATCTATCTATCTATCTATCTATCTATCTATCTATCATCTATGTATCTATGTATCTATGTATCTATGTATCTATCTGTCTGTCTGTCTATCTATCTATCTAAGCCTAAGTGACTGAATGACCAAACTACCAAACGACCAGTAGACGGGTTGCTATGGCATGCACTGACCACCAGAGAGCATACATTGAAGCTGCCCCCTGGTGGTCAGTGCACCCCCACAGAGGGAGCACTGCTCAGCTGACCAATGGGCGCCAGATGCCAGGTGCAGCTGCAGCGTTTGACCTCTTCCACCTCTGCAGAAGTGCTGCTGAGTGGCAGCAGTGGCAGGCACAGTGGGGTTGGAATGAGCAGGAACAGCGCAGCACCCAGCCAGGGTTCGGGCTCCTCCCTGGCAGCCTGTCACTTTGCGCACGATTATATCCCTCAGAGGATGTTGGATTGCCGATTTCTGCCCGATTCCCGCATCAGGCCAAATCCGGCAGTCTGACAGCCCCCAAAGGGTCCCAGATTGTGAAAGGGCATAGGCCAGGCTGAGGGGACCCCCCACCTTGCCATAATATAGGTGAAACAACTACCCAGTGAGATACATTCCCAACCACCCCCCGCTCTCCTATAGTCTCTGGGCATCTAGATGGAATGATGTGATAGAAAAATCATAAATTGGAAAAACTCTGAATAAACACATAAGGGAAACCTGTCTGCCAATTATAAGGTCTATAGGTAACTCTTTTTAAGAGTTAGAAATAAATTTTTATTGGGCTAAGCCACTGAAATTATAAGATTTAGTTTTAAAACATACAAATATTACTCTAGAAATTAGCCAATTAAACACATTAAATAAGCTCAGACCATGAAAACAGGCATTTATAAATGCTGGGAATAATAGGAAAAAAATAGTGAGTATGAGATAGACCTTGGTAATCTGAACTGTCACAATTGTACCCTATCTTTCGGTCTGCTTCATACAAAGGATGCCATCTTAGTACCTTCTAGTTAGAAGCAATATATTTACCTTCCCAAAGAAAAAACCCAAGAGAGTGAAACCCAACAAGGAATGGGTATTTCCTGTTATTTATTTTTTAAAATGTTTTTTTTTTTTAATTTCAGAGAAGAAAAGAGAGGGAGAGACACTAATGATGAGAAATAATTATTGATTGGCTATCTCCTGCATGCCCCCAGGTGAGGAGATGGAGGAGTCCAGTCTGCAATCAGGGTATAGGCCGATGAGGAATCACATATTGACCTCCTGGTTCACAGATTGATGCTGGGCAGGAATGTGTATTTCTTTATCTACCTCTATAAAGCTTACTTTACTCATCTTTGTTTTCTTTCTAATTATCAGCCTCTTCTCAATATGAATCAAAGGAGAGATTACTTAATGAAATACTAAATATACTCATACAAGTAGTGGGCTGGATTTCGTCCATTTTGAACTTACTAATTATTTTATCAATGCTTGATTTATGAAATTAATTCATTCAGTGTTCTATTTCTTAGCCCCCATCCCTTTCCAGTGGACTGTCCATTATTTCATATTTATCTTATAAAATTAAAATATCTATATGGGATGCTGTAAATTGAGCTTTGTAGATTTCAATAAAAAAAACCTAGCCATTCCCATATTAAGTTCTAACTCAATTATTTTTTTAAAATGTAGTAGATAAGTATTATTATTCTATTACCAATGTAATTGATATTTGGATATGTGGTGAGGGCATTTCCAATTTGAATTTTTGTGAACCCCAAAACTAGTCTAATTTGCCTGGTGAGTTAAGGAAGAGAATGAGCCATTACAGGCCTCTACTATGGAGGAAGACCCCTGTAACATAAAGTGTGATGGACTGGGTCAGAGCAGAGAGAATAGTTGTGTGTAAGCTCACTCTCAAGATTAAAGAAAGAGAAAGGATCTCTGATCTTTTGTTTTATTTATTTTTTTTCAAGCTCCACTATGCCAGTTAAACCATTTCTGTCCAGGGTGGTATGATGGGAGGTTGGGGTAGGTGGGAGAGATTAGCCATTTCTCAGGACAATCTGTTACAAGAATTATAGAAACAATGAAAAGAATATGTGGAACAGAATGTCAGGTGCACTACATGATATGGTTACTATAAAATACCAATATCAAAGTAAATACACATATACACTAAAGTCTAATGTTGAATGTCATAGGACTTAGCCTGAACCAAAGACACTTTGCTTACTCAAATACTGTTTCCTGTTCATTTTGCATATGTTTGGCCCAATGTGCCAGATAATGAGGGTACCAACTTCATATAGTACAAAAAAAAAACAAAAAAACCACACACACACACACACACACACACACAAAACACGCTTTATAGGTCATGTTCTCTATATCCAATCCTCTATGAAAAGTTTTCCGTGCTTCATCACATTCCCAGCAGAATTAATTGCTTCCTTCCCTAGTGTTTCATTAAAACTTTCTAAATATGCTAGAATATAATTTTCATACAGTATTATGATTAATTGTACATATTTTTTCTTCCTTATTTGACCATGATTTACATGCTGTATTTCTAACATGTTAATCATGGTCACCTAGACAAAACAAATATGTTCAATTGTCTATATCACTATATATGGACATAATTAATATTTTATAACTATGAACATATTATGAATATATTTTATTGGCTTTGATAAGGATAACTAATTACTTCTGAGGAAGAATGAAAATGATTAAGATTTCAGTATCATGAAATTTTATGTGTGGTTGGGATTTTGGTATAATAAGTTTAAAAGTTTCTCAGTGCCTTTTAAATTATGTCTCTAAGATTACAACTGTGTAAGAACACAAATATAAATTTTTTGAATTTTATTTTATTTATTTATTTATTTATTTATTAAATATATTTTATTGATTTTACACAGAGAGGAATTAAGAGGGACAGAGAGTTTGAAACGTCGATGAGAGAGAAACATCGACCAGCTGCCTCTTGCACACCCCTCACTGGGGATGTGCCCACAACCAAGGTACATGCTCTTGACCGGAATCGAACCTGGGACCTTTCAGTCCGCAGGCCGACGCTCTATCCACTGAGCCAAACTGGTCCCGGCAAATTTTGTGTATAAAATTTTAGAATAGGAGATGGAAATTCAGGAAGAAAGTTTAAGATAGTAAACTGCCATGATTGTGAAGGTATGAGCAGTCATGGATTTTCCACTTGGGATATATAAACAATGTTTAATTCTATGAATACTATTTTAAATTATTAGATTCATTTCCAAATTCCTAATAATTTATTGAAATAATACTTCCTATTTTTAAATCCTCACCTGGGGATATTTTTCCCTCATTGGGAGAGAGGAAGAGGCGGGGAAGAGAGAAAAATCAATATGAAAGACACACATCCACTGGGTGCTCCTGGACACTCCCCATCCAGGGCCAGGGATCAAACCTGCAATCGAGGTACATGTCCTTGACCAGGGGCTGACCACCTAACACTGATCTAAACTGCTCAGGGTGAAATGATATATATTCTAAACAACATATAGTCTATATTTTTACTCATTAAAAAAAAAAATATTTGATTGATTTTTTACAGAGAGGAAGAGAGATAGAGAGCCAGAAATGTCAATGAGAGAGAAACATTGACCAGCTGCCTCCTGCACACCCCCCACTGGGGATGTGCCCTCAACCTGCCCATGACCAGAATCGAACCTGGGATCTTTCAGTCCGCAGACTGACGCTCTACCACTGAGCCAAACTGGTTTTGGCGATAGTCTATATATATATATATATTTTTATATTTTTATTGATTTTGTACAGAGAGGAAGGGAGAGAGAGATAGAGAGTTAGAAACATTGATGAGAGAGAGACATCAATCAGCTGCCTCCTGCACACCCCCCACTGGGGATATGCCCACAACCAAGGTACATGCCCTTGACCGGAATCGAACCCGGGACCCTTCAGTCCCCAAGCCGACGCTCTATCCATTGAGCCAAACCGGTCTTGGCGATAGTCTATATTTTTAAAAGACTTTAGATCACATACTAATTATAGGTATTTTTAAAGTTATTTCAATCTCCATATCTGCTTATATATAGCTAATGTTTGAACATTATCAACTACAAAACTGAAAAAAAATTTCTTACAGAAAAGCAAGAAATTTAGTATTCTGAAGAATTCTCCATATTTTGTTACAATTTTGTCACAGTTGATACTTTGTTAAAGAAAACAATGAATGTGTTAGTTAAATACCATAAATATATTTATATTTTATTAAAGGATTATATTTACCATGAAAAAAACATAGCTTTTCTTTTGCACATACTCTGTACCACCCCATGCATGTGATTTCATTGAGTAATAGTATAGCTTTTCATTTAACAAACACTAGCAGTTCTATAGATTATAAAGCAGAAAAATGGAGTAAACTATTAAAAATGCTCTGGCTGGGTCTTTCATTTGGTCAGAGTTGTCATACAAACCAAAAGGTTGTGCGTTTGATCCTGGTCAGGGTACATATGGAAGGCAACTGATTGATGTTCTCATTCACATCAATGTTTCTCTCTCAGATCAATGTTTCTCTCCCTCTCCCTCTCCCTCTCCCTCTCCCTCTCCCTCTTCCTCTTCTTCTTCCTCTTCCTCTCTCTCTCCTTCTCCTTCTCCTTCTCCCTTTCCTTCTCCCTTTCCTTCTCTATCTCCCTCTCTCCCCCACCTTCCAATTCATGAGAGTTCATAACTTGGAAAGAAGTACTAGAAAGAAGAACAAACCAGATTACTGGAATAATACCACATTGGTTATGAAGTACTCCTGTTGATAAATATTTTTATTCATACTAGCAGAAAGGAAGCATCTCTAATCACTGGAGTTTCATCAGTTTAGGGACAAGGAATAAATTACTTGGAACAACATATAATTTTGGATTAAAACTCTTAAACCTAAACATCATAAAATTTAAATTATAACATGAAATCTTGAATATGTTTTTTAAAGCCTATAGCAATAACATATTCCAGAAAAACTTTCTACTTCCGATGTTACTGATTTTACTCTCCTTAATTTTCAAATTATTGATTTCCAAGGAACATTGTGAATTGGCCTTATAGAGCATGAATGTAACTAGCATGTTTGTTTTATCATTAATCTTGGTGGTCATTATATCATTTTTTGTTCATTATAGCAAGAGATAAATTGCACAAACGCTTAGTATTGTTAGTTTAGCTTGGCTGCTTTCTTTAGTGACACTAATTCTACAGAGCAGTTGGGTAAAATCAATGTCTTATGAACAATTTATATTAAATTATGCTTGTTATATGATTGAATCAACAATACATATAGTTTTCTCAAGTTAATTGATCAACTCCTACAAAACAAATTAAGATAATACATCAAACTTATAGAATTGTCATCCAGAAAGAACATAATAAACATCAGTGTTGAAAGAAAACCAGTATTCCTCCAGGAATACTGAAATTCTCAACCCTAATCAAATTTCTGGCTAAAACTAATAGCAGAGAAAATGCAATTGTAAATTTAAAGGGGTATAATTATACTTTTCTAGAAGGATTTAAGATATTTATGTCAAGTGACATAAACACACTTGTGGAAATAGTACAGTGCTGTTTGATACTCCTCCAATTATCTGCCCCTAATCAGCTAAGAAAAAGAAAAAAAGAAATTTAAAAAATCACTTACACTCTTTTCCCGCGCCCCCCCCCCCGCCCCGCTGATTGAAGATCATCCACCATTATAAACACAGAAACTAGCTGGGTCAGGAAGTTCATGAGCTACTAATTCATCGGAAACAAATGATCACCAATATCCTTCATCCTGGGAAGGTAACAGTACCTAAGACAGAAATTTGGGAAATACTAGCCAAAATGTACAAGACCATGCCAAATGTCTTCTTTGTGTTTGGATTTGAAATCCATTTTGGTGGTGGAACAACTGGCTTTGGCATGATTTATGATTCCTTGTGTTATACAAAAAGAAACGAACCAAAAAACAGATTTGCAAGAAATGGCCTGTAAAGAAAAGACAAAGACCTCAACAAAACAGGGAAAGGAACATAAGAACAGAAGGAAGAGAGTAACGGGGACTGCAAAGGCAATGTTGGTGCTGGCCAAAAGTGAGTACATGATTGGACAACAGAAGGAGTGAAATTCTTCAGTGACTTTATCTGTGGTGATTTGTGAAGCTTTTTCATAAGAGGATTAATAAACTAAGATCTTAAAAAATTATCTAGGAAGTTTTGTTCTCTTCTATTTCTTACTAGTTCAAATGGATATGTTAGGAGTCATCTCCCTAAATTTGAATACTAGTAAATATTCAATGAGCCACCTTCTATGCTTTGGTCAATTAACTCAATTGTAATATTATTAATATATATCTATTATAAGAACAGAATATCAGACTTATACAACTGTGCTGAATATTACTATGTTTATAATCAATTCATATTAATTAGAGTCCCAGCATGGATTAAGTATTAAAGAATAGAAAATACTATAAATTGATAATTGTATTTTTTTCAAATAATATTTTTTTCATAAATTGATATTTTTAAAGTTTGATCTATGGTAAAAATATTGGGTCGGCTAAGTAATTGCGGATTTCACACATATATGGCTTCAGTTGAATTTTTAGGTTTGCAGACGTAGTACAAATGTAAAACACATTTTGTTATTTGATAGTTGGCTATTCAGCTGTTAATCAGTAAAAAAAGTTTTTTGATCTGTTTTATAGTTTTCGTTTGGCGTTCGTTGAAAAATGGAAAATCAAAAGGAACATTTTCGTCATATTTTGCTTTTTTATTTCCGCAAAGGGAAAAACGCATCGCAAGCTCATAAAAAGTTATGTGCTGTTTATGGTGACGAAGCCTTAAAAGAACGGCAGTGTCAAAATTGGTTTGCCAAATTTCGTTCTGGTGCTTTTTCACTCAAAGATGAAAAACGCTCTGGTCGTCCAGTTGAAGTTGATGACACCCTAATCAAAGCAATAATCAATTCAGACTGTCACAGTACAACACGTGAGATTGCAGAGAAGCTTCATGTATCACATACATGCATTGAAAATCACTTAAAACAACTTGGCTATGTTCAAAAACTTGATACATGGGTTCCTCACGAACTGAAAGAATCACAGTTAACGCAACGCATTAGCAGCTGCGATTTGCTAAAGAAACGTAATGAAAATGATCCATTTTTAAAACGACTGATAACTGGCGATGAAAAATGGGTTGTTTACAACAATATCAAGCGGAAAAGATCGTGGAGCAGGCCAGGTGAACCAACTCAAACAACATCAAAAGCTGATATTCATCAAAAGAAGGTTTTGTTATCAGTTTGGTGGGATTACAAAGGAATTGTCTACTTTGCACTCTTAAAACCCAACCGAACGATCAATTCTGATGTCTACAATACATTGAACAACTAACGAAATTAACCAATGCAGTTGAAGAAAAGCGGCCCGAATTGACAAATTGAAAAGGTGTTGTATTCCATCATGACAATGCAAGGCCACACACATCTTTGGTCACTCGGCAAAAATTAATGGAGCTTGGTTGGGATGTTTTGCCACATCCACCATATAGTCCTGACCTTGCACCATCTGATTACTTTTTGTTTCGATCTTTACAAAACTCCTTGAATGGTAAAAATTTCAATAATGATGATGATGTCAAATTGTACCTGATTCAGTTTTTTGCTAATAAAAACCAGAAGTTTTTTGAACATGGGATTATGATGCTGCCTGAAAGATGGCAAAAGGTCATTGATCAAAATAGGCAATACATTACAGAATAAAGTTATTTAGTTCCATGAAAAAATTGTCTTTGATTTTCTTTAAAAAATTCACAATTACTTAGTCGCCGACCCATATAGAGAGATATATGTTATATTAACTAGAATTGTTCCCTCATATAGGCAAGTATTAAGTAAATACACATTAAACCCTATGTTTATGATATGTGACAAATAAAACATATTTAATGTTATATAAAATATTTTACTTTAAATACAACATTAAGTTTAATCATCTGGTATACTTAAGTAATAATAAATAAGAGAAAAAATGAAAGTACTTAAGAGACAGAGAAGCATCTAATAGACCGTCAAACTTCAGAGAGAAGATAGGGAAGAGGGAGAGGTCAGAGATCAACCAAAGGACTTGTATGCATGCATATAAGCATAACCAATGGACACAGACACTAGGGAAGTGAGGGCATCTGCAGGGAGGAGGGGTTGGTGGCCAGGGAGAGGTCAATGGGGGGAAAAGCTGACATATATAATAATATAGGTAATACTTTAAACGATAAAGAATTTTTTTTTTAGCAATAACTACTTTTTTTTAAATAAATTTTTATTGTTCATAATATTACAAATGTTCCTTTCTCCTCCCCCTCCCTTTATTGCTCTCCTCCACCAGGTTCCCACCCCACCCTCTGCCCTTTCCCCATCCCCCATTGTCCTCATCCATAGGTGCACAGTTTCTGTTCAGTCTCTTCCCACATCCCCCTCTCCCCTTTTCCCCAAGAATCATCAGTTCACTCCCCTTCCATACCTCTGATTCTATTATATTCAACAGTTAATATTGTTCATTAGATTTATAATAAAAAAAATTCCTTGGTTTTTAGATTCATTTGTTGACAGTTACGTATTTGTTGTTAATAATTTTTATCTTTATTTACTTTCTCTCCCAAAAGAACCCCCTTCAGTAATTCATATAATTCTGGTTTGGTGGTGATGAACTCCTTTAGCTTTTTTTTTTATTAGTGAAGCTCTTTATCTGGCCTTCGATTCTGAGTGATAGCTTTGCTAGATAGATTATCTTTGGCTGTAGGTTCTTACTATTCATCACCTTGAATATTTCTTGCCATTCCCGTCTGGCCTGCATGGTTTCTGTTGAGAAGTCAGCTGACAATAGTATAGGTGCTCCTTTATAGGTAACTACCTTCTTTGCTCTTGCTGCTTTTAATATATTCTCTCTTTGTCTTTTGCTCTTGGGATTTTAATTATGATTTGTCTTGGTGTGGTCCTCTTTGGATTCCTTTTGTTTCGAGTTCTGTGTGCTTCCTGGACTTGTAAGTCTAATTCTTTCACCAGACGGGGGAAGTTTTCTGTCACTATTTCTTTCAGTATGTTTTTGATATCTTGCTCTCTCTCATCTTCTGGGACCCCCATAATTCTGATGTTGGTTCAATTGAAGTTGTCCCAGAGGTTTCTTACATTATCTTCAATTTTCTGGATTCTATTGCCTTCTTGCTTCTGCGGAGGAGTGTCTTCTGGCTCTTTATGTTCCAAATCTTTGACTTGATTCTTGCGATCTTCCATTCTGTTTTTAGGACTCTGTATAATATTTTTTATTTCAGACAATGTATTCTTTATTTCTTGTTGATCCCTTATCATTTCTTATTGATTCCTTATTAATTCTAGTTGATCCCTTTTCATATCCTCATAGGTCTTATCGACCTTTTCTAGGAAATTCCTGAAAAACCTTATAAGCGTAGATTTGAACTCTATATCCAGTTGCTTTATGTCCTCTATTTCTTTTGTTTGTGACCTATTTCGTTGTCTTGGCATTTTCACAGCTTCCCTGATGGGGCAGGGTTTCAGGGTGGAGCCTACAGCCTTGGCTTCTGTCAGCCCTGCCCTATGTGGTTCCTGAGTCTCAGTAATCCCCAGGGTCCTTCAGTACTCATTGCAAGCACCTCTGAGAGAAAGGTGCCCTCGATTTTTGCCTGCTACCAAACAGTCTAGGCTCTCCCCGAATGAGCCCAGAAGGGGGGTTCAGTTCAGTTGGAGGTGGAGTTGGAGGTGGCATTCAGAGCAGTCCGGAGTTTTTGTCTCCTTCCTGCCAGGGCAATCCCGTGGTACAGCCATCTGTCCCTTCTCTGCGCGCAATGTGTGCGCCTCCAAGACCTCCTTTCTCTGCTCCCCCAGGGTTCCGCCTTACAGCCCAGCTCCCTATGGATGAGCCTGGGTCCCCGGGATCTGGCCTAGAACTGGTGTTCAGAGCAGTCGGACCTGGGGCCCAGCACAGTTGGAGCTTTCATCTCCTTCCTGCTAGGGAACACCAGCCAGGCACTCAGCCGCCCCTTCTCTCCAGCTCCATCCTCTCCGTGCGCGCCGTGTGTCTCCGTACCTTAGGCTTTTACAGCTCCTCTGCTCTTTCTGGTTTTCTCCTTGCTTCTCATAGAATTTCCAGTCAGTCGGCTTTCTTGTAGTTCTGGGTAATGTCCATTTTATATTTTAGTTGTATTTTATTGAAATTGTTGTGTGCGGCTGCGGCTAGGTGTTTACCTGTGCAGCCATCTTGGATTCTCTAATAACTACTTTTTCCAATAAAGAATTTTTAAAAAGGCAAATAATTAAATAATCAGTGATATTCAACTGCATGGTATCCCACCAGGAATGTTTGTGTAAAACCAAAGAAAGAACACCTTAGGATACTTTAGCTATATTTTACAAATATCATAGAAGATGAGTTCCCTTAAATAGTATCTTCTATAATAATAAAAGTATAAATGCTAATTAGACCAGACATCCTTCCAGATGTCCTTCTGGCTAGGCCTATGAGGGCTGAGCCCCTTGCAAGAATTTCATGCATTGAGCCTCTAGTTTTATTTACAAAAAGAGTGTCTTATGTTATGTATTAATTAAGCAAAGTTAGCGTGTGTATCTCCCTTTCAGTTCCTCCTTCTACTCAATGGCATGCCATTTATTTCTTTCTCAAAATGGTCCTTAAGGTATCACATATAGCCCTTAAGAAGGAATGATAGGCTGATCTTGGTAATGGGTTAGTTTTTTCAATCTACTGTAATTAACAAGTTAAAAACTGTATGTAAGTTTTATGAGCAAATGCAAATAAACTATATATTAAATGTCTTCTTTTTAAATTCACCTTTTTAAGGTGAATAAAATATTATAAATATATTCCTTTGTTGAATAGTATTTGTTGAATGGAAATATTAATACCAAAGTATGCTTTTTCTAACTGTTTTTGGAAATTTTATGAGAGTGCATTCTCATAGGATATAAATGATAATTATTTAAAGTATGTAAGTAGGGGATGGGAACAAAAAGGGGGGGGGGGATAAAGGCACATATGCAATACCTTAATCAATAAAGAAAAAAAAAAAAGAAAGTAAATGAGACATCAAAAATATTTTGAGCCCTAACCAGTTGGGCTCAGTGGATAGAGCATTGGCAGGTGGACTGAAAGGCCTCATGTTTATTTCCGGTCAAGGGCATGTACCTTGGTTACAGGCACATCCACAGTGGGAGGTTTGCAGGAGGCAGCTGTTCAATATTATTCTCCCATCAATGTTTCTCACTCTCTATCCCTCTCCCTTCCTTTCTGTAAAAAAGTAATAAAATATTAAAAATATTTTGAAAATTTTATTTTTGAAAACTGATAGCTAAATATTTTACTATCATAGTATCACATCCACATGTTATGCATCTCAGTAAAAACTTAATGAAAATAATCTGTATAATTTTGCATATAAACTATGTATTCAAACTTTAGTTTACTAGAAAATGTATTTTGAGTGTTCTAAAGGTATATTTTAAATTTAATGATGCTACAAAATTTTAAGCTGCTTTGCATGTACATTAAAATATTTAAATTATGTGTGATAAAAGGTAACTTAAATCTATAGGAATATACCTAATATATTTATCAAAAGAATTGATCAGAATACCTTTATATCTGATCATTGAATATAAATAAGAAATGCTTAGAGTATTGCAAAAACATTATGCAAAATTAATGGTGCATTTATACAAGTTTTGCTATTTGATATTCTTATTTATACTAGTATAGTAATATGTTGGCATGGAATTTTATAGCATGCTTACTTTTATTTCCATAAACATTCATTGCAAAATATTGAGATTTTACTTTTTACAGTGTCTGTAACAGCTTTATCCAATTCATTGACACTGTAAAATGATGGCATAAATTAGATCATAAGGACCAAGATTTTTTATCCCAGTAATAGTCTGATCATTATGACTAATGTAAAGTTCTAAATATATCTTTTATATTTTAATAGGGTTAGTTTAAACCTAAAGCAAGGGTTAATTATATAATAGAGAACCAATCTTATGTCTGTGTTTTATAACATTAAAATTCTAGATATTGAGAAAAAATTGTTTGAATTACTTTTTTTTTACTTTTGTCTGGATATTTTATAGTATTGATACATAGACATAATTATTGAGAGGCATCTTTTTATGCATATTGGCACATGATTTAGGGGTTTGTTTTAAGTACATATTACAGAATCTGAAAAAAATATTGGCTTGAACAATTACTGTGTTATATATTATTTTGTTTTGTAATGAGAAGTTTGGGAATAGGTAATCTAGAACTGGTGAGGTGATTCTATAATGCTTTGAGAATTTAGGATCCTTTGATGTTTTAATCACTTAGCTTGTGAAACTGACTTATGGTTCCAAGATGGTATCCCACTTCCGGGCATTGGATCAGTTTTCTTGGCAGCAAGAAGAAAGGCCAAGTGCAAAATGTCACACACCTAAAGTTTACCATCCCCCATTCCTTTACTCACAGTTTTTAAGGAGCTATCATCAAAATTATAATTAACGACTCTACTTATAATCATGAATTGTGCTATATGAATACTCTGATAATTAAGGGAAAGTAGCAAATGCAGATGCATCCCCCCTAATGAAATCAGTTTTATCTTTGTAGGTGAGATGGAAAAATTTAATATTGGATATGAAAATTACCCTCTTTGACTCAATCTGTGTTTCAAATTTACAGATTAACTCTATAATCAACATTACTGTATTAAAATCATCATCTGTGAATGCTCTGTATACAAGCCAAGGTAACATCTAGAAGAATTAGTATGGATATTAAGGTCAGGCAGATGAATTTCGTTTTTTACTTTGTTCACACTCAGATCTATGAACTTGGGTAAATACCTTGACATGAAGTTGCTTCAGTAACCGTGTAGTGTTGAGTGAATTGCATTAAATTAAATAATAGGTACAATGAGCATGGTACACACTTGGTACTCTATTTTTACTCCCTCCTCCCACCTATCTATCTGATTTTCCTTTCTGGTCTAGATAGAACTTTAAAATATTTCCTTTTACAAATCAATCAGATACAGTTTCCAAAAATTTTAGGAGAATGGGAAATGCTTTACAGTGACAAATTCTTACTAACTTCAACACTATTAGCATTATCATTAACATTAACTATTAACATTTTCATCATTATTAATAAATTAAGTTTGAATACAAAACCCGAAATTGTATTTCCATTTGTCCATTTAGCAAGACACCATAACTGACAGAATCTTACAAAATCAAAATTAATTTATAAATATGCTGTCAGATATTTTTTTTTGCCCTGCAACTTTTGTAGTTATCTTGATCCCACATTTTGTAGGAGCTGCTCTTTGTCTTTACTGATTTATTTGTCATTAATTTTCTATTCTCTTCTTAAAATCTGCACATATTAAACCTCAACAGATAGCTGTTAAATTGTTTTTAAAAAGTGTTTGTATTTTTAATAAATATAATTTAGAAAAAATTACTTAGGAAGAATATTACTGAAAAGTAAATACTACTTAAAAAGCTAGATATTTGCCTCTTAATTTTAAGCCTCTCATATACATTTCTAACTTCTTGTGATATTGTGCTTACATTTTGAAGTAGTTGATACTTTAAAATTAAAATTTTCATTATTATATTTAAAATTATGATGAACTATTTAAATTTTTCAATTTTTTACAAAATGACATTGAAATATGAATGTTTTATTTTAGAGCAAAAAATAATAAAAATATGAATGCATTTATTTTAATCTCATATCAAACCAGAAAGGTGCTGTTGATATTATAATAATAATGAATGTGAATTATTTTTTTATAGAATAGAATGAATTTTCTATAGAATAAAAGTATTTTTTATTAAAAGTGTAACTTAAATTTATCATTATAAAATTAAGATTGTCTTTTTCCCTCCAAAGTTTCCCAAAACTCTTTAAATACTCAGGTTTTGTTCCCAATTATCATTCACAAGCCTTCTAGTTTTGGCCTCATCAGTACACCATGCAAATTTTTATATTAGAGATTATTTTTGAGCAATTCATATTGCCCAGTCCAATTTAAGGACAACTTAAATAATCTCTGGAGGAAGCCTCCCTGAATGCTTCAGTAGGGGGGATAATTTTCCCAGACTTTATCGACTATTTCACCCCAACCATTCATTTTCCCTGTAGAATTTGCTTCCTTATGTTTTTCATCGTGTGTCTGGCCAGTCTCTGGAGCTAAATCTTAAACTCTTTACAGGCCAACATAATTTCTTATCCTCAAAGAATGACACATGATTTACTCATGTTTATTATTCCTGATTATATAAAGAACAATTTTAGCAAAAAACCCCCGCAAAACTATTAATAACTCTGCAAACCATAAGCAAAACTGCATAAGATAGATAATATTTAAATGGTTGATGAAAAATAAAAGGGAAAAAATGGTTGTTTAAATCAACATTGCTTCAAAGATGGTTCATATAAAAAAAGACAGAACATAAATACATTAACTTTAGCCATTCTTGAAAACAAGAACTTCCTCATATTCCCTTAGCTCAAAACAAATATAATGAGACTTGGAATCCAAAAGAAATACCAGGCTCCATATCTGCTCAGTTTGGTTTACTTGAAAGATGTCCTGTGAGATTATATTTACTGTGGGCAGATAAGACAATTCCTCTTCACATGGAAGGCCAGCATGCTGAACTTTGCTTTGGCATAACATATAAAACAGGAAACTCATGGGCTGTGTGAATTTGCATTGATATATTTTTACTCCAGATGGATTGAATTATCTGAGAGTAGCAAGCAATTCTGATACATCTCCAGAAACTTTGTGATCTTGCCTGATTTTTATCTGAACATATAGGTGTCCAGGATTAGACAAGTGTAGTGATAGCGTTTGTCATAGTAAGAGAAAAACCCACCCAAAAAGAGAAAGCTATCTGTGGGATACCAGAGTCAAACTTCCTTTAATCTTTTTTTCCAGATTTCAAAAATTAAATAAGTAACAGCGAGTTGTTTTAATTTGTAAGTTGAAACTTGACTCACTAACATGAATTTTGTTCAAAAATAGTCCTTCTGGTTTAGTTAAGACTAGTGGAATATATTCAGGGCCTAGATTCTTGCTTAAGGCATCTTTGAAAAACCATATATTCTTCACTGTTGATATTATATTCATGATAAAAATTGGGTAAAAGAATGGGAAAATCTAGATTTTATCTTCCTGTTGTTGTTCCATTTTTATTTTGAGCAATTGATTTAGGCAGTGCTAGGCAATAGGTAGGATACTTTTTTTTTTTGTAGTATTCTTATTGTTTTGCTTAAGTTATAAAAATATTTCATTCCTAAGATATATAACATCTTATCATTTAAATACTTATTTTTTTATGGTGAAATGACATCTGTTATGTTTTTTTTTTTTTTTACTGAAACTTCTATAAGTAAAACAATCTGGGCTAAGAAAAATAAGTCTGCTGAAAGAAATCATAAATTTAGTTTTCTTCTTCACTTTGAAATAGAATACTGTAAAAGGATAGAATAAAAAAGTAAGAAAAAAATTGCTTAAGGGTTATCTCCATTAATTTTTATCTAGAATATATATGAAACTCCAAATTGAAATATTTTTATTATATTGGCATATGTTATCTATAATATATGACAAATAATGACCATAACACCAAATATATCTTCCTTTAGTTCTTCCTTAAAGTTTCCATTTTTCCTTTTTATGAACTACATTCTGTTTTGACTGAATGCATACTAAAAATTAACATAATGTCACACATGAATAAAAATATAGACAATCCTTACACTGATTGGGTATTAAAAAGCATCATTTTCTATGACCACTCTTTCTCTCTCCCACCCCCATGTTTTTAAATTTATTTATTTGGTTATTTGTTTTAATTGAATTTGTTGGGTTGACACTGGTCAATAAAATCATGTATCTTTCAGGGTTACAATTCAATAATACATTATCTGAATATTGTATTGGGTTCACCACCCCAAGTCAAGTCTCCTCCCATCACCAATTAGCCCCCTGTTACCATCTTCTACATCTCCCCACTGCTCTTTCTAGGTCCACCCTTTCAAAGGTACTTACCATTCTTTGTTTATTTTCTTTGATCATCTTACCACACTCATCAGCCATCTTTGACTCTTTTCTATGTACATTGACAAACAAGAGAAGCCAAGTCTGCCTCACTGAAATTTTATCACATTGTTGTGTGTCTTATTTCCTGACGTGGCCAGACAGAAGAAAACTAAGCTCTTCATATGAAAACTTTTTAAAGTATGTTTGAAATATTCCTTTTTATTTTGAGTATTTAAAATATTAATCTAGATATCTTAGGAATGACATTTTTCTTAACCCTCAATCAAATCTTATAGACCTTTTCAATATAAAATGTGTACATTTTATCAATTCTAAGACATTATCTTCTATTCTTAATTGCAAAAATATATCATCTTTCACATTACCTTTCTGAATTTTCTATTTGTTGAACATTAAAACTGCTAACATGGTAAACATGTATCTTTATATTATTCGAATATATGTTAAATATATATTTACATCTTTGTTTCTTTTTACATTTGATCTGTATTCTTGAATATTTCTTTAACATTATGTAAAAAAAATATATTTTATTGATTTTTTACAGAGAGGAAGGGAGAGAGATAGAGAGCTAGAAATGTGGATGAGAGAGAAACATCTACCAGCTGCCTCTTGCACACCCCCCACTGGGGATGTGCCCGCAACCCAGGTACATGCCCTTGACCGGAATCAAACCTGGGACCTTTCAGTCCGCAGACCGATGCTCTACCACTGAGCCAAACCGGTTTCGGCTATGTGATGCTTTTGATTTCATTTATTTTAACAATCATACTTCTAATTTTCAAGGTCTGTTTTTTTATTTTTAAATGGAATTTTCTCATAGTATTCTTTTCATCTTCTCAAAATTATACTGAAGTTATATATCACAATATTTTTAGAGTTTTCTTCTTAAAGATCTTTTGTTTCATCAAGCATCAGAAGGATTTTTTATTTTTATTTGCACAGTCTTTCTCCTACATTACATATGTTTCCCTTCTTGAAGTGTGATGATTCTTGTTGGACCATTAAGAATATGGGATCTTGCCAAAGTAATTAAGAATGAAGAACTATATTGATTTTTCTAGGTGGCTTGTATGGATTTCCTCAGCTGTTTTTTCTTCAGGAATGGGAAGCCAACTAGTTGCTCTTGTGGGAACAGGAGTGGAGTGTAGAGAGACTGACCTTGTGGACTGGGGGCTCTGATATTGGGAACAGAAAGGAATTCACACACACACACACACACACACACACACACACACACACACACAAGAAAAGGACTTTAAATTGATAAGTAAAAAGATTAACATTGTGGTGTTTATTTTGTGCTAGTGAGGATGTACAGGTAACTGGAAGTAGGTCTATAAAAAGTGCTTATTGCATGCTATGGGGTGCCATATAGCAGTTAGAAGCTCTGACATGTATCTATACCAATAAATATTAAGATAGAAATTTAGATATTTCTTAAACATATCCTTCAGATTTCAGAAAGAACTGAATGAGAGGTAGTCAATGAATGCAGTTGGTGTGTCCTTTTGAACCACAAATCACACAAACCTTTATAGTATCCTGTTTTGTTTGTGTGGTTTTTTTTTACTTGCCCAGTTTTCATGTTAATATTACAATTTATGTAATCCTAGAACCCACACTTCACATTTTATTTTCCTGACTTCACCCAGATAAAACTAACGAAGTTTTGCTTTGTCTGTGCATTCTCTTGACTCTCCAGGTGCATGTGTATAAGGTGTCAGGATTAAATCAAGGTTTTGGAAATGCTTCCCAGAGAGGCGCTCCCTCTTAAGCATGGAAAACATCTTCCCAAAAAAACGTTGGTCGTATAAGTGTACTTCATGTGGACTTTTAGGTTAAATTTTTCCCACCTATGGGGACATTATATGGTTATTGTAGTAAAAGATAATCATCCAGCTAATCATCACTCACTACTTAATCCTTCCTTACAGAACAATAATTTATCCAGTCTTAAACATCTATCAGAAGATAAAATATAAGTGACTTTTAGCATTTCTGTAGGGCAAGTATTTACTATTAAGTAATTATTAAGAGGACACGAGAAACACAATTCTCCTGTTTTCTCCTTTATTGTCAACTTTAGAATTAAAGAAAAATTATATTTCCGCTATGTATTTGATTATTCCATAATCAGGGACTCTGCATATATCCAAGGAAAAATGACTTACCTCGGATACATTTTTAAAATGTATACTGCCCTTAAATAACTCTCTCCCTTCCATCCATCCTTTTTCCCTCCCTCCTCTTTTATGTTCTGTTCTACCAGATTGGAAGAGTATCTATACTAACAAAAGGTAATATGCTCATTCGACTGGGAGACCTTCTGGATGTCCTTAGGAAAAAGTCATGGTAGCGGGGCTGAGGCAGAGGCAGTTAAGGGCAGTTATCAGGCCAGAAGGGAAGGGCAGTTGGG
The DNA here is from genome assembly GCF_014108245.1 of Pipistrellus kuhlii. Lineage (NCBI taxonomy): Eukaryota > Metazoa > Chordata > Mammalia > Chiroptera > Vespertilionidae > Pipistrellus > Pipistrellus kuhlii. The sequence goes on along the minus strand of NW_023425540.1, from coordinate 54,346,715 downwards.
GGCAAGCAGGCTGACAGGCATAGTGATTAGGGGCAATCCGGCAGGCAGGTGAGTGGTTAGGAGCCAGTGGTCCTGGGGTCCTGGATTGTGAGTCGGACATCCCCCGAGAGTCCCAGATTGGAGAGGGTTCAGTCCAGATTAAGGGACCCATTCCCCCACCCCCCTATCTCCCCTACCCCCCCCCACCAGTGCACAAATTTAATGCACCATGCCACTAGTATACATACAATTACTAAGAAAAATGTGCTTCTAGATTTTTTTTTATGCATCAAGGATTTTAAAATTGTTAAGGGTTGCTCTGGTCATCTCATATTTGTACTTTTACACACACTTGTGGAAAAAGAAACATTCGCCATTAAGTAAAGTAAACACTAGTTTCAATTTTTATACGTTTTCCCTCATCTCATATTATAAGAGGCATGTTTTTATGTATATATCCAACAACAAAAATTCTAATTACTCTATGAAATTAGTGCCACTTCCTCATTTTCTTCTGTTTATTCATTTTAAAAAGAAATATTTCCTCACAGTGAAGTACATGCTAGTTTGTGCATGTATTGGTTAGCCTTAGCATTAGAAACTGCTTCTCTATATTTTCTTTCCCTTGTCTCAATTTAAGAAGCAAAAGTCCTCATCAAAGTGTACCCAGGGTAAAGGTACAGTAATTTCTCTTTGAATGATACCTTTTGTTCTAGCAGCTGAGCTCCATTTACTCCTTTGCCTGCCAAAGACAGCATTTTTGTACCCCTATTCACGGCATACTTTTCTCCTTTTCCTTCTTCACTTACTTTTTTTTTTCTTTTTTACGGACTAAATTGGCTCCAGATTCTAAGCTTAATGAGTATGTACAGGTTGGCAGGCAAGAAAAGAGTCATTTATCTACAGGACTGAGCCAGCTGCAAGGTCTGCAAGGTACAGAGCTTTCATTTCATCTTGAGGAAATAAAACAAAAAAAGTACTAATATTATACTAATCCTCGTGTTCACATGGGAAGCATTTTGGGAATCTTTGGAAAATATGGAATGGATTAGAGACACCATTAAAACTATTAGCATACTGTCATGGTTGACACCTCTTCTGAAGCAGTATCCAAAAGAAGTGAAGGTAGCTTGTTGAAATATGTATCAAATAGAATATATTAAATAAATTGGCCATTGTAGAAAGATTTAGTTTGTATATGTTCTTCTTCAAGAATTGTTTTTTAAATTTTAAATTAAAAAAAAACAAAACACACCCACTGTAGAATAACTACATAGGTCTTAGTACTAAAGAAGGCTTATTGAAATAGTCTGTTTCATTACCAGAATGAAAATGATATTTTATGATGATTGTATTGTGATTCTAGAGAAAATATTTCTATTTTAAATATAAGACAAATTATGAAATAAAGAGAAAAAGTAATTAATGTGACTAATCTAGGGGAAAGAAACATTATTCAAATACAAACCAACTCACACTGTATAGTTGACTCTAACATTATTTTGTACCTACTTTATATGTAAACTAGCGGCCCAGTGCACGAATTCATGCATCTTGAAAACAACTGTGGGCCTCGAGGCTGTGGTGGGCACAGGAGTAGGTCTCGGCTTATCCTCTGTACCACCACCCAGCCCCTCCCACCATGGTCTTCTGGTCCCCTCTCTGCCAGCAGCTTGGTTCCCACCGCTGTCACTCCCATGTGCTAATGGCATAGCCCCGCTCTCACCCACAAAGTGATTGGGCCGGTGCCAGCAGTGGGTGCAAGTGGGGCTAGCACCATCAGCAGGTGCAAGAGGCAGCTGCCAGGGCCAATCACACCTCAGGAGAAGGAGGAAGTGGAGAAGCCCTGAGGGGCAATGGAGGCTGGCAGCCGCCACTTGCACCCACTGACAACACTGAGCCATCGGTGCCGGCACCAGGTGGCAGTGTGTGTGAGCGGGGTTGGCACACGGTAGCAATAATTTTTAGTAACCACCATGGTCTTGCCCCGATGACAGTGACCAGAACCCCGCCTTGGTCTGGCACCCCTGCTCACCAACCTGCTATGTCCAACACCCGCCATGTTCTTCATGCGCCCCTGGTGTTCTGTGCATGTCATAGTGACAGGTGTTTTGTTGTTCTGATGTTTGGTCTATTTGCATATCAGCCTTTTATTATGTAGGATTAACTGTGCCCAAGAAGTAGCTATTCATATCTAACTCACAAAGAGTTACCCCAAACTCCTTTTTCCCCATAATATTTACATAATGGTCACAGCACCACCTACCAAGTTATTGAAATCTGAAAAAAACAACAAAAAGAGTTTGTTTTAAAGGACTGTAAGAACTTACTGGTAAACCTAGGTATCCCTCTCTTCCACCACTATCTTCCATGATGCTTTCTAAGTCTGTAGTCAGACATCATCTATTTCTCCTAGTGTATTGCTTCAGAAAAAATTGGTTAAATTACCTCATCTCATTTAAAACTCACATTTTTATTAATATCCTCATGTACATATCATGACCCAAATAACTGCAATATATATATATATATATATATATATATATATATATATATATATATATATCATTTTTTTATGATTAAGACTTTAGTTATTATCGATAGGAGAACAACATTGATTTATTGCATGTTCCAATATTAAAATTGTTTTGTTTGTCCTCTTAAAATTGTATCTAGCCAAATATAAGAAATACTGTATTTATATCATTTCCTCCTCTACTTAGTACAATTTAGCTAAGTAGTCATGGTACTTTTTCAGAATCCTTAAAATACCATTCCCAGAAGCCAATATTAATTAATCAAAACTTGTGATGAAATAAAAACGATTTGACATCTTGCTATAAATAATGGAGATTAATGGGGTTGGGAATGAATAATTTTTGTTTAATATAGGTTATTAAATCTTACTTAGTATTCATGACTACGTTTCCCAACTTCCTCCCCATTTCCATCTCTTTGGAACAGTTGTTCCCACAGTGAACTCATTGAGATTGTCACTAGGGTCAGGAAGTAGAAACATACCTGGACAGTGAAAGCAAAAGAACCCCCCCCCCCCCCACATATTTTTAGAACAAATTCTGCTTTCTATGCCTCAGCTTCCTCATCTGTTAAAATAGAGACTGTACACTTAATATTTAATAATCACTGACTTTCCATCTAAATCTACAGAACCACAACTCAATGCCAAAGCAATGGCTTCTGGCAGGCATTATGAATTAGGCTTCAAATTTCTTACTTCTGAGATTTTAATAATAAAGCTGTATGTTTAATGGGTGAATTGGATGCAGCTTTCATTAAAAATGTGTATTTATTTAAAGCATCATAATTATGATAATGCCTTTGCAAATGTGATAATCTGTTTGTGGTGAAACAGAGTTGCTTTATTCCTATACAACTCAACTCTCCTGAAAGGAAGTTTTACTTGTGGGTGAAATTACACGTTTATTAATAAGGTATTATAAAAATTATTTGAAATATATTTTCATATTGAAATTGCTCTGTCTACACATAGGCAAAATATAATGGTACAATAAAAAGATAAAAATATTAAATTCAAGTCCCAAAGACCTCTGTTTCTTTCTTGTTTCTTCCTTTATATCCTCAGAAAATGAGCTTTTGTTCTTTAATTCCAAAAGTAATGATTTCATTTTGACTAAATATTTCCTTTTATTTGGAGTTCTTAATGGGAAAGTATATCTGATATGTATTCAAAGAAAAAGTAAAATATAAAAGTTACACCTGTATAAACAAATGCATAGAAAAAAAGTAAGAAAAACCTATATTAGCTGTAACAGTAGCTGACAGTAGAGCTAATGTGGTTGATATGTCCTTTGCTTTCCCTTTTATATAATTTTAAAATTTTATTTAAGTAATGTTTTTAATTTCTTTCAGTAACTTCCAATTTAAAATGTTACAAATAAAGTATTAATAAAAACATTTAAGTGAGCCTTACTAAGAAGGACGAATGCTTCTTCAGAAAAGGAAAAATGAAGAAGAAAACAGTTCTTTGAGTTCATATTACAAGTGTCCTTCTTTCTGGCATAGACTGGATTCTAGTTAATATTTTTCCCTGTTGCCCCATCTTTAAGGCCAGATTCATAAAGCTTTCCGTGATTCGTTCTGGCCATTCCTTCTCTAAGACTCAATTAGAGGCATTCTTCTTTGCCTTTGTGCTCCTGCTGCACTCTTAATTTTCTCATTTCTTAGCACATTCTGCTGTCTTGTGGCACATGCTTGCTTATCTTATTACTTCAAAAGACTCAAAGTTTCTCCCACTTATTGGCTAATTTTAATTTTTTCCAAACCTTCTATTTGATTAATGTTAATTGGTATCTTACCAAATTTTAGACAATTCTCACTTAATATGAGGGTTCACATTCTCTCTCATACAAAGTTAAATAAAGAGAATGAAGAAATAAGCAACATTGATAATTTATATTTTCTAATTAAATTCTCCCTTTTTTTTTATAGGTAATGGAAATTCTAGCCATCCCTTCTATCTTTTTCTACAGTATTTTCAAAAAAAATTTTTTTTTTTTTGAATGGCATATGTACCTGCTTGTCTTGCATAGTTCTCATACTGAAAGTTCTGGATAGTCATTTTAAATGTTGATAAAAATCACAGCAATATAAATGCTAATGAATTCTTCCTTCTGAAAGTAGTGCCAATAAACATGAAAAATAAATGAAGTAGTTTGGCAATACTAGGGGGACTTGCCTGGTTGGTGACTTTAGGTATATTCAAGTTATGCAAATAGGGAGAAGTTATTACCATGCCCTGATTTTGCTCAATCAATGATGAAACATCTATGGTAGAGAATATTAAAATTCTCATGACGGCATCACACAATATGTTTAATCTTAGGAAAGACAGCTTTTTCCAAAGAATTTTTTTTACAACTTCCTTAGAAAATTGCTTTGAAGTCAAATATTGCTTGTCCAAATGTACCTCAGTTATTCAAATGTGATACCATATTTTATAACTAATGATATGCCGTATCAGAAGCATTTGGGAAAACCTAGAAGTTCATAAAAATGTCATTACTTCTAGACTTGGATTGGATTTTGTTAATAACATAATTGGAATACTTTATTGTTTGGGAGCAATATATAGTGATACTAAAATCAATGCTTTAATTCCAAAACTTTAAACTGTACAATAAAATAGCCATTATTTTTTAAACTCATATTTTAATATCTTAGTATTATTGCTCTTCATCTTTATTGCAAGTTTAAATTTCCATAACTTGAAATGAAATATGTAAATAAAATTTACTTTTGTTTCTAATAATATAAATCAAATTTTCACATTATTTCAATTTCTGCCTCTGCGCATTTTAAAAAGGTTTTTTCTTAATTTATTATTTAATAATTTTTTATTATTTTTAAATAAATCTTTATTGTTCAGATTATTACAGTTGTTCCACTTTTATCCCCCCCATAGCTTCCCTCCACTAGGTTCCCCCCCCCACCCTTACCCCCACCACAATCCTTATCCATAGGTGTACGATTTTTGTCCAGTCTCCTCCCACACCCCCACTCCTTTCCCCCCAAGAACTGTTAGTCAACTCCCTTTCTATGCCCCTGATTTTATTATATTCACCAGTTAATTTTATTCATAAGATTTTTTTATTCACTTGATTTTTAGATTGACTTGTTGATAGATATGTATTTGTTGTTCATAATTTTTATCTTTATCTTTTTCTTCTTTTTCCTCTTCTTAAAGAATACCTTTCAGCATTTCATATAATACTGGCTTTATGAAAGCCAGCCAGTACTCCGTTGCCAGCCCATTCTGCATGCGCATAGGTAAAGGGATGAACTCCTTTAGCTTTTTCTTATCTGTGAAGCTCTTTATCTGACCTTCAATTCTGAATGAGCTTTGTCAGGTAGAGTAATCTTGGTTGTAGGTTCTTGCTATTCATCACTTTGAATATTTCTTGCCACTCCTGTATGGCCTGCATATTTTCTGTTGAAAAATCAGCTGACAATCATATGCATGCTCCCTTATAGGTACTAGCTGTTTTTATCTTGCTGTTTTTAAGATTCTCTCTTTGTTTTTTACTCTTGTCATTTATGATATGTCTTTTTTCGATTTCTTTTGTTTGGAGTTCTCTGTGCTTCCTGAACTTGTAAGTCTATTTCTTTTACCAAGTGGGAGGAGTTTTCCATCATTATTTCTTCAAATAGGTTTTCAGTATCTTCCTCTCTTTCTTCTTCTGGCACCGCCATTATTTGGATGTCGGTACACTTGAAGTTTTCCCAGAGGCTCCTAACACTATCTTCATATTTTTGGATTACTTTTTTCTTTTTTCTTTTTCAGTTGGGTGTTTCTTGCTTCTGTGTATTTCAAATCTTTGACTTGATTCTTGTGATCCTCTAGTCTGCTGTTGGATCTCTGTATATTATTTTTTATTTCAGTCAGTGTATGCTTAATTTCTAGTTGATCCAATGGGGAAATGTGCAAGAGTTAGCCAGCCAATCAATGATTCTCTCTCATAATTGATGTTTCTATCTCTTTTCCTCTCCCTTCCACTCTGAAATCAATAAAAATAAAAAATAAAATAAGTGAACATTTCTGGTCTGGCCAGTGTGATTGAGCATCATCATCCCATGTACCAAGGGATTACCAGTTTGAGTCCAGGTCAGGGCACTTGCCTGAGTTTTGGGCTCAGTCCCCAGGAGGGGGTGGGCAGGAAGCAGTTGATTGATGTTTCTTTCCCTTCCTTTCTTTCTTAAATGAATAAAAACATACTTTAAATATATTTTCATTGATTTCAGAGAGGAAGGGAGAGGGAAAGATAGAAACAGCAATAATGAGAAAGAATCATTGAATGGCTGGCTCCTGCATGCCCCCTATTGGGGATAGAACCTGAAACCCAGGTACGTGCCCTGACTGGGAATTGAACTGTGATCTTCTGGTTTATAGCTTGATGCTCAATCACTGAGACACACTGGCTGGGCTAAAAACATACTCTAAAAAATGAACATTTCCTAGTATATGGAAATAAATGTATAATTAGGGCTTCTGCCATCTTACACTTTGTTAGATGATATATATAAGAAATAAAATAAAAATATATAAAACATGGCCCCTATTAATATTTTAGAATATATATGAGAAGTAGTCTTAATGATAAAGCCTATTAAGTATTGCTATGTTCAAGTTTTCCTAAAATAATATCTGTTTAATTAAAGAAGAAGTTCAGGGAAATGGCTTCTGCAGCCCTCTTCTGCTCATAAGTGCATATATTTTACTTTTAGCTCTTTCATTTTATGAATGGGGAATAGTCCACCTATCAATATTTCTGAAGCCAATATAGAATTATAAATTTACTATATGGCATATCTTAGCCTTGATTGCCTTTAATTACACTGTATCCATGTCTCAGTATACTTGGAGAATGCAATAAAACCATTACCAGTATAGTCAAGAAGTTGTCTCAGATCCTATATATGAGTAAAATTGTTTTAATCAAGACATTTTTGTATATAGAACAAAAACAAAACAAAACAACAACAACAAAAAAACACAGACCTTAACTATAACCTCATGTATTTGTCTACCCATTTAGTTTTTTAACTAAAATGAAGAGTATATTTGTGAAAAGTTACAATTGAAATTCACAGAAAAACAATATATTTTCCTTCCATGCAATTGATGCCAATAAGTAAAACAAATTACCTGATGATCCTTTAAATTTTTTTAAATGTTTAAAATTGAAATTCAGTTAAGTATATTTTTTTTTTCTTAAAAATATTTGAAGTAGTATTACCTGGTACTTATATTTTGCATGCAAATTTACTATACTTTTTTTCCAATCTTTCTTCCTTTTCCCATCCTTCCTTTTCTCCTTCCATCCTTCCTTAATTCCTTTCTTTCCTCCTCCTTCCTTTTCTTCAACCCTTGCTTGATTTTTAATCTTTTTTCCTCCCAGAGTCCTGTGGACCTTGATAATGATTACACAAGCCTGACCATGTAGATCTGAGATTTGAGGTCCTTTACTGAATCCTTGATAATCATATAACCCTCCCTCCAGCCAGATCCTTAAACTACTTCCCAAATGACTGAAATGAAATGTTTTGTCAACGCAGTGGAATGGTTGCTAGAATTCAGATTTAATTTAATTTAAAGAAAATAATGGGTCTCAAAATTTCCTGCACATATTAGTTTCTTGGGTTTGATTTATAATGTTTCTAGGTGAGTTTTAACTCTTTAAGTAGTTAAATTATTGATATAAGTAAATATTAAATGATTATTTTTTTAGATTGTTGAACACATGACTTTTTAAACATAAAAGGAGAAACCACCTCATGAAGGTGGATATCCTACATAAAAATGGATTCAGAGGATGAATACATACAGTTAATAATGTAATGTTTTATAAAATATAAAAATGAATTCAAAACAATCTTTGGTTTAAAAATCTAGTTTTTATTTTATAATTTGACTGGAGGCCTAGAACACGAACTTTGTGCACTTGGGGGGCAAGGGGAGGGGTTGTCCCGCAGCCCAACTTTTGCCCTCTCACAGTCTGGGAGCCCTTGGGGATGTCTAACTGACGTCAGGGAGCAGGCCTAAGCCAGCAGTCAGACATGCCTCTTACAGTCTGGGACTCCTCACTCCTTAATGCCCGCCTGCTTGCTACTCCTTACCATTCGGCTTGCTGCTCCTTAGGGCTGCCTCAGAGGCTGGAGAGGCTCCCGCCACTGCCACTGCCTTTGCCAGCCATGAGTCTGGCTTCTGGATGAGCAGACCTTTCCCTGTGGGAGTGTTCTGATCACCAGGGGTTAGCTCATGCATTGAACATCTGCTCCCTGGTGGTCAGTGCGAGTCATAGTGACCGGTCATCCCACCATTTGGTCGATTTGCATGTTAGCTTTTTATTATATAGGGTGATGCTTTGAATAAAATTAAAATGGGTCACTTCTGAAATGATTAGCTATTTAAAGCAAAGTCTATTTAAAATAATACAATTGATTATATATATAAAACCCTAACATGCAAAGAGACCAAATGGCAGAACAACTGAACAACCAAACAACTGAATAACTGGTGGCTATTACGTGTGCTGACCACCAGAGGCTGTGTGTGGAACATGGCGGGTATCAATAGCAGGTGTCAGAGTGCAGAACATGGCGAGCATTGGCCGTGGCAGGATGGTGGAGCAGATGAGCAGGTGTGCCAGACCAAGGTCAGGCACTGGTCCCTGACATCGGTGCAAGCCTCTGTTATTTACTTAAAATTCTTTGCTCCTACATGCCTCAATCCCGCCTGATACTTGCACTCACTTCCAGCACCCAGCACCGTCCCCTATCACTCAGTGCTGTCAGTGGGTGCAAGCAGCAACAGCTGGTCCTGATTGCCTCTGAGGGCTTCTCCACCTCCCACTGCTCTTGAGAGGTGAAGCGATCAGGGCAGCAGCTGCTCTTGCATCTGCTGAAGGCAGACAGGGACTGGGGGCTGCAGTGGGAGGGGCCAGAAGAGGATGTGGAGAATGGGCCAAGACCCACGCACCCCTGTGCCCATGGCAGACTCATAGCCCAGAGTCCCTTCCAAGGTGCACGAATTCATGCAGTGGGCCTCTCATATATAATAACCCCAGTCTCTGAATCATCATATATAAGCTTTTATTAACATAGCCTTTTCTTTACCAAACACCAGATTTTTCCTCAAATAATCTTCAATGATTAAGTCCTGAAATATAACACAAAAAGATATGAAATTTTCAGATATCTGCATGTAATCTTACATTCTTACTAAGGAAAACTTTTATGCTTCTTTTATTAAAGATAGTATAATTTTCCCCCTTAGCAAAATCATTTGCTTTCCTATTGATATGTTGCTTATTCCAAAGAAGAATTGGAAATAAATTTAGTAAAATATATTTAATAAGGTAAAGTATCCCTGAAAACATAGCTCACTGAAAATATTAAAATTAATATGGATAATTTTCTGGTCTTCAATTTTTAACTTTTTATGTATTACCTTGAATGAATAAAAAATGAAACAGAATAGGTGTTTATGTGAAGCATCTTTGTCATTGAGCTAAATAAGAAAAATAAGCTTCTCCCCGTTTTGGTTGCTATTGAAACTACAGCAGACCAAGTATTTCACTGGGATATTTTTTACTTAGCATATTAGGCCTAATTAGTATTTTTTAGTCATGAGTTATTCTTAATAACCTTAGGACTCTTGCATTAGTGTTAAATTTTATAGACTCAAAAGAACGAGCTTCAGAAGGAACAATATCCTAATTAGCATGTGCTAATTAGAAAGATATTGATTCTAATTTTTAAATCAGTAATTTAATATTTTTGGTAAAGTAGGACAAGATAGTAATTCTAATTAGTTATACCAAATTGTTACTAAATGATATATATTTAATTGTCTCTTTGAACCTGTAAAGAAAAGTTTGGTTGTAATAAATATCTCTGTGTATTGTTTTGACCTCTGTTTCAACTACACAATCCCAATTTGTTTTCAATGTTTTCTCAGGCACAGAATTCTATGATTAATATCTCTTGCTGTGTTATCTCTGCTGCTAATGAAAAACATTGGGTGTTCTTTCACTTCACAGAATGCAAACGCAGATGAAAAAATTTTACAGGTGAACTCCTTATGAACACTTCTAATTGCTTAGGAAATGTTTGAAAATCTAGAGTAATTTGCCATTATTATAATGAATAGCATAAACTGTAATATTTCATAGTAATTAACTTGTGTCAGCACCATTATTTTTCATTAATTATATATGAGAAAGAATGAAAGAACACCCACAGGAACAGATGTACAAAATTGTCTCTTAGGTTCTGTTTCAGGTTTTATTTTTTTTATTTATTTTTTCTACTCAATACACTGTGTTGTGTATATTATCAAGCTTGAGGAAAATGCAGATGGTAATGCTTGTTTGGGGCAGAAATGGACAAAGTATTATTAATAACACTGTTGACTATGAAGTTCGATGTTTTAATTTAAAAATTTGTTGCTGACATGCCAGATAAAACTACTGGAAATAAAACTTTATTTTCAGTAAATGCAGGTAAGATATTTTGAGAAAAGAAAAATGTATTTTGCCCATCTTTTTTTTTCTTTTACAAAAATAGAAACCACTGTTTAGTTTTGCAAGATTTTAGTCCTATGATGTGTTAATTGAAGTCAATTTTTTAAAATAAAGCAAAAAAAGTCTAGAAGAAAGGAAAATAGGTGAACATTATAGTGATGTTTGGGTGATTGAATGTCTTTTCTTATGTGTGTGTAATTTTACATAAAAGTTTTTATGCTGTCTTAGGGCAGAATAGCTTTATCTTAAAAATTTTTACAAAAAAATCCACTTCTTTTAATCCCACTTTCTTTAATCGCTTCTTTATCATAATTATTCTCAGTTTTGGTCTACTTATCAATATTTATCCCTAGCTATTGAATTCCTTGAAATTCATCCTATGTTTCAGATGCTTTTCTAATCATTAAACTCATTAAAATGTTACTGCCCTATATCAGAGTTTTGAATTTTAAACATGATGGTAATACTGAGTTTATATTTCTTGGAAGTATTTAACCAATAAATACTAATCTTGATAATAGAAATAGCATATTGGTTTTTTAGTTTTATACCAATGCTTGTTTACATTTAGAAAAATGATGATGATTAAATGAGATTATATATAATATATGAGTGCCTAGAATTTAGTGTTTATAAAAACTTATTTATTTAAACCCACTGTTGTTGTTTTTTTATTCTAAGGAGCATTCATTCTCCTTTAATAAGTTTGACTTATGAAAACTGGTTAAATAAATATAACCAAGTAAAACATTTATCTTCTTTCTTTTTACCATGGATTTCTAATCATTTAATACCATAGTATTCAAATATTTCTGTCAAAACTTACTTAAAGTTGAAATAGGAAAAAAAAATGTACCTACATGAATATGTGGGCACTTACTCTGATGTAAACTTTCACAGACGTCTCTTCATTTATGCTCCTGTTAGGTATCCATGTTAGTTATATTTTTCCCCTCAGAATTTCAAGGATATTTACTAGAAAGCTATACAAGGTTTGTCCCATAACCTCTGTATTAGTTTCCTTTGTCTGCTGTAACAAATTACCACGAAGTTAGTGGATTAAAAAACATAAATGTGTTGAATCACACTTTGGAGGTCAAAGTCTGACATCAGGCTTTCAGCACGGAAGCCCCTCTTCTTGTGACTGCAGAGATTCCATTCCTTGTCCAATCCAGCTTCTGGTAGCTCCATCATTTGTTGACCTGATACTACATCCTTTCAATCTCAGACTCCCAGGTCACTTTGCCATCTTCACCTTTTGGTTATAAGGACATTTGCCATTAGATTTGAGGGCTTCCTGAATAATCTAGAATTATCACATCTCAACATTGTCAATAAGCGACATCTTCAAGAGATTCTTTTTCCAAATAAAAAGGCATTCTTAGGTTCCATGGATTTGACATAGATGGCCTTCAGGTTGGGGTGGGGCTCATTTTTTTTTTTTTTTTGACTACCACAATATCCTATTGTTATCTTGATACAGTTTTTAAGTGAGACTTGATTGATTGGTAATATGGGTGCTAAGTGAGAAGAACAGAAATGTTTACTCGTGATTTGATTCCATGTGAATAAATCTTTATTACTTTCTTCTCTATCACACATAAACTAGACAAGCAGAGGGCAGACCCTTCTCCTCTGACCATGCTTACCATGGATTTATATCTATTTAAGGAATTTATGCCTATTTATTTGTAGCTATTCTTTATTTACATCTATGTAAGAAAATTTTCCTGTATTTAAGAGAATTGCTTAAGGTCAATGAAATTGTGCCACTAGTAACAAGATAACACCTAGAGAGGTCAGTTGTATCTCCTTTGAAAGATATCATTTTCCTACAAAATAATATCTTCATTGTTGACATAAATATCCAAGCCTCTAGATATTGTTTTATGTATTGAGGAATTGAAAAAATGATGAGAAAGTGTAACCTGAAAATTAATCCTATCTAATAAAAGAGTAATATGCAAATTGACCATACCTCCTCTACACCCACAAGTCATGCCCACCAGCCACGCCCACCGGCCAGTCAGAGTGAGTATGCAAATAAACCCAACCAAGATGGCTACAGCCACAGAGAGCAGGAGGGAGGCTTGGGTTTCCCAGGCAATGGAGGAAGCCAAGCTTTGCCTGCCCTTGCCTCCACTCAAGGCTACAAAGTTTCAATTATAGAAGGTAAACAAATTCCAACAGAAATGGCTGCAGCCACGGAGCAAGCAGGAGGCTTGGCTTCACTCTAGACTACAAAGTTTAAATTGTAGAAGGTAAATAAATTCCAGATAGCAGGGCCTCTGCTTGGGTCACCAGGGAGTGTGACGGGCCTGAAAACCACCACAGGACCCTCGCCCAAGCCATCCCACACCCCAAGAGAACCCCCACCCTGATCTGAGACACCCTTCAGGGCAAACCAGCCAGCCCCCATTTTCAGTAATAGATAATCCTACACTGTTCTGGCTTTGGGGATGGCTGGCTCCTGCTATTCATATCTCTTATTAGAGAGAAATTCAGTAGTTCTAGTGAGTAAATGGCTTGTCTATTGTTTAATTTGTCATTCTTAACTACTTTTTAAATTTTCTTTTTTATGAAAGTTTGCATTTATAATTAACTTCATAGTCTTTTCTTTTTTAAATTTACTTACAGGTCAGCTTATGTTACAATAATGTAAATTTTCATGTTTAGCTACATATTGTTTATATGCATATTTTCACTCCATTTCAACTCTTCTCTAGTTATTCCCAGTAAGTTTTTGCCTATATTTTTCTTTTTATCTTTATTTTATTTGCGAGTCAAAGAATGAATTCCCTTAAGGACAATAAACATAAAGGAAAGCAAATAGTAAGCATATATAAATAATGAAGTCATATATTTTTTAAAGTGAATTTAGTCTTAAAGAAAAGCATGAGATTAAACTTAATAGATGTTCAACTTGCTTAAAATTTTCCATATGAATCTCCACTAACTTTCATCTTTCTCTTTTATTCTTCTTTAATGAAAACCCTCTATGTTTCAAGAACCAGAATTCATAATAACTTCTTAAACTCCCATATAAAATTTCTCTTTATTGCCGAAACTGGTTTGGCTCAGTGGATAGAGCGTCAGCTTGCGGACTAAAAGGTTCCAAGTTCGATTCAGGTCAAGGGCATGTAGCTTGGTTGCGGGCACATCCCCAGTAGGGGGTGTGCAAGAGGCAGCTGTTCGATGATTGTCTCTCATTGATGTTTCTAACTCTCTATCCCTCTCTTCCTCTCTGTAAAAAAATCAATAAAATATATATTTTTTAAAATTTCTCTTTACTTCTGCTGTTATTGTTATGTAGCGCCAACTGAATCACATTAAAAATGCATACGTTTTAGAAGCAGCATGGGATGAAATTGATATTTATTTACTACATTCTAGAACATAATCAGTATTCAAAATACTGTTTCTATGAGTAATCCATTTAACTTTTTTTAGAAAGGTCTTTTTCTAAATTGGAATTTCCAATTATAATGAAACACTGAATAAATTAACAAGAAACTAAAATAAAGAGTTTAAAAACAATCTTTAAAATAGGTGAGTGGGGAAAAAAATACACCTGAAATTATATGAACTCATTTCCATTAGTAGATCTTTTCTTGGATAATCACCAGTTTGTTCATCAAAGTTAACATTTTACCAGCAGTGAGGAAGTTTCCCCCCATGATTAGAAGCATCTAAATCTGAATAGTACTCTTTGACATAACTCTAAATTATATGTCATTTATTTAGCAGTTACTGTGTAATTAGTGTATCTTAATTTGAGCATTAAAAATGTATTGAGTTCTACATGCAGTATTTATAATTACAAGATCAATTTGTGGTTAACTGATTTCACTGTTAAGATTTTGTATCTGGAATAGTTATATGCACTTCCAAGATTGCCACAGTAGAGAATTGTGTAGGAGAGTACTTCAATAAAAATAAATTAGTTGTATTTTATAGTAGATTAATACTGAAACACGAAAAGCATATAACTCATGAAAGAACCAATAATGTACTACCAAGAAAATATTATAAAATTATTCATGTATGTATTTATGTACATACACATACACAAGCACATACATATATGGTCTTACCAGGTTAAAATGCCTTAATTAGGAAGAACAAAGCCTTTTTTGGAACTTGATTTGGTTTTTCCAAAATCCAGTCATTTTGACCTGGCATGACTTTTTTTTAAAAGTCTGCTTTTATGACCTCCATAAACAATGCTCTGAAATATTTCTATATTGTATTTCTGTGTTGGCATACATCTAGAGCTCAGCACAATCTGCTGTAGGAAAACATAGATACCTAGTTTGGTGTGCAGATTTTGGCATGAGTGACCCTGTTAAATTTCACCTGTAAAGCAAAACAAACAAAAATGCCCCAAATATTCATCTTTAAAATACAGCTTTAGCTCACTGGAATAGCTCAGTGGTTGATTTTTTAAAAATTTTTAAAAAAATTTTATTGATTTTTTACAGAGAGGAAGAGAGAGGGATAGAGAGTTAGAAACATCGATGAGAGAGAATCATTGATCAGCTGCCTCTTGCACACCCTCTACTGGGGATGTGCCTGCAACTAAGGTACTGTATTTTCCGGCGTATAAGAGGACCCCCTAATTTTACAGTTAAAACATAGGTTTAGGCCTATATTCACTGTATAAGACTACCCCCCACTTCAAAGAAAAGACTTACTTTGCCGTCAAGATCTGCAGGTAATTTTTGTGCACTTTTGGTCTTTTGCCCCCGATTTTCGGTTGACTTTTTTTCATTTCAAAAGTAGTCTCATACGCCGGAAAATACGTACATGCCCTTGACCAGAATTGAACCTGTGACCTTTCAGTCTGCAGGCCTACGCTCTACCCACTGAGCCAAACCGGTTTCGGCTCAGTAGTTGATCTTCAACCTATAAACCAGGAAGTCATGATTTCAATCCCAGTCAGGGCACTTGCCCAAGTTACAGGCTTGGTCCCCAGTGTGGGCCTTGCAGGAGGCAGCCAATTAATGATTATCTTTCATCACGATGTTTCTATCCCTCTCTCTCTCTCTCCCTTCCTCTCTGAAATCAATAAAAATATACTTAAAAAAAAAATACAACTTTAGCGGAGACCGGTTTGGCTCAGAGGATAAAGCGTTAGCCTGCGGACTGAAAGGTCCCAGGTCAATTCAGGTCAAGGGCATGTACCGTGGTTGTGGGCACATCCCCAATGGGAGGTGTGCAGGAGACAGCTGATTGATGTGTCTCTCTCATCGATGTTTCTAACTCTCTATCACTCTCCTTTCTTCTCTGTAAAAAATCAATAAAATATATATTTTTTTAAAAATACAGCTTTAGTAAAGTAATTATACAGTGTTTTGGGGATTGTAAATGAAGCACTAGGTTAGCATTCAGATATCAAACAAACAAGTATACAAAAATAAAGAGAAAATTGGAGAAAAGGGAAGATTTAAATAGAGAATTGGAAAACAAAATAAAAACAATATATCTATGAAACAATAAAACATTTAATATTTATCACCAGATATATACTTTTAGAAATTGATGTAATGGAAAAATGGAAAATAAAATATAATTAATTTAATATATAACTTTGGAGATTAATATAATACAATGTAAGTAGCATACTTTATGTCAATATACTAGTATAATTAATAAAACTATAATTTAGAAAGAAGAAGGATATCTGAGAAAATGCTTAAAAATTAAAATTTTATAAGCACTTGTAGTATACAATTGTCATGACCTAGTTGCATTGTCTTCACTGAATTTCACTCACCTTTTCTGAGAAATGCTCTTATTTGGCATTTACCATTTAATAACAAACATTTGTGGAGTGAAAGAGAGAACTTAAGTGCATTTCTTTAGAATTGAATGAACCACATATTTAAATAAATTGACGTGATCTTTTGTTTATTAAAGGTTAAAATCAATTGTTATAGTGATACTGAGGATTCAAATAAACAAGTTCTTTATATTACAGCAATTTGTCTCTATGTATATTTAACAAGTATATTTTTATTTAAGAATTCTCAAAATTTATCCCACAAAATAATGATCAATATATTCAAAATTTAGTTACAGTAATATTTCAAAATATTTCAATACAAAAGATTGGTTAAGTAAACAAAATTGATTGCATACTTTATATAATTTAATGGTGCAGTTTAAGAATAATTACTAATCATTATAGTAGACTAAATTAAAAGTAAAATCAATTTACAAAGCGGTATGCGTCCATGTCTCCAAGGGCTTTTTATTTATATATCATTCATTTTCTCATTTATTTATTCATTTAGAAATTTAGTGCTGCAGTTGCCTTATTTTGTTTTCAAATATGACTGCAACAATATTTCTCATTTTACATGCTTTTTAGAAATATAATTTTTCTATTCATCCATGAAGAGGTAGAATCTGTTTTTCTTTCCCTTGATTCTTGGTTAGTCTGTGTCAATTGTTTTTCATTATTATTGTTTAAAGTTTTACATATGTCTCCTTTTCCCCCAATTGACTGCCCCCCAGCCATTCCCACCCTAGGCAAGCCCCCCAACCAAAAGACTTGTATGCATGCACAGACACTGGGGCAGTGGGGGCTGGTCCAAGGGCTTTTTAAACCACCACCCCTACACACACTACACATGCACTTGGAGAAAAAGTACACATACTATGCATTGTTCTGAGAAGGTCTATGAATATGAGCAGATTTTTAAAGGCAATTCTAATTTCAAAAAATTCAAAATAACATGAAACTTATGATGGTCTTGCAATTTAGAGAACTCTGGTTATTTTAGATATTTTATTAGATGTTGAATTAATTTTATAGTTTTAAAATTGGGAATATACGTAATTATTAAAAGGATGGCTTACATAAATAATATATATTCATTGGCACCAAATAGCTATAAAGATAAACTTTAGACTAATGATAGAATTTGTTATAAAAGTTTCTTTAGTGCACAATCTTCTTTGTATTCACAAACAAACATCAATCAGCTGCCTCTTGCACACCTCCTAATGGGGATGTGCCCGCAACCAAGGTACATGCCCTTGACCAGAATCAAACCTGGGACCTTCAGTCTACAGGCCGACGCTCTATCCAGTGAGCCAAACTGATTCCGGCTCTATATTTATTTTATATAAATGTTCTGTACATTTATAAACATACATAAATACAGGGAAACAAATAATTGTAATGCCTAGAAATATATTTATTAAAACATTATATAGTTCCCTCAGATACATTTACTGAAGTGTTCTGCCTGAAATCTTGAAAGAGCAATGTATCTTCACCAATGACTAATTACAAATTTAAGAATGAAAAGCACATCAGATATACTGTGTAAAGTTCACAATAGATAAAATGAAGTGGTTATTTCATATACTTTTGAAATTCAAAGTTTCTGTTGAGAAAGTAATCATTACAAAGATCAACTGCATAAGAAATGAGAATAATATATCATGTTAGCATGTAGAATATATTACATTGCAGGGAGAAATCTTTAATTAATAAAATAAATTTAGTGGCATGTGTTAGGCAAGTCCATGAGTTGTTTCTATTTATTATTCTCTAGTTTTGTCAATTCTTTTGTAAAAAATGTATCTATTTTACTGAACCAAATTTATTAATACATAAGTTTCATAATGTATTTTAATTCTCTGTATTAATACTTTAATCATTTTTAGTCTGTATTTTTTCTTCACCAGTCTTGTCAAAACAACACAGAAAGTTTGAACAACCTACTGGTATGCTACATTTTCTTGTTTTTTTAACATTTGCTATTGTTTTTTTCTATTTTTTTTAATATTCTGAAGTTTTCTCTCTTCTTTTATTTTATTCTGCTGATTTTCCAGTTTCTTCAGGTGTTTCAGTTCTTTCTTTCATGGTTTCTCATATATTGAAAGCTTAGTTTTGTAAATATTACTTAAGATTGCAATTTTCATGTGATCATTGTATGTTTGCATGCAGAGTCTGAAGTGTTAACATAAAGAATGTGACTGACTAAATTCTAAGGAACATGTTTTAGTCTTTTAAATAGCTAGTAAAAAGTGAATATGGCCTATTAAAGGCTCTTAGAAGTCTCTTACTGACCCTTCTCAGCTTGTAAGCAGCAGTCAGAGAAGTGTGTGGATTTTTGGTAATTGGGACTGGATAGCTTTTCATCACCATTGATACAATTGAGAGGCCAGTCTCTCCAGAATGGATGATGGGCATAATTAAGGTCAACATTAACAATTTTTTAGCAGCTCAGCATACACAAACTAACCAATGTGTTATAACCAATATATAAGTTCTAATATAGGTAACATGAAAATGAAAATAAAAACACTCCCCAAGATAGAGTAAAATAAATATTCAGTTAATGAATTTGTAGTGTTGATATTTATGGTTTGTATCTATCTTACATTGTCATAGAACCAAGACTAGTTTTTTGTTTTGTTTTGTTTTTTGTAACCTGGAGTTCTATTTAGGGAGTAAATGCAAAAGTCTTAAAAATCAAGAGTTTATTGATTCACCTGGTGGGAATGCTACTGGCTCAAAAATAAGTTAGGAATATTTTATTATAGATGGCAGTTTTTCTTGTTTCTTGACCTTAACAATTTCTTTCTTATCCTGTGCTTCAAGGAGTCAACACAACTGTGACATGTGGTTGCCAGGATACATGTGCAGACACTGTCTAAAGAAAGTGCAATGAAACAGCTTGATTTGGCATCAAAAAGAGAAATCTGAAGAGAAAAGTGATTTGGTGAATGTTGACTAAAATGTCAAACACTAATTTTCCTGTAACTTAAGAAAAGCCTGTAGCAAGTTGATGCCATGCATGAGTGTTTGTGGGTGTATATGTCCTCTCTAATAAAAGAGAAACATGCAAATTGACTGCACCTTTGCTACACCCACAAGCTCGCCCACCAGCCAATCAGGGTAAGCATTCAAATTAACCCAACCAAGATGGCAGTTAATTTACATAACCAGGCCAGAGCAAAGATTGAAGACAACATAGAATGAAGCCAAGGACTGCAGAAGGGAGTGAAGCTGCAGAGAAGCAAGTGGGTCGGGGGGTGGGGGTGGGGGGGTTGGGGGGGGTAGGTGGAGCAGCAAAGACCACAGCAGGAAGCATCTAGTATATATATAACACACAATTATTTTTCAGTATACATACACACACGCATATATGTTTTGTCCCTCAGCCTGGCCTGCCCCCTCTCACAGTCTGAGAGCCCTCAGGGGCATGAGGTGACCCAGGGATCAGGGGAAGGTGATGCCCCACCACACCTCTGCTGCTGCCACTGCCGGCAGCTCAAGCCTACGCTGGCCCTGGTTCCCTGAGCCTCAGGCAGCCCTGGGCGGCTGGGCAGCTGCCATCAGAGGCTTGCCTATGCCTCAGGCTGGCCCTGGGTGGCTGGGGGCTTAGGAGCCTGGAGGGCTCCTGAGCCAGGCGCACAAGTGTTTCCAGGCCCACCTGGGGGCGGGCCTGGCCTTGCTGAGTGCCTGCCACCCTAGCAGGGCTGAGGAGACTGGGTGCCACATTCTTGTGGCTGTGGATGCCATCCTCTTTGAGGGTATGAAAATCAATGAGTATATTTCCTCCTAATTGGCTATGGGTGCTGTCATCTTTGAGGGTAGGGGAGTCAATTAGCATGTTCCTCATTATTGCCTATGGGCACTGCCATGTTTGCGATGGTGTGAGGGTCAGTTACCATATTCCCTCTTTGATAGATAGGATGTTCAGGAGTTTGCATTTCATATATAGAATCAGCAGATAATAAAATTGCATTATCTGTATTAGTTTGTCATACCTGCTTAGTCTTACCATCTTAATTATTTATTACAATTGACTTATTTTTCATGGTTTATAATCATTACCTTCATAGAATTTTCAGAAGGATCTTAACCTATAGTAACAGAATTTTCCATTTGGTGTTTCTTCACCATTCCCAAATTAAAACAAACAAACAAACAAAAACAACACAATTTACTAGAGTGTCTGTAAGTGCATTTTAGGATTGTGACACTGTGGCAATGCTCTTTGGAATGCCACTAGTTAGAGTTCTCTGATAGATGGAGCTCTCTGGAATCCTGAAAGATATCCCAATACTTGCATAATACTTCTCTATATAAAGTACGCAAGATACTCTTAGAACTTTTTTATTTATTTTATAGCATTGATACTATATAGAGAAAAGTTGATATGCGGAAACACAAAATGGCAAAATAGTACTTTCTCATTATAAGTTGATTTATTTTACTGTATAAAATTTTTTGTAATTTTGTGATATGTAGTTATTTTTTAACTATTAACTTTTAATGGGTTGTAAATAATCAAAAATGGTAAAGAGGGTTAAAATGAGAGGAAAAAAGAGAATAAACTTTTTAATGTATAAGAAATTAAATGATAAAGGACATGTAAAGTGACTTATGGATCATTTGCTGTTTAAAAGTTGCAAACATTCTGTAAATTCAATTTCCTTAGTTCTCTACCCTCACCATGTTTTCTAAAAGATCTCATCTATTCAAAGATAGAAAAACTCTAAAAGTAATTTCAAGTTGTAAGGAATTTTTGTGTCAAAACCTTATATAACATAGTCACATTTAATTGAGGATATTAATTTCTGTACTCTAGATGTGGACACATAACCATTTACCATTCATGTCACTGACAGATATTTATTTCACCACCTCAAGCTATAATATATAAAAATTTAATTATGGGTATTCATTTCCTTCTTTTAGCCTTGATGCATACCCACTTAACTATCACATCAGACATTCATACATTTTCAACAATGCAAGCTGTGCAAAGTTAAAATTAAGCTACAAACATCCCTTGTTCTATTTCCATGCACATAAAAACCAGGCTTCAAATTGTAGACAAACAAATATGTTACTGTCAAATTCTTGTAATAAAATATTTTCAATACTTAGTAGTTATATATTTAATCTTTCAGAGAATAACTAACTATAAATTTTGCTGTGACAAACTATATAACAAGTGATATGAAAATGAAATCAGATAGTGCAACTTCAAAAATAAAACAAACTTATTTTTGTAAAAATGCATGTCTGTTATAAAACATTAGGTTACAGAAAAAAAAAATCATGTATAATTAAAAATTTACACCAATATTCTAACACTTGAAGACAGTACTCTGAAATAATTTAAACACATTATAAAGAATATATCTCGCCGAATCCAGTTTGGCTCAGTGGTAAAGTGTTGGTCTGTGGACTGGAAGGTCTCAGGTTCGATTCCGGTCAAGGGCATGTACATTGGTTGCGGGCACATCCCCAGTAGGGGATGCGCAGGAGGCGGCTGGTCGATGTTTCTCTCTCATCGATGTTTCTGGCTCTCTATCTCTATACCTTCCTCTCTGTAAAAAATCAATAAAATATATTTAAAAATATATATATATCTCTATTGTACATAATGAGATACAAAGGTATAGATAAGAATATGTTAGATACATACATAGATACATGATAGATAGATAGATAGTAGATAGATAGATAGATAGATAGATAGATATAGAAAGATAAAAAGAATGCAATGCATTAAAATGCCCTGCATTTAAACAAAGAAAATGAAATGAAGGAGAAAGTAGAGAAATCAATAAATTTCGGATAAAGTCTTTTAATTCCATGTGTGTATGCATATGTTTTATTATACTTTTTCAATATGATTAGTTATGCACATAATAGGTTTCTTATGTCATTTTTTGATGTATAGAATTACAAAAAAAGTATGCTGTAAAAACGATAGAGAAATAATAAGCAAGAAATTAAAGTCTTGTCTGCATTTTACTCAGGCCAGTAAGTGGAATTTCCTAAAATCTCAGAAACCTCCTAGGGGTTTCCTTCTTACTGACTCTTCTGCAAGGTAGCCATTCTTCTGAATATTGTATGCAATTTACTAAGTTTCTCTATATGAATATATATATATATATATATATATATATATATATATATATATATTCCCTAACCACAAATAAAAATGCTCAACTATAAAATAAATTCATGCTATATAAACTCATCCATGACATTTCCTTTGCTCAACTTGTTTGTGATATGAAGGTATGCTGATAAATTTACCTTATAGTTCACTCGCTTAAACTGGTACTTAGTATCCTATTGTGTTAATTTTACATATTTTAAAGATATGTGCAATTTCTGATGGACATTGCAAGCCTTCTGAATATTTTACTTTTTATTTTATTTTTTTAAAACCCAAGGCAAGAAAATCCAGAGCTCCTGCTTTTAAAAAATATATGTTTTTATTAATTTTTTAATAGGGAGTAGCATAGAGAAAGAGAGCAAGAGTAACATGGATGCGAGATAATCGATTGGCTGCCTCCTACACACCCCCTACTGAGTATTAAGCCTACAATGTGGGCATGTGTCTTGACCTTGAATCAAACCATAGACATATTGGTGCATGGGACAATGCTCAATCAATTGAGTCACACCTGCCAGACTACTTTTTTAGAAGAATGCTAGGATAAAAATTCTTACATATAAATGGGATATAAATGAGAGTTTTGTTTTTCTCCTCTTTTAAATTTAAATTCTTTATTGGTTAATGCATTACATAAGTCTCCTTTTTCCCTCATTAACCTCTCCCCAGTAGCTCCCACCCCCCAGCACATGCCCTCATTCCCTTACTGGCTATGTCCATTGGTTATGCTCATATGTATGCTTACAAGTCTTTGGTTGATCTCCTACCCTCACCCTTTTCCCTTTTAGGTTGGACCTTCTGTTCAATGCTTCCATGACTCTCGCTCTATGTTTTGTTCATCAGTTTATGTTGTTCATTATATTCCACAAATGAGTGAGATCATATGATATTTATCTTTCTCTGACTGGCTTATTTCACTTAGCATAATGTTCTTCAGGTTAACCATGCTGTTGCAAATGATAAGAGTTCCTGGGCACTTCGGCTGTTTCCAAATGTTAGCTATTGAAAATTGTGCTGCTATGAACATAGGGGTGCATATATCCTTTCTGATTGGTGTTTCTGATTTCTTGGGATATATTCTGAGAAGTGGGATTAGTGGGTCAAATGGCAGTTCCACATTTAATTTTTTGAGGAAATTCCATACTGTTTTTAACAATGGCTGCACCACTCTGCATTCCCATCAGCAGTGCAGGAGGATTCTTTTTCTCCAACTCCTCACCAGCACTTATCATTTGTTGATTTGTTGATGATAACCATTCTGACAGGTGTGAGAATGATGATAGCCATTCTGACAACCTCATTGTTGTTTTCATTTGCATCTCTCAGATGATCAGTGTCTTTGAACATGTTTTCATATGTCTCTTGCACTTCTTTATGCTCTCTTTTGAAAAGTGTCTATTTAGGTCCTTTGCCCATTTTTGATTGGATTATTTATCTTCCGTTTGTTATGTTGTATGAGCTTCCTATAAATGTTGGTGATTAAACCCTTATTGGAGATAACATTGGCAAATATGTTCTCTCATGCAGTGGGCTTTCTTGATGTTTTATTGATGGTTTCTTTTGCTGTGAAGAAGTTTTTTATTTTGATGTAGTCTCATTTATTTATTTTTTTCTTAGTTTCCATTGCCCTACGAACAGTATCAGTAAATATATTGCTATGACATATGTCTGATATTTTTCTGCCTATAGAGTAGGGGTGTCGAACTCAATCAGAGAAGGGGCCAAAATCTAAAATCCAGCCTAAATCGCGGGCCGAATGGTTTACTGAACAGTCATAAACTGTCATTGTGATGGAAACGCAGCGGAGTGCAGTGATGACAGTGCAGTGCGGGCCACATTGCAAGGCCTGGCGGGACGGATTTGGCCCGCGGGCCTTGTGTTTGACACATGTGCTATAGAGTCTTCTAAGATTTTTATGATTCCCTTCTTATTTTTAAGTCTTTTATCCTATAAATGTGAGTTTTTAAGGGCAAATATCAACTACTAATATAATTTCTGAATTTTAGGATATGCTTATTACTGGGTAATGTCAAATTTTAAAATGGTTTATTAAATGTTTCACTACCCCAAAAGGGGATGAGAATTGTATGTACTTTATGTAGCCTCATATATTTCTTATATATCCCCATCTATATTTTACTTTGTCTGATTTTTTTTATGTCAACATTTTACATACTAGTATAACATAATTGTAGGCTTAGTGGTATTGTGTTTATTTTTTACTAGAGGCCTGGTGCATAAAATTTGTTCTTGGAGAGTGTCCCTTACCCCAGACTGAACCCTCTCCTATCTAGGACCCCTTGGGGAATGTCCAACTTCTGATTTAGGCCCGATCCCACAGGGGAGGACAGTTGAGGCCACCGCTTCCCTGCTTGCCTAATCACCCCCAACTGCCCTTCCCTGATGCCTTGATCACCCCCAACTGCCCTGCTTTGCAAGCCTGGTTACCCACAACTGCCCTTCCCTGCTGGCCTGATCATCCCCAACTTCCCTCCCCTGCCAGCCATCTTGTGATGACCATCTTGTGGCAGCCATATTGTGATGACATGGGGGCAGCCATCTTGTGATGATGTCACATGGCACCGCCTAGGCATTTATTATGTAAGGTTATTTTAAAAATAATTTATTTGATCTTAATTGGTTTGGCTTAGTGGATAGAGCATTGGCCTGAGGACTCAAGGGTCCCAGGTTCAATTTTGGTCAAGGGCATGTACCTTGGTTGTGGGCACATACCCAATAGGGAGTGTGCAGGAGGCTGCTGATAGATGTGTCTCTCTCATCGATGTTTCTGGCTCTCTATCCTTCTCCTTTCCTCTCTGTAAAAAAAATCAATAAAATATTTTTTAAAAATCATTTATTTATATATGGACCACTTGTGTTATGCATTCTTTGAAATTTCTATTAATATATTTGACCATTTTTTCTATTGTTGGTCCTTTCATGCTATTAGGTACAAAGCATCTTGCTTCCTACTGCTTTGACTACCAATTTTCAATATTGTACTGAAAGTTATAGCTAACGATACAGAAGATGAAAGGCAAATAAAGGGTCCATAGGTTGGAAAGGAAGATATAAATCTATCACTGTTCATAAATGATATACATATCTATGTAGAAGGTCTAAAAGAATAAACAAAATACTCCTGGATCTAAGTGGTATAGGAATATTGCAGGACACAAGGTTAATATGCAAATGTGAATTGTTTTCCTATATATTAGCAATAAAAAAAGGAGAATTTTAAGTAAAAACACAACATCATTTATATTACTACTCCCCCCAAATAAATAAAGTTTAAATATAAAAATATGTACAAGGTCTATATGAGAAAAACTATAAAACTCTGATGAATGAAATCAAAGAACAGAATAAATGGAGAGATGTTGCATTTTCATGAATAAGAAGACTCAATATTGTCAAATGTCAGTTCTTCTCAACTCATTCAATGCAATCCCAATGACAATCCCAGCTAGTAGTTGCTTTGTGTATATCAACAAACAAATTAAAAAGTTTGTATTAAGAGGCAAAGACCAATATAGTCAACTCAATATCAGAAGGGAGCAAAGTTGAAGACTGACACTACCTGACTTTAAGACTTACTGTTAATCAAAACTAGTAAAAATGTGTGGTATTTGTGAAAGAATAGATTTATATATATTGTGGAGCAGAATAGAGATCCCAGAAAATACTGGGAATGAGGGAGTTTTTTATTTTATTTTTTCACTTTGTATGCTTGATTCTTTATATTTGTTTAGAGGTAATTTACCTTATATAAACTTTTACATAACTTAAATTAGCATTTTAAGGGATATAATTCAGTAACTTTTCATATATTCACATGATTATGCAACATCATCAGTTTTTTGATTCTTTTTGGATCTTCTACATGGATATGTATATCATTTATGAACAGTAATATATTTATATCAAATCCAGAATATTTCTCTTACAAAAAACAAAAACCCAAAACAAAAAAACCCTATAACTATTAACAGTCATTCAAAATTCCACCTTTCATGCAGTTCCTAGAAACCATTTATCTACTTTCTGTCTCCATTGGATATATCTATTCTGGACATTTCATGTAAGTATAATAAAAAAAAAAAGTGGTTATCTTATTTCTTTTTTCATTTAGTATCAGGCAAGATACTTATATAAAAAGTGACTTTTATGATGTTTGAAAATGCACAACTTATTAAGGAAATATCAGGAAATGGGTTAGCATTCTAGGCAAGAAGGAAGAGCATGAGCAAAAAAATAAAAATAAAAATGGAGGCATAAAATAGCTAAGTTATGGGAAATGAGACTGGACAGTGTCCATGGACAAATCCAATATGGTCTTATAGACTAAGTTAGGAAATGTAAAGTTTTCTCGTAGAAACTGAGGCAAAACGTTGCTTTATTAGATATATAATTTACTATATATTTTAACATTTAGTTGAAAAATTGCAAATGGATGAGGAGAAGGGTGGAAAAAGAAAAGCAGCCTGGTGAGGAGACCCTTTCTATGTTAAATTAAAGATGGGAGATGCATCTAAATGAAGAGCATGTAATGCTTCTTATAAAATTCAGAAAAATATCAGAACCAGACATAGATTTAGGAGTCAATAGTTCAGTAATTTTTGCAGAATAGAATTATATTACTTCATATTACATTAAGATGCAACTATACACATACACTCACATACAACATTTAGGTTTATGGATATTCAGCCTGAGTCATTTAGAATTTCAGCGTGGAAAGGGGAATTTAGAATCAGGATATCTAATGAACACTTACATATTCATAGAAAATTTCCCACCGGAATACTGTAAACTAAATTGAAGTTTCAATAGTATTGAAATTAAAGTGTAATGCCTAAGATTATAAGCGTTTTTGTATTATTTAAAATGTAAAGGGCTTATGGGAATTTTACATTGACTCTAAACTTCTATTATTTTATTGTTAATACCCTGTTTTGCCAAAAATAAGACAGTGTCTTATATGAATTTTTGCTCCCAAAGATGCGCTAGGTCTTATTTTCAGGGGATGTCTTATTTGTCCATGAAGAAGAATACGGTACACATTTATTGTTAAATGAAAATAAAAGAAATTTATTACCTGTATACGGTACGGTAGTACGGTAGTTGTCAACACAAACCAGACAAACTGTGAATCCTACAGTATCAAGAATTTACTCATTTATTCAATGACAATCATGTCATCATCTTCTGGAACATCATCATAACAATCCAATTCCTGAATTTCCTGGTGAATTTCTTGTGACTCCATTTCTTTCAGAATCAGTGGACCAAATCTCTCATGTTTAGCAGTAACATTCTGAGACAGAGCCTAGAGGGGCCTTATTTTCGGGGGGAATGCCTTATATTTCACTCAGAAGGAAACCTATAAGTAGGTCTTATTTTCGGAGGATGTTTTATTTTCGGGGAAACATGGTAGCATTCGGCCCTAGAAGTACTACTAATATTTGTGTATTGTCATTCCATAGTAGCAATGATTCCTCTAAAAAATTTTAGCTAGAATTATCCTGTTGTGATCTATATTTTTGTTACCCTTGGGCATTGAATTTAAATATGTTGAATTGCAGTTGTCTTCTTTCACTGGGGATACTTAACATTTTGGCCAGCATTTATATATTTTTAATGCCTTACTACAGTTAATTTACATGCTTATTTCATATTTAATTTTTCACTATTTGAAATGTATGGCATTTTCCTAAAAGAATTCATGGATGTGTAACTCCTTAGCATTCACTTGGAAGCTCCTGCTCTTAACAGATTCAAGATAATTACTAGAATTGAAAGATGGTTTTGGGTATATTTTCTATATTAGAAAATATGCTTTACATTAAATGCTCATCAAATATGCATAATACTTTATTAAAACCATTATTATTATTTAATGAACAAATATATAGGGTTGACTTCTTTGAGTCATAGAATATACACGTGTTAAAGGTATAATGCTTAAGTCCATTGATACCACATTGTAGCTAACTGGTTTTCTAAATGATTTTGCTGATTAGGGTTTTAATGAATATAAGAGGGAATTAGGGAAATAATATTAAAAAAGACTAATGACTTCATTAAAAACTATTTTGCAGAAACTGCATGCTCTAAAATGCACAGAGTAGCAACAATTAGTTGAACGAATGAGAATGAGTCCTGATTCTTTTACCTCACCAGTAAATTCTGTCAGAACATAATTTGAGAGGCATAACATTACCTGCTAATGACTCTATGATATAGTTCAGATAGATTTTTTTACACAAGAGGAATCAATAACTTCTGAAAGCATGGAGAAGGTTTTACTTGAATTGCCAATCTGGTTGAGGGGATAAAATATATTCATGATTTCCTTAAACCTTTGTATTACTGAAATAATGACTTTTGATTAATTAAGTACATAGTGATTTCTTCCCTACAGAATAGTTTGTTAAAAACAAGACAACTTTCCCCAAATGGAATCACTTATGCTAAACCCCACATCACCAAACCAAGACTTAAGTTTCAGCCTCATTCAGAAGTGAAAGCTTAAACTAGTTAGTCAGGAATCACCTGGTCTGCACTAAGTAATCTGCTTGGCAGATGCCTGCCACCCCTTAAGGGAAAGTAATCTTGCCACAACCAGTCCAGTTGTTGCTGGTATAACTTTATTCTTGCTCCCTTCTCCCATAAGTCTTTCATTTTGTAGTGCTCTATAGAACTGTGTTCTATCTGCTAGATACGATACTGCCTGATTCTTAAGTCATAATTAATCCAATTATAGTTTCAAAGTTTACTCAGTTGAATTTTGCCATTTAACAAGTTTAACAATTTTTCCCAATGATTTTATTTGATAGTGGTACATATTTTTTTTACTTATTGCAATCATCATAAATATATCTGTAAATATATAGCTAAAAAAAATCAGCAGTAAACAAACCAAGGCAAAAAATAGCTTTCATTTTGAGTAGATATACTATAGTTGCATAATACTATTTAAAATAGATCCTCCCGCAAGTACATAGTGCTGACTTTATGCTGCTGTGAAGGGGTAGCCTACACTTCAGTGTTGGTTATGGAGGATCTTAGGTTCTCTCAGGCTTACTATCTTCCAGACAGAGATCTGTCTTCATATTCACAAGAGAAATTTAAGGTGGAGTAAGGGAAAGGAATAAAAACCCAGTGTTGTAAATTATGGCTTAATGTTGCATTTGAATTTATTTACTCTTGCTGGTTTGAATTATCACTTTACTGCCAATTACATGTAGATTTGGAGACTGTGTGTGTGTTATAAATATGTACATAAGTCCTTAAGTATTTTTCACTGCTCTTGATCCAACTCAACATTTCACTTGCTTTTCTTTAAAAGAAAACCTCATCTGTATGTCTGCCTACACACTCAGCAGAAAATCATTTTGTATATTCTACCCATTTTTTGCCCAGCTTTGCATTTCCAAGTTCAATTCTTAAGTGTATCTAGGAATGATAGGTGCTCCCTTCATTAAGCAACCTGGAAATGATTCAGTGAAGCAGAGTGCCAACTTTTTTTTTTTTTTTTTTTTTTTTTTTTTTTTTTTTTTTTAAGGATTGCAAATAGTAGTACATATGTCTCCTTTTTTCCCCCCTTGACCTCTTCCCAGCCTTCCCTACCCACCCCCCCCACCCTCGCATATGCCTAC
The DNA here is from genome assembly GCF_014108245.1 of Pipistrellus kuhlii. NCBI lineage: Eukaryota > Metazoa > Chordata > Mammalia > Chiroptera > Vespertilionidae > Pipistrellus > Pipistrellus kuhlii. The sequence goes on along the minus strand of NW_023425540.1, from coordinate 54,316,067 downwards.
ACCTTCCCCCCCCACTTGTCTTGTATCCATTGGTTATGTTTATATGCATGCATACAAATCCTTAGGTTGCTCTCTTACAGCCCCCCCGCCCCCAACCTCCCTTGCTTTCCTGCTATAGTTTGACAGTCTGTTCAATGGTTCTTTATCTCTATAACTATTTTCCCCCATTTTTTTCTTTGAAAAATCTTGCAACTGCAGACTAGAAATAATCATAGAATAACCAAAAACGTTTGAATCCCAATTGTAGTGTCCAACAGTTCTAAGCCAACTTCTTAATGTGTTAGCATTAGTGGGGTGCATTTTAGAAATCCAGAGGAAAGTGACACATTTCCTTGATTTTATGTATATAATTTACATTATTCACGTATTTCGCCATTGTTCACTTGAAATAAAAAGAAACCATTGTAAAATAATTTCTCACTGACTAAAAATACGGATTAAAAGGTAGCATATTAGTAGAGAGCTAGGAAAACGTTTATTTCTGTCTGCTGACTGCAAGGGCAGAAATGTCTCAGAGGTGTCTAATTCTCTGAGTGGATACATCAACACCAATTTTAAAAAGGATTTTTTAACCTTAGAGGGTCTATTTCTATGCCACAATAAATGGCTTGGGGATTATCTAACACTCTGGATTATCTGCACCATTAGTGAGGATAATAAAGAGCTGACTGCATTTTACATTGAAATAGCATGGTCTATTACACTCATGAATAGTCTGAGACTGAAGCACTGGAAAATCTTTCTTGGTGTATTTATGCACAACAGTTTAAATGCAACATGGTTGATGAGGTTTTTGGATTGTTTACAATTGATGGTACACTCGTCACTTATTTAATGATTAGTTTCAAAATTACCAATATTGATTATAGTGAATGATGATATATGTAATTATACTATATTTATGAAATAACATTAAGTGTAATATTTTGTCTTTGGTTTCTCTGTTGCCATTTTCTTGACAGGATCTAGTTATCATTATGACCCTGTGTTTTTTTCAATAGCATCAAAATGAATGACCATGATACTAATAACTTTTAGAAAATATATTTCAAGTAATATTAAGGAAAACAGTCTTAGTTACCAGAATTTAAAACTCTGATAGATTGGCAGAAATTCATTGTCTCTAAAAATATTCCAGGCATTTCTGCTTATGGAAATCATAAAATCTTAAATAAGCGTTTTTTCCCCCCCTCCTAAACATTACCACATGTCTGGAACTTAAATATTCCTATCAAAGTTATGATAAAGATAAAATTCCTTTGTATTTCTCTCCAAAGCTATTTTTGTTGTTTTTCCATGGTCCACGAATCAGAGTGATGCTGGAGAAAATAGCATTCTTCACTCACTAAATCAGGCATGAATTTGCAATGGTATTTCATGGAGAATGTCTGGCATAGATCACATTATTCTTTTTAATTTTGAAGTTCTTAAAAATAAATGTACAGTGTCTTATTTCTTTTAAAGGAAATAACCTAAATAATTGGAAATATTGAATGATAATATTAACTACATCATTTATCTCATAATAATATTTAATTAGAAGTAGATTTTGGTGGGTTTTTTTTTTTTGTTTTTTTTAGATTTTGGTGTTCTTTGAAATTTATTCAAGACATGATAAGAACAAAATTTTGATACTATTGTCACCAGAGATTTATATAAATGGCTTCTGGTTTCTATACAACAAAGTTTATTGATCCCATTAATTGTTTGGGTTATTTGGTTATTTATATATTTATTTATTGGTCTATAATACAGGCAAGCTATGTTCTAATTAGTAGAGGTTCTTATTAAAGAAAAGCAAAAATAATTTCACTTCTCACAGAATTTACATTCTAAAGGATTAGGCAAACAATAAACAATAAAGTACTCTGATTGTGACTTGAACAAAATACCACAGATGAGAGGGGAGCTCTTGCTTCCTCAGTGGCTGCCAGATCATGCAACCCAGAAGGGTGGGAGGAGTTAACTTTTTGGGAAATAAACTTTATTCATTGCAAACTGCAGAAAATAAAGAGATAGAAAGATTTTTCCTCCTCTCATTTCTCTGTCCCATGTACTAATTCCAAAGAGAACAAAATTATCTTTAGATTGAGGCTGAAAAATTTTAGGCAAACAAAAACTGAGGAAATTATCAATAAACAAGAAATGTCCAGTGTCTAAGCAAATAAAAATAGGAAAATATAAAGATTAATCTTAAAATAAAAAGATTTATATTTTAAGTAACACCAGACACATTAAAAAATGGAAATACATCATAAATAAATGTGTATTATTCAGTTACAGCAAGTATTAAAGTGTTGCTAATCTTTTTGACTTATTATCTCATCCAATAGAAATTCCCTATTAGATTAATTTTCAATGAATACTAGTATCTATGTCTCTTAATCAAAAAAGATTTTATAATGTAAAAATTATTTTAAATAACCCATTATTACTTTTTAAAAATAGAATAGTAATTTTTAGTAAATACTATTGCCCCACACTGAAACTACATGTTCAAGTTTCCCTGTATAACTCACTTCTTAAGTTTATTTGTTTACATAAAAATGTAAAGAAGATTCATGCATTTCAGCTGGTTGAAATATCTATTATATTTTAAATTATCGGTTTAAACTATAAGTTATCTCTGTGTATATTACAATTTATATGTTGAATAAATGAACAGGGTCACATTTCTCATGCTATTTCTGAGAGTTGTATTTTGCTAATTACATTCCTAAGACATAGTTAATTTGACAAGTTCAGTTCAAAGTGCTATTCCAATTTCAATTAGCTGTCTTATTTTTGTCATAGCCTCAAACACTGAATATTATTGTTTACATTCATTTTCAACTCAGAGCTAAAAAATTATGATACTTTAATTATATATATAATTCATAAAAAGAAGTGATTTGATCTCACCAACCATTTGGTTACTCTGAGGTGCTCTTTTTATAAAAAACAGAAAGACAGAAAACATCTTATCAGTTTTGAAAATTAAAAAATAAACATTTAATATCTTTCCATAGTGTCTTTTTTTCTTTTAGCATCATTTTAAACACATTCATTAGCACACATATGATATTTTTAATTTATTGCAACTATTATTCTTATTGATGATCAAAAAATGCCTGGCCTGTCCAGCAGGGCTCAGTGGTTGAGCACTGATCTTTGAAACAGGAGGACATGGTTCAATTCTGGCCATTGCACATGCCAGGGTCGCAGAATGGAACTCCAGTGTGGGGCACGCAGGAGGCAGCCAATCAGTGACTCTCTCTCATCATTGATGTTTCTGTCTCTCTCTTCCTCTTCCTTCCTCTCTGAAATTATATATATATATATATATATATATATATATATATATATATATATATATATAGTTTGTTTGTATATACTATATATATTGTTTGTTTGTGTTTTTTTTTTAAAGAATGACTAAAATTAAAAAGGCAGGCTTTAAGTTTTGCCAAGAAAATGAAGCAATTGAAGCTGTCATTCATTCCTTGAGAAATAAAATTTGATATAGCCAGTTAGAAAAACTCATTGGCATTATCTACTACAGCTGAACATAAAACATACCCTGTGGTCAGGAAATTGTAACGTTACATACTAGTATATACTAAACTGAAATGTGAAAATCTGATCAGCAAAAGACGTATAAAAGTATATTTCATTTTTATTAAAAACAACTGAACCAGAGGAAAAATGAACACCAACTATAAAATGGATAAATAAATTATAGTATGTTCATATAATGACAATCTCTATTGCAATGAAAATATATAGGCTATTGCTCTGTTTCAGTACAGATGAAAAAGCATACTTTGAGAATGTATGCACTGTAATGATTCCATTGATATGAATTTCAAAAATAGATGAAACTATGATGTTAAGTAACAGAATAATGGTTCTCTGGGGTAAGAAGAGAAGATGTAGTGACCAGGGAGACATAAGAGTTTCTGGGTGTCAATTATGTCTCATTTTCTTAATCTGGGTGGATTCTGATTACAGGGGATGTTAAGGTCATAAAATTTACTAATCTGTACATGTATGTCTTTTTGTATGCTTATTAAACTTAAATGTTTTATCAAAAATATAAGGAATATAAGCAATAAAGGTGAATTAATCCAGATTATATAGCCTTGAAATGCTGGATCTCACAAAGACTGATAAGGCCTGCAGCTGCGGAAAGAATCACAGCCCTGTGTAGGATTCAGCACTACTGTGACAAAGGAGTGAGAATAAAACTTGAATATAAATTTGATTACTCTTGCCCAGACTGTTTGGCTCAGTGGATAGAGCATCCGCCTGTGGACTAAAGGGTCCTGTGTTCGATTTCAGTCAAGGGCATGTACCTTGGTTGTGAGCAAATGGCAGTTGATCGATGTTTCTCTCTATCCTTCTCCCTTTTCTCTCTGTAAAAAAAAATCAATAAAATTAAAAGAAAATGATTACTCTTAACTTTTGGGGGGTATGTGTGTTTTAAAAAAATATTTTGTTGAATTTATTGGGATGACATTGGTTAATAAAATTAAGTTTCAAATGTACAATTCTATAATATTTCATCTGCATACTATATTGTGTTCACCATCCAATGTCAAGTCTCTTTCTCCTAATGTTATCTTAAGAAATAATTATTTTTAAATGATTACTCTTAACTTTTAACTCAAAAGAAGTTATTTCAATTTATTTTTTGGTTCTGTGGTGTGTATGTGTGTGTGTGTGTTTAACTTGCATTGGGATTTAATCATTGAACTTTTATTTCAAACCAGTCTTGATAATCTTAGAGGTTTATTTTCTAACTTGGAATTTCTAGGTTAAAATTTTATTATTAGCATTACTAACAAATACATTAATAACAAACACAGAAATTCTAGAATAAAATGCTGATTCATAGGGGCCTTGCCATCACCATGAAATATCACTTGCCTTTAGTATGTGCCACTTAATTAAAATGGCATTTGAACTAATGGAAGGAGGGGGCTGAATATTTTAAGAAACAAGTGCTGCAAAGAAGCCGTGGTGCCTGTGGTTAGACCAGCATTATTATTGATTAGTGTATGGATTTCAGTGGCCATGTATTAGAGTGCTTTATGAAAACAGAATTAACAATATAGCCTTGAAAACAATAAAACTCTAAGAAGGTATGCTCTCCTTAAACAAAGAATAGCAGTAATGCCCTTTTGATTTGATTTAAAAAAAAAAAAAATCTTGGAGCTTCTTGACAAATACCAAATCTATACTTTTAAATTCTCAGGGAAATTACATTTCCTGAGATGACCTTGGATCAATTTTAAAAGAAGAAAAATGGTAATCCCTTAAGCCACAGTCCAGTTTGCATTAGCACAGTTTATTTTAAGCCTTAATGGCTATATTTCCCAAATCACTTTTATAAATATGTTCAATATTTCTATCAGCTGTCTATAAATGTACCTATCAATTTTGTCCACATTAAATAAATAAAATATAGCTCAGTAATTTTTAAATATTTCAATAAAGGGTAAGTATGTTTTTAAATATTTCAACTCAGTAATTTTTAAATATTTCAATAAAGGGTAAGTATGTTTTTTGGCTTATCCTTTTTAAAATTCTGGATGTATTCAAAGCCCAAGGAAAAATAAAAGTGAAAAGAAGTTATTTTGTTTTTAAAAATCAAAGAATTCATTTAAAAATAAATACATTTAATATGAAGGCTATTTAACTTTGTGCAGTAGCTATAGCTGAAGACATTCTGCTCTTTTTGCAATGTATTTGGGATTTAAGGACTGTTGTCTCCCCAAAGGTTATTCATGACCTTGTGATATATCTTTACTCACATGGACTCAAAATGCAATCCAGATAAGAAATTATTTAATAATCCAAAAGGAAAAAGGAAAAAGAACCGCTTTGTTCACTGAAAATAAATGTACTATTTCAAATGCAAGATTAAAATGAAATGTCTTTTCAAATTTTATTTCAATATTTCTCTCACTAAAATTATTAAGAATGGCATGAAAAAAATCTCTATAACATCAAAGTTAAAAAACAATGTCAAGGAGAAGATGGGGTTGTAGGAAAGCAAAAAACAAAAGAACTTATAATTAGATATATTGAAATACCAATACCTGTAAAATTTAAAGTTTATTAATAAGTATATTGTTTTGAAAGTTGGTTCAAGATGTTTTGAAACACCTTTTAAACAAGCATGAAAAATAAAAATATGCCATCTTCTTAAGCATTAGAGTCAAAAGTTGTCTTCAAATGCAAAGACAATATCTATGTCCTTACTTAACTTTCTGATTTCTGCACCCTGCAAAAGGATATGTATGAATAAATTGGGAGTAGAGATTAAAAAGTCATCAAACAATAAACTGATTTTATTTTAATTTTGTCAACTTTTTTATTTTAGTCTACTTTTTAAAAATAGGTTGGAAACTAAAAACACTTGATTTCTGTTTCCATTTTACTTTTTATCACCCTCATAAAATTTTATTTAACATATACTTGTTTTGTGTGTGTTTTTTTTTTGTTTTGTTTTTTTTTCCTATTGTTTAAGACACTGCAAGAACTGGGTAGGGGCACCTGGAAAAACAATTATTGGAGGTAGATATGCCATTAACCATTACCCTGCAGCTCATTAGAAAGGTAAAATAAATGACAGTTATAAAAGAATGTGATAAGTAAACTAGTCTGTCTGCTACCATTGGAATAATCTATGGTGATAGTTGAACAGTCTCTACTTATAATGACACTTACCCTTACGAGAAGGGTTTCCCATGGCAAGAAGATAATCACCTGGAAACAAGTCCTCTGAGGAAATTGGAAAGCAGATTTCTAAAGCATGCCCATTTGAAATAGAAAATATCAATTTTACATGAGACTGAAGTAGAAAGTGTATCTACCTGAATTAAAAGTTTAAAGAAAAAGATAATTCCATCTAAGGTCAAATTCAGAAATGTAGAAAAGGCCAAATAGAATTACTTAAAATAGCATTGAAATATTCTTGTAGAGTTTTGTGCAGGACAGGAGCAGAACATGTGCTAGGAGTCAGCAGGTTAGACTTTTATATGAATAGTACACTTGCTATCAGTGTAATCCTTAGGGAGCCTCTTAGATATCTACTGATCAATTGCCTTAATAATAATGGAATACCTTAAACAGATATATCAAATAATATTTGTTCACTTTAGAGAGTTGGGTGAAGTATCAATGCAAAGTACTTGGTACTTAAAAGGTGGAGTAAAATTAGATGTAAGCTATGAAACAAGACATCAAGTTTTTCATATTTCCACAAGTCATTTCTTTTTTAAAAGCCAGTTTTGATGTAACAAGATCAAATTTCTTCATGAATCAACTATAAGCAATCATATAAAAACACACACACACAGATTGCTTGTCAATATAGAATGGAGAACATTAGAGGGTAAATGATCATTTGTAAAAGAAAAAGTGGCATTTGAGGTTCAGTTTTGTGTCACTGTGTATGATGGATAAGTTAAGTCCTCTGACTAATGAACCACGTCTTTCTCTTGGCCAGAACTAATGAACTAAGATGTTTTTCACACTCAACATTGTAAGGTAACTGGTCCTCTAAAATAGATATGGTCCTTGATGACACAATTTAAATAATGGCCATGTTAAAACCTTACCTGAAGGCATTCATCTTTTTTTTTTGTTTTTTTTTTTGTTTTGTTTTTTAAGGTTTTTGAAAGAGCATAGTGGGAGGGGTTTGATGGATTATAACTAGGAGACAATAGTTTCAGAACATAAGAGTTTTGTTTTGCTGTTTGTTTCCCCCCATTGGGGAGGTTCACAATTAAAACCAGGAATACAACTTGATAAAATAGTCATATAATTTCACTGTACACTCAACAGCTTTTGTTCAATCTTTACTTTTATCATCTCAAATGATAATCTAATGACAGTAATATTATAGGAAATGCTCTTCTCTAGGAAGAAGAAAGTGTCAGAGTAGAATAATCCTGTGTGATAAAAGAAGACTCTGAGAAATACGGAAGAGGAGGAGATACATCAGGACATATGATGAATGAGACACTGAATCTCAAAAGTGATTCACAAACTTTTCTTAGCACTTTCAGGGGATATTTCAGCATCAAAGACACCTGGACTATAGATATCCCTTTTGTTAGTATTGTATTGCATTATATATGCACAATCCATCAACTATAGTCCTTCCAAAGATGGGAATAGCCAAAAGAGGATGAGCAATGCGATCATGCTATCAAACATTCCCTGACATACTATTACTTATTTATATGGCCCAAGGCTTCCAGAAAAAACAAAACAAAAAAACTTACTTTAAATTGTGCCTGAAGCTTTCATGCCAAATTCCTAAAGCTCCCCTATGTAATAGCATTTAGGACCTATGGCAGCTGGTCAAAAAGAAAAAAAAATCAGAATTTAGTACAGAGAGTGTAGCCCAGTGAAGTGTTTGCAGCAAGCATTCTCAGTATTCCTTTTCAGCCTATGTAAATACCCCTCCCATAGCTAAAAAGAGGAAAAGCCACTTAACAAATACATATGATACTTTATGTGGCAGGCATTTAAAAAATTTTTTATCAATGATAACTCATGTAATACTCATAAGAAATGCTTAATGAAAATTTAGGTAGCATAATTACCACGTCCATTTTACACACGATAAAGTAAAACACACAAAGACGTTTAGAAATTTGCCAAATTACACAGTTGGCTGTGACTGACCTGGGTTACAAATCACGCGGATGGGTTTCAAAGTCATTGCTTTTAACCAGTAGGCTTTTCTGTGTCTCCCTGGGCTTAATAACATCCTATGAATCACCTAGGTTTCAACCCCAGTTTTATCATTTACCAACAAATACTCAGTTTCTAACTGTATGATATGAGAATAAATGTGATAACATAAAAACTCTGCTTTTTGCTCCTTCCTTTTTCACCATTGTTGTCTTAGAATTGTGTCTCTCGGGGAAACACACACACACACAAAACACAAACAAACAAAAAAACCATTAACTTATCTTGATTCTTTTTATCCCATGACTAGACCTACAATGGCTCTTTTTCATTAAGATTATCAATTTTTTTCTTAATTGGATAACTCTCAAAACACTGTGAATTTTTCAGAGCTGACAGAATAGCATTATTCTACTTCCTCTGACATGGATTCACTTACAATAAATAAGAATCTATGCAGAAAACTATTACTCTGAGATCATGACACAAGAAGCATGTAGCTGTGTGTGCTATAAGGTGACTTTACTAACACATGAGCTCTCGTGGGACCTGATTCCTACCTACCCAAAATTGATGCTTCAGTATTTTTCCATACCCTCCTAGAAAAGTGGAAGAGGGACAGTCTACAATTTTTCTATGGGCAATTTCCCTTACTTATATAAAAGTAATACTTTTCTCACCCCTCTCAGATCTGTTAAGAAGCCTCAACTGAGCAAATAAAGGGGGAGAGCACCTCTGACTTTCTACATTCTTGCCAATTGTATTTTCCTTTTGAGTTTCATCTCAAGACTTGTCTACATTGTCAGTCATCAGTGAATCTCTCTCATTTCTGAGGAAAGTACAGAAATTGCTGTCTTCATCTCATCTGTTAGCCATATTATATTGGCTTTCTGGACTGATCCTCACCTAATTGATTATACAGTTGCTACTGTTGATTTAGCATTGTAGCTTTTCTTTAATAAACTAGATAAACTGCTTTTTAAATAAAAATATGTTGCACTAATTTATCTCAATTTTAACCTGAAATTTTAATACTTTATCTCTTACTTACATAAAAGATAGTCTTTTTTTTCTGTGTTCCCCCTCCAACTTATGTTTCCTATCACTATTCATCTATTTTATTGATGCATTTTCTTCATAATTTCTTGAAGGGAATGTATTCTTATTCTCTAATGACACATTTAGAAAATGTATGCTATTGTTTACTTTATTGACTTGAGTATTTCTTCTTTCATGCTCAATTGGGTAATTTTAAAAAATTATATTCTTATATTTCCCAAATCTATAGTGTAATATCCTGTTTCAAGAAACACTAAGTTGATTTATTTATGTTATCAACCCTGATCTATCCATGATTATTCTCTATTCCTCACGTAAACCACATCAGTATACAGATTGTTTGAACTCTTTGTAAACTTGCATTTTCTCATTTCATTGCTCTCACTTATAACAATATCAGATATATTACTTTTTCTAATACATATGCATGGTTCAAATTGATATTCACTATTTTTTAATCTCAAAATTTACATTTGATTACCACTGTCATCTTAAAATTAATAGCTTAGAGTGGTAGAATCCTTCCCCCTTTTAGGTATGCCTAACTTGCATTTATTTTTTACCGTTTCATCTTTTATCCATCTTATGGCATTTTAAACTCCCTTTCATGTGAAATATCATGAAATCAAAAGTAATCCATTTGGCAATTGCCACCTGACATCTAAATCGCCAGCCAGCTACATGTGTACCCACATTCTGTTTTTTTATTATCTATGTATTTTATACATTTTTGAGATTCTACTTATTATAAAGTTATTAATTAATGGTGAGCAAGTATCTCTGGAGAAGGTTTTACATATATATATACATATATATATATATATATGTAAATCACTGACGTATATCGTTTTCTACGTCAGTGATTTAACCACAATTCTGTAATTAAACATGTTTTACAATGATGTTTATATATGAATGTCCTATCTTTTAAAAATATAGCATAAGGTACAACAATTGTTAAAGTTCAAATATTTTGTAACTTACATTGAATAGTTTTATTTGTAGGCTTCATAATTTACTTATATATTAAAGGAAGTAGAACAGTTTTAAAAATAGTCTCTCTGGGAGTCCTGTGAAGTTGCTGTTGAAATGAAAGAAATAAGCGCTTTTAATTGATCAATAAATTTATTACTGCTCATTTTTTTGTAAATATACCTTTTCATGATGTAGGTGTTCCTTTCTCAGACATTAAAATTGTATTAGTTATTGTGGCCTCTGAAATATGGTTTGTTCCTTTGGTGAGTGGCTGTTCTATAAAAAAGTTCTTTTTCTAAGCCCTAGCTGGTTTGACCCAGTAGATAGAGTGTAGGCCTGTGAACTGAAGGATCCCAGGTTTGATTCTGGTTAAGAGCAGGTGCCTCCAACCTCATTTGCAGGCTCAATCCCAGCCCTGGTCAGGGCACTTGTAGGAGGCAACTAGGCAGAACACTCCATAGTGCCTGGCCATCCTCCTCCTTCAAACTTTGCCCTAAAAAGCATGGCTAGTGTTGCTCAGTGGCTGAGCATTGACCCAGGAACCAAGAGGTCAACAGTTTGACTCCCAGTCAGGGCACATGAGAAAAAAACTAAAATATAAAAGTTCCTATTCTTCCAAAATGGAGTTTATTTTAATATGGACTTTTTCAGTTATATCAATCCTCAATGACTTTCTTCCTCCGTGATTGGGATAGAAAATAACCTATTGGTAATGCAATTTTAAAAAATAAAGTTATTAGTTGAAGAATAACCTGAATTAATCATTTTTATGAGTTCTTTGTAACAGTGACTCTACAATGTTGCAAGTAATGGCATAGGAAATTTTGGAATAAGACATTTACTGAAAAAAAGTAAATAGATTAAAGAAGTATAAGATCCATAGAATTATAACTTGTGATATTGAGTGAGAAAGAGTGTGAAGTAATTAAGTGGTAATAAAAACACAGAAAAAGAAAATACTGTTGGAATTAATTAGCAAATTCTAAGTAGAATAATAATTTCTGGATGATGTCACATTTTATAATCATTAGGATAAATCAACTCTTTGATAAAGAAAATACAGAAATACAAAGAAAAAGAGGCACACAAAACAAACAAACAAACAAACAAAAAAACAACAACCTGAATAATGGCTTTGCAGTTTCCCAAGTCAGATAATGAAGTGTATTCACAGAAAAAGACTACCTTTTTTGGGGTGGGTAAACTATACCCCCTATTTTTATACAGCCTGTATGTTAAAAATATTTGCATTTGTAATTAAAAGAAGAGGAAGATTTCATCACAGTAAAACCTGCATGACATTTCAATATGTTGTCCACATATGTTTTGGTTCATTTTTGAACTATCACTTCAATTCCACTGGTCTATATGTTTATGTTTATAATGCCTCTAGTTTCATATGGTTTTGATTACTACAGTTTAATGGTAAATCTTTATATTAAGTATGTGAGTCCTCCAACATTTTTCTTTTTTCAATATTGTTTTGGCTTTCTAGGGCCCCCATATAAAATGTGAAGATTGCCTTTTCCATTTCTAGTGCAGTTTGCTGGTTTTAAGGTAGGGCAATAAGGACCAAATAGAGACATTTTTGTGTTTTGTTCTAAGTACTCTTTTGCCACCTTCTTAACCCTCTCTATCACCTATATCCAGAGACAAGCACTCATAAATTGCTTCTTCTTAACTTAGGCTTATACATTGAGTTGTTAAAAATGTGATATTCAACAAATATTCTAATGAGTTTATCCCTAGAAAGTGTATATTCCCTGCTATAATGCTTGCCTAGAGACTCTGATGAAGTTTGAAGTATTTGCTGAACAACATAGTTTTCTGAGCAGCACTGTCCCCTGTCCTTTGTATGAGCTGTTAGTATAAAAAACAACATCAACAAACAAAAAAATATTCAGAGTATCTCTCTTCTCATTGTCAGGCATTGTGCTTAGTGTTATACCCTCTTAATGGTTGGAGGAAAGAAGTAGAAATTATTTTTATCACTTAAACTCATAGCAGGAGTCAGTCTTTAAAACCTTTTATCTTGTATTTAAATACTGACAGTGAATATGATTTAAGATGTTTCTTTCTTTGAGATAGTTTGTTCAATTCTATTTCAGAAAGATAAGAATATAATAGATTGCTTAAGAAAGGGATTCTGCCTTGATGATGCAATTAGTGAGAAGTTTCCACATCTGGACTGTGGTTGTCTCCTCCTTTGCAGTGCAGGTGGCAGTATTTTCGCTTCATAAACAAAAATATTTTAATGTTATTTACATGAGCATACTTAGGTTGCTGACATATTCATTAAAAGAATATAAATATTGTTATTTTTCTCTCTCAAAGATATAACTAAGCAACATATGGGACATGATTATTCTTACCGTATTTTCTGGCGTATAAGACGACCCCCTAATTTTACAGTTAAAACATAGGTTTAGGCCTATATTCACTGTATAAGACTACCCCCCACTTCCGAGGCAACACCAGTTCTTTTTTTTAATAGACTGCCTCTCTGACTCTGGCCAATCCAAGCAGGCTTTTTATGCATGCAAATTATACATGTTCTGTACCCAAAGCTACACTGTGTTCTAGTAAAAAGCCTGCTAGGGCGCTGGTATAGTGCCATCCTAGATTTCCAAATGAGGTACTTTCTATCCATCCTCTTTTCTCTGTTCCTCTGCTGAGACCTGAATTCAGACCACTGAAAAAGCCCAGTTGCCTTTTTTTTGTTTCAAAAGTCGTCTTATACGCCGGAAAATACAGTAATAAAACATTACTCAGTGCTACAGGAATGTTAAAATGTTTGAATAAAACATGGATTAATTTAATTTATGTTAATTTATGACAGTTTATTCTGTTGAAAATTAAACTTACAAATCATTTATAAAAGACATCAATGGGACACAGAACTACTTTATCTGATAAAACTCTGAAAGGAAAAAAGGAGAGATTATTTCTTTTATTTCATCCCAAGTAATTAGCACTGTAAGAAGCTGAAATGAGAGTAGGTAAGAAGAAAGATGAGGAGGTTGGCTTACATATTACTGATAAAAATATCTGATCTAAACGTATATGTTAGAGAAATCACAAAGTGATGGTTTGGAGCATTATATTCTTACTTTTCTTGTTGACACAGATAAGAAATATTATCAAAGATAAACTAATCAGAGTCAAGCAATTAGATATGATTATCCTATCACTCAAAATACCTATTTTCTTATTCATTGTTCAAATTATAATTTTCTCTTAAATTTTATATTGCAAAAATTATTTATTCAAATGTGGTAGATTTGCTTTATTCCATTATAAGTTTAAATATTTCATTTCATCCTTGTAGTGACTGCTAATAATAAAAATGTTCAATGCTAGTTTTTGGTATGGAAATACAACTGAACATAATTAAAGAATAGAGCACTAGTTATGTATACAATTTTACCTATATGTTCCCAAAAATTCTAGTTTAGCACTGCTTAGTTAGGATTCAGGAATCTGTATTTTAATAACTCCACCAGGTGATTCTCATCATGAGAGAAGTTTGGGAAACACTGCTCTAGAATATAGAGAAGGCACAGCAAAGTCACTTTAAGAAATGACATTAGACTCTTCTGTCTAGTAAAATGAAGACACTGGGGCCTAATCTTAATCATGAAAAACTTTGACATAGGAAATGTGAGATAAAAATTTAGAAGTAGATAGAATCCTACCCAATAAGTATATTTTTATAAGTCTGCAAATTTCACTAGCAGAAACTCAGTAATATTTGTCTTCTTCAATTGGTCTACTCTTTGGCTCTTTAAAAATCGAAAAATCAATTTTGGATTTATAATTTTCTAATATCTGAAATGTAACTTTCACATAGGTAGAAATTAGCCTGTAAGGACCCTGTATTCTTTGGGGGTATAGGAGAAGTATTTTTCAGGATATTCTCAGAATAATTGAGCACTAGTATCATGTACCTATTCTCTGAATTTCCCCAAACAAAAGTAATACCAGTCATAACACTTGCTCTTTGATATTATTTATGCTGAAAATTTGTCAAAGTACAGCTTAACAAGCATTTTATCGCCTAGAGGGGGGAAATCTTTCATGTCAGAGAAATTTGGATTTTTAAGAATTGTGTCATCATTTTTTCATTGGCCAAAGGAAGTCTTGCTCTGTGGCATTTAAATGGCCATCCTGCTCTGCCTCTGATGGGGTGGAGGGGTGCTGATCTGGGATGGGGCCAGGCAGAGGGAGGGGCTGAAGGAGGTTGGCTGGCTGGCCTACCCCTATTGGGGACAGAGGGAGATCAGAAGCAGGACTGGCTATGGGGAGGGGCTGCAGGCTGATCAGGGTGATGATGGCCCATCGGGGGTGGAGCCAGCTGGGGAGGTGGGGGAAAGTGCCATAGGGGTGGGGGTTGCCTGCCCTCCCTGCCCTCAATTGGGATGGGAGAGGCCAATCAGAGTCAGGGCTAGCTAGGGGCAGGGGCTATGGGAGGTTGGCCAGCTGGCCCAACCCCCCAATCATGCCAGTTTGCTGGCCACAGTGGACAGCATAGTGACCAGGCATTCTGGCATTTGGATTGCTGCCTTTATATATATATATATATAGACAGATATAGATATAGATATATATATAGACAGATATATATGTATATATATATATGTTACAAATTTCCATGTCTGAATATGTTATATGTTTCCATTTTTGATGTCCTTATTAAGTCCTTAATGAAAGCTCTATCATTTTCTCAATAAATATTGTGCACATATGCAACCTGGATATCTACCTTTTAATTTATATTACTTTTTCAATGGGACTTTATACTTTTGTTACTTTGTGTTTGTAGTGTATGCAATGCTTTGAATTTTGTGTAGGAAACATGTTCTTTAGTTCGCTTGAAGTTTCGGGAATTTTTGTTTTATTTAGTTATTTGATTACTAAATAATAAAAATTTAATATATTTTTCTCTCAACTTTTTGTTTATTATATATTATTTTACTATATATGATGTTTATAAATATTGAATATCAGTAAATATGAATTTCTGTCTTATTAATTTTTTAAAAATTGTTTTATTATGAAATATGATGCTTGGATAGGTTTTAGAAAATTACCATTATTTGCTTAAGGACATTCTCTTTTGTTTTTAGCATTTTAATATATAGTTTCATGAAAGTGTATTTTGATTTAACAATTTTTATATTTTTGAATTTTTTTATACTATTTTAATTCATTAACATATTACTCAAATTCAAAATTTTCCACTTTGAGACAATTTTGCAATCATGGGATCAGTTCTACTTGATCATAACAATTCTCATTTTTCTGTTTTTTACTGTCTTTCTCTCATTAATAATAATATGGCCAGGTTACATGACTTTATATTTTTGCACTTGAAATGATCTCCCATAAACCAAAAGAGCAGTTTCTTATGTTAAATATATAGACTTTTTCATGATCAACTCCAAATATATGTCAAAAACAGCAGTTATAAGAGAAATCTTATGTTGATTTTTGTCTTTGTGGGGGTTCTGCCATTCTTTTTTAGTAAACTTGTTCAATAAAGGCCCAGGCAGTGAATATTTTAAATTTTGAGGGCCATATGGTCCATGTTTCAATTACTCAAGTCAATTGTTGTAGTACAAAAGCAGCCATAAACTATATATTAAATGAGAGTAGTAGTATTCAAATGAAACCTTATTATACACACTGAAGTCACCATTTTACAATAATAATTGTACATTTTAATACTGCACAAATATCAAGAGACGAATATCATAAGAAATAGAGTACTTTATTAACACTATAAATTAACTATAAACCACAGACATACAAACATTCCATCCAACAGAAAAACATATATTCATCTAAAATGCACATGCAACATTTCCTAAGATAAACGTAAGATAGGTCATAATACAAGTCTCAATATGTTTTAAAAAATTGAAATCATATGAAATATGTTTTATGATCATAATAGAATGAAAGTGAAATCAACAGCAGAAGGAAAACTAGCAAATATGTGAAATTAAACAATATAGTCTTAAAAAATAGGCCAAAGAAAAAAATTAATGTAAAAATTATGAAATACTTTGAGATGAATAAGAAAAAATCACAACATACCAAAACTTATACAATGTAACAAAAACAGTGCTCAGTGAGAAATGTTTAGCTGTAAATATCTACATTAAAAAAGAAGAAATATCTCAAATCAATAACCTATTTTTATACCTTAAGGAACTAGATAAAGAATACCAAATTAAAACCAATGCAAGACAAAAGGAGATAATAAAGATTAGAGTAGAGATAAACTAAACAGAATAGAAAACAATAGAAAGAATTAATGAAGATAAATGCTGGTTCTTTGAAAAGCTAAAATCAATATGTCCTTAACCTGACTAAAAAAATAAATAAAGAGTACATATTAATTAAAGTCAAATAAATTCAAGGGCGCTATGACTGACATTACAAAAACTGGAAGGATTATAAGAATAGTGGGATAAAATATATCTCAGAATAATTAGATAATCTAGAAGAAATAGAAAAAATATGGATAAACACAGAAGTTACCACATCTGACTCAAATAGAAAATCTAATCACATTTATAACAAAAAGTTTAAGTAATAAAAATTTTTCCAACTGCCCTCATCAGTTTTGCTCAGTGGATAGAGCATCAGCCTGTGGACTGAAGGGTCCCAGATTCAATTCCTGCCAAGGGCACATGCCCATACTGCAGGCTCAATTCCAAGTAGGAGGCAGACAATCAATGTTCCCTTCTCCTCATTCATGTTTTTATCTTTCTCTCTCTCTCCCTTTCTCTCTCAAATTAATAAAAATATATCCTAATATATAAGCAAACACATAACATAAAGTAACAAAGCTGAGTTCACATTCCTGCTCCCCACTTCTAAATGTTTACCTTGGGGGGAAAAACTCACTTCATGTTGTATCAATACATCTTTGATATTTTGGGAATAATAATACTCTTCTTTTGCAGGGGTATTAAAATTATTACATTATGTTTTCAGACTCTGGTAGAAAAGTACCACCTATGAGTAATCTAACGACCACTGTGACCAGCAATGATGCTTGAAAGTTGAACTTACTGTGGCTTTGACACGCAGAGTCCTCCACTATGGCCCGAATGCACATTGCCTTCTGTTAAAGTACTTTTCCAGTTCTCGCGATTTTCCGTAGCACCTAAGCTTGTTTCTTTTTAAATGTATTTAAACACAATTATATGCCCCTACTGTATTGGGTGTTTGGGATACAAAGATGAATAAGAAAGTGAATAAGATAAATGAGGAACACAATTAAGCTATAAACTATCCTTCCTACACAGTTCCTTTCCCTGTTTTCTAAGCTCCATCCCCACCCAAGCGTGTGCGCACATACACACACATAGCAAACGAAATTTTTGTCAAATCTTGACTGGTTCAAATTATTTTCAGAATAAATTACAAGTTTATAGCCAGAATATATAGTGCTCCTGAGAACACAGCCGCCATTTATGATTCAATTGTCATAAATTCGTATTTCATATCTATATGTAGAAAATTTATTTAAAAAATAACATCCATGCTACCATATAAAATGTGTATAATGTTCTATTTACTTTGTCCTGTTTTATACCTCTTTGCACATCTTCTCTCTCCTTAAGAATCTCACTTTCCACCTTTTAAAATATTATTCTTCCCTCAAGAGGCCTCTCCTTCAAATATCCTTTGTCAAATCTCAGATTTAGGCAGCACTTTTTTTTTTTTAACATATATCTATATTAGAATTAATAAATATATAGAAACTGACAGTTGATGTTTCACCTACCATTCCATACTGAAGCTTCAGAGAGCTGGAATCATTACTTCTTCCTGCCCTTTTTCTTTTTACTCCTGCCATCTAGCTCATTAGTGAGCAAACTATGTTTGCATAGGGTCAGATAATACACATTTTAAGTTTTGCGTGCCACATAAGATTCATCACAACTACTCAGCTCTATGGTTGTAACATCAAATTGGCCATAGGTAATAAGTAAATGAATGAACATGGCTATGTTCCAATAAAACTTTACTTACTAAAATAGGCCTACTGTAATATGTAATATGTTCATGCTGACTCTTACTGTAGCATGATGCTAGTAATATAGTGCCAAATAATTGCCAAGTGAGTAAAGGAACGCATGAATCCCTGATTTATTACTGTGCTAACTTCTAAATGCATACTGTGCCTACTACTCTGTCCCCCTCTGGAAGGGCCCTGTGCTATTACATCTTTTTCCACTAGTGCTTGGTGTCTTCTCTCGGGATCCCAGAGAAGTTTTTGATGTACTTTGACTTACTAACAAACTCTCCTAATGTCTGATAAGTGAATAACATTTTTCTTCACATACCAAGTTTTCCCATTATTCTCTGCCTTTGTGAAGTCCCATTGTCTCCATTGCCAGCATCCTACATTGCTAATCATTTAGCAATGCCTGCATATCTTTTCTGTGCTAGGGTCTATGAAGCAGAGATGAATCAGGTATGGGTCTCACTCCCACAAAACCATGTGTGTCAAGGAGAATGATAAATATACTCTATTGACTTAAATAATCAAGGAGCTTTTCTCTCTCAAACATTAGTAATGTCATGAGGGTTTTTGGTTTTTATCGGCTTAATGATGCTTTTAAGAACTTAAACCTTTCCTATAGTCTGTTGTATTCCTTTTTGACAAGATCTCTGTCCTCATTTTCATAAAACAGCTGCTGAATATCTAGGCATCATACCCGCTTCCCAGTAGGAAGAAGGGAGAAGGAGATTAGAACATCAGCTTATTTCCATTTATTCTATTGTCTTTACTGCATGAGCTTTTCTAAACTGAAATTCAAGATATGGGGTTGAATGGATATTGAGTGAATTTTCTGGAAGTATGTGCCTCATCATGCTACTTATATATACGGTTCTGAAAACATGAATATTCTATTTCACTTGCAAATAGGTCTAAAATTCACAACTTTAGCCAAGTAATTTTTAGAATTTTCTATATATAATGAAATTTAATGTAAATGTAATGTTAAATTTGTGCTATATGTCACCATGCAAATTTGATGTTAAATCAGGACAACTTAATGTGCAAAGATCATTTTGTTTATTTAACTTTCACTCTCTCATAACATCTTCACTATGAGACCTGTTGCTATTGAAAGAATTTCTCCTGTTCTACATGAATATTAGCTCATTTTTCTAATAAAATTTCACATAGAGAAAAGTATAGTATATATTCTAATATTTTATATTTGAAGAGTAATACATATTTCCAACTCAAGTATCTATTCATCTTATATTAATGTTATTTTTGACCCGCTTTTACTTTCATTATGAATAAAAGGCTTTTAGTAAAGAACTAAAATAATTGAATATTAGAGTTAAGGAAATGAAATATTTTACATTAATTTTTTCTTAATGAAGTCTTCATGTCTCTATATCCCCAAATGCATACTTGAAGAAAATAATTTGATTGTAATTCCACATTTCAAAGACATATTGTATTATACCTGTCACCAAAGAATTGTCTGCATTGTGGTAATAATTATTAATTATCAATATTTCAAAATAATGATAATATAGTGATGAAATATATGTCATCACATAACTCTATTGAAAATAACAAGATAGAAAATAGAAAAAGCTATAGGGGAAATGAAAATTGTATTAATACCATCTTTCCTATTACTACAGAGATATCTTAATATATCTGCCATAGTGTTTTTACTGTTGCTCTCCAGGGATGTATCTATCAATAATTTAATGTTTAGAAAGGACTTATATGAAGAATAATATATAAATGCAAAGTAATATTACTTTAATTTAAAGAAAGTTATCTAAAATGCTTGAATTTGCTATAAAAATCTCAACCATTATCATAAATCCCTTTTACTACCGTGTTTCCCTGAAAATAAGACATCCTCTGAAAGTAAGACCTAGCGCAACTTTGGGAGAAAAAATTAATATAAGACACTGTCTTATTTTTGGGAAAACTGGGGTAGTACAAATTAAATTGTGTGATTACAGAAATAGCAAGTATTCAAATTGTTCATTATAGCAACAAACAAAGCATTATTTGTTATAGTCTTCTTAAACTCCTAACCCTCAAAATAATAAATTATTATATTTAATATATGTAATATGTTCAGAGTTCTCTTCTTTCATTGATAAGATGTTTTAAAAAATCCTTCTCTTTTTTAATTTCTCCTCACATCTTCTTTCTACTTTTCCTTTAATTATAGAGTTAATCTGTGACATCACAAAAATGAGCTCTTTCCAAAGTAAAAATTAATCTTTGCAAATAAGATCTTAGATTGTTCTTTTCGGTTATTATCATCAACTTTGATAAAATAAGATAAATACTGAAGGAAGATTTATTGGGCTTGAAACCAACCTCACTATTTTAATATC
This sequence comes from Pipistrellus kuhlii, assembly GCF_014108245.1. NCBI lineage: Eukaryota > Metazoa > Chordata > Mammalia > Chiroptera > Vespertilionidae > Pipistrellus > Pipistrellus kuhlii. The sequence goes on along the minus strand of NW_023425540.1, from coordinate 54,294,935 downwards.
TATTTTTATCTTAATACAATTTTACACTTACAAAAAAAAAATTCACACATATCACAGTGTTCCCATAATCACTTAATCAGATATCTCTTCTGTTAGTATGTGGCAAAACCATACTACAAGATCTAAAATAAGAAAATAATATTCATACAATTTTATTATCTAAATTAAAGACTTAAGTAGAGATACATGTTCTTATGTTGTTGTTCCAAGATCCATTGATAAACCCACATTACACTTCGTTGTTTCTTTCATCTCTTCCAATCTGTGATAGTTTCACAGTTTTTCCTTGTTTACTTGACAAGGAAGGTATTGGCCAATTTTTTTTTTTTAGAATATCCCTGAGTTTGAATTTGTCTAATATTTTATTTTTATTGATATAATTAACATATAACATGCAAAAATTTGAGGAACTGATTTGATTCAGTTATATATTGCAATTTGGTTTACTACTCTAGTATTAGATAACACCTCTACTATATCACATAGCTACCTTTTTTATGGTAAGAACATTTAGGATCCAGTTTCTTAGCAACTTTGAGGTATATAACACAGTATTGGTAAATATAACAAAATGTACATTCAATTTTTAGAGTTTATCTTCTAAAAGAGAAATACAAATACGGTATGAGGTCATATATAAGGAAATCTAAAAATTTGAATTTGTAGAAACAGATAATATACTGGTGGTGACAAGAAGGTGGGGATTTGCCAAAACCGGTTTGGCTCAGTGGTAGAGCGTTGGTCTGCGGACTGAAAAGTCCCAGATTCGATTCCGGTCAAGGGCATGTACCTTGGTTGCGGGCTCATCCCCAGTAGGGGTGTGCAGGAGGCGGCTGATCCATGATTCTCTCTCATCGATGTTTCAAACTCTCTATCCCTCTCTCTTCCTCTCTGTAAAAAGTCAATAAAATATATTTTTTAAAAAAGGTGGAGATTAGGAAATTGAGGAGCTGTCTAATGTTTTCTTAGTTTAAGATAATGTATTCTTTGGGAAGACTGCTCCAAGAATGACTTGCCTTTCTCATTGCATCTTCGATGGGGGTATGTGATGATAATACATCTATTTACATATTTTGTTAACCTTAATCACTTGATTAAAGTTGTATCTTTCAGGTTCTCCACTATAAAGTTACTATTCCCTCTCCCCCTTTATCATTTAATAAATGTTTTGGAAAGATATTTTGAAACTCTGCAAATATCCTAGTTTACTTTTACCAACTAGTTTTTATATTCATCAGTGAGTCATGCCTGTAACAATTATTATATGGTGTTCATTTTTTTCTTTCTTTCCTTCTTCTTTCCTCCCTTTCCTTTATTTTTCTCTTTCCATTTTTTCTCTTCCTTAGATAAGCTTTATTTTTTGGTTTTATCTATTCTTATTATAATCTGAAAAGTATATTAATATAGGTAAAAATGTGTCAATGACATGGTCTCTTGTTAAATTTAATACTACTGGATGCCTCCAAAAAGGTGTTTGTGTATGTGACATTTAAAATTCTGAATAATTTATCAATGAATTCACATGATCACAAAAGCAGTAAATTACTTCAGTTTGTTTGAAAGATCAAACTTGCAGAGTTTGTTAGTTCTGGATTGAGCCCATATTGGTAATTCTTTGTACAGCATTGGCCATATTTCCTACTTGTATTCTGATCTACTGAAATATCAATTTATATGCATTTCTCTTCTGAGTTATCTGCATTTTCTGTGTGTGTGTGTGTGTGTGTGTGTGTGTGTTAATACTTAAAACTGATGGATTGAACCTATTGGATTAGCACATACAACATGACTATCCAAATACCAAGTTTGTTTAGAATTTGTGATATTTGAAGCATTGAATTCCTGACTTTTAATTTTGAGACTAAGATTATATTTTCTACTGAGTTCATACATGATTATTTGCAACAGAGTTCATGCTTCAGTTTTTGCCAATATCATTTACTAATGGTTTAGTCAATTCAGTACAAAGAATTCTAATTCAAATATATATAAAAATTTATTCATAAAATGAAACTTCTTCCTTTCTCTGCTTGGTGTAGAATAAATATTTCCAAAATCCTTCTTATCTAACTGATTCTTTCCTAAGTAGATACAACAAAAATATGGGGGAAAGACCTAACATGGTTGAGATATTTTGATCCATTTCAGCTGTGCTGTACCTTACCTCACAATTTAGGAAATCAATGGCATATCAGCTTAGTAGTCACTGACCCATGAGATATTGCACCTTCTAATATTTTCACCTTCTGAAATGAGTAAAGCCAATAACCAGAGGGTAAACACCTTGCTCGTGTTTTATTGTGTGTGTGTGTGTGTGTGTGTGTGTGTGTGTGTGTGGTGTTTTTTTTTTTTTTTTTTTTTTTTTTGCTTTTTTTTCAATTATGTGATCAAATTGAGAAATAATCATCTCAGTCTGTATTTCTGAAGGCAAAATAATATTTCCTCAGAGGTATAAAGCTACTATTAAACACACTTTTATCATATTAAGATTATTATATTTTCAAGTAACTGGATTTATTGTGCTATAGATTATTAAAAAAAAAATGTAGTTTTTTAACCCAATTGATTTTAAAAAACAAACAGACACTATGGATTTTAGTAAAGAGAATTGGGCACTTCACTTATTGTTAATATGGTGGGAAATTATCTCCATAGCTTTTGTTATGCTGCCTAGAAACATCTTAACTAACTAGATAAGCATTCTTCTTTAGGATAGAGATGTGCCTGAAGTAAATACTAAACAAATTGAGTATTAACACATGGGGAGAAAGTAAGATTGATGATCTGACAAAACATGAATTTAAAAAAAGAAACATTGCCAAGATTTTCTTGTATAATTGAAGTCCACATAATTCAAGGCAAAATTAATTTACTGGTTCTTATTTGACAACAAAGAAAGAGCTTTATATTGATTTTTTTAAATGTGTGCACACATAACATAGTAAAGCTGCACCATCGGAAACAAAGTTGTTTAACCTTAGTGGTTTGCATTTAAATTCCAAAATTCCACAGAGACAACGGGACATTTGTTTGAAACAAAATGAGTTCGCACTTATTTCTGTAGGTTTCTAGGCATATACAAACATGAAAGATCAATTTCCGTATTAATTAAAGGAAATAACCCTAGAACATTTGGCAATTTTTACTTTGAACACTTGCCAGTTTGCACAGCCCAACATATGCTGAACATTTATATACAAATGATTTATTACAAAATTTACCAATAATGGCTAATGCTATTTTTTAAGTTTACTTGTCCAAATATCAGCTGTTTTAAAGAATAAATGTCATTCTGCATTATAATGTTGTGTGCACTTACTAATTTAATATTGTGAAGCTTCTTTAAACTTATTTCATGTAACTTTCATTATAAAATTGTGATTTTCAAATATTTTATGCAATTAATTTTGAAAATTCTTTATTCTTCTGTTTGAAATAGAGCAAAGTGAACTTTTGTTCCAAATGTATGATTATATGTCTAGCATTAAAGTGATGCCAAAGTGAATACTCCTCAGAATCCTAAATGCCAAGAAACAGAGACCTTATTGCAATGGCATTCTGGATTTTCAACAATTGATCATTAGTTCTGAGATACTGATTATATAGGTTATATAGCATTGATGTTGCTTAAAAGTTATGTCATGGCAAACTTTCAACTTTACATTTTCTACTCTTGAAACATTGTTCCCAAAAAGAGAATGTTAGAACAGAAAAAGTACTTCAGACACGTAATTTATCTGGCTCAGCTAGAAATCAGAACTGAAGCGTAAACTCAAGTGCTATTACTTTATTAAAAAGTGGAATACCATGGAAGCAGAAATAAGAGTGAAGCAAGGCAGGAGGATGTCAATAAGAGGGTGTGGTAATAATCTGGTGCCATTTGGAACCAAGTGCTAATAATTGTGTTCTCTCAGGACTTTGGTGAGAGGCTACAGAATTCCTGGTTCCAAGGACTCCGAGGCTAGGTCAGGGAGAAAGGAAGAGAAAGCATCCATACACCAACTTTTCTCATTTAAACAGGAAATGTTTGCTCCTAGAGGATATTAATTTCATAGCACGTGTGTGTGTGTGTGTGTGTGTGTGTGTGTGTGTGTGTGTGTGTGTGTTTCCAAAAGCACAGGTTCCAACCAGGTCCTGAGAAGCCACAAGCTTCTGTGGCAAAACCAAAACAAAACTTTGAGACATGACTTCTTAGATGGGTGTACCCCGCCTCCCAGACAAGGCTCCATTATGTTGTGCCTGCCTGAAGTTAGAAACCCATGCAGCGTTGGACTTTACAGCAGTCACTTAACCAGAAAAAGTTGCCAAAGCTGGAGACAGGTGAGGCCAAGAGAAACTGAAGTGGCATATAAGAGGTGTTGGAAACAAATTCAGATTTCTTTATTCACACTTTAATTAATATTTACAATTCAGGGCCAATTTATTTATCTGCACATTTATTCAAAAGTATGGCACTAGCAGCAATATCTGAATTAGCACCTTAATGTCAGATATGCACATTGTACTTTATTCTTTATGGTGCTAATATTCACTTAACTAGTGAAAACAATGATCTACCTTGAAGATGAGTTGTATAATACTAACTAATGAGATATTTCTAGACCTTTTATTTTAATATTAAAAATAAACTTAAGTTTCATAAGAAGCTTAATATTATAGACCATTAACTTGGCCCTGAACAGTGTGGCTCAATTGATTGAATATCATCCCATAACCAAAAAGTGGTTGATTCAATTCCCAGTCAGGACACATATTCAGGTTGGATCACAGATTAAGGCCTTGCAGATGGCAACCAATCCATGTTTCTCTCTCTTATATCGATGTTTTCTCTTTCTCTATTTAAAATCAATTTTTTAAATTATTTTAAATTTTGAATGAAAACCTTTTAACAGTGCTTTTATAAAATATAACGAGTTTTCTTTATTTTCAAAAAAAATAGTAATTTTTGTTCAAAAGATTTGTTCAAAATGCATAACTTCATACTAGCTATATAAAATGAAATTTATGAATAATGAATAGTTACTTATAAAATCTAAAATACAGTTTGTGTTTTGAAGGTAATTGTCATTTTTTGCAGAGAAAATTAAAGTTATAGTAAAGAGATTAAGTAAATAAAATAAATTTACTTCCTACTTTTCATTTTACTTTCCAAGTAATCATCTATAAAAATTTCAGAAATGGCATAATCCTATCATTGGCATTATGATAATTAATATTTCTATTTTATTTTTACTTCCTTTAGAACTTAAACTTTTCTTCAGATTTCTAAATAGTAATTGTATATAGTGTAATATTATATATATATAATTTATACAAATATTGTGTATTTTTATATAATATTTATATTTAAGTTTTAAAAGTACATATTTAGGGATCCAAATTGGATTTATTTCCTTTCCTTTATGAAAACTGTAACTTAAAATATAGAGGCCAAATCAGACATAAATGAGAGAATTACATGTCTCCTTCTATTTTAAATGCTCTCAGTGTTCCCCAAATTTTTCTAGCCAGAATCACATTCTCTGAGATCTTATTGGGGACCAATTTTATTTTCTTGAAAGGAATATCTTCTGGTCATGCATATTTCTACTAAATATTTCCAAAGCTCAAGAGAAAGAATCAAACATGGTATTTAAGCAAAAACATTTATTTGCTAAGACACTTTGAATGCAAAGAAATTCTAAAAACTCAGAAAAATAATTTAAACATATTAAATATCAACATTAGTAAATAATTTAGATGTTAAAATTCTCAAAATATGTAGATTGAGAAAACAAAGATGACAAATTTGGGTAAAATCTCTCTAAGAAAACACAAGAAAATGGCTTTCTAGATGTTAATTGAAAATAATAGTTTATTTAGTTTTTTGGAGTTCTTAAAGAAAAGATATACCATAGCTGCATTTATATGTATTTAGATACCCTAAGTGAACTCTACAAAAATAAGTGATTTTGAACTCTAGTAAACATACTAAATCTAATAGTTTTTCTACATTAAATTTATAAGTATTACTTTATATTATTTTAATAATAATTAAAAATTACAGTTGATATATTTTAGTTTGGGGTATACAACCTAATGATTAAACATTTATATAACTTACAAAGTGATCACACTGATAAGTTATTTTAGACTATTTTAAATTACTGAAAGCTTAATTATCAATTTGTTCTGTAAGAATCTTTCAAAATTCAGATTGTTCATATAAACTTAAAAATATTTAATATCAATACAATATAATAAGTCAATAAAACTGATAGAATTGTGTTTACTAAATTGCTTTTACTTTTATATAATAATAGCCTTTTAACTGAGACATTTTAATGTACTTTCCAAACATGTTATGAAGTATCATAATAATTAAGTATTTTATGAAATAAACAAATTTTTTATGAAGATAATTAATGGCAAAATGGCAATTTCTACATTTTATAGAACTAGCATCTCTAAAATCAGCACCTCAGAGACTCATGATTAAAGAAATTATATTATTTATTTTGTTCTCATCTTCAATTTAATTAAAGTTTTGTGTTATATTAGAGGCCTGGTGCATAAAATTTGTATATGGGGGGGTGTCCCTCAGCCTGGCCTGCACCCTTTCCAATCTGGGACCATTTGGGGGATGTCTGACTGCCGGTTTAGGCCTGATCCCCATCTGATAGTCGGACATCCCTCTCACAATCTGAGGCCACTGGGTCCTAACCACATGCCTGCCTGCCTAATCACCTTCAACTCCCCTCGCTTGCTGGCCTGATCGTACCAACTGCCTGCTCCCCTGCGCTGGCCTGATTGCCCCCTAACTTCTTGCTCCTCTGCTGGCCTGATCACCCCTAGCTACTTCTGCCTCAGCCCCTGCCACCATGGCTTTGTCTGGAAGGAAGTCAGAGGTCTGAAAGGTGTCCAGTTGACCTGGTCTAATTAGTATATTACCCTTTTATTAGTATATATATGTATTTGATATATATTTTATTATCTGTTAGAGTCTAATCTCTATTTTTAGATATATTTTTCAAATATTTGTTGTTGAAAGTTTACATAGGTCCTCCTTTTTCCCCATTAACATCCGCCAGCCTGCTCCCATCTAAAGTTTGATTTTAAACTAAAGATTTCAAATTGATTTTGTTAAAAAAAAAAAATCAAGCAGATGCATGCTGCTGTATTAGCAAGTTCTTAAATGCTTAGTTTCCAATATGCTGAACGAATAAACAAGAATCATTGATATATAACAAATGAACTATTGGCTTTAGTCTGGCAATATAACTATTTAGAACTGTAGCAAAGAGGACTCTTTAGTTTGGGCATTATTTGACAGTTGAAAAAAAATCGTATTTTCAAAAGACAAAACTCTTGTACTGACAATAATACAAATTCTGTTGACAAATTCTCTAAATTTAAGAATGCTATCAAAGGCTACAAGCTTATTTGTTTGCATAAAACAAATATAAAAATGAAATGTTTTTTGGAGTATGTAGAAAATCTAAAATTGAAAGCAGTTATAATATGGTTCACATTCTGAATGATAACTCATTTTTTACAGTTTACAGCTTAAGGGAAAAAATATACCAGTATTCACAGGTAACATAAAATTTGTAATATAAAATAAATTAACAATGAAAATAATGGCATAAGCCTTAGGGTAATGCTATTTGCTGGAATGAATAAATAAATAAATAAATAAATAAATAAATAAAATAGCACAAAATTAAAGAGAGGGATTCTGAAACTATACAGAAAGTACAGTTAAAAGAAAATTATAATTTACATTAATGCTATCACTTCACACAAAATTTTTCATCAGATTTGACACATTTCACTCTTTCTGAACAATATAAGAAAAACTAAGATGTTTATCATTTAAATTATTATATTTACCTGTGCTTCAATTTGAATAAAAAGAGCTTGGGAATTTGATACTAGTTCTATGATTTCTCATACCTAAAACAAAGCCATTTGCTATTTGTCCTTAATTACCAGCTCTACCACAATCACATTTCTCATTAATTGGGAAATGAATCTTATCAAATCAGAATTAGAGTCAATGACATTTAATCCTTTACTAGGAATCTGGTTTTTAATTTATTTCAAAACAGTATGTTCTTTTTAAAGATGTGGTTAAATTTATATTTGCATTAATAGTATGATAAACTGTTTTTCATGTCATATATTGCTAAAGATTGTCTTTGGTTAATTAAAGATTTTATTGCGTACTGAAAGGAACAGTATTAGACTACTAAATGGTGCATAGAAAAATACAGCTATTTAAACAACCTATGTTGTATTCTTGTCACTTTCTTAACAACAGGAGAACAAATTAATAATTATTCCATCCTTTTTCTCAGTGATTGCTCAATGCCCTTGTTTAGTAGCTTCCATAGTAATGGAGCAATTCATTACCAACTCTAAGAACTACCGTTTTGTATCTTCAGAGATATTTTGGTTATAAATATTATTTTTACTTATGCCTGTGACCAAATTCATTCTTTTCGCAACATTCTGCATAAAAATAATGATAGAATATGACATATTAAGTTTGCAACATTATTAGCTCGTTTGAATAAAATACAATGTTTTGTGTAGCATTTATTCTGCTGAAGAATATTAATTTATACTAAAGTACTGACTGAGTGTAAACTTAAGTATTATTAAGCCATAATATCTTTATAACATGTGTTAACAAGAGTTCAACAAAAGTATTTGTAAATAAAAGTGTAGAGCTGCCTGTTTTATGGTTGGTCAGTTAGCATAATGAACCCAAATGAAAATGATAAGCAAACACTATTGTGATGGGCAAGAGGAAAAAGGGAAAGCTGACAGTTTCTTAATGTTCCTTTTATCCCCATGGAAATATATGTATATGCCAATGAAATGATCAGGTGAAATGCAGTGCCCATGGGGAGGGATAGCTCAGTCAAGGCCCCTCAATAAAGAGGTGTCTGCAGTCTCAGCCAGTTTGGCAGCCTCTTATAGCAGGTGCTCAAGCTGGGAACACTGATGTGCACATGACCATGGCCTACAAGTGTTGAGTCTTTGCAGCTCCCACTGGAAAACTGTGTACATGGGACTATGCACCAAGATTGTTTGGTGAGGGCAGCTGCTTTTATGAGGCCTGCCAGTCAAAGTCTTGTAATTGCCTGTTGTACATCCTGAAAGACCACATATAGAATTTTGGATTTATTAAAAACAAAGTTTCCTTATTTTTATTATAAGGCATAATCTTGTTTATTTATACAATGAACAAATTCACAGCTAAAGAAACAAGATTTTATGTTATAATTACCCTATATTTTTTTCTGGTAACTTGAGAATTTGTAATTTATCTAAAATATCTGGTTTAGAAGAAACATTATTCATTTACTATTCATATTGCTCAGAGAATTCTCACTATATAAGTGGCAAATTCATGAGGAGAATCCAGAAATCGCTTCTCCAGCTTTCCTGGTGGTTATTATGTGAGCATATGTTATAGACTCTTCCAATTTAGATAATATTTTACTAAAATGATAAGGATAGCTCTACTTTTGTCACTATGGCTAGCTATGTATAGTGAGAAAATCTTCTAACATTAACTAAAACATTGTTTAAAAATATTAAAAGCATAAATTTAAAATGAATGTTTTACTGGAGAAGAAACTAAGAAAACACCAAAAATAAAAACTAATAGTTGAAATTTTCAGAGAAAAAGAGAGATTGAGAGAATGAGAGGGTAGAGAGGGATGGAGGGAGGAAGAAAGAAAGGAAGGAAATAAGGAAGAAAAATATTCAAATCAATTTTAGCTCTTTGGATAACTGCTGAAATCAAATAAATTCAAGTTACCCTCTCTCTCTCTCTTTCTCTTTCTACACATCCCTCTCTTCTTCCTCTGTCTTACTTTGTTAATTATTTTATAGGTTGAATCTCATGATTTTAGTATTGATATACAGTTGGTTTTACTTTTGTATCACTGTCAGAAGTATCTCATTTTAATAATGCGCCTAGACTTAAAGCCAGCTGTGTCTGTATTAGAATACCTACATCAACTCTTCTTTGTTTAGTACAAGTATAGTAAACATTAGTGTTTAAAATTTTATTGGCAAACATCAAATATCTTGGAATTAATTTAATGTAAAAGTCATAAGATTTTCACATTAAAACTAAAAAAGCATTGCTCAGAGAAATTAAAGAAGACCTAAATAAATGGAGGAATATTATAAAGATGACAATTCTCTTCCCATTAATATCTATATATATAAAAGCCTAAGTGACCATTTGACTGGTGGCTATGACATGCACTAACCACCAGAGGGCAGACGCTCCAACTGGTAGCTTAAGTTGCTGGCCCCTAATCTGTTTCACCTGCACCCCAGATCTAGAGAGGAGGGAGCTCAATTTCTTATGGAATTGGCTGTGGGTTAGCTCGCTGCAATATTAAAGTATTTCTTGTAATTAATTTTTTTTCAATGTATACAATTTTGTGCATCAGGCCACTAGTATTATATATAATATGTAATTTCAACATAAAATCTTTTTTTTTTCTTTTGCAGCCATTGTTTACCAGGTTATAAAGTTTACATAGCCATGCAAATACTTCAGCATATTGAAGGGAATCTTTAAAAGATAGAATAGCTCTAGCCAGTTTTGCTCAATAGATAGAGCATTGGCCTGCAGACCAAAGGGTTCTGGGTTTGATACCAGTCAAGGGCATATACTTGGGTTGCAGGCTTAATCCCCAGTAGGGGGCGTGCAAGAGGCATCTGATCAATGATTCTCATCATTAATGTTTTCATCTCTCTTTCCCTCTTCCTTCCTTTCTAAAATCTATAAAATATATATATTTTTTAAAAGAATAAAGCTGGAGGACTTACACCATCATAATGTAAGAATATTATAAAACTATAGTAGTTTCTAACGTAGCATTTATTTAGTTTATTTAATTATAAGGAACAATATTAATAGTTATGTGTTAGCATGTAAATTTCATTGGCCCAAACATTTAAGCTATGATATGACTGACTTTTTTCTAAAAATTCATGTATATTATCCATAGCAAATAAGAAAACAATATATAGTTTAGTGGTATGCTTTACTTGTTTTAAATATTGATCTTAGGACAGTTTTACAAAACTACAACTATTTTGCTTCATCAGGCATTGTCCTTAGAAAATAAAATAATCATCAAATCAAAATCTACAAAAAATGCATAAGTTAATAAACATGTACTGACCTAATAGTATACCATAAACAAGGAACATGCATCATGTAATGGCTCCTCACCAAATAAACTGTGACTGTAATTCACAAATTAAGTTGATTGGTTGAAAATGCCATGAAGCATCAATATATGCTCTACAAAGTATTTGGTAAAATTCCAAAGCCATTAATGTAAACACAGCAAACAATACTATCAGTACATAAATACAATATCTCAGCCTACTGGAAGTATTTTTCAGAAGCCTAAAGTTAAGAAAGTATCAAATTATGTGTATATAATCTGTCTTTGAGAATAAATTATGTATTCCTCTCTGAAAAAATAGTGTTGTTTCTCTATGTACTACTAACCTAGAAGAATCAATGAGTAAGGAACCTGGCACATCAGACTGTCTGCCAACATTCTCTTTAATGCCATCCAGTTATTTTATTCATTTTTTTCTCTAATTTGTTCTCATTAATTGAATGAACACTTATTAAAAATCTACTTTTGCAATATGTTCCATTAAATATGGGTACAGATAAAAGATACATTAGCTATAGAACTTGTTTTATTTTATCTATATGTTTGTATTTCATAAGTGCATATTGATATCTACATTATCTGTAGTGAATTGTTTCTAATAATTTTAATACTTGTGTATATATATGTGTGTGTATTTTTATGTATGCATGCATATAGATGGATGGGGGCATTGAGATTAATTTAATGAATTGACACACAAATCTAAAATTAAAATGACCCATCTAAAACTACAAATGTAGATATTTATCTTTAAAAAGTTCACTAAATAATTATTCTCATATGTTTACAACTAATGGAATTCATTAAAGGAATATGTGAAAACATGTAGAACACAGTGTGTGTTTAAACCTTATTTTGATCAATTTTATTAGAAATAAATATGTGGCTTCTAAAGTCGAATAAAATAACCCAATGTTTCTCATTATGATAAAAAAGATAAGATGTATGTTAAACTCACTGGTGTTTCCAAAATGCACAAAGTACAAAAGTTATTAGGATTGTATGCTCATAATTATTACTTTATCAACCTGTCCCTTTGGGTGAATATCTTAACTTAATTTTGACCAAATTAAATGCCAGAAATAATATATTATGTTTCATATGTTACTACCTACTAAAATTATAATGCTGATTTATTGCTGTGATCTCCTATTTAAAGCATGAACAAGAACTATTAAACTCTCATTCCAGAAGGGAAATTTTTATTATTAACAGATGCATTCTAACTGGGGAGTCTCATTGCTACTCTGAAATATGAGTCTTACTTCAAGATGCATTTATCCGTGATGTGTGTATAGGGACAAAGAGGTTCAGCTCTTGGTCCAGGCCGTATTCTTGGCTCCTGTTGTCATCAGCTCCCTAAGTGATTCTGCTCCAAATTGTCTTGAGTGATCTGCCATTGTTATATTTCTTCCTGTGTAAACACTGCTTACCCAGAGCAGATGAGAGCTCTCTCCGCCTCCCTACTTTACTCTAATAAAATCCCCATTTTTCACAAACAAGAGAATGTTCATTTTTCCCGCCTCATTTTTCAAGTACCAAATCATGGCATTTCAAATTTTAAGTAAACAAAAAGTCCAATTTTTCATAGTGACAGCAACTGCATTGATGTATGAACCCGAAACTCCAAATGACTCATTCTTGATGATATTTGAAGAAGCCCCTTATATTTTTAAAACATGTCAACGTGATTTGTTTTGGCATTGCATTTTAGCCCTTGTTTATGTAAGTCCTTAACAGGCTGTGCTTCATTATCAAGGATAAGTTATCCTTATAAATTAGATCCCATCTGCTAAAATCTCCTCATTAGAGGTTCAAAGGACAGAAAATGCCATGGACTCCTTACTTAAATAAATCTCAGAAGCTTGCAGGCAGGCTAGCTGACTTATTTGGAAGCTGTAGAAACAATGACAATCATGAAACATATACATATACATATACATATACATATACATATACATATACATATACATATACATATATATATAATTAACCTTTGGAGTGAACTGCAGTACAAGTGAGTCTAGACAATCTTCAGGATGGGCAGAACCTATTTTTTATCTGGATATCTTGGGAGAGAAGACTAAGTGTCACAGCTATTGCCTTTTCATTTTTGTTCCAGTCACAGAATCATAAGGATGTGTTTTGAGGAGAAAGTACTTGTAGCCGTCAGTGTAATGCCGTGTCGGTCCCCTACACTGCCTTGTGTGAGTGGACAGTGATAAATGAAAAGGGCCATGAGAAGCAAGTGCTCACTTCAGTTTCTACCTTTCAAGAGTGATTGGCTAGGAACCCATGGCTTGAAGGATGCCAAAAAAGTACTTAGTTGTTTTGTTCCATGACTGTAGTGGAGTATAGTGATTTATTGCAGTGGTTAAAAGATTAAGATCTAGAGTAATAATGCAAAAAAAGTGAAATCCTCCTTTACTCGTTATATCTTTGTGGAGTTGTGGGTGGGGAAACTCTTGAACCCACATTTTATGTTTATTGATGTATAATTGATGTAAAATGACTATGCATTTAAAGTGTGTGATATCTCAGAGATTAGACTCTGTAAATCTATCACGAGTAAGATAGTGAAGATATTTATCAAACCCAAAAGTTTCCTTATGCTACTTTATACTTTCTCTGCTATGTCCCTCTTTACCTCATTCCTATTATTCTATAACTCCACTGATCTATTTGTTACTAAAAATTATTTGGTATTTTCTAAAATTTTATATAAATGGAATTATAGGGAAGTTATAGGGAAGTATTATATATATATATATATATATATATATATATATATATATATATATATATATATTGATCCTTTGTTCCTTTTTTTTTTTTTTTTTTTTTTTTTTTTCTGAAAAGGATTCCATTGTGTGGATATACCACAATTCGTTTATACCGCTACTAACAAATATTGGGTTATTTCAAGTTTTTAGTTATATTGCAAGTTAAACTATATGAACATTCTTATGCAAGTCTTTCAACAACATACTTTTTTTTTTAATGTTGGCTAAATATCTAAGATTAGAGTAGCTGAATTATATAGTAGTCATATGCTAAACTGTTTTAGAACTCGCTAATCTTTGTTTTTTTTTCAAAGTGGTTTGGTATTTTACCTTTCTATCAGAAAAGTCTCTGAGTACCAGTTTCTCTACATCCTTACCAGCACTTGTACCATCAGCTATTTAACTATAGTTATTCTAACATATGTAATGGTATTCCATTGTGGTATTAATGTGAATTTCCCCAGGGTCTAGTGAAGTAGAACATCTGTATATCTTCTATCCTAAAGTGTTCTAATCATTTGCCCATTTCTTATTATATTGTTAATATTCTTATTAGGTTTTAACATTATGTATTCTAGAGATAAAACTATCTAAACCCAGGTTTGGCTGCCTGACACAAGATAAGTCAAACTCATGAGACAGATGCTTGTGGAAAAGGAAAGAAATTTATTCAAGTGCCAGTTACCCAAGAAGATGGAAGAATCTAGTCCCAAAGCCCATGTTAGCATCTCAGTGCAGGTGGTGGGGCAAGGGCGGTGGGAGTGCAGGCAGTGTCCTCCCTGGACTAAAATATGGAATTTCATGGTCAGCATCCTTGAGTTTACTATCTATTCTGTATTTTTTTGTGTGTGTCAGTGAATTCCTATGTCTGGGTGGTTGGCATTAGGCAGGGCCTTGAAGGTCAGGCTGCTCCTTAGGTCCATATAGGAACTGAAACTGCCAATTATAGTAAAGTATACTTAGAAAATAAACTCAGAAGGTTTAATTTCAAGTTAATGATACCAGGTGAGAGCAACAAGCTGAGTTTAACATTTGCTAAGATTAAAATGGTAGCTTTATTAATCTTAGTAAATGTTACCAATCTTAGAAAATTACCACTTTCAATTATTTCTCCCTATCTATGGAGCTTTTGAATTTTCTGATGGAATGAATAACTTGAGCCTGTTTTGAAGCAAAATCTTGTGTGTTAAAAGCAAATACTTTTCTTAGGGGTTCCTGTAAGGCAGATACAAATTTTCGAGCCTGGGAAAAACAAGCCATAAGGAACTTTAAAACAATAAAGTCAAGCATTATAAAGGAAAAGACGGTAAAGCCTAAATTAAAATTCCCCATAATGTGGACCTGAGTTTTGGGGGTGTTTATTGACTCGTAAACTAATCTCAGTTTCCTCAAGTGTTTCCTGAAATCAAGTAGCCTGATGCCTGATTTTTGTGATGCTTATTTCTATTTCAGCTTGTTATAGTAAGTACAACAAAAGGAATTGATGGTCATACAAACACCTCCCTGTTTTGCTAATCCTATATAATAAAACACTAATATGCAAATTCTCCCCTTAACTGGGCATTCTATTGGCAGTTCAACCAGGGAGCAAGCCTGGCTGGCCAACTGCCTGTGGCCCCTCCCGCAACTGTCTCCATCCCTAGTCAGCCCTCCACCCCAATTGGGTCAGGCTGGCTGGACCCCATCCATACACAAATTCATGCATGGGCTACTAGTATGTAATGTAAAGGAATTTGATTATCTAGAACAAGTTTAGTCAGAAAATCTAGAGGCCTTCAGAGATTAATGAGTGAAGTGGCAGTATCATTGGCTATGGTGATTAAAGTCATAGAGAGATTCTGAAGTACATGCTGATGTGTAGCTACTCCCTACCAGGTAATAGACATCTAAAGAAATAATTATCACTGTCTGGGGTTTCTCCAGGGACATCTTAGGCCACTCTGGTGAGCATTGATTACTCACCCTGGAGTCCCATATGCCCAGTTTGACTCACTTGCTAATAGGAGAGATTGGTTCTCATTTTGGTCCCTGTTAACATGTTAAAATCATTTGTAGTTGGGGTGTATGTTCTGATGGAACCTGCAGGCAAAGCAGCTGCCTTTCATAAGACAAGGTTACTTGGGCATGCAAGTTACAGGGGAATTCCCATCCCAGCAGAGGAATGGAACATTCAGTCATATAGAGAAAACTTGTTTGGCAATTTTAAATCTCCTAATTGATACTCTAGGGATTGGAGACAAGCCTTTTGTTGCATCTTTACAATAAATCCCACTATTTAGATGGTTTACTGACTTCTTTTAGTCATTCTTGTATTTAAATTTGTATAAATGGCTCCAGTGTCTACTAAAAAGTCAAGGTGTTCCCCATGGACACTTATACTTGGAGATCCTGTGGAAAAATAATGATGGCTCAGCAGGTGTACAGAGCAGCCCGTGGGCCTCCTTATTTATTGCCTGAATCACCACTTCATGTCACTGTGAGCCTATGTGCCTTTCTTATTTATTTCTCTTTTTCCCCCCATGCCCATTGCTAGCCACCCAAGGCTTTACACCTTAGTGACCTTCTGTACCTGGACTATTTTCCTTGCTCTGATTTTGTCTGTATAGCCTACTCCATTTTCCCCTAAAGGATCTTGGCTATGAATTCTTCCAGAAGGTATCCAGTACTTTTTTAAAATTTTCATGTCTAAAACTATGGCCATTGAGCAGCAACATTCTATTTCTCCTACTTTCTGTTTCCGGAAACCACCATTTTACTTTTTACTTTTATGAGTTTGACTATATTGGCTATTGCATGTAAGTAGTATTACTCTTTCTGTGCCTGATTTATTTCATTAAGATTTATCCATGTTGTAGAAAATATCAGGAATTGATTAACAAAGAAAACAAAACCAACTTTTAAAAAAATGGGAAGACTTGAATAGACAGACATTTCTACAAAGAAGACATACAAATGCCTGACAGGTATAAAGAAGGAAGCTCAAGATCACTAATTGTTAACACTGAGAGTACATTCACTAGGAAAAGGTGGATGACCTAAAGTTGCCACTGTACAGAACACGTTACCCCAATACTAAACAGTTACTTTCTATGCTGATTAGAATCCGATGATTTATTTTTCTCTGATAGTTCAAAAATACATATTTTTAAAACTGGATTGACTATTACAAAGTAACATTTAAAAAAAATTCATAGATGAGAAAAGAGAGGCTGCAAAAGTGTGATTTTCTCATTCTCAATGAGGATCCCAATGCTTCAGAGGTTCATGTCTGAAGTCTAGCTTCTTTATTAAAGGGGATATAACAGGCAGGGAAGAACATGGGAGATGAAACAACTAGAATAGGCCATTAGAATAACAAAATTCTGCTAACTAAACATTTATTTAATTATTGAAGTTTTGTGGACCTGTATGGCTTTCCATAAAAAATTCAAATAGCTAAATAATTAAAATCACATTTTAAGTCATTTGGAATGGTGAGGGAGGAAAAAACTTATCTCTACCTTCAATCAAATAGACATGAGACAGATTAACAAGATAAAATAACCAAATTTAATACATACTTAAGTATGGGAACTCTACATACATGAGATAATCAGAGACTCTACATATGTGAGGGGTCAGAGGCAGAAAGGAAAATAGGGTTTACAAGACATTTTGAGCTAGGGGTGAAGTAACAGCTTGGGGCTTCAGATAGTAATTGAGGGAGAACAGGTGCTCAGAAATTATTAGTTTTCCCTGTCAGATAGATAGGCAAAAAGTCATTTCTAGTGATAACCCTTCGTGGGCCAGACTCCTAATTTAAATTCATCTAGATAGTTAGGGGAGATGGGCTGGGGAGGGAGCAGATATTTCCCTTAAGCTTGTATGTTCTCAGTTGCCTTAAGCTCAAAGTAATTTTCATACCAGTGAGACACATCTAGGGATGCCTCATTCTGAACTCCTATAGAATTGTAGAAGCAAATATTCATATGGCCATGTAAAGTATGCTTCTCTTTGAACTCTGAGCAATTTTCTCTCAATAATCACATATATTAGAAATATGGATTGGGATGAAGACATTTTCTGAACTTGACCAACTTTGTTTCAGATAATTTGGAGAAGCTAATCTTTCTGCCTTCCTTCTAATCTAGAGAATGTTTATGGTGGTTGTGCTCCTGTTCAAAACAAACAAGAAACTCAATTAAAAGCATTTACCTACTTTTAGTTTCAGCAGTAGTTTTTGTTTGATTGTTTTATACTTCTAAATAGTTCACTTCTATCTCAGCTAGTTTCTTTATAACTCTCTTTCTCAAAAGGTACATTTTTAATATTAACTTTATATGCTGAAAAGATGGTGTGTGATTAAAATAACAATTCATCCCTTTCTTAAAGAACTTTTCTCCCTTCTTTTCTGGTTTGATTGAACGCACATACCTAGTACTGTTTACCATTTTGAAAAAGGAAAGTTTTAATGGCTTCTGTGGAGTAAGCTGTCAAAACGACAGAATAGGTATCTACTTTGTTCTTTACTTTCAACTATAAAAATATATCTTTATATTCAAGGGCAGATCCAAGATTTGTGTCCTGAATGTCATTCAATTTGGCAATTTTCATTTAGAAAAAGAAGACAAAAGTTGAGAGTATCTTGTAAGAAACTGAATATTTATTGAAAATGGAAAACAGGGAGCCTTAGAAAGGGTTCACAAAAAGAAGAGTCACAAAGTGCCATTCCCACGAATTTCCTAATAAAGCCACCCTTGTGTGGCTAATTTGTCACCTCGTAAAAAGTCATGAATAGTGAGTATATTCTACCATATTGTTTTCATGTTATTTACCCCTTAATGGAAGTATTATTTTTAAACACATATACATATTTTTATTGATTTAAGAGAGGAATGGAGAAGAAGAGAGAGATAGAAACATGAATGATGAGAATCATTAATCAGCTGCCTCCCGCACGCCCACAACCTAACCAGAATGGAACCCTGGACCCTTCCATCCACAGGCTAACATTCTATCTAGTAAGTCAAACTAGCTAGGGTTAATGGATGTGTTCTTTTTAAAATTGTAAAGGTATAAGTGTCCCAAAATTTATTCATTTTATAATGCCCTAAGTGATCATCAGAGAGCCTAAATCACTTTAACTCTCACATGTTCCCACTATATAAAGTACTTAAAGTAACACTTAATATGAAAAAATAAATAAATACAAATGTTCTTATTTTTGTCACTAAAGTATAGACAATAGTGCTAATAATTTCCCAGCACATATATTTTCTTTTCATTTTTAGAATAAGTAAACATTTAAAATTACTTTTCTCCCCAGATATGTAGGCTCATCTCACCGTTGTTAGCTGAGCAAAATAAAGGATGTCTGTTTTTATTTAAAAAGCAGTCTGGAATACCTGACAGTTTCATGCTGCTCAAATCTGAAAGTATAATCAAGAATTTTCCTTTGAGTATTGAAACATATTATTCAGCAATGATGGATCAATCTCAATTACTTTGAGAGTTTGGTTATACAGAAATAAATTAGGCAGTTGGATCTCTATGTAACAAGAATTGTCTATACAACTACAAATATAAAATTTCCCTATTAAAAAAGCAAAGGAATTAATCTCTGTTGAAAAAATTAATCATGTGTTGTATGGATGGAGGGATTTTTTTTTTAAAGCTATAGACTTTGACTTCATTAACTATTCTAATCTCCCTATAAGTAAATTATAAAATATTTCACATCACTTTAAAAGATACCAATATAACTAAAATATTTTCCTAGTGCAATATTTTACACATAACATTTTTATTTCCCAGGTATTTTTTTGTTGTTGATATTTTTGTGACAATATTTTTTTTCTTTCTCCAAATGTACTCAGATAATCACCTGCAATCATAATTACTGGATTGTTTGTTAAACTGGTGGTGCTGAGATCTGCTTTCAACCTTATGAACTAAAATTTCAAGGGTTTGTCACCTGTAATTCTAAAAATTGCATTTTTTAAAAACAAGATCTCTGGGAAATTCTTTTGAATCACCATAAAAACTATAATATTGCTGCATTTTATTAGTAAACACTTTCTTACATTTGGCTATAAGAACCTGTACTAATAAAAGGGTAATATGCTAATTAGGGCGGATGTCCTTCTTTACAAAGCCTGACTGAGGGAAGCCACCCAGTACAGATACCTGCTGGTGTGGCTGGAGCAAAGCCTCCGGGTCCCTGGTAAGCTGTGCCCACATCCACAGCGCCCTGGACCAGGCGGCCTGTAGGATCAACCCGTCCAAGTGCCCCCATGGCAAGTGCTCCCCCTCATGGTGACTGAGCTGGTGGCTCGGCCTGGGCATCCCGCTGCTGGACAACGTCCTCAACTTCAGCTTCCCGGGGAGGGCCAGCTCTTCCTGCCCCACGTGGGTCGTGTGTCCGGGATGGCCGAAGTGGCACAGCCTGCTCCTTGCTGGCCAGATGAGGTCACCAACCTGCTGGACCTGCACCTGTTCCTGGTGGGCCCTCACACTCGCCCGCCCCCAAGAGGAGCCTGCAGGTGAGGTCGGAGTGGACGGTGTGCTGGGCTGGGTGCACAAAGCATGGGGGACTCGAGGATACAGCCTGAGGAGCACCCCAGGGGCATAGCTGCAGTTGCGGGGCCTGGGCTGTGGGCGGACAGCACCCAGCAGCAGTACATGCGCTCTTGGTCGGCACCTTCACCAGAGTCCATCAAACAGGCCAAGATCTGGACCTCGTATGACTGGGCCTGCACCCCCTCTTCAGTGTGAGCTTCAAGGAGGAGGAGCTGCAGCAGCTGAGGTTGGTGGACAGCATCAAGCAGTAGTACTACTCACGGGGAGCATCTTTGAAATCAAAGCCTCCAGCCGGGATCTGAGCAGCCGGATGATGCGGCCAAGCGGCTAGAGGACCGCAAGGCCATCACCAGCTTCCAGCAGGGCGGCAGGAGCGGCAGGAGGGCCTGGCTGGCCCAGCCCTGAGCTGCCCAGAGTGGCGGGCAGAGCAGCCTTGGAAGGAGAAGGAGGGAAGAGAAGGAGGAGGTGAAGGGGGAGGAAGAGGACATCTTCACAGAGCCTACAGGCCGCTAGCCCATGCATCCAGGACCTGAGCGGGGAGCCAAGAGGTAGAAGGAGGAGGCCCAGCCGCTGGACCAGAATTTCTTTGTCCCCATCGGCCCAAGGACTTCGACAGTGAACTAGGCCTGAGCGTTGGTGGGGACAGGGGCCCTTGGAGCAGCAGGTGGCTGGTGCTGTCCTGGTCCTGATGGGGAACGAGGCCCAGAACCTGACCAGGGGCTGGCAGCACCTCACGTGGGACCAGAATAAGTGGTTTTTGGGAAAGTCAGGACAGGAGGACAAGAAGAAGATCAAGACAGAGAGTGGTTGCTACATCAGCAGCTCCTACAAGTAGGACCTCTACCAGAAGTGGAAGCAGAAACATAAAATTGCCATAAGCTTAACACCTGAGCCCCAGTGGGCCACCAGCAGTTGGCCCTGTCGGAGGCATTGTTTTGGCCAGATCCAGTCAAGGCAGGTACAGGAAGCAATTAATGGATGTGTCTTTTTTTACATCCATATTTCTCTGTCTCTCACCTTCACTTGTAGAAAAAAACAATGAAAAATGTCCTCAGGTGAGGATTAACAAAACAATATGCATACATATACACATATACAAAAATACATGGATATCGGGGAACTGGAGGGCAGGGCATCCTTCTGGGAAAAGCTATGGTGGTGGGGCTGAGGGAGAGGTGGTTAGAGGAGGTCAAGCCTGCAGGGGAGAGCAGTTAGGGGTGATCAGGCAGGGGAACAGTTAGGAGCATCAGGTAGGCAGACAGAGGTGGTTAGGGACAATCAGGTTGGCAGGCAGGTGAATGGTTGGAGCCAGCAGTCCCAGATTGTGAGAGGGATATCTGACTGCCTGTTTAGGCCTGATTCCTGTGGGCTGACTGCCGGGCTGAGAGACACTCCTCCCCCCACCCTTTCATGCATGAATTTTGTCCACCAGGCCTCTAATCTATACACATAAAAGCCTAAGTGGCTGACCATACGACTGTCTGACAGGTAGCTATGATGCACATTGACCACCAGGGGGCAGCCACTCAATGCAGGAGTTGCCGAGCTACGGTGACTTGGAAGCTGCAGTTTTCAGGTGACACACTTGAAACCAGAGTAGAGGGAATTTGTCATCCAAGAACAGCCATCTCACAATCCAGGGCCCCTTGGGGGATGTCAGAGAGCTGGTTTTGGCCTGATCCCCGCAGTCCAGGCCAAGGGACCCCACCAGTGCATGAATGCGTGCACCGGGCCTCTAGCCCATTGGCTCTTCACTTTGGGTCTGGCTCTTACAGAAACATTTTGATTCGATTAGCTAAATGATGAGACGTGCAGACCTGCTGGCTGTGGCCCTGACGACTGGTGCTCACACTGGCCCATCTACTTAATATCGATTTCCAGTGGAGGCAGCGAATTTTCCCACTCCCACTCTCGGCCGGGAAATGGGCCTCAACTTCCTTCCTTCTGGGTGGACAGTAGCTACAGCAGGCAACCTCTGGAAAGGGAAGAAGATAAAGGAGCAGCTCAGGTGGGAGGAAGGAGGTTCTGGCTGCCACAGGACTCCACCTGGACAGAAAAGCCTGCCTAGGCTGGCTAGATTGCAGGCTAAGTAAACCCAGTTTGCTAAATAATTGCATTTTTGCAGCTACTAGTGAATGCCCACAAGTCATCAGTTACCACCAAACTTAGGGTAAAGTGAGATGAAAGAAGAGAGACAGACAGAGAAAGGGACATAGTATTGGGAGAAGAGAGGAGGGAGCCTAATCCTGGGGTGTGTCACCTGAGAACTGCCCTCTCACAATCTGGGACCCCTCGGGGGATGTCAAAGAGCCAGTTTTGGCCTGAAACTGGCAAGCCAGGTCGAAGGCCCCACCAGTGCAAGAGTCCATGCTCCTAGCCTGTAGTAGAACTATAAAAGTAATCTTAGTTTTCAAAATAAAATTGTTAAAGATATTGACCAAGTTTCTATCTTTATACTTTTATGTGTAGTCCTTAGATAATTTTAAGATGCCTTAGCACTTATGAATTTGGATAAAGGACCCAACAACTACTTTAAGCTTTATTTTTTCAGGAGGTGTGACAAATACCGTATTTTCCGGCGTATAAGACGACCCCCTAATTTTACAGTTAAAACATAGGTTTAGGCCTATTTTCGCTGTATAAGACTACCCCCCACTTCAAAGAAAAGACTTACTTTGCCATCAAGATCTGCAGGTAATTTTTGTGCAATTTTGGTCTTTTCCCCTGATTTTCGGTTGACTTTTTTTCGTTTCAAAAGTCGTCTTATATGCTGGAAAATATAGTATATACTTCATATTAATGACTCAAAAATTAGAAAAATCCCATAATTCCTATCATCGAATGATTGAAATTAATCACATTAGCATAGGCAAGTTAGTATCATGATTTCTACATAAAGCAGAGGCAAGACATGACACCTGACAAAATCTGCCAAGTTTTGATAACATAAATTTAACTATGTAATTTAGGGAAGTTAAAGTAAGCTTTTAGTTAGTTTATATGGACCATTAGTTTCTCTACCCAAGGATAAGCCACAAAGGTATATGTTAAAGTGCTATTTCAAAACTCCCAGGCCTATACAAAGCTATCTGCAAATAATGTGTGATTCATAGAACTCAAGCAGAAATATATTTCCTTACATATCCACATATTATTACCCTAAGCATCGCCTGTTTTCTGTTTTCCCCCTGGCCCTATGCGAGTAAATGTAGATTAAAAGTAAAACTTACCCAAAGCTTAATCAATCACAAACATAGATCTAAAACATGGAGAGATCAGTGACCTCCGGGCGGGTCAGCGGTTCGAGTTCCAAGAGTGAGAAGCAGCATTGGGTGCTTTTCCGACAGTATTCTGTCCTATCCCACACCCTGAGCACCCTTCCTTGGCCAGAGTGACTGCTTCTAGAAGGTAATTTTGGATTGAATTAGAGCTTTCTGAGACAGACAAAACATACTTTACAGTAGGCAAATTGAATTTCTCTGGTTCAGTGACTTGCTGTGCCACAGCGCCTCTCGAGAAGTTTTTCACATTATTGAGAGCTGGTAGTTTCCTTGTAAAAGAGCCACAGGCAGCATCACATACTGCCATTTCTCTCAGAAATATCTCTTTCTTTCACACTCATACAAAACTGCTTAAATGAAGCATACAAAAAGATGGCATAAACTATTGTCTCTCTTTGAAAAGAGTATGTTTCAAGTGGTTACTAATTCAGGAAGTGGCCTCAAAGGAAAAGCTTAGCTCAGTACCTACTATTGTGAAAACTAAAAGTGTTACTAAAGGAGATGAAGTGGAAGGGATATTTACTTATCTCACATGCAACTATGAATGGAGAATTGGAAACATTTGCAATGTTTTAATTAAGAATACTATGTGCTACCAGCTCTTGGAGGTGCCTATTTATTCTACAAGCTAGCAATAATAATAATAATAATAAAAATAATAATAATTATTATTTTTTAAATGAGCTTCTCCTTTCTCATTTTCCCTTTGGAACATTTCTAAAAATTATAAGTTGATTAAACTTATAATAGGAATATTACTTTCCTGAGTATTTTTGTTCAAATAAAGCCAGAAATTTCCATTGAGTTTTCAACATGCTCAGGTAGAGAGGGTACTTTGGTGGGGTTAGAATCAGAGGAGTTTGCAGCATTCATAAGAAGTAACTTCACCCATTTTAATTTTCATACTTGAATATTTTTATGATTAAAATAATTCAGCATACCGAAAACAGTTTTTATTTTATAAACAAGGCAATCTTTTTATTCATTCTTAATTCTGTTGTTGCTAAAATTGTCTTTGATTCTAAAATATCTCATCTTATCTATGATCATGTCGTCACATTATCCCAGGAAAAGTAAGCCTCCATACGTTTTTCCATGGCGTGGATGCCACAATCTAATTTATACTGATTTCTCCCACACACAATGTCATGTTATACTTCTCAGGTAAAAGCTCATGCCAGGAATAAGAAACAACAGGGTCATTAGGCAACGAGGAGCATTCACTCCGACACAGGGAAGAAGATTGCATTTAGCCAGAACATGCAGAGTTCTCTGTGGTGATTCTTTGCTCCGACGTCCCTTGGGCTTGGAGCCCTAGGAACAGATGTGATCTCAGGCCTGGTCTGAGGAGAAGGGAGCCATGGGCGGAAACACCTCGCTCCATCAGGCAGAAGCTTCTGCCAGAAGCAGCTTTCTCACCAGGAGGAACCTGGAACCGCTGCCAAATTAGAATTTGCCTGGTGGGAAGTCACTGGGCATAAAATCTCCAGTGACTTGGTGCTTGCTCACTGAACAAACCAGAAAGCATATGTGACGATTTCAGGAAAGGGCTTCTGTGCATGTGCCGCAGACACTGAGGGCGAGTGCGGAGAGATGGCCTGCTTCCTTCTGAAAGCACCTTCTCAAGATCAGCTATGTTGTTAGCAACCTCTGGCAACACTAGGGTGTCTAGAATGTATGGTTTAGGAAGGTTGACATTATATGGTTCTAATTTAATTCTGTTTTCTCCATAGTTTTGTTTTGCAAGGCAGGACAATAACAAAACCATATGTTTTTCTTTTTTCTTTTCCATGTATAAATAAGACCTTAAGAAGATATTTAATAACAGACTATAGTAATGTTAAATATGTGTAGCAAGATAAAAGGATTCTATAAAAATCATTAAATAATATAACATTAATTATGGATATGTATTAACCCTCATTTGAAAGAAGTGCCACAACATTCCAATGTTTGTCCTAAGTTCTAAAGCATTTTGGAGTACTACAGAATTAAGAGCAACACAAATAATTTGAAGATGATAAATGTGTTGATAGATTATATCATAATGCTATAAAAAAAAACACATTAATCACCTGGCTTGTTAGCATCTTAGATGACACTCTGTCAGGAAATAGGCTTGAATATTTTATTTCATTTTGTTTTGTTTTGTTTTGTTTCAGCAACTCAGGTCCCTGGAATTGGCCAATTTAACAGCAAAAGCTACATTTTTAGTGATTTGCATATTAATCAGTTATTTAGAACATCCCTGCTGAGAAATATCATCATAGCAACAACACCATTTTAATGAGCAGCCCAATGATACCCTGGAGAATAATTTACAATGAAAGTCTATGAAAACTTTTTTTTTTATAGGGTTATAAGGACAGTGAATGAGGTAATGAGGTCTTAAAAACATTTCAATACTTCTCAGGAAAAAATATAATATATTCAGTTGGGTCAGAAGAATAACTTGGGAGCTGATGGGTTGGAAATGTGGGTCTCTATGACTCTGAAAGCCTGAGTGGCCAGTATTCCTCCACAGTAAGGGCGGAATTAGTAGTTCATTTCTGCACCTTTGTTTTCAGAAAAAAAAATTGTAATTAAAATACTGGGTGAAATCAAGTTCAGAAGTCCACACAAGGAACATTTTTTTATCATAGGTAGTGGGGAGAAAGCTGGAAAATAGAAACTACATTTAAAATTAGCTGGAAGGTGCTAATGATGGATCTTCAGTCTACAGTTATTTTAATAATCATATATATATATATAATGATTATATACATATACATATATATATATATATATATATATATATATATATATATATTCTTATTGATTTCAGAGAGAAAGGAAAAGGGAGAGAAAGATAGAAACATCAGTGATGAGAATCACTGGTCAACTCCCTACTGGGGATTCAGCCCAAATCCCTTGGCCTGAACCCTGACTGGGAATTGAACCCGTGACCTCCTGGTTCATAGGTCAACACTCAACCACTGAGCCACACCTGCTGGGATTATTTTAATGTTCCTTAATTGGAATGTATTTGGCAGTAACATAACTAAGACAATGCAACTCTAAAGATATAAATGAATCCTGTTTCTGAAAAAGTTTCCACTAAAGGAAATGCACCTCAAGTAATTAAAGGAAAGAATGAGTTACAAAGCATTTTCTGAAGCAATTTTTCAAGATTAAATGCAAGAGAGTTTTTTTTTTAAATTATATTGTTGAAAGTATTACTGATATCCTTTTCCCCCCATTGACTTCCTACCCACTCCCTGCCTGGCCTTCACCCTACTATTGTCTGTGTCCATAGGTTATGCATATAGGCTTATAAATTCTGAGGTTAATCTCCCTCCCTGCTTTGATTATTTTTAGACATGTCTCAATTTAACTTTTTAATCCTGTCTTCCAGAATTCCTTCTTCTATGCCCTACTCTTTAATTGCATATGGATAATTTCTGCTCCTGAATGATACTTTAAACATCTTGACTTGGTGCCTTTTTTTTCTTCTGCCCAGGAGTAGAGTTCCTTTCCTTTATTTTCACATGTCAATGCCATGCTCCACTTCCAAGTTCTGGTACTCTTTTTTTCTTAAAGCATTCCCTGATCCTCCCAGATGGAACTAATTGGCAAAGGGCACAGTGTGTTCTATAATACCAATTTGTAAAGCTCTCAAAATACTTAGCACATTCTGTTTTGTATTATAGATATGTTTGTACCTCTTCTCAATTCTACTAGACTCTAAGCACCTTGAGGACAAAGATCAAGTTATAGCACTCATAATATAAAACACAGTATATTAAACTTAGTAGGTGCTTAAAGTAAAGGTTAATGATGCATTGAAAATTATATTTAAAAACCATTGTTCTACTTTAGTTATACAGTTTTAAGGAAGTGTTCTTCAGAAAACCCTCAGAATTTAGAAAGTTTTCATTAGTGGATAAAGCATGTGTGGAAAGTGACTCAAATAGCAGAACTTTTTCCTAAAAAATTTGTGTTGTCAGATGAATGAAAGTATGTATATATACATCAAGTATAGAGTGACAAACAGTGCAATTTCCTTTTGGCAAAATGCACTTCCTTCCACTACACCAGAAAAAAATATGGTGTAAATTTTAAAACAAAGATTAACACTGAATTTTTAATATGCTTCCTGGACATAAAGAGAAAAGTAAAATGATATGGATGAAAATAACTACTAATCCAAAATCTGACTGGGTTATTAAATCTTGAAATTAATAATTTCTTAACATAGTTGAGAACCATGTGTATGTGTATGTATATATGTATGTATATCTATGAATGTGGCTGAAATTGGATTATAGGAACAACTTTCAAAATGGTGAGCAAGAAGGGTATTTTTTTCAAGACTGATATCACCTAGTGATTTTCAAAAAATGTAACTATAATTAAATATTTCTATAATTTGTGTGATTTATAGATTACTTTATAACTTATTTATATCTATGTAGGATTTCATTGCATGAATTTTTCATCATTTATTACAAATCTCTACATATTAGGCATTTAGTATGTGCAGGAATATACTTCAGGCATAAAGCCCAGGGTTCTTAATGGCTGTAAAACCAGGAAGATTTACTCTCAACAACTAGCCTTTACTTTACCCTGAGATAAACACTTAGAAATGTGTTAGCTTTATAACCACTTTTACTTGAGACAATGGGCTAGCAAAAACATATTTAGAATATCATGATAAATATGGACCCCTTCCCACAACTCACCTGGCCCCTCCCCATCATCCATACTTTTTGAAAGGATCTGAAGGACGGTGTCAGTACCACATGACCTCTCTGTGGATAAGGAGGACTTCTTCTCTACATGGAGGATAGTGATGCTGAGTCCTGGCTTTGCAAAGTTGTCTCCATGTAGTTACCTTTATATACGCATTCATAATATACATATGCATATATATATATCAATGTGCACAGTTATGTATGTGGTTATTACATATAAATTTTATATGCTGTTATATAACATACAGTTTATAAATAGTTATATAAGAAGTTTATAGTAAAATTGTATATGTTATGTTCTTTATTACATATGTCACATGGCTCTTTTCATTTATATTTGCACATTCTCATAAGTATTTCATTGGAATAACTTCTAGTTTTAAAGAAAGGATGTGAATGCAGGCTGGGTCAATGGGTAGCTAGGTATTATGGGTTTTGTTGTTGTTGTTGTTCTGTAGATCTTATTGTTTGAATATATAACTTTATTGAGTTCTATAATATTTTAAGCAGTTTGTAAAAATTTTTTTTATAATTTTGGATTTATGTTTTTCTACATACTCTACAAACTTGTGTATTTTCTCTCTTATTTGAGCATGCCAAAGCATTTAAAATTAATTTTTAATACACAATCTATACATTTGTGGGATAAACTCAACTACTGGTGGACTTGGCATTTTCCTAGACATATGTCAGGAGCTGATTGATGTTCTGGTTTCACAGAAGTGCCCTCAGGGATGTTCTTGGACCAGCTTATATTTTCCCCAGTCTGAAGCTGAAGGACCAGGATGTTGTTCTTCTATGAGGAGGTTGGAGTGCCACCAGAAGTTCATATTTAAAAGACTGTAGCCTTTGGGAGTCATGGTGAGTCTTTGTGTCATTCTATATAAGCTTTTATCTATAGTCATTTGTAAAGACATGCTTTGTTTTTTGATACAGCATTTCCTAAAATCATCCTAATTATTTTCTGCATTTTATTCATTTTATGTTTATTTTATTTTAAAATATATTTTTATTGATTTTTTTACAGAGAGAAAGAGAGAGAGATAGAGAGTTAGAAACATCAATGAGAGAGAATCATCGATCAGCTGCCTCTTGCACACCCCCTACTGGGGATGTTCTTGCAACCAAGGTACATGCCCTTGATCAGTATCGAACCCGGGACCTTTTAGTCCTCAGGCTGATGCTCTATCCACTGAGCCAAACCGGTTTCGGTTATTTATTTTATTTTTAATATTTGCCCAATTAATTACTTTATCATTTGAACTAATTGGAAGTGTTACCAAAGAATCAAATTTCTCCTTTGCTAGCAGGGTGGAAGTTCTTGAGGTGCCACTTAAATAAGAATTTTCAGAAGCCCCCATGGGAGAATGAGATGTGGTAAAAGGATTTATTTGCACAGGGTTACATTTCTGGGGTTCCAAAGTCCCATTTCCCTTAAGCCACTTCTGGAAAAGGTGCACTGGAGTTCCAGCAGAGCCAAAGGCAAGGCCAGTGTCCAGAGCTTCTGTTCCATATTGCAGAGGCGAGTAGTTCTGCATCCAAGCTAATTAGTCTGTTAGTCCATTGTGTGTGGTCCCACATGGCCTTGAGCCACATGGACACAGGGAGCACAGCCCCATGCAACAGGAGTCCGGAGCCCAGCACAGGAGAGACTGAGAAAGGGAACTTCCTTTGTTCACAATTTTAAATATTCACGTTTTGCACTGGCTTGCAGTGGCCTCGCCCACTCTATCTACTAATTTGTCCCCAGGATCAGCACCTTCCTATATCACTAAGACCCTACTGGGCATGCCTCCAAGCTGCCTTTGTCCAGTCCCTTCCCCATCCATCAGTGGTGAGCAAACCTGGAGAGTGTTAAATACAGCTTTTTGGCAAATCTGTATAAAAGGCATGTCTGTATTACCTAGGCTTCCCTTTCCTCCTTTCCTGTCAAATGATAACCAGTTTATTACAGCAGCATCAGAAGTACCTCAGCCACAAAATTTCCCTTGACAGTTATAAATTTCCCCTATATTATTTATTTTATACTTAATATTCTTATTTTCACCACTTTCTAAATATTTTCAGATATAATTTGGTGTCTTCCTTGAACCAGGAAATTAAATGGGATATTTTCAAAGATATCCCTTATGTTTTTTTTTTGTTTTCTTTAATCCATATATAATAATATCTAACATAACTGTGTTGTGGTCAAATAATGCCTATGTATAGTATTCCTTTTTCAAATATTGTATACTATACTCCACAAACATTTTAAGTGTATTTCTCTCTTTTCTATATGAAATGAAACATCTTCAATTCTCACAAATTGATACTTATGCATGATAAAAAAGATTCTGACAAAAGAAATGAGGAAAAAGGAGCATACTTCACAGGATGATAAACTACTTAGTCTTCTCACTGGAGCCCACTTCCATTTTTTGAGTTTTCTTTACTAAAAGGACTTTTAGACCATATAAAAGAATATGGAATAGGAGCTGCCATCACTGTGAAACTGCCTTGCAAGTCTTACTCCTCAAACATTTGGAATGTTAAAATTGGGAAAATTTTAAAGCAGCTTTGTATTCAAAGCAACTCTTTGCAAAGCTAATAGGAAAGCAGATATTATGACTACTGGTTTAAAATTTGAATGTATTCTTTAGAATTAGTATCACTATGTTAGCTTATCTAAAACTACACAAATTATTTTTTTTTAGCCTACTAACACCCATAGAAATAACTTCCTTCTCTTCATGTAATTATTCTCCTTTTCTTAATCCTTACCTGAGGTTATATATTTTTATTATTACTGAATTTCAGAGAGATAGAAAGAGAGAGAAAATGAGAAACATCAATGTGAGATAGAAACATCAATCAGTTACCTGCCCTAGACACCCTGACCAACCTGGTATCAAACCCACAACCTAGGTGTGTGCCCTGAGCAGGAATCAAACCCACAACCTTTGGTGTACAGGATGATGCCACCAAGTCACCCAGCCAGGACTCTCCTTCCCTTTTTATAATATATCTTGTCTTACCTTCTAATCCAAACACTATTTGAGTTTCTGCCTAAATTAGTTCTTCCTTCCCAATAGCTATTCATTTGAATCTCAAATAAATGTTTGTTGCCTCTCATTTGCACTTTTATTTTTAAGTTAACAATCACATACTATACTTATGATGTCGCAGAGGAGTTTTGAATGCTTACATGTGAGCTGAAACTAATTCATTTTTAACATGGTCATGTTAAAAAAATAGTACAGAAGATATATAAAGTGAACTATATCAGGATGATTTTTTGTACCCTCATAATATCCAATAGCCTGTGGATAAGCTTATATTTAGAATTTTATGTATTTAAATATCAACAAGCCTATGTATGGTGATGACGTGGTTTTTTTTTGTTTGTGGAAGGTGGATACAGTAGCCACAACAAAACAAAGCAGAAAAAAACAAAAACAAAAAAACCCCAAAAAACAAAAAAACAAAAACAACCAAAAACCAAGCACTAAACATGGGAGAAAAAATGTGGGCGAAGGACAGAATGAATAACCCTGTAAAAGATAAGAGAACAGAGAACGTCAATTAATTCACGGAAGTCTTCTCTCTACAGAGCTACCAGGATTCCACGTAGTTCTGCTTATTCATTTCCAAAGATTTTTGAAACCCAGGAACACCAGTGATACAAAAAAAGGGTGGCTGTTGTATGAGTCCGAGTTCCTGTCTCATGAAAATTGAAGAATGAAGCCCTGGACAAAAACAATAAATGGGAGTAGTTTATTGGGAGAAACCAGTCCCGGAAAAGGAACAGGTCAGTGTCCAGAGCTTCCTTTCCATATTACAGGCGGCAGCAG
Source organism: Pipistrellus kuhlii (assembly GCF_014108245.1). Taxonomy (NCBI): domain Eukaryota; kingdom Metazoa; phylum Chordata; class Mammalia; order Chiroptera; family Vespertilionidae; genus Pipistrellus; species Pipistrellus kuhlii. The sequence continues at coordinate 54,262,534 of NW_023425540.1, read as the reverse complement.
TTTAGTATCCAAACTAATTAAAGTCTAACATGTGGAGGCCCACAGGCCATAAGCTGCGTGGACTCAGGGAGCCAAGGACAGGAACCCACTGCATGCTGGGGAGGAGAGAGAGCGAGAGGTGGTGCACCCTCTTAATTCAGGGGGTGGGAAGGCTTGTTTGCTTCTAATTGGCCTTTTCAAGTAGTTCTGCCTTAGCAATATGCTTTGGATTGGTTAATACATCTTCCCGCCTTGTGGTTGGTTACCAGCATGCTGTCTGTCTTAGCAATGTCCATACACTCCAAAGGTCAAACCGCTTTGGTGCACGCCCCTCCTTCCCGCCCAGTTGGGATGCCTTAGTAACTCCACCTTCCACTTCCTTTCCCGTGGTCCCACTCCTATCTACCTAGCTTTCTTCTGTCTCCTCACCGGGACAATTTCACCAGATACAGGTGAGTATTAATATATGCATTTATATTAGTAACTTTGAAAGTGCTGTATTTATCCATTGCTAATATGCTGCACCGTGGCTGCCCTCTAACATGGAATATCTTGTCCAATAGAACTCAACTGGTTAGAGTAAGTAGTTCCAAGGTCAACATGAGTCTCCCTACTCACGGGACATTTATTTATTGAGCAATCACTTACAGCACTCGCCTTTTTTCTTTAAGCTGAACAACTTTTCTGGAATAATGATTACAAGTGAGATCAGTCTCTTCCTGATTCTTTTAATTCTCTGACTTTAGAACAAAAACTCATTAATAATAAACAGCTGCAATAATAAATTTTGAGTTGACATGTATAGTGTTGCAATCCTGAATATGCTAACGGAAGTGTATTTCTGCCTCCCTGGAGTGTCGGTATGCTTCAATCAAGAAAGAGATGCTTGTTGGCTTAGGAATGAGTATGTGGTGCAGCTTTGTTCAAATTCTGTAATGGGGTGTTAGCTCCTTGATTGCTGCTTTCCTAATGTCACAGTAGCTGGAGCTGTAGATGTATATATTGAAGAAATCCTTAGAGCTATATGTATTCTTCTGTTATGATAATGTTACCATTAGTCTTGATTGCTTTTGACAATGGTTGCAAAATTGCCCAAAGCAAGAAATTTAGTTTTGTTCACATTTTCCCCCTTAATTTGGGAGAGTGCTTTTATTTCACTTTTATTTGAAATCAGTTCCTGTGCTGTTATTATGGTATTTTATGTGGCTTGTCATTGTAGTAATCAATTTTATATTTTCTTCACACCCGTTCAACATTCTGCTCTTGACGAGCACTTTGTCATATTTGCTAGGCTTCTTGTCAGACATAGGAAAACGCTTCCTCTATGTGTCTCCTATATTTTCTTTCTCCCTTGTTAGTAATTTTGCTATCTCTATATCAATGTTCGGCCTGGTTGCAATTACAAGTTTTCCCAGCTGGGAGCTTGTAGCATTTTCTCAATCTCTGCAACACGCTGATCTATGCTGATATGAGTTCCAATTGTTTCACCTCGGTGTTCTGCACTTTTCCATGCTTTGTTGAAAAGGAACTGCCAAAATGTGAAAGGGGAGAAGTTTGCTTTTTTGTATATATCACCTGAGACAAACTTTGCGTTGCTTACATATCTTCCCAGTGAGATGAATTCCTTTAGGCTGAGCTCTTGGAATGGCTGCCTAGAGATTCCAATTGGAGTTTAATCTATAAAAATATCAAAGGCAAAAAATGATTACAAATCCTGATTGAGGAAGGAATTGACCCTGCACATGACAACAAACATAAAAATGATTCTTACTTTGCATTCAGTGATTTGAAGATCTATGTGGATGTGCACACACGTGCATGTAGATGTGTTCTACACTGAGATCAGAGCCTTTGTTCTTATTGCCACAGATTGCTACCATTTTCTTGTATTTTTTTTTTAATAATTATTTTTGCAGTGAAGGTGTTCTTCTTGGAAAATGACTCTCAAATTGTAAATTAGAATCACTTAATTGCTGGTTAAAGCCAAGAAATTTTGAATCAGTAGGTCTGGGGTAAAGCCTGAGAATTTGCATGTCTAATAAATTCCCATTTCTATAGGTAATGGCCAGATAACCAAACTTCTCTGTGCCGTGAGGCATTTGATATTAATGACTTAAGTTTCTATGCCAATACCCCTCAGATTTTTTAGAGTATTGGACATGTTGGCAATAGCGAGACAGATAAAACCAGCCATCAATTACTCATAAATTCAAATGTCAATAGTCCAAAACTTTAAATCGCACACACCACACACACACACACGAGTGCACACATTTCTTTTTTATTAAAATTTTGTATGAGTGGTTGATTTGACTTAAATTTTTATTTTTAATATAACATAGGTTGGAGTGAATAAATTATTATCTACAGCATTCCAAAACATTACTTCAAAACCATAAAAAGAAATCACACTCAAAGGAAGAAAACTTTAAACTAATAACTCAATTTAAAATTACATGGAGGCAAGTTTGATTTTTCTACTCAAAGCCACTTCTGTTATTCAAGTTATCAAAATTTGACTGGTAATCCAGTTATAAATAGTTTTCAGATCTGATTAGGGAAAGTCAGAAAGAAATCTCAGCTAAAAGGGTAAAAAAAAATAGGTTTTCTATCAGAGTATATTTTGGAAGCTCAAGAGTTAGAGAAGTAATGATAAATTCCTGGAATAATAACAGATCCGCAATTATTCATTCCACCTAAGAATTTTAAACTAGTTAATACCAGCCATTAAATTTTTAAGATTAATCACAAAACTTTTAAAAGCATAGTTATAACTACCATATTCATAATATTAATGTAAATATGTATTTGGTCTTTCTTAAACTGTATTTTGATGATAATATGAGAAAAAAATAAAGATATTGTGAAAAGGGCCTGAAAGGTCTTGAAAGAATGTTTGAATAATAGAAGAGCATCAACTTTGTTTTCTGGTTTGGATTGTTTCACAGTCTCAAATCTCAGATATACTAAGTATTTATTGCAACTACTTCTATTACAATTTTTCTTTCAACCCATTGTGTTCTAATATGTATTAGTTTTAATAGCTAAACTATACATTAGTGTGTACAATTCAGTTAGTGTTACTTGTGAAATTGGCAAAACAATCACTGTAATTAACAAGCTCATCATCCCCTTGAAGTTTGACCTGACCCTTGTAGGCCCTCCCTTTCATCTTCCCTCACACTCCTCACTGTCCCCAGGAAACCACAGAACTGAGTTCTGATACAATAAGTTACATGATATTTTCTGTAATTTTACATAAGTGGGATCATATAGTACATATACTTTGGGATCATAGAGTATATGTACTTTTTAACCTTTTATTTTTTTTAATGCAGCTTAATTATTTGGAGCTTCATCATGTTGTAACAATTATTCAGTAACCCGTAGAACACCTTTCTTTGCTTACATCTTTCCTACCAACAGAGAGATAGATTTTAAAAAAGGAAGTAGTGTTTCTGCTACAAAGCCATCTCTTATGAGCATCTACAAAATCCACAACATAACAGAAGCTGAATCATGACATCTATTTTTCTCACTTCACATCTTCTCTGGGAAAAGATTAATCCTTACCTTCCATTTCTCAAGTCCACTTCAGCTAGGAACCAGATTCCTTAATGGAACTTGGAAAAGTGAATAGAGTGAGAGATATTTCCTGAAATGCTTTTCTTAAAACAAGCCCTGCCTGAAAGTAAAACATTGGAAGGGATATATCAAACGCAAGCTGAAGTGCACTCGCAATACTACAAACTGATAGGAAACCTACACAAAGCACACTTAAAGCTTTCATCCATCTCAGGTTTCACTGATACTTTTTTCCTCCCCAAAGTTTTTTCCTTAGTGCCCTATGCAGGTTGGGCCTCCAGGTGCTTAACTCCCCTACACTGGGTTTTACTCCCCTACACTGGGTTTCCTCAGGTCTTTGCTAAGAGAAAACTCTGATAAGAACTATTACAAATGTGGCAGAGTTGAGTGGGAATACCAGACAATTTCTGGATGAGTTTCAGAAGTGGAGTAGAAACCCCCGAGATGGCTCTTTACGCAATTCTGAATCAAGCTTCTGTTTAGTGGCCCAAATTATTTTCAAAAAGAGTCAGAAAAGTTAGCAAATTTCTAAATGAATATGTGGTTTAAGATTTCTTTGCCTGTGACAAATTAAAAGCCAATATCTCTATTATTAAAATTAAAGATGAATTTTCAAAGAAGCTTGTATCCATAGAAATTAACTCTGTATTTAAGTGCAGAAGTACACAGATAGAGTAAACGTTTCAATAAATGTTTGAAACATTTTATAGATGTAACTTTGTTTTTAGAAAACCATTTTATATGTACCATTGCTTAGTCCCAGTTAAAAAAAAAATGGCCAAATTTACAACTTCAGTGATTTAGGAGAATTACATACCTAATCAAAGAAGGGAACAGAATTATGACTCTGATTTTATATTTAGTCATTGAGTTATGCACTTTCAATCCTGATGTATGTCTGGGGAGTGCTGATGGTAGCACTGAGATCATCATCCACTGTGCTGTGTCTGTCTATCATTTCTTCACTTTTTCTAAGTGATATGTTAATCATTCATTTCATTAGAAAAGTTTTAAAAATTTGAAGCATTGACATAATTCCCTTTCTTTATCCACAGGTGTAGCACTTCATTCCTGAAAGGATCTAGGACAAACTTAAATAATAGAAGTGTGGGGAAAAAAGATTTTTTCCCCATTTTTACTGAAATATTTAAGGCACTGACTAGCAACTTGGGTGGGAGGAGGGGCTTCATAATATAATTTATGTGATGCTGCTGCAAAGAACTGGATAGTGCACTACATGTGTAGGCCTGTGTAACAGCCCTTCCTGTGTTCTCTGTGCCTCTATTCATAACTACAATGTCAGATTTTTCTTGTATTATTATTAGCAATCATTACCTTCTCTGTCATATTTAATCCAAATGACTTTCTACTTTTCACTATCAAAGAATAACAGGACAATATAAAACATCATAAAACATAACATCATCTCTTCCTGTTTCATTACATATTCTCCTTGTAGCCAAAACATCTCTTCAATATGATTAAATGACTAAAGAAATTATATTAGATTCAGTTCCCTGAAAGACCATCTGCAGTAAATACAACAGTGGGTTTCAATTTAAATTAAAATTGATTGTATGCTTACTGGTTCTTCTAAGCTTTGAAACTGGAAAATTAAAAATGCACACATGGCAATGTTGATTTGCTCCTGAGAGAAGGTTCTTCTTTTAGCTACTCAGCAGGTTTCCAATAGGCAAATAGAATGGTGGGGGAAATATAAAAATATTTTATTTAGGATGTTATCACATTGTATGGATGAAACTGGAAGCAGACATGATCTCTTGGGCTTCTTAAACAATTATATCATAAAAGATTAGTTGTTGCTGCTGTTTAATACATAACATTAGGGTTAGCATGTCTTTACTTTTCTTAATATAGCCCCAGTTTACATACGGTGTTCCAGTATAATGTTCCCAGTCTCAAATTATCCAGCTTGGATGATATTTTATGTCCTTATAATTATATTTTATATCATTACACATTAGAAACTTGTGTTTTAGCAGCAGCAACCTAGTTACAGCCTCAACAATTTACTTCATGATTCCTCAGAAAGTGTAGTCATTCATGAGTCATATTTAAAAGTACCAATAAATAGCACAAAGTATGTTTTTATTGTGCGAGTGCTATTTCTAATAATTAACATATATCATTTATTCTTATTAGAACTCTTGTAGTAGGTACAAATAGTTATCCTAATCTTTTCAGATAAATCACATGATTTCTAAGATTTCTGAAGAATTTCTAGATTCTTATTATTACAACCAACATTAGTATTAAAACTCATTTTATTATGTTATCTCATATAAGAATATAAAGAAACACATGATTTAGATAATACTATGCTGTTTTACAACTGGTTATAACATATATAAAATATAGATATAGCACAAGATGTCTAAAATATAGATACATGAAGAGAGCAATATCCTCTCTTAAATTCTCAACTACCATGAATGCCAGCCATGGTTTCCAATATTAGTTCTATAAGTTATAGTATAGCAACTATTATCATTCTCGGAAATAACCAACACATAATGTGAGTTTAAATGCCTAATTAATTTATATCATTTAATAATATCAATATTATAACATTGGTTTTATGCTCCAGGCTAATCTACCCCTCTCTTCTTGGTTGTTTATGTATTTACATTTAATAAATATTTAAAAGCTTAAATTGGTTTTTATTCAACATTTACTTTACTTCACAGAACCCATATTATAGACTTTATTTTTCTGTTCAACCTTATTAATTAGTATCACTAATTAGTAACGTTATTAAAAACGTTAATAAGCAGTGCTTTTTACAATACCCATTTAATTCTGGTGTTTATGAGAAATGAGATGGGAGAATTAAGTTATTGGGGGTGATAGTACAAAAGAGGTTGAAATCTCTCATTTTGAACACCCCTGTGTCTATTCCCCCAAAAGAACCAATGTACCTTCTTCCGCCCACTTTATCATAATGTAAAGTTCACAACTATTTTTTGTAATAAGTTTTAGAAGCTCCAGTTATTGAATGAGAACATCAGTGCTCTGAGGGTTAAGAAGCTTGCATAAGACCATGTCATGAAGTGTGGAGAAACCCAGATTTAAACCCAACTTTGCTGAATCCAGAGCCTGAACTCCAGTCATGTCACCCCACAACCCACACCTGCCCTGCTGGTTTCTCTTTGCTGCTCTCTACTGCTTCTCTTCTTGAACACCTCACTTTGTTTCTCTCTTCTCTTTCTTGCTCATATTCTGGACAGTAAGAGCAAAGTAATCCCTATAAGAGGAAACAAAGAGTTGAGAACTCAGGTCCTATATTCATACCTTAACTCCACAAAATCTGGACATTTCTTCCCATTAAAGGGACTTTTCTGAAAGGGCACTTTATGAAGGCTAAAATTGGCTTAAATTCAAAATCAGAAAGTTCTATTATTGTATCCTGTCAAGGGTTGTAAGAGTTCATTTTATAGATGGAATAAAATAAGACAGAGCAGAGAAAGGATTACCTCAAAATCACACATCTAGTAAATGATGGTATTGAGCAAGTGATCTAAGTCTTCTGTGTCTTATATCCACACTATTGTTTCCCAAATTATGGGGATATTAAATAAGTTACAATTCTCCAGGTGATTTTAGCTCTTACATGGAAAAAGCATTAGATAACAGTAAATCACATACTGAGAAAGTTGTTCCCATTTCAATTCTTTACAATCCTTCGATGGGAAATGCTCAATTTAATGCTAGAATGCCTTTTAACCCCTCTTTAGCATTCCTCAATTCTTGCTTTCCTATATTAAAAAACCCATAGTGAATGATGTAACAAACACATGTGTCTTTCCACAATCTGCAAAACAAAATATTAACACAGTGGAAGAATATATGAAATTATTCTAAGTGAAATAAGCCAGTCAGAGAAAAATAAACACCATATGCTCTCACATACATGTGGAATCTAATGAACAAAATAGACTGACAAAATAGAACCAGAGGCATGGATACACAGAACAGACTGACGGGGCTGGGGGAGTGGGGTTCTGGATAAAATAAGAGATTAAAACATAATGCTTTAACACAGGCAAAGAGTGGTGAAGGCCAGGAGAAAGGCGAAGGGGGCTGGGCCAAGGTGGGCAGGGGGATAAAATGGAGGGCAACTATAATAGTGAAAACAATAAAACATAGGAAATAGATGAGCCTGTCTTAGTCCTTTCAGGCTGTTATGAGAAAATGCCACAGGCTGAGTGGCTTAAATGGACAAACGTTTCTTATACTTCTGGAGCTGGCGAGTCCAAGATAGAGGTGCTGACAGATTCGGTGTCTGGGAAGAGCTCTCCTCCAGCTGAACAGGAGGGAGGCCTTTCCGCTCTTTCTTCACATCATAGAAGGGGCAAAGGATTTCTCTGGGATCTCTTTCATAAGGGCTCCAATCCCATTCATGTGAGCTCAGCCCCTTTGACCTAATTAACCTCCCAAAGGCCTAATACCATCACATCAGAGATTTGTTTTCAACATAGAGATTTTGAAGGGGACATAAAACTCCGTTTGTACAAGAGACCTTCCTGATTTTATTCTGCTCCCTATCAACTGGCATTTGCTAATTATAATTTGGTGATCATTGAAATGTATTTTTTTCAGAGTTTTATGAATAAACTACAGGCCCGGTGTACAAAATTAGTGCACAGGGTGTGTGTGTGTGTGTGTGTGTGTGTGTGTGTGTGTGTGTCCTTCATCCCAGCCTGCACCCTTTCCAATCTGGGACCCCTTGTCTGACTTCCCGTTATGAGTCGGACATCCCTCTCAAAATCCAGGATTGTTGGCTCCATATTGCTCACCTGCCTGCCTGCCTGCCTGCCTGATTGCCACTAACTGCTTTTTCCTGCCAGCCTGATCACCTCCTAACCACTCCCCTGCCAACCTGATTGCCCCTAACTGTCCTTCTCCACCAGCCTGATCACCCGCAACTGCCCTCCACTGCAGGCCTGGTTCCCCTAAACCACATGTGTCAAACACAAGGCCCGCGGGCCAAATCCATCCCTCCAGGCCTTGCAATGTGGCCCGCACCGCGCTGTCATCACTGCACTCCGCTGCGTTTCCATCACAATGACAGTTTATGACTGTTCAGTAAACCATTCGGCCCGCGATTTAGGCTGGATTTTAGATTTTGGCCCCTTCTCTGATTGAGTTCAACACCCCTACAAACTGTCAACCCCTGCAGGCCTGGTCCACCTCAACTGTCCTCCCCTGCAGGCCTAGCCCCCATCCCCAACTGTCCTCTGCTGGCCATCTTGTTGTGGTCATCTTGTGTCCACATGGGTGTGCTGGTCAATTTGCATATTATCTCTTTGATTAATTAATTGTACTTTAGAAGTAAGTATACAGAGAAATCAGTACTATCCACCACATATTTTTAAATAAATTTTAGAATTGTTTTTATCCTAACAAAACTTCAATAAAAGCTTAATGCTATTTTGTTTGTTTTTCCCCCCTTTGTTCACTGACACCTATGCATATGGAAGCACACATACATGTCAAAGCTACCAGCTTCACCGTCAGGCAAGAGTGTGTAGATAGCTCAGCAAAACTTTCTTGCCTCTTCTAGATAGATAATATTTTCTTCTGCAACTGGATAAATTTAGTTCTTTTGTTTTTTGGACAGCAACTTACTGTAATAAAAAATTTCCTATCCAGTTGCTCCAAAAACAATACAGATTTATTTCCCTTGTGGGATCCACTTTGTATGCAATTACTGAATACATTTATATTTATTATAGAGAGCATCAAAATTATTTTTGTTGAAATACCATCAGGACCAAAATCTTCCCTAAGTGTCTCTTGATTGGTTTAGATTAACCTTAGAATGATGTTTCTTTACATTTGTCCATTCCAAAATTACTTCAGGTCTTGATTATCATCCTTATGGATTTGCAAACAGATCCTCTAGGCTTTTCAGATTTCCAAGAGGAAATGTTGAAAATTTGAATGCAAATATATATTTTAAACTGACACATACTCCAAAGCTGTATCTCCTAAAGAGTTTAATTGGCAAGACTCAGAAACACAATATATGCAGGACCTGGCTCAAAATCATATTACAAATTGGTTGGGGAGCTGAGAGTAGAATTTAGAACTATTTACTTTTCTTCCCATCTTTGCTTAATTCACACACAAAAATAGTATTAAGATGGCCAAAGAAACAATTCTAGATGTACTCTAAAATCCTGTGCACAGAGCTTATTTAAATAAATATTTGTCTTCATGTGTGTGTGTTTGTATGTTTATTAGTGTTACCTTATACTCTAAAATCAAAAATCAAAAAAATTAGATGAAACCGGTTTGGCTCAGTGGATAGAGTGTCGGCCTGTGGACTGAAAGGTCCCAGGTTCAATTCAGATCAAGGGCATGTACCTGGGTTGCGGGCACATCCCCAGTAGGGGGTGTGCAAGAGGCAGCTGATCGATGATTCTCTCTCATCAATGTTTCTAACTCTCTGTCCCTCTCTCTTCCTCTCTGAAAAAAAAAAAAATCAATAAAATATATTAAAAGAAATAAAAAATAAAAAGAATTAAATACATGTCATAATATCTATTCAATTTTATATATGATTAAAGAATCTGACAAAATGTAAGTACAGTGGAGAGATAATGTACAATAAAATGAAATGGCCACAAATTAGAATATATATTTAAAATAAATCCAATACAGGAGACACAAATCCAAGAACTTTAATTAACTAGGAAATGATGCATATTCATGAGCCTAACCACAGGATGTATGAGTGTACAGAAAACAAAGAAGCAAAGGAGAAGTATCAGACTGCTGTTCTTGGAGAGCCATTTATTCCTTTCATTGCTTCTTCAAATGCTTGGTTCAGATAAACATGTTAATTTAAAATTGTTTAAAGTCTATATTTGTAGTTCTATGTAGTAAACATGGCAGCATGAATACACTGCTATGTACTGACTATGGGTACATACATATACAATGTATTTCATATTTACATATAACTCTATATAACAATACTCTGGTTAGAGCACAGTCACCAAGGATATTCCAAGGTTGCGGGTTCCAGCCCAGGTCAGGGAACATAAAGGAATGCATATTGCTGTTTTTCTTTCTCTCTTCCTCTCTCTCTAAAAATCAATAAAATGTTTTAAAAATAACCATGAATACGTAAATAAGTGGGAAAATAAATTGATGTCTTTCTCAAATCAATCAATTAAAAATAAACAAACCAAAAAACTACAGACTTCGATCTTTAGATCTTTCTGCTCTCCATCTCCTGGCAGTCAAAATTCCTTCAGGGGAACTCTAGTACCGAGGACTTCCAATCTTGAAAAGACAGAGGAAAGTATCTCTTGAGTTTCATTAAAGCATGACGTGATTTTTATAATATGCTGGCTTTCTGTCTAGAATTTTCCACATAAAAGATGACTTGGTAGCTGTCTACTTTTTGTCCCTCTGAAGCTGTCTGATTTAATTAAAGTCTGGGTTCCAAATTTGATTTTTTTTCTCTCCCTGTTGCTCTCTTAGTCTGATATCCTTCCAAACAATACTAGACCTATATTTTAGAAGAAAGACAAAAATCTGATGTTACTTGAAACTGAAGCATTTCTATACAACATATAATAAACATTTTGATAAAGGTGAAAAACGAACCATGGGAAAAACCTAAACTCCACTTATAAATATCAGAGATATAGCATAATTTGGTACAGAGTCTACTCCTCTCTCATAATAAAAGTTTATGCTCTGAAAGGCAGAACATTAGTGTATAAGATAATTTATTGCAACTCTGGAACTGCATTCATTCTTTCACTCATTCACTATCTCTTTACTGTGTTCATTCTTTCAAAAATATTTATGGAAATAGATATTATTCAAGGTACACTGAGATATAAAGATGAATAACAACACAGTATATCTAATTCAGGAATTTATTTTCCTAGAGAATTTGTGCCATGTGCACTTATAAATTATAATAACAACAACACACTGATTGCTGTAAAGAAAAGTCCTGTAATTTGATAAGCTAAAGTGGTAATAGTTTGTGAAAGAGATTTCAAATATTCAGGACTTGAGGGACAATAATTTTAATTCTTAAAAATATGATAACGCAGAGAATTAAAGGGGGTTAGGGGGAAATTACACTAAGGCTGAAAATTACAGAACATGATTTTGGAACCAAGAGTGATCAGCTGGAACATGTTAATTAGTTCCACACTGTGACAGTGCGATTTTCCGAGTGTTAGCCAACTGAGTGATACTTTCTGGATTCTACTGATTCAATAACACTTATCACCTGGCTTCCATTTGGTAAGTGGGGCACTTTGCAAGATACAAATTGTGAGTTCTGGAAGCAGAACAGTGCTAATGGGTCCTTCTGGGGATTAGACCCTTAGCCTTGACCTCATTAGCACTATACTCTAAGCAACTAAGGTCCTTATTGAAAATGGCTCAAAGTAAAGACCTTTGTCAATAACTTGGTATCCTTTTCCAAAACAAAACAAAACAAAACAAGAAAACAAACAAAATCCAGCAACAACAACAACAAAAAAAGAGAAGGAAATGGTCTAATATTTCCTAATGGTCTGTGCAAAGCATCTCATGAACATTTTTTTATATATTTTTATTAACACTTTAAAGATAGATACTTAAAGAGACTGTGGTTACATATGTACATTCAATTTATGAAACAAATAATTTGTATTCAAAATTTTAGAATTTATTTTTATTAGACGATGTGGATACAAAATGCTATGTACCCTCTAGATTTTAAGAATGTGAATAACTAGCAAAATTATCCCTACCCAATTAGGTCAGTTAAAATATAACTGTTTAATAAATGAGATATTCAAGAAACATACTTCAGTCATTATAAAACATTTAGGCAATTTGGTACAAATCATAAATCTTCTCATAAAAGTAATCATTTATCCATCTTTGTAGTCTGTTTCTCTAGAAAAATAGTAAATTTAACTAGATTTTAACAGTTTATCTTAACCACTTCATATCACTCTAATATTCATGAAACTTCTATTGTGCTAAAATAATACATTTAGATAACACACGTGGTCAATTTTTACTAAATCAAGTATAATCATGATTCCTTAAAACTTCTTTACATAGTCTATATTACGGCTACTTTAAAATACCACCACAGGAACCATAAAATAAGACAATTATATGCTGAATTTTTTTATAGATTGGGTTTTTAATATTGGAATTGAGAAAATACATAGTACCACATGTGCACATTAAATATTGTGAAGGAAATAAACATTGTGAAGGAATAAAAAAAAGCTGACTATGAACATCTACTAGTATGAGCTTTTAAAATCATTTTGTTTGTTTTTAATATAAATATTAGGAAGATAGAGTGTATTCCAATTGAAATTTTAAAAAAATTTTAAAAAGGCTAAAATATTGTTCTTCAATACTTCCAGTGTCTTAACGCAAATGCCAATTCTCAACATTTACCCCTTTGATCTTTCTGTCTTATCATGGTAATTCCATAACCATGCCCACCATAAAGAGCATACTCTTGTTAAAAGTGTTATACACTCAGTCTTTCCTTCATCTTCAGCATTGTTTAGTGGCCTTGGGTGATGTTCCCGTTTTTCAAAAAAATAGAGGAATTAGTCAGAGCAACAGATCCAAAACATCCCTGTCTCCATGGTTCCTCTCTTTATTAGTGAGACATATTTTATTATTGTGTATGCATTTCATTTGAAAGTTAATATTAATTCTATTTTTAAAAACTTTTTTGATTATTTGCCTGTGTGGCTGTTCAATTTCCTTTTAGTCTTTGGAGACCATAATAATTATCTACTATTTCATAAGAAATACTTTTATACATACTATTTGACAAGGAATTAATTTTATTTTTATTATTGATTCTTCTCTGAAAATTGAAACGAACACAAAATTTAAATTTACAATTAAATTTAGAATTTTATTTGGGGACTGTACAGTATGAAAAATCAATTCATTGCTGATACACATTCATATAGTCAAAAGTACTCTGGTTAAAATTAGCATATATTTTGGAATTTGATTTTCTTTATAGTTCTTCTGAAACACTCTGGTCCATTCTGCCATTATTTCTTGTCTGGATTACTGTAATAGCCTCCTAATTGATTTGGATGCTTTCACTCTTGCCTTCCTTCAATATAAGTGCAACATAAAAAATAAAAAAAAATCCTAGACTTCTGCACAGATTCCTATAATATTGTCCCATGTCATTCTGAGTAAAAGCCGAAGTCTTTATAATGACTTATGATTTATCTTCCTCCCCTTTAACACTCCCCAGCCACACTGGCTCCTTGCTGTTCTTTAAACACTAATATGCTCCTAAATCAGTGCATAGGAATCTCATACTCCTCTGCCTGAACTATATTTTCCCCAGATATCCAATTTCTACTGCAATGTCATCTTTTCTGGTCTTCTATATTCACCCTATATAAAATAATAAACCTTCCTTTGATATACCTAAAAATTAGCATCTGATAATTGTATGGTGTCTTATGATTCATAGCTCTCCTGTTGTTAATGATGAAATTATAAGAGTAAAGAGAAACCTTTCTTAGGGAAATTTAAAATTCTTTAAAAAAAATTAAAAAAAAATATATATATATAAATTTATTTCAGAGAGAGGAAGGGAGAGAGAAATTGAAACATCAAAGATGAGAGAGAATCGTTGATTGGCTGCCTCCTGCATGCCCCCTACTGGCGATCAAGCCTGCAACCCGGGCATGTGCCCTTGACCGAAATCAAACCTGAGATGCTTCAGTCCACAGGCCAACGTTCTATCCTTTGAGCCAAACCGAACAGGGCAAAATTTATCATTCTTAATACAATGTGCTTTATATCTTCTAGTTTATAGTCTAATGTACTTATAAAAAAGTATTTGCTAGCTTCATCCCCATTATTGTAATAACAATACTAATGGATACATGTATAGATTTTTATTAACAGACCATTAATAATATATAACCACTAGGGGCCCAAAGCATGAAATTCATGCCAGGGACTTGGCCCCTGCCACCGCGACAGCCACCTCTGCCTCGACCCTCACAGACCTGGCTTTATCTGGAAGGTTGTCTGGAAGGACATCTGTCTAATTAGCATAATATACTTTTATTATTATACACTAGAGGCCAGAGCAGGAAATCCATGCACTGGGGTGAGGAGGATCTCAGCCCCGCCTGCGATCTCTCTTAGTCCAGGGCATATCTACCTAAGCTGGCAGTGGAACATTCTTCTCGCAGTCCGAAACTCCTCGCTCCTTACCGCTGGCCTACTTGTTGCTCCTTACCGCTCCGATTGCTGCTCCTGCCACCGACATTGCGCTGTCTAGCTATGAGGCTGGCTTCTGACTGAGCCGCCTCTCCCTGGGGGAGTGCACTGGCCAGCAGGGGGCAGCTCCCGTGTTGAATGTCTGCCCCTGGTGGTCCTGAAGAATCATAGTGACTAGTTGTTCTGGTAGTTCTGCCATAAGGGCCGCTGAGGCTTTTACTATATAGATCTCTCTGACTTCCCAGTGAGCTAAAGCAGCCCAGTCTAGGTTCTCCTATTGCTGCTTCTATCCTAGGCCCTTCCTTGTTTCACTGTCCCCAGCTTTAATAAACATACCCTCATACTAAAAATAAATAAATAAATAAATAAATAAATAAATAAATAAATAAATAAAAAGTAACCATTTTATTTAATTCTTATAAAAAAACACACTCCCAGTTCTTGCAGGCAATTTATGATAAACAGCAAACATATAATATTACTAATATATTTCAACTAACATCTCGTATATGTTAGTTCCATTTTTAAAGGGAGAATAAAAATTACTCCGTGTCATTTTTTTAAAAATTTACTCATACATCATTTTTTCACAAAAATTATTAGAGCATTTACTATGTACCACCCTAAGTGTTGGTCATTTAAGTGAGAATCCTGCAGATATACTTCCTGAGGTAAAAAGGACATACATATGTCTGATAAATTTAACAAGTCCTTAGCATTATAGTGCAATAATGATTAAAGGCTTTCAGAATGGCTTACAAATGAGTGTGTATTTGACTTGGCTATATTTTGATCTGCCAAGAAAGAAGAGCATGTTATTAATTATAAAAGTAAATGAATTCAAGTAGCACCATTTGATGTATTTATAATTCAGATCTCTTTGAGATTGTTGTTCCTCAGCGTTAGGCAATGAGGGATTCAGTTTTTGGCTTTGGGGTTTTTTGTGCCTTTTGAAGCTGTTTCTTGGAGATGCCTGTAGCGTTAGCAGTCAATATGGTGAGCAGCCTTCAAAGACTAGCTGAGCCATTGTACAGGACAATGCACCATACCATTTGTTACTTGAAACCCTACATATGTTTGTCCTCTATGTAAACATATGTTTCAGTGATATGAATTTAATAAAATTTGAAATAGTAATTTTGTTCATCTTTTAAGTTAATGAAATAAAATTTGAATCTAAAAGAAATATGTTGCGTGTTGGAAAACAGAATATTAGAGACTCTCTTGATCTCTAATTTGCTCTATGAATGAGTGAAACCTGGGAACCAAATCAGAAGTATTATTTCTCAGTGGCCTTTCCTATCACTTCTTAGGCATTGGTGACCACTCATTACCACATAGGTGCTGCCACTACACCTTAGCCTATCCCTAATTTTCTAAATAGTATTTTTTTAATTTACCCTCTGAAGTAAAAAAATGAGTTTGTTTTTTGTTTTAATAGAACACCAGGTAGCATGCATTATTCAGTAAGCAAGTTTTGACTGCATAACCTTACATTGTTAATCACTAAATTAGTTGTTTTGTCTAGCTGACAATATAGCAAGAAGTTGTTTGTTAGTTTGTTTGTTTGTACTGGACTAATTTTTTTTTAACTGAATTGAATAGATGTATTTGCCAGATATAGGTCTATTTTGAAAAATAGCTGTACTAAGCTAGCTTCAACAGATAGCTGTTTTCCATGTCCTGTAAGCATTTTGATTGATTTTTGCAATTCCTGTGTTCTTTAAACTTGCCTGAACACAATTCTTTCTCTACACACATCAAAGCACTCACACTGTATTTCTTTATCTCCATTGATTCTTTTAACTTCTAATCTTCATGGAAAGGTTCCAGTCACTTCCTTGACTCCTTAAGTATTTTACTTTTGTTAGTTCAAATCCCCTTTGTTTGTTTTACATTTGAAACATAAACACTTCAAATGATATATTTGAAGATGAGAATATATATATATATATATATATATATATATATATATATATATATATATATTTCCCCCTCTTTCTTTCTTGTCTCTAGGCTTTTGGGTGCTTCTGCCTGAATATGGCCTTTTTAAAAATATGTATATTTTTATTGATAATAGAGACAAGGAGGGAGAGGGATAAAGAGATAGAAACATCTATGAGAGACAAACATTGGCTGGCTGCCTCGTGCACGCCCCGTGGTAGGGATCTGGCTCACAACCTGGGTATGTGCCTGACCTAGAATAGAACCATAGGTTGAAGTTCAGCCACACCAGCTGGGCAATGAATAAGGTCTCTGATAGTCCAGAAAATGCATACTCCCAGTTCTTGCAGGCAATTTATGATAAACAGCAAACATATAATATTACTAATATATTTCAAAACACTTGCTGGTTTAGGTGTCCATTTCAGGAAGCTGGTTTCAAATCTCCCCACACCTCATATATAAGTACAGAGAAAGTAAAAATAATCTCCATCCTCAAAAGGATAAAATATGGCATTATGTCTAAAAGATTCTTTTAAAAGTTGATTTTAAATAATTTTGAATTACTGAAAAATTTTAAAAGATAATAAACATAATTCCCATTAACACTTTACCCAGATTCCTCAACCATAAACATCTTATCAAGTGTATTAATTTTACTATTTTTCTATATTTTTCTGAACTCTTTGTGAATAAGTTGTTAAATTATTATTTACCTCAAAATAATATTAACATTGCTTTGAAATAATTTAGACTTATTTTTAACCTTACATAGTACAGTTATCATAATAAGGATATTAACAATACAACTACCTAAACAGCTACAGATGTATTTAAAATTTTTACTTGTACCAAAATGTTATTTACATCAAAACAAACTCACAATAGTTTGTTTATTTTCTAATCCAGTATTAACTGGCACATTAAGTTGTTCCTTCCCTTCCTTTTCCTTTAAGTTAGAGGTATTCCACAATCTGTCTTGTGTTTCTTCAACTTGACACTTTTGAGAGGATAGCCCATTACTTTGTAGAATATTGCTCACATTGGGTTGCTCTAATATTATCTTATAATTACAAAGAGTATTCATTTTCTCAGGAACATATAAAAGTGATATTGATTTTCAGTGTGTTACATTAGGAGATAAATAATTGTCTGCTGGCCTTGTTCCTGCGTGACTTTAATTTGGATTACTTGGTTTAGGTGGTATCTACCAGATGTCTCTAATGTAAAGTTAATGATTTTTCCCCCTTTGTATTTATTAACTCTCTTGTGGAGAGATATAGTGAGTGAGATTTCTGTTTCTCATTAAACTTCTAGCCATTAGGTTTAACATTCATTGATGATTCTTATCTATAACTATGATTACAATGGTGATTGCTGAGTAGTGTTTTTCTGATTCTATCATTCATTTTGTATTTAATAGTTATAAGTTTCCTTTTTCCTCATCTTTATGTAATTATTTACTTATATCTGTGTGGATTTATAGGTTCTCATTTTAGTCTAAGGATTATAAGTTCTTATTACCTTTAATTGTCTTAATTATCCGTGTGTCAGTGGAAGACCTTATCAAAGTGGCTATGAGTTCTATTGATGTGCCCAGTTATTTTTTTTTAAACATTTCAACATTTTTTTAACTTAGTGTCACAAAAATACATTCAGCAGAAGAAACCAATTATGAAAGGAGATTTAGTTCCTTTTGGTGATGCAAGATATTTAGAACTAAAATCAGAATGCTAGGTATTCCTATTGCTTTTTGTAGGACTTTCCTCCTATTATCTCTCATTGGACAGAATAGTATATATATGCACACACAAATGATATCTGTATGTATTTGTTTATTAATTATATACATTGGTAAATAGTTGTCATTGTATTTAAAATTTATATACAATTGACAAATTTCCTGAAATATACAACATGCTGAACCTATGAAAATAAGAAATTGAAAAGCTAGAAAAGCCTAGATCTATTAAAGAAACTGTATTTGTTTCTTTAAAAAATATTTCCATAAAGAAAACTATGATAGATGCAACCAGCCAGCATCAGGGGGTCAAGGTTCAGTTCATCTCACTCAGGGCTTATGTCCAGGTTACAGATGATCAATGATTGATTCTTTCATCATTGATGTTTTTGTTTCTATCCTTTTTCCTTCCTCTCTGAAAAAAAAAAAAAAAGGAAGGAAGGAAGAAAGGAGAAAGGAAGGAAGGAAGGAAGAAATGAAGGAAGGAAGGAAGGAAGGAAGGAAGGAAGGAAGGAAGGAAGGAAGGAAGGAAGGAAGGAAGGAAGAAAGGAAGGAAGGAAGGAAGGAAGGGAGGGAAAGAAAGAAAGGAAGAAAGAGAGAGAGAGAGAGAGAGAGAGAGAGAGAGAGAGAGAGAGAGAGAGAGAGAGAGATACTAGATGCAATAGCATTCCTGGTGAAAGCCTCCTAAATTGTAATAAAAATAGCACCCGTCTTGAACTCTTTCAAATATTTAGATCTTGTGCAATATACAGATATTATAATATATAATTCCACAACTGAAACCTATATAATCCTATTAACCAATGTCACCCAAATAAATTTACTTTAAAGAAAACATAAATAAAAACAAACAAATATAAAATAATTTTCCATTTTGCTATTTACAACTAGAATAACCTAAATTCCATAATTAAGAAGGACCTCACAAAAAAACTTTCCTTCTGTGTCCTGAGATCTATTTTCTCCTCTCTCTCTCTCTCTCTCTCTCTCTCTCTCTCTCTCTCTCTCTCTCACACACACACACACACACACACACATCCTTTATAATAAAAGGCTAATATGCAAATAGACCAAACAGTAGACCAACCAACCAATCAACCCAAACAATCAATCATTATGACCTGTGCTGAGCACCATGGGGTGTGCTTGCAACATGGCAGGCATCAGCCATGACAGGATGGTGGAGAAGATAAGCAGGGGCATCAGACCAAGGCAGGGCACCGGTTGCTGTCATCGGGGCAAGCCTTTGGTGGTTACTGAAAATTCTTTGCTTCTGCACACTGCGGTCCCACCTGGCACTCGCACCTGCTGCCAGTGCTGGCCCTGCTTGTACCCATTGCTGGCACCTGGCGTTGGCCCCAACTGCTTAGCTGCCACCCCTGATTGCCTGTCAGGGCTTCTCCAACTCACCCTGCTCCTGAGGGGCAATTGGGGCTGGTAACTGCCACTCACCCGCTGATGGTGCCGGCCCCACTTGCACCTGTTGTCAGTGCCTGACGCAGGTCCTGATTGCTTGGTGTCATCACCAGGTGCGAGCAGGGGTTACTGGCCCCAAAAGCCCCTGAGGGCTTCTTCTTCTCCCCCTGCTTCTGACAGCCTATTGGGGCCAGAAGCCACCACTTGCACCCACTGATGTCACCAGCCCTGCTTGCACCTGCTGCTGGCACCGGATCCAATCACTCCACGTGGTCAGTGGGTGCAAGCTGGCCGGCACTGTCAGCACATGTGAGTGGCGGCAGGAGCAGGGTGGCCAGCAGACTGGATCGGGGGCCATGGTGGGAGGGGCTGGACAGGGTGCAGAGGATGGGCCAAGACCCAACCCTATGCCCACTGTAGCCTCATAGCCCACAGTTCCTTTTAAGGTGCATGAATTCATGCACTGGGCCCCTAGTATACATATAATAGTTGAGAAAAATATAATTAATTGTTTTTATACTTTTATACTAGAATAGAAAGGGTACTTCTGAGAAACTTAATATTATATATGTCATTTATTTGGAGAAATATTATAGAAGATCTATTTGAGGTTCTAAGTCAGTGCTGTTAAATGTTTCCTCTCAAATAGCTACTTTAACTTCTTCACTTGGTACTCAAAGTTTTATATATAGGATGTAACACTGTTTTTATTAAGTGTCCAGTTTGTAATTTAAAAAAGTAAACTTTCCCCAGCTGAAAAATACTGTGTCTACCATAAACATAGAACATTTACATTTTTAAAATGTGTCTTCAATTTTATTTCTGTAATAATTTTTTTCATTACATATTAAAGTAATGAATTTACTTGGCACAACAGGAGTTAATGTATCCTTCATATATAAGATCCATCCATTCTCTTTACCAGGATATAATTTCAGAGAAAAGTAAAGAAGGCTGGTGGCCTGGCCTAATCTCTTTGTCAGCTGAACCCCTGGATAAATAGACTAATGCTATTTGATACGAGGAAGGGACTTTATCTACAGAAACCCTTAGCAGATGTCCCTGGCTAAAGGATTACTTATAGTAAATAAAATTGCAATCACTGGATTTTTTGAGGCATGGCTCCCTGGAGAATTCCATGTAAGCCATACAACTCTGGGTATAAAATAGAGATGTCACTTAACTTCTGCTGTGTTAGACAAAGCAACTAAATCTCCTTTGAAAACCTCATCTGTTATTATGGGCAAGAGAGTGTGTGTGATATTGGAAGGAAGGATGCAACAGGGTTGCCATATTTAGCAAATACAAATATAGATGCCCAGTTAAATTTTAATTGGAGAGAGACAATAACATTTCTGTCTATGCGAGAATGGCCCACACAATATTTGGGACTTGTTTAGACTAAAAATAAATGTGTCTCTGCAATTTCACTTTAACTGGGCATCCTATATTTTATCTGGTGACACTCATCTGGAGAAACAGTTGAGATGTTGCAGGTATGTTGTATTTCTCTTCTTCTTTGTCTTTGCTGCTGAATTATGTGTTTTGAGATCATTAGTAAAATAAATAATGGGTAATACTTCTGAATCATCATTCTTATTTGACAATTTGATTCTGTTTGTAAGCTCAGCAGAATATGGAAACACCTACACAACATCAATTTTACTCAATGCATCAGTACTATTTTAAATTTCAAAAGTAATTATTTATGAACACTAACACATAACTCTGCGGACCATAGCAACCAGGGGCCAGATTTGTGCTTATGTACATGCTGCATAGATGTACAAAACTTGCATTTATAACCACTCACACATATTTTTACTTACAGAAAAAATTATGTCCCACATAGAATAAAAAAATGTCTAACACTTAGAAATTAAAATTGTTATCCTTTCAATGCCATGCTTGAATATGAATTAATAGGAACACCAATGATTACTTAATTCTCGATAGTAAGATGCCTTTACCTCACTTCTTACACTTGCATAAAACCCAGATCTTATGAAATGTTGTGTTTTTTTGTAGACATTTTCTTGTAGAAATGAAAATAATTTCTATCTTTTAAAAAACAAAATTCTGTCACCATTGCATGTATGAGAGTAACTAGATTTATATTGGACAAAGATATACAGCATTCTTTCTTTAAGAGACCATGTGTACTTATTCTCTCCAATTTTCCTTTGAACCATTTTTATCATTCTGCCTTTCCTCTTATTGATGTGATAAATAAAACTTTGATAAATGCTCATTCTCTGTATGCAAGTCATATTTAAAACTCTTTTGAAAATAATGCTTTGATATACTTAACATTGAAGAGCTTATTGCTTGCTGAGAAGACTGACAACTCTATAGATGAATTATAATATTTATCCTTCTAACATTACGAAATTATCTGTCTCTTCTATTAGAAAAGATATTTGAGAAGAGTGACTGCAATCAATTGTGTTTGTATTTAGTAAGTGACTGATTCAAGTTCATTCAGTAAAACTGATCATTCAGTATGTTATAAAAGGGTAGATGACTAATAAATATTTCCATTGAAATATTTGTTTACATGTTCATTACAGTATATTTGTTAATATACTATAAGCAGCTAAAACAGGATTACTAATAACATTATTAAATCCCGATAGCATATTCAAAGAGATTCTGTGATGTGATATATCATTTTTGTAATAAGGAAGAATAAATATATGATTTGTGTTTTTCTCAAATTAATCTGCCCTCAATACCTTATATTAACCTTCCGTGTCTACTTATCACATTGTACTCTTTGTCCATTAAGGCTAACCAGTATGGTAAGTTTGCTTGCCCTCTAGATTTACTTTGCTCTTATTAAGTGCTGCAAGAGCTAAGAAAGAAACCCTTATGATTACTAGTGGTGATAGGCCACTACTTTATTCTTATAGTTTTAGACTGTTAGTTTGGCCCAACAATGGTATTATGGCTAAAAAAGATTTTGACTCCTCCTAATTAATATTATATAATTAATTAATTGATTTACATCCTGCTTTTTTCCTAAGAGGATTATCAAATTACTTGAAAATTTTAAAATTATAAAATGATGCAATATAAAAACTGTATATGGAAAAAGATAACCTACTAAGGGAAAAGTGCTATTAGATGGAATTAAGATGATGATGGAATTAACATCATGATGATCTTTGCTTGTACAATTTGTAGAAGTCACAATGTTGATTTAAAAATTCTGAATAGGAATACTTTACCCATTGAAACTCATTGTGTCTAAATGGAAAAAAAATATTGCTTGAGGAAATTCAACTGTTCATAGGACAAAATCAATAGAAAAGTTCTTCCTATGATCTTCACGAAAATCTTAGTATTGTTAAATAACAAGTTTTAACAAATTTTATGTAAGTACAAGTTTAATAGGACTTTCATTAGGATTTTATTTTGACAGGTTCTCTTATTTGTTTATAACAATCCTATATAATAAAGATGGGTATGCTAATTGACCCTCACACCATTGCAAACATGGTGGTGCCCACAGCCAATAAGGAGGGAATATGCTAATTGATGACCCCACCCTCAAAGATGGTGATGCTCACAGTAAATAAGGAGGGAATGTGCTAATTGACCACCCTACTTTCAAAGATGGCAGTGCCCACAGCCAATAAGGAGGGACTATGCAAATTTACTGCCACACTCTTAAATATGGCAGCACCCAAAGATACAAGATGGAAGTGCCCAGTCCCCTCAGCCCCGCCAGGGCGCTTACTTCTGGAGTCCCCCAGACCCAGCTGCCCAGGGCCAACCCAAAAGCACAGGCAAGCCTTGGATGGCAGTCGCACAGCTGTCTAGGGCTGCCTGAGGCTTGCACTGCCAGCAATGGCAGCAGCATAGGTATGAAAGGGCATTGCCTCCCCCTGATCGCCAGGTCACCTCCCTCCCCTGAGGGCTCTTGGACTGTGAGAGGGGGCAGGCCAGGCTGAGAGACCCCCCACTCCCCCTTCCAGTGCATGCATTTCCATTCACTGGGCCTCTGGTAGTAATACAAGATAGATAACTTATAAGTGCAATTCATTTGCAATGACAAAAATTTTGAGGGAAAGCTTAAAAATGAAAGAAGGAAGTGTAGGGAAGCCATGTTGTCATGCAGGGAACTATTTTAGAATAAATGAAATTCATTCAACTAGATTTTAGGTTAACTCTTGAATTATGTGAAGCATGAGATTTTACTCTGTCAAATGCCTCATTTGCCCAAGTCGCACATTGTCAGTTGAGAAGTGCCTTGCAGATACAAATGTACTGAAATCACAGTGGGAGGAGAGTGAAGATCTCTTTGAGAAGGTTCAGGGGCTAATGATGACTTGTACTTGAGGAGAACTCCATCTCAGTCAGCTCTGATCTGAGATGCCAGCCAAGGCCATGTTTCCTCTTAGAAAATTATTTTAAAACAACTCCATCAAATGCTGCCAAGTAGATAAGAAGGGCAGCACATCTTGACCCCCCTGAGCCAATAATAAGCAGTCACTTTGTAATTTGAACCTAGCTATATCCAACAACTCAGTCTCTGCTTTTTTTTTTTTTAATACATCATTAATAATATTTATAAATAGCTGTTAGCAGTACTATCCCTCTGAACATTATTATTGCTAGGGTATGCTTATAAATACTGATGTTTCAAATAATGATGAAACAACCTTATTCAATAAATACTGCCACTTCTCGATGGATTGCTCCAAAATGAAGTGCCTCTTAAAAATTAGATGTTTTACATTCCTTCCTAAGTATCCAACTGCTCATTAAGAATGAAAATGTGTTTCGCATGTGCTGGTCTTTGACCTTTCTATTTGTAGAGCATTTTACACTTAGGGTTTCAATACCTTTTCCAAAGCCCTGACAATATTTGGCAAGCTTTGCAAAATAGTAACTTGATCCCTTTGCTCTAGGGCCACCCAGCAAGTCAAGAGCAGCCAACTAAGGGCAAAACCCCAAGCATTATGCCCCTCTTTTTTCTCTTGTTGTACAAAAATATTTAGGTATGAAAATGCACTTTTATTTCTTATAAACATATTTCATATATGCATTATTTTAGTGGCACAAAATTATAGAAACACAATTTGAGGAAGTAAAACAAATTCATAATGCTATAGATTCTATTGCACACTTTTTAAATGATTAGTGCCAGGAAGGTGGCACTTTTTGAGCCACAATTACAAACTGTTAGAAACTCATGACTGATAAACAGTTGCCAGAAATACTTAATTATAAGAGGAAATACATCACAACTTTCTGCTAAAAGTAATCTAAAATGCCTCCTTAAATGAATGTTTACTTTTTCTGAAAATTACCCCCCAAAAGTTAAGAGGCTTATTAAATTAACTCCATAATTCATCTGAGATTATTTGCATAACTGTTGCAATGAAGCTTTTCCCCTCATGCTAAATCCATTCCAAACCTAATTGTAAAATAAAATTATAGAGCTTTATAAGCAAAGATATAATTGCTTTCCTTGCTATGACTGTAAAGAAATTTAGGTCAAAGAGATTAAGAGACTTGTTCAAGGTCATGCCACTAAGTGGTGAGTAGAATTTAGAAGTCCCGACACCCACTCCATAGTGTTGCACTTATTATCTGTTTAATAGTTTCTGTGGAGAAGCAGTAAATAGTTTAATCACTTGATCACAAGAGTACATTGATTCGACAAGTCAAATATGACACAGCTTAAAAGGTGCATTTAATGAAAGATGTTTACTTTATCCTTGTTTGCACAGCAAAGAACTTTGAGGAGTTAATTTCAAAACTGTAAGCTTCATGAATCAACTTTAATGAAAAACAAATACAGAAAACGAAAACAAACTCTAAATATTCAAAGTAGATAAACTTAATAAAGTAACTTAGAAACATGCCATATTGTCTTAGCATCTCCATGTAATAGAAGTTGTTTCAAAATTCTTTAAGTCAAGTCAACTTGCAGAAATATCAGGGAAGTAGAAAATAAATTCAAGTAATTAAAAGAAAATCTACTGCCATCTCTATAAGTAAAATTAAATGTACATTTTTGTTCAACTTTTTGTTGTTTTCTTAAGACAAGTAGACAGGAAATAAAGTGAAAGATATTTGACTGAGGGTACAAGAGTTCAAGTATACTCATTTCATACCTGGGTTGTTTAATCTAAACAAAAATATCAAAATTGAAACTATAAGTTCAGGAAGTAATTTAATATATTTTTATGACATTAATAAGAAACTCTTTTCAGTAGATCAGGCTTGAGGTAATAGTATCTCAAACAAGGAATTTCAATAATTGTGAATTACTTGGCTATACTATGAAGAAAGACTTTAGAATCATAATACAAAAAAATGAATGTATTGATTTGTTCACATTTAGAATGAATCCAATATAGTTTTTGTTCATCATTATATTAAATGAATATATATCTTTGCATATTAAGTTTGTAAGCCAATTTAGAACTGAATGCTTAAAGAACTGAATGTAAAGTGTGTCAGCTGTGATCACGTAAAAGTTTATTTGACAGCAGTTAGGAGGTCGGAAGGAGGAAATCTTAAGGGACCAGAAAATATACATATATTCTCATTTTACAAAGAGAGGTGATAATAAGTGATGCTTATAATTGATAGGGAAGGAAATGCAAGTTTATGTAATTATTCCAAGTTAGAAGTTTGATCTATGGAACTAAGTAGACTAATGAAAATATATAAACAAAAAGGATATTCAATGGTATAATTAAGACAAATTCTCTCCTGTTGCAATATATAGACAACATGGATTTCTCAGACTTCATAAATTCAGAGAGAAAAGTAGCTCAGCTGGTGTGGTGCAGTTGTTTCACATTGAATTATGCACCAGGAGGTCACTGGTTAGATACCAAATCAGGGCACATGTCTGGGTTTTGAGTTTGATCTCCAGCAGAGGGTGTGTAGGAGGCAGCCAATCCATGAATGTTTCTATCTTTCCCTTTGCTTTCCTTTCTCTCTAAAATGCAATAAGAAAAAAGAGAGAAAAGCACAATGTATTATTTAGAGATATAAATACCCAAAACAACATAGTTTACAATATCTGTTAATCAGAGTGTGCTCTGGAACAAGCAAGATACTTTTCCTTTATATTCTTTAATTTGAAATCATGTTTATATATTAATAATTTTATATTTTGTTATGAGTTCTCCATTAAAATAATAGTCCTATAATAACTAGCTCTGACTTAAAGTTTTTATTAAAATAGTTCCTAATATGTTACTAAATTTCATTAAAAGTATAAAACATATGACCACTTCAAACTATATTCAAGTAATCTTTTGCTTGCAAAAATTGTCTGAGCTTGTCATAACATTAATTGGAAAATTGATAGTCTGTGGTCATATTTCAAATTAAGTAGTCACAGAGTATCATGGTTATTGAGAAAAAAACAATTTAAGTGCAAACGTAGTGGATTATTTACTATATTAAATTAATCCTACCTTGAATTCTATTGGAAAACTCTTTCAGAATTGAAAGATAATTAAAGTAACATATTTGGAGTTTAGTTGAAGAGTTTGTATTTCTAATGTTGACTAAAAATGTTAGGCATTTAATGAAAAGTTTTGTGTACTCAAATAATTATAAACTTTACATTTTTATTATTCACTCATTGTGAATATTTAGCCTCAGAAATTATGGTTTTTAAACCAGTGAGAACAAATGAGAGCCATATATTCTAAACAATTAAACCATATAATACTGAATAATACAATATGTCAGTATGCTACAGTCAGCATTTTATGCAATATTAAGTATATTTAATGCACTTTTGAAAAGTAGGACTATTTTATTTTTGATTCACAATTTTAATAATAATATAAAATAGTTGAATGCATTTTCAGCATGATTTTAAAATCTGAAATGATATTGCATTGTAAAAAATGTCTCAGAATTCTGGAAATTTTAAACAGTGCATACATGTTATTCTGTAGGAAATATAATGTTCATCTAAATATTTATTTTTAAATACAATTTATTGTTTGAGCATCAAAAATATTTTTAAACTGTGTTTATTATAATAAATATTTGTTTTATTTCAGTGATGCTAGTAAATGATTATGCAACTTGGTGAACTGTTAACTTCACCCAGCTAAAGGTTCACACAAAGTTCAAATTGTAAAATTATAAACAATGGATTACTTTTATATTTTTAAGTTTTTAAATTATCTTTTAGAAATCTTGTCTTCCTTCAACTTAATGAGCAATAAAATCAGAAAAGTAAAAAATGTATTATATCATATTACAATAGTTATATTTTAGTGAATAGAGACAGGCGATGAAAGAATCTCTAGCAAATTATGAAGCCTATGATGGATAGAAACATACTGTGAATGAATTGGATTAGAAGAGTATGAAGCAATAAGGGTACATTTGGCTTTGCTAAGCTCCAGAGAGCATGCTTTATCAAAAGTGGGCAGCCCCTACATAAACTCAATTGACTTGACATTTGGGAAGGTGAACCTTGTGTTGTAGGCCTACAGTTTTTCTACAGAATCCATAAATCTGAATTATTATATGCAATACATAATTTTTAAATATGAGAAATTAATTTGAATTATGTAATTCAAACAAAATCAGTTTGCTGGCCATATTTGCCCCATGGACAACAACATTTTCCTTGCGTGTTATTTTCTTACTGTTTCATAGTTATAATTGCAAAAATGAATAATACACAATGGGACATTTAATAGAAATATTTTGGCTCATTGACTTTAATTAGTGTTTATTTTCTTAGAATATTACATTTTAATATTAAAACTAAAAGTTGTTCTCAAAACTTTGTAATAACTTGCCTTAAGATAGTATTTGATTGAGTCATTATCAGACACTAGTGTTTATAATTGCATTTTATCCCAAAGACTTTCTCATTTTCAGCTTTTAGTATGATCAGAAACCATATCATTTTTGATCCTAAGGGAACAGAAAATTAATGATAAAGCTAGGTAGGTAAATATGTTTTTAGAAGTAGTCTATAGGGCAAATGAAATGTGATATAGTATAATGGAATATGGTACCTTTCCTGTAGTTCAGTTTGAATTATATTTGAAGTAGGAAAAATGAATACATGACGTGATTTCTAATGCCAAGTAGTAGAAAATGTAATATTTACAATGTTACTCAACTTTCCTAAAGCTAAATGACTGTAAGCACACACAAGAACATGCACCCACACTCGCACAAACAGAAACATGTAAGAAACATGTACACTCGCACAAACATGACACACTCATACTAAATCTAAACATTAATAAATATATACATTTTGTTGGAAACCACTAAGGTCTTGGCCTCAGATGTTGTTAGTTCCCTCATGGGTTTTGTCTTTGTGCATGTGTTCCACTGTATATATACTGCCTAAAATATTGATTGACAGTTGATAGTTTCTTAATACATTTAATAATTTAATTATGTTCATGGGTTTTTCATGGCACATTTTTTACATATTTGGTTTTATCTCCTCTATACACATTTGTGTAGAATTACAATGTTAAAGAAATTGTTGGGAATTTCAGTAGAAAAAAAATGCTCCCAGAATCCTCAGAGCTGTGGTAGGGAAACAGCAGAAAAGAAGGCCTTCCAGGCCATCTGCACAGAAGGATCTGAAGGTGGAGGGAGTGTGCTATTTATATAAGAAGAGAGAGGTGAACCAAACAGGTTAGGTGAATTATCTACTCCAGAGAAATAAAACAACTTTTCTGTCAGTGAGCATACTGTGCTTCTATGTTTGCTTTGAACTAAAAGATCGAAAGAGTGCTGTGCTATTCAGGTTCAAACCCTTCACTGACCTCTCAACTTTTACAAGATGCCTGGACAACGTTAGACTTTTTAGTTATTGTTTCAAAGATAAAATGCTATGTGTGTTCACAGGATCTATCCTCTCAGTTTCAAATAAGTTGGAGCAAAACTAAATTCAATGTATTTTCCTCTGGCATAGTGGGTGATCATTGAGATTGGCCATTTCAGTGAAGAAACAATTATGCTTTGTTGTTGTTTTTTAGATAAAATCTTTTCTTGTCATATGTATTTCATATGATGTATATTATACCATAATTAACTCATATTTCTCTTTACTCCCAGTAGGAGAAGAACTGTAACTTTAATATAATTTATATTTATGAATGAAAATTATTTTTAGTGCATTTAAAAAATATTTTTTATTGATTTCAGAGAGGGAGGGAGAGGGAGAGAGAGATAGAAACTTCAATGATGAGGGAAAATCATTGATCAGCTGCTTCTTGCATGTTCCCCATTGGGGATTAAGCCCACAACCTAGGCATGTGCCCTAGACCAGCATCGAACCCTGGACCTTTAGTCCATAGGCTGATGCTCTATCCACTGAGCCAAAAACAGTCAGGGCAGTACAAGTTTTCAAATAAATTTACAGCATATAATAACTTCTACAAAGCTGGTGTTGTCCACATTTCCACATTTATTTTGCGTAGGTATTAAAAATCATTAAATTATTTCTCATCTATAATCCTATATAGTAAAAGCCTAATATGCAAATTGACCAAACGGTGGAAAGAACAGTTTGCTCTAATGCACACTGACCACCAGGAGGCAAACCCTCAATGCAGGAGCTACCCCCAGCCTGCAGGTCCCAGGCCGGCCAAGGCAGATGCCAGTGGGGTCCCCTGACCACCCCCTGATCGCCCCCAATCAGCCCCTGATCGCCCCACCCCAGATCAGCCCTGATTGCAGGCCAGGCCTAGAGACCCTGCTCATACATGAATTTTGTGCACTATAGTGTATAATATTAAAATAGCCAGAGTTCTTAGTTTTATCTTAAATGAACTTTGAACATTAAAGAAAAATACATCATAGTTAATAAAAAGAAGTTCAATGTCTAATTCACAAAAATACATATTTATCTACACAGAGTCCATAATGTAATCTGTATCTTTCTTGTTTTCTCATTGCTTTCTATTTTCGTCCCATACAGTAGATAATTGCCATGTTATTTCTTATAAAACAGGTGTAATGGTCATCAATAAAATAGTTTAAATAGTACCTCAGGAAGTTCAGAAATTCCTGTCATTTGCTGTGTCAAATGCACAACTCAGAAGCCCTTAGATCTGGCAGACCATGTGTAATATTTTATATTAGCTCAACATTTTTATATTATAGATTTACTATATATCTACTAATAAAGATTTACAGTTCTTTTTTTCTGACAAGCAAAGTTAAATTTTAATAGAATCCTGGTCCCAAAAAACTATTATCCAGTGAGGAATCAGAATTTCTCACAATGTAATCTTCAAGCATCTATAGTAGTATTATCAAAGTGGTTCAGTATAAAATTAAGACACTTTGGCTCAACAATAATGCTAGTGAATGAGAATATTTGAGGCTAGAGCCACAAATCTGCTAATTTAACAAACAGCCAATTTGGAAACCAATGGTCTATTGTAATCTCTTAAAATTTTTAAAGTAAAGACATAGAGTTTCAAATAGTTTAACTTGTCCATATAGTTCCTTAATGACTAAGCTGGTGAGCTGTTAAATTTGGCATGTCATTCTATTTTTCTCTGTGTTCCAAACATACACTATCATTTATGTACACACATGAGCAAATATATGCCTCCAGTGTTAGCAGCCAGGCACTGCACTAATAGCAGAAATTTTATCTTTTTTATATTCCTAATAATGATTTAATGCCTCAGTTGCTCACAGCATGCTATCCTCAATGAATTATAGACCAAGGCTGGTAGATAGCCACATTGGAATACTTGATGCAGAGGACCATTCCATCATTTTATGACTTTTTAAGGGTTGTTTAATTGAGAATTATGTATGCTGGGGCTGAGTAGCAGACCCTGAATGATGGATGAATGATTACTCTGACACATGTGTCTGAAAGAGAAGCTAAGGGACTACTTGGTTATTGCCACCAAGTAGCCTCATTCACCTGCCTCTGTAGGCTTGCTTTTATTGTAACAACAGTTTGAGCTAAAATTAACCTCTAGATACAATCAGCAGGGTAAGTATCCTTGAGAAAACACCTGCATCTACAGTGTCCCTCAAACAAGGATGTTTTGAAGTCTAAACATAAAAATTCTAGTAAAACGCCCAGGGGCTCAGACTTGTTTGGAAAAGTCAAGGCAGGGTCTGCCATCTACGACAAGGTCCCCAGAGGCCTCTGACCTTTCAGAGAATCTTCCTTATAGAGTTTCCAACCAAGTCCTATGTTTACCTACAATTATGCATAAACTAAGAGAAACACAAATCCATGTTACATACTTTTGTGAAACATGCCTTCATATAAAATAGATTATTTATATTTAAAATAGGAGGCAGAAGCTTTCACATTAGAGAATTTTTCTTATTGTATTATAGATATTTTACTCCCAGAAAAATTCCAAATACAAAGGAAGGGACAGAAAAATATATGCAAATGAATAGAATTCTTTCTTCTGTTAGTATGTAGAAACTTTCAGAATTTCTCTCAGATCCTAATAATGAGAAAAGTGTGTGTGTGGGGAAACAAAACACAACAATAAAATCATACATTTTCTCATCAAAAAACTGAAATTGCAAAGCAAACAAGAAAAGGATATCCAAAGAGTGACAAGTCTCTCTGAAGAGAGATTGCATATATGGTTCATTTTACCTTTAGAACAGCATAGTAGGAAGAGCTCTGAAAGCTAGTCACAAGAAAGCAGCTGTTTTTTTTTTTAATCCTCACCCAAGAATATTTTTCTATTGATTTTTTTTAAGAGAGGGGAGAGGGGGTATGACGGGGCAGGGAGAGAGACAGACAGAGAGAGAAACATTGATATGGGAGAGACACATGGATTGGTTGTCTCCCTCACACCCTGACTGTGGCCAGGATCAAACCTGCAAATGGGATACATGCTTTCAACTGGGAATCAAAGAAGACCCTTTTGCCCAAGGGAAAAAAACCTACCAGAGTAAGAAATCAACTAATTTTTTTAAAAAATATATTTTATTGATTTTGTACAGAGAGGAAGGGAGAGAGATAGAGAGCCAGAAACATCGATGAGAGAGAGTCATCGATCAGTTGCTTCTTGCATACCCCCTACTGGGGATATGCCCTTGACCGGAATCGAACCTGGGACCCTTCAGTCCCCAAACCGACACTCTATCCATTGAGCCAACCGGTCCCGGCAGAAATCAACTAAATTTTAATGAATACTGTAGGCCAGATGTTGCAGAGCATATGAGGTTGAAACAGGGTTTTCAACCCAATTACTATTGACATTTTGCACTGAACAATTCTATGTTAGTATGTTCTCATACTAAGCATTCTACATGAAAACAAAAGACTTGTACTGCTAGGCTCAGGATCCTCTGCCTAAGAAATGTCAAAGAGAGAATACAGAATCAGGTGATATTATGTAGCTCATGCTAAAATTAGGAGCAGAAAGGAAAAAAAGCCCAACTCACTTCTACTAATCAGTTTTCAGGATTAAGGGTCAATAAAAAATTATGCAGGTTTATGCAGATTTCAGGATTAAGGATTAATAGAAATCAAATAAATATCTAGATATTAGCAGTGAGAATTGGAAAGCAGTAGAAAAAAACAATATCATTGATATTAGCATTAATAATAATACTTCATTATAAATCTAGAGAAAATAAGTAAAATAATTGTTTGCTTAAAATTACAAAATATTGATGAAATTAATTAAAGTAGTCCCAAATAAATAGAGAGCTATCTACCAAGTTTATGAACTGGAAAATTCAATAATGTTAACTTAGAAAGTTGCTCAATTCATATAAAGATTTAATGCAATCACAATTAAAATGTCAGCAGGGTTTTTGTAAACCAATTTAAAATTTTGTATGGAAATGTAGAGGATCTACACTACTATAGAACTTAAAAACAAACTTATCATAAACTATAATAATCAAGATAGTATAAAATTGCAGAGATACACATATAGATCAATAAATCAGAATACTGTGTCCAGGAATAGATCCATACATATACTCAATTGATTTTTACAAAGAGAAAGGTGATAGGGTAATATATTAGGAGAAAAATAGTTTTTGAACAAATGGGCTGGGTCAATTAAATATTTATATAAAAATGAACTTCATTTCATATCTTGCACCATGTATAAAATTCAATTTTAGATGAATAGACCTAACCATAAAACTAAAATTATAAAGTTTCTTTTAGAAAGCACAAGAGAAAAATCTTTGTGACATTGGATCAGAAAATAGTTTCTTCCAAATGACACAAAGATCACGAAAAAGAAAAGAATAATCAATTGGACTGTATCAATATATAATAGTTCTGTTCTCTTAAAAACATCATTAAGAAAATGAAAAGGCAAGTTACAGACTGGGATAAAATAATTACCAAACACATTTTTGACAAACAACTTTTATTCAGAATATATGCAGAACATTTACAACTTAATTAAAATCAACCCATTTAAAAATGAAGTAATAGATCTGAATAAATATTTCATCAAAGAAGAGATGATTAGCAAATAAGAACATAAAAAGCTGTTTCCATTATTAGTTACTTGGAAACGCAAACTAAAATCACTGTGAGATATCATGACATACCTACTAGAAGACCTAGTATACAAAAATCACAAAGTTTAAAAAGCTAGCAAGAATTCAGGTTTGCTAGAAATAGTATACATTGTTTTGGGAATTCAAATTGTAATCTTCCTGATGGTGTAATGGGTACCATTTGGTTCTCTCAGGTTATGCAACCATTATATAAAAGGGTGCATAAGTCTCTTATCAACTTGAACATATCATAACATCCTGAAATCCTATTCCTAGCCCTTACCCAAGAGATAGGAAAACATGTGCACACAAAGGCTTGTATGTGAATGTTTATATTAGCTTCATTCACCATAATCCTAGGCTGGAAACAACTCAAATATTCATCAGTTTGCTATTGGTTTAAAAAAAAATCACAATCCATTCATACTTACTACAACTCAGACATTAAAAAACAAAAACAAATACAAAAACAAAACAAAACAAAAAAACACTAGCATGAGCAACAGCAAGGCTGAATATCGAAAACATGCTACGTGAAATAAGCTAGACACAAAAGTCCACATACTGCATGTTACATGACCTTCTAGAGAAGGCAAGTTATAGGGACAGAAATCAGGATCAGTGACTGCCAGGATCTAGCAATGATGGGGAGTTGATTTACAAAGTAACACAGGAATATTTGGGATGATGAAATGTATGTCTCAATTGGGTATGGTTAAACCACTTTATAAATTTGTCAAAACACATTGTAGTGTACACCATAGATGGTGATTTTTATTCTATATAAATTAAGTCTCAGTAAATATTTAAAAAAATAAATCCAGTCTCTTTAGAGAAGTAAATGTCAAGTGTATTGCTGAATAATCCTGAATTTGGGAGTATTAGGGAGAAAGTTCTGAACAGAAATTGGACCTTCTCCTCCAGCCGTCTTATTGTATAATTACTTTATAGAACTATTAAATTTTTGGCTTGAGCATAACTGTTACACTTACATTAATGGGAATGATTAAATTATATATCAAGAAGTAAAAAATAATTTCCTCTTCCTAGAATCAAGAAATGTAGCACAGACAGCTCAAAGACACATCTTTTCCTTTTATTTACTTTTTTCTATTACATGTTTGTTAAAAATTAATTGAATAGAGTGATGTAAATTAAAAATAAAATGCTCCACAATATTCCTTTGGAATAATCTCTCTACCACTACTCCTAATAGGTTCTCATTGTGGAGACATGTAAATAGAAATTTTGGACATAGAACTTTATGCTTGCACTTGACAGGGATAAGTTAAGGTGAATGTGTCCACAGTTATCACTGAAAAGACAACTATTAAATGTAATGTGTTCAGATGAAGTTGGTAAACTTGTTAAGTACTACATGTGACACCTTTAGAGGGAGAAATACAGAATAAATTGGCAGAACTGGGCATCCTTCTCTCCAACTCAGAGTTCCTCAGGCCCTCCATGTGCTAAAAGTCTCTTCCATGCCTATCTGCAACTCTTCTTACCTGCATGCTTTTAACCAAGGAGACAATTACTCTGCATATTTGAGCTTAATTTATTGCATGGAATCCATAAAACTGACATTACTTGTATATTATAATAATATTATAATAAATAGCTCTTAGAGTTAACTACCACTAAGATTTAAGATTCAAGGTACTTGGGAAAAAAACTATTAAGAAATCTGATATATTTGAATAAAACTGAGCTAACGGTAAATTTTAATCTACTTGGAAAAAATAATCATTGACCTACACATTGAAATCCTAAAGAAAACCAAAACATTTTTAGATCTTTTAATATTGAGAAAGTAGTTTTCTATGTGTAAAGATATTGTATTCATGTTTAACAAATATTGTAATTAACCAAATCCAAACTTTCATCTATATTAATTAGTTTCAATTTGACTATAATATTTTGCCAAAACAATTATTATCTAAAGATACTTAAATAATAGATATTAGATATATGGACATTTTCAATAATGATTTTATGCACTAGATATATGGAAATTTCATATATGTAGCTAATGTTTTTTCTTAATTATTGGGTCGGCAGCTAAGTAATTGCGGATTTTTTAAAGAAAATCAAAGACAATTTTTTCATGGAACTAAATAACTTTATTCTGTAATGTATTGCCCATTTTGATCAATGACCTTTTGCCATCTTTCAGGCAGCATCATAATCCCACGTTCAAAAAACTTCTGGTTTTTATTAGCAAAAAACTGAATCAGGTACGATTTGACATCATCATCATTATTGAAATTTTTACCATTCAAGGAGTTTTGTAAAGATCGAAACAAAAAGTAATCAGATGGTGCAAGGTCAGGACTATATGGTGGATGTGGCAAAACATCCCAACCAAGCTCCATTAATTTTTGCCGAGTGACCAAAGATGTGTGTGGCCTTGCATTGTCATGATGGAATACAACACTTTTTCGATTTGTCAATTCGGGCCGCTTTTCTTCAACTGCATTGTTTAATTTCATTAGTTGTTCAATGTAGACATCAGAATTGATCGTTCGGTTGGGTGGTAAGAGTTCAAAGTAGACAATTCCTTTGTAATCCCACCAAACTGATAACAAAACCTTCTTTTGATGAATATCAGCTTTTGATGTTGTTTGAGTTGGTTCACCTGGCCTGCTCCAGGATCTTTTCCGCTTGATATTGTTGTAAACAACCCATTTTTCATCGCCAGTTATCAGTCGTTTTAAAAATGGATCATTTTCATTACGTTTCTTTAGCAAATCGCAGCTGCTAATGCGTTGCGTTAACTGTGATTCTTTCAGTTCGCGAGGAACCCATGTATCGAGTTTTTGAACATAGCCAAGTTGTTTTAAGTGATTTTCAATGCATGTATGTGATACATGAAGCTTCTCTGCAATCTCACGTGTTGTACTGTGACAGTCCGAATTGATTATTGCTTTGATTAGGGCGTTATCAACTTCAACTGGACGACCAGAGCGTTTTTCATCTTTGAGTGAAAAATCACCAGAACGAAATTTGGCAAACTAATTTTGACACTGCCGTTCTTTTAAGGCTTCGTCACCATAAACAGCACATAACTTTTTATGAGCTTGCGATGCGTTTTTCCCTTTGCGGAAATAAAAAAGCAAAATATGACGAAAATGTTCCTTTTGATTTTCCATTTTTCAACGAACGCCAAACGAAAACTACAAAACATATCAAAAAACTTTTTTTTACTGATTAACAGCTGAATAGCCAACTATCAAATAACAAAATGTGTTTTACATTTGTACTACGTCTGCAAATCTAAAAATTCAACTGAAGCCATATATGCGTGGAACCCGCAATTACTTAGTCGCCCACCCAATATATATTTCATAATGCCTTTATCAAGAGAAAGCCTTTGTTTATGAGAATATTGATAGTTTTGCTATCATGATAGGTTGATTTCTTTTCACTGTGAGTAACATTTCAGCAATTCTAAAGCAAGTAATATTTGATCACTGTCAGAGAAATTAACATATTCACTTCCAGATATACTTGTTTATTCACTCAGCCTTCAGAAACCATGGCCTCAGCCAAAGGCCTCCAGGTCATATGTTGTCTTGCAGCTGTAGCTCAGCTTTACAGCCTTCTTGGCTCTGGGGAGGTTCAGCTGCTTTCTTTGCTTCCCTGAGTCTATGACCAGGCCTAACCTGTGTCTATCACCCCACACAGCTATTTCTACTCTACGTTCTCACACTGTGTATAGTGA
Source organism: Pipistrellus kuhlii (assembly GCF_014108245.1). NCBI lineage: Eukaryota > Metazoa > Chordata > Mammalia > Chiroptera > Vespertilionidae > Pipistrellus > Pipistrellus kuhlii. The sequence continues at coordinate 54,224,366 of NW_023425540.1, read as the reverse complement.
AAGGGATTATCTTTAAACTAGAGGCCCGATGCACAAAATGTGTGCAACAGTAGGCCTTCCTTACCCCAGATGCCATCACTAGCTTCCTTGTGGCACCCAAGACCCAGGTTTCTCTTGCAGCCGAATTTGTCCAAAAGGACATCCAGTCTAATTAGCATATTATGATTTTATTATTATAGATTGTCAACACCCTTAATTCCACACAAATAGTGGATTCAAGTCCTTTAAGTTAATTTGGAGATTCTATAGTTTCAACTTCAGAATCAGAAAGAGGACAATGAGGATACAGGTCCATGCCATTGGCATCTAACACTCCTGTTGCATTCCTTTAAAATCTCTTTTTTCAAGAGCAATGGTGCTGGTAAGGAGTTCTGGGGTGACTGCTTATGTCTGATTTTGTCTTCTCCAAGATTATATATATATATATATATCTTTTTAGGGAACATATTTTTTAAATATAAAGTTGTATATTTTGGTCCAGTAGTTACCTTAAGACTCTTCCTCAAGCATACCAGATTCATATCTCATAAGCCCAAATAAGGAAATAACAGAATTAACATGGACATTGGGAAGGAAATTAACAGAATTGGCATCTGTTAATACTTCACATATTATCCAACTATGTAGTATACTTTTATTGTACATTTTTGAGGAACTCATTAATAAGACAGTGCTTTTTTTTTAGCTTCATAGTTCGTTTTTAGGTGAAAATACTTTTTAATGTGTCCTTATTCATTACACCTAATACTTTTATTAAGCCATGAAACTAAAATTATAATGTCATTAGTATGAGAATGGTTCTTGAAAATATGAAACCATAAATACATTTTGAAATAATATTTTCACTTTATTTTAGAAAAGCCTTAATCTAGCACTGTACAGTGCTAGGATTTAAATCAGACATATAAAAGAAGTGCTAAAATGATATTAAACACTATTTGTTATATAAAATATTAGATCATCATTTTTAAAAAGTCAAACATGCTAAAGTACCCCATGTTGTACTCCATTTCACATGACATAAGAATTTATATCTCCCAGTAGGTTCATTGTAAAAATTGGCACTGAAAATAAGAGAAAAAGGTATAACAGGCAACTATCAGAAAAAAAAAATACTTTTTACAGTTAAATAAATCACTAGGGCTGAAATTAGCTAGCAGCATGAAAGCTTCCTAGAAGAAACTTGCCTAACATGGATTTGAAAACATTCATGTTGCCTCCCTGGATGCTATAAAAAGTAGTCAAGATAAAATGAACCAGTATTAAAACAATTAGCTTGTCAGGTATGTTATTAAATAATTATTGCATAATGTAGCATGACTTGTAAGACAAATACTACTGAAGCTGTAGAGAGAACTGCTGATTTCTGATCAATAGGAATTCTTAGATAAAGGAAACTGAATCACCATTAACTACCATAAAGTTTAGAAAATAGAGGAAACCAGGAGGGCCTCAGGATAATACAACAGATAGTAAACATTAAAATTATAAGGTTAGAAAATTAGCCCACTTCCCCTAATAAATTAGTTTAGATGAGCAAAATCAGGCTAGATTTTCAAGTGTCCTATTTATTTTTTTTAGAAATCTCCCTTTTAGCATCTTTTAACTGTATATTGAACATTGGGAGGAAGGGAATGAATCAGCAACTGGTGCAAAAGAGGAAAATACAAATAAATGATTTGGGTGATATACTTTCAAATCATTCCAGTGCTTTATTGACAGGAAACAATTTTGTCATGTTTGTTTGCTATTTAGTTTGAGCTGTTTCCAGCATATGGGAAATCTAATGAAGTTTTTGGATATACCAATTTACAGTGCCAAGAAAAATCAAATTTTAATATTAGGATCCATCAACCTTAAAAAAGAATTGGATGTTTTATCTGTTCACAGTATACGTCTGGATTCACATTACCTTAAGATATATAAATGGTAGCAGATTGTTAAATTACATAAATAAAGCAATGTCGACTTATTTACTTTCATTGGTATTGCTGTTCCTCAAGAGAGACTTCTCTTATGAGAATATCAATATGCATTATCTCTGCAAGGAACTATATACAGTTATACATATTTGTCCTTGTGTGTTTAACATAGGTACACATTGGTAGAAACAGAAAAATCAGCAAAAATATGATTTTTCTGTCTTTGTACAGTATTTATTTAAAATTCACTTTGTAGTTGAGTGACATAAGAGACTTTGATTTGAAGAGGTTTCCTTTTGAAGGTGACAAGCTAGCTTTCACTAAAACATTAATCCTCTGGCTATTTATCAGAGACTAGACATTGTAAGGACATTGGAGACTAGAAATATTACACTCAGAGAATAAAAAAAATTCTAGTACTTCTTGAACTCAAGGATATTTTCAGATTATACAAAATCATTTGAAAAGTATATATTTGGAATCAAAATGGGAGTGTGACCTTCAATCATTGATGATAAAGGATTGCAGAAAACTATCATTTAGTGGATTTATCATAAATGTTTTTTATAGCTTAAGAAACTGCACTCAGAAGATTAAGTGCAAGGAACAGTTTAAATAGCTATGGAAAATTAAATATGATTTAAAAGGTTTTAATTATATTATTTGGTTTGATGTCACTAAATTAATCCCTAAGGCAAAATAAAGAGAATAAGCAGAGTATATAGAAGAGGCATTCTTCTGGGAAGGCTATTCAGAAGACATTAGTGTATCAAAATATTCAGATAAATTTCTCAAACCTGGATTTCTCCCAAGTTGTTTATGTTCCCAGAACTTTGGGATATTTTATAAGAACACACAAAATGTGATATCAGAAAGTCAATGTATTCGTGAGGAAATAAAATAGGGCCTATGAAATGGGTTTTCAGAATTCTGTTTTTTTTAGAGTTGAAACTGGAGTTCATCTAAATTAGCTATATCATCTTTTTGTCTTTGTCGTTAATCCTCACCCAAGGATATTTTTTTTCATTGATTTTTTGAAAGAGTGAAAGGGAGGGAGGAAGGAGAAAACATTAGTTGCTTCTCACAAATGCCTCAACCAGGACCAGGGGTTGAACCTGCAACCCAGGCACATATCCTTGAACAGGAATTGAGTCCACCAGCCCGAGCTAGTTGCACCATTGTTTTAATTTATTTAAATGTATCTAAAATATAATTTTTAAAACATCACACAGTCATTTATATGCATTTAAAGCATACGACACACTATTATATATTGTTTGTGGACAGACATATACATGTAAAAAAGTAAAAATTGACTAGATAAATATACACCAAACTCATGATAGTGGTTGCTTCTGAGATAAGGATAGAGAAATATAATTGGAGCATGTAATCAAAGAAATGTCACCTGTGTCTGCAATTCAGTTTTCAAACTATAAAATGAGTATCATAATAGCATATGATATCATATCAATAGTATATGATATCATACCAATAGTATATGATATCATAAAAGTATATGATATCATTATATATGAGAATATAATGATATTCACATATATTCATGTATATTCAGGTATATCCTAAATCTTTCTCTGTTTATAGCAATGTAGCAAACAACACAGGAGACAGAAAAACACTGCGCTCCTAACAGTTTTAATACATAAAAACTTTGTATTTATCAAATATTGCAGAACCTATTGAGAGGAAAATGCTTGGTTACCACTGATTTTATATATATATATATATATATATATATATATATATATATATATATACACACACACACATACACACACACATATATATATATATATATATATTATTGAATACTAAAAAATAATACGAATTTTACATACTTAGAGACTATTACTTAGATATATAAGCAAGGTTTGTTAAGTTGCATGTCAATTGTTAATTTTAATTAGTTTTAATTAATTTTAATATGTATTCAGAAAGTTTCAATTATCTTAATATAATACAGTTAGTTATTTAATTTCTGTTTGTGGCATTAATTCATTACCACAAGGTTCATTATATAGTATTTTCTAATTCATTATCTCTTATTTACTATATTTTAAATAAGGCATGTTATTACCTTGAAATAATATTCTCTGTTTGTATAAATTGTAATGAACAAATGAATAATATTTATTAAGATATTTTAAATTCACTATGTCACTCTTCTATCCTCTCATATTTTAACTATTCTTGCTTTGTTTATAACAGGTATATTGATTAGAAGTAGTTGAAAATATACACTCTAAAGAAGCCTATTTCAAAGTTGTGATAACTTAGAATTCTAGTCTATCAGAAAATATACGGAAATATTATTTCCAGTTCTTATTTTAAATTGGGCATGTATCTAATCAAATGAAAGCAATTCAGGTTACTTTTTTATATTAAATTGAAACCTAATCAAGAAATGGTGTCTTGATTTCTCAACAAATGCTAGTATGGACTCTAACACAATTATTTCAGTGTGGTGTACTATTAGCAGTAGTTTAAATAATATATGCACCAATTTACATAGTGAAAAAGCAATTTTATTCTATAACACTAAGGAGTTGAATTTTAATGATTAGTAGACATTTAAGCAACTCTTAAGTCTCAAAAAAGATTTTAAAAAATGTCTGTTGTTGATTTAAAAAAAATAATAGATATATCCCAGTTTGAGTCAAACTTTGACCTAGAATTTATGGATCTGAATCTTACGACATTTTTGCACAAATTAAGGAAAATTTTAAAAAATTACTTTAAATTAAACTTTTCTATAATCTTCATTGCTATGATTCATCAAATTAAAACAACATGTGGTCTCCAGAAGCAAAGATCATTCATCTTTATATCTTTAACACTTAGCATGCATCTTCGTGCACTGAAGGAACTATACAAACATCTTATATTTGAGTGAACAAAAAAAAATTGAAATATATGTTCATATATTTGATCTACAATTCTGAATTTTTCTGCTTTAAGTGAAGAATTTAAAAGAAGGGAGAGAAAGCACATTTCAAATTTAAAGGGGAGCAGAAGGTGGTGGGAATGCAGACTGGTGTAGCCAATGTGTAGAACAGTATGGAGTTTCCTCAAAAAACCGAAAATGGAACTCTTATTTGACCCAGTAATCCCACTTCTAGGACTATAGTCCAAGAAATTAGAAACACCAATTTAAAAGGATATATGCACCCCTTTGTTCATAGCAGCACAATTTATCATAGCTAAGATTTGGAAACAGCTTAAATGCCAGCAGATAAGTGGATTAAAAAGCTGTGGTACATCTACTAAATGGAATACTATGCTGCTATAAAAAAGGGGGGGGGACTTTTATCATTTGCAATATGATGGATGGAACTGGAGAGCATTATGCTAAGCGAAATAAGCCAGTCAGGGAAAGGTAAATATCACATGATCTCAGTCATTTGTGGAATACAAGGAATAACATAAACCGGTGAACAAAATAGATTCAGAGACAGAGAAGTATCAATCAGACCGTCAAACCTCAGAGGGAAGGTAGGGGAAGGTGGGGGTAAGGGGGAGAGATTGACCGAAGGACTTGTATGCATGCTTATAAGCCTAACCTATGTACACAGACACCAAGGAGGGAAGGACATGTTTGGGGGGATGAAAGAGCACTAGAGGATTAGGACACATATGTAATACCTTAATCAATAAAGAGGAAAAAAATACTATTCTTTTAAAAAATAAAAAAATAAAAGGGAGCAAAAAGAATGGTGGAATTGGACAATCAGATACATTTTTGATCCAATTATACTCAACTGCTCTCCACATAAATCCTGCATTTTTCTCTATATCTGGCAATATATGTTATAGCATGGGTGATAGAAAAGGAATGAAATATAATATTTTATGTTTCATGAGCTCACTGCATTTTAAATAAATAGTTATTTAAAACATTTTAAAAATATCTTTCTACTTATCCATCTATTTATCTCTAGAGCTATAATTTGGACATTTAGTTTCTTAAATTTGGGCACCAAATTTTTGAAAATACTTTGTATTTTATTTAAATCCTATTAGAAAAATATATGATATCTTTATTTATGTTTTAAGTGTTGGGTCAGATGAGCCCTATGTATTTTAAGTATTCATAAATGTGGGAAGTTAAATATTTACTGCTTAGAGAATAAATTTTGAAACTTAAATGATACCAAAATTCCCAATAATTAACATCATGTACTCTATATTTGTTACAATATGAAAGCATATTAGACAATATAAACCCATAACACAGGACCTATTTACCTTAAACAACAAAATCTTTTACATGTAATATATTTTATGTATGCAATAGAACTACAAAGAAACATCCTCCTCCATATTTCTACACACTTCCAAGTGCATTAAAAATATAATTTAAGAAATCAAAGTTTATTTTCTCTTTATACAATAATTTCATTTTCTTGAATAGGATTTTTTTTAAAAGAAAACTTCTGACCTTTGATTTTTAAACATATGAAAATCTCTGCAGATGGTTTTTCAGCACTGCAAGGATTAGCACTGTGAGCAAAAACTACATACATTTCACATTTGTAAAAAATTTATCTTAGAGGAAGAAGATTGGAGAGAGAGAAAATGATGATGATGATGTGAGAGATAAACATTGATCTCCAACTGGGGGTCAAACCTACAACCTGGATATGTGCCCTGAGCAGGAATCAAACCCACTACCTTTTTATGTGTGGGACAATGCTCCAACCAACTGAGCCACACTTGTTAGGGCTCACACCTTTTTGGCAATAAAATAAATGACCAATGTGTATCTAGAGAAAAAAATCTAGAATGTACTTATATGTCTTTTTTATTTTTTAATTAAATTTTAAAATATTACAATTGACATACAATATTATGTTAGCCTGGGGTGTACAGTGTTTTGATTAGATATTTATATACCTTATGAATGATTACCCCAATAAGCCTGGTTACAATAGACATCATACATAATTATTGCAATATTATTTACTGTATTCCCTGTGCTGTACCTTATGTCCTTGTGACTATTTTTATAAAAGGCAGTTTGTACTTCCAATCCCTTCACCTTTTTCTCTCATCCCTTCAACCCCCCTTTTATTGGGCAACCACCAATTTATTCTCTGTATCTATGAGTTTGTTTCTGTTCTGTTCTTTCATGTGCTTTTTACATTCCACACATAAATGAAATCATATAATATTTGTCTTTCTCTGTCTGATTAATTTCACTTAGCATAACATAATATAACAACCTCTAGTTAATTTTTTTGGCGGGCTAGGTAATCTTTCATTGTTTATATGTACCACTTCTTTATCCATTTATCCATTGATGGACACGTAGGTTGTTTCCATATGTAAATAATATTGGAATGAACTTAGGGAAGCATATATCTTCTTGAATTAGTGTTTTGGATTTCTTTGGATAAATACTCAGAAGTGGAATTTTTGGATCATATGGCAATTCTATTTTTAATTATTTGAGGCACCTCATTACTGTTTTTCATTGTGGCTGCAGTAATTTCAATCCCATCAACTGTGGATGTGGGTTCCCCTTACTTCACATTCTCAACAACACTTGTTTTGATTTATTGATGATAACCATTCTGACAGGTGTTATTTCATTGTGGTTTTAATTTGCTTTTTTCTAATGATTAGTGAGATGAGCAGCTTTTCATATGTCTTTTGGTCATCTGTATGTTTTCTTTGGAGAAAGGTCTATTCAGAACCTCTGCCCATTTCCTAATCAGGTTGTTTGTGTTTTTTTTTTTTTTTAGGGGAGGTGTTAAGTTGTATGAGTTCCTTACATGTTTTTTATATAAACCCTTATTGGATGAATCATTGGCAAATATCTTCTGTTATTCGGTCAGTTGGTTTTTTTTTTGTTTAACAAAGAGTAGTTTTTGAAAAGAAATTTGATGGTTTGAATTTTTAAACATTGAAATATTAGAAATGAGGAAATAAAAAAAAAGCTGGAGTAGTCTGGAAAAACAACATGAGTGAAGAAGGCAGCACACTGAGCATTAAGAATGATTATGTTTTAAGAAAACAGAAGGATTTCAGAAGAGCAGTCATGCCCCATAGTCAGATCGCAAAGCCAGTCAAATATTCTCCAGACTATGGAGCCTGACAGACTCAGTGAGTCTTTCTCAGGTAAATGTTGAGAATGTATGACTGCTGCTCAGGCTGGCTGTAAGGCTTTGTGCAGTGGTGTTCTATCCTCCCTCTGAAATGAATGGGAAGATGACCAACATAAAGCCTTTTCTTGATCAAAACAAACATAGATTCCTTCATTTTTCCTAAACTTATTCTCTTTTTCCACAGCTTTCTCATGAGTTTTGCAGGTGCTTTATACAGTAAATACTTGCACTATTTCCCCCCCACCCCCACTTCCCTAAGTAATCCAGAAAAAAATCTCACTAACTAGGTGTACTCGTAAAAAAACATGTTGCTACCAAGTCCAAAAATATTAAAAATAAAAAGTCAGTGCTACTTGGGCCCATAAGATGGTAGGAAAAAATGAAAAATGCTTACAGAAAAGCTGGCTTTTCCACTTGCCCCTCCCTTTACTAGGAGAACCTGCCTGCAGCAAGCTGCTAGAAGGTACGCATGTGAGGTAGAGCTGAGTTGCCCCAATAAATCCAGCTGCGAACATCATAACCGTCCAAGGGCACCCAAGTTTGGCATACACTTTAAAGAGCAAAGGACTGACAGTGACATGAACAGTAACAGCCACGCCATGCTCAGATTAGCCAGACTTTAATCTTTATTATTGCATGCCTCTGAGTTTAGGGGGTTGTGTCAGATAATATTACTGTGTCAATAGCTCATATACTCAGCTTGTGACCAAAGAGATAACGTTTTACATCCTCAAAAGGAAATGCCCTTTAATTACTTCCTCAGCATAGGTTGACTAAGCCCAAACTAGGCCTTTCTGCAGGCTCAAACCTGCTGCCCCCCGAAGGCCCACTAACTTCTGTTTCTCTCATTTAACGAAGGAAGAGAGGTCCAGTGCTTTTGAACTGCTTCTGAAATTAGCAGGTGGCCAAGAAACACGACTGGTTTCCTCAAGCACAAACTGATTATTACTGGATCACTTGCTTTTGTTGATGTTTTAATTTTCTTCTTTTCAAATTGAAATGAAAGAAGGAAATAAAATCATAGCCACATCCCCATCAAATGTGAAGAAATAATAGGGGGGAAAAAGTAGAACTCACCATTTTAAATGCTGACTAAAATGTATATGTTCTTAAGCCTGGCATATTTCATTCATTTATATTTATCTATATCTTCAAGACCTCTTAATCCCTTAATTATAGAACTGGGAGCTGTCATAGAGTGTCCACCACATGCAGTCACATGTAACATCACTTACATTTTTAAGACAGGTGAAGAAATAGGATAATAGCCTAGATCTGTTCACTTCTGATAATCTTGAAGTCAGATGCTCTGTACAGGCTCAGCTTTACAAATTAGTATGTACCAGACCTCTACCAAGAAGAAGGAGGGAGACAATGGATTGCCTTCCCTGCCTTAGAGTATTCTAAGTGGACTATTTCTCCTAATAAAACTCTATTTGAGGTCTTTTCTACCCTTTCCCTCTTCTAAAGTCGCTCTCCACCCTTCTCATGTGTCTCCCTACAGCCAGAGGCAATCCTGTCCTGACCACACTAATATATCCAGTCCCTCCAGGGGTATAGACATAGGGTAGCTCTGGCAGGAAATTCTAAAAACATAGAGTAACGCTGGGGTGTTTATCCCCACAGCCTCCCTGCAAGATTCCCTGGGGTTATCTACAGTCACTTTTCTTTCAAGGCAGTAGTACTTATCCTATGTTTTCTGAGACCAGGTTCTGGTCACACAGCTCTTACCCACATCCCATATGACCTGGGGTGGTCAACTCCTGGTCATTGCACCATTCCTTGCTTCTCCTTAGCCTTTGCAGTTCATTGTAAATAAAGCCTTCTTGAATTGTAATCATTCTGTATTAAGTTTGCCATTTGTTTCCTGAGGGGACACAAACTGGTATAATCACAGTCCTCAAAACTTTGCTTTGCATTAAAAAAGTAACTTTTTGCAGGAGGTGTGAGTGTGTGTGTGTGTGTGTGTGTGTGTGTGTGTGTGTGTGAAAGAGAGAGAGAGAGAGAGAGAGAGAGAGCTTGTGTGTGTGTGTGTTATTGGGTAGATTATAATTTATCTGGCTATTAGAGGGGCAGTTTTATAGAACATAAAATATAAAAGGTATCTACTTTATTATTCTGTGAACCATGGTAGAGAAAACAAACTTTATGCCATAATATAAGGTAATGTAAAAGTTATAATGCATTAAATGTGAGTCTGAACTAGGTTCTGACTGTATAATCTTGTTGGCTGCCTAAATTTCAATTTTCTCTTTTGCACAATAAACATTTGACTACCTGTTCTGTTAACCTTTGGCAGGATTCTTGAGAGAATAAAGTGAAATAGCAAGTAAACGCTGTGCGAGGTGTTCTTTATGCGAGGCACCACTGTACATAGAGCTACTGTAAGAATTTTAAAAAGTTCTTATTAAATATTTAGGAGTATCCTATTTTATGTGATGTTGGCCCAATTAAACTAAGATGCATATGATTTACAAAGTAATATTGGTTGAATTCTCCTTATATGTATATGCTTTTTTCATATTTAGAATTAGAATGAAGTTCCAGGTGTATAAGTATACTATTTCAGTGAAAGGAGAAATTCAATAAACTAGGAAACGTACTGAGACTAATTTCACCAAACATATCTAATTTCTTGTCAAATTAGATATCTTGTCAAATCAAGGTCATTGCCATAAGTAAATATTATAAAAGTCATCTCAATGCTATTTAGGACCACTCAATGATTCTTTCATGGTTATCTAAACCTCTAGAAGGCAATTTCATTCTCAATCCCTCCCTCCTTTCCTCCCTCCCCCTCTCCCTTTCCTTCCTCCTCCCTCCTCCTCCTCCTCCTCCTCCTCCTCCTCCTCCTCCTCCTCCTCCTCCTCCTCCTCCTCCTCCTCCTCCTCCTCCTCCTCCTCCTCTTCTTCTTCTTCTCTCTCTCTCTCTCTCTCTCTCTCTCTCTCTCTCTCTCTCTCTCTCTCCTCTCTCTCTCTCTCCTCCTCCTCCTCCTCCTCCTCCTCCTCCTCCTCCTCCTCCTCCTTCTCTTCTTCTTCTTCTATCTCTCTCTCTCTCTCTCTCTCTCTCTCTCTCTCTCTCTCTCTCTCTCTCTCTCTTCCTCCTCCTCCTCCTCCTCCTCCTCCTCCTCCTTTCCCTCTACCTCTCTTTCTCCTGGTTATTCAAGTAAACAGAGCAGATATCATGAACATTATGTGTGGTCTATTTGTTAATATCCACTGCCAGTGATGCCTTAATAAGGAAGTATTTGGCTACTTTTCTTAATAGTTGGTTGAGTCAGTGATTCTTATCATGTCTGAAAAAACACCACCCATCAGGGGTCACATTTACATGCTCTATTGAAAAAGAACTTTAGCTGAAAGTATTCTAATAGTTGAGATCCTGCTGAGAAACATATGGGAAGAGACATTAACCACCTGCATGTGTTAGGAATGTAAGAAACAGGAAAAACTGTGCAGTTTTACAAACTAGCAAAATAATTGAAACTTAATGAGGAGGTTCTCTGGGCAGAAAATGACCTCTTGTTGCGGTGTCACTGAGTTCCCACTTTCTCTCTGGAGCTGGAAAAACGAATGAACAAGAGTGTGAAGAGCCATCTAAACCCCACTGAGCTCATCTAGTGCTCAGTGTTGATTAACTTCTAGGTGTGTGTGTTTTTTCCCAACTTAGGCATCTGAAGCAGGGTTGATTTTTATTTTTTATTTTTATTTTTATTTTGGCTTGGCTGCTTTAGATTTTTTAAGTTTATAAAATAAAATTAAAAAAAGAGAGAGAGAGAGAACCAATCTTCTATTGCTTTTACTTGATATTCTGAATATATAGTTAGTAACCTTCCAACTAATCCTGACTCAGTTTTGGTGACACAGTTGCACTTAAACCCTACAATTCTAAAAATGATGAATTTGAATTGCTAGGATAATTATTGTAACCTTCAAAAGCAACCTGCCTTTGTAAATAACATTTTTCTTCTACTAAGAAAGGATTTCACTCTATTTCTCCAGAGATAAAATCTATCTGTCTTTGGTTCTTTATGTCACTCAGGGCTTATTGGCCAGTCACTCCGGCTCACTAGGGCCTTTCATACCTCAGTCCTGCTCTCCACACCTGAATTTTATGGTCAACACTTGCTCTGTCTTCTTCCCCAAAAAAGTTTTTGCAAAATCTGTTTTAATGTATATGACAATAGGTTGCTGCTCCCATTTCTCACTTGGATGAAATTCCTTCTTCCAGCAAAGCTCACCATTTACTATAGTAAAACAATTTTTAATGGAAGAATCTCGTGTTTATGTCCATTTGGTATGGTTATTTTTTCTGTTATTTTTTTTAAATTTCCACTTGTTTTGCTATATATTATCCTTCAGAACTCCCTAGTCTTGATGGATCTTGTAGCCCCTGATGTTAGAAACAGTGTAGTAGTGTCCTTTAATGAGCTAGCATGCTACCTCTAACCCAATTTTCCAGGTTTAGTAAATTGTAATTGTTGGAGAAAGTGATCCAGATCAGACTTTATTTCAAAGTAACTAAAATTGTAAGTATGAGCAATGAGCAACAGAAACTCTTAAGATACTGCCAATGGCAATGTAAAATTGCAAAGCCATTATGGATGTCAGTTTGACTATTTTTAATGATGTCAAATGTACACATATAAACCAACCATTCAACTCTTGGGTATTTACTAAAGAGAAATGAAATAATATGTTAATACCAAATTGTATCCAAATGGGAGCTGCATTTGGAGTCAGCAAAATATGGAAATATTAATAGTTCAGAAATGGGTGAACAGATAAATTGTGATATATCCATGTCAAAGAATACTAATACTAATCAGCAATAAAAAGAACCAATTACCATACACAATACACAACATGGATGAATCACAGAAAAATGATGCTAAGTTAAAGAAACCACAGAAAAATGGTACACACATTTATATGATCCCATATATTTATTTCTAGAAAATAAAAATTCATTATCACGACAGAAAATAGTCTATAGGTTACCTAGTCTGTGGCTAGGTATGGATTAGTTGAAGAAAACAATTACAAAGAGTCAAGGAAATTTTGAGGGGCTTAAGAAAAAATGGGGAAATCTTGACACATGCTACAACATGAATGAATCTTTAAGACATTATGCTAAATGGAATTAGATAGTCATAAAAGCACAAGTACTCCCATGTCCCACTGACATGAAGTACATAGAATAGTCAAATTCACAGAGATTGAAAGTAGAATGGTGATTGCTAGGGGCTGGAGGAGGAGAAGAGTGAGTTATTGTTTAATGGAAACAGAGTTTCAATTTGGGGAGGTATTGGTGAATTTTATGTTGTAAGTGTTTTTACCACAATATAAAGGTAGAACAATATTAAGTAACATCAGGTCACTCTTCGGCATCCCTTCCTGAAGGCTCCCAGCTTCACATGGAGAAAAACACCAAGTGTTCACCTTGGCCTACATGGCCATGCTTTATCCGTCTGCACTCAATAACCTCTGAGAGGACCCTACCTACTATTCAGACCCTCATTTACTTTGTTCCAGCTAAATGACCTCTTTGTAAAACTGTCATCTCATGCTCTTTACTCTGGCCATGAGGAATTCTCACTTCACCTTGTAATCTTTGGTTAAGACTCATCTTCTCAATGAGTTACTTCAGTCTCACTGCTTGAAATGTTATACACACCTAAACTACGCACCGTTAACCTACCGTACATGTTATGTGATTTGCTTAGGCGTTTTGTTTGTTTATTATTCACTGTCTACCTCCACTAGCTAGAATGTTAAGTTCCCCAAGACAGAAAGCAATGCAGTTTAGATCCTGGACTTTGTAAGACTCATAGAAGTAATTAATAAATATTTGTTCAATATTGAATAAATAAATGTCATTCTGTTATTCATACCTATATTCAGGCTTTTAATCTCAGTAATTGTTGAAGAATCCTTTGCTCACATTTTTCTAGGTAAATGTTATAGGCTATAGTTATTTCAGTTTTCTATCAGGCCTTCATATCCATTCTAAGTAATTGATGGCTACTTGAGTCAGACTTTACTTTTAGTGTTCAGTTGCTTGCTTTTTATCTACTTCATTGCAATTTAGTGCAACTATAAGAATGAAAACAAGAATCTAAAACTTTCACAACTTCTTTTTTACTCTCTTGTTCTTATTAATCGTTCTGGTAGTTATATAAATTATTTTTATAGACAACTATTATTTATGAGTGATTTAACACTACTAGTACAAATAGTATATGTATGTCATCTGAAATTATATTATTCAGTTTATTCTAATTGAATGGTACAATCAATATTTGCTAATAACAATAGGCATAAAATCATAGCATGTGTTTGAATTTTGAATGTGAATAGTAGGTGCAATTATATTTATGATAGAGGATAAATAATTTAAAGCACAATAATATTTTTATTTTAGAATCTTCAATTATTTTAGAAATATAGACCTTTTAATATTCAAAAATAATATAAAAATATCTGTATGGCTTAACATTTAAGGTATTTTGTAAGAAACTTTCTTCTACTATCAATTGAGTTAAATACCAAAACTATTTCTATCTGAAATGGTAGTGGCCATTTTAAGATTGTTGTTAAAAAACAACAAACTATGTCTATATATTATGCATCAAAATCCATTAACACATATTTGTTGAATCCATTCAAGGAGTTCATCTCTACATACAAAACTATATACAGGGCATTTATTTTATTATTTTACATTTCTAAATTATTTCATCAAAATAATTCCATAAATCCACTTTAACACCTTCTGAAATTTATATATAGACAGACCTGTTACACAATAAAGTAAGAGTACATGTAAAATATTTGGTCTTGCAATTATGTTTGCACTTTGCAAAAATGGGCTTTTAAGCAGTGGTTTACCCATTTAACTCCCCACTCCCTTCCGCATATCTGGGCAAGACTTGGTTCCCCTGCGTGCTGTTGCGATTATTGCCTTTTAGTAACCCCAGGAGCAATTACTTCAACCCCTACATTTCTACCAGCAATCAATTCAGATTCCAAAGAAAAAAAGGTTTACCTGAATTATACCACTTAATGATTCCACCTTTTTGCTTGAAAAATAATACAGCAAGCTATATTTAAAAGCCCTGAATATTTTAAAATATCTAAACAGAGACATGGCCCAATTCTTCAAATTCTATTATTTTCATCCTCTTTCTCAAAATAGGGACCAGGATTTGAATGGGGAGCAGGTGTTGGCAATGGCTTTCTCTACCATTTTAAGGATTCCAGTGCAAAGTCTCTACTCTTAAGTATCAAACTAGAAGTTTATACTTTTCTTTGGTTTGATAGTTTACTCAAGGGTATGCCTTCAAATGTTAAACAATGGACTCTGAAAAAAATGTATGCATGTGAGTTTGTAAATAAATTTATTAGGACCTGTACTTATATTATGGATATATGACACATAATTAAGAAATAATTACAAGATATAGTCTATTTTTTTTACTTTAGTCTTTATTATTGGCTCTATTTGACCAATTTATTCTTACAGAATGCATTCACTGGTTTTTCCAATTTTTATGATTGCAATTACCAATCAATGTATTTCCAAGATGAATAATTGTTGACATTTTGTTTACATTACTATATAATAGAAAAATAAAATATTTACACATTAGAGCTTATTTTGTTGTTCAGTGACATGAAACATTTGTGCTAAATCAGAGAATTATTATTTAGTACTGGAAGAATATTTCCTCAATTTATTGTGCCATTTACAATGCAATATTTATTTTCATGGTAAACTTGTGTTTGATCTGCATTATTAATACTTTATCTCTTTTTAAAGCCTGGACATTCAAGATACTAAAAGTGAAACCCTGATTTTCAGCATTGGCTTATTCCCCTCATAAAATCCATTCAATGCTGCCACTTTCAAGATGCCAAACTTACATCACTGAACAAATATTTATACTTTACAGGTAGAAGTATGAGTTTCTCTATTACATTGTCAAAATCCCATCTTTAAAATCCTGTCCTACTTCACTATTTCAGACTTTTTTTCATAAACTCAGTGTTTGAAATTTTACCTTAGCCCACTGATGGAAATTCTAATTAGCTTGTTGCTCTGGATTTTTCCATCTTTAACATACTGCTGACTGCGTTTTGATAAAGGTGGTAATCCTCCCCAGCTGGTCTCTGCAGTTCTCCTAGAATGGCATAATAAGCATGCTTTGATATTCAGGCTGTGTAGGTTGTTTAGGCCCATAATTGTTTTTAATGGGCTGCTTGCTTCAAAAACACAGTTGGTTACTAAACACAGCAAACCAAGCAGCGTTAGGGCAATAAAAATTAGTGGATTTTTAGGTTTACAATAAACAAAACTTTGTTAAGTATAAATAATTATTAGCATGTCTTCATAATTTTGCAGCATGCTCTCTAATATTTACTATCCTACATATCGTTGTTCAGTAATGGTTTGGAATACTGTCTGGCAGTAGTAAGCAGCCAGAATATTACAACAATAAAACGCTCTTTTGTTTAATGATTTCATTTTGGCAAAGGTTTGTTTTCATACAAAGTGACTTCTACTACTTAAAGCAGTCAATAAGCAAGGCATTTCTATTTACAACAAAAGTGATCTGGCTTGTGCCAGGATGGCCTTTGCGTTATATCACATCCACTCTGATAATCATCAACCTCATAGTGCCTTCAGTTCAGTCTGGGCATACATAAGCAAAATAAAGTGCATGTCGAAGCAATTCTTTGGAAATTTGCTGGCAAATTAATTGGCAAAATGAAAAACAAATCACTTTAGTGCTGAATTATGATGAGTTACATATTTCATTTAATGGGTATTTCTTAACACTGTTCATTTCTCTGTATAGGAATAAAGTGTAAATTTAGGACTATTGGAGTGAGATGAAATGAGGGAGAAATTATTTAAAAGCCCCCAAATTTGAGATGGTGAATCATTATTTTAAAAGTCCAAAGCTTGGTATTTATTATGATAAACTTACTCTACCTCTCTTCCTTCACACATCCTTACCTTGGGTATGTCTAAGAAATGCTGCCAGATTTTGAGAAGGTTCAATGATTCTTAAACTAAGTTTAATGTGTTTGAGTTCATTTAAAATGAATCTGTTTTTCCAAGGATACTTTCCCTAAAATCTAAGCCCATCTATATTATAAGAGGAAAATTCTTGCATATGTTTTTAATTCCTTTATAAACATGTCATTAAAGTGTACCATCTCAAAAGCCAGTGGATACCCACAAATTATATAAACTCTTTTTCTATAGGAAAAAAAAGGTTTCAGGTGCCAAGTGTGAATAAATGTGATTTTGATTTTAAAATATTCATATAGTTAAAAATATGGGGGAAAAACCTTCATTCAATCTGTTCAGACTTTTTAATTATACATTTTTCTTTGTCCTTTACCACTTCCCACTTTCTCTGTATTTATTTTTAAGCAATCTTTCTTAACTTTCTTAAAACAACACATACACCACACACACAAAAATGACCTATTTTCAATCTTTTCTAAAACAATATGCAATACAACTAACTTGGTTAAGACTAGCAGAAAGCTGTAGGAAAAAAATGAAACTCTAAACACATGGTCCACAGAACTTGTATATTTAGCTCATAATCTTACAAAGGAAATATAGAGATAACCAAATTTTAAAATGTGGGCATTTATCAAATATTTGAGGTTAACGCATTCAACTAATATTTTTTGTAAGTTTATGCTATGTCCAGAATGTTACTTCATTAATTAAGATCAAACATTTTCTGAGAAAGGGTATTATTTCCCTATGAAATTAAACTCGTGGGTTTTTTGGGTTTTTGTTTGTTTGTTTGTTTGTTTTAGCAGTTTGATGACATTAATCAAGTCTGTCTTTTACTTTTGTTGTCACACTCAAAAATACTTCCTGTTCAAGGTCAAAAATGTTTCTGTTGGCTACTTGCACACCCAAATTAATTGAACACTTGTTATGCCTTCCCTTTGGTAAGTGTTGTCATTGAAGGACCTGAATAAATGGTGGATATGAAACTACTCAGAAGCAAATCGGCCCTTCGTATCTCATCCATGAAGAGGCAGAACTAATCAATGCAATTATCTGAGGCCAGCCAGCCTGATTTATCCAGTGCCACAGATGGATGAACTAGGGGGTGATCTATCTGTGAACTGAACTGACAACTCAGTTTTCATGATCCCTTAGGCTAGTCACAGACTTGTGTCTATAATACAGAGTAAAATGGATGGTTGAGGCAATTATCTGAACAATTCTGACAAAAAGGAAGCTTGTTACTAAGGGAAAAGTGAGTAGGGGGTGCCTCAATTATCCCTATTGAATTTCTATATTGATCACATTCACAAGACAATTGCTTGACTCACCACTTCATTTTGCTTGGGTAGACATGGACTAAAATAATTGCAAGCAATTAAACAGCGGTGTCTAGGGACCCATAACTGACAACCTAGGTCAGATCTTTTGGTGCAGGGTAGCTTCATCACCAAGTATTTTTCAAAGCCCTACTGTGCTAGACACTGTGAAAATTAGCAGTTAAACAGAGAAGAACATGGCTATCCACAAGCTAGTAGAAACGAGTCATGCATTCATGAAAAAGTTAGGTGGAATGGGCACCAATTCAACAGTAAGTTTCAAAATTTAAAAAAGCTGTGTTTTAGCAATATGTTGGTTTCTTTCCAAAGCCTAGTGGAACTCATAAGGCTTGATGTAGACATTGAATTGTCTTTATAAAAAGCCAT
The DNA here is from genome assembly GCF_014108245.1 of Pipistrellus kuhlii. Classification (NCBI taxonomy): domain Eukaryota; kingdom Metazoa; phylum Chordata; class Mammalia; order Chiroptera; family Vespertilionidae; genus Pipistrellus; species Pipistrellus kuhlii. The sequence goes on along the minus strand of NW_023425540.1, from coordinate 54,205,568 downwards.
TCCATTCTTTAAGGAAGGCTGGGAAGATTCTATTGAAATCTTTGAATACATAAAGCAAAAGCACTCTGGCCATCCCTCTTTGGAAGGCAAATATATCGAAGTGGGAGGACTCAGACATTCAGTGCACTGACTCCCTGTGGCCTTTCCCTAAGGAGAGTGAGTTGTCATTTCCTGCCAGAGTGACGGGTGAGAACAGCAGCAGGTGCCTGTAGGAGATAACTGAATGGCAAAGGAAGGATAAGAAAAGACAGAAAATAAAGTCTGCACTCACATTGCAACTTCTCCTTGAGCCAGCTCCTTGGCTAGCAGACCCTTTGGGACCAAATAATTATTATAGTGAAAGTGACAAAAAGGTTAACCAATATTTACCTAACATACTGAGGCAAGACCTGTCCACTACCTGTTTATATAAATATTTTCTTGTCTAATGGACACAATAACATTGGTAGGCCTATAGGAATTTCATCCAGAACCACATTTGTGTATCTTGGAACACACACACACACACACACACACACACACACACACACACCACACACAATACCTGATTCCTCTATTCCTCCAGAAAAGGGAAGAATTTTGTTATCATGAAACTATTGAAGTCTTTAAAATATTACATAAGATATTATAAGATGTTTTTCTTTTTATAATTTTGAAGTCCCTGTGTAGGCATATAAAGTATATACGTAAGAAAAAACTGTTAAGTATTTCATAGTACCTATGAAGTTATTAAAAGTGTTCAAATAATTTCTGAAATAAATGTAATCTGCCATCACATAATTGAAATTTTATTTATGAAATACATTTACTTATCAATATATTTTAATAAGAAATTATGATAAGTCAAATATCATATAAGAATAAGTGTACTCACCTTCTGGTAATGTTTTAGCGGTTGAGGAGGAGAGATCAATATGCCATTAGAATCAGATCCTCCAATGACACATGTCTTTTTATGTTCATCAATATCACTGAAGGTTAGGACCTGTGCTGGAAAGCAGAAGTGACTGAAACAGATTCTAGTTTTCTGGGAAGCTGACTGTGCCTTTTTATCCACCCACCCCCTAATACACATGCACACACTTCCTAGGTACCCACACAGACTCACCCCCATTTAGAGCTATTTGCAAAAGTATTAGAGTTCTGAGGCAAGTTGTGATAAACTAATTTCCTGCTTCAGACGCTCCTTATTAAAATTTTTATCTATTTCACTTGTCTCTCTGATTTAATCTGTGAAATCAATCAAAGAACAGATTGGTACAAATATACATGTGAGTTACATACTCAGCTGAAAGGATAAAACAATTGTTACCCTTTACCATAATTGTATCTCACTGTGAATCAACCTGAATTACAACTGAGAAACTGGAAAAGCTACAATTGGCTTTACTTGCCCATTCAGCTGTTACTCTTTTAAAAGATCTGAACCTCCCCACAAATCCTCAGAGGCAATGCAATTCTCTATTTTAATGAATTCATGTGCACCCCACCGAGAATTAATTGCTTTGGAAGCAACCCAGTGGTCTGACATGCTGAGAAGCCCTGGTAGTAATTTTTTTTAATAAAGAGCTCTAAGGAATTAACCAACCTCCTGACCAGGTATAATATCTACTGCCATTATTCCTTTTTACCTATTTCTCTTTCTCTTTGTCTCTCTGGCCTTTTGCGTGTGTGTGCGCGCGCGCGCGCACGCACACACACACACACACACACACGAAAGAACTGTGGAATCCATGATATTGACAAAACCTAAATACCTTGTTGTATAAATACAATTGGAAAATTTTGTGGTACGTAAATTTACAGGTTAACACTCCATAATCTCTCTTTCTGTGAGACAAAGCAGCAACAAATTGTTCTTTGAGAGGATTTCTTGATTGTTAAAATCTAAAACAAGAATAGAATGTGCTACTCTAACTTGAATGTAATAGGATGTACCATCCTGTGATTCCTATATGGGGCTATAATTTCTTATTAAATCATGAACTAATTAAGTAAACCAATGTATATTTATTTAACAACTATTGTATGTCAGTATTTGCCAAAAATTAGTATCTGTAATGGAAGGTTTGCTCCAGGAAGTGATTTGCTTCATAGGAAGAAATACTCAGAAGCAAATGTTACTCAGCTGACACACAGGAACTGGGGTACAGATGTTAATAGACAGAACTAAGACACTAGTTGAATTCTATGCAAATACTACTTTAAAAAATATTTCCTGCACTGCCCAAGTTCCTTAAGTATCTTAACGAAAAGGGTAGTTACAACAGAGCTACTGAAATAAAGTTAATATATGAAAAGCACAGATAAGAGAAGGGGACATTCAGAGATAGCAACAGTTAAAATGGAATTCAGTTATAGCCTTGGCATTTCATAAGAAAATGTACATCTCAATTGTCTGCAGCCTAGGCAGAACCTCTAGAAAAGGAGTGACCAGCCCAACTATTGTTATGGAATTTATAAAGCAAAATAGTTTATCATAAATAATATTTTTCTATTATGGAATTCTAAAATAAATTTATCATATGACCCTTTTTATAAAAAGAACTTTAATAAATATAAAATGCCGAATTTGTTTCTAATGATTGTTTCATAAAACAAGAAGAAATATTCTTTAGGGTCTTCTACAATATTTCCAACCAAGATGGAATAACAAAACCAGATTTATTTTCCTGTCTGGAAAAAAAATCACACAAAAAAAGAATAGATTCCATTGGCTATCAGGCAACAAAAGATAGTGATCTCTGAAGGATGTGAAATAGATGGAGAGACCCTTTATATCTGTCCCATCTTAATGCCCGGTGAAGCTTCCAGCCTGTGGCATTGGATGAGAAGTATACCTAGAAATCTGGGGAGTCCAAGGAGGCTAGTATAATCTGATCAAAATACTAAAAGAAAAGTGCTTAAGAAAAGGAGAGAGTAAGAGCTAGAGAGCGAGACAGAGAGAGAGACACAGAGAGAGAGTCTGAGGATGAGTGGATTAGAGAAAAGAATCCCTTGTGCAGTGCAAAGTAGAACGTGGAGCTGAAGTGAAACAAACAAGCAATAAACAAACAAACAAACAAAAAAATCTTTTAATTTATCAGCCATCAGATAGAGCACTCTGAATAATTTTGCTTCAGTAATGATCAAACTTAGCCCAAGAATAAATACTACTCTGGTCCTGACTCAAAAAGCTTGAAGCAAGAACCAAAAAGATCAATTTGTTGTAGGTAACATGACTGCATTCCTGATGAAAGTTCATGAATATTTATAGGAACACAAGAATATCTAGCACCCAGCAAGGTAAAATTTTAATGTCTGCTTTTGGATAATAAATTACCAGGTGCACTAACTGTGGTGGTAAATCAGACTTCAATTGTGAAAGAAGATTCATAGGACCCAAAATAACAATGCTTATTCATTTCAAGTGTGTTGCAAGGAAAGTTTAGCATACAACAACATCGTTAATGTAAGAATGAGCATCAGCTAAACTTTGGTTCCCAGCAGCGCTTTGCAGATGCAGGAGTTGTTCTTCCTCTGCAGCGGCATGTGGAATGTCTCCTCTCTCTGACAGAACCGATACCCTATGCACAGGACACCTCAGATCCAGGGAGTCCAAAATAGAGTATTAGCCCCTAGACTTTATATACCCTGCTGGCACATTTTTGTTATGTCACCTGATTTAACCCTCTGAAGATCTTGCCAGAACCAAATTACAAACTATAAACCATAATTTTATTAGCAAATGATGCTCATAAGCTAATTAAAATACAAATAAATAAACAAACAAACAAAAAACCCCACACTGAGCTGACCCATATTTATAAAACAACACCATTAATCAGTATATCTGAAGCTTTGTTCAGGAATTACTAGCAGGACAATACATCATTTAAAACAGCTCAGGGTATTTCTAGGCCGTCTGGAATAAACTATTTTAATGCACCAGTCAAACAAGAAGCAGGGGATCAAAATTGATGAGAAACAAAATCGATCAATCTAGTCTCAAATTCAAAGATTACATAATTATTTGAAAAATGCATTAAAACTGCTGTTGTAACTATTTCATATGTTTCAGAAGCTAGAAGAAGGATTGAATTTAAGCAGTGACATAAAAAATTGAAAGTGACTCAAATCAAACTTCTAAAGATAAAAATTACAAAGCTTAGATTAAAAATATACTGGATGGGTTTATTAATAGAATAGATGTTGCAGATGAGAAGATTAGTAAATTAAAATATATAGTAATAAAGTTATTTAAAACTAAACATTAGAGGAAAAGGACTGAAAATAATAAGCAATTGGGTATTTATGGAAATTCACCAGAATATCATACATACATCATGTACATAAAAAGTAAACAAAATATGTTAGAGATTTAATGCAAAATTCAGGGTTTGGCAAAGGAGGTATTTATTTGTGAGTACACAAAATACAGAGTTTATTTTTGTATTATTTTTAATTATTGTATTGTTTTTTGTGCTATGATTATAAACCTACTTTTGCCTTCCCCTGTGTACAACCATTTGTAAAAGAAAACTTAGGAGAACATCATTAGGACCTAAAACTTGGTGAGAAATTTTCAGCTATGAAATAAAACATAATGCATATAAAATAATTTATAAATTGGTTTTCATTAAAATTATTTTTCCCCTGTGAAAGACCCTGTTGTGAGTATATAAAGACAAAACATAGACTTGGAGAAAATATTGTCAAAACTCATATGCAACAAAAGTCCAAAATCTAGAATATGTAAGGAAATTTTCAAACTCACCAGTAAACAATTTTGAATAATTCAATTAAAAAACGAGTAAAAGACAGACCGAGTAAAAGACAGACATTTCATTAAAGAGGATGCAGGATGACAAAAAAAGCTTATGAAAGATGTTCAACATCACTAGTTATTAAGAAAATACAAAACAAGGCCACAGTGAGAGGCCACTACACATCTATTAGAACAACTTTAAATAAAAATAGTGACAAGCTGGTGAGAATTCAGGGAAGCTGGATCGAGGATACATTGCTGGTGGAGCTGTAAAATGGTGGTCTCTCTCTGAAAAGCAGTTTGTCAGTTTCTTAAAAGCACCTGAGATGCAGGGTCAAACACTGTTAAAAACAAAAAATGGGTTGAAAGTTTGGAAATAGACATATCCTATAAACTCTAAAGCAAAACATTCATATCAGAGAAGACCAACTTTAGTGCAGTAAATAACAAAAATTATATACATAATGTGCAATTATTTAGGATTATTTAATAGGTATGGTTATGCATAAAACATCTCAGCAGAAATTAAAAAAAAAACTAAAAAGGGATTAGAGAGACAATGTATAATCATAAAAGGAGTTATGAGTACATACTCTTGTACTCAGAGGACATGGTTTTAGTAACCTGGCAGAAATATGACTATGAATATATTAAAAGGTTGACAGGTAATTCTCCGTGACTCCCTTCCAATTTTAATATTTCCATAGAATTACCACTATGGGGGAATCACTGGAATAGGAAAAGTTTAGCTTTTAAGTGATAACAAAATGCCTGAATCTCTTGGTGTCACAGAGAGTTGAAAAGGTTAGGTTCCACCTATCTTCCTCATAATCCTAGACATTTCTTTCAATGACTTTTCTTAGACAGTAGCAAGTATAGCACTGGAAAACTATCAGAAGTTAATTTCTGCCTGCCTGGATAAGGTGGAAACTCAATTAGGTTTTAATATGGAATATAAATTCTGTTATTGGATACCTTTCATTTTTGAAGATTTACTGAGATGAGTGAGTCAGTGTCATTTATTGGGTTATTAGATGTGGGATGATAGACTTTTCTTGTGGAAGAGTAAGAATGGTTAAATACAGAACAAGAAGTACTTTTGCTACTATCAACCTTACAGAAGTTGACACTGAAAATTGTGTTTTAGATTTTTAGGATCAAACAACCATAAAGAACTCACCAAGGAATGCCATTCTTTCTCTTTACTCCGATAATGACTAAACTCAAATCTGAAATTCATGGTAGAATGTCTACAATTCCATTATTGTTGCATCCTGGAATGTATTTATTTTATAGCAGTAGAAATAGTATAAGTTTATATTATTTTTTATCAAAGTTTCAACTAATTTGATTTCTTATGTTAATGAAACACTCAGTTTAAGTGTCTCTGATTATATCCAAACAAGGGGAGTTGCTCCATCTCCCCACCCATCAATCAAATGTTCATGCACATTTAAAAATGGTAATTTCTGTAAGTTATTATTTTATCTACATGCTTATAACTAAATTGTCTTATATTTAAACAAATTAGCTTCCATTAGTTCTTTTAATTTGAAATCAATTATTTTATTCAAGATAAAGTTATATAAAAAATTAGGTACTGGCATTGAACAATGAAGCTACATAAGAAAAATTTGGCAGTATGATAATAAAAAGTATGTGTAAACATTTTTCTAAATTGTAAAAGTTTATGATTAATTTTTTGCTTCTCTAACATATAAATATATACCCATAATATTTTCTATAGGTGACTTATAATTGCCCAAAGAGATAAGTTAATATTACTGAGAAATTACCCAGGAACTAAAAGCAATAAAGATATATCTACACAATTTTTTATTGTAATAAGAACCAACTATATGATAAAATGGCTATATGGAATATGACTATATAGGTATTCTGAAGAAGGCATAATCTTTATGCAAGAGTAAGGATTGCAGAAACCCTTGCAAATGATTTTACTCTAATGTTTGGCTAAACCAATTCTTTTTCTGGATGCCAAGATTTAACAGTGATTTATCTTATACCCATAGACACTGCCATAATTTAGCATTTATATGTGGGTAAAGCATGGGCTATGTGAATGAAGACATTATTCAAGCACAACATGAGGTATAATTGTGAATTTACCTTTTCAAATGAAAATTGCTTTAAGTAATGTATTTTTCTCTAACAAAAAGGTAATTTGCATTAGCTATATGTTTGCTTTTTGATATTTCTATGATTTTACAGGTTTATTTCATTTAATAGATTCATGAAATTATGAAAATGTTAGTTGTCAAGTACTTATCAGTACCAGACAGTATGGCTAGTTTCAGCCTAGTACAATTATCTTTTAATTTGGCTTCTATCTAGTAGATTGGCTCCCAAATCACAGGGCTTTTCAGACTAAATAGCATTTATTTCATGAGTTCTTCACAAGTGCTCATCTGCATCTAAAATTTCTCCTATGATTCTGGTTTCTTAATGTGCATGTTAAGCAAAAGGGTTGAATCTGTTTAATATGCTTCAGATTCTAACATTGTATTCTGAAGTTACTTTTAAAATGCATAACCCCCCACTTAATTATTTTAGTACGGATTGATATCTCTGACTCACTACACTGTGCTTCAACTGGGCCACATGAATGGAAATGTAGTGATTCTACTAGAAAAGCTAGTACATCTCTTCATTTCATTTGTGTAATATTTACTATTAGTTATTTTGAACAGGTTTAAATCATTTATTGTACTTATTCAACAATTTTGTTAAGCATAATAATTCTATTTTCATTTATTCATTGTTAACTGCTTATTTTGAAATGTATTTATTTTATTTTCTAATATTTATTGATTATCTCAAGATCCACTTAAAGCTATTATTATTTACCTATTACACTGATCCAAAATCCTGAAAATAATCAACAATTTCAAAATTTCATGTGTCTTTTTTTTTTAAATTATGTGTATATAGCTTTGTGTGTATGTGCACACAATTGTATAATATTTTTCGGAAAAACCAACCAAGTAGTATATGTTTGTGAAGTTTCTATTCTCCTATGTACAAAATCCTTTGTATTATCATTATTATTAATTATTATTATTTAACTAGAAGTCCAGTGCATGAAATTCGTGCATGGGGGTGGGGGTGTCACTCAGCCCAGCCTACACCCTCTCCAATCTGGGACATCCCTCTCACAATCCAGGACTGCTGGCCCCCAACTGCTCACCTGCCTGCCTTCCTGATTGCCTCTAACCACTTCTGCCTGCCAGCTTGATCACCCCCTAACCACTACCCTGCCAGCCTGATTGATGCCTAACTGCTCCCCTGCCAGCCTGATTGATGCCTAACTGCTCCCCTGCCAGCCTGTTTGCCTCTAACTGCTCTCCCCTGCAGGTCTGCCCCCCCCAACTGCCCTCCCCTGCAGGCCTGGTGCCCTACAACTGCTCTCCCCTATAGTTCTGGGTCCCCCATCCCCCTACAGCTGGCTTGACTGCAGGTCCAGTTGTCCTCAACTTCCCTCTTCTGCCAGCCTGGTCACCCCTAACTACCCTCCCTTACAGGCTAGATCACACCCTACTTCCCTCCCTTGCAGGCTTCATCCTTCCCAACTTCCCTTCCCTGCTGGCCATCTTGTGCCCAACTTCCCTCCCATGCTGGCCATCTTGTGATGGGCCATCTTGTGTCCACATGGGGGCAGGATCTTTGAGCACATTGGGGCAGCCATCTTGTATGTTGGAGTGATGGTCAATTTGTATATTACTCTTTTATTAAATAGAATAGAGACCTGGTGCACGGGTGAGGGCTGGCTGGTTTGCTCTGAAGGGTGTCCCAGATCAGGGTGGGGATTTCCTTGAGGCATGGGGCAGCCTGAGCAAGGGGCCTATGGTGGTTTGCAGGCCTGCCATGCTCCTGTTGACACTAGCAAAGGCCCTGGTATCTGAGACTTATTTATCTTCTATAATTGAAACTTTATAGCCTTGAGTGGAGGCCAGGGCCAGCCAGGTCAGGTGGGAAGCTTGACTTCTTCTACCATCGGGGACAACCCAAGTTTCCTGCTCTCTTCAGCTCTGTGGCTGCCACCATTTTTGTTGGGATTTATTTATCTTCTATAATTGAAACTTTGTAGCCTTGAGCGGAGGCCAGGGCCAGCCAGATTGGGTAGGAAGCTTGGCTTCCTCCATTGCAAGAGAAACCCAAGCCTCCTGCTCTCTCTGTTGCTGAGGCCATCTTGATTGGGTTATTTTGCATACTTGCTCCTGATTGGGTGGTGGGCATGGCTTTTGGTTGTAGTAGAGGTATGGTCAATTTGCATGTTTCTTTTTTATTGTGGATAGCTAAGCCAGTTTTCTCTTCAGGATAATACCTACTCCATTCCCCTACCTTGCCCACTGACTTGATTTAATTTTATTGAACTAACTAACCTTGCTGTAGAAGTTTTTCTCCATGTATCTAGCCTTCCTAATTCAAGTACATTTGTCAGTCATATTTTCCTTTATGAACTTCCCTTTCACAAATGTGTAGATCACAACTATTATATATGAATGGTTCATATAAAACAATCTCAGTGTCATTTAAAACATGCAAATCCGATGGAAAGTTAATAGTCAAAGACCTAATACATGCAAGTAATTAGGAAGGCTGGTGATGAATCATTAAAGAGATACCAAAAACTGTTATTGGATTTTGGAGGGATAAAAAAATCATAAGGGTTCTCCAGTAGGAATAGATAGGAAAGTTAAATTAAAGGCTTCATTAACAATAGATTTTTAAGGTTGACTATTTGGCATTCAGAGAGCCTCATAGACTAGATCAAAGAGAATACTATAAACAAGACACTTAAGGCAGACATGCAGAATGGAGTTCACAGGTATAAGGAAAATTCATTTAAGCCAGAGTTTAGTTTATTTCAAAATTTCCTTTGGAAACTAGCTAGAAGATTAATTTGGGACATATTGCAGAAAATCTCTTATGTAAGGCTGGTGGCAGTTTAATGTTTTGCCTGGTCAAATGGAAGCCAATGAAAATGAATTTTTTTTCTTATATTAAAATATCATTCAATTATATGTATTTTGTAATTTATATATTTTATTAAACAAATAATTTTGCACCCTGTCTGGTTTGGCTCAATTGGTTGAGTGTCATTCCATGTACCCAAAGGACATTGGTTCGATTCCTGGTCAGGACACATGCCTGGGTTGCAGGCTTCATTCCCAGTAGGTAGCATGAAGGAGGCAGTCAATAAATAAGATGGATAAAGTTTCTCTTTCTCCCACTTTCTTCTTCTTCTTCTCCTCCTTCTTCTTCTTCTTCTTCTTCTTCTTCTTCTTCTTCTTCTTCTTCTTCTTCTTCTTCTTCTCCTTCTTCTTCTTCTTCTTCTTCATCTTCTTCTTCTTCTTCTTTTTCTCCTTCTTCTTCTTCTTCTTCTTCTCTCTTTCTCTCTCTTTCTCTCTCTCAAATCAATAAAGAACCTATTTAAATATATGTATATATGATTTTGTAACATGAGATAAAATACCAAGTATTTATTACATAATTACATGTATGAAGTCATACCTAAATAAGCATGAAGCATTAGTCTGAGACAATAAATATCAGAGACAATGGGTATGTATATTCATGGCCAAGAATAAATAGCAGAAGAAAAAATTATATTATCATAAAATATTATGCACAAAAAAAAAAGAAAAAAAGAACAGCAACTGTTGGATCATTTTATGCAATGTGGCCGGGGACCACGGAACACAGGGGTGATATAGACAATTCTAAATATGCAAGAGATGAAAATGTCTCAGAGATTTTATAAAATAGATTTCAAGAAGTTAAAGAATAGTAAGTCTACTTGGATTCTTGAAGGTGTAATGGGAGACTGAACTTTATTTCTCATTTTGACTTGCTCATTGTCTGAATTCAAGTATTTCTAACTTAGAATGAAAACTGCAAGTTGAAAATTTTCCAAGCCGTCTGTAGTGTCCTGGCTCTGGATTCACTTAGAAATAATAATAGGGGGAATTTCATTGTAAGAGAAAATGGAAGAATATAGAAAGATGGTACCAAGATAATAAGAGAGTCTTCATTATTCACTGAGGTTTGTAGTAATTATTTTTGAAGAGGGGTACTTTTATACTGCCGGATCACCTTTCTTTGCACAGCCATGTCATTTTCTTGGATCTAAGGCACTTGAGAGACTAACAGAGATGAATGTGCTCCCATTTTGAAAATTCACTGGTGTGTGCTTTGCTTAGAAATTTTATGGACTCTGACAAATCTCACTTCTTACTATCTGATTTACTTTAACATATATCATTTTATCTCCACTTGGCGGAAGACTTTAAAAAATGTTCATTCTTTGATTGGCATATGGCCCAAATAAGTTTTGTGCAAAATAATAGAGAGAACCTGTACAATTTTTAATTAGGTCAAGTTAATTTTCTCTTATTCTAAAGCCAAGGGCATCATTATTAGAAAGTGCCTAATGTGATACAGGATTTCAAAAGCAGCACAATCAGTGGCTTTTCCATTGTCAGGGAATAATAGAGCTGAAGCTTAATTACATTTCAAAAATGAACAGCAAAAAAAAAAATAGAGGTACATTAGCTTTATCACAAGTTTTCTGAGGTCAAAATTTATGAAAGTAGAGATAAAAATCAGCGATTTTCTCTGAATGTTAGTGTATATTGTAGACTCGTCATTCCTTTGCTAAGGACTATGATGTTGTAATAGTTCAGTGCTGTGAAGTTATGATTTCAAATGGGTAGATGCTATTTGACTTTAGATAGCATTATTTCTATCTCTTCATACCCACAGAAAGCTTGTCACTTAAAATGTTTTCACCATAGTGCTTTTAGCATTGTGATTTGTTACATTAATTGTAATCCAGAAAATTAAAACAATGTACTATAGAATTTCCTTTGTATACTAAACTGGATTCAACCCCCATTAAAGAAAAAGTTTCTCTTGTCTAAAATTCATTCTTAATTTTTGAAATTAATGTAATTTAAAGCCCTATTAATAAGCTGATGCCTTTCAATATTTGTAGTATCACTACTAGTAAAATCCCATGTAGAAATTCTTATTGTTTAAATGCACTCTCACCTATAATATCTCACTTGCTATATATACTTCAGATTTTAGAGCCAGTGTAGTGTTTGCTATTGAATAGATAAGGAATTGAGGCTACCAATATTACATGCCTTGCCCAAGATTATACAACATGATTAATAAGTGTGTGTGTGTGTGTGTGTGTGTGTGTGTGTGTGTGTGTGTGATAGGAGAGAAGAGAGGAAGACTACCTTAAGACTTGAACTCAATCTCTGTGATATTTGCCTGTGAACATTTCAATCCAGATAGAAATCTGTGGCACTTTGGAGAAAACAAATGGAGAATCTGCCTCTGATCTGAAGGGAGAGGCCTGGCAGAATTTTCCATAAAGAACAAAGACAAGCCTATCTGTTAAATAGCCCTGCAACGGGTGTGTGTGTGTGTGTGTGTGTGTGTGTGTGTGTGTGTGTGTGTATTTCTCAACGTACAGAGATAAGGCAGGAGTTTGCTTCTCTGCTTTATTGCAGAGATTTCTTTAGCTCCTTAAAAAAAAGTGCTGGAGGGAGCATTAGACTGTTCCTGCTTTGCCACTGAAACGTGCTTCTTCCCTCACTGCTTCCTTCTGACCCTTGTCAATTTCTCCAGCTTTTCTAGGAGCACAGGCAGCCCCTTCCTTTCATTACTATAATCATAGTCTCAAAAGTGGATGAAAGTTTCCCAAAGAAAAGCTGTTACAATCAAAATCATTTCCCTTGAGAATTTTAATAAAATCGTAAGTTTTTGATAAAATATCATAAAAGAAATTATAAATGTCCATAATAATTTTAAGTACCAGAAAAATATGCCATTTACTTTGAGGGAGCTATAATAAAATTAAATATTTTAAAATGTGTATTTATTTTTAAATTTTTCAAATGATTCTACATATGCAATTATTTGAAAATTAAGTGCACTAAATTCAGAGAAATAGGCAAAAACATTGGCATAAACATTGCTACCCTCACCTGTGTTGTGGAAAAGACTTGTTGAACAAAATAAGAATCATAAGATGTGATAATAAAAACATGTTTTATTTTAGTCTCACAATGCCCTTTAAAATGCTAAATGCTAAATGTATCCTTCATCTTAAATAATAGCATGTGTAGATCTCTTGGCTCTTTTGCTCACTCTAGGGTTGTGGTCAGCAAACTGCGGCTCGAGAGCCACACTCGGCTCTTTGGCCCCTTGAGTGTGGCTCTTCCACAAACTACCACGGCCTGGGAGAGTCTATTTTGAAGAAGTGGCATTAGAAGAAGTTTAAAAAATTTGGCTCTCGAAAGAAATTTTAATTGTTGTACTGTTGATATTTGGCTCTGTTTTCTAATGAGTTTGCCGACCACTGCTCTAGGGTAATATAAAATTTTATGGTTACCGTAAGAAGCAAAACTATTCCAATCCAATAAAAATGCTTAATGTCATATAATAAATAAAAATTGAAATTAATTTAATCTTAAAAAAATCTTGTCTTTCCAAGATGGGGGATAATTTTGGCTGAAACCTCTTTTGCAGAAGCTTCTTGGTCAGAATCACTTCACTTTTAAATAATCTCAGGCAAAATCCTTCTGTGGGATCAATATCTTGTCCTACAAGCCATACATATGTTCAAGTCATTAGAGAGGTGTGCGGCCATTTCCTAATGAGTCTCTCCTTTCCTGCCACCCCAATGCTTTAATCAGTCTCTTTTATTTTCATTGTCTTAAATGTGATCATAACCTAGAATTTTGTGTCCACTAACTGCAAGGACCATATAGCAAGTTACTGTAGAAACCCTATGTTAGCAGATTAGGTGAAGAGTTGCCAACTCAGCAATCCACAATAATTTCCAAACAAATTATCCTCAAAACCCTAAAGCTTTCTAATATCTCAAAAATCTTATTCTTATTCTCCAAGTTAGTGAGTTCTTTGATAGGTATGTGATCACTTGGTATGAAATTTGTCACTGTGGACTATTTCACTACTCACTGTGGAATGTAATAGCATCTGTTGCCTCCATGACAACTGAAATTGGGTTGGAAGGATTCTATGTTTACTTAATATGTACAGCTATATCAATTTTAGCCCAGAACCAATGGCAGTACTTAGTTTGCCAACACTACTTAACCAAACACATTTTTAAAGATTGCAGCTACCTCTCACCTTGAAAGACTGGACATGTATCTCCATTTTCAGAGAAGTAAGATGGTCTTGATTTTGTAGAAGATATAATGATGTAAGTGGCTCTCAGTAGCACAAATAATGAGACATGCCATACTCATATTTTGTACCACTCCAGAACTTCTTGACTTCTCCCACTAGTTGCACTCCTAGCCCATCTGGTTGCTTTGCTTCCTGCCAGAATGAAGCTTACAAGTTGTGTAATTATTTTAGTAGTACTATAATAAAGTACTAGTCCATATTGCTGATATTGCTTCTATCACAGACCAAATAATACCATCCTTTTTATCTATTGACAGGAGAAACCCATGACCAAAATTCTCAAACCCTTAGAGAATTTTTCTTTACCAGGAGTTCTCTGGTGATGCAAGAGACACAACTTGATAGGTAAAGAGTGTTCATTTTATGTTGGGTGGACATTGGCAATGGGAAATTAGATGTAGGAAGAAATGACAGATAACTTGCTATCTCCTGTCTAAAAGTATCATGTATCCTAAATAATATAATTCCTAGTATAAGTGAGAACTATTCACTCTGAGTAACAGTTTGAATATGGGTATTGTGTTATATACATTATTCCACTGTGAAGTAGCAAGACTAAAGGAGAAGAAGAAAAAAATCAGCAAGTTATTGTGCGTAGTTCCTTTTTGAATAGCATCGTTATGGGCTGCATTATGTGCTCCGCAGATTTTAATGTTAAAGTCCTAATCCTCAGTACTCAGAATGAGACTTTATTTTTAGAATAAGGTTCTTAAAGAGGAAATTAAGTTGAAATGAAGTCATGAGGGTTGCCCTAAACTAACATGAGTGGTGTCTACATAAAAAGAGGACATTAAAACACAGTCACCCAGAGAGGGAAGACCAGGTTTAGGAGAAAGAACCTTTAAAGACACCAACCTTGTTCTCACACTTTTAGCCTCCAAAAGTGTGAGAATTTCTGTTGTTTGAGCTTGTACTTGGTTTTGGCAGTTCTAGCAAACTAATATTAATGCTTCTTGCTTTCTCTTCTGAGATTGTGTCAGATATTCTGTGCAATGTTCAATCAACCACACTGAGTATATTATCTTCATGTGAATGTGTACTAGTTTGTGTGGTGGTGTGATTTAGAAATTCACTCAGTTCACTAATGAAATGAGAAAGTGACCTTTCTTACCTTTGCTAAAATGCTCATATCCTGCCATAGAGGCATCTAACATAAAAGATTGTTTGAATTCTCCTTGGCCAACCAACACTTCAGTTCAGCATACTGTGTTTATAGTTCAGAGTATTTCTTTTAATTTTTAGGATTTTATGAATAAATTTTGTTGTCTAATGCAGCTCTTAGGATTGTGTAGCCAGGCTGGAATTCTCTGTTCCCTTTTTTTAAAGTTTCAGATAAAATTGCTTTTGCCTTTTAAAGTTTCTTAATTTAATTACAGTCTTAGTTTGAGCTGCTATAACAAAATACCACAGACTAAGTCTCTTATAAACAACATTTGAATAGCACTGTGTGGTCCGCATTTATTACTGACAGTTCTGGAGGCTGGGAAGTCCAAGATCAAAGTGTTATCTGGAAGCATTTGGTAAGGGTCCTCTTCTTGGCATCTTCTCACTTTGTACTCACCTGTTGGAAGGGACTAGGAGCTCCGTGGAGCCTCTTTTATAAGGACACTAATCCCGCTAATAACAATGCCACCCAAAAACTCCATCTCCTAATGCCATCATTTTGGGGGGTAGGATTTCAAGGTATGCATTTTGAGAGAACATTAACATTCAGACCAGTAATTACCGTATTTTCGGACCATAAGACGCTCTGGACCATAAGACGCACCAGTTTTTAGAGAAGGGAAATGAAGAAAAAAAGATTCTGAAACAAATAGTGTCCTAAAATATTTTATGTGCATTAAAACCCAACATCACAGTCATAAACACATGTAATCAACCTTGTAAAGTAAACAGCATCATTTAGAACCATTTTAGAGCCGGGCAAGCACACAGAGACCACACAGAGCCAGGCAAGTAAAAAAACTTTTTTTTTAAAGTATATGTGTAGGCTATATTTGGACCATAAGACACAGGGACTTTTTCCCCCCACTTCTGGGGGGGAAAAAGTGCGTCTTATGGTCCGAAAAATACGGTACTATGCCTATGTCTATATTTCAAATAGTAGAAGCAGGGAGTATATTCAATCAAAACTAAATTCAACGAGAAAGAAGATACACATAGCAGTTAAAATTCAAATTTATTGCATTAACAATTTTACATAAAATTATTAGTTATTTTGTATAATTCATATAAAATATTAGTAGCCTTTAATCTTGCCTTCCTAAAAATTTGAAACATGACTGAGTAGTTATTCTCCTTTCAATTTGTCTAAAGAGAGTGAACTAAGACTTTCCGCCCCTGCACAAAAACAGGGATGGTCAAAATCATTTTACTGACCTTAGAACACTTACACTAGTGAATCTAGTAAATGGTTCTGTTGTCAATACTGATGACAATGTTTCTCTCAGGGAAAGTCATTTTTTACACTAAGAGCTGACCTAACATCCTTTTTCTTTATCATGTCTACCTACACAGCTTATTCAAAGTTGCAGGCAGTACTTCTCAGTTTCAGGTCAAAGCAGCTCCATCAGGCAGCTGCACATCCTGTTAAATCACTCTTTCTCAGTCATTGCTTCTGCAGGCTACCTGCTCTCCATGACTTACAATTTCACTAAAATGATGTTGAAGGACCTGTCATGTGATCAGCATGAGATCTTTGTTAAAGGAGCTACAAACACCCCTCACAGGCTCATCTTAAGCAGTTAAGGGCAAAATCCTCGCTACACGTCTTGCCTCAGATGCTGGTGAAACAGCCTTTGAAAGAGAATTCTTGAGTTGTGATAAAAGCAGGAGATTCTGACCTAGTTTGTGTGAGCAGGATATGTTCTGTTTATTATTACTTAGAGACCAAGTATTTGGGAGTATTTGGGTCCATAGAAGTCTAGAGTAACCTGAGAGGAATGGCTTATACTTTCTCTCAGATCAGATAAGAAATAAGTTCAAGCACTTACAATTTTTCATTTTTTTTACTAATTCACAAGATTTTATACTGATATTTAAACATAAAAATAATTGTCAAAATTAAACACAAAAACACACATTTTGTTGGTAACCTGGAAAACTGAAAAATTGGAATTGGAAATATCAGTAGAAATAATGATAGTGATTCTTGGCAGTAATTTTAATTACTGAGATTTGAAAGCGACAATAACTGAACAACGATAGAGCTCTTCATTGTAAAATTTATATTAAATTACATCAGAATAGCTACCACATAAAAGTAAAAGATAAAATTTTATATTGCATCTCCAGGTTCATACAGGATAGCTCAAAAGTAGGTATACAGTTGTTCATATGAAAAATAATGCAATAATTAATAAATAATAATACAAGAATAAACTTTGTCTTGAGTACTCACAACTATAAACCTACTTTTGCTCCACCTTGTATCTATATATATAAAAGCCTAAGCAACTGTCTGACCATTTGACTCTCTGACTGGTAGCTATAATGCACAATGACCACCAGGGGGCAGATGCTCAATGTAGGAGCTCCAGTGACTTGGCAGCTGCAGTTCTTGGGTGACACACCCAGAACCAGAGAGGAGGGAGCCTGATTCTGGGGTACATCAACCAAGAACTGCCCTCTCGCAATCCGGGACCCCTTGGGGGGTATTGGAGAGCCAATTTTAGCCCCATCCCTGCAGGCTAGGCTGAGGGATCCCACTGGTACATGAATCTAGGCACCAGGTCTCTAGTGTATAATAAATTGGAGGATAATTACCTGATTTTTGATGCATGTGAAATGGCTTTTTTTATGGTAAAATAAAGAAACTAGTACTCCTGGTTCTATTTGTTTCCAATTACTTGTGTAGTTTGTGGTTAATCACATTACTACCTTGGTCACATGTTACTAATTTTTAAGGAAAGATTTTTACCAAATCTTTTAGTAAGCTTTATTTTAATTTCATATCATTTGGGCTTCACTTTGGTTTATTTGACCCTTACTTTAGGGTCAAATTCATGTATTCTGTATAGTTGAGAGTTCTTAGATAATAATATTTCTGCTTTAGGTAAAATAAAGAATTGGAGGATTTAAACCTCAGAGATTGAGGGGACAGAAAGGTAGGAATAATTAAGCTTTGAGGATGTTCTTATGATTTAAATCCATTTTACTAGGTCCCATCCTAGGTAAAATTTTA